>NC_045426.1:585399067-586657192 GCF_902635505.1 Sarcophilus harrisii | reverse complement strand
CCTTCACTTTTGAAGAGGACTAATGATATCACAGGGTGATACTTGACATGTATGTAAATTGAAGTGAGGAGGTGGCACAATGTTACCAGTTTCACTCTCTCTTACAGAGTCATAAGAGTCAATAGGAAGATAAAAGTCAAGACAAATGATGATGACCTGGGATGCAATGGATGACCTTCACAAATTCTATGTCTGATCAAGCCCTAAGTCCTCTACATACTCCATACACAATACATTCTCAAGTTTTTATTTTCAGAATTTTCAGAGTTTTTCTGACTCATGTTTTGATAATACAATCAATGCTGAATGTGGTTGCCAACATTTCCACAGATATTTGTGTGCTTCAATTACTTTCTTTAAAAGCATCTTTTCATTGGCTTCTTGTACAACTCTGTATTGATTTCAGAATTTTGCTCATCACGTATAAGATCCTTAATGGCTAAAGATCAATATGCTTCTTCCTCTGTATTGTCACTCTCAGTACCTCCTTGCTCATTCAGCTTCCAATCACTAGGCTATTTATTATAGCTCAAGTATAATTTCAGGTCCCTTGGAACATAATCTCTTTACTGATGGAATTTATTTCCAATTTTGATTTATCTTACTTTGGTTATCGCTGCATTTAAAGCTAAACTTCAGAAAGCACTCTGGAATAGTTCTTACAATTCAGTACAAGGCTATGACTCTCTAATAAGGCATCTTCCATTGGCACTAAGGTTTCCTGACACATACCAGGGTATGTTTACAGGGAAAAGGAAACAATGGCTGTATACTAAATGGAAAACTAGATTTGGTAGCTGTGTGACCCTAAACATTTAATCCCAATTATCTCACAAAAAACCCAACAAAAATAAATGCTTATTGATTTGTGTGTGTTAAATTAAAAAAAAAAACTAGAATTAGTTTATGTTTTGACAAGGTACAGTGGAAAATGTATTCAATTTTGGAGTCAAAGGATCTAGATCTGAATTCCAGTTCTGCTATTTAATATCTCTGGGAGTGGATAGAGTGCTGAGCCTAATATTAAGAAGCTTCTGAGTTAAAATCTAGATTCATGCACTTATTGGTGTGTAACCCCAGATAAGTCATTTTACCTCTTGCTTTAGATGGCTTCCAAAGAACCTTGCAGTTTTAAATATATGATCTTGTGATTTTATTTACCTAAAATATTCTTCTATATCCATGGTAGGAATTCTTTAGAGAATAAGGGATTATCTTTTTTACACAATAATCTGTAGATACCCTGTATTTTTGCATTTTCAGAGAATGTTGATCAGTTTGGCTTACTTCATATCAATGAAGGAACAGTACTCCCAAGATCTTCTAGGTCAATAAAGCCAACTCCATTTAAAGTTGACTCCCACTAAGTAAAGAAGCAATTTTGCTCAGGAGAAAGCTATTTAATGAGAACTATCAGAAACAAATAGATTATATGGAAAAGTCTTACTCAATTGCAAAATATAATATAATACAAAGTAAATATACAAATACACTAAACATACGGAATATTGAGGGAAATTCCTAGTTTAGGGGAAATATACAAACAAATTAAGTTTGCTGTTTTTTAGTCATGTCTTTCTCTTCATGCCTCATTTGCAGTTTTCTTGGCAAAGATACCAAAATTGTTTTTCATTTCTGTCTCAAGATCATTTTAAGATGAGGAAACTGAGGTAAATAGGGGTAAGTGACTTGCCCAGGATCTCACATAGCTATTATCTGAGGCTGG
This sequence comes from Sarcophilus harrisii, assembly GCF_902635505.1. Taxonomy (NCBI): domain Eukaryota; kingdom Metazoa; phylum Chordata; class Mammalia; order Dasyuromorphia; family Dasyuridae; genus Sarcophilus; species Sarcophilus harrisii. The sequence continues at coordinate 586,655,466 of NC_045426.1, read as the reverse complement.
ATTTGAACTCATGAAGATATCTTCCTGACTTAAGGCATGACGCTCTATCCACTGTGCCACCTAGTTGCATGTAAAACGTATGTATAAAAAGTATATATAAAAAGTAACTTCTATACAATAAAAATAGATATCTTAACTAGCAATAATATGAAGCACATTACTTATGGAAAGAGGATGGAAAAATGGATATTTGTCCAGGACCCAGTCAGAGCTATTTTGACATATAGCTACATGGCCCTTCTAACTCGCAGAAGAAAAACAGAAAATAAATTGGGAAAATGTCTATGGTTTCCTTTGTGTGCCAAAAAAGTGCCCTCCTTGTTGATACTTTCCACAACGAAAGAAAGGACAAAGATCCCTGCTGTTTTATCCCTCAGACTATGAGGGCAATCCAAAATTAGCTGGGTGGTCGAATGGAAAGAGACAGTCTTGAAATAAAGACTTTAATTCTAGTTCTCTCTCACACTTAATAATTGTGTGATTTTGGGCAAATCATTTACTTCTGTAAACCTAATTTTCTTATCTATAGAATGAAGGGTTTGGGTCTGATGTTCTCTAAAGTCTATTCTATATCTTATGACCACTGGAAGACAGGAAGAAAAGAGAAGATAAGCCTAACTAAACTGAAACTAAAAGGAATGAAAAAGATGATGATGATCTGGGTCATAAAATCTCATCTATCACTTTTAGTCATGACAGAGCACAGGCTATTCATCCAAAGCTATTTTTTAGTTCTTCCTGTTTGAAAGTTAGAGACAGTTTTTCTCTAATCCTTAGAGAAGATAAGGTGTCTGAGGGTTAGAAACTTATTTTCTGAATTCTAAAATCTGTCAGATCTGAATGTTAGTGAAAATGTTTCTCTTCTAGCCTTTTTTTCCAAAGAAGAAATTGTTTTTAATTTAAGGAGCTCTGTCTTATTCAAAAAAGACATTAATCACTAGATGAAGCCTGCATTTCTGGAAAAGGAATTTGAAATATAAATATAGAATTCAGAAGAAAAATTGAAATTGAAAGCAAATAATCAGAAGAAACTTTATATAGATGAACTATATAAATCTCATAGGTGAGTTTGGGGAGGAATGTTTAAAAAATTCTTTAAGAATCCTAACATCAAAGAGGGTCATAGAAGTAGTCAACTGAAACAGAAGACTAATAAATCTTGTGGTATGTTTTGATGGTGCTAAAGGAAGGAATGAAAAAGAAAGAAAGAAAGAAAGAAAGAAAGAAAGAAAGAAAGAAAGAAAGAAAGGAAGGAAGGAAGGAAGAAAGGAGGAAGGAAGAAAGAAAAAAAGAAAGAAAGAAAAAAGAAAGAGAGGAGGAAGGGGAGGAGGGAGAGAGGGAGGGAGGGAAGAAGGGAAGGAAGCATGGAGGAAGGAATAAAAGAAAGAAGGAAGAAAGGAAGGAAGGAGGAAAGGAAGGAAGAGATGATGTGAGGGGTCATGCATTAGAAAAAGTGGGGAAAAGAATGAAAAAACTAATTATCGCACAAACCATGGCACTCAGAAGTATTTATAAATATAATAGGAATGGGGAAAGTGAGTGTTACTTCAACTTCACTTTCATCTAAACTGGTCAAAAGAGAGCAGAACATACTCATATAAACACAAACACACATACTCTAAGAGTTTAGTTTTGGAATATATTTCACTCAACAGGGATATAGAGAGCAACAAGAAAGAAAAGGTGGAAGAGAGAATTCATTTAGGTTCAGAATAGTTTCAAGCAAACAAATCCCAAATCCTAAGATTGGAGAGAGTATTGTAAAGAGAATACTAAAAGGAAAGAAAAATAGTAACAAAGTGAAATAAAGAGGGAATGAAGAATATAGAGATTTTTTAAAAATAAGAAAATAGAGTGGAAATGAATAATTATTATAGATGTCAACATTAATGGGTTGGATTCACCCATAAAATAGAAGAGGTGAGCAGAATGGATTGGAAAGCAAAACCTAGTTTATTGCTGGCATAGTGTGATGTAATTAAAATATTTCTGTTACTCTTTTTAAAAAATTCTGAGGTACTATCATATATCTGTTGCAATGATTGAGTACCAAAAAAAAAAAAAAAAGAAAGGGAAAATGACAAATGCTGGAGGAAATATGGGGAAATTAATCATTAATGCACTCTTTGTGGAATTGTGAAGTGATTTAGCCATTCTGTAGAGCAATTAGGAATAATCTTCAAAGGGCTATAAAACCCATGTAAACCCTCTGACTCTTCAATATCACTACTAGATCTGTGTTTCAAAAGAATTTTTATAAAAAAAAGGAAAAGGACATATTTGGACAAACATATTAATAATAGCTCTTCTTTTGAGAACAAAATTTGGAAATTGAGAAGATGTTCATCAGTTGAGGAATGTCTGAACAAATCATGGTATATTAATGTAATGGAATACTATTGTGTTATAAAAAATGATGAGCAAATGTATTTCAGGAAAAAAACCATGAAAAGACTGAACTGTTGCTGAGTGATATGAGAAGAACCAGAACACTGTACGATCAAGTCTTCTCAGCAAGACAATGATCTAAGACAATTCAAAATATCATGATGGAAAATGTTATTCATATTCAGAGAAAGAACTATGGAGTCTGAATGCAAATTGTAGCATAATATTTTCACTTTTTTTGTTTATTTTTTTGTGTGTTTTTTCCTTTTTGTTCTCATTCTTCTTTCACAGCATTTCTAATTTGAAAATATGTTTAATATAATTGTACATTTATAGCCTATATCAGATTGCTTGTCATCTTGGGAAAGGGAATAGTTTGACAAAGGAGAAAAAGATTTGAAACTCAAAATCTTAAAAAAAGTCAATGTTACAAATTATAAAGGAAAAATACTATTAAGTGGGGAATAAAATAAAATATGTAGGAGCTATATGTATGAATATCTCCCACCATTGGTAAATATATGAAAGTAAATACTCTGATCCATTCTTTTCTTTTATATTCCAGAATGATGATGATAGTTTTGCTATTGTTCATCTTTTATATTCAAAGACTGACATATAATGTTAGACACCTATATCATAAATCACAATGGATACTCACAAAAAGAAAGCAAAACTTAACAATATATTACTTACAAGAAAGATGTACAAGAAAGAAAAAATTAAAAATATCTAGCTGAACACATACACACATAAACATGATGTAGCAATATAATTTTAGACAAGGCACTAGCAAAAATAGAGTTAATTAAAAAAGAAAGTCAATATTTTATTTAAAGGAATTGTACAAAAAATTAATCTAAAAACTTCATATATGTGCACCAAAAGTATGCCTTCTAAATACTTAAATGAAAAAAAAACTAAATAAATTATAAAGAGAAAATGAACAATACAACTATAATGATGTGGCACTTGAATTAGCCCCAGATAATTGATTTTATTTTATCTTTAATTTATTCTTTTAATAATAATTTATTTTTCCAAATACATATAAAGATAGTTTTCAAAATTCACCTTGGCAAAGCCTTATGTTCCAAATTTTTCTCCCTTTCCTCTCTACTCCCTTTTCCCCAAGACAGCAAACAATCTAATATAGGTTAAACATGTGCAATTCTTCTAAGCGTATTTAAATATTCATCACACTGCATAAAATAAATCAAATTAAAAGGAAAAAAAACACAAGAAAGAGGAAAAACCACACTGACACCACAATAACAAAAAAGTGAAAATACTATGCTTTGATTTACATTCAATCTAAACAATTCTCTTTAGATGTGGATGGCACTTACTATCACAAGTCTGTTGGAATTGTCTTGAATCATCTCATTGCTGAAAGGAGCCAGTTGATCTTGTTATTATTGTGTACAATGCCCTCTTGATTCTGCTCACTTCACTTAGCATCCATTCATTTAAGTCTTTCCAGGCTTTTCTAAAATCTAAAATGTTTAGCATTTCTCATAAAACAATAATATTCTATTACTTTCATATTCCATAACTTTGTCAGCCATCCCTCAACTGGGGGGGCTCCACTCAGTTTCCAGTTTCTTACTACTACAAAAAGTAGCACCAAATAATGTTAACCAAAAAAAAAAATGAACAAGAAAAGAAATTAAGGAACTGAATAGAATTTTTTAAAAAAAATTAGCTATTATAAACCTTTGGTGATTATTAAATCAAAATAGAAAGGAATAAACATATTCTCAGTTGTGGGGTGGTACCTTTACAAAAATGCATCAAGATTTAGGTCTTAATTCTCAGGAATTAATCAAACAATATCTTAATGACCACGAGATAAGAAGATTATATTAAATAAATTATTACAATCATAAAAATCAACTGGAGACTAAATAACTTTATTTTAAGAATTGGTAGTTCAAAGAATTGGTAGGTAACTCAAGAAATGATCATTTCAGTGAGGATAATGACAATAATGAAACTGCATACAAAAATTTGAAGGATATGGTCACAGTAGGCATAGTGCACAGTGCACAGTAATATATATATATATCTTTACAAATTTAATGGAAAAAGAAAGAACAGAATAATGAATTGAGAATGTAGCTAAAACATTAGAAAACCAAGAAAACTTTTTAAACGTTGAACATCAAAATCCAAATCTTGAAGCCAAAGAAGAAGAAAATCATAAAATTGAAAAAAAACATTCAATTAATAAATAAAACTAAGAGATTGTATTTTACATTAGTTATTTGTAAAAACAGGAAAATAAGGAATCTTATCTATCTGTATGTATGTATAGATGCTCCTAATGAATAGTTCAAATTTTAAATAAAATGTTAGCAAAGAGGCTAAAATAATAAATCACAAGGATAATAAACTACAATGGATTAGATTTATACCAGGAAGACATAGTTGATTTGTTGTTAGGAAAGCTATAAACTTAATTATTAAATTAATTAATTAATTTTTAAAAACCAATAAAAACATATGGTTATATCCAATGCAAGGAAAGGTTTTTTTTTTTTTTTTTTTTTTTTTTTTTTTACCAAAACACCAAATCCATTTCTATTGAAAACACAGTAAAACATAGGAATAAATGGGCCTTTCCTTTAAATAATAAATTTTATATATATATATATATATATATATATATATATATCTTATATATACATATATATGAGCTTCTCTTATATGTAAAAGAAATAAATTAGAGTTATTTCCAATGGGGTGAAACAAAAATGTATATTGTCATTACTTCTTTTTGACATGGTGCTAGAAATTCTGTTTATAGTAATAAGGGAAGAAAGAAAACTGAGGGTATAAGCATAAGCAAAGATAATATAAAAATATCATTTTGCTGATGCTGCAATGGGATACTTAAAAGAACACAAAAAAGTCAACTAAAAGTAATGGAAACAGTTAACTCTGATAAACTTGTGGTATATATAATAAAGTCATACAAATCATCAGCATTTCTATATACTCCAAATAAAACCCAGCAGGAAAATATAAAGCAATATTATTTAAAATATGACAGAATTTTATAAAATAGTTATGAATCTACCAAGATAAAACAAGAACTATATAAATACAACTGTAAATCACTATTAATAGAAAAAAAAGTCAGACCTAAATAATTGGAAAACTATTAATTGCTAAGGAGTAGAATAAGAAAAATATAACAAAAAAAGAACAATTCTACTTTAATGCATCTATTCAATGTCATATTAATCAAAATACTGGTGGATCATTTTATAGAACTAGCAAAAATATAAATGGAATTCACAGTGAAGCAAAAAAGGACTAGAATCTCAAGGTAAATAATGGAAAATTTTGGAACAAAGAGGGCTTATTGGTACTGTATCTCAAACTATATTACAAAGCACTAATTCTTAAAATAATTTAGCACTCTTTAAAAAATACAGTTTAATCACTGAAAAAAATTAGGTATACAATGTAGAAAAGAAAATGTATCCAATAGCCATTAGTCAAAAACTGCAAAGATCCTAGTTACTAAAATAGAACTCATTTGATAAAAATGGCTAGAAAAACTAGACAGCAGTATGGAAGAAATTGGATTTAGATAAATACATTACAACTTATACCAAGAAAATCTCGAAATGGATTTGTGGCTTAGATATAAAATGTCACATCAAAAACAAATTAGAGATATATGGAATAAAATATTTATATCTGGATAGACAAGTTCATGATGAAAAATGGAAAAGAGTATATCACAGAGGATAAAACCAACAATTTTGATTAAATAAAATTTTGAAAGTTATTGCATAAAGAAACAAATCTAAGACGGAAAGAGAAACAAACAATTTGGGAGAAATCTTTATGATAGATTGCTGTGATAAAGGTCTTATTTCTAAGATACATATATAATTAATCAAAGTACATAATAAATAAGAGCCATTTCACAATTTATTAATGAGCTAAAGATATGGAAAGTCAGTTGGAAGGCTTGGGAAGTTTTTTGGGGAAGAAAAAAAGCCCCAGTTATCTTTAGTGATATGAAAACAATGCTTGAAATGATTACTAATTAGAGAAAAGCATATTAAAACAATTTTTAGATTGCATCTCTTTGGACTGGCAATGACAAAAAAAAAAAAAAAGAATGACAAATGTTTAAGGGACTGTGGGTAGGCAAGCACATTAAGGCACTTTCATGAACCTGCAATATGTACAAACATTCTGGAATGCTTGTTACTTTCCAAAATGTAATTTGTCATTATCCATCAAAAGTTACTGAAAACAATACATGCCCCTTGACCCAGCTGTTCCACTGCTTGGACCTATATCTAAGTGAGATAAAAAAAAATGGGAACAGGTCCTTAATGTACAAAAATATTTATAGTACATCTTTTTCATGGTGGTAAAAAACTAGAAATATAAGTGATAACCATTAATTGGGGAATGACTTAAAATGTTATGGTACATGAATGTGATGCAACACTATTGTGCTATAACAAAGAAGGAAGTAGATGGTTTCAAAGACAAATAGAAAGATTAATATGAACTGATGCAAAGTGAAGTGAAAAGAATCAGAACAATTTGTACTATCACATCAATATTATAAAAGCAGACATTGTTGAAAACTTTTATGAACTAAGAAACAAGAAAATGAACATAATTCAAAGAACCATTTATAAAATAAAATCTTTGTAAAGAAAAAAAATCTTTAAAAGCTATAAGAATTATATCAAAGCAATGGCTTCCCATGATTCCAAAAGTTTGATGATACTACATATGATCTCCCTCCTGACAGAGAGGTGGCAGATTTAGGGTACAGAATGAGACCTATATATTTTTGTATATGGCTAATGAGAGAATTTTAATTGACTATGCATATTTGTTAGTGGAGAAAATTGATTGAATGTAATGCAAATCAACTTTGACTCAGCCCTTACTGCTGCTAGGAAAACCTATATCTGCCTTATGAACTTGAATTATCCACAATAAGTCTTCCAAATCTTGACAAATTTTACCAGGGGAAAAAAAACTAGGACCATTCACCATGAATTCTCCCTTCTTTTTCATTTTTTGTCATTCATATACCTTCTGCTACTGACCCCCTTTTCTTCTTTCTTATGACAAATTCAAACAATAAAGCACAAATATCCCATGTTCAGAAATGTCCAAAATTTCTTTATCCAATCATAATCTATTGGTTTTGTATCCCTTCTTCTCCCTTCTTTTTACAAAATCCTATTTTCCCTTCACTCTATAATCTCCAATCCCTTGAACCCCTCACTTCCCTCAAACTCTCCCCTGCCTTAGTCACTTTCATCTTTTCCTCATCTTGATTTTTGGTAAACAAATTCAATTCCACATTTTGCTCCTCTCTTGAGTGTTATCTACTTCTCTGATTGGACTCTGCCAAGCCTCACAGTTGATGGAGGAGTACAACGTATAATTGGATTTCTGAAAGTGGGAAATTTGCACTTGGTTGTTTCAATGTGTTATAAGAGAGTTTTTATAGGTTTGAAGTAATTTGTAAATGTTTGTAATGTAAAAACAAAACAAAACAAATACAACCTTTTAAAGGTTTTTTAAAAGTATTTTTTAAAATAATATTTTATTTTCCCCAGTTACACGTAAAGACAATTTTTAATTTTCATTTTCACAAAAATTTTGAGCTACATGTAACACCTTATTCCCCAATATGTGCTCTTTGATCCATTGACACTGGCCTCCTAGCTATTCTAGAAAGGAGATATTTCATCTCTTGGCTCTGAGCATTCTCTGTGACTGTCCCTAGTGCTTGTAATGATCTCTCTCCTCTCTTTCAACTACTGACCTCCCTAGCTTCCTTTAAGTTTCAACTGTAATTCTTCCTCTTATGACTTTCCACAACACCTCTTAATTACGGTGCCTTCCTTCTATTAACTCTTTCTTATAATTTGTTTTGAATGTATTTGTTTACATGTTATAAGTTCCTTGAAGGTAAGAACTGTCTTTTTTTTTCTATGTGCCTGGCACATCACATAGTAGGTATTTAATTCTGGTTTCTTGAATTGTTATATTAAATTAAACATAATAGTAAAAAAAGGTTCTTTTTATTTTCTGAGCTTCTTTTTGCTTTATGTATATTTTTAAATGTTTTATTGATATTCTTTTCTTTCTATTTTATTTCTATCACTATCCACTAACATATCCAACTGTTATCCAAATAGAAACACTCACTTAAATCAAATAAATGTAATAAAATAAAACACATAAAAATATCAACTGTCTAATATGCGTGTCTCATTATTAGTCTCTGTGCCAAATTCTGTCATCCATTTTATAGTCAGAGTTGACCATCATGCTGATCAGAATTTTGAGGTCTTTTAAAGTTGTTTTCCTTAAATGTGTTCTCAGATTGTGATTTTCTAGGCAAACCCCATCACTTTTCAGGGAATGCAAAAGGATAAAACATTTTTCATAATAAAATTAAGATTTTTAATTTATAATGGATAGATATAGCCCACATTAACCAAAATTTCTGATGGAGAAGGAAAGTTCCTCAATAAATTTTAAGAGTATAAAGTAGCTCTGAAAGCAAAATGTTGAAAACTATTCTTTTACATTATTGTCATCATTGTGTATACTCTTGGTTCTTTTTTCTGCATCAGTTTATGTCTTCTCAGATTTTTTTGAATCTGTTATAATTTAATTTATAATGACAAAATATTCTTATTATACTCTTAACTCAGTATTTGTCCATTCATTCCCCAGATGATGGGCACACACTTTGTTTCTAGATTTTTGCTATAACAAAACTGTTGCTGTGAATAATTTTTCTCTGAATGAGCACTTTCCTTCTGTCTTTAACCTTTTAATGTTTTCCCCACCAACATCAAATCAGTAACAGTCAATGTATGAGAAAGTGAAGGAAAATAAGTTAGAAAACAAGTGTAAAAAAAGAGAATCAAGGGAGTATTTGACATTATACATTTAAAGAAAAAGAGAGAGATGAAAAGAGAGAGAGAGACAGAGAAAGAGAGAGAGAGAAAGACAGAGAGACAGAGAGAGAGAGAGAGAGAGAGAGAGAGAGAGAGAGAGAGAGAGAGAGAGTACATAGTAACAGGATGTGGGAATAATAACCAAAAAAAAACCCCAAAAAACAAAAAACTCTCCACCAGTGGTCAGTTTTCTCTTAGTACACTATGAATTACACAAAACATCCCATATCCTCTTTTTAACTCCATTAGAGGATCATCAGATTTGCTGCTGCTGACTCATGCAGCTTAAGGTCCTCTCTCTCTGGATTGTGTGAGTGACATCTATAAATAATGATAAGCATTTGAGGGGGGAGACTTGCTATACATGGCACACTGCTACAAATAGCATCATCTGTAGGATCAGCATGTTCTGGGACATCTCTTTGCAACTTGCCTAGGATTTTTACAGATTTGATCATGCAGATATTTGCAGAGGGTTGACACATTCATTAAGTGGAATAAAAATGTGCATTACTTTTACCTTTAAATAGATTGTTTATAATAAAGATGTGGTACAATGGAAAGAGCTGGATTTAGAAGCAGAGGATTGAGGTTCAAAGCTTGCCTCTGTCAATTTCTAACTGTGTGTCCTTACATAGCTCACTTCAGTGCTCTAAGCCTCTATTTTCTCCCCTGTTAAATGAGTGCATTGAATTAGATAAGTTTCAAGGGCTCTTCCATTCAATGGTGTGCTGGGTCCAACTTGTAGTGACTAGGGAGAGTTGATGTTAAAAAAAAAAATCAGTGTGAGCATTTACACTTCTTAGCAAATATTCCAAATCAAGGATTAGTTTATTTTTTGTTATTGTCTAGAAGTAAGAAAGTGGTAGAAAAATGTTAACAATGTAGATTAAGTATAAAAATATGTTGCATATACATTTTGTAAAGCTTGTTGTTAAACATTTATCAGCACTCCCTGTCTTCTAAACTTATGATCCTATGAGTCTGTGAACATGGAAGGCAATTTTCTACACAAATTATTGGGGACTTGTTTTGGTTCATTAGAAGGATAATTAGTTTTTGCATAAATGTAGTAATGGCTTTCAAAATAGGGAAGGGAATAAAACATTTATATAGCATGGAGTATGTTAAGTACTTTTTATATATATCATCTCATTAAATGGTAGGAGAAATTCGAGAAGCTGAAACTTCTTTCAGACCTAAACTTTTATTTATGTGGCCAGAATCACCTCCTTGAATAACTTCTCTTATCTGAAAGGTCTTGAACATATATTGTTTTTTTCTTCAAAAGGATTCTTAAGAGAGAAAAGGGGAAAGGGAGGTGGGAGGAGGAAGAACTGGTCAATGACTCAACCACTCATGATAATGTGTGAAAGAACTGCAATTTCATTTGAAATAAATAAAATAGTCATGGAATCAAGGAATTTGAGTGTCAGAAGGGATCTTATTTTACATTTGAAAAAACAGAACTTTTTAAGATGAAATGACTTCCCTAAATTCCACCCCAATAAAGGTACAGAATTACATAGAATCAAGTTCTCTTGGTGATAGTTCAGAGGTCTTTTTCATGAGAAAGATTGTTGTAACTGGATTTGAAGTTTAAAAACCTGGGGTTGAATTCCAGTTTTGATGATTACTAGCTGTGTGACTTTGAGCAAGTCAGTTCATCACCCAAGGTCTTGGTTTCCTCATCTTTATTTTTTTTCCTTCCTTCCTTCCTTCTTCCCTCCTTCCTTCCTTCCCTCCCTACTTCCTTCCTTTCTTCCCTCCCTCCCTCCTTCTTTCCTTCCTTTCTTTTTCTCATCTTTAAAATTAAGGATTTGGAGTGGATAATCTCTGAGATTCCTTCTGATGTATATCTTATGATTCTGTCTGTGTAATCACAGATAAGTCATTTAATACTTAGGGGCCTTAGAGAGTCTTCTTAATAAAGTAAGAGGATTAGACTAGGTCATCTCTACAATTTTTTCCAACTGTAAATCTATGATGCTGTGAAAAAAAGTCACTTAGCAAATAGTTGAGGGGATAGTGAAGTGGTGAAATAGAGTATTGAATCTAGACTAAGAAACGCTTATGTCCCCGAGTTCAAATTTAGCCTCAGATATGTATTGGTGTGTGACCCTGGATGAATCATTTAACCCTATTTGCCTAAGTTTTCTCATCTGTAAAATGAATTGGAGAAAGAAATGGTAAACCCTTCCAGTATTTTTATCAAGAAAACCTTAAGATATGTTCATAAAGAATTGCACATGACTGAAATAATTCAACCACAAAGCTAACATTATTGGGAATTAAGAAAATGCAATATTCTACACCACAAAGAAAGAGGATATATATTCTTTTCTTTTCTTTTCTTCTGAAACAAACTTGATGACCTAGCATTTTATTCCTACCCTTTCAGTTTTTCTATTTCTATGAAGACATATGATATATTGGGGGAGTGCTAAACTTAGAAACCAGAAAGATCCACTTTTTAATCTTGCCTCTGACATTTCATATTTATGTGCCCCTGGACAAGTTATCTAATTTCTGTTTCAATTCTCTCAACTATAAAGTGGGTTTAATAGTTCCTGCCTCATAGAGTTGTTGTAAAGAGCAAAGAGATTAAGCAAATAGCAGAACTTCACAAAACCTGAAAATGACATATTTTGGTTCTCCATAGTCTGGAACTAGAAACATTTTCTTACTTTGGAGAATTCTTTCACTCAAAACCTGAAAATGACATATTTTGGTTCTCCATAGTCTGGAACTAGAAACATTTTCTTACTTTGGAGAATTCTTTCACTCCTCCACTTCATGAAGTCAAGTCATTTGATTTCCTTTTTCTCTTTGAAAGTTACATTCATAATTTTGGTTGGTCAATCCCTTCACACATAATCATTTCATCTTCATCTCATGTCCCCACCAAAGTTCTCTTTCTATTATCATGGCATGGACGTAATCCTGAGTTCTCAGAATTGATACTAGTACAGTGTGAGTTCTGGCAATGTCTACCAACATAGGGAGGCTTCAAAACTGGATGGTGTGTCTGCTGCGTGGGAACCAGTCTTTCTAAATTTGGAGAGGCCGGTTACCATGTTGGCCACCACCTTATAAAAGTTTTGTTCAGAGCAACTTTTGAAAATCATTTGCCCAAGATATCTACAGGGATCTACAAGGGATCTACATCCATGAACATTTGAGGTATTGACTTAAGAGCTATCTATGTGAGAAGCATTGTTCTAGGTACAATGAGACACACAAAGAACTGTTTCTTTCCTCCTAAATGCTATAGTCTAGTATAACATAATTTATATAATGCCCATGTTTATACATGGGCATTAGATGTTTCAGTATTGTCCATCCCTTTCTCCAGATATGCTCCTTTCAGATTTCCTAGGGTTATCTTGAATTTTTGTTAATCCTCAGGGTAATTAGAAGGATGACTGGACAGGTAAGAACAAAGGGAAAGGTTTCAAAGTTTCAAAAATACCAGAAGGTGGAATTGACAGGATATCAATCTGATTCCTGAGGCAAGGAAAAAGCAAAAGAAACAAATCACCCTGAAAACCAAGGTCTTCCAGTTGAGCAGGATGAGAGAGGAGGTGCACACAGCAGCCTGAGGGGTCCTTTGAGGTGGCTTCTGGCTAGGAGATCCCTGAATGCTTGAATAATAATTAAGTAGAATATATGCTGATTTGACCCAAGGCATCTTGACCCAGGTGGCCTCCTTTTGAAAGAACTATAACACTTGACAGACAAAATAGAGGCAGTAGTTGGCAACAGCACTCGCTCCAAAGACTATACTGGAATAAATAGCAGTTGCAGAGGCAATGTAGCTGCAGCAGCAGGAAGTGGATGCTGTTACAGAGGCAGTAGTTGTTAGATAGAGCAGCAAGGAATTCCTGGACCAAGGAGAAGGGAGGGAATAACCACATATTAAGCACCTACTATGTGCCAAGCACTGTGCCAAATACTTTATAAATATTGTCTTATGGCAATTCCTGAGCTACCCTGGTTACTAAATGCAAAACACAAGAGCAGAAGCGGTTATTTAATGTAGGAATTCTTGAACCAAATAGTTAAGTTTCTGGAAGAACTATCAAGTAGGCTCCTGGGAAAGTCTGTGAATTACTAGGAAAATTCATTGTCTGATTGTCACTGGGTTTAGTGTAAGGACTTTTTTTTGTTAATTATATTGTATAAAATTTTCTTTTATATTCAATTCTATACTTGATGCTTGATTCTTGCAAAGGAAACACACTGATGAAGGATAAAACAAAAAAACTTCTGATATTCTCATAGAAAATACTGTGTGAAAGTACAAGTAATTTAGAGTTTTAATTATTGCTATCTTTCACGATTAAATTTGAAACTGTGACAGAACAGAGCTCTGATTCTGGGCAGCAGATAATAAATACAAACATAAAAAAGTTTTCTTTAAGCAAAAAAAAAATTTAAAAATACATTAAGATAGGACTCTCCATAAAATATCTAGGGGATAGTGAGTGAGTAGCTACATTTCTTTCTGCAAACATTTTGTTTAGGGTTGCAGTAGGAGCTAAATTTGTAAATTTAGTTTGCAAATGTTGTAGAAGGCCTTGAAAGTCAAGATAAGGTAGGTGATGTTTTTACCTAAAGGTAATAAAGGTCTACTGAAAGTTTTTGATCTAGAAACAACCATAAGAAAGTTGCATTTATGCAGGTTATTTTGACAAACATATATAGGGTGGATTACTTTATCTTGAAGTTATTAAAATTGAAATAACATCACTATGCTCATTTATAAGTGAGATGATGATTTTGAACAGTTTGACTTTTGTCATATTTTCCTAAATAATGTGTTAAATCCACAGTGAACACAGCAACTATTGTGTTTATGGGGCTTTAATATTCTGCTGGCAGGTTTCCAGCTACTAAAATTCCAATCTGACTTTGCACTGTATGAAATGAAACAGGGCATTTAGAATGTAATCTCTTTCTTTATTGCTTCTTTCAATCTGCAGGAGAAACAACATGTAGGGTGGAATACAATAATTTCCACAAAACATTATATTTTTCATCAAATAAATAATACTTACAACAAGAGAGCTTTTGCTACTTCTTCCCTTTACTCATCAATCATAAAGGAATGGAAATCATTCAAATGCTAGTAGAGTGATATATCTAATTGACAATGTTGCTATTTTCCTCAAGTGGGTATTTTCCTTATAAAATGTTAGAGCTAGAAAGGAATTTATATATTATCTAGCTTAGCTTCTTATTTGACAGAGAGAAAGCTGAGAAAAGAAACATGAAAAGAAAATCAAAAGCTGTAAAGAATCTCATAGTTAATTGAAAGTGCTACTCCACTGGTTATTTTCTTTCAAAGAATGTTGGAGATGGAAGGAATATGTTACACATCCTAGTTCACTTAATTGACAGATGAGGAAACTGAGATCCAAGTAATAAACTGACTTGCCCAAGATCACACAACTCAATTGTAATAAAATTAGGAGTAGAACCTAGGTCATTTGACTTCCAGTTCTGTGTACTTTCAAGTACACTATGCTGCAGATCATGTTGTCTTCTTCCTAACCCATCTACCCCATCAAAAAAGTCTTCCTTTGTACCTCAGTTGGAAATTATATCTGTTTCTTGTTACTCTCATAGCATTTTGTTTATTCCATTCAAATGTGTATTTGTACTTTTTTGAATTATTGTTACATGTATTCTCAAGGAAGTTTCCAAAAATGAACAAGATATTGTGTTTCCCCCAGTGCTTAATATAGTGCTTTACAAACTGGAGAGGTTTAGTGTATGTTTACTATTCATAAGTAAAGCCATTTCTCCAGAGACATTATTATCAATGTAGGGGAAGACCAAAAGAAGGGTATTCAAGGATAACATAGGAAAACTTCTGGTAGTTCAGTTTTTAGCAACCTGGAAAGGGATTTCTTTCTGGAGAGAAGTCATACATCTGAAATGGGGAGAAGTCGTACAGAAAAAGTGAGAAAAAGCCATAGAGACATGGAAGACAAGGAAGATGGTCAGCAGTATTGATTTCCAATGTTTTTTTTCCTTCTGAACAAGCAGAGAATTGCAAGTTAGAGGAAGAAAAAGGACTAGGAAGAAAATGGACTAGTTAGAGGAAGAAAATGGACTATTTCTTACTGAACAATAATATTCCATAATATTCATATACCACAATTTATTTAGCCATTCTCCAATTGGTGGGTATCCACTCAGTCTCCAGTTTCTGGCCACTACAAAGAGGACTGCCACAAACATACACATACAGGTCCCTTTCCCTTCCTTAAGATCTCTTTGGGATATAAGCCCAGTAGTAACACTGCTGGATCAAAGGGTATACACAATTTGATAACTTTTTGAGCATAGCTCCAAATTGCTCCCCAGAATAATTGGATGTATTTACAATTCCACCAACAATGTATTAGTGTCCCTGTTTTCCCAGATCCCCTCCAACATTCTGCATTATCTTTCCCTGTCATTCTAGCCAGTATGACAGGTGTGTAGCAGTATCTCAGAGTTGTCTTAATTTGCATTTCTCTGATTAATAATGACTAGGAGCATTTTTTCATATGTCTAGAAATAGTTTCAATTTCTTCGTCTGAGAATTGTCTGTTCATATCCTTTGGCCATTTATCAATTGGAGAATGGCTTGATTTCTTATAAATTAGAGTCAGTTCTCTATATAATTTTTGGAAATGAGGTCTTTATCAGAACCAGGTTAATATTGTTGATGAAATAACTGAAATTCAGCCCCCAACTCCTCCTCCCTCCTCAGCTTCCCTAGAAATCACATTGGAAAAGCTCCCTTTACCTGACTGATCATTTCATTTCCATGTACCCTTTGATCAGTAATGATGAAATATAAAGCTGGGAGGAGGAAAAGGATTGAGTCCCTTTTATATTTTTATTTTAATTAATATTTTATTTTAATGTCTGTGATCCTATAATATCTGAAATTGCTATTAAAGCACATAGCAATTCACAATTATACTTATCCTAGTCTATATATACAATTAGAGATTGAGAAAAAAGAGTGATAACTCCAAGGGAAAAGACATTTTCCCCAATATAGAATAGGGAAATTAACCCAATTGGAGAGTTTCTATGATTTTTAGTAATTTTTGCATTAGGCATACTCTATACCACTTTCATAAACCTGGAAAAAGACTTAATGAGTAAATGAGCTAATTAACAGGGAAGCTAGGTAGGATGGTGGATAGCACACACGATTGGAAACAGGAAGACTCATTCATCTCCCTGAGTTCAAATCTGACCTTAGACACTTAGCTATATGGCCCTGGGCAAATCACTTACTCTTGTTTGTCTCAGTTTCCATATAGTCTGAGAAGAAGAGAGCAAACCAATCCAGTATCTTTGCCAAGAAAACTCCAAATTGTGTCAATGAAGAGTCAAACATGACTGAATGACTCAACAAAACAACAAAAAGTTAATGACAATAAGGGGTTTAATTTGATATGCTTATTCTGATAACCATACCTATCACAAATACACTAGCCTGCTAGTTCTACCTAACTGGCGTGGTAATATCCTAGGTCTAGAATCAGCATAATCTAGAACCTTAGAGGTCATCTAGTCCAATCTCTTTATCTATCCATCATAAAACTGGAAGAAAATTTTATGAGCATATTAACTATATCTTTATCCCAGTCACTGATAAAAGATGCCAAATACTATAGAGCTTAGCACAGATTTTTTTTCATTTCTCTTTCCATGGAAAATATGCAGTGAGCAAGTTTTACATATAAAAATTACCTTTGGCTTCTCTTGGTTACATTTATAATCAGAATGTCCAGATTTATATGATTTAACTCCTCCAAAGGTGAGATCTATTTATTGGCACTGGACAATAATTTTATCTTTAGAATACCAACAAATTTAGATAATATAGTCAGTCTAAAAACTATCAGTTATAATACCTTTTATCTCTTTAAAAATATTTCTCTTTATTATGAACTTGAAAAAGGTCAACAAACATAAATATTTCCATATACAAAGAATAGTATGAAAGGTTTCATTATATATAAAACCATACATTTCTATTTTGTATAGCTACAAATATGCATATATACTTATATATATATGTATATATGTGTGTATGAGTATGTATGTGTATGTGTATACATATAATATATATAAAACATGTTAATCCCAAAGTTGTTCCATTTGTGTGTCTCCCTTCAAACTTCTTTCTGTTCTCTATACAGTTTTTAAAGTGTTTTATTTATATTCTCTTTTTCTCTCTTTTGTCATCATGATCACAATCTCATTTCTCCCCAATTTTCACTGCCAAAAAATTCCTCTATTGAAATACATAAGTACAATCAACCAAAACAAATCCCTAAGTGTAGCCAAAATTCTACAAAACTATGAATACCCTGTGATCTAGCTATATTGCTACTGGAACTATATCCCAAAGAGATCATAAAAGACTAAAAAGGACTCACGTGCAAAAAAGTTTGTGGAAGCTCTTTTTGGAGTGAAAAGGAATTGGAAATTGAGTGGATGCCCATCAGTTGGGGAATGGCTCAATAAATTAGGTTAATGTAACAGAATATTATTGTTCTATAAGAAATGATGAGCAGGCTGATTTCAGAAAAGTCTGGAAAAACTTACTTGAACTGATGCTGAGTGAAGTGAGAAGAACCAGCAGAACATTGTACCTGGAACAAGAAGGTTATTCAATAATCAATTGTGATAGACTTTACTCTTTTCAACAATGTGGTGATTCAAGACAAAAGACTAGAATGGAAAATGCCATCTGCATTCAGACCGAGAACTATGGAGACTGAATGTGGATTGAAGCATAGTATTTTCACCTTGTTTTTGTTGTGGTTGTTGTTTGTTTGTTTTCTTTCTCATGGCTTTTTCCCTTCTGGTCTGATTTTTCTTCCACAAGATGACTAATATGGAAATATGGTTAAAGTTAGTGTACATATTTAACCTATATCAGATTGCTTATTAGCTTGAGGAGGGAAATAGATAAGGGAGAGAGATAAAAAATATGAATCATAAAATCTTACAAAATTAATGTCAAAAATTATCTTTACATGCATTTGAGAAAATAAAATACCATTGAGAAAAATAAAACAAATCCACAAATTGGCCGTAACTAAAATATATATGTGTCATTCAAAACCCCGCAAAAGCTAGGAAGAGCTGGGAAGTATGGTTCATCATAGAGCTTTTAGCATTGTGTTTGATCACTATATTGATCAAGTTCTTAAGTCTTTCCAAAATGGTGGATGAAGATGTAAATGAGGACTAGTGGTCTAAGTGGCAATAGATGGACAAGCAAAAATGAATACTGATTTTATTAATTTTATTTTATATGTGCCTCCAAAAGGGAGAAAAAACTGGCAAAGTTTAATGAGGGTTGGTAAGTTATTGAACAAAAGGAAACTTGGTGTATAGAAGTTCCAGTGGAGGAAATTCCTTCTAAAATGTATAAAATTATGACAATTTAACAATAAAATTAAATGACCTGCTCAGTGTTATACAGATTACATTCAGAAAATGTGTGAATTATTATTAGCAGTAGTTTTAAATACCATTTGTGTATTTACTTATATAGATGTGAGTTCAAGGGCAGGCATGACAGCCATGGTATTTTTGATAGTGACTCACGAAGCATGTCATTTCTATTTCCTTCTTAGTTTATAACATATGGATAAACCTGATGAGCCATTTAGCCTGCATCTCTGAGCTGAGCAAAAGGTTAATGCAAACCTAATGGAACATGCCAGACTTACAGTTATGGCCCAATAATTTATCAACCCTCACACAGAAATCAATATTTATTTCTCCTTGTCTATTTATTCTCAATGACACCACCAGTTCTCAATACTGCTTTTTAAAATCAACTCTTTATTCATTCATTAAGCAAACATTTACTAGGTGCCTACTACATGCAGATAAAACTGAATAAGTAGAATATGGAGGCATCTGAAGATGCAGGGATAAAAGATAAAGACCTGAAGTGAGGAAGATCTGATTTCAGATGAAGTCTCAGAAATTTACTAGTTATATGATCCTGGACAAATAACTTAACCTGTGTTTGCTTCAGTTTCCTTAACTGTAAAATGCAGATAATAATAATATTTATCACCTAGGATTATTATGAAGATCAAATGAGATATTTGTAAAAAGATAGGAAAATACCTTAACATATAAGTTCCATCATATCAGACTTTCCATGATCCTGTATCTCATGTCCATAGGCTTTTATTGACAAAGATTCTGAGGTGTTTTGTTATTTCTTCTCCAGTGGATTAAGACATGTATAGGCTAAATAATTTGTCAAGGATGACAGAGCTAGTAAGCATATGAGATGCTTACTTTGCCAAACCTTTTGTTCCAGTTTTTCTCCTCCTTCCCTCTACCCCCTCCCCTAGATTGCAGGATGACCAATACATGTTACATCTTCCTGTCTCTTCCTCTTTTCCTATTTCTCCTTTTTATCTCCTTTCCCCTTTCCTCTCTTTTTTGCCTTTCTACTCCCCTTCTCTCTCTCTCTTTTTCTCTTTTCCTCCCCTCTCTTCTGCCCTCCTTTTTCTCTTCCCCCCTCACTTTTTTCTTCTCTCCCCATTCTCTCTTTTTCCCTCTCTTTCTCTCTCTCTGTCTTTCTTTGTCCCTCTCTCTGTCTCTCTCTCCATCTTTTCTCTTTTTTTCATCCTTTTCATCCCATCTGCTGGCCCCATTCCCTATCTATTTCTTCCTCTACTTCTCTTTCTCTTCCTTTCTTTTTTTCTGCTCCTTTTCTGGAGCTGCTAGGCCTACTTGGATCCAAGAGTGTCAATCTGATTCCATCCTATTTGCAGGAATGTTTCTGTGCCTATGTCTTTGGAACTGCTGTTATGAATTATATCCATGATTTATTGAGGTTGTTCTGGATGAATTTGCCTTTGTAACAAAGTGGGGAAAAGGAGGAAAACACAAGATAGATTCTACTTTCTCTTCAGGTAGCAGGAGTTATTTGGATCCACATAGACTTCTGGGTTTTGGGTTTTCTTAAATCTCTTGACGCAAGAAGGCAAACTAGACTGGAAAGCTCCTCAAAAGAAGAGTCAGAAGGAGAGTGAGGAGGAAAGCCTTACTTACCCTGTCCCATCTTTGATGGTTACCTCAAACTGGAAGCAATTTTAATAGAGCCATATCTGAGGCTGGTGATTGAAAAGTATTTTATAAAGTATCTTAAGCACAGTTATATTATGCTTTAAATTTTCAGGTTTTTCAATCATTTTTCAGTTATATCTAACTTTGTCACACCATTTGGGGCTTTCTTGGCAAAGATACTGGAGTGGTTTGCCATTTTCCTTCTCCAGTTCATTTTACAGATGAGGAAATAAAAGCAAACAGAATTAAGTGACTTGTTCATGGTAAAACAGCTACTAATGTTTGAGACTAGATTTGAACTCAGGATCCACATCTTGTACTCTACTTACTGTGCTACTTTAGCAACCACATAGTAAGTTTTTGTTGTTGTTCAGCTGTTTTTCAGTGATGTCTGACTCTTCATGACATTTTGGGGGGATTTCTTGAACAAGATACTGTAATGGTTTACTATTTCCTTCTCCAGTTCATTTTATAGATGTAAATGGAGCTAAGTGTCTTGCATAGCATCATACAGTTAAGTGTCTGGTGCCAGATTTGAACTTAAATCTCACTGATTTCATGCCTAGCTATCTACTTCACGATCTATCTAACTTGCCCTAGTAAGTGCTTAATAAATGTTTTTTTTAATTGATTCATTCATGAATTCCTAGATTTTGCTTCAAAACTTATAAAATGAAACAGAATTTCAGAACTGGAACGGATATCAGAAAGTAAACTGTAACTAAAAAGATAGCCCCGAAACAATATATGTGAGAGATTATTTTGGTGGCAGTGTAATGTATGAATTGTAGGTAGGTAAGAAAGTGAAGGCAGGGAAACCTTTAAGAAAGTTATTGTAATAGCTACTACAATAGTCTAAGCAGATGTGAGGAATAGTACAGCAATGGAACTGACCATTGGTAAATAGTAATTGGACCACTTGATAAATGATTGGACCTGAGAAGAGAAGTAGGAATAGTCAGAGATAAGCTTAAGGTTATAAATTGCCTTAATAATAAAAACTGGATTTTTCCTTATTCTACCTATGTGTCAGAGGTCACAGTCAAGAGAGTAAAGATTCCAAAGAAATGATCAAGATAGAAACTAGTGATGACCTTGTGTTCCTTGGTACACATAAAATTCCTGGTCATGCATGTGTTAACAGGGAATCTGTGGATTTGTAGTTCAGAAAAACAAAATCTAAGCCAAAAGTGGGCTTGAGGCATTCCTAGACACTTTAAATGTGCTTTAGTGGGTTATTACCAATTGTCTTAATTTTGTCTTGCTGCTTTGGAGGAGAAAGTAAGGTTGATGACTTTGTACAGCTTTGTGTCAAATCAATTTCACTCTTTGGTCAAGATAATTCTTTTATTATGCCATTGGTCCTGTTGGAAAATGAAGAACGAATAACAATAACAATAATGGTCTGTGAGGGGACAGTCTAAGAGGATGATATGGTACATGAGCTGAGAGTAAGTAGTGAAGGAAATAAAATCTCTAACCTTGCCTTGGATTTAATGGCTATAGTGGGGAAAAAATGATGAAACTATTCTTATATCTTCCTTCTGTTGAATATCTCCCATATTATCTTGAATTTGTACATAGTTGTTTTTCTTTGTCTCCCTCATTAGACTGTAAGCTTCTCAAAAACAAGGACTATGTTTTGCCTTTCTTTGTATAGCCTCAGTGCCTGGCACATAGTGTGTATTTAATAAATGGTGAAGTCAACTAAATATCATTCAAACTGACTGACTGTTTTATTGATTAATGCAGGATCAATAAATGAAAGGAGAAATTCTAAGGAAAACTAAAGTTCAAAAGAAAATGGAAATATTAAAGTGATCTGTACAAGCTTTAGAGATATCTAAGAAATGAAATAATTCAAACTTTCCTACCATTTATTCTCACTTCTTCATGGACTGAAGGAAGTTTCAAAAGGTTTCCTTCCTCTCCAACTTCCCTACTCTTTTCTTATCCAAAAACAAACATTTCAATATATTATGCTTGCTTCTTTTACCTAAGTGTTTCATGTCTCTAATACTCTGGGTTCTGATAAGTGAGTGTTTACCTTAACTTACATGGAAAGGCCAAATATCTTCCAAACCATGCTGCTACATGCATACTCTCTCCTTTTTTTTTGGTTCTTTATGTGTTGCCTTCCACCATTAGAATATAAACTCTATGAGAACAGGGACTGACTTTCTTGCCTGTATTTATATCATTCATCATGGTATATGGCACATAGTAAGCACTTAGTAAATGTGTTTTCATTCATTCATTAATTTTGGTTTGGATACACAGGAATTGTGGTGTTAGCTGGAAATGCTCAAGGGGCAGAGACCCAAACAATCTGAATTTCAAGGATTTTCCCAACTGAAGGTTTTGAGGTATTATTATTGTATTAACTACCTTTCCTTTTATATAAACTCTATATAAAACATCAAAGAAAGGCACCTTATAGCTATTATATATAACCCAAAGTGAAAGCAAAGCCAAAATTTGTAACTGATTAAATCTGGGTAAGCCAGGGAGAAGAGGTTGCTGATCACAGAAAATATTATGCCCTAAGTCTCCCATTGGGGAGAAGATAAATGAGATCTGCAAAGATTTCAGCTTCGGTCATTTCCAGAAGGGAGGAGGCAGACGAATAAAGTGTCAACTAACCATTCCTTATCATTCAGAGGCACCCATCACTAATATATACAGTTTTAACTTCATAGCTTCTGAACTCACTTCCAAGCCTGAGATTCTGTGACCAAATCTTTATTGTCAAAACCCTTTGATGTACACTCTATGTTTAAGAACTCAAGTAGCTTATGGCAGGGCCCAGATGTAAAATCTCTTCACAGACATACACATTATAGGGAGAAATAAACCCAGATGTTTAGAAATATTTGACTTAGCTCTGCACTGTATTGTTTCAGAAAAGTTCCAACTGATTCTCTCCCTTTCTCTTTTACAGAGTTGACAAGCTGTGAAAGCAATAGCAGACCAACACTACTCTAGAGGTTATGGCTCTTTCTGGTTTTCTTATAGCTGTTGTTGTAGTTATTGTTTGCTCTCTAAAAATAACCTTAAGGTGGGGAGTCTGGTATAAAGCACAGGACTTCTACCTAGAACTCTTCCACAGTTCAAATACACTGGCTTACTTTATGTGGTATTAATTATGTCACCAAATATGATACATCCCTTTAATATGTTCTAGGCCATTCTACCTATGGATTTTTGCTCACATCATTTTCTGGCTGGGGATCCTAACATCTTTGCCTATTGAAATATTACCCAAACTTTAAGACTCAGTTCAAAAGCTTGCTCCTCTATGAACTTTTCCCTGATATGAAATCAATTCTTTCCTCCCAGTCCATAGCCCTTTGGAACTCACATAGCACGTTGTGCCTTTCTTTTGTGTGTAGCATAAATTATTTTATATTAGAGTTATTTGTCCCCTTGTGAAATTGTGACTTCCATAGAATTACAGATCTATGGCCAGAAGAGACCATAGAGGTCATATAGTCTTACGTACTCACATAATATAAGGGAATTGAGTCCTAAAGACGACATGATTTGTCTAAAGTCAAATATGTAGTGTAAGAGATGTCATAATATTGGAAGACTTGGATTCAAGTCTTGATTCTAATATATGCTAGACATATGCCATTGGTTTTAGCATACCTACCATTGGTAAGTCATCTAACTTTTCTGAATTCTAGGTAACTTTATAAGACTATGAGTTTCAGAGAAGGGTTGACTGCCTTGGAAGAGGGAATTTCCTTACATGGGAGTTTTTTATATAATTACAAGGCTAGTTTCCATCTCTATCCTTAAATAAGTAATGAAAGGCAGACCTGGGATTCAAAACCATTTTCTTTTACTCTAAATCTAACATTCTTTCTACAGAGAGGAGAGCAGGTTAGCTAAACTTTGTGTTTTCTCTTTCCTCACAGGAGGTACTCAATAAATACTTGCCTATTTTGTATGTCCCTTGCCCCACTAAAAAGAGAAGAAGACTTTGTAGTAAATTATGTTTTTATCACTCCCCACACCTAACATCGTATTCTGCCCATAAGAGACATTTAATAAGTATTTTTCAATTTAATAAATAATTCTTATCCCAAGTGGGAAGGCTTGTTCTTATATATAAGGTTGGGATACAGACTTCCTTTCTTCTGCTTTCTGAATAAAAACAAGAAAGAAATAAAAATGTATGCAAAGAACCCAATAGATAAAAAAATTATGATTGATAAGACAATAGAGACAATGTGATTTAGAGAATCTGGGAAGACCAATTATTTTTCATTATTGCCATTAGAAGAACTAGAACCTTACTATTATGAAGGGCTGGGAATAAGTACCTGAGTCACTTCTAAAAAAAAAATCAACTGAGAGACAAATGCAAAGTTCAATAAGGACACTGCTGTGACATTTGGAATATGATAACTAAATATGGACACCAAACTGGGATAAGTGAGATGAGAAATGGTGAGTTAGAATATAACACAATATACTTTTATGACATTAAGATTAGAGGTGGAAAGGAAAGATCTATTAAATTATCCAGCATGGTCTCTCTCTGCCAGTACAAGATTAATATAGCACCTTTCACAAAAAGTGTCTCAAGGAATTTTACAACCCATTTTTATAAAGCTTAACGAGATAAGCTATAATTAAATAAGCACTTTATTGTCACAGAGCACGGTTGGTCCTCGTGATCTAACCTAGCTACGGCAAGATTTTAAAGACCAAATTGTTCTTTTGTATCCACTCTGCCTCTCTGATCTGTCCTTTAAAAAAAAGCAAGAAAAAAGGAAGACAGTTTTAGATCAGAGGGAAAATGTTAGTAAAAAGGTCTTCATTGTAATCACCAAAGGTTCCCAAACACTTTAAAATGTCACTGAAAAAATATAGATGATGTCATTTCAGAAAACTAGTTTCTATGTAAAAGAAAAAAAAATTCTTCAAGAACTCTATTGCTTCCTTTCCTTTTAGGGGGAAGAGGGTAGATTTTGCCTTTAAAAAAATACATGAAACAGCCTCAGGCCAAAAATTAGAACTCCAAAAAGATCATCTACATTAATCATTTCAAGTTTGGCTTATTTTGCTGTCATTTGTAACTCTCTTGTTTACCTACTTTGATTGTAAAAATATGAAGGCCAGGGATGGTTTTAGACCTTTTTGCAGACTCTGAAACAAACATTTTGGACATGATTTGCACTCAGAAATGTTGGTTACTGAATCTGAAGTTGGATGAGGTGAGATAAAATTTCAGTCCTACTGTTTGCTAGTGGAATATGGGTTGGTTTAGTCATTTAAACTCTGAGTCTCATGTCTTACATATTTGTATTTAAATATGTCTTACATATTTGATTTTATTAAGCATCTACTACAAAATGTAAATATGCTAGATTTGGGGGACATTAAGACAAATATGAAACTGTCCTCATCCTTAAGAAGCTTGTACTTGTATATGTGCACATATAAATACAAAAAGCGTACATATAATTTGGGGGACAGAGGATGCAGCACTGAAGGACTTTCTATAGAAGGTGAGATTTGAGTTGATTATTGAAAGGAGTTAGGAATTTTAAAAGGAACCAGTGAGAAAGGATTTTGTAGTCTTGGGGAACTGTTTGTACAGGTATGGAAATAGAAGATGAACTTTCCTTTATGGTGAACACCAAAGGGGCCAGTTTGACTTAATTCTAGAGTGTGGGAGGGTGATCAGTTTAAAAAAATTGTTTGGAATCAAATTTTAAAGAGATTATATATCAGCACATTTTGTATTTTTCCCTAGATAAAGGAGGGGGAAAGCATTTATTAAGCACCTAATAAATGTTCTACACTATTCTAAATGTTTTACAAATATTATTTCATCTGACCCTGATAATATCCCTGTGAGGTAGGTGCTATTATTATGCCCATAATGCAATTGAGGAAACTGAGATAGAATAATTTAGTCACCGAGAATTACACAATTAAGTATCTAAGCTTGGGTGTACAACAGGTCTTCCTGACTCCAAATTAATGCTTTTACCAGTGGACCATCTAGCTGACTTAAAAGCAACATGAATCATTAATAATTTTTTGAGCCATGGGAGTAATTCAGTCACCCCCTTGCTTTAGGAATCTAACTTGGGCAGTTTTATGGAGGATGAGCTGGAGAAGAGAGACTAAAAAGAGGGATATCATTATAATACAGGGAAGACTTAATGAGTACCTGAAAAACAAAGGTTAGCATATAAGCAGAAAAGAAGGGACAGATATAAGGAACACTACAGAAATAAAGTCAATGAGATATGACAACTGATTAGGGTTTAGCATGAGTATAGAGTTGAAGATGATTCCATTATCACCAGTCTTTGTGAATGGAAAAACACTTTTACCTTTCAGTATACTACTGAAATAAAGTTAAAAAGAGAAATGGGTTTTGAGGAATGCATTATGTTTTGTACAGTTCTTTATTCTTCTATCTGAATCTTGGAATTCTGCTAGCTCAGTGACCTTTGTAAGGCCTTTCCTAATCTTTCATCCCACCTGATGTTCCCCATCATGCTATTTAAATGTTTTGCATATATTTATATATGAGCATGTTAGTTGCTCCATTAGAAAGTAATCTCCTTGAAGATAATGGGAACTATTTTGTGTTTGTCTTCATATCCCTAATACCTAGTATTCTCTGTCAAAAGTGCAGAAATTTTATGTAGTTAAGCTTATCTCAGTCAGTGGCTATAAAACTTTCTTCTCTTTGGACAGGCTATATTAGGAAGTATGGAATCCTTTAGTGAGATGTACCTTTTGACACTTTGGAATAGTTCTGTTAATTGCATCTCCTTTTCTGAATTTTCTGCTGTTCTATTCACTCTTTTGACTCTTAGCTTTCTTAGCTTTTCAAGGCTCTGCCCTGAGTTTCTTGGTTCAGCTAGCAACTAATTTATTGCTAGAAATTCATTGCAGGATGCATCATATCTTTGGTAGAGATCAGTCTCTCTAGGGACTCATTTTGTTAAACAGAAAAGGGATTAAGAGACACTGTTAAGGAATGTACTTTAACCTCAAACAAGCAGCCACTTGGCTTGATGCAGAAAAGAAGAGACTGTATTAAAAAAAAAAAAAAGAGAGAGAGAGAGAGAATTCTAAAAACTGTTCTGTCTGCAGTGTTGGGATTGAGGAAGAAACTCCTGATTGAGTGTCTCCTCCAGACTGGAATGTACTGGTAAATGTTTAACAACTAGCTGTTGAGATGCCCAAGGAAAGGTGAGCAAATTTATGTGACATATTGTAATTTTTAATCTGTATTGTTAACACTTTCTCCATCATTTTCTAAAGTCTGGAAATCAACAAAACCATAAATCAAGCCCTGATTTTTAATATTTTGACAATTTCAGAGGTGTAAATAATCACACTGAAAATTTAACAGTCTCATCTCAGAGCCAGTATGTAATGGTTCCATTATTTTTCTATCCCCAGATTACTTGATTAAATTATAGAATGTAAAAAGCAGGAAACAATGACAATGAGAGGTTATGGATTTAAAGAAAATGTAAAAAACATGTCTATTATTATTCTGGGAGGAGTGAAAAAGTTATTTGATCAATCCCTTTATAGAATATTAAGACAACTAGGCATTGTCTGAATGAATTACCCATGTCCCTGGAGATTTCCAAAACAGAACATTCTCTAAGGCAAAGTTTTTAACCCTTTTGTATGTCAAGGACCCTTTGGGTAGTCTGGCAAAACCTATGGATCTTTTTCTTATAATGATGTTTTTTAAATGAATGAAACAAAATATATAGTATTCCAAAGGAAAACAATTATATTGAAAAGCAATTATCGAAACATTTATGAAAGCAAATTCATGGACTACAGGCTAAGAATCTCTGCTATAAGGAGCAAGTCAAGGCAGCTGGCTTTTAGGATAAAGGGGAAATTGGTGGGGTTTCTTTCTCTTCCTATTCCCCTACCATGACAGAATCCAGATAAATTCCAGATAAGAACTGAAGTATGAATCAAGCAAGTTAGAGGAATTAAGAGAACCCTGGGCATGAAGAATTGAATGGCAGAGAAAAGGCCCAAGGAGCCTAGCTGAATGGTCTATCCAGCACAGATATAGCATCCAAGGAAGTACCATGATGATATCATAACAAGAGAAAGGAAAGTATTGGAGGAATGAATTGCTTTGGCCAAATGTTTCCTACACATGTGTCCCTCCTTAAGAATATTGTCATGAATACCCATTCCTTCTACTGATGCTTTGTGTATCTGTGGGAGAGTGTAGCTCAAATTTGGGAGGATAGGGAGTTTTGTTACTAACTAAGCATTTCAGTAAATGCTTTTCTTTTGAGCCAAGTGGC
Organism: Sarcophilus harrisii; assembly: GCF_902635505.1. Lineage (NCBI taxonomy): Eukaryota > Metazoa > Chordata > Mammalia > Dasyuromorphia > Dasyuridae > Sarcophilus > Sarcophilus harrisii. The sequence goes on along the minus strand of NC_045426.1, from coordinate 586,626,656 downwards.
TGATTATAAAAGGTGAATTCATTGGTACATCCAACTTAAATCTAAAATTGTCAACTTTGGGGAGACTTGACCTTTAAGTGCAAGTTGGGGTTATAATTATGTAACTAGAAATTTCAAAAGAAGTTATTGGCCTTTTTTGACTTCACACACACACACACACACACACACATATACACACACACTTTTCTTTATCAAAACACTAGAGAGCAAGGCAATTCATAGTCAGAAAGAGTTAAGGAGTAACAAACAAATAGATCTGAAAAGAACTCAGAAGAAAAATAATTAACAGAAAAATTCTGGGAAGAAATCAAATGGCATAAACAGTCATCCAACAAGTATTTAATTGCTTACTATAAATCAAAACTGAGTTAGGCACTAAGGATACAAATGCAATCAATAAACCAGTTCCTATTTGTGATGAATGTAAATAAATGATAAACTTACATTCTTAGGGAAAAGAAAAGTACATATAAAATATGCACACATATATAACACAAATATAGGTGTATATGTACATATATGTATAATATACATATATATATCATGTATAAATTTGTATATGAACATATATATATATATATTAAATACAAGATATCTGGGAAACAGTAAAACTTTAAGGCAAAAGATGGTATCTGTACTGCATCTTTGTAGTTCTTTATTATCTTTTCTTTTAAAAAATCTTTTATTTATTTAATATTTCCCCCCAGTTACATGTAAAACAATTTTAAACATTTATTTTTAAAACTTTGAGTTGCAGATTTTATCTATTCCTCCTTTCCCAGTCCCACCCCCCAAGAGAAAGCATATGGGAAGCTATACAAAACATTTCTATAAAGTTCATGTTGTGAAAGAAAACATAAATTTCTCTCTCTCTCTCTCTCTCTCTCTCTCTCTCTCTCTCTCTCTCTCTCACACACACACACACACACACACATACACAAAGTCCCAAGAAAAATAAAATTTTTAAAAAGTATCTTTCAATCTGTATTCAAACACAAGCAGTTCTTTCTCTGAGTGTGCATAGCATTTTTCATCATAAGTCCTTCAGAGTAGTTTTGAATCATTGTTTTGCTGAGGATAGCAAAGTCATTCACCACTGATCATCTCACAATATTGCTATTGTTTTTCTACACAGTATAGTTCACTTTGGGTCAACTCACAGAAGTCTTCACACGGTTTTCTCAGGGTATCCTGCTCATCATTTCTTATAGAACAAGAGTATTCCACCATAATCACATAGTTCAATTCATTCAGCCATTTCCCAATTGATAGGCATCCCCTCAATTTCTGATTTTTTACCTTAAGAAAAGAATTGCTATAAATATTTTGCACATACAGGTCCTTTTCCTTTTTAAAAATCTCTTTTTGGGATACCTAGTATTATTAGGTCAAAGGGTATGTATGATTTTATAGTCTTTAGGCATAGTTCCAAATTGCTCTACAGATTGGTTACATCAATTCACAATTACACCTAGACTGCATTAATGTATCATTTCCCCAACATTCCCTCCAACATTTGTCATTTTCCTTTTCTGGTCCATTAGCCAATCTAATAGGTATGAGGATAGTACCTCAGAATTATTTCAATTTGTAGTTCTCCAATCAGTAGTGAGAGTATTTTTTCCCATGGAGCTATAAATAGCTTGATTACTTCCTCTGAAAACTATCATATCTTTTGATTATTTATCAAATGGGGAATAGTTCTTTTTTATAGACAAATTTAATTCAGTTTTCTATATGTATGAGAAAAAAGGCTTTCATCAGAGAAACACACCTCAAAATTCTGTTCACAAATATTATTGCTAATTGTATTCCTTCCCCTCCATTTATTCTATTCTCTCTCTCCTTTCACCTTGTTCCTCTTCAAAAGTATTTTTCTTTTGACCTTCATTCTTCTCTTCATTAGCTTTTTGTACTTCCCTTTGCACCAACATGCATTCATTTTTCTCCCTACTTTTCCTTCTCCCTCTCTTGATTTTTAAAATCCCCTTTGTGCTTTTCCATAGCCTGAGGCCAATTCTTATTTTTCTTAGAGGCTTTGGATATAAGAACTTTGACTTTGTTATCTTTTTCTGAGTATGTTTTGAAATTCCTTGTCACCATAGAAATATATTATAGTCAGCATCTTTTTTTTGTTTGTTTGCTCATTTTCCCAGTGTATTATTTGGCTTTTAACTCTTTGTTAAAGTAGGGCTCTCTTTCCAGAGTAGAGAATGCAATGTCCCAAACTTCAGGGATTTCATGTACCTGTTTTCAAACATCCCTCTAGGGATTTGTAAGTTTTCATTTCTTCTAAGGTGTATGATCCAAGGAAAAGTGTGTTTACTACTTTCCTGGCTTATGCTCTACTCTATAAGTGACCACAAGCATTCTTTTCTACTCTGGAAATGTGAGGAGGGTCCCTGTTCTAGTGTGGCTATAAGTTCTACTGTATTTTGCTCCTCCACACCTTGGAACTGTGAGCTAGGACTACATCCTGAATCTGAGTATGGGTAAAACAAGAGTCCTGCTTCAGGGCTAACAAAAGACTCTTTTTTGTATGCTCTTACCATCTGTGGCCTGAGACCTCCTGAAGCTACTACTGCTTTCAATGATACTGATTCAGTTCTCCCAAGTTTCCCTCCTGGTTTGCTGGGGCCAGGACTGCACTGGCGTGGCCTGTGACAGGACTGTATTACACTCCCACTCTGGTGCAACAGAGCTTTCTGGCTGATCTTCTAAGTTATCTTCAACTTGAACATTGTTTCACTCCATCTTTTTGTGGTTCTGAAGCTCTAAATTTGTTTAGAGTCATTACTCAAAGGTATTTGAAGGAGTTTGGGGGAGAGCTCAGGTGAGTCCCTACCTTTACTCTGCCATCTTGGCTGTCTTTTACACTGCATATTAAAAGAAAGAAGAACTAAGGCAAGGAGGAAGAAAAACAGTAAGTTAATAGATGGAATGTCATTAATGAGAAACAACAAAAACATTTATTTGAATGGATCACAAAATGCAGAAAGGGAAGCAATGTCCAATAAGCAAGAAAGTTAGGCTGGAATCTACATGTAGGGTGGTTTTAAAAACTAAACATATTTTTTGAGAAAGCTTGTTCAATAATAAAAAAAAGCCCTTCATTGCAATTGGTTAAGAAAACTATATAAGCTACAGAAAATGTATCGTTATTGGTTGAGAAGATCTATGGAAGTTCTCTCAGTCAGAGAGAACATTACAAAGCACAGCCCTTCATTAGATGCAGAATTACATAGTTTATTTCAGCTATGCATTAACTAATACAGAGAAGGGAGATGAATGGAAAAGTTTTCAGAAAAGGCAGAAAGGCTTATTAACTATAAGGAACAGAATTTAGAATACCTCAAAGGACCAACTTCATTCATTGATATAGTACATTTTAAAAATCCATATAGAAAGTAGAGATAGAAGGATGGACATTTTTATTTCAAAGTAAAAATATTTTGTGTCAATAACTGTGTCTGGCTATTCTAGTATTCACCACAATATACCTTCCTTTTTCCATCCAAATTCTCACCCTACCAATTAAGAAAAATTAAGGAAACTGAAAGGATTGGGACAGCAAGTGTTTAATTGTGTGGGGGGGGGGGGGCAGCTAAGTGGTGAAGTGGATAGAGTACTAGCTCTGAAGTTAAGAGGATCTGAGTTCAAATCTGACCTCAGACTCTTAACACTTCTTAGCTGTGTGACACTGGGCAAGCCACTTAACCTCAATTGCCTCAGCAAAAAAAAAAAAATGTAGGAATGGAGTGAATTATACTAATTCTATTTTGTGACTCAATTCTGGAGCTAATTCAGTTCCATTTCTATTCAACTTAGGTATAATTCAAATTCTGCCTTGTGAGAAACTTTATTCAATTATGGGAACTGGGAGAAAACTTTATTGCTTTGTTTGACCCTAGCCCTACAAGGTTAGGAAACTGGACTACCTCTGCCTGTTGTTTAGAGATCTTTAAAAGGCCTATATTATGTTAACCAAAAGTTCAATCAGACCCAAAGACTGATGCAAGGAATTTTCTTACGATTCAAGCAACCCATATATCTTATCTGAAAACTGACCTCATACTGATCAGTCACTGTTTCCATGTTCTTTATATGATTTATAGATACTTGGGGGAATAGGATACTTCCTTTTTTTGAATTCAGAGAACTGTACCTATTTGCTCTCCCCTCCCAACTTTAGAAATTTCTAGAAATTGGATCTTTCATCCAATTATAAATCAGATTTCCTTATATTGCATTATTTCCTTTTAATTAATTAGTCTTATTTGATTAATTGTTTTTAATGTATAGAAGTCTGTCTCTCCATGTATTTAGGGTAGAACCTTGAGCTGAAGAGGTCTGGTCTCAGTTTGCTGGGCAATTGGCCTATGTTGCATTAATAAATTGTTATGCTCAGAATGTTGAACCTTTGTTTTCCTTAGTTATTTCATCTTTTATCTGCAAAGGATAAAAGGTGGATATATTTTTAAGAAACTGGTAAAAGAGTTGTAACCTGGCCTCCTTAGTAGTTGTTGTAAAATAAATCAGGAAATGCTGAAAAGTCAAGTCAACAAGAAATTATTAAACATCTGCTATTTGCCAAGCATTGTGTTAAGCATTGGTGATTCAAAGAAAGGTAAAAAAATTTCCTATTCTCAAGGAACACATATACTATAAAGAGGGAAACAATGTGCAAATAACTTTATACAGACAAGAGATATATAGAGGTAGGTAAGTTGATATAGATGTGTGTATTTACATGCATACATATATGCATGTGTGTGTTTAGATAGATAATCTACAGAAGTATGCAACTTGCCTTTAATGCAATTGATAGCTTTCCTTTAGAGGGTTGAGATCTTATCTGCGATTTAAAGAAAGTTGGGAAGATCAGGAGGTAGAAATAAGGATGAGACTTCCAGCCATAGTGGGTGAGTGGGAATTCAGTCAGGGGAAAAAATTTATGGAGTAAGGAACTAGAGTTGATGAAAATCTAGAGCAGAGAACAATAACTGATGCAGGAAGTAGTAAACGACTCCAGGTAGAAAACAGAAGAGACCCATGAACAGCAATTCCTGAAATAGAGAACAATTCATTATGGGGAAATAGGCTGACAGAGATTAGTTCAATCAGTTAAAGACAAGGCAAGCTTTTGAAAATTCTTTATTCAGGTGATCTAGTCATATATATCCCATTTGTATGGGTTTTCATATAGAAACACCCACTTTATCTCCATGTGAAGATGTATCAATATAATTCTTATATGTTGAGAAAGTGAATAAAATAACAAAATTGGAGTTAGGAAAACCTGTATTTTCATCTTGCTCTTAATACTTACTAGCTGTGTGATCCTGGGCAAGTCACTTAATCTCTTTCATCCTTAGTTTCCTCATATGTAAAGTAGAAAGCACTTTACAGATAAAAAATAACTTCTTCATGGGATTGTGAATTTCTAGTGAAAACATACACATAGACATAGACACACATATGTGTGTCTATGTATAGTACTATATCAATATTTGCTATAATGATGGTGATACATTCTTTCTACAGAATGTGTTTTATCTTGAAGAATGAATATAAGATTTATATTCTTATATATAGGAAGGAATATATAGGGTGGAATATTCTATTACTTAATATAGCTTGCTATTTAATTTAAGTAATTTGCTATTAACTGAGTGGCTAATGAAAAGCAAAACATTTTGAAGGGAGTTTAACAAATCTAAAAGATTCTGTTCTTCAAATTACCTAGAACTTGGGAAATGGGTCACTTGAAAGCTTAAAAAAAAACCACTCAAGGAAGGCCTAGGTTTCTTTGTGGATAGCTTGGAAGAAGCTGGTAGATAAAGAGATATTGAATATTAAATGCAGAATGGGGAAGATTAAAGAGGCAGAGAGTTTGATGTTTCAAATGAGATGCAAAGTTAGTAAGCCATATGTGACAGTATAGATTTTCTATGGAGGTGCTTGAAGATCAAAGAGGATAGATAAATTACATGAAGATACACAGTTAATTATTAAATATCACATCTGAACATTGGTCTTGCAGATTCTAAACCCAGCCCCCTGTCTACTATGCCATGTTACCTCGAGAAACTGCTACTCATTGAATTTAATTGATCACAGATCCATAGCATCCAGAGGTAAAAAAAAAAAAATCCTAAAGATCATGTAGTCTAATTCCCTCAATTTACAGATAAATAAACTAAGGATCAAGATGTTAAGGTTATAAAAGTGGTAAGTAGCAAAGCTAACATCCGTGTTAAGGACTTGGCTTGTCACTTAATGTCTGTATGTCCTTGGACATCAGTATCTTCATCTGTAAAATGTATAGATGGTACTAAATGGCATTTAGAATCCCATCCAGTTTCAAATTTATGGTCCTATGATTCACTGACAAAACTAAAAAAACAATTTAAATTTAAAATGAGTAATCATTTTTCATAGACAGAATTACCACTCCCACCTCTAATTTGGTATGGGTAATAGTCAATAAAAAAGTAAAGGCAAACAATGTCACAGTTTTGCTTCTTGATTATTTATTACAAGTTTATTTCTTTGAAAACACACTAAAGTACAAGATAATTAAAATTATTGACTGAAACAGGTTGTTGAGATCATATTCCCCTTTTCAGGAGGTAGTGTGGTATAAATATTAAACTTGAAGTCAGGAAGACCTGGATTCAAATATGTGCCCCTCCAGGTAACAATTCGTACATAGCAACACTTGCTTAGCTGTAGGATTTGCAGTTATCTTGACCTGGCTTTGAATACCCTTGAACCCCTCCTAAAATGTTAGCCAGCAAACCAACACAAACAAAAGAATTAGGAACGAATGTATTTGGCCTGTATCATTACTTGGGATGGCAAGGAGGTGAAACTGTTTCTATAGAGAATACCTAATTTCTACCAGTATACAAAACATTGTCCCTTCACATACTGATTGATTTATGTTTCTTTATGTTTTCTTAATAATTTTGTGGTTTTAAGGATTAAATATGGAGAACATTCACACGATAGAGAGTCTTGTCTTGACCATCTACACCAATGTTTTCTTTTTTTGTTTTCATGGTCTCTGTGAGAGCTGATACAGGTGGTCTGTTATTGGCATTTCACACAAATTATGCCTCAGAAACTAAGTAACCTTGTGCCTCCAGGAAAATCACTTAAAATTTCTTAGCTTCAGTTTCTTTAATTGTAAAGTCATAAGATCATTGATACAAAGCTAGAAGGGACTTACTTCATCACTCATTTACTGAAGAGTCTAGAAGTCCTCACTTTACAGATAAAGAAACTCAGATTCAAAAACATTATCATTTTCCAAGATCAGACAGACAGCAAATGGCAAAGAGAACAAGATTCAAAACTGAGTTACTCAATCCCAGAACTAAACCTCTTCCTTCCTCTATAAGAGGAAGCTGCCTCTATAAGCCAGCTTTCAATGTGTAAGTATCAAATAAGATAAGTATAATGCAGATCTGGGGCATATGTAGATCTACTCATTTTTCTCAGACCCCTATTTTATTACATGTGTAAAATAGTCTTGTAAACTTTGGAGCACTCCATAAATGCCAGTTAATATTTTAATTCTCCCAAGTCTAGTGTGCTCTTTTGTTGTCACGAATGGAACTAGAAACATTGTGATATGAACACATGACTTGTTATAGCATTGGACTCCTCTGCAAACAGCCTTGGCAGGTTCTTATAATGCTATAAAGGAGGCAATGTTCCTAGGGGAAGATAGGTCACTAAGATGTTACTTCAGATTCTATAGATATACAAACTCACTGACCAACTAATTAATTCATTTGGTGTGCATTTTCCTTCATCTCCTATTATATGTAAGGCTGAGGATAAAAAGAGGAGAAGTAGTCCTTGTACTCAAGGAGCTTCCATTCTACTGTATAGAAAACCACATTCACATAGTTAAGTAAATGGAAGTTATATTTTACGGAGAAGTGGAGCTCTGACACTTAGGGACAGTGGGAGACTTTTCTGTTGTTAGACTAGAACCACTTTGCAAATGAAAATTTTGCTTTTTAAAGCCCCCCAAACAATGCTTTTCTGGCGATTTGCCTCCTGGAACATCTACTGTCCTGTCACTTTTATAAATTTGTGTTAAACGAATAACTTCCTCTTTGGCAATTCACCCTTAATTACAGTAATTTACCACCAGTAGAAGAGCCATGCCTTGATTATGCCATGGAGAGTTGGAACAAGGCATGTACATTAATCCAAAGGTTTGACTCAAATCAAATATCTTACTATTAATACCATGGACTAAATTATTAATAATGATAGCTGTCATTTATTTTTAGTGTTGAAGGTTTAAAAAGTGCTTTACACACACCACTATTTCATTTGATTCTTGGAGCAACTCTGTGAGTTAGTTTCTTGTTCAGTCATGTCTGACTCTCTGTAACCTAATTTAGGGGTTTTCTTGGCAAGGATACTGGAGTGGTTTGCTATTTTCTTCTCCATTTTATTTTGAAATGAGAAAACTGAGGTAAATAGAGTTAAGTGACTTGCCCAGGGTCATACAATTAGTATGTGTTTAAGACTGGAGTTAAATTTAGGAAGATGAGTCTTTTTGATTCTAAAGCTAATGTTATAGCTACCTAATATTTTGTATTTTACAAATGAAAAAACTGAAGCAAAGTAACTTTCTGATGCCACTCAGTAAATGTCAAAGGCATATTTTTGGACCCAGATTTTGCCTGATACCAAGTCCAACAACCTTTTCATTAAGTAGCTATGTGGAGCAGAGGTTAGAGAAATTAGTCTGGGGGCAGGATGCTTTCAAATCCATCCTCAAATACTTAGCCATGTGACCCTGAACAAATCAATTAACCAGCCTCAGTTTCCTCAACTATAAAGTGAGGGTAATAACAATAACCCGTATACTACAGGCTGCTGAAAGAAAATCAAATGAGATAATATTTTAAAAATACTTAGCACAGCACCTGGCACATATTAGGTGCTACATATATGCTTATTTCCTTGTCCATATCACCATGCTGCTCATCACAAACTTAAAATGAAACTCTTCCTCCTCCACTTGACCCTCCCTCTTCTGCCAAGCTGGTGGCAGCCCAGGCTAATTGCACATAATATGTACCCTGGAGGAAATAAGCAGCCTCTAGAGTTCTTCAGTGTTGGCCCTGAAAATTCTAAGCCTATAAAATGAAAGTAAATGTCACATTTCCATACAGTTGAGAATGAACCGTGACATGTGCCACGCATCCATAAATCTGAGGAGAGCTGCTGAGATAAATTTAGCTGAAGAGCTGCTTGGAATTTTTCAAGGATTGTTTTCATTTGCAGGAGATATGGTGCCCTCCCCAAACATTTTCAGGATGGGAAACCAGAAGTGCAGCTGAAAAAGATAAGAAAGGTAAATTGGAATAAAATTACTCTCAAATCCCAGGTATTTCTAAGAAGCTATTTATTGCATAGTCCGTGAACCAATAAGGAGTCTTTGAAAGTTCTTGTTTTTGTAATTGGGAGGGGAAAGGGCAGTAGAGGACAATTCAATTTAATTCTAGAAACTTTTATCAAACTGAAAACTCTCTACAAGGATTTGTGGCAAGTGCTAGGAACACAAAGATTTGTTTGTTTTTAAGTCGTCCCTGCCCTCAAAAAACTTACAGTTTGGAGATAGGGGTATAGGGAATGGGAGAAACAAACATTCCTAAAGCAAATGCAATCACATTGTCTCTCTTGGAGTGGACTCATACACTGATACCTTGTTGATTGGCTTTTGTGGTCTGGAATTACCTCCTAATGATTTATTGGCTAAGGCTCAAAAGATGTACTTTGGCATATAACTAGAGAGTACAGCTTCTCCCATGAAAAGTACCATAGTTTCTATTCTCACAGAATCAACCAATAAGCATTTATTAATTCCCTGCTATATCCCAAGCTGTGCTAAGTACAGTACAGATACAAAAAGAGGCAGAAGATAGATTTTGTCCTCAAGCAGTTTACAATCTAATTAGGGGGAAACAACATTCAAAAAAATACATATGAAGCAAATTATATAGAAGATAAATAGGAGATAATTAACAAAGAGAAGCCATTGGAAATAAGAGGGGTTAGGGAATACCTTCTGTAGAAGGTGGGAATTTAGATGGGACTTAAAGGAAGCCAGGGAGGTCAGTTGTCAACTAGAAGAGGGAGAACATTTCAGGGGTGGGTTTGCCCAGAGAAAATGCCCAGAAACTAGAAATGAAGTTTTTTGGGTTTTTTTTTTTTGTTCCTGAAACAGCCAGAAGACCAGTGTCATTCTATTGAAAGTACAGGAGGAAGAATAAGGTGTAAGACTGAAGTGTAGAAGAGGGCTAGGTTATAAAGGATTTTGAATACCAAAGAGCATTTTCTATTTGATATTGAAATCAATAGAAAGCCACTAGAGTTTATGGAGCATAGTTTGGGGAAGAAGGACGGGTGTGTGTGTGTGTGTGTGTGTGTGTGTTTCATGATTAAACTTGTGCTTTAGGCAAATTTTTGTGGCTGAATGGATTGGAGTGGTGAGAGATATAAGCCACCAGACAAGATACCAGCTGACTATTGTAGCAATCTAGGAGTAGTGTGATGAGGGTCTGCACTAGAGGGATGGCAGTGTCAGAGAGGTATATTTGAAAGATGTTGCAAAAATGAAATTGATAGGCATAACAACTTGGATATGATGGTGAGGGCTCAGTAAGAGATAGGGAGGAATACATGATGATTCCTGGGTTTTGAGCCTGAAAAACTTGGAGAATGATATTGCCTTCTACTGGAATAGGGAAGAATGGGACAATATTTGGCTTGGGGGGGGGGGGAAGGAGGGGAAAGGATAATGAGTTCTTCTTTGGAAATAGTGAGTTTAAGATATCTATTGGACATTTAGTCTGAAGTAGCTGAAAATGTAAGATTGGAGGTCAGCAGAGCGAATGGGGCAGGATAGGTAGATGTGAAAATCATCAACATAGAGGGGATAATTAAATCTCTTGTAGTTGTTGAGATCATCAGGTGAAAAAGTAGTACTGTAAATAGAGAGAAGAGGAGTCAGGAAAGGACATTGAAGTACACCTATGTTTATAGGATATGATCTGTAGGAAAATCAAGCAAAGAAGACTGAACCTTGAATAGATAGGGAGGGGGAAAAACAGGAGAAAATGGTTCTCAAATCTAGAGACAAAATAGTAACAAGGATAACAGTGATCAAACAAGATCAAAGGCCTCAGAGAGGTTAAGGAGAATGAGGATAAAGAAAAAGTTATTTGATTTAACAAATAAGAGATCATTAGTGACTGAGAGATCAGTTTTAGTGGATTTATAAGGTAAGAAGGCAACTTGTAAGGGGATAAGAAGAGAGGGGGGAAAAAGTGGAGATATTTATTGTAGATAGTTTTTGAGTTTAACTACAATGGTAGAAGAAATAGAGGATAATAATGGGGATACAAGGATCAGGTGAGGATTTTTTCAGGATAGGGGAGACATGGCTGTTTTTAGGCAGTAGAAAACAAGCCAGTAGGGGAAAAGGTTGAAAATAAATGAAAGAGTGGGAAGGAATGACAGAGAAGGCAATTTGTTGAAAGAGACACAATGAAGGAAATCAGGAAAATCATGACTGTAAAGGACCTTAGAAATGATTAAATCTTCTAGGTACTATACTCCTCTGTTCACCCTGCCCTAGTAACCTTTTCATGGTGAAAGATCACTTCAGACCTAGAATTCACATGTCCACCCTCCATCTGAGGGGTCCTTTTCTTTGATTCCATGACTTTTCTTAGAACCTCTTATTTATGGAGGGCACCCAAACCAACAATCCTTCATTGCTCATCCAGCTGAAATCTTCCAGATTTCTCTATCATTCCCAAGCCTAGTAACATCTTACTCTCCTCCCTTACTTCCCCTTGCAGCTTCGTCTTGTGTTTGTCCTCCCTCATTAAAGTGTAAACTCCTCGAAGGTAAACACTGATTTTCCTTTTTTTGCTACTATTTTTATCCTCAGGACTTAGAACATCATTTAGCACAGTGTAAGCACTTAAAGTTGGTTGCTGACTGCCTGATAGCCCACCCATCTTCTGGTAAAGAGGACTCAGGATAAAGACACAAATTTTTTAGCTATAGCCAATGCAAGAATTTGTTTAGTTTGATTTTGTATATTTGTTGTAATCATTTCATTTGACTTTTTTTTAAATAAGGGGTGGGGTGGAGCTGAGGTGGAAGGAATACAACATAAGATATTTATTTATTGAAAAAATAATTCCTTTATGTAGGGGAATTTTTTTCTCCCTTAAACTTCCAGAAAGTAATACATCAAGAAAGATTTCTATCCCTCTCTTCCCATCTAGCCTCAGGATTTCATCTTACTGAAGAAGATCATGATAGTGAGTTCATGGAACTCTATTCTCTGGTTGCTTTCTGCCTTTTTATTTCTGAGTGAACCTCAAAGACTATTGAACGAGATGGAGTGAGATCTCTCAGACAGTTGTGAAAATTGAGTAAGGCTTCACCAACCCCAAAGTTGGTGTAGACCTGAACACTAATTAGAGCATACCTGGATCCTCTTCCTGCTATTTTTCCATGACATCATTTGCATGCTACTTCTACCTAAACCTAATATGGGCAGCTATACTCTTATTGACCAAAAGCTCAATTTCCTGTCTCTAGGGTAGTTCTCACATTTAGACTGCATTCCTTCGGCCAATGAGGATGAGGGTCAGTGGTGGGAGGGATTCTTGCAAGAAGTGGGCATCACTCCAGTCATCATTAAGTGATGAGGAGAATAGAGAAGACTTTTCTGGAATTGAAAGACTAAAGCCACATCATGGGGATTATGAGATGTAGGCCTTTTCAATCCTCAATGATAGTGTTGTGAGCTGCTTGAGCAGTACAGTAGATGGCTAATATTTATTCCATAGTCCTGCAAAAATGTTTTTGCTTTCTGAAGTAAGAGTCTACTTTTACTTGGCATTTACTTTACTTTGGCATTATTTGAATGCTTTATATTTCTATCCTTGTTTATATACTCTTGAAAGAATTTAGCATCTTATTCATTTTTCGTGAATAGTCCTAACATATCCTGCCATTGGACTCAGACATCTCTGGAAGAGTAAAGTTAAAAATGACTTTGCGTTGCTCTGCCTCACTTAAATCCAATTCACTTGCAAGTCAAAATATCACCTTCCTAATGTCATTGGTTCTTTTCTAGAATGAAGGACAAACAATTATGTGAGTACTAGTAGATGTCCCCTGGAAACCCAACTGACAGTTCCAACTGGACAATTTCTTCTATTTCCTTACTTCCTCCCTCCCTTCCTCCTTCTCTACATCCTTCCCTCCCTCCTTCCCTCCCTCCCTTCCTTCCTTCCTTCCTTCCTTCCTTCCTTCCTTCCTTCCTTCCTTCCTTCTTTCTTTCTTTCTTTCTTTCTCTTTCTTTCTTTCTTTCCTTCCTTCTTTCATTTTTATTTCTTACCTTCTTTCCTTTTTATTTCCTACCTTCTTTCCTTTTTATTTCCTACCTTCTTTTCTTCTCTCTTGCCTTTCTTCCTTCTCACTTTCCTTCCTTCCTTCCTTCTTTCTTTCTTTCTCTTTCTTTCTTTCTTTCCTTCCTTCTTTCATTTTTATTTCTTACCTTCTTTCCTTTTTATTTCCTACCTTCTTTCCTTTTTATTTCCTACCTTCTTTTCTTCTCTTTTGCCTTTCTTCCTTCTCACTTTCCTTCCTTCCTTCCTTCTTTCTTTCTTTCTTCCTTCCTTCCTTCCTTCCTTCCTTCCTTCCTTCCTTCCTTCCTTCCTTCCTTCCTTCCTTCCTTCCTTCCTTCCTTCCTTCCTTCCTTCCTTCTTTCCATCTCTTTTTTTCTTCTCTCTTTCCAACCACATGGGGACTTATACCCTAACTGGTAGGTACTCTGTTCAAAGAAACATAAAATCTGATCATTTAAACCTTGAAAGATATTTTGGGGGTTGGGGAAGATTTTTTCTTTCATATTTATTTATTCTATTTCCTCTTCCTCCCAAAAGTAAACCCTATGACAATTAACTTTTTAGTCTCAAGTAGTTTCATTTGTGATTTTTGGAAACAGAGTTCTGGAAAACCTGTCTTAGATAAAGCCCACTGAGATTCTAATGGAGCTACTTAACTATGCTTTTAATCCCAAATCACACTGGTTCTCCCTTATTGGCCAATAATAGATCCCAGCTCAAGCCTTACTTGCTCATTGCTTGGGTTTTGATGATTTGAATGAAAACAGTAATTGTTTCTGTTCTGGCTAGAAACCTTGTGGAACTTCCCCTCCCAGACTGATTTTTTTTTGAGTTCGTGAATTCTTTCACGTTGGACCTGTGTCGACCAGAAGGGGTTCCCACAACACTCTGGGCTGCCACTAACCACATCAAGATGAACAACATGTTGTATGGTAGGTGAATAAAGGCTATCCCATCTCTTATATCCATATTGAATGGAAAATTTGATATTTCTTCAAAAGGCAAATTATAAATTAACTAAGTTATGAGATCAGGTTCCTATTTTCCTCTGCCTTTCCTCATTGGCAAGTAGTTCCCAGGATATGGGAAGGGGCAGCAAATCTGGGAGAGTGTAGAGCAGACTAACTCAAGCCCTTATCTCTTATATGTTGAAAGCACATGTCTCAGGGTCAGTAAAAGGAATGTCTTTGTTTAAATTTGAATATATGTGTGGTTTCCCCATTTGCTGTAACTTTTGCTCTTAGAATGTGAGGTCATATTCTCATTCAACAAGGATGAGCCAGAAATGGGGGTTAATGTTGTGTCAGGGAATCTCTATATTGTCCCTTCTGTTTGTGCTCAGGGCTCTCACTTTCACCCCTCCATATGATGAGAGTGACGGCCCCTTCTCATGAGAACCAAATAAACTTTCTCCTTGCACCTTGAGAGATCTCTCAGATTTATTGGGTGATTGTACATTGTACGTTGTAAAGTGCAGGCATGTACAAGAGGTGAGTACTTGTAACCCATATTTAGGACCAGTAACTAGTACAGTGTTAAATGAAACAAAACAAAACAAAACTCTAATAAGCTATACCTCTGATGAATAGGTTCAGGATACCTCAAAGATTGGTTTGTGGAACAGGGATTAGACCCATGAATTCATTGTTATAGGAGACTTCCGAGTGATGAAACTCCTTCTACCAATTGCCTCCACTAATACTCAGAGGTGAAATACCTTGTCGAGAATCACACAGCCACTATGTGTTAGAGACAGGACTTGAAGACTGGCTTTCCTGGCATGGAAGTGAGCTCTCTTACTATAAACTTCACTTCCTTTGTGTATACAGGGTTTTTTTGTTGAGGCAATTAGGGTTAAGTGACTTGTCCAGGATCACACAGCTAGGAAGTGTTAAGGTATCTGAGGCCAGATTTGAACTCAGGTCTCCTGATTTCTGGGCTGGTGCTCTATCCATTGAGTCACCTAGCTGCCCCGTGTATACAGTTTTAATGTGGGCCTGGGAGCACTGTTTTGGTAAGAATTATTGTGATAAAAGGAATAGAAATATATTGCTCTTAGAGTTAAGAAGATCTGATTTTGAATCCCTCTTCTAACATTTGTTGTCAGACTTCAAAGTGCTATATAAATGTCAAAGTGCTTAAAAAAAAAACACACTGTCATTTTGACACTGCACAAGAATAAATGCCATAATCTGATTCTTAGATTAAATTAGAGGTACTCTTAGGCTTCTTTCAACCCATACCCTTCTCCTTACCTCTGTAATAAACTGCCTCAGTTTCTTTTCTCCTTTCCTCAATGACTGCTTGGATCTTCTCCTGAGGATCTTGGCATGCAGATATTGTACCCGATCTCTTTCTACATCAGGGTAGAATGACCCAGACACTAGGATTTTAAACTGCATTAGGATGGAGGATAGCAAACCTAGTACCACCAACATCAGAATAATGACACTTAGTGGAATCCATGTTTTAGACATAAAGAGCTCAGGTTTGGGAATACAGTTGGGTTCAAACAGAGATATATTAAAGGATGAGTCATTTATGATATCATGATTTCCTTTCACCTGGAACATAAGCAAAGTTAAATCAATTAGCCTTTATTAAATACTTACTATATACTAGGTTCTGTACTAAATTCTGGATTGACAAAGAAAGACAAAAATAATCTCTGCTTCAGGGAACTCACAGTAAAATGGAGGAGCCAACTTGTAAACAACTCTGTACAAACAAAATATATACAGAACGATTTGAACATAATCAGAGGGAAAGGTTAGTATTAAGGAGGATTGGGAAGATGTTTTGCAGAAGATGGGACTTTAGCTGAAATTTGAAGGAAGCCAGAATGTCAGGGACAGTGGGGGGACTGGAGAAAGGAGCTCTACGGGCAGAGCAGGGAGAATTCCAGGCATGGAGAATAACCTGTGAAAATGTGTAGAGATGGAAAATGAAGTGTTGTGTATGGGGGACGAGAAAGGAGTCATTGGATTGTAAATTATGTGGAGAAGACTGAAGGTAAAAAATCTATTTTATGAAGGACCAAAAGTCAAAGCAGGGGTTAGGGAAGAAAGGGCTAGATTTACAGTTAGGATAGGCCTGGATTTGAATCCCATTTATTGCAAATTATTATTGAACACAGGCAATTCAAAATTCTGACACTGTTTTCTTATTTGTAAAAAATGGTTAATAATACCTACAGTACTTAATTCATAGAACTATAAGGACAAAAAGATAAAACATATATCCATAATATATAATAATTATTATAGCTAGCATTCATGTAGTGTTTTAAGATTTGCAAAGTGCTTTACAAATATTAATTCATTTTATTTTCACACAATCCTGGGAAGTGGATGCTATAATTATCTCCATTGTATAGATGAAGAAATTGAGGCTGAGGAAAGCTGAGTTTTTCCCATGGCTATATATCTTGTAAGGTCTAAAATCAAATTTGTAACTCAGGGCTTCCTGTCTAAAGGTCTAGGACTCTACCCACTGTTACTTTCTAACATGGCTTATATTAGCCTTTACCTACAACAACCCTGTGAGACAAATACTATTATCATTTTCTATATTCCTCATATGCCAATCTACCTCCCCAATTTTTGCCTTTACAATGTCCTGCATGTCTAGATTGTACTCCCTTTTTACCTTTGCTTAACATTTCTTCCCTTAAGACACAGCTCATTCAAGTTTGCTATAAATGATGAGAGAGACTAAAACATCTTTTAAAACAACATTCTGTGATCACAGAAGGCTACCATGTTTCTTGTTAGACACTAAAATATGCTCCACAATAGAAACTAGTTTTCTGATGTTTCTTGCACATTTTTTCTGGTGATCTTTAAAAATATAATATTTCCTGTTTCTGGGGGAATATTCTGGGTTAGAAATAGTTGGCTTTTTGATTGAAGCAAAAAAAAAAAAAAATAGATGAAGCAGGTATATTCCAAGGTCAATGTGAACTGCTTAAGATTGGTCCAGAATTAAGGAATTGACATTGATAATCATGTAATGAAGCCAATAAGGATAGTCAGGTTTGTTGATTCAGCTTTTTCCTCCTGACCTAGGAAAGTCATTTAATCTCTCTGTGGACTGGTTTTCTCATTTGGAAAACAGGAATTAATGGACCAGATCCTATCCATGAATACATATTCCAGTTTAAATGAGGCACCTTGGGACTTGAGAATTAATCTCAAGGTACTGTGAGATTTAGTGAGATCTTTAAGTGAGTTCTTAGGGACTATTGTCCCAGCATCCCAATACTCTGGTGGCCACAGACCTAGAGTGCTATCTTCATCATATCTAGGAATCAAGTAATCCTCCTTCATATCAGGACATAATAAAGCATCTGCAAGGCCAAAGAAATGTGGCAGAGAGGATTACTTGTCTATTGTCTAGGGAAAAAGCAAGAAAAACTATTTTAGTAGCCTATCCCTAATTAACAAATTAAAAATGAACCTCTGTGACTAAATAGGTAAGTTTAGTTCTCCAGAGCAAATGTGTCAGTTCTTTCCTGCTATTGAAATTGCCAAAACACTCTGATCTGATAGTCCTGCAATAACAAACCAGCATGTGGCCAATTTCATGGTGGTGCAGTAGACATTTCATCAAGGCATCTAAGCAGGGATTTGAGAGTTGGGAAGCTAGGTTATAAATGTAGTGAGTAAACATTTTTGTACTAAACTCTTTCAGGAAGGCAGGGTGATTCATCAAGTGTTTCCTCAGCCACCGACCTCAGCCACTGACTAGTTCAGAGCATCATTTCTTTGTTCTTGGACTAATGAGACAAGCTCCTAACTTGTTTTACTGACTTAAATTTGTCTCCACTTCAATCAGAGCTATGATGAATCTGGGAAATTTCATCTTTCAAAAGCAAAGTATGGATGGTGGTGCTAGCATAGTGAACTTGAGCAAGTCATTTTCCCTATTGGGGTCTCCATTTTCTTATTTCCTAAAATGAGGGCAGTTGAACCATATGATCTCTAAGATTCTTTCCAATTTTCAGCCTATGATCCTATGAAATGTTCTTTAGCCAAAATGTTTGAAAAATCTAAGGGGACCTATTCAGCTCACTTAGATGAGTGAACAAACCACAGAAATAATAGATTTAGACATTTAGCACCTATAAAGAATCCAATGGCAAAATGAAAATAATTTTAACAAGTTCTGGCTTGTGGCCCCATTGGAAAACTTTGGATTTTCCAATTATTTCTATTCTCTGCCCCCTTCTTGTCATTTTCTATCATTCCCTGTCCTGTCTTGTTTATTCTCTGGCCTGTTTTATAATACCTTGCCTTCTTACTCCACTTTGCATTGAAGTCCTGAAACACTTTAGGCTTTATGCTCCCAGCTTTTTGTTTTCTTTTTGTGTCCTTGAGAATATTTATGTGTAAGTGTGTCTGTCTTTCTGTATGTGTTCCTATGTCTGTGAATGTGTGTATTTGTATTTATTTAGGGGGTAAAGAAAGCATTAACCACCAATGAAAACATTATTGGGTTCATAAACATTCCTGAATTTCACTAATTTAGCAGCTGATAAAAGAATCTGGTCATAAGGCTAAAAAATGCAGACAAGAACAATGGAATGGTACATTATCTCTCGTTTTCAATTCCATTATGTTAGCTCCTAACTGTATTTATATACTGCATAGCAAGCATTTAAAGAGCATTAGCTACTTCTTGCTTAAATCCAAATAGTTCTTCCTTTCAGATTCGTTTCTTGCTGCTCATCAGGTACATTTTGCTTGTTCTCTCATTTACTTAGTTTTTTCAAGCTGATTGCACTGAACAGCACCCCACTCTCTTTCCCAGGCCTAAGAAATTAGTTAATTATAAGGCACCCCAGGGCTCCAAGTTCTTAGAGTAAGCTCCAGGAATAACAGAGCTTCTGTTTCAACTTGCAAATGACAAAATAAAATTCAAATGAATTTAAAATAACTGTATTTGGCCTGGCAAATATAAGATTCCTCTCTTAACTCTTTAACTTCCATCTCCTTTTATTCTTACTTTTGTTCCCTCTTCCTTTCCTTCCTTCCTCCCTTTCTTCTTCCTTTATTTTCTTCTTTCCTTCCTTCCCTTCTCGCCTCCTTCCCACAATATTTCTTTTGCTTTTTTTCTTCCTTCTTTCCTTCTTTTTCTTCCCTCTCCCCCTCTTTTTCTCTTTCTCCCTTCTTTCCTTCCTTCCTTTCTTTCTTCACCTGTAGTTTTCCTTCCTTTTTTTTCCTACTCATATGTTTTTAATAGATCCTCTCTCCAAATTCTCTCTTTCATTCATAATACCTGAGGCATTTTCCTCTCCCACATGGGCAGCTGAAAATCTAGTTTTACCTAATTTCTCTAACTCCAAATCCAATGTTTTCTCCAATATACTAAAAGTTAAATGCTATCTGAAAGGAAAAATTCAGCTCCTGTTTGAAAAGTATAAACCCTGACTCCAAATTGATCATAGAGACAAATTTAAGTTGGAGGGGCTTTGGCATAAACTTTTCATTATTTCATCTAAATTTTCTCCTTTTAGATTACAGGATTATAAATCTAGAGTTGCAAAGGACTTTAACTTTGTTCAATCACTTCATTTTACAAATGAGGAAGCTGAGGCACAGAGAGGTTTATTGACGTGCCCAAAAATATTTTTTATTTAACATTTCTGATCACTTATAAATTGTCACTAACTGTGTCAAATCACTTAAACTCTTGGCCTCAGTTACCTTATCTGTAAAATGAAAATAATCAATTAATCAGCAGAGGTTGTTGTTGTTAGTCCTTCATTCTCAAAGAGGACCATGACATCAGGGAGGTAATACCGTGACATGTAAATGAATTGGATTTGAGTGAGGGCAGGCTAGCAACAAGTAGTCATTAAGCTACTACAATTACCAAGTATTTATTAAGCTACTACTACCTATGCTGGAGATATAAGTCCAAAGAATGAAATAATCTCCAGGAAGAATTTATAATCTGAGAGTGGAGGCAGCAAGGAAATATAAAATATATATGCTCCATAAATGCAAAATGAATAAGGTCAAATATATACAAAGTAGTTAAAAGCAAGGTTGTTTAAGGAAGGAAGATTCTAGTGACTGAAGCATCAGACAAGTCATGCAGAAGATGACTCTTGAGTCATGCCCTAAGGGAAGAAATGTAAGGCGGAAGTAAAGAGGGAGTGCATTCTAGACATGCAGGACAGTGGGAAGATAAAAATTTGGGAGGTAGAATGGCACAGAAAATGACAATTATATTTGTCTCACAGTTGTGGCTACAGGGTAATATAAGTCACATTAGAAGAATTAGTGACCTATACCTTTAGACAGGAAGCCCTGAATTTAAATTTGACTTCAGACTTTACTAGACATATGGCCCTGGATAGGACCTTAACCCTTAATCTCTTCATCTGTACAATGGAGATAATAGCATCTATTTCCCAGGATCTGTGAGGATAAAATTTGTGAAATATTTGTAAAGCACTTTTCAAACCTTAAAACACTACATGAATGCTAGCTATAATCATTATTATTATGTACTATAGAGATGTATTATGATTATTAATATGAATCTATTCATTAAAATGCCTTCTTACTATGGTAGGTATAATTATCATCTTAAGCCCTGGAAAGACCTAACTTGAAAACTTGTGTGTTTGATTGTTTTAATGAAAATGAGTGGTTTATTTTTAAAGGAAACTAATTTAAAGGAGCTGTGACTGGTCTAATGTGATACAATCTAGATGAATCTAAGAAGATAAGATATTTCCTGATCTAAGTCACACAAAGCTAACTCAAAGCTTAAGAATCCTTTATTTTCACATTACTTTCTACATCCCTGGATCCAAAGGCAGTAAAAATGTAATTTAGTGAAGAGCACATTAAAACCACGGTCTGAGGACCTGGATCCAAATCTTGCCTCTCTTACCATCTGGGCAAATCACTTATTTCCCTTCCCTCCAGTTTCCTCTTCTGTAAAATAAAGTGGTTGGGTTAGTTGGTCTCTGAGATCCCTTATGGTTCTAAATCTATAGTCCCATTATGTTCACTTACCTCACTGTATAGTTTCAAGTGAACCTCCATTCCTGGCAAGTTTTGGAGATGTCTATTAATTGAAGAAATGAGCTGATACAACCCATAATCCAAGGCTGCAAACATGGCCCAGACATAGAGATTTGTCAATATGGGGAGGAAAAACAGTCCAAGCCTTCTCTTCTCTTTGGAAGCCAAGCAGATGGAAGGAATGATAATGTACTTTTTTCTTTCCTGCTTATTAAGTGGAAGGACACAGGGCCTTTTTTGATGCCTCTCACTTTCATCAAATTGAACAAAATGTCTGGTGATGTAGACGTTTTCAAATTTATGGTTATGAGGGCCCAAGAAGCATTTCATGAAGCGTCCTGTGGTGAATAGGACTAGAGCAAATCCAATGATGGTCAATAGCCCTTGGCCCAGAGAAGACACCACCTCTGTGACAGTGGTTACATGGTCTATCACAC
The DNA here is from genome assembly GCF_902635505.1 of Sarcophilus harrisii. Classification (NCBI taxonomy): domain Eukaryota; kingdom Metazoa; phylum Chordata; class Mammalia; order Dasyuromorphia; family Dasyuridae; genus Sarcophilus; species Sarcophilus harrisii. The sequence continues at coordinate 586,604,708 of NC_045426.1, read as the reverse complement.
TTAGGATTTCTCCTTTGGTGTCATTTAGCCTAATCTCAAAGGCTTTGCTGGGAGTGAGAATAGACATGGCTAGCGTGTGATTCCAAGAGACAATCTCTTCAAGCAGACCAATATCTGTGACAAGACTATAAAGCCACTGAATTGCTTCAATGTATTTATTCAAGAGAGGAAAATGAATAGCAAAACTTTTGAAATTGAGGTTGCACATTATCCCTTCAAGTAGTCCTTTCAGGTTATGGAAAATATTTTTCACGTGTCCAAATGTCACAATTCCTGTTCCTGCAGCAATCAGAGCATTTCTGCCTTCATGTAGTCCACAAGAGAGAAAGAAGAGAATAGCAAAACAGCGTACATGCTTGGACCAAGACAGTAGGATAGTCATAGTAATCCAGAAAGGTAGGAAGAAGATTATGGAGGAAGATAGGAACCAATACAAGCCAAGATATAAAAACATAGTTGAGATGAACCCAACCACACAACAAACTCCAAAATGTTGCGAGAAACCCTTCCATCCAGTGTTCCTTGGAGACAAATAAAGTCCCCAAAGACATAAGAAGACTCCAATGACTGAGGCTCCAACATTCATGCTGCTGAAATGGTATCGTCACTGATATATCAGCTAGAAATAAGAGGGAACAAAAGTCATCAGTTGCTTTTGATTGTAGGCTATGGCAATAATGCTTTTATACTTAACATTCCCACCAAGAGATCTTTGCATCCCTGACATCCCCAGCCAAGAAGTCCTCTACCCTTTGCTTAACTAAAAAGCATGGAGCAATCACTTGGATGATTACGTTGCCCAACTACAGTAAGAAACAACAAATGTAAAAACTACAGAGAAGTATGGGAAGACTTATTATACTTACTGATGAATGTAAAATAAGGCTAATCGGGAAAGAAGGAAGGAAGCATTTATTTATGTGCCTACTATGTGCTAGGCACCTTCATACTAAATACTTTACAAATATTTCATTTGATCCTCATAATAACTCTAGGAAGTAGATGATACTATTATCACCATTTTTTAGCTAAGGAAACTGAATCAAACAAGTTATGTAACTTGTCTAGTGTTACACAGCTAGGAAGTATCAGAATCTGGATTTGAACTCAGAGTTTTCTGAGCCTAAGCCCAGAGCTCCATCCATTGCTCCTGCCTCCAAAAAAAACGCATTAACACAATGTAGAAAGGGGGTAAAGTGAAACAAATTGTCACATAATTATAATGGTAAAACTTGATCCTGCAGAGATATTGGGAAAATATTGCTGGTGTAGATATGGACTATTGTATATACATTGTATATATTTGTATATAATGTCTTTGTTGGTATCATTGAATTTCTTTTTTTTCCCTTTCAAATCTTTCTCACAAGGGATAACCTTATAATAATATAATAAGAGGTATTCAGAAATGAAGATTAATAAAAGATATCAATAATAATAACAATGGGGAAGTATAACGCCATGCATGTAGGCATGTATGTAGGACATCCAGTAGGACAATTCAATTAGAACTGAGTATGTGTAAGATAATATAATATGAAAGAGGAAACTTGGAGCCAAATTGTAGAAGGCTTTAAATTCCAGTCTGAGGATTTTATATTTTATTTTAGAGGCAATAGGAAGGCAGTAGATATTTGTTCATGGTGTTTTAGTCAATATTCCTGTAATGGGTAAAGGTATTGGAGAGGATGGTCTCTGAATCCTTCCCAATTGTATTAATTAATGATGATGATGCTAATAAGTATTTCAAGGTTTGAAAAGTGCTTTTACATACATTAGCTCATTTGATACTCACAACAACCTTGTAAGGTAGGTGCTAATATTATTCCCATTTTATAGGTGGGAAAACTGAGGTGGAGCAAGATTAAATGAATTCTTCAGAATTACATACCAAATTATATGTCTGAGGTAGAATTTAAACTCGGGGCTTTCTAATACCAAATCCAGGATTCTAGCCCCTGTATAGGGCTATGCTTCTAAACTTTGAGAACTGTGACAAACGCAAGATGCATTGCTGAGTTGAATTTTCCATATTGAGTATGATTTTGTCTTTGATGGTGTTCCAATTGGATAGTTTATTCATTCATATGGAAAATCATATAAAGAGTATCTATGCATAAATGTGGCATTTGGACTATGGCCATTTTGGTTGTTCCACCTAACTAACTTGTCTCCTTCTTTTACCTCCCCCTCCCCCTAACTACTGCAGTGACCTCCTGAGAATGCTACAAGGAAAACATGAACCTTTCTGTCATTGAGTCTCTACTGTCTTTTCCTGGAGCTGAAAATGCATTATGAATGTGCTCTGGGCTGCTGCCATTCTGTCAGTCAGGAAGATTTGGTTTTGTGATGCATTTAAATAGCCTTGGGGCTAATTTGGAACAGAACAAAATAAATTGTGAGATTATTCTCTCTTGATTGACATGGAAAATATCTATTGAGAAATGTACCATATGTACCAGTATTTTAATGAGAGTTTTGATCAATTTTTAAATGTTCTTAAATAAATCTCATTTCACATCAAATCTTGTGAAGCTGGATTTTACACAAAGACTCTGACTTATTTGACTATAGGATGGAATGGGGGGAGAGGGAGGAGATAGGGAGAAGAATCTAATCTGTAGTTAGAGGGGATAAATTGTTAACCTTCAGGATGAGATCCTGATTTTTTTTTCTCAATATACTCAGGCAGAATGAGAATAATAAGGGAAACAAGAAATATGGAAAAGTTTTAGAAACTATTGTGTAGAAATTTACTTAGGAATGTGTGCATAAGCTTAAATGTTCCAGTTCCAGTATACTGAATAGAAGCATCACTTCATTTCCACAAATAGCTGTTAAGTATGGGCTATGTGAAAGTGACTGTGCTAGCCACTAAATTTGAAGAAAAAAAATGGACCCTGCCCTCAAAAAGTTTTGAATCTACTAGGATAGAACAGATAATACTCAGTAAGTAAATGCAAGAGAATTTAATGAAGGAGAATTAACAATTGGAAGGATGAAGAAAACTTCTCATAGGAGGTAGAACCTAAGGAAAAGTCATGAGGAAAGATAAAAATTCTCAGAGTAATATATAAGGGAATCCAGACAGTTTGTACAAATATATGGAGGCTAAAGATGTCATGCCAAATATAGCCCCATTTGTCTGTAATTTAGAATATATACAGGAGAGAAATGTGAGCTTAAATCCCCTATCTTACTCAATATTGAATTGTGGGAACTTCTAATGGTAAGTTATCACTGTTTGCTTCTAGCCTTTCATGCTAACAAACCCAGTAAAGGAAGCAGCATTGAGACAATAAAACATTTAATTATGAGCAAAAATAGTAATTAAAGAAATAAAACACATTCTGAAATGAGTCCAAGATTTGTCCCTTTTCCTCTCACTCCCACCCTCCAGGATACCTTGGGAACTCAGATTCTCCAAGAGTCATCATGTGTTGACAGGATAAACATACAGTCAAAGCAAATATGTATATGGCCTTATCACAAATGATTCCAGCAAAGGATTGAGGCTGTGTCTATGTTTTCCTCCTTACAACCTTTATTTCCTTATGTGGCTCTTGGTCATGCCATCTCCACTGAGGTCCTGATGTTTCTTGCCTCAGGTGTTATCCATAAACACAATTAAATGGCATAATGAAATGGTATCAAACTCAAGTAGAAACAGATCAGTACAGGCTATATATTTACTTAGAAAATCACAAATTAACATTATTTGCATTGTATTGAATTTTTATTTATGTTGTCAAACATTTTTAAGTTACATTTTAATCTGATTCTTGCCCCACTGTTTTATGGTTTAATATTTCCAATATGGAAGATGGAATTCCAGAGCTGGAGTGAAGAAGACCTGGTATCACATTTTACATCAGTCATTTACTAGTTGTGTGATTCTGGGCAGGTCACTTAACCTCTTTTAGAATCAATATCCTTGTCTATAAAATGGGGAATAATAATTAAATGTACTTCACAAGGTAATTGTGAGGACTAAATTATATATATAATTTTATATTTGATATGTAAAATTTATATGTATATATGTTTATATAGTGCTTTGCAATCTTAAAGTATTATATAAATGCTACAGGGGATAAGATAGTCCTGTGTTTTATGAAAATCATTTAGCTATCACTATTATTACTATAGTTTACCCACCAAAATCTAAGTTCTGATTAATCTCACAGATTGGCCATCTGTTTTGTCCAGTCAAAAACTCCAGAGCATTTTTCCAAAAATCAGATAGTCAATAAGCATTTACTATAATTAGGCACCTACTATGTACCAGATACTATACTGGGGTCTAGGGATGCAAAAAGAGGCAAAAGGCCATTCCTATTCTCAAGAAACTCACATTCTGATTGGGGAAAATAACAAGCAAATACATATGTACAGGTAAGCTAAATATAGGATAAATTAGAAATAATTAAGAGGGAGAGAAAAGCTCTAGAATTGAGAAAGTCTTCAGAGAGAAGATGGAAGTTGAGCTGAGATCCAAAAGAAGTCAAGGAATCCAGTAGGCAGAGATGAGGAGGGAAAATATTTCCAATCATGGAGGACAGCCAGAGAAAATGCCTGGAGACTAGAGATGGAATGTCTTGTTTGTGGAACAGCAAAAGAAGCCATGTCACTGAATTGAAGAATATCAGAAGGGGCATAGGATGTAAGAAGAGACAGGAAAGGTAGGAAAGAGGTATATTATAAAGGTCTTTTGAATACCAAACAGAATTTTGCAGTTGATCTTGGAGGTAATAGGGAGCCACTGGAATTTATTTAAGAGACAGATGACATAGTTGGATCTTAATTTTAGGAAAATCACTTTAGTGGCTAAAATAGAGCATGTAGAGTGGAAAGAGATTTAAGGTAGTCAGCTCCACCAGAAGATTTACAATTGTCCATTCATGAGATGACTGAGATTTGCACCAAAGTGGTAACAGTGTCAGAGGAGAAGAGGGGACATATTGTAGAGACTAAATATATGGGGGTGAGATAGTGAAGAGCCAAGAATAACATCTATGTCTACTGGATGAAGGATTGGGAGAAAGGTGGTGGACAGGTTTAGGAGAAAACATAATTATACTTTGGACATGTTGAGTTTAAGACATTTGCTGTGTATCCAGTTCAGGATATCTGAAAAGCAGTTGGAAATGCAAGATTTGAGGTTTGGGAAGGATAAATAGATTTGAAATTATCAGCATAGAGATGGTAATTAAATCCAAGGGAGTTAATGAGATTGCCAAGTGAAATAGTGTGGAGGGGAGAAAAAGAGAGTCTTGGAATAGAACTATGATATCAAATTGCTATTTTCTTGGAAAGTGAAATTTCTTTCTCCAACAGTTTCATCAAGAAGAGGGACAAAAAGAAGCCTTTTTCAGTTGGTGGGAAAATTTCTTCCTAACTCCTTTAAGCACCACCTTTCAGAAAGAGCTTCCTGTTCTTCCTGAAAATTTAAAAAAAAAAAAAAAAAGGTGGATGTGGAGGAGAAAAGAAGAGGAGCTGTAGAAATCCTGGTTTTTGAGCAGCAAAAGCAGGAAGCTTCTATGGTTGGATTCAGATAGTAGATGACCTAAAACACCAAGTTGAGGAGTTTTGTATTTTACCCTATAGACAAAAGGATCCCACTGAAGGCTCTTGAGCAGAAAATTGTCTTTGTCAGACTTGAACCTTAAAGCCTATTTTAGCAACCTTGTTAAGAATAAATTAGAAAGGAGGGAAATGGACAGTTAGGGGACAAGTTAGGAAACTGCTACAATAGTCCAGGAAGAAGTGAAAAGGGCCTGAACTAAGGAAATGATTATGTGAGAAGCTGGCTGACCTGAGAGATATTGTGCAATGTTTTAATGTGGGGGTGGGAGGGTAAAGAAATGGGATAAAGATAAGAAAGATTCAATTTACAAAAATGAGTGATTGGAAGCAATAAAATAGCAATAGAGAAAAGGAAGCTTGGAGGAGGGATCGGTGTAAACAACAGTCAATAAAAATTTATTAAGATCCAGGCATTGTGCTAACTTGGGAAACAAGTAAAAAGAAAGGCAATCTTTGCCTTCAAGGAATTTACAATGTGATTGGGGGAAAGAGGAGGGAGACAATCTGAGGAAGACAATAGAAAAGAAGAAGCTGAAAAGAGGCGAGGGAATGTGTATAGAAAAATATTAAGTTCTGTTTTTTTTACAACTTGATTTTGAGAACCCATTTGGACCCTCAGCTAGTGGAATCTAACAGGCAAACTGTGATATGAGATTAGAAACCAAAGGGGATTAAGGCTGGCACTATAGACTGTGGAATCTTATACCACATTATAATAATTGAACCTATGGGAACTAATGAGATAACAAGGAAGAGAATATAGAGCAAGAAGAGTAGAGAGCTCGGAAGTGTCTTTGAGGGACACTTAGATTTAAGAAGAGAGATTTAGTTAGTTGATGAACTAGGGGAGAGAGAGAGAAAGAAAGAGAGAGAGAGAGCGAGAGAGAGAGAGAGAGAGAGAGAGAGAGAGAGAAAAGAGAACTGAAAGGAATAATAGGAAGAACATGATTTGTAAGAAGGTGCTAGGTGAATGTGTCTATATGTTGAGCTTCTGTGGGACAGCTATTAGCAAAAGTAGAAAACACTCCACCATCCTCATACCAATTATGGTAATTGTCATGGAAGTACTACTTCACTGAGATTTTAGGAAGGAATGGGGAGAAAGGATGAGAGGAATAATGAGTAATTTCTGTTGTCATATGCATTCCTGATGTTATTCAGAGAATGAAGGGTGTTCCCATTAACTTAAAGCTACATTTGTGATCCCATAGGTAGCTCCTTTCTTCATGAACAGGAACATTGAAGTTTCCTTGAAGTTCACTTCCAAATACATTAAAGTGGTACATCATTTTTTAGTCATGGGTACTCAACATTCTCCAATCACAGTAATGTGGAGTAGCCCTGAAGAGCCAGTAGAATCCCCATTAAGACTTAAAGTTCAGAAAAGTAATAGAACATTTACATAGCCCTTCAAAGTTTGCAAATCATATTGCATGTATTATCTAGTTCGAGCCTCACAATAACCCAGGGAGGTAGATACTAGCAGTATTCACATTTTACAGATGAGGAAACTGAGGCTCAGAAGGGTTCATCAGCTTGCATCATCATGCAAGTGGTGTCAGAGGCAGCATTTGAACCCAGGGCTTTCTAACACCACATATAGCATTTTATCTTTTCTCCCATTCTACCATTAAATGATAGTGGACCCAATTTAGAAGTCAGTCATTCTTTCCCCCCTCTTTCCTCCTTAATTCATGGATGATCCTAATCCATTCATTCCCAGATTTTTTCGGTAATTAGAGGAACACATCAATCAATCAGTTCATCAAGAAAAATTTATTAAGTATAATCACCTACCAGGCATTGTGCTAAGAATGGGGATACAAAGAAAGGAACTAAAATGTCCTGGCTCTCAAGGAGCTCACAGTATAAGGGGAGATGTAATATGCAAACAACTATGTACAGAAAAGACATAGGGTAAATTGGAGAAAATGTCAGAGGGAAGGCATTAAGATTAAGAAGGATTTGAAAAGACATATTGTACAAGGTAGATCTTTGCTTGAGACAATTTGAAGGAATCCAGGGATGAGGGGAGAAAATATTCCAGATAATGGGGGACATCCAGTGAAAAAAGATAGAGTCAGTAATGGAATTGTCTTGTTTGAGGAACAGCAAAGAGACCATTGTCTCTGTATCACAGAATGTATTGAATTGTGTAAGGTTTAAGAAGATTGGATGGATTTAAAAAGGAAAGAAAAGAAAAAAAAAAGATTATGATGGACTTCAAAGGCCCCCCCAGAGGATTTTAAATGTATTTGTCAGCTTAGAGGAAATTAGATTGGAACAGAGGGAGACTTCAGTCATGAAGACCATTTAGCAAGCTATTATTGTAGTCCATCAGATGGTGAAGGTTTACATCAGGGTGATGGCAATGTCAAAGAAGAAAAAGAGAAGTGTTCAGAGAGATTTTCAAAATATGACTTTTGAAACAATCACTTGACAAATGATTGAATTTTGAGGGTGAAAGAAAGAGAGAGGATATTGAGAATGAAACTTAGCTGCAAGCCTGGGTGACTGGAATAATGATGGTATCTTTGATAGTAACTGGGAAGTTAATATCCTTCCTAACCCACTCTTAATGTCTGAGTGTAGAAACCAATGTTGCATATGGATTGTTCATTTGAAACAGATCTAGATAAACTCTTGCCTTACTCCTTCTACTATCAGTTAGACGGCATAGATACTAAATCTATAATTTCTTTTCCTTATGGGGCTTCCAAGTAATAACATTCTCTCCTGTCAATGCAGGTTGGAAATCTCCTTAAATTTTATCTTCTTGTAGAGTTGCCTGGGAATACTAAACACTTGGTTGAATTTCTCATCGTCAAATAGTATATGGCATTGTCAGGACTTGAACCTGCCATTTTTCTGGTTCAAAACCTGCTCCTAGGGGCAGCTAGGTGGCACAGTGGATAGAGAAGAAGAAGAAAGAAGAAGAAAAAAGGAAGAAGAAGGACAAGAAAAAGAAAACAGCAAGAACAAAAAGGAGAAGAAGAAGAAAGAAGAAAACCTGTTCCTTATTCCACTATATCACATGGCCTCTTACCAGCAGGAGCTTTTTTAAATAGGTCATCCTGTAGGACTTTGTCTAGAATCCAAGCATTTTCCTTTGAGAAAGATCAGAATTCCCAAGCACTCTTTTATTTTTACCAAGTTGCAAAATATCTGAGAATAAATCACACAGTTTTACTTGTTTTCTGGGAAATTAATAATACATGTTCTGGGTTCCTTTTTCCTTCTATTGCTTTCATTTTTTAAACAATATGCCATAATATAGACATTTCTCAGAGAGCTTGAAGCAGATTTATGTGCATATTAACAGTTTAACATTCTGCAATAAAATCTAATAACAATTAAATAAGATATAGTGATGCAATTTTGTCTTATAATTGGCACATGCTGTCTTAACAAGTTTCAACTTCAATTTTATATTCCTTTTCCTCACACGGAAAATCAAATGATAGATAAAATATTTCCTGAAAAACAAGGCCTTCCATGTTTTCGTCTTTAGTCTATTCTGTGGTCTAAAAGCCAGAGCCTTGGACCCTCTTCCCCCACCCTAGCCCCTTTTTTCAAGTCATAATACTGTTCTCATCTGCTTTTAGCATTAACATTCTTGACTAGTTCATCTTTCCATTATTCATTTATTCCATAAGTAATTATGAAACATTACTGAATTAAGGATAATGCAGGATAAAAGATATAAACTGACCTGGTCCCTGCCCTCAAGGAGTTTACGTTCTATTGAGGCAAAATAAACTGCAGATAAAATACACATAGTAAGTAAAGACAAAGCAATGTGGAGTTATTATTGACTAATAACTGGAGTACCAACAAAAGATCTCAGACTAGAGACAGTGATTGAGCTGAGCCTTGAAGGGAGCTAGACTTTTTAAAGGATGCATGGAGGGATGCATGTCCTCACATACAGAGGACAACTTGTGTGAAGACATGGAAACAAGGGATAAAATTTCACATAAGTAGAAGAGCAATGGGAAACAAAGAGAAAATGAAGGAAAGTAATGTCCTGTAAATGTGGCTTTCCACATCTAAGATGGATGCATATTTGAGAAGGATTTTAAATGCCAAATAGTGGGGAATCTTGGCTCCTTCCCTTCCCTGGTTTAAACTGGAGTAGAGAATGTATGGGTCTTTAGGATATCACCTGGAAATTTGCAGGGATTCCAGGAAATTGTTGACTCATTATTTGCATCTTGGGAGATGGCAAATTTCCTGGCTGCTTCCAAAGGACCTGTAACTTCCAAATGTTGCATAAAATTCTGAGTAGTCCCCTGATCATCATCTTCGAGTGACAGTGACAAGAGGGTAGGATTCTCAGTCATTTAAAAGGAGAGAGAGCTTCCAGTGGGTTTTTCTTGCTTGAAATCTGTAGTATGCTAGATATTATACTCTCTCTAGACTCCCTGTGAAGGAAGTGAGGAAACTGCCTCCCTTGCCCAGTCCTTCATCATCCCACCCCTGTTCCCTCATAGAATGGATTCAATTACTTGAACCTGGACCTGAAGCTGAGCTATCTTTTGTGCTTTGCGTTTTATTTCCATGAGTATAAGGCTGGATATGTCCAAGTTTTGAGGTGTTCTCATGAATTCTAGAGGTCTGAAGTTCCTGGATCTAATGACTGAAGTGCTGGTAGGTAGGGAAGTTTCTGAATTGAACAGTATAACCCTGACAAGTGAATTCACCTAAACCTCACTGGATCGTGTTTATTTGTTTTTACCAGTAGAAATGTTCTCTGAGTTGTTTTGAAAGGGAAAGTCAAGGAAAAATAAATGTAAAATGTCTAATTAGCAGTTCTGCAAACAGCTGTATGTTCTAATGGGGTTTAAGTTTTAACCTCCCAGCAGATTGTATCAGTAATTATAAGTTAAATTACTGAATCCTATTTTAGCAGTTCTGTTAATGCACATTGTTAAGACTTTTATATTCAAACTTTCCTGCTTCATATCTGATTTTTATTGTGCACCGAATATTCTTTACCATCACCCTTTTTTATTTTTAAGGAAATGCTAGAAATGATCTTTGAACTGAACTAAAAGTACAATTGTCCCTGGAACCCATAATGGAGGCTTAGTCATGATGGAGGTTTAGCGAGCCAAACAATGTGAGAATGGGGAACCTAATAAATAACATGCCTGAATACAGAATAGGAAATAGGTGTGGTGCTCCCTTCCTCCAAAATCTACTCCCCTCTTATGGGTCCAGGATCTGTTTCTCCGCATTGCACAATAATAGACTTTAAGTGCCCCATGACACTGACCTATTCTTTAGAGATATTAACGAGTCAATATTGGAAAAGCCCTTCTGGGAATCAAAGCAACCAGTAAATCCAATTCTCAATGTGTGATTATTTTGGAGGTTTGGGGCTCTTTCCCTGGAGACCTTTAGCAACAGAGAGGATGCTAAGTTCTTGCTCCCCATGCAAAGCATGCCTTTGGTTCAGCCTAGCATCAGGACTAAAAACTGAGTTGGATTTTCTTCTCTATACTGTCCTATGATTCTGTATATTCCCTCTTAGCAATTCATTTTTGCTGACTAATCTGGTATTTTCAATTCTTAAGATAGCTTAATGAAGTAAAAATATAGTAGCTGCCATTTAGATAGTGTTTTAAAATTTTCAAACTGCTTCAGAGATATTATATCATTTGATTATATGACTATTTTTTTCCTCCAGATACCTTCCCAAACTCTTTTTTAAAAGACAAAATTCCCAGCCAAAGCTGTGAACTCTAATGATCATTGTTTTTGTTAGTTTCTTTCCAAGAAGTTTTGTCAAAAGATACATATAACAAATATTCAGGCCCTTTACTTACTTCTCCATGAGAAATTTGGGAGACAAATTTTTCTGAGCTTCTTTAAACTGCAAATTAGCTTTTACTTCTGACCTTACATATGTAGCTCAATTAATTTATTTCTCTCTATATATTTAAATGTAATTAAAATTCCTTTGCCTAATGCCTTCCCACTCATCACTAAGGATGTGCTTTTAGAGAGTATAAACCTCACCTCAGTCTGATAGAGCAATTTATATTCTAAAGGGGTGCAGGTAGAAGTAGGGGAGCAGGGGAATCCCACATCTTCTCAATATTACCTATGGCTTCTTAGCTTCATTCCAAACGGACTCTCAGGACATCAAACACATATAATATTCAAATTTAAGTGTAATTATAATTAATTTTTATACTAATAGCTAGTATTTATATACTAGAGAAGGGAACATTTATTAGCATCTATTATCTGCCAGATACTATGCTAAACATTTTATAAATATTATGTTATTTGATCTTTCAACATACCTATTGTATTATTAGTATTATTAGTATCCCCCATTTTACAGATGGAGAAAGTGAGGTAAGAGAGGTTATTAATTGACTTGCTCAGAGGTACACAGCTAGTGTCTGAACCTAATCTTTCCCTGTATTTTCTATTATATCAAGTTGTTCTCCAAAATATAAACAATCACAAATCAATCACTGTTTTATAACATCCATATGACTGTTAAGTCCCATTAATAAAAGTTGACTGTAAAGTATAATGTGTGGGCTAGATCTCTGGAAGTCTTCAGGATCAGCCAAAGTCCTTGGTCTTAGTGAAGAAGTGATGAAGGCAGGATAGCCACCATGAGGCTGGTCAAAAATAGAATGCCTCAGTTCTAGTTCTTCTTAGCTCTTATATACCTTAGTACAATTACATCATTATAGCATATTGAATATGTGTGAACTAGAGAAACATTACATCACCATACTAAGTACTAAGCATTTATGTGAACTAGAGAACCAACATCTCATCAATTCCACTGAGTTAACACCTTGTTTCAAATATACTTTTCCAGAGTTCTGGCCCTCTAAATTAAAGAGAGGAACTTCAGTTCTATATATTTTTTCCTTAGCTCTTCATAAATACAATTGTTTTTGTTGATTTGCCCTCATTTTTCTGACTACCAGCTTATACATTTACTCCTGTTCCATTGATTTAGCAGAGGGCCACAACCTCCAAATTGGACTTCTTTCTCTGGACAGGTAGGAAGTACGGAGAAAGGGAAGATCTGTAAGATTCATATTAATGTTAGAAAATAATACATAGGAATGGTTTCCAAGTACATCTTATACTGTAGAGAAGGGCCTTAAATCATATAAAAATACAATATAGTATTATTTGGAGAAAAGAAACAAAAAAGAGGTGCTCATATGTGTATCTGTTTGTATCTGTACACACATGTATGTACACATACAAACACCCCAAGTTCTCTCTTTTCTTCCTTTCTCTCTCTCTCTCCCCCCTCTCTGTGCTTCTCTCCCTCTCTCTGTCTGTTTCTGTCTTTCTCTCTGTCTCTATCTCTCCTTCTCTCCATCTCCTTGTCTGTCTCTGCCTTTCTCTGTCTCCCTCACTGTTTCTCTGTCTCTCTCTCTTTCTCTCTGTCTCTGTCTCTCTCTATCTCTCTTTTTTACATTATATATATGAGTGTGTTGGGGGGGGAGGGGAGGTATTTTGCTTTTGATCCTAAAAAAAGAAAAGTTTACCCAAGACTACTATTCCTTTTGCATGGCCTTATTTTTTTTAAATCTTCCTATCTCCCTCCCCCCCCCCATTCCCCCACTCTTAAACTTCCTCCCATACTCATCTTCCTTTATCCCTTCTGATTTCTTAAGACCTTAAAAAAAAATGAGGCACAGTCAGTTGCCTCTCTGCAACCAGCCTTTCCAACTTCCCTTTGCTCTTCTTACCTCATCCCCAAATCTGTAACATTTATTTCTTTGCTTCCTGTGGTTTCAGCCAGAACCTCTCTTACGTATTTCATCTTTGACTCTTTTCCTGCTCATAGAATTTTAGAGTTAGACATCCATCTGGGTTTCTTTTTTGACTCTTTCCCTTTCAGATAAGCCTTACTGCTGTATCCCAGTTAGTCACTGTCAACTAGGAATATTCTCCAACTCAAATATCTTGCCTTTGTCGTGGGACAGAAAGACACAGAGATACCTCCTTTTTGGCTCTTTTCAACTTCAGCTTCAAGAAGTTGGCTTCTCTACCATAGCCTTAGTTTAATGTGAGAAATTATTACCTTTCATATCTATAAAGTCCTTTAAGACAATATCAAAGCTGGCTGACAATTTCATTTTTCTTTCAAGGATAGATGACTATTGAACAAAAGAGGAAAAAAGGTATCTCATCCCTGTGTGTAAAAGATAGTAAGGAACTAAAAAGAACTGTGAGAAGAGCTCGGGCCCCATTTGAGAGGCATTCAAAGCCCTGAGATATGTATCTGTGTTGACCTCATGTGGACTGGAGGCTTTGTCTCCTTTTAGGCAAGGATGTACAGTTGCTAGGAGTAGTAAAAATGGGAAGGCTTTGTATCTACATGGAATGCACTTGAACAAATAAAATCAAGTTGCCGGCTCTGAATCTCTGACTATTTTTCTTGAGAGGCTAAAAATATTAGTACCAAGAGTACATGCTTACTGCAGAGGGCACTAGGGATTCAGAATTTCTCCCTGGTCCTATTCAACTAGCTTTCTGAAAAACAAGGAGGGCCAAAAACTCTTTGGCAATGTACCACCCACCCGCTAAGCTGAGCAGCTGAGAATTCTTAAGGTGAGGACAAAATGCCTTAGTTCAGAAATAGGATCAAGTTGGTGGCTGAAACAAATGAGTCCATTTTTTTTTAATAATTAAAGTGCCCAGATAAATGGCTGCCTCTTAAGTGCTTTGTAGATTTTGGAATATTGAAGAAGTAAATCAAGCAAGCTGCCCCTGAGCTGTCACCCATAAAAACCACGCATTTCCTTTTAATGAAAGAGCCAAATGAACAAATCCTTCCTTCTGGAAAATTACTGGGTCAAATGACCTTGTAAGCATTCCTCTTGTCCCTCTCTCCTTCTTCTCTGGGAATTATATCTATTTGTAGAATCATTATAAATTAATAAAAATAAAGATCTGTTAATTTTGCCACTGGTTTCAATGTAGAAACCAGTGATTTATAAAGACTGAAATGGGGCATTGAGTGCAATTTCTTCATTTGGCAGATAAGGAAACTGAGGTTGAAAAAGATGAAAAAATTTGCCTAATGCTATCTGGTTAATAAATTGGAGAGCAAGGATTAAAAGTCAGGCACTTTGACTTTAGATCTAGTGCCTTGTACACTGTACCATACTGTCTCTCAACAGAAACACATTCTGATGTGACTTTTTAGGGACTAGTCATCATCCATGCCTCCTCTACTTCTGTTTTCCAGGATTCTTCCAAATCTCACCTAATCTTGTACCCTTCAAGGAATTTTTCCCAGTCTTCCTCTTAGTGCCTTCAGTCTGATATCATCTCCAATTTATTTTGACATTTAGTAGGCATTTAATGCTAATTCATTGACTCACTGTCTTGACAGAAATCAAAACTTCTGATCTTGTCAAGATGGCCAAAAAAGAAAGCCAACATCTCCCACTAAAAAAGCATCCACCACTAATCTTACAGAATTGCTTTCCCACATGATTCTAATTTGAACCAATTATTTTCTTTTTTTTAAAAAAAGGATAACAGGTAACTGACCAGAGGGAGCTTTGTCACTAGAATATGCCCAGCATGCTCTGCCTGCCTCCAAACTATATGTAGAAGCTGGGTGAAACAATTCCTAGAAGAGTGTTATATAGTGTGCTTTCTACTGCAGAATTTGTCCATATGGTTTTGATAGACCACATAATGAAGAAATGGACTTTTGATTCACTGCAGAGCCAGAACTGTGTATGCAATTAAAAAGGTACTAACCACCATTAGATGCTGTTTTCTGCCTGGCTGTGTTCCAGTGAGAAATTGTTATGTTTGAATGAGGACTGCTCTAAGCTTCTGAATAAGGAGAGGGGACTAACTCCAGCAGCCTATTTTCTCCACTCAAGTAGATATGAAGCCATGAAAAGATGAACTTGGGGTTACTTCTGTTGCTGTCATATACATTCCTTGCTGATGAAGGTAAAAGAGTGCTGAAGATGAAAAAGACTAGGCTTCATCCTTATGATCTTCAAAATGTTGGAAGAATGAGCTTCCAGAGATCTACTGATGATTCCACGCCAGAATTTGCTGGCAGCTGAGCCCAGTGAAGAGGAAAGCATCTAACAACCTCCTTGATTCAGTGTATGCAGTCAAGAGAAACTTCATCTGTTGGCTATGCAATATTCAAAAGTAAATTTGGTGGTGAGAAGGGGGAAAATGCTTTGAGATGATTACTTTAAATATGAGCCCATTCTAGTAAAGGCTGAGGTAATACAGAGTAGAATATGGCCATAGGTATTGGAAATAAATGTTTATACTTTTATTCTTGATATACCTTCTCAGTAGATTTTCCTTCATAGCAACTAATTAATATGAATTGTTTAAATGAAACTGGGACAATCATGTGACAACACTCATGAAGAATTACTGTAATGGGAGCTCCAACATAAAAACAAAAACAACCCCTCAAAGATACCTCCAGAACTCTTGGGGGATATGTAATCTGACATGTTAATGTGAGTGGGAACTGGGATTAAGATACTGAGTTTATACAGGCTACAAAGGTTTTGGAGTTTTTTCTTTGTTTTTATTATTTACTGATAGTCATTAAAATGAGTTATAATTACTATAATTAATATCAGTTCTATTGTCTTTTATGGTTGTTTACATTACCTTAATCATATCATGTGTATTCTATTTTTTTCTTCTGGTCCTACTTTCTTCATTCTGTATTAGTTAATGAAGTCTTCCCTTTGTTCTCCAAATTGATCAATAATTAATAAGTTTATATGAAGCAATTCATATGCCTGACACTGTATTAGCTGTACTCTCAATGAACTTTAATTCTAATGGAAGAGATGGCAAGTAAATATAAAAATATATACACTATACTATAAAATTAAAATGTACAAATATATATGAAATAGTTAAATACAAGATAATTTGAGAGAAAGGATAATATCAATTTCAGAGATGGTACCCCAAGCTGCATCTTAAAGGAAAGGAGGGATTCAGTAGCACAAAAGTAAAAAGGGAATGCATTCCAGGCAGGAGAAGGATAGTGTAAAGGTACTTGGATAGGAGATGGAATGCCATGTGTGAAGAACAGAGAAAAGACTCATTTGGCTAGAATACAAAGCACAGGAAGGTATAATGTACAATGAGACTGGAAAGATAAATTGGGGACAGGTTGTATATGGCTTTAAAAGCTTTACAAAGAAGTTTATATTTTATCCAAGAAGCAACAAAATGAAGTTGGTTGAGTTGTTTTGATTTGTGCTTAATGAAAATTATCTTTGTAACATATGAGATGTATTAGACAATGAGAGATTTGAAGTACAGAGACCACTTAAAATGATATGGCAATAATCTAGTCAAGAGTGATGAAGGTCTAAACTGAGTGAAAAGGAGACAAATTTGCAGTGTTGTGAATGTAGAAAATACAAGATATGAAAACTGATTATATATGTATTGTGAGGAAAAAGGAAGGTAATTTTGAGATTGCAAAAATGGAAATTTGGGGAAATGGTGATGTTTTGACAGAAATAAGGAATTTTGGAAGCTAGGAGATATAGAAAGATAACAAATGAAAGTTTTAGATACATTAAGTTTAAAATATAACCAAGACATCCAGTTTGAGATATCCAGTAGGCAATTAGTAATGAAGTGTAGGTTGACTCCTCCTCTGAGAGTGGGATTGTGGGAGGTGTAACTTGTGAGTCTCCCAACTTGTGAACTCTAAAGTGTGAGCTAATGTGTGAATTCTCAAAAATGTAAACTTAAGTACATAAGTATTGTTTCTATCAATTCCAGTGAGTTAACACTTCTGTAAGGATTCTAAAAATGAAGTACTGAAATTATCTGAAAAGAACTCACCTTGATAGATCTGGGAGTCATGTGCATAGAAATGATAGTTAGACTTGTGAACTGAAAAGACTAAAATAAAGATAATAAAGGGAGAAGAGAAAAGAGCCCCAAACTTCTAGAACTTTGAGGAACACTTATAGTTAAGAAGGATAATGAGAAAATATCAAAGTAGACTGATAATTTAACTGAACTTACTTCTCAGTGATTAACATAGTTCCATCTTTTCTGCCTTTCCCTATTCCAGTGATTGTAACCTCCCAGCTGCCATTGTGCAAATTCTATTCTTTGTTCTCCACTCATTACCTCTTTATTACTATCCCCATCAACCCAGCTGCACAGATATGCCACACTAAAGCCACCAATCCTTTCCAGTATGTTCTCTGGACTGCCTTCTGTGTACAAAAAAAAAAAAAAAAAAAAAAAAAAAAAAAGAAAGAAAGAAAGAGAAACAAACAAACAAAAAGAAACAAAACAAAAAAAAATTAGCTTTCATCTTAAACCTTTTTCTTTCTTGATTCCTTCGTCACTTTGCACTTCTTGAAACCTGGGGCCCTATTGATGACACAGCTTCCCTGAAATACTTTTCAGCCTTAGTTCATCTTTTACTCATGTCTCCACACTACCTCATTATGGGGGAAGAATTGGAATAGTCTGTTCTCCACAATACCACTTCCAAGCTTTCTTTCTACAACCCTCACTTGGTAATTCCTTTTCCTTTGAGGTTCATTCAATCCATATTTATCAATCAAGATTTTGGCAGGTGTTGTCTACAGAATTCTAAGATACTCCTTTCCTCACAGTGTCATATGCCTGATTTAGTTCTTCTATCCTCTCTCACATTCTAGGTTGCTTTATTATACATATTGATACTTCCTCAATCACCCTAACTATCTAATTGCTCAATTTCCTCATTTCACATGACCTATGCCTCCACCCCATCTCAGTTACCCACAAAAATAGTCATACATTTGATCTTGCCATCACCCACAAATGTAACACATCCATGTTAATGATTTCTGAAAGTCCCTTATATGATCAAAATACAATAGTCAATAAACATTTATTAAGACCCTCTTTTGTATCTGGAACATAGAGGGGCTTAATGTTGGGGAAACAAAAGAGGCAAAAGACACTCTGTCCTCAAGGAGTTTAATATCTGATTTCACCTCTCCCTCTGACTTACAATTGTAAATCCTGTTTTTCATTGCCACCAAGACTTCTAATCCCTCAGTTCTTTCTTGGTCCATCATTGCTGAGCTGCCTACACTTTTCTCCCTTCCCTACTCCTTAGAAACTTATTCATGTCTCCCCTATTCTAAACAAACAAACAAACAAACAAACAAAAAAACAGATCACCATTCATTTTCACTGATTATTGTCCCATATCTGTCCTTTCTTTTATGGTTAAATCCTTAGAATATTGTCTTCAATTGATGTTCATTTCTTCTCCTTTTATTTTCTGTACCCTGATTTTTGACTTCATCATTCAACTGAAACTATACTCTCCAGAGTTATTAGCTATTTCTTAATTGCCAAATCTCATGAATTTTTCTCAATCCTTATTCTTCTTTACCTTCTTGAAGTTTTTGACATCAGTGATCCTCTTCTCTTTGATACTCTCTTCCTTCTAGGTTTCTTGTCATACTATTCATTCCTGGTTCTTCTTCTACCTGTCTGCCTGCTCCTTCTCAATTTTTTTTAATGGATATTCATCCATGTTAAATTACCTAATTGTGGCTATCCCCATAGCCCTGTCCTAGGTCCTTTTATCTTCTCCCTCTGTACTATTGTATTTGATGATCTTATTAGCTCCCATGGCTTCAACTATAATCTCTCTGCACATGATTCTCAAATCTATTTGTCCAGTCTTCTTTTCTGAATTCCAATTTCACATCTCTAGTTGGCTAATGGACCTCTAAAGCTGGACGTTTATAGAGATCTTAAAACTAACATGACTAAAACCCAACTCATTATTTTTCCTTTCAAATTCTCTCCTCTCCTAACTTCCCAGTCACCCAGGCTTATAATCTACATTTGCTCCTAGATTCCTTACTCTTTCTTAATCCATTTAAATCTGATCATTTATTAAGTCCTGTTGTTTCTAGCTTCAAAAGATCTCTCATATATACCTCCTTCTTTTTCCTGACTGTGTCACTACCCTAGGATAGACCCTTATTACCTAATGCCTGGACTACACCAATAGCTTTCTGATTCATTTTCCTGATTCAATTTGTGTCAATTCTCCTCACAATTGTTAAGTTGATCTTCTTAAAGTGCAGATCAGATCAGATCACCATCTCTAGCACTCCTTATTCAATAAATTCCAGTTTGGAATTGGCTCTAGTATGAAAACTTTATTTTTTATTTTTAAGGAGCTTTATAAATGAATCCCTTTTTTCATTTCTAGTCTTCTTAAACTGTCTTTTTAATTTACTGTTATCCAGTGATACTGTATTACTTTCTGTTCCTTACACAACACACTTCATTTTGTGACATTAGGCATTTTCATTGATTATTCTTCATGCCTGAAATCTTATCCTTATCTCTGCATCCTGAGTTTTCTGACTTCTTTCACATCTCACCTAAAATTCCACCTTCTCCAAGAAAATTTCACAAGTTCTTTTTAATTTGGTGTATTCCCTCTGCGATTATCTCTAATAGATCCAATATTTATTTTATTTGTACATAATTATTTACATGGTGAACATTTTTAGTTGAGTGATTAGATTAGAAACCAGAATGCAAATGATAGAGAAGAGTGTAAGAGAAGAGAAAGTAGAAACAACAAATGTAGAAGACGTTTTCAGAGTTTGGCTGAGCAAGAAAGAGGAGTTTCAGGATGATAGTTTGAGGGAGAAGTAGTTTAGGATTGGGAAGGCTTATGTGAGGACAGTGGGGAAGAAACTAACTCATAGGAAGAGATTAAAGATTTGTGGGGAAAATGATTAAGAACATAATCTTCTAAAGAAGACAGAAGGGGGTGAGATAAAATATATATTTAGAGAGGTTACATGGCATGGAGAAAGTCAGCTTATCTGTTGGAGAGTAGAAAATCATGTTGGGGGATTTTGAGATGAAGAAAATTAGAGCAGGAGCTCTAATTTCAATGTCTTCAATTCTTTCAGTAAATTTAGCAATGTGGTCCTCAGTGAGAGGAGGCTTTAGAAATGAAGAGAAAGTTTAGAATAATAACTGTTGGGAATAAGAGGGGAATCAATTAGGGAGGAATAAAAGGACTATCTTACTGTAGTGAAAGCCCAGTTGAAGTTGGATAATATGAATTTGTAATGTAACCAATCTCCATAATTTTGAGATTTCATTCAGCATTTCAATTTCATTCAGCATTTCATGTAGAGGAGGTGGATCCTGTGAGTAATCGAGACTTAGTTTTGAAAGATCATTAGACAGGATAAGGGGGCAAGGTATTCAAGAGCAGATAGCAATGTGAAGCTTAAATACTAACAATTGGGTTGAAATTGGAGAAAAAAATAGAAATCAAATTAGAGATAACTGAGAAAAATGGAAGGGTAGATGGAAGGTAGGTTTTAGAGTATGAAGAAAGATGTAAGAGAAGTGAAGTATAGTATAGTGAAAAATGAGGTGATAGGAGGTAATGGTTATGTAAATCAATGTTTTGTAAATGAATATTTTTATATAGGCAAGTGGAATACTCATGGGTAATGTGAAATCTACTGTGTAATCATTCTTATATATGGCTAAATTAGTGTGAAGAAATAGGTCATAGGACTTGAGAAGGTTGAGGAAATGAAAGGTTAGAAAATCTGAATCATATCTACATGGACAGTAAAAATCTTTAGCATAAAAACAGAAGTAAGACAGATAGGTAAAGATGGGGAACTCCATGAGGAAAGAGAGAGAATGATCTGGGGATTGATATATTTGAACTATTATAATTTTTATGGGGTGGGAAATTATAATTGAATAGCTTTCAAAAGAAAGAAAGGTTACTCATGGAAATCTAAAAGTGACAATGATGAGCAACAAGTTTTCTGACTACCTCTCCAAAACTAGGGTGGTTGATATTGTGAATAAAGATACTGGAAAGAGTAAACAAAGATACAGGGTCACCAGAGGAGAGATAGGTCTCAATAAATGATAATGGATGGAAAGAAAATGAAAGGAATAGGTCTAAAATAAAGCAGAGTTTGTTCATTATGGAACAGGAATTCTAGAGGATATTGTGGAAGGAGTGGGCAGAATTGAATTGGGACTAAGATGCCAGTGGATTGAGAAAAAAGAGGATGTGATAACTTGAAAAGGAACAAGGCACAAATTCTTCATGTCAGCATTTATTTCTCTTTGCTTTTCTTTTTTCTTTTTGGCTAAGGTAATTGAGATTAAGTGACTTGCCAGGGTCACACAGCTAGGATTTATTAAATGTCTGAGACTGGATTTGAACTCAGGTCCCCCTGCTTCTGGGTCGATGCACTATATCCACTGTACCTAACTGCCGTGAAATTTTTTTTCTTGTGTGTGTGTGTGTGTGTATTTTTTAAGATTTTAGTTATTATATAGGAACAAAGAAATAGGAGAAATGATAGTGGGTAACAGCTGAGTAGGAAAGCTAATAAATCCCAAAGGCTCTTTCAGAAAGAGCAGAGTGAATCTTTTTTACTTAGAAGCCTACTGGAGAAGTTGGCATGTTGGTAGGGTGTGTGTGTTGATGTTGGGGGAGTGTTGTGATGGATATATCATATTCATGTAATTGTAATTTATTCACCCATTTTCTGGACAGCAGACTCTAGATAGTTTTTTAAGGTTTCCACACATTTTATTTGCCTCTCATTTTTAAATGAAAAGTGAGAGAAGAATAATAAAAAATAAATTCCATGATTTGTATTTCGCACTCATTTTTGAGAAAGAATGTTGGGCTCCTGCACCTGTTAAGTTGGACAAAAAGATGGAGATAATTTCTGCAAACTTTTGTAATTTGAGCTTGTAAATCCTTTTCTCTCTTCAAGTCAAGATAAAGTGATAGCTTCAGTCCCACAGATTGATAGAATTCTCCAATTTTTTTTTAGGTAGCTTTCACCTTGGGTAAGCCAGAAAATGTCTTACCTTATGAAAGCAACTTTCACGTAGAGAAGAAAGATTAATGGGAGATTCTGGATAAACAGAAAAGCATTTGCTCTACAATTTGGCTGAAGGTTATAAATTGTAAAACAATGTGATGTGATGCTGTTGGCACAATTAAAAGATTTTCTGTAGAAAAGTACATCAGGCCTTTATCTTTCTTCCTCCGAGGCCATTAGGTACATGGTCTTTGAGTCTCAGAGGGCTTGCATATATAAGACCTGATTGTGGTGCTAACTAGCTGTGTGATTTTAAACTACTCACTTTGACTTCCCAATCCTCAGATTCCTCACCTATTACAAAAATAAAATAAAAAAGAATTAAGAGCACTTAGGCCACGTACTTCTCTTGGGAAGAAAGAATATTAAAAAGTGCGATCTGAATGAGAGGATGCATCCATTGTTATTATATATATATAACAGTAAACACATATAGATAAAATCAACTGGTCAAGCACACTGCTTATAGCTAACAGGAAGTACTCAATTAAAGAAACACCTGCTGGAAGTCTATAGGGAAGTAGAGAATTGAGAGTTAAAGTTGTACTATATAAATAGTATGAGTCAACAAATAAAATGTTTTTGTTTGATAATTGAGTCCCGAAGTCTTGGGACTTGAATTTTCTAGTTAATAATGAAAATGAATCATAATAATAACTAAATTTTGTCATTGTTATTCTTATTATAATTCTAAAGGGTCTTAAATGCCAAAGAGAGGAGTTTATATTTTATCCTAGAGGATAGGAAACCATCAAAGTTTCTTGAACAGGAAAGTGACATACTTAGATTGGTGCTTCCAAAATTTTAAAATGCTTTCCAGACATTATCTCATTGCAGGTCTGAACTTCTCTCCCTAAGAAGCTTCAATGGCTCCAAATTACCTTTAAGTAAAACACATTTGGTATTTAAAGCCCTCCATAATCTAATTTATGGAAAGTCTTTCCAGGATGACTACCTGTTATGCTTTCTCATGCACTTCAAGTTCCAATGAAACAGAACTACTCGCCATTCTCCCCAAAACACCATTTCATTTCCTGTCTCCCTACCTTTGCCAAAGCTGTTTCCCACACCCAGAATCCTTTCATTCCTTCCTCTGCCTATCAGAACATCCTAGAAGACTCAGTTTAAGTGCTGCTTCCTAAATGAGATTTTTTGCTGTCTTCATTCAGTTGTTAGTCCTCTATATTCCTTTAAAATGAATTTCCATTACTTTGTATAGTGTCTGCACTTAATTTTCTGTGTCTTGTATCTTCCTGTATAAGGTAAACATTTGGGGGCAGAGACTGCTTTATGTTTGCCTTTGAATATCCATAACTAGTAAGTAATAGGTGTTTACTAATTTTTTAAAAAATTGCATTGAAGGTAATCATTATAGTTATTATTATGCCCATTTTCTAGAAAAGAAATTTGAAGATCAGAGAGGTAAATTAATTTTGATGAGTAATATGTCTAGTATCAAAGACAGGATTTAAAGTTAATTTCATTGGCTTTGCTAATGAAAACCTGAACCAAGACACTGGTTCTTCTCTTATCATTATACATTTTTCCTCCTTCCAGAAATTGAAGCAGTTAGCAAGTGAGATTAAAAAAAATAATAAATAATCTGGCTATGAGTTGTCAATGTCTGGCCTTTTGACAGGTCCATAATATGTAATTGTTCATTAATTTGAATGGATTCCAAGATGATGTGTGATGAGCAAGACTGATTTAACTAGTTTTTGGATTGACTTGACTGGCTACATTAATCAAGAGATTGGTGTGTGTGTGTGTGTGTGTGTGTGTGTGTGTGTGTGTTTGTGTGTGTGTGTGTGTATGTGTCTAGATGTATTTCAGGAAAAGCAAATACTCAACATTCCAGATTAATGAAGAATTCATCTAAATTAGTGGAGATTTCCTGGCAAAACAGATAATCTCTTTTAAAGATGAAGTCAATTGATGTTGTGTACCCAAATTTTAAAGACTGACAATTCAAAACATTGTCAGGGACAAATATTCTATTGAAGTTGTACTTACAAATTCTTCTTTGTGTTACACAGTAGTTCTGGAAGCAGAGTTCTGGGTTTCAAATCCTGGGTTGGCTTTCATCTGTGTAACCATGTGAGTCCCTTCCCTTCTCAGGATCTCAGTTTCTTCATCTATAAAATGAAGGGTTTTTAATGAGATGATCTCTAAGCCTCCTTCCAGCTCAAAATCCTATAATATACCTATTTCCCTTTCAAGTTTTTGTGACTCTTGATATAGGAATGGAAAAAAGGAACTACACATGAGCACATATTCATATCACCATGAATCAACCTTTTGATTTCCCCAGCTAAGTGACTAAGTCCTTTTGGTTTTGACAAAGTAACATTAGAGTATAACTCATTCAGAGGACCCCCAAATCATTTACTCCCTAGCATATTTCTTCATGTAGAATCCATAAGTAATACAAATCCAAGGACTGTATAATACAGAAACCTGAGTTCTGAAAATTGAAAACCATAGAAACCTAGAATTAGAAAATACCATCTTCTATATTCTATGCAAAGCAGGAATCAGGGATCTTATTGGAAAATTACAGAACAGACAAAACAAGAAGATAAGTGTAAACAAATACACATAGAGAAATATAGGTGATGTATTGTACTCACACAATACAGTACACACATATACATGTATATATGTATGTGTGTATACATACACACTTTTTTTTTGAAGGAGAGCAAGCATCCTATTTTATTATAGAGAGATTCCCAATGAAAAAATTCTCTCTACTAATGTATATTGGTAATTCCTCTGAAGTTTATGATCTTAGAGAGTCGCCTGAGTCCCTGAGGAGTTAAATGATTTAACCAACGTGTGTCAGAAGCAGAATTTAAATGAAGGTCTCTCCAATAATAAGGGCAGATTTCACTCATTATAACATGCTGCCTCATCTTAATCAAACTGCAAATTATCTTGTTCATTTATTTTAGTCACCAAGTATAAAAGGTGGAATTCAAGTTTTGGTCTCTTCTGACCCCAATTTAAGCCCCTTTTTCATCATACCTTTCATCACACCATATCTTTCTGAATTATTTACAACTTGGTGAGGATGAAAAAATTGTGATCATTGTATTATAAAATAGAAGGGGTGCAGCGTGATAGAGGTGTTCAGACAGAGGGAAGTGTCACTCTCCAAAGACAAAGATATGTTGGTGCTGATATCAACCATTCAAGCATTTATTAAATTTTACTACGTGCCTGATATTGGGCTTAACCTTAGAGACACAACTACAAAAACCAAGACAGTCTCTGTCCTCAAGGAGTTTATATTTTAATATAGGATAATAGCACATATAGAAGAATGATCCAGGTAGAAGGTATTATTTTTGGAAATAACAAGGGATAATGAATGCACCATAGAGCAATCAATAAGCATTTATTAAGCATCTAGTATGTGCCAGACACAGCACAATGCACTGAGGAAACAAACAACAACAAAAAAAAAAAGGTAAAAGGCAGTTCTTGCCCTCAAGAAGTTTACAAATTTTACAATTGACTAAGATTGGCAAAGAGCAAACAAATATATACAAAGCAAGTTATACACTGGATAAATTAGAAATAAATAAAAGAGGGAACACACTGTTAAGAGGGGTTGGGGAACATTTTCTGTTGGAAGTGGGATTTTGGTTAAGAAATCATAAAGGTCAGCAAACTGAGCAGAGGAAGGAGAGCATTATAGGCATGGGGTTGGAGCCAGAGAAAAATGCCTAGAGCAAAGAGAGAGAATATTTTTTGTGTAGGACAGCCAGAAGGCCAGTGTTGCTGGATGGGAAAGTAGGAATTGGTCATAAGAAGACTAGAAAAGTGGGACTAGGTTATAAAAGACATTGAATGTCTAAATGCCATTTTTTTTTATTTACTACTGGAGGTAATGTGAAACCACTGGAGTTTATTAAGTGGGGATATATGTGACATGAATGGATCTACATTTTAAGAAAATCACTTTGGTACTTTGATAGAAGGATTAGGAGAGGGACAGTGATGTGGCAAAACCACATCACCAGGCAAAACAATTAGTTTAAGTGTGAGGTGCCAAGGATCTACACATTTCGCAATTGCACAGGAGAGAAGAAAAGGTATATATTTAAGAGAGAAAGGTAAAATTGACAAACCTTGGCAACAGATTGCCAAGTATATGTGGAGTGAGACATGAGGAATTAAAGGTAACAACTAAGTTGCAAATCTGCTTGACTGGGAGAATAGCACCCTGAAGAGTAATAGGAATGTTTCAGAAGGGGTGGCAAGGCAAGGCAAGGCAAGGAAAAAATAATGAGTTCCATTTTGAACATGTTTAGTTTAAATTGTCTACTGGTTATCCAATCTGACATATCTAAAAGGCAATTGGAAATGGGAGGCTGGAGGTCAAGGTAGAACTAAGGGAAATATAGATAGATTGAGAATTACCAGCATAGAGATGGAAATTAGGTCCAGGGTTGCTGATGAGATCACCAAGTGAAGTAGTATAAAACCCAGTTTTGAGAGGGAGTAGATGAATACATAGGAGAAGAATCAGGAGAGAGTGTTGTCCTAAAAATCTAAAAAGAAGAGTGTCAAGAAGGAAAGGGTGACTAACAGTGTCAAAGGCTACAGAGAGATTAAGAAGAATGAGGTTTGACAAAAAGGTCATTGGATTTGACAGTTATTAACTTTGAAGAGAACAGTTTTGATGGAATGATGAGGTCAAAAGAGGGATTGTAGAAATTTAAGCAGAGATTAGAAAAAGTGGAAGTTTCTCCTATAGATGACCTCCTCAAGGAGCTTAACCACAAAAAGCAAAGCTGAATCCAAATCTTCAGATTTTGTCACACTGATGTGGTTGAAGGAGACCAAATGATGTGATATAGGAGAGCACCAAATATCGAGACTGGTGTAGGCACCAAATATTGGGGTTGGTCATGTGAAGAATTCACAATGGTCATTCTATTTGGCAAAAGATAGTTTTATTTAAGAGAAGAAGTTACAGACAAAATGAAGAGATATAAT
This sequence comes from Sarcophilus harrisii, assembly GCF_902635505.1. Classification (NCBI taxonomy): domain Eukaryota; kingdom Metazoa; phylum Chordata; class Mammalia; order Dasyuromorphia; family Dasyuridae; genus Sarcophilus; species Sarcophilus harrisii. The sequence continues at coordinate 586,577,163 of NC_045426.1, read as the reverse complement.
AGACACCAGAAGTGGTAAATATGAAGTAGAATTGGGAGAGCATATAGGTAGAAGGGAACAGGGTTTAACAATGAATGGAAAAGATAATTTTCTCAATGGAACTTACAATTAACCAGGAGAAAGGAAATACTACTTAAGTTTTAAGCATGCCCTTAGCTGGTAGAGTAAATCCATAAAGTAGTCTAGCACCCTAAAAGAGTTAGTTAGTATAACAAGAAAGACACCAGGCATAATGAAGGATGAGAGTAGAGAGGTAAGAGGGTGAGGGGGTAGACGGTGAAGGGAAAGGGGAACAGCGAAACAAGCAGAGTGCTGTGGTGGGATATAATCCAAGAAGGATTCAGCGAAGATGGCATTAAGCATGGACAGATTTATAGAGGAAATTTAACCTCAGAGGTTTGACATAACTTGGATTTCTTGAATAGTCACAGAAAGACTGGGGGGGGGACCCTTCCACAGAGGATGAGACCACGAGACTAAACTGATTTCTATCACTGACCCTCTCTGCATGCCCCAGGGAACAATTCCATCAATGCACCAGTCCCTCTCTGCCTACCACACCAAGTTACTGAGGAATCATCAATACTATTTCCTGAAACTGAGAAATCTTGGGTTTTTTTCTAAGGAATAAATTGCTTTTTTCTTCCCTTGAGGTAGTCAACAATTCATTTTGAAGTGGATTTTCTTCCAATAAAAGTTATATGGGTGAAGAAGAAAAGGTTAAGTAAAAATAAAAGAAATATTAAAGACACAAAATATTTTCTTGCAAACTAGGCCAGACAAATTATTTATCAAGTGGATAGCTTCTCTTCCTAATATGTCTCTCCTTTCCTTTGCTCAGTGGCTAAACCCTGAAATATCCCAGTAAGCTACATAATTGGTCTATGAACAGCATGAATAGATGTCATCTAACATTATTTTTTAAAAGTCATGTGTTGTTGTTTCTGTTATATTCTGTTGTTATTGTTGCTGACAGGTAGATTTAATAAAAGCAGGGATTTTGAACTGGAGGGTAGAGGTAATGCTTTTGCTTTCTTCTCCTAGCTTTTGTTCTTGCTCAGTTAAAGACTCTGTCAATAAAATAGAATATTGGTAGTGAAATGGGTTCTGTACTGCCTGCCTCCACCATTTCTGTGGTTACTTTTGAGTCAGAATCCCCAGAATTTTGAGGGAGTAGGGAGGAGGAAATGCAAGAGCTGGATTCCCATTAAGAAACCTATTTCATGGAAAATCTGATTTTAAATGTGACTTTAAGACTTCTCAAGATTTTCTAAGGGCCTATATGTGAGAGAGGGTAATCCAGGAATGGTATTAACATTAGAACTTGTCCAAAATTAAAGTATACTAGATGAGCAGATACTTAGTAAGTATTCTATTGCTAAAGGTCTTCATGGAGGAGCTAGCCAATAATTTTTATGGAATACTGAAGATAGAATTCAGTTTTTGGGTAAAGTTGAACTACTGAATTATTTCCAAGTCTATGCTTGTCGTTATTGTTTGTTATTCAATTAGTTTCTTGGCAAAGAAACTGAAGTAGCTTGTCATTTCTTTCTCCAATGTTTTCCCATTTTACAGATGAGAAACTGAAGCAAATAGAGGTTTAAGTAATTTGCCCACAATCACACAATTAACAAGTTTTTGAAACCATATTTGAATTCAGATCCTCTGGACTCCAGGACAAATGATGTATCTACCTACTTGCCTTTCATTGTAGTCAGTAGAATGCCCATTTATAGTTATGTAATTATAAGTATTCCAAGAACATTTGAATAGCTAGCATACTTTGTTTGGAATAATAATAGCTCACATTTCCACTAGTATTTTTTTCTCAGCAGTATTATGAAGGATTGATATAAATATGATCATTTCCATTTTATAGGTAAGAAAACTGTGGCTTAGAAGTAATTTATATACAACAATACCAGTATTTATAGTGCTTTAAGATCTGTGTAGTGCTTTACAAATATTATCTCAATTTGTTCTCACAACAATTATGGAATTAGGTGCTTTCATTATCTTCATTTTACAGTTGAGAAAACTAAAACAGGTTGCAATGAAGTCACTTGCCCAGGGTCACATAGATAACCAAGTATCTAAGGCTGGATTTGAACTCAGATTCTTCTGATTCCAGGGCCTGTGTTCTATCTACTGTGCCAAGCCTCTAATAAGTACAACAGCTAGCAAAAGCTGACCTGACTTGTGAATTCACACCTTCTTACTATGTCTAAACATCTTCACACTGTGAATAATAGATCAAAGTTTAAACCCTGCTGGTATTTCTTTCTCCATGGACCTAGAGATGAAAAAGTTTTCATGGGGGAAAAAATAATTGTATGGGTGTGTTTATGCATATATATGCAAATGTATACATTCATATACATACATATATATGTGTGTGTATATATATATATACATGCATCCATCCATACATATATATGTATATAGTTTCATTGAATAGATTCTGTGTTTCATTGAAGTTGTCCTTCTTTGGACATCTTACCATGAAGTTCTGCCCTTCAGCATATATTGAGGCTCTTGGGTATCCACAGCATGATCTTCACTTATCTTTAATTCTATTTTGCCCCAGGTTCCCAATATAGACAAAATATAAAAAAAACAAGATAATGAACAGCTATTGAGTTCATGATTGATTGCATTCCCAGGTGGCCCCCTGCTGGCCCAACCCTGACTTTTGGGTAAAAAGATTTATGAATAGACTTAAAAAAATATTAAAGGCAGTGCTAGGTAATGGGGTATAAACTCTTAAAGAATTTACAGGATGAAAATGCAAATAACATGTAAATCATGTTATGATATAAAGGAGACCTTGATAATTGCAAAAGAGAACTCCAGATAAAATACAAAAAATCAGGAAGGAAAGATTAATTACAACTGGGAGTCTCAAGGAGAAATTTATAGAGGATGGGTTAAATGAATTGGGCCTTGAAGAAAGAGGTACTTCAAGAAAATTAGATTGAGTCCATTCAAGATAGATGAAAGAATGAGAGATAAGCCCAGAGACAGGAGAGAGAAACAAATGACTGAGAAAGGGAAAAATCAGATTACCTGGAAAATAAAATTGCATAACTCAAGGTTAGAAAAATCCACCTGCATCCAAATTACGGAAAGTAATAAATAACAAGATCAAGAATTTATACTTTATTCTAAAAGCAATAAAAAGCCCATGAGAATTTTTAGGTAATAATAATATCTCAAACATACATACATATGTGTAAATTATGAGCTAGCTCCCTGAAGGGCCTCAGGGTCAGCTTGAGTCAGCATAAATTAAAGTCCTTGGTCTTGAGGGTGAGAAGTGAAGGAGGCAGGCAAGCAGAATCCTGGATTCTGGAGTCCAGAGTCACCAGCCTCTCTCCTACTCCTCCTGCTGCCAAGTGCCTCTGACCTCTCTCCCCCTCCAATACTTGCCAAAAATTATCTTAACACCAAACATTCAGCAAGCACCAATGGTGAGAAGATCCATTATCCAGATATATGCTAATATAGTCATTATCTCACATTAAATAGGTAATTAGCCTTAAGTGCTCCATTGTGTGATTCAAGCACATCTTTTTGCAGTTTCAGACCTCTACACATATGTATAAATTATATGTATGTATGTATGTTCATACACTATCTCTGTATATATGTATGTGTATATTCATTTAGTGTCTCTGTATATATGTGTGTGTGTGTGTACATACATACACACACATATATATATATATTATTTTAAGGTTTGAAAAGTACTTTACAAATATTCAATTTTTTCAATAATATTTACAAATTCAAATAACATTTACTGATGAAGAAACAGAGTTACATAGCTTTGGAAGTGGCTTTCCTAGCATCACCTGGATGCTATGACTGGATTTGAACATAGGATTTCATGACTCCAGTTCCTACACTCTTTATCTACTGCCACCATCTAGCTGCCTCTTAGTAAAGGTGGTCAGGATAGCATGTTAAGTTTTTCATGGACCATTGTGTGAAGGATTAAGAGAGAAAGAGGATAGAAGAGAAGGAGGAAGACTAGTTAGAAGACTGAAACAATTGCCTGAATGAAAGGCTTTGAAGATTATGAACAAGGTAAGTGGAAATATGAGTGGAGATGGTATAGGTATTGTCAATAGGTTTTGGCAATTGGAGAGAGAGAGAGAGAGAGAGAGAGAGAGAGAAACTTAAAATATGAGAGGAAAGAATTTGTGTGCTTTTAAAATGAAATACTTCTGCTTTTGATTGTAATTTGATATCTAAGTAATTGTTATTAGCATATAGTTTAAAAATATAAGGTATTTCCAGTGGGTCATGGTTAAAATGAACCACATTATCCTGGAAATAATAAAGACTGCAGAACCCTCTATTAGATTTGTAATGGGGGAGGACTTGAGGAGGAAAGAGTGATGTGTTACATTATCATGAAGGCAAGTTGACAAAACTGGTTTGAATTAGGATTGAAAGAATTAATGATGAGTCAATATACTGACTTTCCTCATCTACAACAGTCTCTGTCCTATTTCCCTAAATAAAAGTATGCTTTAAAAGAAATATTTGGTATTTTATTTTCTCCAATTAAATATAAAAACAATTTTCAACATTCTTTTTAAAAAATAAGTTTCAAATATCTTCTTTCTTCCCCACCCTCCTCATAGAGAGGGCAAGTAAGAAGATAGAGGTTATACATATTTAATCAGGCAAAACGTATTTCTATAATATTAGTTATGCTGTAAAAAAAAAAAAGACCAAAAATAAAAACACAAGAAAACTGAAGTAAAAAAGTATGTTTCAATCTATAGTCATACTCTATCAGGATAGCATTTTTCATAAGTCCTTGAAAGTTGTCTTGCATCATTGTATTTCTAAGAATAACTAAGTCATTCTCAATTGATCATCTTTTAATGTTGCTGTTACCATGAACATAGTTTTCCGAGTTCTGCTCATTTCACTTTCCATCAGTTTATGTAAGTTTTTCCAGGTTATTCTGAGATCATCTAGCTTATCATTTCTTATAGCACAGTATTCCATCACAATTATGTACCATAATTGATGGTATCCCCTCCATTTCCAATTCTTTGCCATCAGAAAAGAGCTGCTATAAATATTTTTTTTTAATTCATAGAAGTTCTTTTTCTTTTGGGATCCATATCACTTCGGGATACAGATCTAGTAAATGTATTCTAGCACAAAGAGTATGTATGACTTTATAGGCCTCTATGCACAGTTTCAAATTGTTCAACAGAATGGATGAATCAGTTTACAGCTCCTTCCCACATCATCTTCAGATTTATCACTTTGCTTTTATGTCCTATTGTCAATCTAATAGATATGTACTATCTAAGAATTATTTTAATTTGTATTTCTTCAATCAATAGTGATTTTTTTCATATTACTAAAAAGAGCTTTACTTTCTTCTTCTGAAAACTGCTTATATCAATGGAGAATGGTTATTATTTCTATAAATGACTCATTTCTCTATATATTTGAGAGATGAGACCTTTATCAGAAAAAAAAAAACTTGTTATAGATTTTTTCACAGTTATGATTGCTAATTGTATTTATTCCCTCCAATTTATTTCCTCCTATTTATTCTATTCTCTCTTTTCTTTTCATTCTTTCCCTTCTCGAAAATACTTTGCTTCTGACTACTGTTTCCCCCAATCTTCTTTTCTATGAGTAACCCACCTTCTTTCTACCTTACAAGGGATAGATTTCTATACCTAATTAAATGTGCATATTATTCCCTCTTTCAGCCATTTCTGATGAGAGTAAGGTTCAAAATTTTCAGGTCATCTCCCCCATCTTCCTCTCTACTATAAAAGCTTTCTTTCCTCTTTGATATGAGATAATTTACCCCACTCTACTTCCCCCTTTTCCTTTCACTCACTGCATTCCTCTTTCTCACCCCTTAATTTTATAGATATTATCCCATTATATTCAACTCACATCTGTGCCCTTTGTCTATAGACATATATTCTCCTTCCAACTATCTAATTCATAAGAAAGTTCTTGATTCACAAGTATCATCTTCTCATGTAGGAATGTAGGCAGTTTAACCTTATTAAGTCCCTTTTGATTTCCCTTTCCTGTTTACCTTTTTATGCTTCTCTAGAGTCTTGTCTTTGAAAGTCAAATTTTCTATTCATCTCTGGTCCTTTCATCAAAAATGTTTGGAAGTCCTCTATTTCAATTCAATGTCTGGTATGCTTCTTAAAAACAGAGTTTACATCATCTTCATCTTTATATCTTTGCCAGTGCCTAACTCATAGAAGACACTGCTTTTAAAAAAAAAAAAATTGGTATTGAAGTGTTTAAATCACTTACTTCTGAGAAATTTAATTGAATTCTGAATTTTATTGCATGCTCTCTTTCTGCTAGGTACTACCCTAAGTATGGGAATAATAGAAAGACAGAAAGCAAAAAAATATGAACTCAAAGAGCTGACATTCTAGTGACATGAAGGTAAATAAAGTCAATATATATGTTAAGTATATGGGGAACTAAAGCAGAAATAACAGATAACTCACATTCTAGGACAGTAAAGACATTGTGTATATACAAAAGTTATATAAAGTTATTTAGGAAGGGAAAAAAATTCAGCAATATCTGCAAAATCAGAAAATTTGTATTGGAGGGGTTACCTGAACTGTGTAGTTACATATACTAATTCTAACCCTTTGGGCTTTTCTGGGGCCTAATCTTTGGGTTCTGATCCCCTACCCACACTCTAATATCCATTTCCTTCATATTTCCCTGAAGTACCCATCTTCCTTATAACCTTTCCACTCTACTTATGGTTCCCTAGTCCCTCATTTCTTGACTAAACTATCAGAGCTAACTTGCAAGGCAGCTCAATTTAATTTGACTAAAAAACATTGCATTCAAAACACACTTGCTTGATATTTGCTGCTGATGTGGGCTCTTGTGACAGATGTGATTTTGCTGTCACTGTGGGTTTTGTTTCCTGGGTTTCAAGTGAGTCTAGAGAATGGAAAAGCTGCATTCAGCTGGGAATTTTCCCCTGACTCAGCTCAGGCGTTCCTTATCAACTCTGAAAGTTTGCAGTCCGTGAACTGGACTCCTAGAGAGAGATCTTCCTCAAATAAACAGCTATTGAACACAAGTTGACAAGAGGCACTGGTGACTCAAGAAACAAATAGCTCCCTCACAGGTATCCATCCAGAGTTCTTGTTACAATATGGAATTCTACATTTCAGCTAGAAGGTTTCCAACACCTCCTCTTCTAATTTGTCCAAGCCAATTGTGGAAACAGAATAGCCCCTATGTGAGAAGGAATTTCTGCAAGAGAATCATTCTTCATTCTTTCCCTACTGATATTAGTGAAACTACACAACAGAAGTAATTCCAACACTAAGTAGAGTTTCTAATCTGAAAACTAACCAAAATCATGATAAGGCACATCAATGAAAAACAACTTCTATTAATAAGATATTTGGATCAAATCATTCAATCACTGGCTGTAAATCTAAAACCAAATGAAATATGCTTTTGCTAGTTGTAAAGCAGACATGTTAGGTAGGTACTCATTGTATGTGTTCCACCCAAGATTCTCTCTGGGAATCTTAAAAAGAGGCATTTTTATGAGTGGGAGGACACAAGTGAGGGAGTATACCCTGAATAACTTTGAATCCCACTTCAAAATGTATTAAAACTCTCCTTGAACTTCTTTATATTTTCTACCAGGATAATGTATATATATATGTGTGCATGCATGTATGTGTGTATGTATATGTGCATGTGTATGTATATATTTTTTCTCAATAGTATTTTATTTTTTCAAATACATGTAAAGATTGTTTTCAACATTCATTTTTGTGTTCCATATTTTTCTCCTTCTCTCCCTAAGGTAGCAAATAACCTGATATAAGTCATACATGAAATTCTTTCAAACACATTTCCATATTTTTCACATTGTGCAAGAAAAATCAAGCCAAAGGGGAAAATAACACAAGAAAGAACAAGCAAACACAAAATAGATGAAAATACTATGTCTCAATCCACATTCAGTCTCCATAGTTCTCTTTCTAAATGCAGGTGGCAGTATCCCAAGTCTACTGGAATTGTCTTGAATCACTGTATCACTGAGTCTGTCAGAGCTGCTCATCACATAATTTTGCTGTTACCATATACAATTTGCTCACTTCATTTAGCATCAGTTCATGTAAGTTTTTCCAGGCTTTTCTGAAATCAGCTTGCTCATTATTTCTTACAGAACAATAACATGCCATTTCAATCATATACCATAACTTATTTAGCCATTCCCCAAATGATGGGCATCCACTCAGTTTCTAATTCCTTGCCACCACAAAAAGGACTGCTAAAAAACATTTTTGCATATGTGTGTCCTATTCCCTCTTTTATAGGGATATAGATATAGAGAGAGATACCCTATATCTATAGGCTATATAGAGAGAAAGAAGAGAATAAACAGAAGGAAGATAAAAAGAAATGCACAGTTACTAATCACAACTATGAATATAAATGGAATGTATTTACCCATAAAATAAAAGTTGTAACAGAGTGGATTTAAAGCTAGAATCCAACAATATTATAAGTGTTATAAGAAAACACATAAAGCACACAGAGTAAAGGGAAGGGACTGGGTCAGAATCTATTATGATTTAGATGATATTAAAAAACAACAACAACAACAGATGTAGCAATCATGATCTCAGAGTAAAAATAGATCTAGTTAAAAGAGATAAACATGAAAGTTATATTTTAGTAAGAGGTACCATAAACAATGAAGCAATATCAGTATTAAACATATCATATATGTATCAAATGATACAACATCTAAATTCTTTTAAAAAGAGTTAAATGAATTACAGGAGGAAATGTATAGTAAAACTATGCTAGTGGGGGGACTTCTACTTTCTCCTCTAAGGATTGAATAAATCCAATAAAAAAAGAAAGAAATTAAGGAGATGAATAGAATTTTAGAAAAGTTAGATGTGATAGACTTCTGGAGAAAACCAAATGGAATATATAGGAATATACTTTTTGTCTCAGCAATACATAGCACCTACACAAAAACTGACCATATATTAGGACAAAAACATCTCATAACCAAATGCAGAAAAGTAGATATATTAAATATATCCTTTTGGATCATAATGCAATAATAATATTATATTCAACAAAGAACCACAGATTAAAAATTAATTAGCCATTAAATAATTCAATGCTAAAGAATGAGTAAAAAATATCATAGAAACAATCATAATCTCATTAAAGAGAATAACAACAATGAAACAACATATTAAAGATTATTGGATACAGCAAAAGCAGTTCTTAGGGGAAAGTATAGTTTTCTAAATGCAAACATAAGTAAGATCTACTAATTGGATATGCAACAAGAAAAAAAATAGAAAAAGAACAAATTAAAAATCCCCAACTAAACATCATATTGAAAATCCTGAAAATCAAACGAAAGATTAATATAAGTTGAAAGTAATAAAACAATTGAACCAATAAATAATCCAGGAACTCTTTTTACAGTGAAAAAAATTATCACTATCAAAAATGAAGAGTAAATTTAATAACAATAATGAAGATTAAAGCAATTATTAGGAGCTATTTTACATAATTATATGTCAATAAATCTGATAATCTAAGTTAAATAATTGGATATCAAAATTTCACTTTAGTTTTTTTTTTTTTTAGTTTCATTGTTGTCATTGTTTTAAACAAAATCATGAACTGAAAAGAATGTATTTATGCATGTCCAATTATTGATCTGCTATTTATTTTATTATGTTGACATTTAGAGATATGCATTTTCCCTTAAGAAATGCTTTTGCTTTATCCAATAAATGTTGGTATGTTGTTTCACTAACAAAATTCATTTAGAGGTAAAGAATAGCAAGAGAATCAACGAAAAAAAAAGTGAAAGAAATTTGCCTAGCAGTACTAGATCCTTAACCTGTATGATAAAGCAGTAATCATCAAAACAATCTGATCCTGGCTAAGAAATAAAGTGGTGAATCAGTTCACAATACACTGTAGTAAATGACAATAGTAATGAAATATTTGATTAATGCAAAGATTCAAACTTTTGGACAAGAACTTGATATTTGTCAGAAATTGCTGGGAAAAGCAAAAATCAGTTTGGCAAAAAGTACTTATGAATCAACATCTCACATCATATACCACAATAAGGTCAAAATAGGTACACAATTTAGACATAGACATTAAGATTACAAGCAAATTAATGAAGCATGGAATACCTTATCTATCAGATCCATAGACAAGGGAAGAATTTATGACTAAACAAGAGTTAGAGAATAGTACAGTAAGTATAATGGATGATTTTGATTAAATTAATTTTAAAAGGTTTTGCACAAAAAAAATCTAAAGCAGCACAAATTAGAAATAAAGCAAAAACTGGGCAGAAACATTTTTCAGCAAGTTTCTCCAATAAGGGTCTCATTTCTCAAATATATAGAGAATGGAATCAAACTTTTAAGAATACAATTATTTATCTAATTGATAAAAGGTCAAAAGATAGGAATAAATAATTTTCAAAAGAAAAATCAAAGCAACTTATAATCATTTAAAAATGTTCTAAATCACTATTGATTAGAGAAATGCAAATTAAAACAACTCTGAGGCACTACCTCAGACCTATCAGATTGGCTGGGATGACAGGGGAAAAAAACCGACAATCATTGGAGAGGATGTGGAAAAATCAGGAGATTAATGCATTGTTTTTAGAATTATGAACTGATTTAACTATTTTGGAGAGCAATTTTGATCTATAGCCAAAGGACTATAAAACTATACACCCTTTGACCCAGAAATATCACTACTAGTTTTATATTCTAAAGAGGTTTTTGTTTTTTGTTTTTTGTTTTTTTAAGGAAAAAAACCTATAAGTACTGAGGAATATAGGATATTAGAACAGCAAGAAGTAGTGAAAACTGATTGAATCACACTGAGTTCATCTTATGACTCAATTCTGGAGCTAGTTCATTTCCCTTTCTATTTAATTCAATCTAGTCCAATTTCTGTATTGTAATAAAATTTTATTCAATTGTGGGAACTGTGAGAAAATTATCTCTACCTGCTGCTTAAAGACACTTCAGTAAAAACTTAAGCAGAAACTTGGCTGGATTCCTAGGATTGATGAAAGGATCTTTCTTACAACTAAATATTTCAAGTAACTTGTATGTCTTATCTAAAAACTAGCCCCATACTGATCAATAAGTTATTGTTTCCATATTTCTTTGATTGTTTACAGATACTTGGGTAGAAGAGAACACCTATTTTTTTTTTCTGAGTGTTGTACCTGTTTTCTTTCTGCCTCCCAACTAGGAAAGCCCCTAATTTTTCTTCCAATTAGAAATCAGATTGCATAATTTTGTATCCTGGTTAATTGTTTTCCTTTAATTAATCAGTCTCATTTGATTCATTATTTTATATGCATAAAAATCTATCTCCTCTATTTAGAGTTTAGCCTTAAGCCGAAGAGATTTGGACCTGGTTTGTTGAACAACTGACATTTATTGCTTAATGAATCAATATGCTGAGAAGCTCAAACATTTATTTCTTCAATCATTGCATCTTCCACTTGTCACAGTACAAAAATATTAATAGCTGCTCTTTTTATGGTGGCAAAGAATTGGAAAGTGAAGGGTGCTCATCAATTGGAGGATGGCTGAACAAGTTGTGACATTTAATTGTGATGAAATACTATCATGCTATAAGAAATGGTGAGTTAAATATTTTCAGAAAAACCTGGAAATGCATATTAATTGTTATTGGTCAGTCATTTTCAGTCACATCTGACTCTTTATGATTCTGTTTGGGACTTTCTTGGCAAAAATACTCAACTGGCTTTTCATTTCTTTATCCAATTCATATTACAAATGAGGAAACTGAGGCAAATAGAGTTAAGTCCTGGATCACAGCTAGTAACTTTCTGAGGCCAGATTTGAACTCAGAAAGATGAATATTCTTAAATCCAGATCTGGAATTTTATCCACTATGCCACTTAATTTTCCTAAAGACTTATATAAACTGATGCAAAAAATGAGCAGAACCAAGAGAGCATTTTACCTAATAACTGCAAGATTATATGATGATCAACTGTAAACAACTAAGCTCTTCTTGGCAATACAATGATCCAAAAAAATTCCAAAGGACTTCTAATGAAAAATGTTGTCCACTTACATAGAAAGAACTGATAGAATCTGAATCCAGATGGAAGAATACTTTTTTAAATATTATTTTTCTTGGTTTTTTGGTCTTTTTTTTTTTTTTTTACAACATGGCTAACATACGAATGTGTATTTTTAATGACTGTATATGTGTATAATCTACTTCAAATTGCTTGCTTTCTCAAGGAGAGGAAAGGACAGGAAAAGAGAGAAAATTTAAAACTCGTGTTTTTTAAGGAATGTTAAAATTGCTTTTACATGTATTGCAAAAAACATTTAAATGAGTAAATGTGCTCTAAGATTAGGGATTTCATCAATATCTAGGTTCATAGAGCATAGATTTACTGTTAACTTTAATGTAAGGGGGCTTAGAGACCTACTCTAACCTCATTTTACAGATAAGGAAACTGAGACCAGATGGAAAAAAATACCCTCTACCAATGTAGATTGGTGCCTTCTCTGTAATTTGTGGTAATAGATTTTTGTTCAAAGCACTGAGAAATTAGAGTACATGACTAGTTTCTATTGGAGGACTTCTGACACTGAAGGTAGCTCTCAATGGACCATATTTTGTTACATTCATGTTAGTAAACTTGTAAAAATTCATTCCAGACTAACTACTAGTTACTAATACCTGACAGAGCAGTTATAATTTTAAATTCTAGACATAAGCATAATTTTCTCTTAGATTACTCAGTCAAGGTTTTATTTTTTATTCCAACAACTAGGCAGATTCAGCATAGAATGATGAATATAATATGTTCATATATATATGTTCATGATATAATATGAATATAGTATATTAAAGGAAGAAGAATAAGAAGGATAATCACAGGGATGGATTTATACTAGGGCATTTGAGATTATTGTTTTCTTTGAGGATAACTAGTCCCCTTCCAGAAATCCTTTCTTCACCCCTGCCATTGTTTTTGTTCAGTCATTTTTTAACCCTGTCTGATTCATTGTGACCCCATTTAGGGTTTTCTTGGTAAAAATACTGGAGAAAACTAAGGCAAACAAGAGTAAGTGGCTTATCAGGTCACAGTGTCTGAGGCTACATTTGAATTCAAATCTTCCTGAGAAACAACCCAGCACTTAACACTGTACCACCTCCTGAACCATTTGCCAATAATAATACTACCAAAATAAGATTTGCAAAGCACTTTATATAGATAGATTATTTCATTTTATCCTCACACAACTCTAGAACAGGGTACTGATATCTTTACAGTAAAAGAAATTTAGACATAAAAAAAGATAATAAATGTCTGGGGCTAGATTTTGAAGTCAGGTTTTTCTGATTCCAGGCCCAGCATTCTATGCACTGCATCATGAGGTGCCTACAACTATTTCATTGGGTACCATTAATACCAAATGCCTGCATACAATCCTAAGTATGTAGTCTACCTTATATTTTAAGGGATAAATGTTTCTTAGTAATAAGAGTTCATATTTATATAATCCTTTCAGATTTAAAAAATTAACTTTTAGATCTTTTTCATTTGATCCTCGAAACAACTAGGGGAAGGGGCAAGGAGGAAGCTACCATTATTATTTTTAAATAATATAATAAATGATACAATAAATAAAATAAAGCCACCATTGTTATTTTTAAATAATAAACAAATTCATAGAGGTCATTCACGATTTCACAGCAGGTCCAAGGGCAGAAATAGAACACTGACTTTAAGTCCAATGTTCTATCTACTATGCAATTCAGCCATCAGATCATTTCTTTGCTCTATAATGATAGCTGATGTGTATATAGGTCTTTAAGATTTGAAGAATATTTTACATATGTATAATATCTCATTTGAGCCTCAAAATAACCCTATGCAGTATTGCTATCCCATTTTACAAATGAGAAAAGTGAGCTGGAAAGAGATTAAGTGACTTGTACTTTGTTGAAATTCACAAGGCTAGTATGTCTGAGTCACAATTTGAACTTGTCTTCCTGACTTCAATCCCATAATTTATCCATCATCTGCTACTTTACCAAGTTAATTCTAATTCATTAAAAATAATTCAGGGAAGAGAAAATTTCCCTGGAATTTGGATTCAAATTCCAACTCTGTCACTTGAAAGTTGCTTGACCTAGCTTCAAAATGAGAGATTGTATGAAATCATCCATAGCTGGTAAAAATTTAAAAAACAATAATTTGCTGTTTTTCTTTAAATTTTTTTAATAGATGGTGAAACTGAAATGGAAAAAAAAATGTTGTCACTACCTTGGGGCCAAAGTCAGACTGTATAGAAAGCCTTGCCATAAAAGTGAGGCAGAAATCTATCAAAACTCAGAGAATGAGAAACACAAAATGTCTTCTGACCCTTTCAGATGTCTCTTAGTCTCCCTTCTGTGGAGAATGAATAGATTATCTTATAATAAAATATATTGCACAATCATACAATAACATAAAGGAAAATAACATTGAAAGAAAACAGAGCTCTGAAATATGCATCTCTTAGTCTCAGCAGACAGGAGGTAGAGTAGGACTCCCATCAGCAGAGATGTGGTGGACTATAGAAGTAGAATGAGGCATATATTGTCAGGTTGAATCAATATGTTGCTTTATTTTACTTCTGATTAAAAGGAAAAATTCTGGTGAGAGAAGGGTTATTGTAAAATGATTTTTAAGGGAGTTTTATTGGAGAAACGTTTTGGGGAAGTCTGTTTGCTTTTCACATTGTCCCTCTCAAATTTTATCATTGTTCCCTCCTGAGTATCCTTTTTCCTGAAATTCAACAAAAAAGCAAAGAAAATAATAATATTCTCACTCAATTTGGATCCTCCTCCTTCAACAGGTCCAGATTCAAATGGTAGAGAAAGGGGGAGAAGGAAGAATAGACTATAATGGAAAATGTTTAGCAGGAACACAGAATATCTGATAAATTCCTAACAAATTGCTACTGCCTGCTATTAAAAGGATCAATAAGATAGGGGCAGAAATACTTTATGTGAAGAAAAAGGAACTGGATCTTGCTTAGCCCACTCTAAGTATAATAGATAATGGAATTGCACTGTGACCTGACCAGTCGGGTTGAGGCCTGGCCCTGCTGGCCTTTGTGAAGGATCCATTCCATTCCCATTCACCTTTTACTGGAGGAATTTATCACAGTATGATCTTTCAGCACTCTGCACACTAAAGGATCATTGATAATCATGGATATTTAAAAAAATTATATTTGGATGATTTCAATGGAAAATGAAACAAGGTTTTATTTTCTTAAAAAAATTAATGTCTGTAGAGTTGAAAATGTACTAACTAATCTCTTGGATTATTCTGATTTCTGAAGTCCTAAAACAGGGGTTCTTGTCCTGTGGGCCCTGAATAGATTTTAGAAGGTCTGTGAACTTAGGAGGTTAAAAAGTTACATTTTTATTCACTTCTAATTAAAATTTATCATTTTCTTCAATTATTTGAAAAATATCATTCAGTGATATTAAAAAATATCAAGTCTGTGACATCATAGGTTTAAGGACCCTGAAGAATGGGTTAATGACACATACCAAAAGGTTAAAACTCATTAGACAATTCAAATACAAGACCAGATAGCATGAACCAGATTAAAATACAATTAGGAAATATTTAACAAGATGAACAAAAATACAATAGAAAATTAAAAAGGTTTTCTTTTTTCCTACTTAATAGTATTTTATTTTTTCCAATTCTATTTAAAAATAATTTTCAACATTCATCTTTGTAAGATTTTGAGCTCCAGATTTTTCTTTTCCATTGCTTCCCTATCTCATACTCAAAAGAGCAAGCAATTCAATAGATGACATGTGGTTTTCTATGTCAACATGTGGCCCACAGGGATCCTTATATATAATTTAGTGTCCCTCTTTCCAGTGTGAGTTTAACATCAAGACTCTAGAGGACAGAATGGAGGGTAGAATTGGCTTCTGGGGACATAGCCACAAAATTCTCATGGAAAGAAGGCAGCAGTTTGCCATGTATAAAAGACTGGAATTGGTGTCAAGAGACCTGAACTAGCTATTCACTAGCTGTTCAGCCTTAGACAAATCATTTACTTTAGTTTCCTCATCTGAAAAAGAAGTATAAGATTTACATTACCTATAAATGCTGGGATGAAGACAGTTCTCACATCTGTTCCCCCTAACCTCCATGTTCCTACTGAAGGCCTATCATGGGTACTAATAAATATGACGATAAGGCAAAGGGAACAAGCATTTATTTAAATGCCTACTATGTACTAAAAACTGAGCTAAGTGTTTTTGCAAATAATATTTCATTTTATCTTTACGACAACTCTGTAAGGTAAATGCTATTATGATCCTCATTTTTCAATTGAGGAAACAGACAGACATGTTAAGTGACTTGCCTAAGATCACACACAATTAGGCTTTTAATAAAACTTGAGTTTTTTTTGATATCCCCTTGTCTCTCAGCTACTACACTTTCTATCTCACTCACCCACCATTCCATCCATTCATCAATTCAACCAGTTGCCTGGCCTTATTGATTCTATTTGCCAGTCTCTCACATTCTTTTCCTTCTCATTCATACAGATACAGTCCTCTTTAGGACCCTCTTCTCTAGACTATCAATATCCTCCTAAATAATTGCCCTAATTCTTGTCTTTCATCTCTTCAATTTATCTTACTCGTAGTTACTCAAATAACCTCAAGGCAAAGATATAACCTTGTTATCCTACTTTGCAAAAACCCATTAGTGAATAGCCCTTAGAAAAAATAAAAACTCCTCAGCCTGGTCCATAAGGCCTGCTGCAATCTGACTCAAAAATGTCTTTCCAGCCCTGATTTTTATCACCTCTCATATACACCACATTCAAGTTCAAATGTACTATTAATTATTCCTCAGATTCAACATTCCACCCCACAAACTCATATATTTAGTAAGATTGTATTGGGAAAGTCTTTACACAAACTACTTCACATATCAGGCAGGAATGTATTCCTTCCTCTTCCTAATTCTACCCCAGAGAATTCTTATCCTCCTTCTAGGCTAAATTCAGGTCGGGTGTCCCTTCCTCATCTGGGAAGCCTTCCCTGATGCCCCAAACCAGCAAACATATGGCCCAAAAGCATGTAAGTGCTGCCCAAACAAGATTAAAGATTCATTTGGGAAATGTTTAACAAAATTAATAAAAATACACTAAACCATAAATAATAGTACGTTTTAAAACTAAGTCAATGTGCTGCCTGCAGAAATCCTTATGTATGTATTGTCCTGTTTCTATTTGAATTTGACACCATTACTTCCCAGTTATAACTCTTCTTCAAATTGCCTTGAATTTATTTATTTAAATATTTAGTAAAATATAAGCTTCTTGAGAGTAGGAATGCTTTTTTTTTATTTTTATCTTCATGTTCCCCCTACCTAGCAGGAAGCCTTGCACTGAGGAGGAGTAATAAATGCTTGTTAAAATACAATGAAGTTAACTTATTTACACTACACCCTTTAGTATATCAACATGTACTAATTGATCACATTTACCATCTGGCAGGATAAAGAAAGGCCTGGAGACCAGGAGTAAGGTACCACTGATAATGAACATGCTGCTTACAACCTGGGTTGTAGATAGCAAAAACCTCTGATATCAGAAAACACCCCATCCCCTTTATTGACCTTAATTCAGCCTGTTGCCTCCAGGGTTTTAATATGAATAATCCACATTGCAGATAAACAGGAAAAAGAGAATTGAAAGGACTATTAGCAAATTCCAAAGTAAGATGAGAAAATGTAAGAATGAAGGAAATGCTGGGAAATGATTCTGTACTGAGAGTGAAACTCCAAAGGTACTTCTCCTTTCTCCCCTCCCCACTCCTCCTGCCCACGACTGTGTACTGAGGCTTTGATAGGAACAGAATGACTATAATCCTTGCTAGTGCTGCTTGGATATACAGTGGGTTGTAGACCATTCTATAATTTAATCAGTGCAGACACCTTGCTGTTTCTCATGCTTAGCAAATCTATGTCCCATCTTCATGCCTATGTATAGCATGTCCTTCATTTCTGAAATGCACTCTTTCCTCATTTCTATTTCTAGAATTGCTAGTTCCTTTCTAAGTTTAGCTCCAATGCCATCTCCTGGGTGAGGCGTTTCCTGTCACCTCAACTGAGTGTCTTTTTCTAAAAATTATCTCGTCATTATACACATACATACACATACACACATACTTGTGTATATACACCATATATGATGTATACATATATCATATATACTTATATAATAAAATATTCTCTGAGTATAAGTATATATATGTGTAGAATAAATATTCTCTAAGTATATATTGTATGTATATATACACACATATATATAATAACATAATATCTGAGTATATATGTATATATGTACATATAGACACATTCATATGTTATATATACACACATATATAATAAAATATTCTCTCTTTTCTTTCTCCACATATATGTGCAATACATATGTACATATATCTATATATGTTTGTATTTCTACATATTTTCTCCTTTGAAAAAAATTTCTTTTAGAGTACTCAGTCTGTCATTCAGTCAGTCAATAAGCATTTATTATGAAATCCCTATTAGGTGCCAAGCAATGTGGTAAGCTTTGGGAATCAAAAAAAAAACAAAAAAAAACATACACACAAAAGAGTACCTGTCCTCAAGGAACTCATGATCTAAAGAGGAGACAATTTTCAAACAATGATGTAAAATTAAGTCATATCCAAGATAAATAGAGGGAAAACAACAGAAAGAAGGAACTAGAATTAAGAGGGAGGACAATTTTGGGAGAAAATAGTACCTAACAATATTGTAAGGATTGTCCTTGAGTCTAAATGTGAAAAAGTTGTTGTCTGTTAATTCAGCAACTATCAGTGTAGATTACTTTGCTACTGAGTAAATGGATGCTAAAGCCTCAGGTGTGACTCCTGAAGAAATCATCAAATCTACATTGATGGAGGCTTTTAAAATGCTCATAATTTCCCTTTCATCTTCCTGGGATGGCATTGATTTTTAAGGAGAGACAGATGTTTCTACGCTTCTAAATGATTTACCTTCATGATAAGTTTTAAATAGCACTTATGCTATTTAATAGCATATTATCTCATTTGAATATATTATCTCATTTGAGTCTTACAACAACATTTTGAAATCAGGACTAGAGTCATTCTCATCTCCATATTACAGATGAAGACTTCATACTCAGAGAGGTTATAAGATTCTATAGATCATAAGTGTAAAATGCAGGATCAAAATTTGTTGTGTTCAGTCTTCTTCATTACAAGATCAATATTCTGAAGTAAAATACCTTTTAAGAAACAGTGGCTCACAGAAATATTTTAACTACCCAATGACCTAGGACATCTATGTAGCATAGTGGATAGAGTGCTGGGACTGCAGTTAGGATAATCTGAGTTCAAATCTGAACCCAGGCATCTTCCATTTGTGTGACCCAGGATAAGCCACCTAATCTCTGTCTCTGAAACCTCAAATGTAAAAGGCGGGTAATAATAGCATCCAGGAATCAGGCCTTTGTGTGAATCAAATGAGATGATGTTTTTAAGCACCTAGCATATATTACTTTAAATTCCTAGTACATAGTAGGTCCTTAATAAATGCTTATTCCTCACGCTCACTAGCATGAAGTCACCAGGCTGAATAGAGTGAAAGAATAGATTAGAAACAAGACAGAAAAACAAGGAAAAAATACTGATGTCCCAAAATGTCTACCAGACAGCTTAGATCCATTATTATTCCACCTTCTCCTGTAGAGATCAAGGAAACAGAGCTGGAAGGACCTTTGAGATAATATGGCCCAATTCACTGATTTTAAAGATGAGAAAATTGAGCTGTTTTCCCAAGACTAAGAAAGTAGTAAGTGTCAGAAGGAGGATTCGTACCTATATGTTCTGATTCTAAGTTTAGTCAATGTTCTTTCTGCTATACTGACCTACAGGTTCCACTCAGCATGTTTTGAGAGTTCAATGACTATACAGCCCCAATGAACATGTATTCCATAATGACTCATTAAAATATCCCAGAGAAGCTTCAATCTTTGCCATGCCAAACCCAAACTGAGGTTTGGGGATTTTGACATTTGACATTTAGCAGGCATTTGAAACAAGTACCTTGACAGAAAATGAAATGCATTTAGGAGTTATTGATGGGATTAGAATAATAAATTCCATGTACTATAGTCACACAATCATTACAAGGTTAATTAAAATGGAGAAGATGAGGCTCAGAAGGAACTTTGATGGGAGAGTGGTACTGTTTTTCTATCAATTGCCTTTAGAAGAGAAAATTATACATGAGACCTAACAAGTTTCAAGACTGGAAGGACTCTGTGGGTTAAAAATATATGGAAAGTTAGCCCTGAGCCTACTATCACTTATCTGCCTCAGTCTCCTATGACCAGGCTCTGTAAGAGAGTGGTCCTCCCATTACCATTTTCTCTGACCTTATCCTGAGAAAGAGTGAGGATTTTAGCACCATAGAGAGCTATTGCAAGGTACTTTTCTACAGTGTTAATATTTCACAAGAATCCAGAGCATATTGAAAGATCCAAGGGGGGTACAGTCATATAGAATCAGTTGAAGCCAATTAGAACCACTAATTGCTACCCATGCTGATTCAGATTGTAACATGGGCTTTTATGCACTCACAAAATTCCCAGGGAGTAGCAGTAGGACTAAAAAAACCTAGTTGCCTCTTTTTGCTGGCAAGCTGCATCTCTCCTCTGTTTATCAGGAAGAAAAAGACATCTCCACTAATAACGTTCTCCTCTGTGTCTCCTAGTCTCTTTCCCTCATTCCTTATTTGAGTAGTTCTCTAGTTCATAACAGCCTAATTATCTGGTAAGTAAAGGTAGGAAAGGATTTTTTTTTTCATGGAACTTCATAATTATATTAAAAACTTCTGACAGGATCAACCTTTCCATCTTCTATTTCTGGCTTGTTGAGATTCTACTGTGTCATGTGAGTTACTGAAATAAACGTGAGGGGAAGTATCCATCAACTACTTATGGAAATGGGAGAGATGTGAGAGTGTCATGTGCTTTTGCCATAGTCCTAAAGAAGATTCATACTTATTCACTAAACTAATAGAAATCTAGTCACATTTTGGTGGTCAAAACTCACTGACATTACAAAATAAAAACTTTTTCCTAGTCTTATTGCTGATTGAATGTGTTACTTGTTAATTTTATCCACATACATAATCATTGCAAGAAGTAAATTTATTCTATGCCTCTCAGTGAATTTTATCTTCCACAGGGAATGTAATATGTTTCTGAAATATTACAATATACAATATTCTAAATAGTAAATATATTAATAATATAATTCTAGGACTTAACCAATACATTCTCTTTCTCATTTCCTGTGGGATAAAAATTGTGTGTTTATGAAACAGATAAAGTTAGGAGTATTTCCCATTCCTTGTGTATATCAAAGATAATATATTTTACATTTATCTCTGTTAAATTTTGTCTTCTTAGATTTGGTAAATCACCCTAGTTTATTAAGACTCTTTGGGATCATAACTTTATCATACAAAGTATGAGCTACTATCCTTAGTTCCATTTCACCTATATATTTGTCAAGAAAGCCTTCTTGCCTTCATCTAAATCACTTCAATATTGATTTTTAAAATGTACAGCATAGGAATAAAAATAATACTAGAGTGGTACTAAAGATGCTCCTTCACGTTACTTTTGATTCAGGCTTGTCATTCAAATGATTCTGAATTTACTTAATGTACTATTGTTCATTTCTCTCACTCCCTTTCAAACAGGTAGCATGAGAGGTTTTGTTAAATGCTGTGTTGATATCTACCACCTGCCTTGATTTATTAATCTATGTAGGCAATTAGGCCTCCAAAGTAGATAGAACACTAGGCTCAGAGTCAGAAAGATCTGAGTTCAAATCCAGATCCAGACACTTACTAGTTGTGCAACCATGGGCAAGTCCTTTAATCTCTGTATGTCACAGTTTCCTCAATGGTAAAACCTAACTTTCAGGATTGTGGTGAGCATCAAATAATTAATGCAATTGGTCTTTATTTCTTTCTCTGTTTTTACTCTTCTTGGCTTAGGTATCAGTATCATATTTGTTTCATAAAAGGAGTTTGGTAGGAGTTCTTTGCCTATTATTCCACATAATTTATTGAATATTGAAATTAGTTGAAATTTTGATGTTTGATAGAATTGACTTGTAAATCCATTTGGTCCTGGTGCTTTTACCTTAGGAAGTTCATTTATAGCTTGTTCAATTTCTTTTTCTAAAATAAATCCATTTATATATTCTATTTCCTTTTTTACTAATCTAGGCAATTTATATATATGTAAACATTGTTCCATTTCCCTGAAATTGTTCAATTCATTGAATATAATTGGCCAACATAATTCCTTAAAATTGCTTTAGTTTCATTTTTCTTAGTGACGTATTCATTTTTTTTTTAATTTAATACTGGGGATTTGGTTTTCTTCTTCCTTCATGTATTTTGTTTTAAAATTAGAAGTCCAACTTGTTAGCCTAAATCTTTCATATTGTTCCTTCTCTCCCTTTTTTTGAAAATTGAGACATTTGCTCTTCTCCATACCAATTACATCACTAAGTGTCAAAATCAAACATTAATAAGTCCTTTGTATGTGTGAGGCACTGTGCTCAGCACTCGGTTATCAATACAAACAGAAAGAAGATGTCTCCTTTCAAGAAGCTTACATTCTATTGGGGAAAACAATAGAATGGGAAAAATAAGCAAATACAGATAGCTGAAAAATAAAGAGATGGGGGGAGGAAAAAGGAAATAAGATTCCCAGAGAATCAGAAGTGAAGCCTAGACATGAAGATGTAATTGCTCTGAGTATCAAACTTAAAATATTCTAGAAGGAAAAAAACCAATGAAAGGAAAAGGTGCAAAGGGAAGAAAATACTTTCAGTGTATAAAGTCCAGAGGGAGGAGGTTTCTGTGGAGTTTTAGAGATAAAATCTAGGAAAATCAGGAAAACAGTCCTAAGAGTATTGAAGACACCACCATTTTCCAGAAACTTTTAGTCCTTTCATTCAGTTGTTTTTTTTCTGTTGTGTCCAACTCTTCATGACCCCATTTGTGGTTTTCTTGTCAAAGACATTGGAATGGTTTGCTATTGCCTTCTCCAGCTCATTTAACAGATGAAGAAATGAGGCAAAAAGGATTAAATTATTTGACTGGGATCACGCTTACTAACACTGGTTAGTAAGTATCTAAGGCCAGAATTGAACTCAGGAAGATGAGTCTACCTGTCTTCAAGTCCAGTATTCTATCCACTGTTCCACTGGGCTACCCCACTTATTGAGTACTATTCTCTCATTTTACAGATGAGAAAACTGAGATCCAGAGGCAAAGCAACTTGTCCAAATTCATACAGGCACAAGTGCTATGGCCAGAATAGGGGCTCTGATGTCAAATCCAGCATACTTTCTACTATATCACATTAATATTTTTAAGTCTGAAAATTTCCTGATGGGAAATTCTCATGGATATTACTTGGAGATAATTTCCAATTCAGAACTTGAGATCAAGAGAAAGACAGAGCTCAGCATATAGATATAAACCTAAGATTAGTGCACACAAATGACAGCTTGAACCTTTGGGAGCCCAAAAGATCATCAAGAGAGAGTATGTCATAGCATAATAAAAGATGAAACCCTGGGGTCATTGCTTTCAGAAAGGTTGGCAAGCAAGAAAGATTTTACAGTGACAGATAGAATAAAAAAATGTTTGCCTTCCTATAATAATCAGGTAAATGTTATCTATTGTCAAAGTACAGTCCTAGAAGAAAAGGTAAAGGAATTCACTTGTTAAGTGTCTTTATCTGTAAGTAAGAAAAAGTATACTACAAATATTACTTCACAGACATGTCCTGGTCCAATGACCTGGACCACCCCATGGTCCAGATGGGATGCTGGATTTCGGAATGCATGTCTAGGTCCATGCCACTTGCTTTCTCTCCACATGGCTGCCTCTTCTTTTATTCCAGTTTTGATTCTTGCCAGCATCTTCACTTTCTACATGTCAGCCACCTGCACAAGATTCTCATTTAAGACTTCTGCAGATCTTTTTAAGCCTGCTTGCTACAAAGCATCTTCACCTGGAGTACATGATGGGTATCACTGCCATGCAGGATTTCCAACCCCAACCATTGTGTGGGGAAAAGAATGTATAACCACTAATACTTCTCTACATATAATTTCATCCTTTAAAAATGTGATAATCTATGATAGGTACTATTACTCCCACATAATTCTTCCCAATAAAGAGGGATTGATTGATGAAGCAAAATAGAAATTTGAGGGGTTGGACAGTGACTAATATATTCATGATAGAGAGAGAAAAGATAATCTTACATTATATATATTATATAATCTTACCTTAAAAGATATCTTACATTAACTACAGATTTTGGCAGAGCAGAATTCAAATGATTCAAATGAAATGTAGGTAGGAGCCCATGGACTAAAATTATACTAGGAAGTTAGGCCAAGAATAATGGGAAGTGCTATGACTCAGATTCTCCTAGATATGGTAGTGCAAAATGGTTAGTATTTGTTGTTGGAAAGACTGAGACTGATGATTAATTTGATTTCAGTTCTAAGAAAGGAAGAAAGGAAATAAGGAAAGAAGGAAGGAAGGAAGATAGGCAGGCAGAGTAGGAAGGAAGGAAGGAAGGAAGAAAAAGAAATTGTGAAGACAAAAAAGAAATATTTGTAATGAGGAGAAAAAGAAAGACGTTTTCTTGAGACTTGTGAGGGTATTCAAGGGAATTCAGTAGTTTTTGTTTTTTTAACAGAAGATGAAAGCAAAGTCAGGTAACAGAGGATGAATACAAATGGCTAGCATGGTCCTTTAAGTACCATTGCACTAAAGCTCAGAATGAACTGAAGCTAGAAAGAAAGTTAAGCATATTAATAAACTAGAGAACATCCAAAGATTGATACCAGGATAATGAAGGCTTTGAGATCATGATATGTGAAGATCAGTTGAAAAAATTGTAGATGTCAAGCCTAAAGGAGACTTTGTGCACATGATAGCCACTTCCAAGTATTTAAGGGTTGTCACATACAAGAGAAATCAAATTGTTTTACTTCATTCCAGAGGTCAGAATTAGGAGAAATGGATAGAAGTTACGAACAATAGATTTTAATTTCTTGTATGGAAAAGTTTCCACACAATTAGAGCAACCCAGTTATAGGAGGAACTGCTTAAAATAAATCAGTACACCTCATTTGTGGCCTTAAAAGTCACTTGATTACTGTTTGGAGATGTTGCAAAAAGATTTGAGTTGTGTTGTACCAGATGACTTTTGAAGCCCTTTTGGACTGTGGAATTGATTCTGGGATTCTGTTGGAGGAGCAGGTGGAATCCTTTCTGCTATTTTTGCATTTATTAACTCATTTTGAAGCTAATTATTTTTGATGCTATTCTTGCAGGTCTGTTTAACATTTTTGCACTCATCCATAGATACCTGTTTTTGCTTCCATCTTCTATATATGCCTTTTAAAAATCTTACTTAATCAATGAATTCCTTGTACATTCCTGTCAGTCTCTTTAAATGATTGCTTTTCTGTCTCCTAAAATTATTCTTCTTTGTTAACAACATTTTGTTCTTGAAACCTCTTAATTTTTTATTAGATTTTTATGTAGTATCATCTCATCCATCTCTTCTTTGAACCCTTTGCATCCTATTCAGCCAAATCTAGGAGACATTAGGCTGCATTTGGTTTCTTTCTGTCTTTGTCTCTCTATTTCTCTCCGTCTGTGTCTGTTTCCTTCTCTCTGTCTTTCTGTGTATGTTTCTCTATCTCTTTATCTCTCTGTATCTGGTATGTCTCTCTGTTTCTCTTTGTCTCTGTCTGACTCTGTCTCTCTGTCTGTCTTTTTCTTTTTTTTTCCAATCCTGTCTGTCTTTCTGTATTTCTTCCAGCCTCAACTAGCTACCTTTCCTTCATTTGTAAGCTGCTCATCCTCCTATCATTTCTAGTTGATTTTTTCCTTTATTTTATTTTTGTTTTCATATGATTAGCAACTGGTATTAGACAATTCGTTGATTTAATTTAATTAATTGATTGATTTGATAGAAAATTTATATATTTTCTTATTATGTTTTGGTGAGATTTTGGAGATGAAATCTTTCCAAAATCTTTCGGTGTTTTTATTCTTTAACACATCATAAATTGTTTTTTGTTCACCCACCTACTTTATCTCTTAAATATTTTTTCATGGCAAAGATGCTTACAATGTAAGAATAAACCTCTTAACAAGGAAAGCATCAAAACATCCATGCATATTTTATACAGCTGATTGACAATTTAACATTTTCAAAAATCTTTATATACCTTATCTCATTCCCCTCTTAGAATTGGTGCTTCTCCTTGGACAGGTCAACTGAGGCTTTACCCTAGGGCACTAAAATTTTGAGAATGCTGACAGAACTTGTACTTATTCAGTAGGTAAAAATGTCTGATTTGGGCTCCTTGGTAAGAAGAATAAATAGTTGTAATGGGGAGTTACCAAATGCCATGATTCCTTTATGTAGTAGTAATACTCCAGGGTAATCTTCTCCCCACCCTGGCCTCATGCTGTTTCCTGCTTGGGAAAAGATCTTTCTTATCAATCTTATAATCCCTATTTCCTACAATAGCTTGTATCCTAAGATCTTTTTCATCTAAGAGATGATGTTTCTACTCAAGATCTCTCTTTTTCCCACAATTGAATTTTTAAAAGAAATTATTCGAGGGTGCCTTTCATACTTCTTTGTCTTGAGATCACAATGTGCTTGATAGATATTTGTTGAATTAAATCAAATTGAATTATGTTACTTGAATCATACAGGTATTTCTATTCCCATTTAAAAGATGAGGAGATTGAAACTCAGAGAGTTAAGTAATTTGTACAGGTCATAGAGATGACTGATGGAAGTATGAGGATTTATCCCTGTGACTTTCTTGGCTCCAAACTATTTGAAGGTGGCTTTCATACTTCTTGTCTATCCTTTTAGATTTTAATTTTCTCATTTGTCAAATGAGACAATTTGGTTAGTTGGCATTCAAGGTTCCCTTTGTTTCTGAATCTAGGCTTCTATATATCATGATCTCACAAACAAAACTAATTCTTTACATTAATATAGGGAAATGCTTCTCATGTGGGGAAGGGGAAAGAGTTCAAAATTGTAAAGCTCTGAACTATTGGTTTCAGGGCGATGGTGACTGGAAATAAATGTTTACTCCACACCCCCTTTCTTTTTCTATACTACTTACTCTCCTAATCTTGAAAGTATTCTGCCCAGTCAGGAAGGGCTATACAAGCCTTGCAAGATCAAAAAGATAAAAAGACCCAGAAATGTAGGTCATGGTTCTAGTAGATTCTCCTTATGCCTCACACACATGAAAAGGCAATCCTCTCTACTGTTTTAGTTATAGATCATAAGAACATATTTAGATCTGTAAAGGATTTTAGGAATCATTTAGCCCAATCCCTTATTTTATATTTACAAAAACTAAGGTCTAGAAAATGCAAGTGATTTGTCCAAAGTCTTATAATGTTAAGTGAAACAGCTAAGAGTCTAACCAATATTCTATAAAAGTGAGTCTAATTGATCTTATAGTCTTGTACAATTCCTCCCTCTTAGCTACAATACTTTATTCTAGTCAGTCCCTCAGGACAGGTGGTAAGGAGTTTTGTTTTGTGTCCCTTTATAGAGAGAGAGGGTTCAGGATTTCCAGCCAACTCTTCATTCACCACCATCTGCTGTGACTTGCCTCCTTAAAGGCAAGCATTTGTTTTTTGTTTTTTTTCTTATTTGTATCCCTAACACTTAGCATAGTGGCTGGTTTATCGTAAGTGCTTAATACATGTTTATTGACTATTGACACAGGTTCCTTTTTTAATGTTTACCTTATGCCCTTCACTGAAATTTATTCAGAAGTGTTATTGTAAGCATGGAGATCCAAGCAATCCCTTTTGAAAAATAGCTTTTAAGTTTCCTTGGAATTGTTCCAGTGAGTCTAGTCTTACCTACTTTATGAAATCTGACATGATCACTGTCCCATAAAGTATGACAACAACTCCAGTGCAGTCATGGAGAAAGAAATGGATACAGAAGAACAGCTCTAGCCTAGACTCAGGGACAAATGCCATCAAGCAAGGTGAGTCTGAGGGTATGATATATGGTCAATCACATACCCATAAAAACTCCATCAACGTTATATGATGGATATATATTGACAAGATAGGATCAGATGAACTCTTTAGATGAAAGGTGGCAAAAAGGGAGTCCAGGATCAGCCTGGGAATGTTTATTTCTACAAAACTGTACTTGCTTTCTGGGCCAGGTCTGAAGTATATCACAGTGTTTTACTGAGACTTAGGCAAAGACATAAAAGGAAAACAGTTGCTTTTCAATATAGAGCTAGATTTGATGAAATGGCAATCCCAGTTCAGGGCTTCTGAAAAATGATTTTCACTAGTCCTTGGAGACTCTAAGTTACAAACATTAAACATCTGAACAAAAGTGACTATAGGAAAACAAGCTGTCTTAGACTTTGAAGAATGTGTTTTTAAAAGTTCAAAGGCATCTAGGCATAGTCCCATAACCAGATATTCAATAAAGAAGGCTTAAGGTAGAGGTGGAGTTATGGTGATGAATTCAAGATATGCCACAAGATATATATTTTTCTGATAAGGTCAGCATAGCATTTCTTTTGTTTGGATAAAAATATCAGCTACAAGACTTTTTTTTTTAATTGTTTTTTTTTTCCCAATTGGGTTAAGATAAAGAGGAAGCAAAAGTAGGATTGCAAAAGAAAAAGAGAGTCATTAACTTTCTTTTAAGACACAAAAAAGAAAATAAAAAATCCAGACGGAAACACATTGAAGTAGGATAGTTTTGAAATTGACATGTTGGAGTTATGCAACCATTTTGTTGGAAATACATAAATAACCCTTTGTGCACAGTTCCAAATTGCTCTATACAATGGTTGAGTCAGTTCACAACTCTACCCACAATGCATTAGTGTTTCAGTTTTCCCATATCCCCCCAATATTTCTCATTTCCCTTTTCAGTTCTATTGGCCAATCTAATAGGTATAAGGTATTACCTCAGAATTGCTTTAATTTGCAATTCTCCAATCAATAGTGATTTAGAAAATTTTTCCATATGGGTATAGACAGCTTTGATTACTTCATCTAAAAATTATTCATATCTTTTAGTTGCTTATCAATTGCTCCTAATTTTATAAATTTGACTCAGTTCTCTCTGTATATTTGAAAAATGAAGCTTTCATCAGAGAAAAACTTGTTTCAATTTTTTTTCATACTTATGTTGCTAATTGTATTTCCCTCCATCTTATGTCTTCTTCCTTTTTTCTATTTTTTATTCTATTCTTCCTCTCCTTTCATCCTATCCCTCTCAAAAGTGTTTTGTATCTGACTACTGCCTCCCTCAAATTCATGCTTCCTTTCATCAGTTTTTATCTTTTCTCTCATCCCCTTCCCCTCTTACTTTCCTGTAGGGTAATGTAGATTTTTATGCCCAATTATATACATCATTCCTTTTTTGAGCCAATTCCAATGTTCCCTTCTTCATCCTCTAGCTTCTCCTCTATTGTAAAAGCTTTTTTTTTTTGCCTCTTTTACACAAGAGAAATTTCCCCATTCTACTTCTCTTTTTCCCTTTTTCTCAGTACATTACTCTTCCTTATCATTTAATTTTATTTTTAAAGCTATCATCCCATCATATTTAACTCGCATCCATGCCCTCTGTCTATATATACTCCTAACTGTCCTAATAATGAGAAAGTTCTTATAAGATATAAATATCATCTTCCCATGTAGAAATATAAACAGTTGAATCTTATTATGTCCCTTATAATTTGCATTTTTTGTTTACCTTTTTATATTTCTTCCAATTTGTATTGATAGAAAGGACTTGATTATCCAAGACTTTCTTAGAACATGAATTTAAAATCATGGATCTAATCCTTTCCTCCATTTCCAATCTCAAATTTGACTTGACTAGTTCTTAGCAAAATGTTCTGGCTCCTAGTGATCATTGTTTCATTTTTTATCTATCTATCTAAAAATCCCAAATCATGATTTGTTTAGTATGGGGAACTCCTAGTAATGAACTTCCTCTACTTCTATTTATATCTGTTGATGCAAATTGATACTCTCTCTGAAACTTAGAGTTTTAGAGAGCTCGCTTGGGGTACTGAGAAGTTGTTCTGTGCTGGACTCAACTCAGGTCAATCCTAGTAGTTTATGTCTGATATTGGAATGATGCAAGATTCCCTTAGGTCATTAAACAATTAACATAAAGAATTTTACTTAGCCACAGCAGGGAAAGGATATTCAACAGAATATGCATCAAGAATATTAGGAATTGGTTCAACTCAATGAAGTTCCCCCATCATGGAGATACTCATGATGTTCTACTAGCCAAAAGTCAGAGAGAAGCTGGAGTTACTAGATAATCTTTGTATTCAGGGCTCTGGTTACCAATATCCGAAGTCCCTAGGTACCTGAACCAGTTTAGTCTTAAGATTTAAATGCCTTTTAAGTTTTTTTTGTTTTGTTTTGTTTTGTTTTTTAACTCTAACTTGCAGCAGGACAAAAAACACTAACTTGCAGCTAGTCTCAAAGAAGAGACTAGCCAGGTTTTCATAATAATTTCTGGATATAGGTTTGAATCTAGAGACTGACTCTAGCCAACCAAATAGCCTACTATTTGGCTTCTAAAACCTTATATACCATATATTAAACAATTGTTTAAGACTAAGGTGAGTAAAGAATAATTCATAAGGCAAGGATGGCTGTGTGTGTGGAGGGGATATATCTGTTCTTTGATCTTATTTGGTTATTTACTTTGGGTTTTGTTTGTTGTTTTAATAAATATTTGCTTTACTACTACTGCTGCTGCTACTACTACTACTACTACAACAACTACTACTATTATTACTATTGCTACCACCACCACCACTACTACTACTATTGCTATTTCTGCTACTAGGAAAAAAGGGTAAGAAAAGGAAGGAGAAAGAAAAAGAGAAGGGGAAGGAAGGGGAAAAAAGAGAAGGGTAACAAATGGAGGGAATGAAGAGAGAAAGAGAGAGAGAGAGAGAAGGGGAAGGAAGGGAGGGGAGGGAAGGGAAGGAAAAAGAAGGGGAGAGGAAGGGAAGGAAAAAGAAGGGGAGAGGAAGGGAAGGAAGAGCATCCTCCTATGGCAATTTTCTTTGACTCCTTCATGAAATCTTTGCAATGTAACTTCCCAAATGCCTCGGGAGCATGCTCTCCAAATGAGAAGATTCTGTAGTGCAATGGGTTAGCTGGGAGGGAAGTCACCAACAATATGTGATTGTCAGCCTCATTCCAAATGGGAAATGCTCCCGTCACTGCACTGGGTACTTGGGTTTTCTGAACAATTGCAATAGTGTCCCATCTTCTAGTTGGTGGATCCCCAGTGCAGATCTGGAACTTCAGTTGAAAAGTATGGAATCAGGATCTTGGTTGGCCATCTGGGCTATGTGCTTCAATACATCCTTAATCATCACAGGAACAAAGAGGACTATGTTCTTATTCATTTTCTCAATAATAAATTCCAACTCATATACCAATATCTATAGTAACCATCTGTCAGTATGAAAATCTGTTATTCTTATCACATCTCCACCCTGGCCAGCCCTGGCTAACAGTCTGTTTTCTTTCTTACCTTTCTACTATACTCTTTGGAATCATATACTCAAACATTAATAACGTTCCTTTGATCCTAGTTCTCTTTTATATTTCTTCTGTTTTTGGGTCATGCAAAAGGGCTCTTTTAGTAAGTAACTACATCCTGATCATCTGCTTCTGGGACTACTCCTGCTCATTCAAATCACTGAATCAGGAGGATGAAATTATTTACTCTCGCTCCCCTTGAGCATTTTCCTGCCACCATCAACCAGCAACAATTCCTATACTGAGGTTCCTCTTATTCACCTACATCAACCTATCCACAGCTTTGTTGCTATACTCCTTCTCCTTTTATAAACAGTTCAGTACTTAGCTCCCAATATCCCTTCCCATATCAAGTGCTGTCTTCATAACAGGGAACATTAACACTAAATTTTCTAATTCTTCAAACACCTTGTTCTCCTAGCTCCAACATCAAAATGAAGCAAGGAGTAAAAATAAAAATGGACTGCTAGAAGGACTTCCAATTTGAACTCGTGGGTTAGGGGGGTGGGGCAGAAGTGCCTGAGGTAAAGTGAATAGAAAACTAGGGGTTCCCATTCTTTTAGATATTTTGAGAAAAATCTACCAGCTTCCCTAATTCCTCATCTCTTCCTCCCGTTTTGATTTTATCAAAGAAATCATCCAAAGAGAAGTAAATAAATTGTCAAATAACCATCCCACATATAAGTCCCAAGAGTGAATTAGAGTTCTTATACATGTCAGACTAGTACAGTAGGGGTTTTCTAAAGATCTCTCAAACAATAACATGTTCTGAAGTGAACATAGTGACCAAGTTGATAATGCAGATATGTATTATAAACATCCTTAACAGCAACACTTACCCAATCTTAACATTTTCATCCCAAATCTTAAACTCACAGTAATAGTTAGAATTTTAACAATCATTCATCAGCTACTTTCAGTTCCCCCATATCAAAGTCCAAAGTACATTAGGAGCAGAGGCGATGGTCTCAATCAAAGCTGCTTCCTACTGAGAATGAACAAAGAGCTGACTCTTAGTCCAGGGAGGGGATGGGTATGGTGTGCTGAAAGCATCCAATGGGCTGATCCAGGTCCTAGAAGCAGTTCAATATAACTGTAATTTGACCAAAATCTAGAACAAAAAACCAAATCTAACAAATAAAGGTTAGAACAGTCTGAGACAGAAAGACTTATTTACAACGACTGATACAAAATGTAGAGAGGCCAGTATAGACTGGCCAGCAGCTACCAATGTAAAGAAACAAGTTTGCCTCACAGGACAGGCAAATGGCTGTCAACTATTGTCCCAATAAATAGCAGTTAGTTCTCACAGACAACTATGCTAATTGTCCTCCAATTATTTAGAGACCTTTAAAAACCTGAATATCCACAGACACAAAAATCCAGTAACAGATAGATAACCAGACTAAATATTCATTTGCCTAAGTATTTAGGATATAACGATTACATATAATCAGATTGGAAACAGCAAGGTATTAAATAATTGAATTGCATTAATAGTTCTTTTTGACTATTCTGATCATAGAAATCAGTCACAGGAGGAAAAAGCATGGACATGACTATAACATAATATAAGCATTCAAAACTTATTCTTCAGCACATACAGAATAAAATAGCCTTAACTCAGTTTTACTCCAGGTAATTATCCCAATAACTTTCAGAAGGTGGAATTTTAAAACTCCCAAATAATATTAGCTACAAGCCCAAGAAATTTTATCTCCAAAAACAAATCCCATTAACCAAAGTTTCAGATAAATCCCAAACAGGTATGTATGGGATGCAGAAGACCCTTACCTAAAATGACTATGCAGAGATCACTCAGTAGAAAGCAGAAATGTTGTTTATTAAAACCTCTAGAGGATGAGCTATTCCATCACAAGATAAGGGAAAGAGAAAACTCGTGGTAGGAGGGCTAAAGAAGTAGTAAAGATACACAGCTTTTACACAAGAGATTACATCACAAGTAAGAGAGCATTGAGAAGGGGAGGGGGAGGCATCTAATTGATTGTTGCTATCCAGAGAGATTGGAATGGAAAGTTTCTGTTTCCCTGAAACCACCTGATTTCTAGGAAACAGAAAATTAGGCCTTCAAGCTTCAGATAATTAAACAGACAGTGGTCAAGCTAATAGACTAAATATTAATAAATGTCAAATACTGATAAATGTCATTAACTCAGATTAAGTAAATATGTTTATAGCTGACCAAGGCTCAAGTAAATATGGGCCTGCACATATTATACAGGTCATAGGGAAAACACAGACATAATGAAAATAAAATACAGAAAAAGAATTCACACATTCCTGTAAGTTCTTCACCTTATCTCTCTATTGCACACAGGTATTTGCCATGACCTTATATTGATAATAGTAAGAAATTTGTCCCCATAAGTTCACACAATTATCTTTCATATCTAAGTAGATGTTTTCATGAGTTGAACATTACACAAATCATTTTGCTCTAAAATACCCAATACATAGAAAAATTCCAAATTGCATATCATAACAAAAACATTTTCAAAAGGACAAAGGGAAAAAAAAAATTATTATTTTCAGAGACCTTGTAAATAATGAGCACAACCTCAAGATGATTCAATACAATCAGTTAAAACTGATATAGAATATCCTAATTCCATATAAAACAATCTGAAAAATTCTTTAAAAACTATCAATTAAACTTTTTGGAAATAATCCTACCAAATTAAAGATCACATTGTAACCATATTCCTTAAACAAGGAAACTATTATGTATCTAAAGAAAGAAATATTCAATTAACTTACTACAGTAAAAATGGGCTGTCCCTTTAAATAATTAGATTTCTCTCTTCAACCCAGAGACAATCCTCTGGAATACAATGGGGGAAGGGGAATTAGATTATCACCATGACAAGGCTCTTTCCATGACCGTCTTTCCCTCACTCCACAAGTTATTTCTCCTAACTCCTGATTCTTACTCAACATTTCTCTTTCCTTCTTGCTACATACTTTTCCCTCCTAAATACTATATCTCTCCAATTTCCTTCCTAATATTGCTTCTTCCCTTCTCATCTTTCTTCCTTCTTGAAATCACTCAAACCTTCAATTGCTCCTACAAATCAATCTTTCGTATCCCCGTTCTTCAAAATCCCTTTCTTATCTCTTTTCTTTTCAAAACTTTTAAGATTCACAATGCAGTGAATAGCTAAGTAATTCCATAAAACCCACACATGTCCAGCAGAGCTGACAAAATTTAAAACATTACTTATAATGTTTGTAAATTACCCAATATGTTTCAGAAGATAACATACTTTAGAGGCATGTAACCTCTCCAGGCAAGTTATCAAAACTTTGCTTTAACAAGCTACTGAACCAAATCAAATACAGCTTAAAGAAAAAGGTTTTCTCTTCAGTAGTAAAGGTTTCAATATTCAAAAAAATTCTTAAGATTGTATTCTCAGAATGAACAAAGGCATGCACAGGCAATAGTAAAATTATTTCCCACAATTTCAGAATCATAGTAACACTTTAAAATGCCCAGAAGGATATATTTTTTTTTCTCCTGCCTGAGTTTCAAAGCAATTAGCATTAACTTCTTTGTTCTCCAGGCAGACCTTCAATCAGATAAAATTTTTATTGCCCTTTACTCCTCTCTAGCAGGCTTTTCAAGGGGAAAAAAATACTTTTCTGCCAGAGTTTTGAAAGTAGTCAAGCTTTTCTGTTCCTTTTACTTACAAATTAGTGCAACAGGTTAAGAAGTTGGATACCTCGAGCAATTTTTATGCTAAACACATTTGCAACGTTGAAATGACCAATTGCCAAATTTCCCAATCACAGTTCTAAAAACTTAATAGATCTCTTTAATCAAGGAAACAAAGAAGTCACAAGCATAGACTGCACAATTACAACATTTAACAAGACATTTAACACAACCAAATAGTATCAAAAGGCACTCAGAACCAGAACCAGATCCAGATAGTGCTCCAGAACACGTAGATTTATTGTCTGAAGAATATTTATACTAGATATGTCTTAAAGTACACTCAGAACAGATAGTGTCACACAGTGTCCTATTGACACTTCCCAGATTATTTACTATTCATCAGTCTAATGTCTGGGGACCTGAAGCACTAGTGACAGACAGACAGAAAATCACTTACCCTGCAGGGATTTTAAAACAGACTCTCCTTTGGCGAGGTGGAGGTGTGCACAATGAGTCTTTTTGTGGCTGAAAACTGATCTCTTCCCAGAAACTCTGGAGCAATCCAGAAGGCTAGCCTTTCCAAATAAAGAGCCCAGACCTCAGTTGTCCCAAGGCCCAAGGTAGAGACCTGAAGGTCTCCAATCTCTAATCCTGCTCTCATATCTTATTGGGAAGCCTCCAAAATGCAATGCCAGAGAAAACTGAGGCAAAATAGAGATTAGAGAGTTTTTAATATTTTATTTGGATTTCTGAGAGGGGGAGATTTTCTGGGACCAAAGGATCCATTTTGGTCTCAGGGGTGATGTCTTAAAGCATTCAGCATCAGCATCAGCACTGAATGTGATATTCCAGTGATTTTTATATATGGTTCTCTAGCAATCAAGGGAGACAAAGGCAAGGGGTGGAGTCCAAACACTGAGAACAGGAATTTTCAAGAAGGGACCATCAATCTGGTTCTGACAGGTTGGGGGAAGGAGCATAAATTCTGATAAACTGGGAGTGAAGGAGGTAGTTAGTTAGAGACAAAAAGTCTGGAACTTAGAGATAGAGGATGCCAATTAGGTATCTGAAATAGGACTTTGGAGTTTTATCTTTTGAAATGCCAGAATGACCAGATCTCTACAGCCCTAATGAACAGGAAAGGGGGGTTGAAAACAGGGGAACTGAGGCAGAACAATTTAGGGAAACTGAGACAGGGTCATTTAAGGAAACTGTGGCACAAGAATAATTGACTTTCTTTAAAGAAAGCTAAAAAGTTTTCTTTTATTACATTTTCCAAACTTACTATTTATCCTGACAATGACATGCATCCATTCCATGTTTATATAGTCAATAATTGTTCCAGCCTCATTTTATTCCTTCCACAGTATTTATACTATAGATTGGAAGTTTTCAGATTGTGAATAGTGGAAAAAATCTGACTTACTATTTGTTTTTGTACCATTCTTAGATTGTGAACCATGGAAAAACAGTCCATAGATGACCAGTCCAAATATTGACTGTCCTCCACCCTTCAATCCTTTATCCCTTTGTTCTACCATAATTTCTGCCTTTCCAATTTCTCAAAGGTAATTTCTTTATTCTTATTTACATGTTTACAAATAACAATAAAAAAAATCAGCAATATTTAATGGTTATTCTACACATCCATGCTCTCTAATGTCAAAGAGGCCCTTAATGTTGTACAGCATCCTTTATATGACTGACTACGTTATGCTCTCCTCAGGTAGTTATTTCAACCTTTTCCTCAAGTCCCATATATACTGAACTGGAGAAGCTGGGATCCAGAAGAAGCTACAGGCCCACATCTGTTCAGTAGATATTCTTTCTGAAGTGTTTATTTCTTTTCTTCATTCTAGACAATAATAAAATATTACATTAAAAAATTAAATTCTACATAGTCTGACCAAATATTCCTTAATTCTAGTACCTTTCCCCTATTATTTCCCATTTAGTCTCTATATAACTTGTTTGTACATAGTTATTTGCATGGTATTTTCCCCTTAAGCTGTATGCTTTTTGAGGGTTTTTGCTTCTCTGTATCCCTAAGACAGTCTGGCGCATGGTAAGCACTAAATAAATGCTAACTGATATGGACATTTACATGTACACATGCTAACTTCCATACCAGAAATTTAGGTCTTCCTTATCTTTGCTTTTCACAATTATTGATTCTTTTGGTCTCATCCTAGATACCACCTCTTCTTAAAAGCACTCTTTTTTGTTCATAATTCACCTTGCATTATTGTTGTGAACATGTTATATATTTTCCACAGAATTCAAGCTACTTGGGTAGATAAGCTGTTTTATTTTTGGTTTTTTAATACCCCTATTCTTAGTGCAGTACTTTGCACAATGACTATTCATAGTAAATGTTTGTCAAATCTAATGGAATTGTGTATATGAATGACTAATCGCAATTGATCAAAGCTTTTATAAAACACTTTATCCTCAATGCAAGGAGAAGGAAGATTATACAAGATCAATATCTTCATGTGACAAATGGGGAAATTAAGGCCAAAGTTATGAAATGGTTATTATTCCAAATATCTTAATTTTATTTTTTTAATCTAAGTTTTTGATTTTTTTTTTTAATATCACTACTCCCCCCCCCCTCCCAAGACATAGAGCCAATTTGTGTAATGAATAGATTAAAAAAACACACACAAAAAGAGGGGGGAAATACTTTAACTAAATGATAAATCAAACAAATCTCAAAATATGTACAATATAAAGTCCTTGGAGACCTAGCCTTCATTTTCAATAAGAATGTGTGTGTGTGTGTGTGTGTGTGTGTATGTGTGTGTGTGTGTATAAATGACTTTTGTCTGGGTGAATAATGACTTTAAATGAAGCAGCTTCTGAGTGTTGGCTTTAAATGAAGCAGCTTCTGACGTCAGTATTCAATGAATGTTCTAAATTTATAGTTACAAAATGTCAAATTGCTGGCTTTTTTCCTCTTGGTAATAAAGTGTGGATTTATGCTTGGATGAAATATAAAAATACCTGCTGGTAAAGAAAACATCTGGTTTCTAGACTCAAGTAGGAGTTTAAATTCTAGACCAAGCCCCCTACAGAGGGATTTAAGATTCAATCAAAAAATTATTTCTGGTCCCTAAAGTCATTAGGATAATATCATTTACACATTCTTCTTGAATTTATTTTACCCCTTCTTAGCCTGACTGCTATAGTCAGGGTAAGTAATAGTATATTGAACCTCTTCTCCCAACTCAGGATATAGAGGTAGAGGAGACAAAAACAGACAGACAGACACAGAGATGGACAAAGAGAGAAAAAGAGGACAGGAAAGGAACTTGTAGTTTCGTTTTGATGTGGGAAAGATTCCTTTCTTTGTGACCCCCCCCTCCTCCTTTTGATTCACAAATCCTGGTCCCTTTGTATTTCAATAGAAGATCCAGATCTGTCCCAGCCCCCATCCGGATCTGAGTCAACTTGAGGGCTACACCCAAAAACTCCTCAAGCTAAATCTCCCATTATAAAAGGGCCATACTGGGACCACCTCTTTGCAGAGGTCCCAAACATGTTAGCCATGTCAGGACTCTCTGTCCACTGGACCCTCTGTCCGGTGCCCTACTTATCTCTACCTTCACCTGTTTCCTTAAATATGCTTTAACCTTGCTTCCAAACCCAATAATAAACCTCTTTTATCAATCTAGTTTTCAGGCCAACAAATGCCTTTATTGGGGACTTGTGCCGCTACTAGACCTCATTCACTGCCATATTCTTGCACTGGATCTAAGGGGGAGTTGCAAGGGAGCTCTGTTTGACTCCCTGTACCCCAAACCTGCCACTAGACCTCAACT
Organism: Sarcophilus harrisii; assembly: GCF_902635505.1. Lineage (NCBI taxonomy): Eukaryota > Metazoa > Chordata > Mammalia > Dasyuromorphia > Dasyuridae > Sarcophilus > Sarcophilus harrisii. The sequence continues at coordinate 586,537,763 of NC_045426.1, read as the reverse complement.
AAACCCTAATTTCATTTAGGTACTCCAAATCTAGACCTCAACAGTTTAACTTCTTACCTAGCCATTTCCACTATGATAACAATCATCTGGGAATCTTTCATCATTTCATCTTTCTGTGGTATTTGTATTACCGATTTCCAAAGTCAATTTGACCCACAGAACTTTCATTCCCACACTTTCTCAGAAGATTGAATTGCATTTTACAAAATTAAATCAATTGGGTCCATTGAACAGTCATGCAAATTATCCCTTGTGTTGTGATGGGTGCTTCAAAAATCTTTTTTTTTTAAGCGGGTTATATGTTGTATTTTCCATAACATCTCTTCCAACTCTTTATACTTTCTTTTAGGGCCCAATCAAGTTATTTCTCTCACTCTAGACCTCACCTTAGAATTTCCTAGTCACAACATATAGCTTAGGGAAAATATATCAATTTCTGAGAAACCCTAAGGCTAACAAGCCTTGGGAGTGTCACAAAAAATTCTGACTATCAGAGAATAATGTTGGTCAGTGAATCATAGAATTCAATTATGGGAGCTTGCTCCACCTCTATTAGAATTCAATAATGGGTGCCACCTCACCCCTACCACTTCTCAATTGTACCTCTAAGCCATAAAATGGGCATATCAGTGACTTGAACCTGATCTCTGTTTTTCTTTTCTATAAAATTATCTTCTTGCTGCTAGTCCTTTGCTAAATTCCCTTGAAAATTTCTAGGGATGCCCTCTGCAAGCAAAATAATAAATCTTTGCCCTTTAACTTGGAGATGAACTGACTTTATGAATTTTTTTGCCATATACACAATACTGTTGTGGGAACCTTAATATTGTTGGGGGTGTCTTCAGATAAATGCTTAACAACTAGTTCTCTGTTAAAATAAAATAAAAAGTACTTGTGACACTTTTAAGTTTAATTTTCATTATTAAAAAAGTATATAAGTATATATATATATATATATATATATATATATATATATATATATATATATATAAATTACCAGTATATAAAAAGGATCTTAATTTTAAAAGGCCAACTTTATCCACTGCATCTTGGACCATCACTGATATGGTATAGCTTCTAGGGAGAAATATAGCAATAATTTTAAGGTCTCCTGATCTTAGGGGGCTTCTGTCATAACAATCTGTCAGTGATTCTAAAATCTTCTGGTTTTGGAATCTGTGTTCCTGAGGGCCTCCCCAAACTTGGAATGCTAATATTTTGGCCATCTGTCTGTCAATGATTGCAAAATTCTTTGACCTAGGAATATAATAATATTTCTTCCCTTAGATTTTAGGGAAGATATATTAATGATCCTGAGGCCCTCTGACCTAAGAATGCTATTGTTTTAATACTTTGTCTGTCAATGATTCTAATATCTTTTGGTCTTAGTCCTAGATCTGCTGATTAATGATAACCAAATTCCTGAGACCACTCCTCAGATCTACCTCTAGGCCATAAAATTAGCATATCAATGATATGAGGAACTAGATAAATTTGTCTGTTTGCTCCAGGTTCTTTGACAAATTATTTTGGAACTTAGCTTGCTTCAATTGACATTACAATTACAATAAACTTTGCCCCTTTACTAGGATATTGGTTCAAGCCTGCAAATTCTTTTGAAACACCTCTGACACTAATCTGTGACTCCCAACCTTTTGACATCCCTTCCCAACCTCAACATCACAAGTCATTTTGATCTTGTCTTGTCATTGGATTTCCAAGATAGTAGAGGTGAGAGGCTGATGACTTTGCATAGCACTGACCCATTCAAACCTAATACACAAACAAGTCAAAACATCATGCTTGTGATGTCATTATTCCTCTTCCATAATTAAGGATGAATGGCAATTCCACAAGTGGAGGACCTTGGGAGAACTTCCAATTTTTCCATCTGTATCTTAGTAGCATCTTTTTTTTTTTTTTTATTTTTATTATTAGTTTATGGCAATGTATGCATTGGGAGACAAGGACAGAACAAGTGCAGATTCAAAGGTCTTCAAATAATATAGAAGAGAAATAATACAAATCTAAGGGAACCATCTTGAGAATTTCAGCAAAAGGATTTCTAGGATCTGTAATTTACCCCTTTGCCGTATGTGGACTTTGACTTTGAATCCTTTCCCCTTAATTCTGTGGGAGATTGTGAGAAATTTTATCATAGATTTTGAGGGTGGATGTAATGGGGAAAAGTTGTTTTTTTTTTTTTTTTAACTTAAGATGAGCAACATCATTCATTTTATTTTTCTGTTACAAGATAAAAATTTAAATATGTAGTTTTGTAATGATTTATGTATCCCCCAAATCTTATTAAAGAACTACTAATTATGTGTGTCCCAAATATGGTAATCAACTGATAATGTCATTAGACTTTACTTTGATAGTTTCTTTATGGCAAGCTTACCTAATTGATAATCAATCAGAACTTAGATGTAAGATGTAAAAATCTTTAGCCAGGCATAAGCACCCACATGAGGCCCCAGCCTGTCTATTCCTGGTTCTTAATTAGAACAAACTTTTACATTCTCCATGTTTGGAAATGTGAGCATCTCAAGTTTGTTTAAGAGTAGTGTTGATTGATAGAGAATTGTCAGAATGTTATCTTGGAAGAAGAAATATCACTTCTGGCAGGACAAAGAGAAAACTCAATTATGAGAACTTGTATGAGACATATTTACCAGACTCCTAGGAATCAGGTTGATGGTTAATTTAATAGAAAGGTTGAATTTTGTATTGTTGTTTTGTATTATATAGTCAATAAAATTGAGGATTAATAAATATTGATGAGCATGTCCTGTTAGGATATCATTAGCTCTACTAAACTTATATACTGGTAAATCATATTTACATGTTCACCATGAGTTGGAGAGAGATATTTCGTACCGGTTGTCCTAATTGTACCATTTTAGTAAATATCCCTTCCCAAAAGATAATTAAGTTTGGCTGGCTAATTGATTTCAATTAATAACCATAATTAGAAGAGGAATAGAAGAAAATGCAAAGGGAACATGGACATATGCTGGAATCCTGAGTGTATGTAGTAACCATACTCTGAAACTTTTCCTACGAGTTTGATTGAGGATAGGTAAAGTAGCTCCAGATTAGAAGGTACATTTTATTACTATTATTTAAGCTACATCATTTTAACATATTCTTTTGCCTTATTCTGTAAATAATTCGACTATGAAGACAAACATACTATTAAAGAATAGTGATCAGTAATTTTAGTAGTGTGAACTCAAAGAGTACCTTACACCCAATTAAATCAATTCCCTGAGAAATCAACCTGTGAGGGTGAATTAAAAGTATTGCAAGCTGATACTGACCAGGTCAGCTGGTACCTCAGGTACAATATTTAAATCAAATGAAATGCTCATCAAAGATGTGATATTGAGCAAAAAGTTATTTACTTATGATAGGGGGAATGGATATTCAATGAGTATGTTCAGTGAGGACATATTATTGATTTAGTTGAATGCAGATATTGTGTCTCTGAGTTGCCCATATGTAGCCTACCAATTAGGCTCATGGACCCAGTTAAGAGCTTCTCATTATTTTTTGTACTTAGGCAATCATGAAGCCTCGGCAACCAGGGAGCAGTTAAGTGGAATAGGGCATAGAGTACTAAGCCTGACATTAAGAAGACTTGTCTTCCTAGATCCAAATCTGACCTCAGATACTTACTAGCTGTGTGACCCTGAGCAAGTTAATTAATCTTGTTTGTCTCACTTTACACATTTATAAAATAAACTGGAGAAGGAATTTGCAAACCACTCCAGTATCCTGACCAAGAAAATCCTAAATGGGGTCAGAAAAAGTTGAATACAATTGAAAATGACTGAAAAACAACGGGAAAACCATATTAACCACTTAACTTCTGAGCCAATTTTACTTTTTTTTTTTTGTAATAAAAGTTTTTTTTTAAACATATATTTGAAAAAAACAGAAAAGAAGAAATTGTATTCATGAATGTTCATTTTTTCTTTACTTCCTTGTAAATTGTTTTTTGGTTCTCTGCTGCACACTTTATTTATTTATTTTTTCCCACCCTTTCATTCCCCCTACCACTGCCTGTAATGCCAGAGACACTGAGGCAAGATAGAGATTAAGGTTTTTAATACTTTAATAGTGGAGAATTTGGACTAGCCAAAACTAGCTGGCTGAATAGGACACATCTCAAAGCATTCAGCAGTGAGCAATTAATTCCAGAGACTGTTATAGGGCTCCAGCTATCAGGAAAACAAAGGCAAGGGTGAGCAGAACACTGGGTAAGTGGACAAGCATCATTTCAGGAAAGGATCATAATTCAGTTTGGACAGGCTGGAGGTCAAGAAGGTTGGAGGCAGAAAACAGGAGTCTGGGGCAAGAGATAGTGAGCAATACCTAAGCATTTGAGATAAGCCATGTGGAGTTTTATGACTCATTGGAATGTGAGAGTGATCAGAGCTTAATGGGGTAAGGAAAGGGGAGTAGCCATAATAATTTTATTCAGAGTATAGCATAATAATTCAGGGAAACTGAGGTATTACAATTCAAAGAAACTGAGGCATTATATCCTAATCAAGTTACAGTTAAGAAAAGATATATTTATGGATACATATGTAGATATATACATATCTACACATACTCTCTCTCACACACATACCCATAGACATATACCACATACACAGACATATCTTTCCTATTCCTGCTGACTCTTTAATTAAATTCTGCTTTATAATTTGACTTGCTATTACTGAACCTCTTCCCACCCTACCCTTGTCTTCTCTAACTCTTTGCACCCCCGTCTGCTCATCTCTTCTCCCTTATTTCTTTATAGATTTGGAAGGCACTATACCCTTTATGGTATACATGTACTATTGCCTATTAAACCCATTCCCAATGTCACTAGGTTTTCAGAACTATGAGCCCTCTGTCTCCCTCTAATGTCTTTGTGTCTTCCTCTTCATTCTTCCTCTTCATCTCATTAGTATAACATGATTACTATTTTTACCTTAACTCTGCCAATCTTTCTTTTGAATTATTGATTGTTGATGTGAATCTTAAAGATATAGTATAAATTCCCCAGATAAAAAACAAAAACAAATAATTTGTCCATATTTAAACAGTATGTCCATGTTGAGTTCCTTAAAATTGATCTTTGGTATTGGCTCTTATATGTTAAATTTTCTGTTAAGTTTGGGTTAGGTTGATAGAAAGTTCTGAAAATCAACAAGTTCATTGAATGTCCATTTTTTTTTCCTTCAAAATTATAAATAGTTTTGCTAGATATGAAATTTTTGGCCACAGCCCTAGTTCTTTTGATTGTCGGTAGATAAGATTCCAGGACCTGCAGTCTTTTATTGTTGATGTCTTGCACAATTCTAATTATAACTCCACTGTATTTGAATTGTTTTATTCTTGTTTCTTGCAAATTTTCCTCTTTGATCTAGGGGTTTCAAAATTTAGCAATAATATTCCTGTGTGTTTTCCACAAAGGATCTCCTTAATGGATTGTGTCTATTTCTATTTTTCCCTCATGTTCTATGACTCTAGGACAATTTTCTTGGATTATTTTCTGCATTATTTGTCAAGATTCTTTTTTTTAATCACAACTTTCTGGGAGCCCAATTATTCTTATATTTTCACTTCTTGATCCATTCTCCAGACTGTTGCTTTTCTTATAAGATGTTTCACATTCTATTCTCTTTTTTCAGTCTTTATAATCTGTTTTGTTATTTTTTGATCTTTCAAAACCTTCACTTGCTTACCCTTGCTCAATTCTAATTTCCAAAGAATTATTTTCATCTTTGAGACTCTGTACCTCCTTTTCTAGTTAGATAACTTTTTTTCACAATCTTTCTGTTTTTCTTGGATGGTTTTTATTTTTTTTATTTTTAGTTTTTTTTAGTTTTCCCCCAGTGTCTCTCATTTGATATTTAAATTCTTTTTTGAGTTCTTCTATAAATTCTCTCAGAGCAGGGAGCCATTTCATGTTACTGGTAGAAGCTTTTTTTTTTTTTTTTTTAACTGAAGTGTCATTTTCTGAAGATGAATCCCAGTCTTCCCTGTTCCCATAATATGTTTCAATGATGAGGTTCTTTCTTGTTTTCTGGTTCATTTTTTAAATAAGATATATTAGTGTAAGCACCACTAGTTGTAGTATAGGGGGACGGCATCTCAAGCTTCGCTTCAGTTCTCCACTCTCTGAACAGGAACCCCAAACCACCCTCCAGCAAATGTCCACAGGCAGCAGAGTCCCTGCCCTCCGGTTCTGGTCCCTTGTCACCCAGGATTATGTCCCTCCAGAAGAGCTGGCCTTGATGTTCCTAATTAGCTGAGGTTTACTCATTCCTCAGACTCAGATCAGAATGGACAAATAGTCTAGGAGGTGAAAGTCTCTGAGGTTCCTGCTAAGACTCCAGCCACACCCAGCTAGCCCAAAGCATCTCCACTTGATGTTTCTGCAGAATAGCTTGGTGTATTTGAACTTCAGGCAGATTAATCCCCAGCCCAGGATCTTTCTTCAGATCTTTTCAAGTTGTATCAGGAAGACTCCTGTTCTGCCCCAAGTGGTCTTGATTTTTCACCAGTCTATGTTTGCCCTGAGACATAGATTTGTTCTATTTGTGGGAAAAATAGGGAGAGCTTGAAATTTTCTCTCTCTCCACAGTCAATCTTACTTTTAGAAAAATATTTTTTTTACAATTATACGTAAAATTTTTACATGTTTTTTTTTTTTGAGATTAAAGTTTTCTTCCTACCTTCTTCTGTTGCTTCATTCCAGAGATAGTAAACAATATGATATAGGATACATATGTGCAATCATACAAAACATTTTCATATTTGTCATGTTGTGAAAGAAACAGATCAAAAGGGGAAAAACATGAAAAAATAAAGAAATTGAAAAATAGCATGCTTAGATCTACATTCTGACTTCTGTTTTTTCTCTGGATGCAGAGAATATTTTTCATCATGTATCCCTTGGAACTGTCTTGGATCATTGTATTGCTAATAATTAAGTCATTCACAGATAATCATCATACAACATTGCTGTTACTGTGTACAATGCTTTCTTGGTTCTGCTTACTTCACTGTATCATTCATGCAAGTCTTTCTTTTTTTAAAAAAAATTTCTTTTGGTTACGTTTTAGATTCTGTACTGTCTACCCCTTTCCCTCCCCACTCCAAAATGGAAAAGGCTACCCTCTGACACAAGTTTATCATTATATATAAAACCATACTATATGTATTTCTATTTAACAGTTCTTTCTCTGGAGATAGCATCTTCTTCATAGTTGATCTTAGTATTTATAGTACTCAGAATAATTTGACTGCTCATAATTATTCTTTGACCAATATTGCCATTACTGTATACCAACGTTTCTTACACCTTTGGGTGGTGACCACATGTAGTGTTCCATAACAGAATGTGGGGCTGGGGTCACAAAATTATGATTTATTATCAGCAAATGTTTCGTTTGCATACCAATTTTATATATCTATATACCTGGGGTTGCATAAAAATTTCTTTGGTGAAAAACTTTGAGAAATTCTTCTGTATATAATATCCTCTTAGTTCTGTTCAATTTACTTTTCATTATTTCATACAAGTCTTTCCATATTTTTATAAAACCAACCAGCTCATCATTTCTTTCTTTTCCTTTTTAAAAATTTAATATTATTATATTTTTCCCATTACATGTAAAGATAATTTTTTTAACATTTATCTTTACAAGATTTTGAGTTCCAAATTTTCTCTCTCCTTCCTTTTCCTCCTCCTTCCTAATATACCAAGAAACCTGATATAGGTTATACATGTACAAATATGTTAAACATATTTCCACATTAGTCATTTTGAAAGAAGACTCAAAGCAAAAGGGAAAAACTTGAAAAAAACAAAAATGAAAAAAAATTTCAATCTGCATTTAGACTCTAGTTCTTTCTTTAGATCTGGTCAGCATTTTTCATCATGAGTCCCTTGGAATTGTTTTGAATCATTGCACTGCTGAAAAAGTAAAATCTATCATAGTTAATCATCCCACAATATTGCTATTACTATGTACAATGGTCCCCTGGTTCTGCTCACTTCACTCAGTACCAATTCATGTCTTTCCATGTTTTCCTTAAATCTGTCTGCTCAACATTTCTTACAGGATAATAATATTCCATCACAATCACATTCCATAACTTGTTTAGCCATTCCTTAACTGACGGATATCTGCTCAATTTCCAGTTCTTTATCTTGTATTTAACAAAAATTTCTGATTTTTAACATACTCTATTATCCATTTTTATTTTATAGGTGAGTTCATCCCATTGATATTCATAATTATGATTATGTATTTCCCTTCATCCTATTTTTCTGTTTATTCTCTTTTTTTTCACCATCTCTTTCCTCACAACTATTTTGTTTCTAACCTCTGTGTCCCCCAATCCTCCTTTGCTTCTATCACTCTTTCCCTTGTAAAATCTTCTCTTCCATCATGCTTCCTTAAAAGATAAGACAGAGTTGCATGCCAAAATGAGTGTGTATTTTATTTCATCCTATAGCCAATTCTGATGGGAGTAAGGTTCAAGCTTTATTTGCTACCTTCAAAAGCTCTCCTCTATTGTAATGGCTCTTTTGTGTGTCTGTATGTGAAACAATTTATCCCATTCATCCCTTCCTTCTTCTCCAATGAAATACTTTTTGTCATTATTATTTGGGGGGGGGGGAGGGAAAGGAGGTTGGATATTATCTCATAATAATCAATTTATACCTGCATCTTCTGTCTGTATTGTCTAATTATGATAAAGTACTTAAGTATTAAAAATATCATTTTCCTGTGTAGGAATATAAACAACATAATCTCATTTTTTTTTATCTTGACCCAACTTTTATTTATTTATTTTTATGAAAGCTTTTTATTTACAAAACATATATAGGTAATTTTTCCAACATTGACCCTTGTAAAACCTTATGTTCCAAATTTACCCTTCCTTTACCCCACTCCCTCCCTTAGCTAGCAGATAGTCCAATACATGTTAAATGTGTCAAAATCCATGTTAACTCCAATATATGTATACATATTTATACAGTTATCATTGCACAAGAAAAATCAGATCAAGAAGGAAGAAAAAAACTGAGAAAGAAAACATAATGCAAGCAAATAACAACAGAAAGAGTGAGAATGCTGTGTTGTGTTCCACACTCAGTTTTCACAGTCTTCTTTCTGGGTATAGATGGCTCTCTTCATCACTGAATAAGTAGAATTGGTTTGAATCATCTCACTGTTGAAGAGAGCCATGTCCATCAGAATTGATCATTGTATAGTCTTGTTGTTGTCATATATAATGATCTCCTGGTTCAACTCATTTTACTTAGCATCAGTTCATGTAGGTCTCTCCAAGCCTCTCTGAAATCATCCTGCTGGTTGTTTTTTACAGAACAATAATATTCCATAGCATTCATATAACCATAATTTATTCAGCCATTCTCCAGTTGATGAGCATCCACTCAGTTTCCAGTTTCTTGCCACTACAAAAGTGTCTGCCACAAATATTTTTGCATATGTGGGTCCCTTTCCCTCCTTTAAGATCTCTTTGGGATATAATCCTCGTAGAAACATTGCTGGATCAAAGGGAATGCAGTTTGATAACTTTTTGAGCATTGTTCCAATTGCTCTCCAGAATGGTTGGATCTGTTCACAATTCCACCAACAATGTATCAGTATGCTAGTTTTCCCACATTGCATCCAGCATTCATCATTATCTTTTCCTGTCATCTTAGCCAATCAGAGAGGGGTGTAGTGATATCTCAGAGTTGTCTTAATGCATTTCTCTGATAAATAGTGATTTTGGAGCACCTTTTCATATGACTAGAAATGATTTCATTTTCTTCATCTGAAAATTGTTCATATCCTTTGACCATTTATCAGTTGGAGAATGTCTTGAACTATTAAAAATTTGAGTCAATTTTCTCTGGTTTCCTCTTCATTGATGAATACTTCTCCCTTTTCATTTTTGAGACTAACAATTTGATTTTCCTCTCCTTTTTCTAATCAAACTAACTATCTTTTTTGTTGTTGTTGGTTTTTTTTTTATGAAACCAACTCAGTTTTATTTATTAGTTTTTTTTGTTTGTTTGTTTCAATTTTATTGATCTCTCCTTTTATTTTTAGAATTTCTAGTTTGGTATTCGATTGGGTTTTTTAAAATTTGTTCTTTTTCTAGCTTTTTTAGTTGCAAGCCCAAATTATTGATCTTTTCTTTCTCTATTTTATGCAAGTAGGCATCTAGAGATATAAAATTTTCCCTAATAACTGCTTTGGCTGCATACAACAAATTTTGATATTTTGTCTCATTTTATCACTCTCTTGGATGAAATTATTGATTGTGTCTATGACTCACTGTTTCAGCCACTTTTACTTTAGGATGAGATTATTTAGTTTCCAATTACTTTTTGGTCTATTTGCCCCTGGCCCTTTATTGAATGTAATTTTTATTGTATCATGAGCTGAAAAAAAATGCATTTACTATTTCTACCTTTCTGAATTTGATTTTGAGGTCTTTATGTCCCAATATGTGGTCAATTTTTGTAAAGGTTCCATGAACTCCTGAGAAGAAGGTGTACTCCTTTCTGTCTCCATTCAATTTTCTCCAAAGATCTATCATATCTAGTTTTTCTAGTATTCTATTTACCTCTTTAACTTTTTTCTTATTCATATTGTAGTTTGATTTATCTAGTTCTGAGAGAGAAAAGTTGAGATCTCTCCCTGTTGTAGTTTTGCTGTCTATTTCTTTTTGCAACTCTCTCTTCACTTCTCCTTTAGGAATTTGGATGTTATACCACTTGGTGCATACATGTTTGGTACTGATATTGCTTCATTATCTATGGTATCTTTTAGCAAGATACAGTTTTCTTCCTTATCTCTTTTAATTAGATCAATTTTTGCTTTTGTTTGGTCTGAAATCAGGATGGCTACTCCTACTTTTTTTACTTCACCTGAAGCATAATAGATTTTGCTCCAGTCTTTTATCTTTATTATGTATGTATTGCTCTGCTTCAAGTGTGTTTCCTGTAAACAACATATTGTAACAGGATTCTGGCTTTTAATCCAGTCTGTTATCCACTTACATTTTATCGGAAAGTTCACCCCATTCACATTTACAGTTAAAATTACTAATTCTGTATTTCCTGCCATCTTATTAATCCCAAATTATACTTTTTTTTTCCTTTTCCTCTTTCCCTCCTTTCCACTATTTTACTTATGAGTACTGCTTGCTTCAAGCAGTCTTCCCCCTTTAGAAATTTTCCCCCTTTCTTATACCTTTGACCTACTATTTCTCTTTTTCTTTCTATTTAGCCTATCTCGTTCCTTTTCCCCTTTCCCCTCCCACTTTTCTATAAGATGAGAGATATTTCTTGGTGAAAGCAAATATATCTAATATTCTTTCTTTGCTCCAAATCTGATGAGAATAAGATTCACACAATATTTGTCACCCTCTCTTGTTTCCCTCAATTTTAATATGTTTTCTTTGCCTCATCCTGAGATGTAATTTAACTCATTTTACCTCCACTTTCCCCTTTTTTTGCTATTACAATCTCCTTTCCACCTCTAGTTTTTTTTATGACAGTAAAATCAGATTATACATGTACTCTCAATGATTACCCATAACAGAAATACAGTTCTCAAGAGTTATTTTTTTTCTTTTTACATTTTTATGCTTTTCTTGAGTCCTATATTTGGAGGTCAAAAAAAATTTTTTTTTTTTAGCTTTGGGCTTTTCATCAGAAATAAATGTAATTCACCATTTTTATTGAATGTCCATCTTCTCCCCTGAAATAAAATGCTCAGTTTAGCAGTATAATTTATTCTTGGCTGCATTCCAAGTTCCTTTGCCTTGAGGAATATCAGATTCCAAGCCCTTTGGTCCTTTAAAGTTGGAAGCTGCTACGTCCTGAGTAATCCTTATTGAGGATTTGAATTGTTCCTTTCTGAATGTTTGTAATATTTTTTCCTTGGTCCTATAGTTCTGAAATTTAGCCAAATTATTCCTTGCAGTTTTAATTTTGGGTCTCTTTCAGGAGGTGTTCAATGAATTCTTTCAATGGTCATTTTACCTTCTGATTCTATGATATCCAGGCAATTCTCTTTGATGATTTCCAAAAAGATAGTGTTTGGAATCTTTTATTCATCGTGGTTTTCAGTGAATCCAATAATCCTTAGATTGTCTCTCCTAGATCTATTTCTCTAGTCAGTTGTTTTCCCAATTATATATTTTATATTTTTTCTATTTTTTTTCTTTTTTTTTTTTTTTTGGTTTTGCTTGATTGATTCTTGTTGTCTCATTGAATCAATCATTTCCATTTGTTCAGTTCTGAATTTTAGTGAATTATTTTTTATCTGCTTTTTTCTTTTACTTCTTTTTGTATTTGTCCAATTGAATTTTTAAATGAGTTGTTTTGTTCTATGGAATTTGTTTTCTATTTCACAAATTCAGTTTTTTAAGGAATTATTTTCTTTTTCTGTTTCACAATCTGTTTTTCTGGGAGTTGTTTTCTTTTTTCCATGTTATCAAATCTATCTTTTAATGAGTTATAAACCTTTTCCAAACCCTCTTGCAAAGTTTTCATTTCCTTTCCTCATTTTTCTTCTAACTCTCTTTTAAGATTCTTTTTAATTTCTTCTAGGAAAGCCTTGTGTGATGGGGATCGGATTATACCACCTTTTGGGGCTTCATCTGGAGAAAATCTGCCTTTTGTCTCCTCATGGTTTGAAATCTATTCTTCTGTTTCACCATAGAAGCTGTCTATCATCGGAGCCCTCTTTACTTTTTTAATCTTTTTTTTTTTTAAGTTAAGGTCTGCTTTTAGAAAGGGGGAGGTTTTTCAAATGGCCATAGCTGCACTGGGTCAGTGCTGACTTATTCCCAGTGCTGGGTGGGTGTGACCAGGTCATGTGAGATTCTGGCGTTTCAGGGTTCACTATTGATCTTTTGTGTTTGTGTTGTATGTTTTATAACTTCTCTGCTGATCTACTGGCTTGCAACCAAGCCAGAATAGCAGGGCAGAGTAGCCAACACTATTGTAGATTGCTGTAGATTCCTCCTCATAGATTCTCTGCCATGTGGAGTCTGCACCTACATGGGGCTCTCTGCTGTCTGCGCTGGTGTTTGTGCTCTACTGTTGTGTTAGGCTATCTCCCTCCCTTTTCCAAGTAAAACAGACCTTTTCTTGGCGATCTTCAAAATTATCTTCTGCTATAATTTGTTGCACTCCCAATATTTGTATGTTCTTCTGGTCCAGAGCTAATTCAGAGGCTGTATTTGCCAATTAGTCTGAGGGTTGTAGAGAAGATTAGAGAGAAATGTGTGCCCTTTCCATCATTTTGGCTCTGCCCCTAAACAACATAATCTCATCAAATCCCTTATGTTTTCCTTTTTATGTTTATCTTTTTATGTTTCTTTTGAGATTTATAGTTGAAAATCAAATTTTCTGTTCAGCTCTGGTTTTTCCATCAGGAATGCTTGAAATTCCTTTATTTCAGAAAACAGGGGACCAGAACCCATATGAGAAGCATATAAGTCTACCATGACTTGTAAGGATGAGTATTTCAGATGAGTTGTTACTTCCAATGATGAAACTGAAACTCAGAGGTTAAATAATTTGCCCAAAGTCATGCAAATAATATTAGAAGTAAAGTGTGGATTTGTCAGGAATATTTTGAAGATGAACTTTTAAGTATATAAGTTGAATTAAATGGCTTTTGATGTTCTTTCCAACCTCTAGATTCTATAGTTTTGTTACTCTTCCTGCGTTATACTTAAAAATTTCTGTAATTTGTGGTTTAGTTGCTATATAAAGATACCTTTTCTCCCTCTTTTATTTAAAGGTGTCCTTACCAGATCTGTTAGTTTCCAAGGTATGGCTTTCTGGCCATGTTAGAATCACTCTCTTTGTGTGTCTAAAAGTTCACCATTTCTGTATCCAGAAAGTTCTTAACAACTATCCTTTACTCCAAATAAAATGTAAAACCCACTTTTCTCAACTGTTTTGCAAAGTAACCTTATATACATTTACCTTTTAGATCCTTATAACAGTTTTGTGGTATAGATATTATTATTCTCTATTATCAGACCTAAATCTATCTTTCTAATCTATCTTACAGAATTTCCTTTAATTCATATAGCCTATAGTCAAATCAGACTACAAGAAGTATTTGAAAGAGGTTATCCATTTAATCATGCTGTTCCCTAAGCTTGGATTGATTCTAGCCTCATCTTCCTAAATGTTCAAATCCTTCTTCCTTTGCACCCAACACTCAACCAATTACTGCTTGTTGAAATATCTATTTAAAGATCTGCTGAAATGAAATTATCTCTGATTTAATCCAATCAGTCATCTTTGTACAAAAGAATAGTGATGTGACCTAGTAGGTTGAGAATACAACTTTGGATCAAATTTCATGTCTGGCCCTGGCCACCCCAAGTCAAGGAATATGGCTAAGCCTGTTTTCTTTATTTGTAAAGTGGAAATATTTGTTATTGTAAAATATGCTTCAGAAAGCCATGGTAGAGAGCTGACTTGGACTCATAATTAACAGCTATATGACCACAAGATAAATCATTTTACTGACCTAGAACTAGAAATAGGTGAATAGCGTAGAAGAGAACCATAGACACAAATCTGATCCCATCCTCAAAGTCAAACTTTATTTCAAGCACTTCTATTTTTTGAGTATATTTTCTTATTTAGAAAACAACTCTTTCCCCATTCTCTGCACATGAGTTACAGAAGTCAGGTAAGTTTCAGAATTCAATTTTTTCTCATTTTCCCTGGTTACCAGCTGCTATAGGTATCAAAGTTACCTGCTAAGGGTATAATGTAGAGGTGTGCATGATTTAATAAGACTAGACTGAATCTGAAAGATGCAAGGTTTTCTGCACCTTTACCCCACTTCCATATCTTGCCACCTGTTAGCTTGATGAAAGCTGAGAGTTAGATCAGGAAAATACAAATAGACATAGAACAAACTCTTCAGCATATATAACGTTATTCTGTAATTTGCAGAGTTCTCAGAGAAATAAATCAGGAAGGCATGATGATGAGGGAAAACTGAGAACAAACCAAATCACAAGTATTAAAACTTTCAATGGAAAAGGTAGGCAAAAAATATTTATTAAGCTCTTGTTATGTGCCAAGTATTGGGAATACAAATATATATATATATATATATATATATATAAAAGAGCCCTTAATAATATATTGTTGGTGGAGATGTGAACTGATTCAACCATTCTGGAGAACAATATGGAACTATTCCTAAAGGGTTATCAAACTGTACATATCCTTTCTTCTCGCACTGACTCTACTAAATCTGTATCCCAAAGAGATCATAAAAAAGGGAAAAGGATTCACATGTGCAAAAAGGTTTGTAGCAACCCTTTTTGTAGTGGTAAGGAACTGGAAACTGAGTGGATACCCATCAGTTGGGGAATGGCTGAATAAGTTGTGATATATGAATATTATGGAATATTGTTGTTCCATAAGAAATGATCAGCAGGATGATTTCAGAAAGGCCTGGACAGACTTACATGAACTGATGCTAAGTGAAATGAGTAGAATCAAGAGAATATTATACACAGAAACATCAAGATTATGTCATGATGAATTCTGATGCAATTGGCTTTTTTCAACAGCAAGGTTCAGGCCAATTCCAATAGATTTGTGATAGAGAGAGCCATTTACATCCTGAGAGAGGACTGTGGGCACTGAATGTGGATCACAACATAGTATTTTCATCATTTTTGTTATTGTTTGCTTGTTTTTTGTTTCCTTTCTCATTTTTTTCCTTTCTTATTTTTCTTGTGCAGCTTGATAATTGTGAATATATGTATATTTCATGTTTAACATATATTGGATTACTTGCCATCTAAAGAATGGAGTAGGGGAAAGGAAGAGAGAAAATAAATTTGGAACACAAGGTTTTCCAAGGGTGACTTGAAAACTATGCATATATTTTAAAAATTAAAATCAAATTAAATTTAAAAAATGATACACAGGGTAGTTTTGAAAGTAATGCAAAATTTATCATATAAAGGCAAACTGTATATTATAGACATTTTTTCAAAAATAATCCTCTTTTCCGTTCTGGTTTTTATATGAAAATATCATTTTTGTTATTCATTGAATTCAGAATTATACATATATAAAATGCACATATGAGAATTATATATTTATCATGCAAATTCATTAATGTTTTCATATACATATATGTATGTATACATACAAAGTATCACAAAAGTTCTAATGTAGTTTTTTAAAGGTATATAATTTTTACTTTTTTTATTTTAGCAAGTTTATTTTTATACACATTGCTTTATGAATCATGTTGGGAGAGAAAAATCAGGGCAAAAGGGAAAAATCATAGAAGAAATAAAAAAATCAGAAAAAATGAAGTGAAAATAGCATGTGTTGATTTACTTCTGTCTCCCAAGTTCTTTTTCTGGATGCAGTTGTCATTTTCTGTCCAAAGTTTATTGGGATTGCTTTGGATCACTGAACTTCAGAGAAGAACCAAGACTTTCATAGTTTATCACTGCACATTCCTGCTGTTATTATGTAAAATGTGTTCCTGGTTCTGCTTGTTTCCCTGAGCATCAGATCATGTAAATCTTTCCTGGACTTTCCTTTCTAAAATGAGCTTATTCATCATTTTTTATGGAACAAAAATATTCTATTACCTTCAACTACCACAACTTGTTCAGCCACTCCCCAACTGATGGACATCCACTTCTTTTCCAATTCTTTACTACCACAAAAAGAGCTGCTACAAATATTTTTCCACATGTGAGTCCTTTTCCCTCTTTTTAATTTCCTTGGGATACTGCTAGGGAACCTAGCAACAAGAATGCTAGGGAACAGAAATCCAAGGATCTGCATTAATCTTGAGACCCTTCATTGTGGACCTTATACACAATGCCCCATTTGCATAGGCAACAAGTCTGTGCAAAGACAAGTCTTGTGCTACCTGACCCTTGTGATCTTTGGCTGCCTGGATCTCTGTCAGCTCCTTCTTGGAAATGGATGTTGAGGCCTCGGGTATAAGTTCTGCCTGGCTGACTGCAAGTCTGGGGTACACACCCCGTAGACATATGAGGACAAGCATCGAGCGTGCACCAAATCAAGATCGCCCCCACCATCTCAGGAGTTGGGCTCCTGGATACATAAGCTATACACATACTTGTTGCTGGGGCATGTTGCCAAGGGCAGATGAGAGACATATAAGTACAGGACAGCAGAGGGAGAGAGAGGAAGCAGAAGAGACAAGATGATGTAACCAAGCAATAAAGCTTTTCTAACTGCATAAGTGGTGTCAGACTGCTCTGTCATATCCGGAGACGTCCAAAGGTCATAGAGGCAATGATAATTGTGGGTAAGTGCTCAGACTCCAGGTGGTGTCAGCAGGTCTGCACTAGCTGAGGACCCCAATACTAACCCAAATGTTCATATGCACCATTTTTGACCTGTTGCAGAGTATTCTGAGCTCATATTAATTTGATCAGACACAGTTGGATACACTCACTGTAATTTGATTCTAACATGGTGATGTCATTTTATTCCTCTTCCAGAAAAAAGGACAACAATCAACCAATAACTTACTTGTACAACTGGTTTTCTGAGGTATTTTTTGCCGTCATAGGGGACTACCAAAAGATAGAGAATATCAGCTTTTTTTGAAAGGCTTACCAAAAATTTTAGCACCTCAACTTTTCATATTTTTATCTTTTTAAGCCAAAATTAATGGGAGGCATCCTGAGTTGTCCTTCTCTCACTCGCACCCCACTTCTCTAACAACTTCTCCTCTTCATAACCTCTCCCTTTCCTAGACCTAACAATTCTTGAAATGAATTATTGGGATACACTTTGTGATCCTGAGCTTCCCACCCAAAGGAAACATTAATTTAGAGCAAAAACTTCACTTGAGTTGCCTGGTTTCCAGCTGTGCCAGCAACAAAAAGGCCAAAATGTTAGCTTTGTCTAGGGAAACTGGGACACTATGTATTTGGAAAGTAGGGCCTAATGAAGAAAGGAATGGTGATAGGTATTTGTCTAAGGCTCTTTTTCTAAGGATAATAGTTCATTTTGTACCTGTATGTTTTCATATATGTGATTCATAATTTTTGAAGATCTTTCAAATGAGCAAGTTTGGGAAGATGGATTGTGCTAGAATAGACTATTTGTTTCACTTAAGCCATCAAGGCAGACACTCATTTATTTCATCCCCACCCTCTGAATCAATGAGAGGAATAGGAGATGCAGACAGCATTCAACAGGGTTTACATTTAGAGGTCAGGGAGAAGACTATAAGAAATCTCTGTCTTCTTTGTGATTGTCTTTTTCTCCATTCTTTTGCTAAGAGATACTAAGGGAATCTTATCTCTTTGTTCTTGTTCTCTTAATCCCAAAATTCAGACAATAACTCCAGCTAATGGGTTTGGAGGTATAGTAGGAAGTACTCATTTATTAAGCACCTACCATGTCAAGGCACACAGTTTCTTACATCAACTTTGTGAGATAAATGCTGTAAGGAATGAGTGTGGTTTCTCACAAGAATTATTAACTAAGATAAATTGAACCTACCATTTAGATTTTAATATATGAAGTGAATTGATAGGTTTGGGAATATGAAATTCTTTGTATAAGTATCATGATAAAGAACTTAAAATAGTTTAAGCAAAGCATTGTGACCAGCTAAACTTGAGCAAACATTTGTAATAAGTCAACCATATTGGTTTTAGTAAGCATTGTAACAGACTGGAATGTGGCAAACATTGCAACACTTTGTGACACTTTAACTGTAATGGGACAGAACTCTGTACTGAAATAAAGATTCTAACAAGGTTGTTAACACTGGAATTGATAATACAATGGTTATCTAGTTTAGCATGATGATTAATAGTTCTTTAGTTCAATATGATTGATTTACTCTTACAACAAATAATGGTTCCCTAGTTATATAATGAGTGGCTTATACTCAGTATACTGCATATAAACTGGGACAAACAGCCAAAGGCTCGGAGACAGAGCCAGAGCAGACAGAGGACTGGAGGTTGGAGCACAAGCTCCAGATTCGGAGATTTCAAGACAGAGACTGTTGTGGTGGTCCTCCTGCCTCCCCCACAGAAATCAAGACACATTTCTGAGGACCTCCAGAATTCTGGCCCATTACATTAAACATGGAAGAAACAGGGAAACTGAGAACTTCTCAGAATAATAAGACTCAGCACCAAGGATCTATTTAATCATTCATTAGGCTCTGGGAAGAAGAGCAAAGACTTCCTCTTCCAGCAGAAAACATTTAAGAGATAACTGATTATAGAAGAACCTAATTATTTAATGGCCTGGAGATATTCGAGAAGTCTCCAAACTGGCTATCTCTATTTGTTGATTGAGAAAAGCTGAGGTAAAATAAATCAAATCTCCTTAGTTATTTTAGAAACCTTTAACCCTTCTGGCTTAAATGATTATTAACCTTTGAAGCAGAACAGACCCCTTTTTCTTAATAAGATTTTGAAACATTTATTGCTTAACCAAGACACTAGTACTACAAGAGCCCATCTGTATTCCAAAGGCAAATAAAGGAATAAAGGTCGCGTTTGCCAATGATTTTAGGAGGATTAACAGGAGATGGGTGGGGAATAATTTCTGTAATCCTTTCTTGTGGTTCTTGACTATTTAAGCAGCTTCTTAGCCTCTGTAAAATCAGCCTCTTTTCTTTGAGCACTCAGGGAATGGACTGTCAGCTTCTTGTGAGATTTAATAAAACTTTTAATCTTCATTTTGAGAGATCTCTGAGTACTCACTTTTAGTCAGGGGTCACATTGTCCTACACAGTGCTATTATGATCTCCATAGTACAGTTGAAGAAAGTGGGGCAGAAAATAAAATTTTCTTAATAGGCACAAAGCAAATAAGTGTCTGAAGCTATATTTGCCATAATACTCTGACTCCAGACTTAGTGTTCCATCCACTGAGTAGTCAAGAGCAAAAACATACAAAAAAGATAAAAGTGGAGCATGATCCTTGACAGGTTCCTATAACCTAAGTCTAGAGAAGCACTCTTTGTCAGTTCCTTGTTTAATTAGCACAGTGGATCCCTTTAACCTCTAGGATCAAAATAAACTTTAGCATTTAAAGCTCTTCACAATCTGGCCCCTCCCATTTTTCCAATCTTTTTACCCATTACTTTTCACATGTGCTATGATCCATTCATGCTGATCCAGCCTAGAATCCACTATTCACTATTCATAGAATGGCTTCCCTCCTAAACTCAAGCTTTTAAAATCCCTGGCTCCTTCAAGATTCAGCCATCGGTTCCCTCTCAATTGCCAGGGACATCTCCTCTATAGTTACGTTCTATCTACTTTATATTTATCATATCTATATCTTTCTATATTTATCATGTCCATATCTGTACACATATGTAAATGACAGTCATTCCAACTCTTCATAATCCATTTGGGGCTTTCTGGGCATAGATACAAGAGCAGTTTGCCATTTCCTTCTGATTTTACATATGAGGAAACTGAGACTAACAGCGTTAAATAATTTGCCCTGGGTCACATAACTGCTAAGTGTCTCAGGCCAGATTTGAATTCCAGGGCCATCAGTCTATTCACTATATCATCTAGCTACTCTCAAAATACATATGTGTATATACATAAGTGCATATGTGTATGTATACACACATCTATTCACCCACATGTGTGTGTTTAGGTAGTATGCATACATACATATACACACATACATATCTATACACACACATACACACACACACATATATGTAAAAAAGGACTATGTATTTATTAGTCCCATAATGTATCAAGCATTGTAGTAAGCACTTTACTAATGTCATCTCATTAATCCTTACAACAACCTGGTAAATTAGGTATGTACAATTTTTTTTTAATGAAAAAGCATTTATCGAGTCCTTATTTCATGCAAGTATTGCACTAAATGCTGGCAACACAAAATGAAAAAGAAAAAAAAAAGTTCTTGTCTTCTAAAAACTTGAGTTTTTATACTTTTAGTCAATCAATCAATTTACAAGCATTTATTAAGCACTTACCATAGTCCAAGCCTTGTGCTACTGGCTAGAAAAGCAAAGAAAAAACAAAAAGAGCCCCTGTTCGCATACTTATTTCTCTGTACATTGTCCCCCTCATTAAAATGTGAGCTCTTTGAGGACAGGAGCATTTTGCTTTTTTTGTTTGTTTGTTTCCTTGCCAGTAGCACAATATCTGATCCATAGTAAATAGTTAGTAAATGCATATTGATTGATTAATTAAAATTATAAAAACCCAAGTATATAAAACACTGTGACAAAAAAAAGATAAATATTATGAAAAATGAGCAATCATAGGACTGGAATAAGAATCCAGGATTACATTAAGAAAGACTAACAGTATCATAGGATTACAGAATCTCATAATTAGAAAGGACTTAAAGGTCCATTTAGTTTAATATTTATAGATATGGACCTATTACAGAATGTCCCCAACTTTGAAATTTGGAATAAAAAAGAAATCTTCTGTCCAAGGATACTGAGGACTAAGAAGAAGAGCCTGAGATCTAGGTTCTAAGATTTCATATCCAACATTTTTTTCTTACTGTGAATGCCACCTTTCTATATGTCTAATCTGTAGTTGAGCAAGAATATGTACTACATTATAACTGATACTTACATAGCAATGGAAAATTTGCAGTTAATTTTAAATACATTTTTTATTTTAGATAACTTGCCTTGAATTTGAAGAGATATTATTTTTGAGATTATACCCCAATACTACTTTTCTCTAATTCTTTTATTTTCATAATAAAACTATGAAGCCCACTCCATTTCTTCTAAGGAATTCTTGCCCACAGTAGCATATGTGATGATCGCTTGAATTAAATTCATCTATTCCCATCTATTTGAGTTAACTGACACCTAAGATGTCAATGTTTAATCTTTCTACTTCCTATTTGACCACATCCAACTTATCTTTGTTTGTAGACCTTACAGTTTAGGTTCCTATACAATACAGATTTTTATAACAGTGGACTTTCCTTTCATCATCACAGCTGAGCTTCCTTTTGGCTTTGACCTAGCTGCTTCATTCTTTCTGGAAATACTTATAGTTGTCCTCTGCTCTTTTCCATTAGCATATTAAACATCTTCCAACCTGAGGGGCTTATCTTCTAGTGTCATTTTTTTTTTTAACATTTCAAAACTATTTATGGGGCTTTCTTGGTAAAGATACTAGAATGCTTTGTCATTTTCTTCTCCAGTGATGACCTTCTGTCAGAATTCTCTGTTGTGACCTATATATCTTGGATAACACTACTCACAATTTCACTGTGCCATGAAAGTTTCTATTCCAAAACAAGGCTTGTTGTTGTTGTTTGTCCTTCCTTCTTGAAAAGGGCCATGACATCAGGGAGATGATGCCATGACATGCAAGTGAATTGGAGTTAAGTGAGGGAGGGATGTGCAAGGTCACCTGCCTTACTTTCTCCTCCAGAGTCATCTGGGTCTAATTGCAAAATATAGATCAAGACAACTGAAGATGGTTCTGGATTCAATGAGACTTGATCTTTTTAAGCTAAGGTCTTCAACAGGTTAGTTTGACTACCCATCTGGTGATTAAGCCTAGGATAATAATTGGGGCAAAAATTCTCCTGTTTCATTTAATCCAAAAAAAAAAAAAATCCATAAATAAATGAATGAATCTGGGAGGGAAAGACCTTCTTCAAGGTTTCTGGTCAAAGCAGAAATGACTGCAATTTACATTTAATTCAAGTCAAACAGGACTCTAACAATGACCCATTTGGGTTTTGGCTTAGGATCTATTTGTGGCCATGGCAGTAATCCAAGAGAGGACTACAAATAAATAAATACAAAAGTTTAGAGAGGGAGGGCTCTATTAGTGGGAGGTACCTCAGCTAGTTTTGAAAGAAAATTATGTAAGGTGTCTTGCAAATTTTAATGTTATATGACCCATCTATTAATAATAGTAAAAAGAGGCAGATAGGGGACATTAGAGCAGGGCTTCTTGATTTTTTTCCCCTGGCAACCCATTTTCATACAAGAAATTTTTATGTGACTCTGAGTATATAGATATATAATATAAGGTTATAAAAGAAATATATACAAATAATAAATCATAATCTTGTGACCACACACACATTCTGTTAAACAACCCTGAGTGGAGTTGCAACCCACAATTTAAGAAGTTTTGACATAGAGATTAGAGGTCTGGGCTTGGAATCAGGAAGACCTGCCTGGACTCAAATCCATCTCAGACAGTAGCTGTGTAACTTTGGGCAAGATACTTCACCTATGTCTCTATTAGTTTCTTCAGTTGTGAAGTGAAGATAATAACAGAATTAGGATGCAGATCTAATGAAATAATATATGTAAAGTGCATGACACTTTATATATAACATTGGAATTAATAAATACTTATTTCTTTCCTTCTTTCCTTCCAAATAACAAACAGCCAGGATTGATATAGGGCTTTAAAGTGTACAAATGACTTAACAAATTATCTCAGTAGAGCCTTACAAAAGTAGTGCTTTTTGGATCAGTTAAATGATAGAATATACATACAGGTGGCAGCTGCTAAATTCAAGGAGGCTCATCACATTTAGATTTGCTTTTGTACGGCAGATTGTTTGATCACAATTCACAGAGAACATCACCTAAGTTATAAACAAGTCATAATCTGATTCAGTTGGATGAATATCCACACCATCAAAACTACATATTCTTGAAGAATCAAAAGTTTTTTTTTTTTTTTTTTCTGGGGCAAGTGGCAATGAAGGGCTATATAAATTCTAGGTAATAATTCGTATTGTTGTTTCTAATAAAAATGAGGCACCCTTGAGTTATGTAACTATACCTTAATATGAATTAGAGACACACAGCTGGTGATAATATCCAACAGAATACATGAAACATCTGTAGTTCACCATCATTAGCTTTTCCCAGAAAAGGTTATTAAACAGATTCTGCCAGACCCCAAGTGCATACTTAAGGCCAGTTAACCAGAGCACAGTAAATGCTGAAGATACATCTAGAAGCCTACAAATCTCCCTATGTGATTTCTCCCAGTAACAAACATCATTACCTTTGGAATGGCTCCTTTAAGACCTTCTCCCTGGAGTTGAGTATCAACTTGTAACTCTTCCTGGCATGAGAAAGATATATGAGAGAGTTCTGTAAACTAATGAGTTACTATGGGACTGTTCTCTCCTTGCCAGTAACAGAATTGGTGATTCTCCATGGGCAGAAAATGCAAAGTCCACCATTTCCAAATCTTCATGGAGACAGACTAGCTTGAAGAAGCTGTTTTAAGCACTTGTAAAAACAAAACAAAACAAAAAAGGCTAATGCATTCTTAGTAGGGCTGTGAATTAGTTCAACCATGGAAATCAATTTGAAATTATGCTTAAAAAGTGACTAAAATTTCTATCCCCTTTTATCCTGAGATTTCACTGATAGAAATATACATCAAGAAAGTCAAAATTAGAAAGAAGGGTCTCATATACACAAAATACTTATAGCAGCACTATTTTTTTTATTAACAAAGAACTTAGATGCCAATTAATTGGAGAATGACTAAACAAAATTGTGGTCTACGAATGAAATGGAATATGTGTGCTGTAAGAAACAATGTATAGGAAGTTATAAAAACAAAGCATACGAAGATATATAAATTGATGTAAAGTGAGGCAAGCAGAACCAGGAAAATATATACAATATACAATAACTATAACAATGTAAATATAAAGAACAACAAAATCATTGAAAGTGAATGCTTTGAAATGATAATGATCAAGCTTTGTCCCAAAGAAGAGATATAAGAAGCCCTCTTTTCACAAAAAGAGATGGACAAGGCATATAATATATGGCATATAATGGCAACTAGGTTACACAATGGATTGGGTTCTGGAATCAGGAAAATCTGAGTTCAAATTTTCAGTCTCATCATACTAACTGTCTATGACCATAGGAAAGATACTTAATCTCTATATGCCTCAGTTTCCTCAATAATAAAAACATGGAGATATACTTAACCCCTATCTTCCAAAGTTGTTGTGAGAATCAAATGAGATATTTGCAATGTATTTGGCACAGTGCCTAGATCATAGTAAGTGCCATATAAATGATAGTTATCATCATCATCATCACTATCACCACCACCTAATCCATTAATATATAATAATAGTATAATGTCAAGATTTTTCATTGTATCTTTGCTTTAGACTTATCCAATCATAGTATCTCAGAGTTGGACAAGTATTTGAAACCAGAGGTCATGAGTTTTGATGAGTTTAATATATATTTATATATTTGTTATAAAAAATTGCATCCTGAGAGAGGAGAGAGTATCTTGGAAATGTAGATTTATATATATATATATATATATATATATATATATATATATATATGAGAGACAGACAGATGGCAATAAAAATTTGTTTTAATGAGTTCATACTGGTGTCTGTACTAGGTCTTCCAAAGAGATCATTAAAAAAAGGGAAAGGACCCACATGTGCAAAAATGTTTGTAGCAATTATTTTTAACAAGGAACTGGAAATTGAATGGATGTCCCTTAGCTGGAGAATGGATGAATAAGTTATGGTATATGAATGTAATAAAATATTATTGTTCTGTAATAAATGATGAACAGGCTGATTTCAGAAAGGTCTAGAAAGACTTACATGAACTAATGCTGAGTGAAGTGAGCAGAACCAAGAGAACATTGTAACAAGATTACGTGTTGATCAACTGTGATAGACTTTGCTCTTTTCAACAATGAGGTAATTCAAAGCATTTCCAGTGGATCTGTAATAGAAAGTGCTATTCACAACCAGAGAGAACTATGGACACTGAATGTGGATCAAAGGCATAGTATTTTTATCTTTGTTGTTGTTGTTTGTTTGTTTGCTTGCTTTTCCTCCCCTTTCTTGTGTTTTTTTTTCTTTTTAATCTGATATTTTTGTATAGCATGATGAATATGGAAATATGTTTAGAAAAATTGCATGTGTTTAAACTTTATTATATTGCTTGCTTCTTGAGGAAGAAAGGGAGAGAGAAGGAAAAGATTCAGGGTACAAAGTTTTGCAAAGGCAAATGCTGAAAACTATCTTTGCATGTATTTGGAAAAATAAAATACTATTAAAAATAAAGAATTTATGATGGCTGGTCAAGATGGTACATGTAGATAGCTTGAGCTCAGAAGTTCTGGACTACAGTGGGCTATTATCAACTGACTACCTTTACTAAGTTTGAAATCAATATCTTGGACTCCTAGAAGCAGAGGACTACCAGGTTGCCTACCAGAAGGGGAACATGTCCAGTTTGGAAATAAAGCAAACGAAGGTTGCAATGCTAATCAATTATGGGATCAAGTCTATAAATAATCCCTACACCACATGAAGCCAAAAAATCCAGACAAAAAACCCCCAACAACAATTTATATTGGAAAAATAAAATGATTATCCCATTCATGTCCCAGGTCATGTCCTTTGGAACTGATGTCCAGCCTCTGATATTTATTGTTGTTATTGTTGTTGTTCAGTCAGGTCCAACTCTTTGTGACTCCATTTAAGGTTTTCTTGGTAAAAATATTGGAGTAGTTTGCCATTTCCTTCTCCAGTTCATTTTACGGATGAGTCTTCCTGACTCTAGGCTCCAGCCTCCATCTCACTGTGAGAGCTCCTAAGTGATACAGGGGATAAAACGCAAGGTCTAGAATCAGAAAGACCTGAGTTCAAAAGCAAACACTAGCTGGATGACATTTGACACTTAATCCCATTTATCTCAGTTTCCTGTTAAAAAGCTGTAGAAGAAAATGCTGCCGCTCCCCGCCCCCCCCCCAAAAAAACACAAAAAATTTCAGCACCTTTAACAATGAAATCCCACATAGGGTCACAGAGATTCAGCCAAGACTTTAATGCCGGAGAAACTGAGGCAGGAGAGAGATTAGAGAGTTTTTAACATTTTATTAATTGGAGAGTATAATTGACTGGACAGGACTCTTATCTCAAAGTATCCAGTGATCAATGGGAGAATCCCAAGTCTTTATATACATTTTTTCAAACAAAGAAGGGGAAAGAATCAGGAAATTTCTTTACAGACCCATTTGGTTCTGTCAGGATGGTGGGAGGCTTCAAATTCTTACTAAAAGCCAGAGTCAGGATGTCTGAATAAACAGAAGTAAAGATGTCAATGAGGTATCCAGGATAGTCTTATCTTTTGGAATATTTTAGAGGGGTAATGCCATAAATTATTGAGGGTAGAAGGAGTTAGGAGCCAAGAAGTCTGATTTCCCCCTTATCTTGAGTCTCACATTGACAATTTATAACTTTAGAGCAAATGGTCCTTAGTCTTAATGGACGGGGCAGGGTGAGGAGTAGAGGCGGGGGTTACAATTAAGAAGATTGAGACAAAACAGTTAAGGTAACTGAGGTAGAACAATTCAGGGAAACAGTCAGGACAATAAGGGAAACTAGTGGAGGGAAACTGAGGTAGAACAGTTCAAAGAGACTGTGGCATAACAAGACAAGGACAAACAACAACAATTCTGATTTTTATTTCAGTTCAGTAGATTGTACCATGTAGACCTAATTCAGAATCATCTAGAAAACTCACCAAAAGATGATGCCATTAGGACTGACTTCTGGTCAATTTGAAATTATTTCTCTAGAGGAAATGCTGGAATCTATGAATCTACTTTTGGGTCTTTTCTAATTATAGAAATTCTATAATTCTAGAAATTCTCATAGAAATTTCAGTTCTAAATATTCCTGAGCTTGAATTGATGCTTCTGTCTTCTCTAGGTGAGTTTTCAGCTGTGGTCTTTAGACTGAGCATGAGAAAATAGGCCAGTGATGAAGCCTGTGCCCCAACTTTGCAATACCTCTTCCTGCTTTAGTCTGGTGAGGGCTGAGAACAGCATTTTCCACTGAGGGTGCTGTTTATTCACTGTGCCTGAGGCTCAACAACCTTATTCTGTAAGGGAGGTGAAGAAACTGTGAAATCACCCTTGAAGCATATTACCCACCCTCTCCCTCTTTAATGTTATAGCCTGAATTGGTCATTGTGTGCTAGCTTATCTAGAGTCCTAGAAAGGGATTTAGAATCACTGAATTTGAATTCCAGATCTTTTATTTATGATTCTATGCTGCTTTCTGCAAATCACCTTTCTCATTCTCAGTTCCTTTGTAATGCTGGAGAAACTGAGGCAAGATAGAAATTGGAAAGGTTTTAATATTTTATTTGGATTTCTAAGAGAGAGAGAGAGAGATTGTGCTGGGGGCATGCTCCCCCAGGGCTGATGTCCAAAGTATCCAGCAACAATGCTTGTTCTCAGTGACATTATACACACACACACACACACACACACACACACACACACACGCCTCAACTATAGGGGTAGACTGAGACAGGGGAGGGGTCAGAGCATTGAGAGTGGGAACAGACTATCAATCTGGTTCTAACAGGATGGGGGGAAGCATGGACATTCTGGTAAATTGGGAGAAAGAAGAACAATGACATGATAGGGGGTAGGACCATAAATTCTTTATGACAGAAGGAGTTAAGAGTCAGGAAGTCTGAAATCCCCCTTATCTGGAGTCTCACATTGACAATTTATAACCTTAGAGCAAGTAGCCCTGAGTTATATCAGTCTTAACAAACTGGAGGCAAGGAGGGTAGTTTGCAACTAAGGGGATTGAAGTAGAACAATTAGGAAAACTGAGGCAGAGACAATTTAGGGAAACTGAATCAGGAAAATTAGGGAAACTGAGTCAGGACAATAAAAGGAACTGTGGCACAACACCTTAATTTGCAAATGAAAAACAGAATTTTTTCTCAAAATTCTGTTTTAATACATTTCATCCATCTTTAAAAACATCCTCCAAGTGGTACTCCAGTATTCTTTTTAGTCCTAGTTTTATTTCATTTAAGCACTGAGCTTTTTAGACCAGTGCTTGTTTGTGTGTGTGTGTGTGTGTGTGTGTGTGTGTGTGTGTGTGTTGGGGAATGGGAGGATGAGCTCTGTAGAATAAAGAGTTGAAGGTTATGATTATGACAAAGTCCTTTGTATCTAAGTAGGCATTAACAGAAAGCTAAATTACTGTAAATCTGGAAGCCAAGCTACTCCTTGAGGTAAGCAGGGAGGAGCACTGATAGGATATTTTTGTTTAGAACTTTTGATACTTTTAAGTGAACGTTTATATCAGTCCCACTCAAGGTTGAATTCTTAGCTAAATTCTTTGCAATGACAAAACCATCATAATAATCCCACAGTTACTGTATCCAATCAGAAAGTCAGGTTACATTGTCAACCCCAGAGATTATTTTTTCCCTATTAAAAAACCTACCTGTACCTCACTAGCTTCTTAATTTTTTTTAGGGTTAGTCTACTTACTAAACACCACAGTAGCTAAACTTCTTTAGGAAGTTAGCCCCTCCCTCTCCACTCTATATTGTAATCTCCCACTTGCCAATCCTAAATAATGTCTTCCCCCAATGATCCCTTCCCACTTAATGTTGTCTTCCTCCTGATTAATTATGAATTTTGCTGGAGAATTTAGTGCTCATCTTTTCATTGTTAATTGCTAAAAACCCCTTTTGTCTATCCCTAAAATCTCTGTGCAACCTTTAAGATATCAAGTAATATATCTTTGGACAGATTTGGGACCTGGTTTGCCAAGTACATTCCATGTGACTCTTTGACCCTCCCTCTTAAGTTTGTGCTTTTATGCCTGGGAAATCCATAAGGGTACATTTTCACTATAAAAGATCTGGCTCTTTTCAGGACTAAGCACATTGTGAGATGCTCTCTCTCCCTTGTAGTGTCTTCCTTCTAATGATGTCTTTTCCCTAACTCTAGCTAACTCCTACTAGTTCGCTAAACTCCTCTATAGGTTTAATCTGCCAGTCAATGGCTTATTCCTACCTCATGTAGTATTTCTTTTCTCCTGGGTAATTGTGAATTCCTCCGGGAAACTTGCCTTTTCCTTGCTAACTATATGCTCACCCAACTTTATTACATATTTGCCCTTCCTGGTGTCTATTTTACCTCATATTTTTGTCTATAACCTATTCCCCTAAATAAAGCTACCTTTTGCTAAAGAGAATGGCCATTGTGAATTTGTCACAAGTTTATTTTGAATGAAGAATCACTACCCAGACGTTATCACTTCAATTTCTTTTGTGCCACCAGCCCAAGCAAGAGTCCAGAATATTTTTGGGGTCATACTCCCTAACTCTATCAAAGGCAATGATCTAATAGTCCATCCCCCCAGACTACAGCTAGTATCTAAGTACCCAAAAAATCAAAAGTCTAGAGTTAGGCTAAGTACTCAAAAATACTTCTAACTGATGAAATTTCTTCCTCAGCATTGAAGCAATGTAAATTCCAAGTCAAGCCCAAGGGTATTTCCATCCATCGGATGAAATCAGTTTTTCAGAGTTTAATATTAGTTGGACATCAGGTAATGTTTGAAATTGATACAATACAATATAATTGTATTTACTGAACTGAATCTAATATAGTCAATAGTTGATAAGTACTTACTGTGTGCAGGGTACTGTGCCAGGAGAGAGGGAAGATATAGTTTATTTAAGACTTAGAACTTTTGGAGTAATGGTTTTAGGTTGTTTGGTTCCAATGTCCTTTCCAGGTTTTCACCCTGACATTGGTTCAACTAGAAAAGACTATAAAGATGAGTTGACCAGCCATAAACAAACATTAACAAATTATAAGGAGAGGAGACAATAAAGAGAAAGGGAAAACACCTCAAGTTTTTTTTCCCCTCATTTCTAAGGCTTAGTTTGTTATGCTGTAGATGTAACCCAGTTTTACTCATTATAAAAACTTTTTGTCTAGTTCAATCTTCATCTGAGAGGTGAAGCTGTTCATCTTGGTCCCATAGGTTTTTTCTATTGATGCTTTTATTCATTCAACATTCAAAAAGCATTTGTTTAGTACTTCTTTGTCTTTATTTCTATAAGAGACTCCTAAAACAATCTTGTCTAAGCAATAGCACCAGATACATCTGTGTGGAGAAGTGATCTTTCCCACAGTTCAACAGAATTTTTTTTTTTTTTGAAAAGAACACCTGAAACACAGAGAGAAGCTGACTGCAACTTCTAGGACTCTTTTTAGTGACTGTATCTTTCTATTCTGCTGTCTCCCCCATCACTCCTTCCTAGGCACAATGTGGATATCTTCCATTCCTCCAGTTCATTGCCCCTACCAGATGATCTGGGGACTTAAGTATCCTTTCACTCCCCAGGAGTAATTATTATTTCTCCTTACAGCCATACAGGTTCACAAAAGTCCAAACAAAAATAAGCTTACTTATAAATAGATAAACAGAATTTATATATGATCCTCTGAAAGTAACAATAATCCTTCCACCTCCCAAATGCGTGACCTTGCACCAAAGACTCATAATTCATCTAGAAGATGATTTACTGCTTTCAGTTACTGCTGTACATGGGTTGCTCTTCCCTGCACTCTCCACTCTACTGAATTTTTACTTTGTTCTCAGCAGGTGGAGGTACTCTTGTTGCTATCACTGTACTCCATAGAATCTATTTCTTCTCACTGGGATCTCATCACATTTTAGCCCTTCTTCAACATATTGTATCCATCCTCTTTCCCAAGTAATTTGTTTTTAACTCTGTCAGGGTTGTTGTGAGGCTTAGTTGAGAAGATGTAAAACATTTTGCAAAATATAAAGGAGTATATAGATGCCATGTATTATTACTACTAATTCTTAGTCTACATTTACCAGATATTCAGTCTGCTGGCTTTATTGCCTAAGCATTCTATTACACTATCAAAATAATCTCCAGGATTGACAATGTGATACTGAGCTCAAGCAATGTTTATAAAGCAAAGCAAGGGGCACACTAATAAGTGTTTAACAATGGGGCTTCCCAGAGGGGGAAAAGTGAATACATACCCTTTTTTAAGTTTAATCTGTATTATTAATACTTTTTTAATCTCAGAAAATCAACAAAACAATAAATCAAGCACTTTTTTGTAGCAGTTTCTGATTTCTGAGATGTAAAGAGAAAAAAATGATTTTATTAACTTTAAAACATATACAAATGAATAAATTTTGACCATACTGGGGAAAAAAGTGATTTAGATGAAAACTGGCTATTAAGAACCATGTCTACATGAAAGGGCAGGTCAATTCTCCAAGAGCCTTCACAGATGTGAATCATGACACTTGAAGGAGCCGCAAAGCAGCTTACGCAGATGTTCCTTGGGAATTGGGAATGAAATAAATTAGAGGCAAGAAAGAAAAGGAGAAATATCAGACAATGCAACTGCCTCTCAGTCCAGAGGTCAGAAGCAATTGCTTCTCAGTCTCCTTATATCATCATCATCCTCTCACATGAAGAGACCCATTCTACAGATCTGAGTTAGACCTTCAGCAGTCACTGGCAGGTGGCTCTTGTATCACAACGTATGGTGCCTGAATGTGGGTCATAAGAAACACAAGAAACAAAGAAGCAGCAGCACTTGAGAGCTGTTCCTGAGTAGGATCCTCCCAAAGTTCCTTTAAAAACCCACTTGGAAGCAAAGGGAGAAGAGACTCAGTAAAACAATTAATTAATTAATCAATTTTTTGTTTACATGAATTTAGTTACATTTGCATAAATTTAAATTAAATTGATAAAAATTAATTAAATTAATTAAATTAAAATAAATTAAATTAGGAGTGATTAAATGGGCCAACACATCAAAGGGCTGCGCTAGGAGACTGATGAGAGACTTATGAAAAATGTCTGTTCTGACTATAGGCCTCTTTTCTGTTTGAAAGTTTGCCTCCATGATATCTTAAAAGCTTCCACACCTGCTATAGTGCTGTTTGCACTCTCTAGCTTGTGGACTCAGATATGTTGGCATGTGGACTTAGATAACAGCTAATGCATAAACTTACTGACTATGCTGTGGGGGAAAATAATCCCATTTTTATAAAAACAAAAAATGGGGAATTGTTAAGGATCATGCCTAAGTGAAGGGGCAGATCAATTCTCTGAAAGCCTCCACAGCTGTGAATCATAACAAAGCAAGAAGTTCTTTGGGGATTGGGAATGAAATAAATTGGAGGCAACAGGGAAGAGGAGAGAGGTCAGACAATGCAAATGCCTCTCAGTCCAGAGGTCAGAGAATGCAGCAGCCTTTCAGTCTCCTTGTATCATCATCATCCTCTCACATCCATTCTATAGGTCTGAGTTAGACCTCCAGTAGCTACTGGCTGGTGACTCCCGTATTACAACAACTGGCATATTATGTGAACTAAGAAGAACCAGGAAAACAATGATTGCAATAATGAGATGAACACCAAGAAGAAGCTTAATTTTGGTTAAATATAATGCCATGAAGAATAGGCAATCAATTAATTAATCAATCAACACATATTTATTTAGCCATAAGCACTATGCTAAGTGCTAGGGATACAAAGACAAAAGTGAAATCATCTTTACTTTCAAAGCTAATAAAAATAATGATGACAGTAATTAATAGCATTAATAAGTAGCATTTGAGATAGAGCACCTACTATATGTCAGGAACTCTGCTAAAGCATTTAATTTTTTTTTTTTCTCATTTTGTCTTTCCAACAGCTCTAGGAGATAGGTGTTATTATACTCTCTAATTTACAGATGAGGAAATTGAAACAAACAGAAGAGACTTTTTCAAGGTTACAGAGCTATTAAGTGTCTTAGGCCAGATATGAACTTATGTCTTCTTGACACAGATCCAACACCTGGGATCCAGCTCTTTCTATTGTACCACCTAGCTACTTCTTATTGTCAAGATCACCCCCTCTACACTTAATCTTATCCCTTTCCATTTTCTCCAGCAAGTCATATCTTTATCATTAACAAATCTGATGGTCTTTTTTCAGTTCTTATCTTTTTCCACCTATTGGTTGCATTTGACATTGCACAAAACATCTTTCTGGTTACTCTTTCCTCTTCAGGTTTTTATGGCACCATTCTCTTTGGGTTCACTTTCTAACTGTATAATCACTTCTTAGTCTACTTTGCTTATCATCCATATCAGGTCCTCTTGCCAGGGATGTTCATCTTCCCCAAGATTCTGTCCTGGCATTTTCTTCTCCTTTTAATCTCACTTGGTAACATTATTGGCACCAGTTTCTCCAGTCCTTCATGCACTGGTTATCCAAGATGCATCTTAAATTTAGCAGTCTGAAATTGAACTCATTATCTTTCTTTCTAAAACTTCCTTTCTTTAAAAAATCATATTTATTTTAATTTAGTTTATGGAACAAACATTTATATAACATTATATATATACAAATACATATATTTTAAAAGGTGATTGCTCATAAAACTGCAAGTCTTTTATGTATTTCTTGCTATTATTTTTTTTTTTTTTTTTTGGCTGAGGCAATTAAGGTTGGGTGACTTGCCCAGGGTCACAGAGCTTTTTTTTTGGCTGAGGCAATTGAGGTTGGGTGACTTGCCCAGGGTCACAGAGCTGTGAAGTATTGTGTCCAAGGGCAGATTTGAACTCAGGTCCTCCTGACTTCAGGGCTGGTGCTCCATCCACTGCACCACTTAGCTGCACCTCTTGCTGTTCTTTTTATAGATATTTTTATAGATATTATAAAGTTATCATGTAAATCACTTTCCCCAAGAGATGGTCACCAATAGATGCAAATATACATACTTCTATTTATCAATTCTTTTCTGAATATAGACAGCATCCTTCTTCTGTATGCAGTTTGATAGCTTTTTGGGCATAATTCCAGATTGCTCTCCAGAATGGTTGGATTTATCCACAATTCCACCAACAATGTATTAGTGTCCCTGTTTTCCCACATCCCCTCCAACATTCCGCATTATCTTTCCCTGTCATTCTAGCCAGTCTGACAGGTGTGTAGTGGTATCTCAGAGTTATCTTAATTTGAATTTCTCTGATTAATAATGACTTGGAACATCTTTTCATATGTCTAGAAATAGTTTCAATTTCATCATCTGAAAATTGTCTGTTCATATCCTTTGACCATTTATCAATTGGAGAATGGCTTGATTTCTTATAAATTAGAGTCAATTCTCTATATATTTTGGAAATGAGTCCTTTATCAGAACCTTTGACTGTAAAAATGTTTTCCCAGTTTATTGTTTCCCTTCTAATCTTACCTGCATTAGTTTTATTTGTACAAAAACTTTTCAATTTGATATAATCAAAATTTTCTATTTTGTAGTCAATAGTGATCTCTAGTTCTTCTTTGGTCAGAAATTCCTTCCTCTTCCACAGGTCTGAGAGGTAAACTATCTTATGCTCTTCCAATTTATTTATAATCTCATTCTTTATGCCTAGATCATGAACCCATTTTGACCTTATCTTGGTGTACAGTGTTAAGTGTGGATCAATGCCTAGTTTATGCCATACTAATTTCCAATTTTCCCAGCAATTTTTGTCAAATAATGCATAATAGGGTCTTTGGGTTTGTCAAACACTAGATAATTAAAGTTATTGGCTGTTTTGTGCTTTGAACCTAACCTATTCCATTGATCAACTAGTTTATTTCTTAGCCAATTCCAGATGGTTTTATTAACCGCTGTTTTATAATATAATTTTAGATCTGGTACAGCTAGGCCACCTTCATTTGATCTTTTTTTCATTAATTCCCTTGAAATTCTTGACCTTTTGTTTTTCCATATGAACTTTGTTGTTATTTTTTCTAGGTCATTAAAATAGTTTTTGGGAAGTCTGATTGGTATAGCACCAAATAAATAGATTAGTTTAGGTAGTATTGTCATCTTTATTATATTTGCTAGCCCAATCTAAGAGCATTTAATATTTTTCCAGTTGGTTAGATCAGATTTAATTTGTGTGGAAAGTGTTTTGTAGTTTTGCTCATAAAGTTTCTGATTTTCCCTTGGCAGATAGATTCCTAAATATTTTATACTATCAGTAGTTACTTTAAATGGAATTTCTCTTTGTAACTCTGACTGTTGGATTTTGTTACTGATATATAAGAATGCTGATAACTTATGGGGTTTATTTTATAACCAGCAACTTTGCTAAAGTTGTGGATTATTTCAAATAACTTTTTAGTAGAATCTCTGGGGTTCTCTAAGTATACCATCATATCATCAGCAAAGAGTGATAATTTGGTTTCCTCATTGCCTATTCTTATTCCTTTAATCTCTTTCTCAGCTCTTATTGCCAAAGCTAGCATTTCTAATACAATATTAAATAGTAATGGTGGTAGTGGGCAACTTTGTTTCACTCCTGATTTTATTGGGAATGGTTGCAGTTTGCCCCCATTACATAGGATGCTTACTGATGGTTTTAAATAGATGCTACTGCTTATTTTAAGGAAAAGTCCATTTATTCCTATACTCTCAAGTGTTTTAATAGGAATGGATGATGGATTTTATCAAATGCTTTTTCTGCATCTGTTGAGATGATCATATGGTTTTTGTTAATTTGGTTATTAATATGGCCAATTATACTGATAGT
This sequence comes from Sarcophilus harrisii, assembly GCF_902635505.1. NCBI lineage: Eukaryota > Metazoa > Chordata > Mammalia > Dasyuromorphia > Dasyuridae > Sarcophilus > Sarcophilus harrisii. Next base: position 586,501,221 of record NC_045426.1, on the reverse strand, counting down.
TTTCCTAATATCGAACCAGCCCTGCATTCCTGGTATAAATCCTACTTGATCATAATGTATTATCCTGGGGATGATTTTCTGTAGTCTTTTTGCTAATATTTTATTTAAGATTTTAGCATCAATATTCATTAAGGAGATTGGTCTATAATTTTCTTTCTCTGTTTTCCATCTACCTGGTTTAGGTATCAGTACCATGTCTGTGTCATAAAAGGCATTTGGTAGGACTCCTTCATTCCCTATTTTTTCAAATAGTTTATAAAGCATTGGGACTAATTGTTCTTTGAATGTTTGGTAGAATTTACATGTAAATCCATCTGGTCCTGGGGATTTTTTTTTTAGGGAGCTGTTTAATTGCTTGTTCTATTTCTTTTTCTGAAATGGGAGTATTTAAGCAATTTACTTCCTCCTCTGATAATCTGGGAAGCCTATATTTTTGGAGGTAGTCATCCATTTAGCTTAGGTTATCAAATTTATTGGCATAAAGTTGGGCAAAGTAAACCCTTATTATATCTTTAATTTCCTCTTCATTGGTGGAAAGTTCTCCCTTTTCATTTTTAAGACTACTAATTTGATTTTCCTCTCTCCTTTTTCTAATCAGATTTACCAAAGATTTATCAATTTTATTGGTTTTCATAAAACCAACTCTTAGTTATTTATTAGTTCAATAGTGTTTTTTTACTTTCAATATTATTAATTTCTCCTTTTAATTTAGAATTTCAAGTTTAGTAATTGATTGGGGTTTTTAATTTGGTCTTTTTCTAGCTTTTTAAGTTGCAACAATTCATTGACCTTCTCTTTCTCTATTTTGTTCCAGTAAGCCTCTAAGGATACAAAGTTTCCCCTTATTACCGCTTTGGCTGCATCCCACAAATTTTGGTATGATGTCTCACCGTTGTCATTATCTTGAGTGACACAATTAATAATTGTGTCTATAATTTGCTGTTTTACCCAAGCATTCTTTAAGATGAGATTATTTAGCTTCCAATTACTTTTTGATGTATTTACACCTAACTTTTTGTTGAATGTAGTTTTTATTGCATTGTGATCTGAAAAGAAAGCATTTACTATTTCTGCCTTCCTGCATTTAATTTTGAGGTCTTTATGTCCTAATATATGGTCAGTTTTTGTGTAGGTTCCATGAACTGCTGAGAAGAAAGTATACTCCTTTCTGTCACCATTCAGTTTTCTCCAGAGATCTATCATATCTAATTTTTCTAATATTCTATTTATCTCTTTAATTTCTTTCTTATTTGTTTTGTGATTTGATTTATCTAAATCTGAGAGTGCAAGATTGAGATCTCCCACTATTATAGTTTTGCTGTCTATTTCTTCTCCTAACTTTCTTAACTTCTCCTTTAGGAAGTTAGATGCTATACCACTTGGTGCATATATGTTTAATACTGATATTGCTTCATTTTCTATAGTACCTTTTAGCAAGATATAGTTTCCTTCCTTATCTCTTTTAATTAGATCAATTTTTGCTTTTGCTTGATCTGAGATAAGGATGGCTACCCCTGCTTTTTTGACTTCACCTGAAGCATAATAGATTCTGCTCCAGCCTTTTACCTTTACTCTGTATGTATCTCCCTGTTTTAAATATGTTTCCTGTAAACAACATATTGTAGGGTTCTGACTTTTGATCCAGTCTGCTATCCGCCTCCTCTTTATGGGGGAGTTCATCCCATTCACATTTACGGTTAAAATTATTAATTCTGTATTTCCTGCCATCCTAATATCCCCAGATTATGCTTTTCTTTTTCTTGCCCTCCTTCCCCTCTTCCTTAGTATTAAACTTATTGGTCCCACTTGCATCACCCAGCTCTCCCTCTTTAGTATCCCTCCTTCCTCCCTTTGAATCCCTTCCCCTTTCTTGTACCCTTCCCTTATTACTCTTTTTCCTTTTCCCTTTTCCTCTCCCACTTTTTAATGAGGTGAGAGAAGATTCTCTGTAAAACAAATGTGTCAATTATTTCCTCTTTGAGCCAACTCTGATGAGAGTAAGATTCGCACAATGTTCCTCCCCCTCTCTAAGTTCCCTCAGATATGATAGGTTTCCTTTGCCTCATCGTCACATGTAGTTTCCTTTTTTTATCTCCCCTTTTCCCTTTTTCTGACACTATCCCCTTTCCATTTCTACTTCCCTTTTTTATGCTATATCAGTAAAATCAAATTATACATGTGGTTTTTATGTATATCCACAACAGAAATACAGTTCTCAAGAGTTCCTTTTACCTTTTTCTACTTGTCTTGAGTCCTGTTGTTGGAGATCAAATTTTTTGTTTAAGTCTGGTTTTTTCTTTAGAAACAGATGGAATTCCTCTGTTTCATTAAATGTCCATCTTCTTCCATGGAAAAAAATGCTCAGCTTAGCTGGGTAGTTTATTCTTGGCTGCATTCCAAGTTCTTTTGCCTTTTGGAATATCAAATTCCAGGCCCTTCGATCCTTTAATGTTGAGGCAGCCAGATCTTGTGTGACCCTTATTGTGGCACCTTGGTATTTGAACTGTTTTTCCTGGCTGCTTGTAGAATTTTTTCTTTAGTCTGAAAATTCTGAAGTTTGGCCACAATATTCCTCGGAGTCTTTATTTTAGGGTCTTTTTCAGAAGGTGTTCGATGGATTCTTTCAATGCCTATTTTACCTTCCAGTTCTATTACTTCTGGGCAGTTCTCTTTAATGATTTCCTGTAAAATAGTATCTAGGCTCTTTTTTTCATCATAATTTTTAGGTAGTCCGATGATCCTTAGGTTATCTCTCCTAGATCTATTTTCCAGGTCTGTTGTTTTTCCAAGTAAATATTTGACATTTTTTTCCAATCTTTCATTTTTTTTGGTTTTGCTTGACTGATTCTTCCTGTCTCAATGAATCAGTCATTTCTATTTGTTCAGTTCTGATTTTTAGTGAGTTATTTTCTTCATTAGCTTTTTTTTACTTCTTTTTGTATATGTCCAATTGAGTTTTTAAATGAGTCATTTTGCTCTATGGAATTTTTTTCCATTTCACTAATTTTTTTTTTTTTTTTTGTTTTAGTGAGTTATTTTCTTTCTCCAATTCACAAATTCTGTTTCCCTGCACTTCTTGGGAGTTTTTTACCTTTTTACCTTTTCCAATTCACATTTCAGGAAGTTGTTTTCTTTTTCCACTTTATCAAATTTTTCTTTTAGTGAGTTATATGTCTTTTCTGTATTCTCTTGCATAGCTTCTCTTTCCTTTCCCCATTTTTCTTCTAGTTCTCTTTTAAGGGTTTTAGTAGTCTCTTCTATGAGAACCTTTTGTATTGGGGATCAACAATTGTCTGGAGACTGTCTGCTATTAGTCTCTTCAGGGTTGAAAAGCTGTTCTCTTTCTGAATAGAAACTATCAATTGTCCTTTTGATTTTCTTACTCATTTTGTTAAAGCCTGTAGAGTCTGCCTTCAAGGCCAGGAGGTTACTAGCTTCCTCTGCAGAGCAGTGAAGGGTGTATGGACAGGTAGCTGTCCTGCTAGCCAGCTGCAAAAAGCAGCGAGATACTGGAGTGCTCTGAGAAAGAGTTCTCCACCTGGAAGTAACTCAGGACTGCAGGGCAGAGCTGGGAAAGTGTCCTGAAAAGAACCCTCCCCCCCCCCCCCTTGAGATAATGACTGCCCTGGGGCTAGTCGCTGAGCAGTGAAAGTTTCACTATCTCAAGCCAAATCCCATCCTGGGGCTGTGGGTATTAGCAGTTGAGCAGTGAATGGATTTGCAGGAACTGAAAGTGTCTCTGCCCCAGGAAACACAGTCCTGTTGGGGAAGTTCTATTGCCCCAGGCGGAGCCATCCACTGTGCTGATTAGAGGCTGCCCAGGCTGTGCCCCCCTGCCATGCGGGTTTGTAACTGACCCCTCCTTCTCTCCTCCCTCCTCCCCCTTCACTCAAAGCCCCAAACTGCAGGATGTGGCTGCAGGGCTGCGTTTCAGTCTGCCTGAGTCACTTCCGGGTTTGAGCAGTTACAGCCAGATCTTGTTAGGTTCTGGTGTGTTTTAGAGTACCCTCTATTTTAAGCTTTAATTTCTCTGCCAGTTTACTGCTTTGTAATCAAGGCAGAGCAGTTAGCCTATAGCAGAGTGGTCTCTAGCCACAGAGATCACCCCCACCCCTGGTCTGCTCAGGACGCTAGTCTCTCACTGCCTGTGCTGATCTGTTCTTGGCCCCTCAGGACAAAGCTTTCCTGGTGATCTTCCAGATTGACTTCAGCTGGTAAGTTGTATGCTTCTGATCTTCATGAATTTAAGCAGTGAAGAGCTATTTCTGAGGCTGGATAAAATAGTTGGTTATGAAGGGAATGAGAGGAGCTTAGAAAGTAGCATGTGCCTTCTCCGCCATCTTGGCTCTGCCCCCACCCACTAATGCTGGTAAAAATATTATTGAACAGTACAGTTGAAGGACAGACATCTAGGGACTTCTACTGCAGAAAAGAGAACAAATATTTATTAAGCACTTACTATGTACTAGGCATGGTGTTAATCTCTTAAAAGGTATGTTTTCATTTTATCCTCACTACAATTCTTAAAGGTGAGTATATACATTATTATCTACTCATTATACACCTGAGAAAAATGAGGCAGACAGATTAAATGACTATTTTAGGGTCACATAGCTAGGAAGTATCTGGATTTGAATTCAGGTATTACTGATTCTAGAACCCATATTTTAGCCATGGTGTCACCTAGCTATCTGCAGAAGAAATGTCAAATTCAAGCCTACCAGATTTAGATTTAAAACAGAATACAATTAAAAAAAAACTTCATGGAATTAAATTAAAAACTATAATCAATAACAATAAAAATGTAAATTGTATACAATTACTGACATATGTGGACACTGGTTTTCTCCATCTTTACATCTGACACACAATAGCTCTCTTTATGTCTGATTCCTACAAAAATGTGAATTCCATCAAGACAGAGCTTACTCCTCACAGACAAGTCCTTTCAAAACTTAAATGACCAAAAATCTCTGCCAATGATTGAAGCTCCAGTCCCCCAAGACAAATAAAATCTGAAAGAGCAACCTTCTTGTTTTTCTCAAAGAGGAATAAGCCTTGTCCATGTAAAACAGTTATCTCTGGTACTACAGTGGCAGAAACCAGGAGGTAAAGATGAAGAGCAGAAGCATTTCAGATGTAGGGAAGAGTCAGTGAAAATTTTAAAGCAAAATGTTTTATTCAAGGAATGATAAGGAGATTAAGGTATACAATCATCACAGAGTATTTGTTGGGAGGCAACATTTAAGACTGGAAAGGTCTGTGTATGTGTGTGTGTGCACAGGTAGAAGGAGTACAAGGAGAGAGTAGTGCCATAAAAACCTAGAAAGAGAATCAAAAAGGAGAGGATCATTGACAATGTAAAAGGCAACAAAGAGAGATCAAGGAGGATGATTGAGAAAAGGCCATTAAATAGCTCTTAACATTAGGAAGTTTTTTTTTTTTTGTATCAAGTTTTAACTTGTTTCTTTGTCACTTTTACCTAAATTCCTAATTCTGCCTTCCTAGTGCCAAGCAAAAAAGATTTAATTACTCTTCTGTGTGAAAGAGCATCCAACACCAGAATTATGCATCACATCTATGCCCAATTTTTTCTTCTTCAGGCTAAATATCCTCATTTCTTCCAACCAGTTCCTATATGACATGATTTTGCAGAACTTTTAAAAAATAATTTTAAAGCACATCTCTGAAAATACAGAAAAGAGAATGTTTTGAGTAAAAGTGAAACTTTATTGAATCAAAGGATTCTATGAATTGAAAGAAATCTTAGAAATTACTTTGCACAAATAATGCATCTTGGAGACCTGAGTGAGAGGCAACTCACCATTTCCCAATGCAGGATATACCATTGCCAGACAAATCTAATCCAATATTTACACTGGTTGATCCTGATTTGGGCATTTGAAATCAAGGAGAACTTTTCTATTTTATCTTGCATATGAGAATCTCTAAATACTTAAAGACATTCATTTCTTAGGGTTGTACAGTCTTGGAATGTTTCTGACTGACATCTCCTCTATGACCCAAGAAACTCATTTTTGAGAAAACCTCATCAATTTTCAAGATCTCATCAGGCATGGTACTTACCCTCATTCGACAATGGAGCCATGAACTCCCAAATCCAAACTTTCCATTTAAGGAGGGAACTAAACTCAGACATTCCTCATTCCTTATCTGACATTTCTCAGTCTTCTCCACCACTCCATCACTTCTCTCTCCTTGAGAGCAAGGACTTTTTCTTCTTTCTTTCTTTCTTTCTTTCTTTCTTTCTTTCTTTCTTTCTTTCTTTCTTTCTTTCTTTCTTTCTCTCTCTTTCTCTCTTTCTTTCCTTATGCCTTCTTTTCTTCTTTCCTTCTCTTTTCTCCTTTTTTCTTTCTTTTTCTCTTTCCTTTTTTCTTTCTTTCTTTCTTTTTTTCTCTCTCTCTCTCTCTCTCTCTCTCTCTCTCTCTCTCTCTCCCTCTCTCACCTCTTTCTCCCTCCCTTTCTGTCTGTTTCTCTTTTATTCACAAATGAATAAAACTTCTTTCCAAAACTTCTCTATTTTTGTCAAGGGCACCATTAACCTTCCAGTTATATAGGTTTGCAAACTAGATGTTGTGCTCAACTACTCGCTTTTTTTTAACCTCACATATCCAAGCAGTTATTCAACAATGCCATTTTTACATCCCAAACATCTCTCATATATGTACCCTTCTTTCTTTTCATAAGCCCAACATCTCAGTTCAGGCCCTTGTCATCTTTGACCTGATAATTAGAGTACTCTTTTTACTGCCTTGTCTATTCCCATTGAAAAACATCCTACATGCAGCTGCTAAAGAGTTTTTCTTAACCAATGTGATCATGTCAGTCCCCTATACGATAAACTCCAATGGCTCCCTAATGAAGAAATGAATACAAAATATATTTATTAAGTTCTTAGTATGTTCCAAACAATATGCTAAATCTAGGGATATAAATGGGATCTGATATAAAGTTTTCTGTTTTGCTTTTAAGCTTCCATAACTTGACCCAAATTTGTCTTTTCAGATTTATACATTATTGCACTTTATATAATGGAATATCATGGAATAGCTGACTATTGGTCAGCTAATGGGGTCTTTTATCCTGTTCCTTATTCATTATACTCAATCTCTGTCTCCATGACTTTGCATTGATCATTCTCAATATTTCTCTCTCTCTCTCTCTCTGTCTCTGTCTCTCTTTCTTTCCTTCCTTCTTTCTTTCTCTTTCTCTCTTTCTTTTCTTCTTCCTTCTTTTCTTCTTTCTTTTTCTATTTCCTTTTTTCTTTCTTTCTTTCCTTCCTCCTTCTTTTCTTCTTTCCTTCTCTTTTCTCCTTTCCTTCCTTTTTCTTTCTTTCTTTCTTTCTTTCAGGATAAAGGAAACTGATGACTGGGGAGAAATATTTGTACCAAATACATCTATATCCAAGATACATAGAAAATTAAAAACACTACATAAGACCAGTTAATTTTCTCTAGGTGAGTGGTCAAAGGATATGCATAAACATTTCTCAAAAGAACTGCAGATTATTAACAATTAATGATAAAATACAAATAAAACCAATTCTGAGGTTTCACTTCATATCTAGCAAACATGAATTGATGTAGATAGAAGAAAAGCAATACACACAATGACTGCAACAATGTAAATGGAAGGACAACCACCACAACCAAAGCAACCAAAAGTGAGTACTACAAAATTGTGAGTAGGGCACTAAAGAAGAGATATGAGAAGACACCTCTGTCCCAGTCTTTGCAGAGGTGGGAGGCATACAAGTGCAGAACATTGTGGGCATTTTCCAGACTTTAACAATGTATTTGGTAGATTTTTTTTTCTTTCCCTCTTCCTATTATTTTAAACTATTATTTGTTAGATGGTGATCTAGGAGGGGAAGGGATACTGGGAGAATTTTGGGGGGAAATTTTATTTTATTTTTGTCCTTTGTTTAGTATTTTATTTTCCCTAATTCCACATAAAAACAATTTCTTAACATTCATTTCTAAAATTTTGAGTTCCAAATTTTCTCCTTTTCTTCCTCATCATCTTCTTCACTGAGAAGGCAAAAAATATGATGTAGATTATACATGTATAGTGATGCAAAACATATTTCTATGCTTTTTGAAGTTTTGAAAACAATTTTATTAAAATTTTTATTTAAAAAGGAATTAGGAATATGAAGAATTCACAAAAAGCATGTGAAGATTTATATGAACTGATGCAAAATAAAAAAAATAGAACCAAGAACATGAGATGCATGAGTAGGATGACACAGTCAAGATTGATTCTGTGTGATGATTTATTTTTGATCCTATTTACAATTAACTTTGTCCTATAACTGTCTAAGTTAGGAGTCAGGGGTCTTTTTCTTTGACCTAAGTTCAGAATTCAGCTAGCTAATAATGAATTAAATTTAGAAATTCAATCCCCAAGCTAATTATTAATATATTCTTGTTTCAAGGAATGTAGCTAACCTTAGGGAATGTGACTTGCCATAAAGGAGTTAGGTGTAATATCCTTATACCATCAAGCTATGAAGGTTTGCTGTCCAAAATGTCCAAAATGCAGCTAGACTCAGATAACAAATATTTAGTCACAGAGGAAGGAGAAAGTCATTGCTGACCCCTCATTACCAATCTTCCAATGAATTATGTTGTTCACCTCACCTCAGCTATATAACCAACAGCATTGTCCTCAACATGATTTCCTCAACCCCATGATGCCCCCTATCCTTTACTGGTTTTGGTTCTGTGCTTATAGAATGAGTTGTGCCTTCAATTTTGGATCTTTGCCATAAATCAAGTCAAGCCATTGACTACTTTTTTCCCAGCTTTCTCTCCCTGACAATAAAATGTTACCTTACTTGGAGAAATGTGACTCACTTTATCTTTTTGTTAAATTTCTTTCACAACAAGGACAATATACTTGTAAAGAAAGATAAAAAAAATGAAAGGAAATACTGAATTATTATAATAAACTTTGACTCAAAGAAGAATTTAGAAAACAGACCTCAATAATGTTTTCTTTATTTGAAAAAGTGGGGGATTAATGTTCAGAGCAATGAATATAATTCTTCATTCTTTTCTGTCAGGTCCCTCCCTCCTCCTCAAGGAACTGATCCATCCTCCAGAATCAGAGTGCCACAACAGGATTTGAACTTTCTCTGGAAGATACACAAATTTGGGCTTTATTAAAGTCAATTTCTCCCATTCTAGGCAATCTTTCTAGGGATGCATCAGTGGAAAAAAGCACTGGTTTTGGCATCTGAAGACATTCTATCACATTTTATCTCTGACGTTTCCTCATCTGTAAAATATGGGAGTTGGACTATCTAGATGGCTTCCAAGGTTCCTTCCAGCTGTGAAACTAATTTCTATCCAAGAGAACAACACATGCCTTTATGAGTCTTATCTGACTAGCATTATTCTAAGAATTTGCATTGTTCCTTGAGGGCAAAAAAAATTTGGAGTTGCTAGAGGGGCAGGCAACCTCCTTCCCATCATCCCCTCACTGTTTTAATTATTCTTGGCAATAGATGAAGGGCAAATTTGTTTGTCCATACTTACCGTAATCCATCTTCCACTCAGCCTAAAGCACAGGTCTGACAATGCCACCCCTCCCCCATCAAAAAATTCCAGTGGTTTATCATTTCTAAAATCAAATACAAAATCATCCTTTTAGAATTCAAAATCTTTTATAACCTGATCCTTGCTACCTTCCCAGTCTTCTTAAATCTTACTTCCTGATTTATACTCTTCATTAACACTGGTCTTCTTTATTTTTCATAAACAATCATCTCTTGGTTCTGGGCATTTTCTCTGGCTATCTCTCATGCCCAAAATGGTCTTCCTCCTCCTATCTCTCCCCTGACTTCTTTCAAGTCCCATTTAAAATCCCATATTCTTTCTAACCTCTCTTAATTATTGTGTCTTCCCTTCCTTAATTATTTATCCTATACAAAGCTGTTTGTGCACAGCTTGTTTGTTGCCTCTCCTATTAAGACTATGAGTTCCTTGAGAGCCAGGACTATATTTTGCCTCTTTTTTATATCCCTGGCACTTAACACCATGCCTGTCACATGATAGTACCTAATAGTGTGCTAAATAAAAGTTTTTGTCTGAGAATCTAACTTTATATCCAACTTCAATATGCCTTGTCTTCTACACTTAGGATTTACTCATATAGTGAAGAGGCTCTTTTGCTCAACCCTACTCCACTAGCTCTTAGCCATGCCATGGTTCTCCTCCTCCAGTTCCCACTAGAGAACTAACTCTGACATTCTAGCATTCTTTTTTATGCTTCTAGTCTTAGGATTCAGTTCAGATATGTTTGAATTAAATAATTCTAAACGCTGAGGTTTAATTTTCCCACTTTCAATAAGGTATGAATATATTGATCAATGCTAAAGTTTAGGGTACCGGTCAACTCAGTTATTCAGTTGGAACCAATGAAACTCCAAAAATGTCCCTAATAATTTCAGTGAAGTATTAATGGTTAACCTATACCTTACTTTCTTTTTGTTTAGTTCTTTTCAGTCAAGTCTAATTCTTTGTGACTGCTTTTAGGATTTTCATTAATCAATTATTCATTAATTAAATTAATCAATTAATCTTTCATTAATCAAAATTCCAGATATTTTCTATTTTCGCCTCATTAAACACAAAAATGTGTGTTTATTCCTGGTTACAATTTTCATTGTATAGGTGGATTTCAAATTGATTGAATGATTATATTCAAAAAGTAGTCATCCTTACCTCAATATTAACTTAGAAGGAAGTCTTCTGGGGGATCTCTGCTTGTGTCTGTACTGTTTTACATTTTTACCAATGACTTGGATAAGCCATGAGTCAATCCTTGTGTAGAATACATGTTTATCCCTATTAACATGTATATACATATACATATTAAATGTAAATGTATCACAAATTAGATAACAAAAATAATTGGTTAGGGAAATATGAAGTAAGGAAGATAACAATGGGTTAAGGGAGGCGTGTCATGATCTGAATCTTATAAAAAGAGTCAATGTAGCATTTGATAACAAGTATGATGAATTTTGGGGAATAGGTCACAAAACAATTAAAAGTTATATGGGTACAAGGCTGTATGAGCCAATGAATAAATCAGCATTGCCATACAAGGGAATATGTGTTGAAAAGAAAAGAAAACTTACAGATGTGTATGGTGGTGGTGGTGGTGGTTATATTGTAGGAATAGGAAAATGATCTTTGAAATGGAAAGATATGTTGATTCTAAGAATGGAGAAATATTCAGATTTGATCACAGATGAGTTAAAGACAACTTCAGAATTTTGATGTTAGGGAGAAAGGGTAGCTGTGCCCTCAAGTAGGTTATTGATGAAAAGAAAAGTTTCACATGTATAAGACTATTCATAGTTTCATTATTTTTGACAGTAAAAATCTGGAAACAAAATATGTTCCCAATAATTGGAAAATGGAAGGACATATTGTGGTACAGGAATGTAATGGAATATAACTGGGATATAAGGAAAGTCCTTATATAAATAATTCAGAGAAGCACAAGACTCAAGTGAAGTGATATAGAGAAAAATGAACATAGACAAGAGTAATATACACAACTACAGTACCAAAAATACAACACAGAGGGAAAGTCTTAAAAAGAAAAAAAAAAAAAGATTGTTTCAGAGATAGGAAAAAAGTTTGCATGTGTATCCATTCTCACAGAGGAATTTAGGTGGAAACACCATCATCACCACCACCACAGATGGAAGGTTTGTTTCCTTTTTTAAATTACATTGTACTCTAAAAAGTGAAAAGAATGAATAGATAAGAACTAGACAACTTAGAAGCCAACTTGGTCTATTCATCTAGACCCAAAGTTGTCTCTAGACTCATTGTCTGAACTGTTACATCAGTTTTGGTCTCTGTGAGATTTCTCCTCCCATCCCACAATTTCTTGACAATGCCATTCTTGATTCTGAGAAACACAGGTTAAAGTAAAAGAAAGTCACCCAAAGCCTCAAAATCATAAAAAGAAAACCTACCAGGCTAGCAGGTCTGTTTATGCAGCACTACAGGATGTATATCTTCAAAGTCAAAATAGTAGCATTACAATGTAAACATCACATTCCTTTATTTGGGTTGAAACATGAACCTGAGAGATAACAATTGTTTTTTACCAGTTTCACGTCCAGAACAACTGTGAACTTTGGCAAAGCAATTTTGAACAATTCCATTGTTCTTGAGGACTATGGAAGTGTTTCAAATCTTTGTCATCATGTCACAAAATCCATCTGAAGGCAAAGGCTCATCAAAAACTTGAATAGTAATGACTTTTTAATATAAAAGCTTATCACTTAACACAACACATGATTGTTGATTTAGAAATCCATTTCTCTTGCTAACAGTGTAAAAAATAAAGGCTTTGGGGAAGTGGTTTAACTTTGGGCATTAATGCTAGGGAAAACCTGCACCAGATTCATTGGGATATAGAAGAGATAAAGGAAAGGTGGGAGAAAAGCATATCATACACTTCTGTAAAGAAAATGTTTTATTTAAAGTGTTAATTACCATTACCAGAATGAATTTGATTTACATTAGTTGGCGTTCAGTACAGGCCTTATCTGCCCTTTTGTTCCAACTGGGATTCCCTTTATGTTTAAAACATATTATGTACAAGACAGCAATGGTCACTGGAATAGTGCTATTTACATGACTAAATCATAGGTAGAATTGCAGACATGAAAATTAAAAAAAATACATCAACTTTTAAATAAATACTGCATAATGACAAATATGTACAAATATTCCATGTCATGTCCTTCTTATTAAAATTAGAAATAATTTATATAGGAATATGCACAAAAGATTACTTGACTCCATCTTAGTATCAGGAAAATGGTAACAGTTTTTTTTTTTTAAATTCTAATGGATAGTATGGACTGTATGTCTCTTTAATCAATTGTTGCTGGTACATAGGCATCTAAATTATTTCAATATACATAGGTTAATTGGTTTCTTCCACAACTTAATATCGATCCATTGTACATCTCAGAATGTCAAGACATAGTCTTGGTGAATTTCATATTGCACCACAAAAAGAAGGCATTTTTAGTGATACTCCTTGTAACTTCTGCACCCCATCAGGTAAGACTTTTTATTTTAATGGGCAGCATTTTATTTTTGAAAAAAAAATTACAAAAAATCGAAAATGCTATGTGCATGGCCTTAAGTAAATGAATGCTGTGAAGACTTTCAAAAACATTGCAAGATATTTTGATTTATCTATGGTATGTTATGGACCACAACAGATGGGCTTGTAGATGTTAGCTAATCTTATTTCCTTTAAACAATAGAATTGATCACAAATTCGAACTTGCAGCAAGCAGCATGCCCCTCTTCTTCCTTTACAATGTTAATAATTGCTGCTTAAATTGAAATCAGGGGGATTCACTAGGATTTTACTTTGAGACATTTGGTGATGGCATCAATGAACAACAAACACATTCAACTTTCTCCAGACCAATTAGAAAATATACATAAAGTTTTTTCTGACATTTTCCCAGCAGGTTTTTGTGTACCATCAAGTTTTCCAAGAAGTTTTCCTTAGAAGTATACTATATAAAGAATTGAGTTTCATAGAACAAAAATAAATAAGCAATCTTTAGTTAAGATTATTTAGCACTGTATGACTATTCAGAATAAATGGAAACCAGTAAAATAAATTAATTTTTCCTTTAAAAAAATAGTTAAGACCTTCTAGAAATAATACTTCAATCCCTGGATGAAAGACACTGGTGCTGAAAACAGTTTTATTAAAGACATTACACAATGGCCACATGACTCCAGGATTTTTTTGTAGAATTCAATTTGAAGGTGAGAAAAAATAAAAATAAGTTACCATGCACTGTACAATAAACTGCAAAAAGTTCAAATATCTTCTTTATCAAATACATGCTGACTTTAATGTACTCCCAAGCCATGTTGCAAAATTCTTTTCAACATGCTGGAAATAATGAAAGCTTTTAAAAGTACTCTTTTTTTTCTCAAAGTATTCAGAAATGCAGAAGGATCTGCAGTCCTAAATCAAAGATGGAGCATATGAGAATATTAAGTCAAAAATAGCAGTTTTAAAGTATAGTGATCATCCTGGTAAGTGGGAGTGGGATAGTGGAAATCATAAGAGACAGAAGAAGAAGAGATAGAGAAGAGGAAGAAAGATGTATACAATTAGCACATAATGTTGAACTTTACAAGGTTTTTACCTTTTACATTTAAATAAATTGAATATATTACACTTGTCACATAAAGAATTTCAGTATTTTTCTAGAAAGTATTGTCATTTTTGATGTCTGCAAAACACAGACTATGATTAAAGAATGATAAACGTGGTGTGTCTTTGTATCACCCTGTTGCATTCTCTCCCTTTTAAAACCATGCACTAGTGAAATTTTTTTTAAAAAATAATATAAATTGTTGAAAATGGCTGATTTTATTCTTTTTTTTGCAAGTTGCAGCCCCAAGAAAATAATTTTAAGTGTTCAGCTAAACTGTGTCCATGCAAAAAAAGTTTCTTTAATTTCATACAGTACAGTATAGCCACAGAACTTGTTTTTCAGTCTATCACATCTTGGCTTTTACTGAAACGACAGGTGGAGCTAGAGGTCTGCCACTCATCTTGGAAGCTGCCAATGTGTGCTGTGCTTCATTTTCTTCCTCAGTTTCCATAGGAGGTCTGATTTTTTTTTCTGACCATATCTTTGGTCTCCTGCTTGTCACCTCATATTTCTTACTACCCTATTGACTTGTAATGGCTTCATGGTCACATAGCTCCATTTTTGTGGCATAACTAGGCTTTATTTTTGGGGGGGAAGGAAGGGAGGTGGAAGGAACATGTTAGAGAAAACAATTTTTTTTAAAAGGATCAAGAAAATAAAGATGTCATTGAAAAGGATGTTTGTTGCATGAGATAGATTCATATTAATCCATGGCTTCATATTGTACCAAAAAATGAGTGTCACTGAACTCCAAACCCATTAGTTCTTCATAGCTCCACTCCTTCACCTGAGGGCCTTCTTTAGGGCACAATGTGTGCAGCTTCCTCTGAGAACACAGGATCGCTTTGTATCCCTAGAAATAGGCTCAGGAGACACAACAGTAAGCATGCAGTGTTACCAGGGTTTGCGACCTGTATTTTTTTTTTTTTTTTTTTTTTGTAACGCTGGTTGCTATGACAGTTTTACAGATGCTATGAACGAGCATAAGAAGGTCCAGTTGAACTTTCCAAAGATGATTGGGAAGCTCTTCTAGTCAGAGGGGCCAAAGTTGGATCTACTAGGGAAGAAGGGGGGAACAGTTTGAACCATCCAATCACCATATTAGACAACTCCAATTCATCTAAAAGTATCTGGGCCACTCCCATAAAGGATTTATGATCCATTCGTCCATAATCTCCCCAAACAATGATCTGTTGGAAAAGCAGAAAGGAGAACAACTTTAGTATGAATAAATAAGTGATAATAGTTTATAAGCTAAAATGTGCTGTGATCATGTTATTTAGACAATGTAAATAGCTGTATTTAATAAGTGGTATGTTTAATCATTCTATTGCTATAATACAATAATAAATTAGGAAAGTTAATTTTGTAACTGTGTAGATAAAATTTATATTGAAAGTATTCTAGGGAAATTAAATTTATGTGTGAAGTAAAGTTCGCACATTTAGTCTCCTCAAAGGAGACTCTTTTTAAGCTTAAGAGCAGAACCTTGGGACACAGTTTCAATTATTTACAGAAATAGAAAAAGAAAGGAATGTGATAAGAGACATAGTCTGTGATGATCTACTCTGGAAAAATACTTTTCTATATAAAAAGGGAAAAATTCAGTAAATACCTGTAAAACCTTTCCCTGTGGGCTTTCATCAAATGACAACAGTTGTTGGTAAAGTGGTTCCAGTGTCTTTCTTGCCACTTTTGTTTTCTTTTTGGCTATGCAGACTCCATTATCTAAGAGATACACCTTTACATATGGTGCTGAGAAGGAAAAAAGGAAGGAAAAGAAGTAAAGATCTACTCAGATTAAATGACCCAAACTTTGAGGGGTGGGGAGGTATTTTGTGTGTGTGTGTGTGTGTGTGTAGAGTGTGTGTGCATGTATGTCCAAAGCAAGAGCCAAAACAGGTGTTGAAAGAACTCAAGACTATGAGATTATAATCAAAAGCTACAATTCTGAACACAAAATCCTAAAACAGCTGGATAAAAATTGAAAAATCAAATCAAATGATTATATATTGGTGTATACACTGTTTCTGAGTTGGGCACTGATTTGACACCTTAGTTCAGAAATTTGAAAAACTTATTAACCAAGTTTTAAAATTTAATATTACAGAATGTGTACAAGAAATACATCTCAAGAATGTTGCTTTATACCAGAAATATGGGAAGTGGATTAGTGGATAACAGATGGAAATGTTTAACAAAGAAATTAAAAGAAAAAACAAACTACAACTTAGATAATATTAAGTTGAGATTTTATAAGTCACTATGCAGTTCACAGGATCTGTTTCTATTTGAGTTTGACCCTACAGCTTTGCACAACCTGTTTTTTTTTTTTAATAAATGCCTAATTAACACAGTAAGTTTAGAATTAATTACATTCCCCACCTATCCCAAAATTATCTTGCTTTATATTTTATGTGCATATAGTCTTTAAGCAAAGGATGAATGATATGTTTAAATTAAATTGGGATGAGGCACACAAAAAATGTGAATTCTATATATTTTTTTTCTTTATGACAATAAAAACTTTTTCATCCATGGCGAAAAATAACAAAAGTGTGGTACAAGTCAAATACTTTTAGAAAGGCTATTTAATAAATAATGCATAACATAATAACAAAATTAAAGATTAATAAAAGATTTAAGATACTATGTCAGACAGTGAAAGATCTTATCATGAAATATCACTGTTAAAAAGTTCACGTCTTTCACTGGAGATATCATTACTTCTTTAGTTTGCTAATGTAGTTTATGCCTAATGATAAACACTTCAATATTACAGTGATATTGAAGTACTAAAAGTGCTGTAAGTAAATATTTTCACAAAAGAATTTTTGTGTTTGTTTCTCCCAAATACAGAAAGAGACACTTTTAGTGTAGCATTCAGATCAGATATATGCTTAATGTATTTCTGAGGCTCATGTGTTTCTTTCATTATAAAATCAAGCTCTTAATGAACTTAATAGGGGAATTTCTTCAGAACACTAATTAATGAGAAACTGGTCTTTTTACATCCACTATGACAAAATATAAATTAACTAATCTATGTCTTCAGCCTTAATATAACCCAGAGGTCCAATTACACATTTCAACAAACTGCCAAGATATAAATAGAACTTGAGAATTTTGACTCATATTTTGCTGAAAAAATTAAGGCCATTTACTGAGAAATGCTTTCTCCCCTCTTTATCTTAGAGACTTCTGTTGCTTCACTTTTTGTTGTTGTTGTTGTTGAGGCAACTGGAGTTAAGTGACTTGCCCAGGGTCACACAGCTAGAAAGTGTTAAGCATCTGAGACCAGATTTAAACTCAGCTCCTCCTGACTTCAGGGCTGGTGCTCTATCTACTGCACCACCTAGTTGTCTTTCATTCATATTTCACATGAAGAGATATATGTTCTTCTTGCTAAGGCAAATTACTCTACCTGTATATTACATCTCACTTCATCCTGTCCTCCCAGAACTACAGGCTCCAAAACTGCACCTTATCCCCCATATTTAAAATTCTATAAGTTCTATTGTTTTACTGCTATTATTTTCACATCTGTGCCCTTCTTTACATTATTACTGCAAACACTTTAATTCAAGTTTTTATTAACTCTGAAATGAACGTCTATAATATCTTCCATATTGGTCTTTTTATTTTTAGTCTCTCCCTTCTCCAATGTACCCTTCATAAGAATGCCCAAATTTCTCTCTAATCATTTCAAAGTTGCAAGGAATGTAAGAGTCACCCCACATTTAACAGGAATATGTTTTTATAAAGATTCAATTCATTGACTCACTACTTCCTGAAATGGTCCAGTACAGCGTCTGGAGTCAGGAACAGATCTTCCTGAATTTAAATGTGGCTTAAGATGCTTGCTATCTGTGAGTCCTGGGCAAGTTGCTTAACCTATTTGCCTTAGTTTCCTCATGTATAAAATGAGCTGGAGAAGGAATGACAAACCACTCCAGTATCTTTGTCAAGAAAACCCCAAATGGGGTCATGAAGAGTAGACATGGCCAAAGAATGACTTAACAACAATAGCAACTACCTTTGTGACCTCCAAATAACAGCCATTCTAATATTAGAAGATGGTAAAAAAACAAAACAAACAAAAAACAACAACAACAACAAAAAAACAAATAGTTGAAGCCTTGATAATGTGCTATACAAACTCAGTCAAGAAGACTTGGATTCAAATGCTACCTCAGATACTTAGTAGTGAGGTGATCCCAGAAAAGACACATCCTTTTTTCTGTCTTAATTTTCTAATAATAGCATCTATGTCACAGAGTTGTGAGTATCATATCAGATAATATTTGTTGAGTGCTTAGCACAGTGCCCAGCACATAGTAAACATTTAATAAATGCTGGTTTCCTTACCTCCATCCTATTAATGTGCTCCATGGTGGCCTTCTCCTCCAGGTTAAACATCCCTAAATTGTTAACCTGTTCCTTATCTGACAGTGGAGCCCAGCCCACTCCATTAGCAGGTGATGTGCTTCTATAAATGGGTCTAAGATCACACCAGCTGTTTTGCTGCCAATACCACATTAACCCATACTGACTTCACAAAATATCCTGGTGTTTTTTTTTTTTTTTTTTGTTTTGTTTTTAATGTGGCCCCTTATCAAGTCAAGCCTCCTCTGAATCCTGTACTTGTGTGGTTCATTTTTTGAACTCAGATTTAGAAACTTACTTCACTACCTATTAAATAAAACAAAATCCTAAATCTTGGCATTATGTTTCCAAATATCCTTTCCAATTTTACCTCATATTTCCTTCATATGATCTTTAGTATAATCACATTTGATTGCTACCAATGACCCCTTTTAGTCTACCTCTCTTTAAGCTCTGTGCCTTTATTTTCATCATTCCCTCATGTCTAGAAATGACTCTTCCGCATTTGTGTTGAAAGTTTGCCTTTATATTCCCATCTAACTCATTTTTATCTTTTCCAGAAGTGTTCCCTGATTTTCCTAGCTTAAAGTAACTAAGAGAGTTTCATCTGGATGTTTTTTGTACTTACCAAAACATTTGCCTGCACCTTTGCATAATCTTATTCTACCATATATAATTTGAATATGTCATTTTCCTTTTAAATTGTAAATTTCTAGAAAGCAAGATCTTTGTTTAACTTTATTTATATTTTCATTGTCCTTTTACATAGTAGATAATTTACTCTGTTGAATTGAATTTCAAAATGCATTATGGACTTTATCAGTTTTTATTTTTGCCTCTATTTAGTTTAAATACATGGAGTAAGTACCTGAACAGAAGTCTTTAAAAATAATGGGCATTTTTCAGTTGTTCAATGAAAACAAACTCTCTAAAATAGAAAGTAGTAGATGAGGCATGTGGAGAGTGCTATACTAAGATAAATAAATCTTCAAAGGTGCTAAAAGTAGAAATGCTCTTCAGTTCTTACCTGGCAGTGTCTTTGAACCTGGTTTTACAACAAGGCCACGGGCCCGAATTATTTCTACCTCCAATTGTCCCTTTTTGTCCATCATTCCAACCTGAATGTCACCTAAGGGAATTTTTAAAAAGGGCATTAGCATCCAAAGATAATCAGAGAGCTTCACATTCAGATCTCTTAAAGGATCACTGTTTAATTTGGCATTTGCCAACAAACTTCTGGACATCAGTTCAAATTTTTATGTCATGGATTCCTCGTCTAAAAACAATTCAATAAACAAGTATAAATACTTTTAAATGATACCCATTTTTGCTCAACTCTAAAACATTTCAAATAAATATGAAATTAAAAAAAGTTTCTAAAGATTTCTCAAAATGAAGAGAATATGACTTAGAATAACATTATCATTTACCTCTATATAATCTCATAACAGGAATACTCACCCATAGCTGGTGTGGCCAATGTTTGACGCCCAACTAACTGAGCTGGACCAAGGCCATCTAGAAAATCACTGAATTGGCTATCTGAGGCCAATCGAACACCAGGGAAAATCAAACTAAGAGGGAAAAAATATATATCAAGGTTAAATCCTTATTCTTTTTTTCAAAGTAAGACAGGTTTTTGTTTTGTTTAGTTTAGTTTTTTAATATGATTCTCTTTGAAACTCCTAAAACAATCACTGTATGTTATGACTTAGTTGGCATTTCATAGGCAATCTGCTACCACTGGTTACTTTTTTAAAAACATGGCTGTCTCATCTCCCGAGATAGCTTATAATCTAATAGTTTATAAGCTATATATAGGGATGGAATTTGTTTTTTCTTTGTTTGTATGTCCTACAGTATCTATTGTAGCTACAAATATACAATGCACTAATAAAACACACATTATCCTAAAGCAGCCCAATATCTGAAAATGAATCCTCATGACAAATTGCCATCAAATATGTTTTATAGTCTTTGAAAACGTCTCATGAGGGGAGGAATTCATTGTTTTCACAAGGTAGTCCATTCCATTTTTTGACAATTTTAATTGTTCAGGAAGTCTGTTCTTGCATCAAATTCGAATTTGCTTCTCTGCAACTTCCCTTTGTTCTTCTGTCCATTGAAATCAAACAGAATAAGTCTAAACTGTTGTAACATCTCTTCAAATAGAGGAACACAAGTATATTATATCTCCCCTAAATCTTTTATTTACTAGGGTTAATATCTTCAGTTTATTCAACTGATTTTCATATGGAATGAACTTGAGTCTTTCACTATTTTTTTTCCTTTTTTTCTGGATAATTTCTAGCTTATTAACATCCTTTTAAAAGGTAGAATGCAGAACTTAACATACTATGTCACATCTGACCTTACCATAACAGAGTAAGTGGGACTATTTTCTCCTTATTTTGGGACACTATGTTTCTTTATGTAGTCTAAGAGTATATTCACTTTCTTGGCTACTACAATATAATGCTAAATAATTCTGAGTATACAGTCTATTAAAAGCTCTATTTTTTGGATGAACAATTATCTAGTAATACCTCTCCCATTTTGTCTTTGAGAAGCTGACTTTTAAAAACTCAGAAATGAGACTTTATATTTATAATTTTTATTTACTCAATACATAACATTTTTTTTTGCAACACTTTGTTTAGAGTGTAACTTTTGCTCACTGAAGACTGCTCAAATTCTCTGTCTTTTCTTTCTCAGACTTCAAGGCTTTCATTTCTTTAGGCTTTCTATTCAATTCTTACCTTAAAAGTCTTTATCCAGGTAACCCTATGCTTTTATAAAACCTTTGGTATATATTCAGAGTTCTATGTATGTTTGCACTGAGTCCATTCATCTAGTCAATTCAAACTTTTAATCATAGGCTGTAATCTTTTAGTGAGCTAGTATTTTACATGTCTAATCTAAACTGTTCAACTCTTCCCAAATTTCATTATTATGTTATATAACTTTATCAATGTATTAGCCAACTATATTTTTGTTTCTTCTATTGATTATGATGCTACAGGAAGATTATTGAATTTTACTTTCCTTTATTAAAATCCTACTCTCATTTTTATACCAACACTCATTGACAATTTCATTGACTATTAACTTGCTAATAACAATAATGCAAAAAAAGCTTAAAGGTATTCAATGTGCAAAAGAGCATGACAAAAAGGAAAAATGAGCAGACTAAGAACAGGGAAAAATTTGGACCAGAATCTGACTACTAATACTTGCTGATTGCTGGTGAATAATTTTATTTACTTAATTTCAGTTTTCTTCTCTGAAAGATGGAAGTAATAATATCTCCAACTTCATAAGTCCAGTAAGAGACTTAAATGAAGAAATAAAGTAAAGGAAGCATTTTGCCATCTTTAAAATGCTATATAAATGTTTCCTATTATTATTAGTCTTTTTCACTAAGTACTTCCATCAATGACAGGTTTGTTTAAAAGAAATATTAACAGAGGAATGTTTTGCCATTTCTTTTGGAATGATATATTTAGTTGACCATTAATCATTGAATAAGAAAAATTTAAGAATTCCAATGACATCTGATAATTCTAAAAAGCCAGGACAACAGATTTTTTTGAAGGAAGAAGAGCAAGGATATTTTTACCAACTATTCTTATTATAAAAGTTTAGTAAATGATCTCTTCTAAAAAATAATTATATCTGGCTAATTGAATGGTAGCAACTGAAGTACAAGGTTCAAAGTACTTTGACAGAGTTTATATACTATGGAATTAGAAAGTCATACTCCAACCCCACCTCAAAGGGCTACCTTCAGAGCCCTAAGGGAATAGTTATATTGCTCTGGGGATTATGATTATCAGAGTAAATGGGAGTTGGTATAAAGACCCTCAGAATTTCTTTCTCTCTGTCTCTTTCTTTCTATTTCTCTGTTTTTTTCTCTCAATTTCTCTGTCTCTGCCTCTGTTTCTGTCTCTGTCTCTCTCTCTCACACACACACACACACACACAAACACACACACACACACACACACACACCATGTGTTGAAAACTTGAGCCCTCTGTCCTACCCACCCTACCGATATATGCTCTGATGTGCAGTTTCACATGTTATATTAATAATAGGTACACAAGTTATCAGCCTATGAAAAGGGTAATAAAATTGACCTTCAGAGCAAGTTAATAAATCCTCAGTTAATATTATGCCACAGTTCCCTTTTAATATCCTGACCCAGTTTCTCCAATTGTCCTATTTAGTTACTCTGCCTCAGGTTATAACCTTTCCCTCTTAATGTTTGATGAGATAAAGGTTTTATATCTTTAGGCTATAATCATTCCTTCTTAATGTTTGACAGGATAAAGATCTATCCATTTTAGACATCATTAGAATATCAGTAACCTCTCCAGTACCTCCCTCCATTGTGTCATCCTAGATGCCTCCTCCCATTAGGTTATCCCCATCCAGGTACCTCCCTCATTATGTCATTGTTCTTGTTATCCTATAAAAATCTTGCTGTCCCAATATTCAGGGCTAGATTCTTTGAGATCATAGTCTCATTCAGCCCTGGGACCAACCATGGATGCATTTGGTCCCAGTATATTTCTCCATTTAATAAACTATTAAATTGGTCTCTAATTGTCTTGCTCAGTTTCTCTGGCATTACATTTACAAGCACAAAGGCTGAGAGAAAATGGTTTCTGCAATTTGGAAGTAGACAAGACAATCCTATCCGTGCTCACAATATTCACTCACTTTCCTTCAGAGCTATAACTGTTCATGCTGCCATCTGTAGATTCGCGGCTTGCCTGTCGAGTCATCCAGTTTCTCATTTCTACTGCCAGACCAGTTTCTGTACTCCTCTGGACAGTACTCCTTAGTTTTTTGCCTCCAGCTTCTGTATGAACACAAAACAATAGCAGTGCCATAACTAATTTGTGACAAAAAGAAGCTGTAAAGATGATTGTGATCTCTTCAAGAAAAGAACTACATAAATACAATACACCATTATTATTAAGAGAGAAGAACAAAGGTGTTAAACAATGTTTGCTGTGTAGGTAGGGGAAAAAAAAACAAAGAAATCTTTAAAATGGGAGCAAATTGCACAAAGAACTATTATTTTACTCCAAGTTATTTATGACAGCACACCGATTTTTAGCATCACAAACAGAAAAGGTTCAATTAAAAAATAAAAACATACTTTGTTTCCAGTGAGATTTCAAAATGCTTTCTCTCATAACTTATAGTATTATACCTTTCCCTCTGCCCCTTCTTGTTATAGAGAAGGGACAAAGCTGAACTATTTAAGGAAGGTCAGATATTGAATAATTCAAGGACTTGTCTTTAATTTTTATATCTAAATGCTAAACAGCAAAGCTTCCCTATTTAGTAATGGCCCAGTCATTTGTTATAGGAGAAAGAAGATGCTAATTTAAAAATAATGGCGTTTTGGAAGATGAAACCCCAGTAGTACCATATAAGAAAAGATTTTTTTTTTAAATGCTATGAAGGGGTAGAACAAAAGCAATTGAAAAATCTGTCTTTTGTTCTTAAAACAGAAACAACCACAACATGCAAGGGGAACAGGAACAAAAGCGAAAAGTGAAATTTGTGAACATAAAAGCATTTGTAAAAATGATCGTTTTAGGTTCTTAGAATAGTTTGTTGATCTTTTAAATAGTCATGTTATGAATAGATATAGCAGATCATTATGTTAGATAATGAAATCCAAAGAAGCCTCATTTTCACTGGGTTGTAACTTGTACTTTAATTAACAAACCTCACCTCATCTCTTCTTAAGACCTTCCTAAGAGTTTTCACAGGCTTGTATTTATGCTTGAACTAACTCTGCTCCAATGGACCAATTATGTTACTTACTTTCTCTAAAAGATAGCTAAACTAAGAAATCTATCAAGGGAAGTTAATTCCAAACATTTAACCCACAATACATGCTATTAGTAATAACTTTTACATAGCTTTTTCAACTTTTTCTCATATAACTCTGTGTTTATCTTCAAATTTGTGTCTATAATACATGTCCATGCATGTATTATAATTAAGATATTTAAACATACTCTCTATCTATAGTAATGAAATAACAAGGAGGCTAATACAATACAACATCAAAGAGTCAAAATTCTAGAGTCCAAAGAGACCTAAGAGGCTCTCAAGCCAACTGCATCATTTTGTAGATGGAGAAACTGAGGCCAAGGGAATTTAAGTGATTTGCCCAAGATCACACTGGTAAATCAGTCAGTTAGTTAAACACCATTTATAAAGCACTCCACTAAAAGGTCTAAGCAGGTCTTCACTAAAAGGGGCAATATTTAATATTCAGTTGCACCTTATTGCTTCTCAAATATTTACATTTATTGGTGGTATAAGTATTTGAATAAAGTACCTATCTTTCACTCTAGGAATTGACTCCAAATCAAAATGAAGTTATGTTGTAAAGGTGTCATTTAGGAAGATCTAAAACACTCTATCTTGATTTTATGGGACTATGTTCCAAATCTTATCTTATCCCCTGCCTCAATTATTTCTTAAGAACAAATAGATTTTTAGAATAGACTTTTTAAATAAAGATGACAAATAGAACAAAATATGGACTGAAAGGAATTGGGACCTGAGTTGACATTTTTTGGAAACTCAGAATATTTTAGGAAGGGAAGTAGAACATAGAAAACAGAAGTGCAAATGACAGACATGACAGACAAAGGAGACTGGGAGGAGATAATGTCTAATTTAAATATTGGAGGGATAGTAGAAGATGAGATTGGTCAGGAAAACTGGAATTAATTGAATTATGAAGAACCTCAAATACCGGAATGAGGAAAAGAACTTGGAGGTGAAAGTGCAAGAAGAAGAATAATGGAAAAAAACAAAAATCTTGTGTAGCCCTTGGGCTCATTTACTACTTATACAAATCATT
Organism: Sarcophilus harrisii; assembly: GCF_902635505.1. NCBI lineage: Eukaryota > Metazoa > Chordata > Mammalia > Dasyuromorphia > Dasyuridae > Sarcophilus > Sarcophilus harrisii. The sequence continues at coordinate 586,475,679 of NC_045426.1, read as the reverse complement.
TTACTTCTTGGAGTCCCAGTTTCTTCATCTGTAAAATGAGGAAAATATTATTTTTATTACTTACCTCATAAAATACATGTGAATAAAATACTTGATGAATCCTAAAGTACTATATAAGAATAAGCTATTTTTATAATTATTATTTAAAAAATATCCAAAAGATAGTAAACATGTTGTACTGATATTGGCATAAGGAGTATGTCGAAAGTAGAAATTTATACATTCTCAATGAATGCTTCATTTAATAGTAACAGATATGATGTGAAATAAATTAATTATTGTGACACTGAAAATTAATTATTTAAAAAACTAAGCAACTCCTTAAAATATACAGTTACCTTAGGAGACTACAGATTTATTGAGTCTAATATATTGGTGGTTTCACATTGATTGAACCACACCCAGTTTCTCAGTAAAGTCAATTGTGCTAGGGTTACACACAGATGATAAATAACAAGATACATTAAAATGATGTACAGATGGATACATAATCTCATTGATGTAGGTTCTCCCTCCAATGCCAAAATACAAGCCATCTGTGCCATTTTGTCCTTTGTGTTTTTTGTGCATGTTCTTCCATAATCTTCCATAAAGGTTCTCCTCAATGTTCCTGAGATTTTTCCTTGGATCTTTTAGGAAAGTACCATTGCAGCACTCAATTTTCCCATTTGTTATTCATCATTTTTCCTATAGAATCAGTCAACTTTTAACGGAACACTTTCAGAATATTATACAGCATTTTTGCACCATTATGTTTTTAGTATGCTGTGGCCTACTTGTGCCCATGACTATTTCAGTTCCTTCCCCTTTTGAGACTCAAAACCCATCTTTAGATTACAACAGACTTCTAGGTTCTATTCCAAAACATAAGTTAGTCACTTAAAAAGTTTCATTTAAATTTTATAGAAGATACAGCACTTGTCCCATAAATATTTAAAATAATAAGATATGATTATTTTATTTCTTAATACCAAAACCTTTTGGCTACATGAATAATAGTAAACATTAAATCATTATAGTACTTTTTACCTAATATGTGAAAGTATCTGTCTGTCATATTGTTGCTTAAAAGTATTTTGCTACCAATAAAAACTACTAGCCCTTAGGTCTACTTTCTACTTTCTACAAAATTTTTTATGAGATTAACTGATTCATGTTCATAATTGAAGGTACCCAGATAAAGATTTGAAAATATCAAGCATTCATAGACAATATTCTATAATAGACCAAATCACTAATTTATATAATTGACTCAAGAATAAAGAGAACACAAGATCCTACTCTGCTTACTGTCTGTTAATTACAGAAAAAATTTACTTATCAGAGTAACATTATACCTTGAAGGATATCTTCCAACAAAGTATCTCATAAAAAATATATCAAAAATCAAAATATATCAAAAATCCTTGAAATAAGTAAAAAGAGAAAATCTATGTTTGAACTTTTGTTCAATGTCACAATACTCCCTAACCAGTTCATTAACCTTAAATTTGTGGCCAACAGCACTGTAACTCATGGCTGAGTAAAGCATATCTTAAATATGTATTTTTTCCTTAAGGCACCTCTCAGACTTCTTGCCCTCAGGAAGTTGCCTAGGACTACATTTTGAAGCAATTTTCAGGAAAATACCAATAAAGAGAACAAAAAAATATGGATAAACAAGTGTCTAAATAAACTGCATAAAGGATATTTGTTTATATTACGAGAGCTGAAACAAGAAGGCATTATTGATTTATTTGACCTCAGCTAAGAATATGTGTATCAGGTGAGTTTTGTTTTGTTTTGTTTTGTTTTTTGTCATTTTGTGCCAATCCATGATTTGGGGATTAAAAATAAATTTTAGCAAATAGATGAATTTACAAATATAGAGTTTATGAAAAATGAGGATCAAGTGTATATCTTAATTTCATAAAACATTAAAAAAAAACCAAGCAGAAGGCCTAAAATTGTTTATATTAATAAGATCTGAATTTTTTTCATATTTTTGGAATATTTCATATAACAAAATGACACAAAGAGACAACATATCCAAACTTATGTGATACAGCAAATGTAGTAAAGGCTGCTAAATTTACATTGTTAAGTGCTTTCATAAGTAAGAAAGAAATAGATCAATAAACCAGGCATACAATTAAAAACCTAAAAAAGCAACAATTCAAACAACCCCAAAACAGAAATATAACAAAGGAAGTGATTATTAAAAAAGAAAATAAAAGATATATAAATTTAGATGATCAAGCTAAAAAAATAGCTAGTTATAATCTCATTTTAAAAATTATTATCAAAAATTAAAAGGAAAATTTACAATAAGAGGAAATAAGAGACAATGGGATTTTTTTTTTGTCAAATAACATGTCAATAAAAGTAATAATATAGATCAGATGTCAAATTCAAGGCCTCAAAGTATTCTTAAACTTCTTCATTATCTCCCAATTAGATTAAAATTTAAGGTTTTCTAAATCAACATGTAGCTGTACAGATACATTTGTATTTGGGTTTGACATGAATGACTTAGCTGACATGGATGATATATTTATGAAAATATTACATATCCAGGTTAACTGAGTAACTTATTCATCAAAATAACCAAATATAAGAAAAAGAAATTGAACAAGTCAAAAATGAACTTTCATAGATGGATAAAAAAAGAAGGGCAAGACAATTTACAAGTGAATTGTATTCACAGAATAATTCTAATATCAGGAAGAGATGAAGCAGAGACAGAAAGCTACTAAAATACCTCTAAGCAATATCAATATTAAATATTAAATAAAATATTAGCAAAGACATTACAATAATACATTAATAAATTTATGTGCTATGATGAAGTTAGATTTATTCTAGGAATGCATAGTTAGCTCAGTATATGAAAATTATAAATAGAATTAAAAGTCTATATTGGTAATAAAAATGACTAAAAAAACCTCACATGATTATGGCAATATTGGTTAACAAAAGCCAACACATTTGTTTTTTTCTTTTTAAAGCCACACTAGAAAGCTTAGGAATAAATGGTCTTTTCCTTAATATGATAAGTAGTATCTATCTTAAAATAAGTGCTAAGAATAGAGGCCTTTCTAATTAGTCAGGGATAAGGCAGGGGTATTCATTAGCATTAATGCTTTTTAACAGAATGTTAGAAATGGTAGTTATAGCAATAGAAAAGAAAAAAAATTAGAAAAAAGAAAGAAAAAAACAAAATGATTACTTTTTTGCAGAAGGTATGATGGCCTGTCTAGAGAACTTAACTAACGTCAACTAAAATTAGTTGAAACAATAACTTCACAAAGTTATGGGAAATAAAATAAATCCAGTTAGACAGACTGATTTAAAAGGGAATGAATATCACTTCTACATATTGCTAATGAAACCTAGCAGGAAGTGATAGGGAAATTAAGGTATTTAGGAATCTAATTATTAAAACACATAGAGGAACCATAAGTATATGATTATAAGACTCTGTTTTCAAAAGAAAAACACACTTAAATCACTGGAGAAATATAAATTGTTTGGAATCAGGCTGTTCCAAAAAGGCAAAAGTAATAACTGACTACCTAATTTGATTTACTTATTCAGAGCCATAACAACTAAAAAAAAAAAAGGATTATTTTACAAAGCTAAACAAAACAAAAACCCCAAACAGACAGCAATCCAACACACACACACACACACACACACACACACACACACACACACACACACAAATTCTCCTGTCATAATAAAAAGTAAAAAATCTCAAGGGAAATAATAAAAAAAAAATGAAAGGTGGCCTCGCAATACCAGATCTCAAACTAAACCAGCAAAAACATGGGTAACTGGTTAAAAAATACAGAAGTTAATCAATACAAGAGCTTAGCTATAAAATTTACAGAAGCAAAGCAAGAATAGCATAGTGTTAATAAATTCAAGACCATAGCTAACTAGGATAATGACTATTCAACAAAAATTCACTCATTCCCAATACTGAGAAGAATGGAGTTGTCTTAGAATTAAAATTAGGTAAAGATCAATATCTCATATGATATATCAAGAGAAAATTTCAATGGATACATAACTTAGTCACAAAAAACAACATTATTTACAAATTGAATTAATAAGGATGAAATTACCTCTCATTGCCATGAATGTAGAAGGAGTTCAAAGAAGGAAGAATTAAAAGGTAATAATAGAAGACAAAATGGATGGTTTTGATTACATAAATTTAAAGAGTTCTTGCATAAATGAAACTAGTGCACCTAAAATCAGAAGGGAAATGGGTAATTGGGGGTGGGGGTGGGAAATCTTTGTGTGCTTCTTTACTAAAAGTCTTACATCCAAACTGATCAGAACTAGAACCATAGCCCAGTTGACAAATTGTTTCAAGATACAAATAAGTAGCTCTTTAATGAAATAGAACTAGCAACAGTCATATGAAAAATGCTCTAAATCAGTAAAAAACAGAGAAATACAAATTGCTTTGATGTTCCATCTCACAATCATCAGATTGGCAAAAATTATAAAAAGTAAAATTACGATTGTCAGTAGAACTGCAGGAAAACATTTATATTAATACATGATTGGTGTAGTTGCAACTTGGTCCAGCAAATCTAAGAAGCAATGTGGAACTATGCCATCCACATGACTAAATTGTATATACTAATTGATCCAGTGATATCATTACAAAATCTATAGTTCAAAAAGATCAAAGAAGAAAAAGAAAGAAAAGAGGAAAAGAAAATAATACAGGGAAAGAATTCCCTTAGTCTTTCAGATTAGCTTAAATATTATTTTCTACATGATATTTTTCCTAGTCATAAATGCTAATGTACAATTCTCCCAAAATTAAAGTGTACTTTTTTCTTATATTCTATATTCTTTTACATTTGTAGACTTTATCTCATTTGGAAGATTTTAATTTCCATGATACTTCAGTTTTGCTTTTATATCTCCAGGGACAAAATAGGGACATATTAGAGATGTCTAATATTTGCTATTCAAGGCAGCTAGGTGGCACAATGGAAAAAGTACCAGGCCTATAGTCAGGAAAATTCATCTTCCTGAGTTCAAATCCAGCCTTAGACATGTACTATTTCTGTGACCCTTTTTGCCTTAGTTTCCTAATTTGTAAAATGAACTGAAGAAAGAAATAGCAAATCATTCCAGTATCTTTGCCACAAAAATTCCAAAGGAGCTCATGAAGAGTCAGACACAACTGGAAAATAGCTGAAATGAAATAAGCAAAATTATTTTATTTATTGGTCAATTCATTTTATATAACAGATATTCTGTATAAATTCTATTTTTGTGGTAGGTCTTTTACAAATGATCATCATAACTGTAATTAAAGATTAAGAAATAGCCATGAAATGTCTCTTGTCATCTTTGGACATATGATGAAAACCAACTCCTGTGTTTTTCCAAATATGACTTATGCTTCAATTTGGTTGCAAATTTCCTCTGTGTCCTGATTGTGTTTGTAGTGAGACTATAAATATTGACTTGATTAAGATCTTTTGATAGTTATTGGACAAAAGTCATATTTGGAGAATCAATAGTTAATGAAAAGTTTGCAGATTCTCCAAAAACATATGCTTCTCATTATCATATGCCCCTTTATCTGACACTATTTCAGCAAAAGTAGAGGAGACCCTGATAGGACGGAGTACCTTTTGCATTTTATTTTTGGTCCATGTATGTCATGGTCAAAGAAAGTATCTTCAAGTGATACTTGATGGACATTGTTAATGAGTTGCTCAGTACCTAATTATCTTGACTATTCCTCAGAAAGCAGACTCTGTCACTGGGATCATATCTGAAACCTTTCCAACACAGTAGAATTTCCCAGAGCTTATGTTCCATTGGCACAGGTCTTGAAGAACTTACATTCATGCTGAGGTAAGGCAGCAGAACAGGATTTTGTGAAGCTCAGTATCCCCAAACAATATTTGAAAGCCAAAAAGTAGAATAGCAACTTCAAGCATAAATAATCAAGTTACTAACTAAATTATTTTAGGTTCCTTATGTTTTGTAGGAGCTCTATGAGTAGAGTATCATAAAAAGATCACTGGTTATATAGCCAGGGGATCTGTGTAATAAAATTCTGATTCTGTTAGTTGCTAATGTAGGTAGCACTTCTTGGAACTCAGTTTCTTAATCTGTAAAATGTGAGGGTTAGATTAGATGATTTCTAAGATCCTTTTCAGCTCTACATGTAATGGATCTATACCTGAACTACCTCTGTACATCTTAAGGTTTATGATAACAATAAAAGCATGAAGAATTCCTGACCAAAACAATCAATTTATATTTGTAATATATATTTTACTAATATTATAATTATAAACTGTATGTATAAAAGTAACATTTTTAGATATATAACTTTCATCATATTATGGAATATTACTGTTCTGTAAGAAATGACCAACAGGATAATTTCAGAAAGACCTGGAGAGACTTACACGAACTGATGCTGAGTGAAATGAGCAGGACCAGGAGATCATTATATACTTCAACAACAATACTATATGATGACCAGTTCTGATGGACCAGGCCATCCTCAGCAACGAGATCAACCAAATCATTTCCAAATGGAGCAGTAATGAACTGAACCAGCTATGCCCAGAAAAAGAACTCTGGGAGATGACTAAAAACCATTACATTGAATTCCCAATCCCTATATTTATGCACACCTGCATTTTTGATTTCCTTCACAAGCTAATTGTACAATAATTCAGAGTCTGATTCTTTTTGTACAGCAAAATAACGTTTTGGTCATGTATACTTATTGTGTATCTAATTTATATTTTAATATATTTAACATCTACTGGTCATCCTGAGATCTAGGGGAGAGGGTGGGGGGGTAAGAGGTGAAAAATTGGAACAAGAGGTTTGGCAATTGTTAATGCTGTAAAGTTACCCATGTATATATCCTGTAAATAAAAGGCTATTAAATAAAAAAAAAAAGATATATAACTTTCATCACTGCAATTTATAATTTGTAGAAATATTGTGTTAAAGAAAAAAATTCAGGATTTTATCTGGAACCTTGGTTTCAACATAGAATTCCTGTTGGGGGAAATTTCCAACAATATGGATCTATTCCTTTAACACCTTACTATCTTAAGCAATTCTTACAGATTAGTCACATCACTCTTTTATTAGGGCAATTTTAATTAAAATGCATCAATGGTGAAAAATGGCACAATTCACTGATAAAGAAAACAATATAAGAAATTGGAGCGAAATTTCAAATATATAAAAGATTTACTTTTTATAAAATTTCTGCTTTGAAGATAGAAACAGGGATGTGATTTATTCATTCACTTACATATTTAATGTATTAGTTGACATGAGGGTACACAGAAGAATAAAACAGTCCTTGACCTTATAAAAATTGTGATAAAAATTAATATGGCAGTTTAAAGTATTACAGAATGCTTTATATACACAAGGTAACTTGATTTTATAATAACCTTGAAAGGTCATTACTATGGATCTTATTATTTCCATTTTATACATGGGGAAACTGAGTCTCAGACAGATGAAGTAACTTGCCTACCACCATGTTGACATGGTTAATAAAAAAAAGGGAAGAGAATTTGAGTTAGGTTTCTTCTACTCCAAGTACAATGTACTGTTCCACAACCAAATTCTTTCTCCATCTCATAACACAAAAGTCTCTGAAGAAAAATTGAAGAATGAATCCTAAAGCAATTAACTTTTCCTTTTCTTGTATTTAACAGCTTGCAAAATGTAGAATCTCCTTAATTTTAAGAAATAAAAGATTTAAATTAAACTTCTCAAAAGTGAGAAAAAGAAGATAAGCACACATTTATTGCTGCAAATCTACCATATGTAGAAATTTATATTTTCAGGTATGTAGTATGAATCTACTAACGTTAATGGTACAATTAATACAATTAATGACTTAGACAGAAGTGGATATATGGTTTTAATCCTAAATGTTTGTTACAGTAACTATTAAGTAGAATCACTTACAATTTAACAGTTAAATCTAAAAAAATACAGAACAAAATTTGGCAATTTTATTTATACTGTTCATTTATGCTTTTAATTCAAATTAATGGAAGCTGACAGCTGATTTCCCACAGTTCTTCTGAGTTTAACTGAAATCAAATCACTGTGACAGCTGTTTATGCCACTTTTAATGGAACAGAAAACTACAAAATCAAGGTCACATATTAGAATTATCAATTCTATTCTCTTTTTGATAAAATTGGGTCTCTGACTCACCTTTCCCTCCTTCCCTTTATCCATGTTTTATTCCATTTTTATCATGGAACATTTAAACATTCTAATCCTTTAAAAATTTTATCCATTAAATATTCTCATTTAAATAGAATCAAATGAGTCCCATTCTACCTGCTATGTGCCTCAGGAGCTAACATCCACCAAAAATATTGGAAACTACCATATAAATGATATTATGATTATATTATATATTAGTGCTAAGGTCTTTTTTTATAAGTAATTTAATAACCAATTTTGGTCCTTAACTTGCATAATCTTGAAAGAACGAAAATGAGTTTAAATGGTATCATTTTTAACTTTTATTACACATAATTAGAAGACAATTCAATCTTTATATGTGAAATAGTATAAATAATATGGTATAAATATATAGTATAAATATATGGTAATATAGAATAAATAATATAGTATTAAATATAATATAGCAATATATTAATAAATAATATATTACAAGATAATTCTTCATGTAGCAATTCCACATGATAAGTTTACTAGTAAACATGACCATTTTGCTTTTATTAAATGAAATGGGAAACTCAAAAATAAATGCCCCAGAATTCTTGGACATTTTCCATGACACACCTGAAAACAATGAAAAGAGAGAATCACTCATCAGTACCAAGATTAAATGTACTAAAATGGAATGTTATATAAAACAAAACCCATTATGAATAATTTTTTAGAGTTTATAAAAAATATAATTCTTTCACCAATATTCAACTGAATTTATTATTCCTTTGAATCCATGATCTCATGGATATTGGTATTCATTCCCCTCATAATTCATATCCATCCTTGGCAAGCCTATATCACTCTTTTTCATGTCCTCTCACATGGTCTACCCATATTTTGGGACTACTTGTGTCTCCTTGACAATTTATGAATATTAATGGGCAGAAAGACCGTCATCATTTAACCCTCATTTTTGTTAAATAATTGGTACACCTGTTCATATTCTCTGCCCCCCATTAAACATTTTTAATGATAATTTTCACTCTATTTTTATGCCAGTTTTTCATTGATAATATGTCATAGCTTGCTCATGTCCACTAGGAACCTCTCAATTGCTTTTTGAGTGATCCTCATCTTCACTTCTTTAGAAATGATATTAGTCTGTGGATTATTATTATATAACATTACCAAATGAATACTGCTATTTAAAATAATGGCTCTTGATACAGGGAAGAAGTTTGGGGTCATTACAAGAACCCAGAGCTGTCCAGTTTTTTTGGAAAAGAATATGTTCAAAGTAAAATATGTGATTGACAGGATACAAAGATAAAGGAAATAGCTGCTGCCCTTGAGCAGTTTACATTCTGTTGGGAAGAAACTGCATGAAAAAAGTAAATACATAAAAGGAAATCCAAACACAATTTGAGGATAGTGTGAGGAATAGTACTTACAAATACAGGGATCAGGAAAGGAATTCGGCATGGAGGATAGTCAATAAAAAGTCAAAAGTCTGGTCTTAAGTGATATTCTTAATAAGATGGCAATGTGTAAAAAAACAAAAAACAAAAAACAAACAAACAAACAAACAAACAAAAAGAACAGTCTGGCTTCCCTAACAAACATACACATAAAGATTTAAGCATTTGTACTTAAGATACATGCATTTGTATAAAAAATACAACCAACATTTTTAGTTGCTTCAAAGAGGAATTGTGAGTTATCTTTATCCATGGTCTCGCACCAGATAAAACCAAGATCAAATAAAATCAAAGGTAAATGCCAGTAAATGCCTCTACTTTTGGCCAGAAATTCTGAAGGTCTTCTCTTTCAGATTGATTCTTTTGTGAAGGCAACGTAGATCACATTTTCCCACAATTTTTACCCAGTTCTTAATTACTGAATGGTCTTGGTGTCAGACAAACTAAGACCTGGAGAAGAGATTAGCTTAAAAAGGCCAAGGCCTCCCACTGAATCTGGAACTATCTCAAGTGGTCTTGATTGATGCATTCTGATGACCATGGGGAAGAAAGCAAGGCTAGTGACTTTGCCCATTGATGTCTCACTTAAATTAAAAAGTCACTTGCAAGTCAGGATAGCACCTTCCAGATGTCTTTGATCCTCTTTGAGAATGAGCAACAAACAACAGCAACAGTTCTTCCTTACAGGACTGAGAAGCTTTTGGGTGCTCTGAGCAGCAACCTGGGAGCTAAAGGAAAGAACCTTTAGCTGATCTTGCCCTGACAGTCACAGTAAGAATTTGAGATTGAGCAGGACATATATGATTTAGGGCTTGGAGCTACTATTGCTTTTGGGAGCCATATTAAAAGCCAGGACTAGCTCCTGGCAGTGACTGACATAAAAGAGAGATGGTGCAACATCTAAGCAGCCTATTCCAAAGATCCTCCAAGAAGTCGGAGACCACTGCAATTGCTGACATCTGTCAAGGTAACAGCAGGGGATCGAATCAGATTCCACACAAAGAAAAGGAGATTGAGATAGGGCTAAAGCCAACAGGAAAAGATAGGAAATGCAACAGAGCACAAGAACTGGTACTAACCATTGCCCAAAATTGTGACAAGACTACTGGTATCTAGGCTTCAGATTGGCAGGATTGACAAATCATATATGAGTGTAGAGGGGGAAGAGCCTGATCTTGGCACAAAATTCTGAGTAAAAACTGAGGCTGCAGATATAAGAAAACATAGAATAAAAAATACTATAGGTTAAGAGAAGCCCAAAAGGTAAATCCAGAAAAGAGTAATTCCATAGCAAGTACAAGTAGAATTTCAGGAAAAAGGAATATTTTGGCTATAAGAACTTCAAAAATAGATCCAAGCAATGAAGTAAGAGACAGAATATGAAGTTTGAGTTCTTTATGAAAAAAAGTTGAAGAATAAAGAACTTTTAACAAAAGATAGAAAATATGATGCTTGAGTCCATGAAAATTTCTATTTTTAGAGGCAGTATGTCCATGGGTATGGGACATTTTATATAACCTCAGATTTTTTTCAATGGGTTAATTTCTTTTATTGATTTTTTCTTTTAAAAAAAATCTTTAAGGGATGCCTCTAGAGGGAAATGAAAGAAAAAAATATAGGTGATATAAAAATAAAAGATATAAATTTAAAAAATCCTATTTCTTAAAGAAAACATTTTAGAGATGTTTTAGCCAAAATCTGAAAATGGGGGGGAAAGGAAAAAACATCACATTGCTTTAATAACAAATTACTAATGTTTAAATTATTCCCTTTCTTCCTCCACATTCTTCTTTGAAACAAGGGGTTTAGAATATAAAGAGATGAAAAATCTTAAGTATATAGTGAAAAGAAAGATAGAATTTTTAAAAATCACAACTGTGAATATTAATGGGATGAATTTATCTATAAAACAGGGAGATTACAGAATGTATTAGAAAGAAGAATCTAAGAAAAAAATACATTATCTACAAGTAGGTAGCACAATTATAATAGTATATCAATTCAATGTGTCCCTTTCAGGACTCAACAAATTTAAAAAGTTAAATAAGAAAGAAGTTAACAAACTGAATAGAATTTTAGAAAAGCTAGGAATGAAATATTTCTGTTAATTACTTAATGGGAATTGATATCCTCCATGAAAGTGGCAAATATTGTTAGCAAGCATACATTTTTTTCTTCATTTTACATTTATAATCAGAGGGTTACTGTACAAAAATCCTCATCATATTTTTCAGGAAGTCCTATATTCTGATGTTTATAGGAGATACTTTGTTAGTAGAAAGTCTATAAGACAGGGTATTGATTTACAAAATCAAATGTTTCTTTATATTCAACAAATAATAAATATTGTATTTCTTGAATTCTCAAAACCTTTTAGTCAATTGTGATTATAATGATGTCTATCTACTTTGTATAGTACACAAGTTTTTGAACAATTTTTTTACTCCCAAACTATATTTTTTCACTTTTGCTGTTCTCCCCTATGACCACCTTTGCAGTAAACTCATCAGATATGTTAATTTTAAAGTCATCACATTCTTCATGGAGTTTCTCTATGTTTTCAAACATTGTAACCATTGTTGACATATAAGCTGAAAATTTTCATGGGAACCCTTAAAAAAATAAACACTTATACCAAGATCATCAATAGTCCCATAAAACGCATTTGTATAAAAAATATAACCAACACTTTTAGTTGCTTCAAAGAGGAATTGTGAGCTATCTTTATATTTAGCAATAGTTTCCTTTTAATGTATGGTTTCGTTAATAATGAGAATATTGATTACTACAATTCTATTTGTCCAGGAGAGTTAAAGGGTCAATTGAGAAGTATACTGGTATATCAACAGCTGAAGTACAGTTTACAGATTGTTTTTAAAAAACGATTTAATATTTAGTCACTTTTAACTCCTTTTTCATAATTATTCTTCTGCTGCTGAAGGGCTTAGTACCCCATTTTGCATTTTGTTTCATGGATTGGTATGGCTAAGAATAAATCATTACTCTGTCAGTATACTGGTAATAAACTTCTTAGTTATCTAGGATGGTTCTAAGAAAGCAGACAGACTTTCTAGGAGGAGACTCAAAGTCTTCCTAGCATAATAATAGAAGCAAGATTATATTCCGCTGGCATAATACACTTGGAATTCTAGTATAAAATGAACTGGACTGAAGGAAAAGATCAAGAGAACAATTGGTATAAAAACACTTTAAAGAAAAAAAACATCATAAGACTTTAAGGACTTTGATCAATGCAATGGCCACCTATTCTAAATGTACTAGTGTAAAATTCTAGAATACCAATGATAAAACATGCTACCTCTCCCTTGACATCAAAGTAATGGGCTAGAAGTGCAAAATAAGACATTTTTAGACATAGACAATATGGGAACTTGTTTTCCTTGGCTTGCATAAAGTTGACTTTTTTTTTCTTTTTTCTGCAAGAGAACTTTCCCTAATTCACTCTTCTTCTTTTCCCTCTCATTGCTAGTTATCTCCCTCTGAGATTTCCTCCCATTTACCCTGAATTTTATCTTTTCTTTGCCTGTTGTTTCTCTAGTTAGAATGTGACCTCCTGAAAGGCAGGAACTGTTTTCCACTTTCTATCTCCAGAACTTAGCATTTAAGCACAGTGATTTAAACATAGGAAGCCAAAATAAATGCTTGTTAATTGATAGAGGAGAACATGGGGATTAGCAAAGGTAAAAGAAAAAAGTGGTTGATTTTTTTTAATGAACCAAAGAAATAAAAGAGATAGAAGGCTAGAAGAAGAAAAGAAATAAATAGGATTATTTTGAAAGTTCATGTCAAATTTATTACATACTTAAAAGAAAAATCAAGTTGAACATAATAGAGATTTATGGTTTCACAAATAGTGAATTTGTACTTTTTTGTACTTTATAGGAGGAAATGATAATTCTTTTTGGTATTCAAAAATAATATTTAAAAGACAGAGAAGCATCATGGTATAGTGAAAAGAATGGATTTAGACTTTTGAAAAAAATCTTGATTTGAATTCCAACACTTTTATTTGTCATCTGTGTCTTATTATTATCACTTTTATTCAACTAAGTACCAAATCTGACATTTTAGTCATATTTTTCTTCTGTATTATCAGTACCAGTTCTTCAAGTATCTATAGCACATTTCCACTTTGTTATCCCAAAAGCATTTCAAAATCACATCAAAAACTTTAGCTTCTTTTTCTCCCTAGATATGTTCTTCCTTTTGACTTCATTATTCCTGGCTATGAATCAAAGACCAAGTCATCTTAGTCTTGATGCTATCTTTGAATCTTTCTCTTCCTGATCTCTCATCTCTAATAATTAACAAAATCCCATCAATTACATATCTGATGATTCTTTTGTATTCTTTTGTTACTGCCAAATATGGGCCCCTCTCTATCATTTTTCTAGACTCTTACAACAGTAAAGGCATTCTGGTTTCATTTTCTCCACACTTAATCTGTCCTTTATATTTCTGGCAGATTAACATTTCTTATATGTAGATCTGATCATGTGATTCCTTTGCTTTTTTTTTTTTTTTTTTTTTTGGCCTGGGAAATGAATGTATAATTCATTTGCCTAGCCTTCAAGACACTACAATTTGGTACCATTTTGTTTTTCCAGTCTGATTCATTCCTCATTACTCCTCATCACACTCTCCACACTTCCACACTAGGTAGTCAATATGGATTATTCTCTTCTACTAAATACATTCTGGATTTTTCTGTCTCTCTGTCTCTGCTCACATTATTCTTCATGGCTAGAATTTCCTCCCATAATTTCTTTGTCTATTGAATCCCTACTCATTCTTTAAACTCCAATTCCAATGCTCACTCCTCCATGAAACCTTTATTGATCTTATCTATAGCTAGTTACTTTCCTTTTACTTTACATAGCACATTGCTTTGCACCTCTAAAGTACTTGGTGTTAGAGTTTTCCATTTATCATATTTAATTTTATTTATTTATATTTATTAATTTATTATATGCATTTATATTTAATTATTTATAGTTATATTTAACTATTTAACTCTAGGCCCTAGGAACTATGGCTTAACTAAAATTTATATCTCTCACAGTACGTAGTGTGGTGTCCTCCATGAAGAAGCTATTTAATACATGTTTGAGTTGAATATCTATCTTTTGTATTCTCACACTTAGCAGAGTGTCTTATTTATTATTGTCAGTTCCCCCTTCTTCCCTTCTCCTCTTTCCTCTCCCTCCTACCCCTTGCCTTTATCCCTATTGAAAGATTGGATGAAAATTCCTCAACCCAACATTAAAGTCTCTCCAGACTCAACCTCCAATCTCTTTTGATAGTGTTATAACACATCATTCCCCTTTGTGTAATCAACAATGTGGCCAAATTCATTTCCATATTTAATCTTATTTTGAGTGTTTTCCCATTTTTGTAAATTTACTTGTGACCTTCCCCATTTCTGTCTATTTAAATCCATCAAGGGAAAAAAATCTCTAAATTTGGCCATTAATATTATTGCTGAACTTTAGGAATGTTATATTAGTCAAATGATGGGAGAAGCCAAGTTTGCAGAATTAAGTAATTAGTAATAAGGAATTGAATACAGACTACCAATTTGAGAAATTCGGCCATGGAAGGGAAGACAATAACTACAGAAGATAGCAGAATAATCTAAAAGTTCAAGATTTTTTTTTAATGTATCTATAACATTATAGGATTTTAGAAGGTACTCAAGAGAACATCTCCAAATGCCTCTTTTTTGATTTTAAAAGGTATTTGTAGGGAGAAGGGAAAGAGTCAATGAAGAAAAAGACTGATTTATCTAAATAGGGAGGGGATAATGTAGGCGTAAAGTCTTAGAGTTAGATTTAAAGACTTAAAGTCTTAGAGTCTAGACTTCCACTTAGAAGTCTAGAATTAAAGGGCAAAAGTTTGTCATAAATAATTGGAGACAGAAGGAAAAAAGGTAAAGAACAGGTGATTCTTTAATCATGTGGATTGGAAATAAGTGATGAGGAAGCTGTAAAGCCAAAGTTGGTCATTACTCAATCAGTCAGACGTATCTCTTTTCTATCTTTTAAGTTTTCTGAGAGCAATCTTGCTGGTTACAACTAAATTACAACTCAGATCTAGGGATGGTCAAAGTTAAGAGAGGGTATGCACATGAGTTCTTTTTGTGTTTCAAAAACACAAACAAAATATTCAGACAGAATCTTTGACAACTAAAGATGAACTATCTTTTTATATTATTATTTCATTGGAATGGCACACACATATGTCATACATATATAGACATACACACAAGCATATGTAATGACAAACATGTTTCTTGCTTTATTACAGTGTGTGTATATATATATATATATATATACATACACACTGTAAAACATGTAATACATATATATATATATGAAAAATTTAGAGTAAATCTAGAAAATGTTCCTTACTGACCAATAAGAATTTGTGCAATAAAGAAGACCTTTATACTGAAAAGGAATTTTGAGCAGATAAGTCATCCTGCCTTCAAAAATTTTCAGTGGATTTTCTTAAAGATATATAAATAATATAAATAAATCCTGAAGTAATCAAATGAAATTATTTATTAAACAACTAACATTGCTCTAACTGTTATAGGAATACAAATACAATGAAAAGAAATAATCCCTTCTCTCAAGGAGCTTGTATTCCAATGCGGGAGGAAAAAAAGCTATGTATGTATGAATATATCCATTATTATAAATTTTTGCATGTATATATATATATTTATGCATACACATCTATATATACACACACTGTATAAGTCTATACACAGAGTAAATATAAAAAAATAAATACAAAATAATTAAATATAAAGTCATTTGAGAAGGAAAGCATTAGTAAACAGTAATGCTTTTATCTCTGTTTATATTGCTTCATCAATTCATATCTGTTTTCTGGTGTGTTTTTGTTTTTGTTTTTTTAATGTGTACAACTGCTGGATAAAATTTAAGGTTTTTACTTTTCAGACTTTTAATTATAGGTTCAAAAAATTTGAGTTTGATAGGGTCTTAGAAATCATCCAATTCAATCATTTCATTATTATAGAAGAGGAGATGGTCTCAATAAGTAAAGGAACTTGCCTACGGTTACAGATTTAGCGACTAGCAGAGTTAGGATTGAAGCCTAAGTCTTGTGACTCTAAATTCAATTTTCTTTTCCACTATACCATGTTGCCACCCATGATTAATGATTCATTAAGAGTTATATGATTAAGGAAAGTATAATATAGCAATACTTATATGCAGAATTCAACTGTCAATCTCAACAATCTGAAATACAACTGGGAATGCAGTAGCAATGGAAAAATCCTTTCAAGAAAACAAAATAAATGTTACAAAGTCTATTCACTATAACTTACAAAATTTGTATATAGACGAAAGCAAAGTCTACTTACTTTTCATAAAATTTAACAACCCTATTTGTCTGATTTTCCCCCCACAAAAGTTAAAAGGGAAAAATCTATTATATGGAAATATTTTGATAGCAATAAAAACGTGACCACAGTCTGGCAGTGGGAGAGGAGACATTAAAAAAAGAAGAATCCACCATCCAATGAGAATTAGACTAGATAAGCACTTGAGGTATACAATTTGGTCTCATTTAGCATAGAGGCAAACAGACTATTTTAATAGATTTAGACTGAAACAACAACTAGTGTTCATACTGATTCCAAGTCAGAAAAAAGGTAAAATTGATAATGAATTATAAACTATACTCTAAGAAGGAAAGTATACCATCTACTTTATTTTATAAAAATATTTTAATACTTGAAGGGTCAGTTGATAAGTATGGTGGATTACTTAGGAAAGATCTGGATGAAAATTTTGCAGCAGACACCTCAGTTATTTTACCAAGCATAAGCCACTAAATTCTGAGTTTTAATTTGCTCATTTGTTAAATGTGGAAAATAATATCGAGGCTACTTCTTTCAAAGTGTTATTGAGAAGATCAAATGAAATAACATGTAATGTAATTTGAAAATAATAAAGTGCTACATAAATTACCATCATCGTTATGATTATAATTATTACAATCTGGAAAATATGGCTATCTGGAATAACTCATTCCCTGAAAGTTCTTGATAGCTGAGGTTTGAAATTATTCACAAGTTTCTTGGAATTTCTTATATTTGGCAACTACTATTTATCTCTTCTAAAAAATGAAATGAAATTACTGAGCTGAGATGAGAAAAATTACTGAGATGAGAACAATTTTGGACATATACATCAACATTTGGAGATGAAACAAAAGATAAATGTTTTAAAATTAAATAGGTTATTATGCTAAACAGAAAATAATCAAAATGGTAAAACTGAGTGTGTTTATAAATTGTCTTCCTTTCCAGGGCCAAAGAAAGTTTCACCTTTACTACCTTTTAACAAACACATCATTACTAGACCTCATGCTATCCCAAGGAATGACAAATGTGAGTCTCAAAATTAAACAGATTTTACACAATTTATATATATATTTCATTCAGCACTTTTTGAAAGTGTGGGGATGTTGTCACATCAAACAGATAGTAATAGGGTGTTCTTTCTCAAGGATTAATCTTACTTTCAGCTATTATCTTAAATTAATGAATATACTTGGCAGCCTTAAAGATTTATTCTATTACCTAAATAGAACTGTAGGGGGTTTTACTAATCCCTTATAAAGGAATAGCCTCTTTTTGTAATTTTTTACTACAGGCTATTAAGAAATTTACAGGGAATAACTTTCTGGATGTGGCTATTAGAATTTTCTCTGAAATTACTCCTTATGAATCAAGGTTGGGGAAAGATGGTTCTTTTCATTTTTAATACATAACTTTTGTGTAAATTTTTTTTTGATGTACATCAGATGTCATTTTGATATAGTTTATAATTTGGTCCTCTCACCTTATAACTTCAGAAAAAATATTTTCATGGAAATTCTTCTAAACATTTTTAAACATATTTGCTATGTGTGCAAATGATAACTTACAAATAGGTTAAATCAGTAAAACAAAAATCTCCATTTGGTTTTCTTAATTCTTTTTGTCATAGGACAAGTCTGATATTTATAATGAAATTAAAATATAAAACTATAAAATGGAAAAACTATTTATATGAAAATTAAAATGGGAAGAATATTAATTCTGAGAGAATGGATTGCCATATTGCCTGATAAATGCTTAGTTAAAACTAATTGAAATTTCATTAGAATTCATATGTCAAGAGGCTAGATGGATTAAGCTGCTTCAGTAAAGCAAGCAAAAGTAATTGAGAAGACAGCTTTTAGAAATTACTACTAATCAGAAAAAATGAGAGACAAGTTCCTTAAATAATAGTTAAAAAACCATTCATTTCAACAATGTTTTTTGCGGTTTCTTTTTTTAGAATAGAGATTCTAAATTTCAATAGCAACTCACTTTTTGTTTCCTGAGAAGAATATTATAAATTAGTTGTGTAGGCACTGATTTTAAGATTTTTCTTATAAGGTATAAATACTAAAATGAAAATGTTAATAACTATTTTATGTATATAAATCTCAATATGTGAATATATACATACATTTTCAACTATAGTTGTCTACGCATACAGGATTTCAAATACATGTTGACAGGATATTGACTGAATTTTTAGTTCAATCTATTTTCAGTGCTACCTGCTAAAGAAAAAAAAAAGGGGAATATTTGCTCATAACAGAATAAAAAAAAAACTTTTCGGTTCTATAAATTTCATAAGAAATTGAAAAGTATACTATGAAAGAACATAAAACAACAAATAATATTTTGGGTTATTAGCCTAATCAGTATGACATGAATAATTAAAAAACGGATGGAGATAATTGGATTACTGTGTCTAAAAATTCAAATGCATATCATTTCATCAAAAAACAAAGTTTGGACTTTTCCCGGGTGTGTGAGACTGAGTATACGTGTTGGATATTAACCTGGCTTAAACCAAGTCAGTTATCCATTCTCCCATCTCCACCCTCGTTTTACTTTAAAGCACTTGGCATTTAAGCTTGACTGGCAGGCATGAACAGTTTCCCAACTCTATCACACGAATCTCCTGAGGATTTATAAATTTCTATCCTGGTTTGCCAGCAAGATGCAAGGTTTGAAGTTCAGTAGACAGTTCCTACTCAGCACAGGACTGCCTACTTTGAGAGAGCAGGGAGCAAAGCTAGAGTAATTAGGTCATTGGTCTTTAATTTTACTTCCTCTGCCAATCCCCTCCACTCTACCCCCTCCCCACAGCCTAGCCACCAACACTAACTTCCTGGAAGAGATGAAGTCTGAGGCTCGGGGTCTCACCCACCTCCTTCCTCTTCCTCCAGTGAGTTCATGCAGGGGAAATAGCCAGCCAGTGCCTCGAAGGAGGCGGAAAGACTGCTCCGGCTCTGGGAGCGCTGCATGGAGCGGCCCGAGGTGCTACTGCTCCCCAAGCCCTGACGGCCCATCTTGGAAGAGGCCCCGCTTTTCCCGCGGTACAAGATTCGAGGCGTCTTGGCGGCTGGCGAGGTGGCAGCTGCAGCTGGGGTCCGAGGAACTGAGGTTGTCCCTGGGCTGGAAAGTGGCCACGGGACGCAAGGGTTCTCAGCCCCAGCCTCAGGGACCAGATCCAAAGACTATTGGGATCTCTCTTTCGTTAGTAGCAAGAGGAATCAGCCTGCGGCTACTGCGGTGGCTCTTGGTAAATAACCAAAGGTCTCATCCAGGAAGGAGCACAGGTTCCGGAGGCTGAAGCTGTGTGTCTCGCCACTCTCCAGAACAGGGGAGATGCTGATGCTGCTGTCCCCGCCAATCAGAAGGAGGCGGCTGCGGTAGTAGCAGCAGCAGCCACAGGACTCAGAAAAACAGCTCCCAGGATTAATACTTGTCTTCTCCCTCTAGTGAATTGCCTTCTTTCCTCTTTCCTTCCTTTTACTTGGAGTGGACAGATAATTAGATGTACCATTTTTGACTCCTCAGAAATGAATGACCTATTAGAAAACTTTTTTTTTTTTTGAAGTTACTTAACATTGCACGTCTACGAACAATTTAAAGGCATTGTACTCCTTAATCATAGTTGTGATTTAACTAGATGTGATTTAACTATTGTTGGAGGTTGTTCATATCAAACCACAAAAGAGCCTTACATTTTACCACTTCTGCAAAAATGCAGAATTATGTACCTTTATCTTCTTTCTGCTTTTTTTATCAAAAATTACGATGGAAAAAGATAAAAGTGGAGACACAAGCATCCTTGAAAAGTGGCAAGCAACATTTAAACAAGCACCAAGTTACTTTTCACTCTTTTCTTTTTTTTTTAAATTAGATTTAATGCCTTGCTTTTCCAGGTCTTAAAACAGGAAATTTCCCATGGTATGAAGAAATGCTTTATCTAACTGCTTACTAAGGTTTCTTTAAAAACATAAACGTGAAAATTAGGCACTTTCAAAATCACTGCTATAAAAAACCAATATGTTTGTTTGGGGAGGGTGAGGGAGGTGTGTAGAAAGTGACATCATCAATGTAAGGTATTTGAAAATCAATTTTTAAAAAATCTTATATTTCTCAGAGGAAAAAAAACACTGATTTGGATGTCACAAGTAAAATATCTATGTAAATAATACATATATCAAAGATTCCTAAAGAAAAATCTAGTTCAATTCCCTGTATTCAGAAGGGAATTTGTCTAACCATTCAAGAATATTACCTTTATTTCAGATTTCCAGAGATGTTGATTCTACACTCTGCCTTGAAAAATCAAGTCTTCTCTAGACAAATGATGTAAGTTTTTTTTTAAATCATACATAACACCAGAACTTCTTTCTGATATTTAATTTATTCAATTAAAAAAATTATTAAATGATTACTAGAGCTATGGATGTAGGAACATAAAAGTGAAATAGTCCCTGAGCTCTAGGAAGTGAAACTTTACTAAGGGGGTTATAAAATGTACATAAATTGAGGATATATAACACTACCAACAATGTTTTTGGCACCAGAATTGAGCCTTGTAGGAGTTCCTAGGAAGAGCCTTCCAGGCATGGAGACTGCCTCTTTGTCAGAAAAAGAATGTGGATTAGTGGAATAGTTAGTAGTTCAACTTGCCTGGAACACAGAATTTTTTTTTTTATGGGAATAATATAAAGTAAGGCTAGAAATGTGAAGTGTAACACATTATGGAGAGCCAGATGGAGGAATTTTTATTTCCCCTGAGAAGCAAAAGGGAACCTATGAAGGTTTTTCAACAGGAGAATGCCCAGATTAGTTTTCCCTGGGCCTTAGGAAGATTATTTTGTAAGCCAAATGTTGTCCAGAATCCATGAGACAGAAACAGAAAGAGTGACAGACAGATAAGGTAAAGATGGAACACGAATATGGGTACTATTAGAGAATCTCAGGAGAGAGATGAGAAGACCTGTACTAATTTAACTTTTCTTTCTGCAGCTAAAAGGGCAACTGATCAACTTTCATTAAAATAACTCTTTACTTGAATACTATTAAGTCACATTCATGCTTTTTATTTTTCCTTTCTCTAGGTTAAATTATATAAAATTCAGTCTCACTGTTCTAGCTAAATAAAATGTGAAGCATGACATCCTATTAAGAAATAACAATATCCTCCCATATTTTTGGAAACTCTAGTAACAATGAATAAACTGAGCAGTACTTAAGTTTATTGATCATCCTTGATGAAACTGTGTATTTGATTAAAAACTTTAATTCTTATATGATACGTATAGGTTATTTTTAAATAGTTCAACATGCTTCTCTTAAAACTCATGAAATATACCAATAACCAAAATTCAACCATTAAAAAATGTAAAACTACTTTCATTAAGTTTATCAATTAAATAATTATTTATTATATCATTATATTAATTCTTTATTCAAATTTAGAATTATTCTAGCCATTTCTTTTTAACAAATCAATAATTCAACAACTAGTTATTTTGCTCCAACCTTGTGCCAAGCACAGGAGATACAAAGATACTTCTCTGTCTCCCAAAAGTTCTGATCCTCAAAAAGTTTGCATTCTATCAGAGAAAACAACAGAAATAAGTACTCTACTTCCAATTAAATTATTTTACAATTGCTCACCTAATAATTTAAGATTAGTTAATTTTCTCACCTAATCATCTATCTTCTTCACACATCAACACTCTTAAAATACATATTCCAATAAAATAAGCTAATTAATTAATTTTAGATACATTCTTCTATCATTATGATTAGAGAGATTGAATCTTAAGTAACTTATAATTTTGCATATTACTTTTCATATTATAGGGTAACAGAATCAAATTTTAGAAATAGAGGGGTCTCTGGTGATAATTCTATTTAACTGTCTCAATTTACACATTAGGAAACAGACATCTTGTATGATGCCACAGACAGAATGCTGGATTTGAAGTGGGATGTCATGAATGCATACTATATCTGCCACTAGTTACTACCCAGATTTAATTAATTAACATCTCTGGGCTTCTATAAAATATCTACCAAATGAGGAATTTCAGGGATGATTTTTAAAGTCCCCTCTAGCTCTAGAATTATGATTCTACAATTTCTTTCCATTCTAAATTTATTATCCATATGGTAGAATATCACATCCCTAAGAACATCCAATCACATTTTTTTGGACTGAATGAACAGGAATTTCTAACCTTTCATTAATCATTTAAAATTCAGTATCATTCATTTTTTTCAGAACACTTGTTATGTTGGAATATGAGATAATAAAGGGGGGAAAGATGTTCTTACATGAATATAATTCTGATTTTAGAGTCTGTATAAATAAGTCATTTTTGTAGCTAGATCCACTGTTTTAGGCCAGAAGAAGAACTGGACTTGGAGGAGACGGAGTAGAAATGTGCGGCATCCAACAGAATATTTCTAGAGGCAACTTAGAATACTACAAACATGGAACCTGGTTTAAAATCTTCTTTATTTTTTTTCTTCTTACTGACTCTGTCACTTCATTTCTCTGGACCTTAACTTATCCATTTATAAAATAAGAGGGACTGTGAAGATTTATTTCCATTTTTGAATTAAATAAGAGAATATAATAATAAACAAAAACAGGAAATCTTAGGTAGGTATTTACCAATTCTGAATGGAGCTGGAGCCTTAATTTCTGAACCTGCTGACTGCCTAGGGGTATTATCAGAGCAAGTTCTGGCTGACAGTCTTCAGCCCGCAACAACCCTTATGTTAGAAACTGTGTGGTTACTTTCATATAAAATTTCAATATTAATCTAACTCTCTTTTCATATAGCTTGGGATAAATTTGTTCAAGAAAGGTCTTTAACACCTAAGTTCGCTATCCCCCCCCAAAGTGTGGGGCTAAAAAAGCAGGAAAATATGCCCACTCTATGGATGGAATTGAAAAAAAGGAAGGAATAGGAAGAAGGAAAAGGAATAATATTGGCAGAAAGAAGTACCCGATAGTGTTTGTAGACTAAAAGTCTAGATGAGGAATTAATGGAATATAATTTACCTACTTAAAATAGAATCTAGAATGCTGAGGAAATAATACAGAATGAGTTTCTTTATACAATACTATCATCATATTTATATATTTTCAAAACAAGCTATTTTCCCTTATTATCTCTTATAACACTGTAGCATCTATTCTGCCAACACCAATGTAAAAATAAAAATTATTTGAAAGATGAGAAACTGCCATCCCATGTATCCCTTGAAAAATCACATGTTCTTGAAGATAAGATATACTGCTAGATAGCCTTATAATGTGAATGCCAGTGCTATATTAGAATCATTATAACCTACTATTTTGAGTTAATTATGCTTCCTTGTTAATTAAACATAATTTTAAGGTGAGTCACAAAATAAACGAAAAAAAATTCCTTCCTGAATTGGCAAAAATTAGCCACAAAAAAGGTTACAAGATCAAAAATCCAAGATGAACAAAATATCAATTTAAACTTTCTTGGAGGATAGACTATACAGAAATGGATCTGTATATACTACAATGATATTTTAATTATTTTACTAAAATATACTTATTTTCTTATTATTATATTTAAAAATATAGTTATAGAACTGAAAATATGACAAATGACAATTCTTTTAATAGAAATAATCTAAAGATCATTACATGGAGACACAGGGATATGTTCAATAATTTCTGGAAGCACAAACACTATGTACTCTCTTTACTGACTCATAGAACAATCCTATATGACTTTTCATCTTTGAGAGCTTTTATGGATAAAAAATTCATCACAGTAGCCAATATTATTTCAAGATTTGAAGCCACACAACACTACCAGAAGAAAAAAAAATAATAAAAATACAGTTCTTTGTTATGGGAAGAATCTTTTTTTAATTCTTCAAAGGTAATCTATCTTCTTTCCTCCTCCCTTACAATTCTGATTTCAACTGCAGACTATTTGTAATACAACACTAAGGTTCCAAACAATTAAAACTGAAAATCACCTGTAGGATGATTGAAAAGTGGATGGTAATATATAATCAAGGAGCAACCATATTACAAACAGAATTAAAAACAAAGAATAGAAGAAAGGATATCATTAAAACTGCATAGGCTAAAAAGAAGATGAACTCAACACAGAACAAGAATTGGAAAGACTCAACTAGTAGTATATTTTCAATGTTAACAGACCTCTTGCAAGACTCTTATGGCAATTTTTTTTGAGGGATAAGCACTGGAAATATACAACAAAAGCTGTGTAGGCATGCATGGACTGTGATCTGATATTAATTATAAAAGAAAAGCTCATCCATATCAATAAAAACACAGACATATTTGAATATTTATGAAATATTATTGCATAACAATAAACAATAATCATTTATTGAGTCCATGTAGGCAACTATGCTAGAGATACTAATACAAAAATTACTAATACAAAAAATGAAATAATTTCTTCTCTCAAGGAGGTTATATATGTTTGTTGTATTATTGACTCAAAATATGCATAATCATCCATAAGTGTATCTACACACATTATATAATAAGTTCCCTATACAATCATGGAATTCTCTCTACATACATAAAATTCCTCTGGAGTTTCTTATACCAGTGGTGTCAAACTCAAATAGAAACATGAGCCACTTAACCATATAAGCATCCTTGTAAGCTACATTTTTACTTAGAAAGTTACATATTAAGGATGTACCATTTTTTAAATTGTTTTTGTTAAGTGTTTCCATTTAAATTTGTTTTGGGCAGCACTCACTGGGCCATGGATATATCTGTCTCCTCTGCCTTATACCAATATCACAGAGCCAAGATAAAAACAAAATAAGAACAAAAACCCAAAAGATTTTCTTAATCTTTTTCTTAAAGTTACATTAAGACCAGTTCCTTCAAGGACAGAATGGCTGCATCAGTCAGTCAATAAACTTTAAGCACCTATTATATATCAGACATAGGCTGAATACTAGATACACAAAAAGAGGAAGAAAATAATGCTTTCTTAAAGTTCATAGTCTAATGGGGGAGACAATATATAAACAATTATATAATCTAGCCATTCACATGATATATTGTAGATAATCAACAGAGGGAAAGGATTAGAATTAAGGGGGGACCAGGAAATTTCCAGGAAAAATGTCTACAGTCAGAAAATCGAATTTCTTGTGAAAGGAAAAGCAAGGAGGTCAGTGTTACTGGATGGCGAGGTAAATGGGGAGATATGTCATGTCTTTTGAGATGTTAAAAAGATACAAGAAGATTGGAAAAGTGTGTGGGGGGGCAGGTTATAAAGGATTTTTTAATACTTAATGGAGGATTTTATATCTGATCCTGGAAGTGATAAGAAGCCATGGAAATTTGTTCAATAATAATAGTGATAATAGGTAAGGAAAGGTTTTTATCATAAATAAAATTTGTATTATACCTTCACAGTTTTTTATCTAACTTCAACTTTCATAAAATAAGATATGACACAAACTTTAGTTATGATAGAAAATTTTAAGGTTTAAAAATACTTTCAAATATTCTCATTTTACCCTCACAACAAAACTGGAAAGTGGGAGCTATTATCTCCATTTTACAGATAAAGAAACTGAAGCAGACAGAGTTTATGTGATTTGCCCAGATTCATACAACTAGTGAGTATCTGAAACGAAATTTGAACTCAGGTTTTTGAGACTCCAAATCTAGCACTTTATTCTCTGTACCTCTTAGCGTCTTAGGGAAATGACATAGTTCAAACCTGTTCTTTAAAATCACTTTGAAAACCGAGTGGACAATGAACGAGTCTAGCCATAAGATAATCAGCCCCTTCCCCAAGGTAGCATTTGAGAGATTTTTTAAAAGATAAAATTGAAAGGCTTTGAACATGAGAGATAAGAGGCTAAAGTGTCAAGGATGACACCTAAGCTTTGAGCCTGGATGACTGAGCTGATGGAAGTTAGAAAGAGGAAAAGTTTTTTGGGAAAATAAGTGATTCTGTTTTGATATGTTGAAGTTAAAATTTCTACTATGGGACAGACATGCAGTTCGAGATGACTAGTACACAGCTGGAGATGTGAGATTAAAGGTCAGAAGAGAAAGTAGAGCCAGAAAAGAGGAATGGAGAATCACCAGCACTGGCATAATAATTAAATGCACAGGAGCTGATGAAATCATCAAGTGAAAACACAGAAGGAAAAAATTTGTGAAGAAGATCCAGAAGGGAACAACCTATTCACTTACTTCAGAAATCATAATGGGTTGGTTGGTTGGTTTTGTTTTTGCAGTTTTAAAATAGAACCATCACCAGAGTAAGTGAAATGGAGAGAGTGAAGAGGAAACTTAAATCTTTACCTGCTTAGACTCCTAAGCCCTCTTGATTTTTATTTTTTATTGGTGAAGAAATAGTGGCCCAAGGAGTTTAAGTCACTTAGCCAAAGTCA
Organism: Sarcophilus harrisii; assembly: GCF_902635505.1. Classification (NCBI taxonomy): domain Eukaryota; kingdom Metazoa; phylum Chordata; class Mammalia; order Dasyuromorphia; family Dasyuridae; genus Sarcophilus; species Sarcophilus harrisii. Next base: position 586,448,130 of record NC_045426.1, on the reverse strand, counting down.
GACAAGTAGTAAACTGTTGGAAGCAGGATTTGAATCAGTGTCCTAGGCATGTATCCATCTGTGTTTCAATGAAAGCTTTTTATAATACTATCATTATATTTTACTCATTTAAAAACATTATTATGAGAAGGGTCCCATAGATTTTATCAGGTTCATAAGACCTGGAGTCCATAATGCACAAAACAATTAAGAATCTTTTTTCTCTTGTGAAGCGAAAGAGTACTATTTTAGTAGGAAGGTCTTTTAAATGATTCTTCATTAGTTTTTTTTTTTCCAGTTGTTATTGTGATGCCTCACAGTCAAACTATAAATAATTCTGAGATGAATATAAATTCTTAAAGAAACATTCATTGTATTTCAAACTAAACTTAAACTCTGACAAAACCTACAACTTATTCATTGCTATAACAAATTATATTTAAATGTGAATATTTTGATTTGAATTAATTTTTCAAATTTATATTTACAAAATAATGTAATAGACCTTACTAATTAAATCTGACCTAAAAACAGACTGCTAATATAATTTTCTCTGCTAATCTTATGTTTTTGACAATGTAGCCAAAAATAAACTTTAAGTATTTGTGATTGAAATTGTTTTAATTTAATTGAAATTGTTTTGAAATATCTTTTAAACTTTTCCTTATTAGATTTTTAAAATGAATGTAAAATATTACACTTTAGCTTCTGATTTAGGTGACAAAGTAAATAGATAATTGAGCCTGGAGTTAGGAAGATCTGAGTTCAAATGCAGTCTCAGATCACATTACTAGGTGTGCAACAATAGGCAAGTCATTTAATATATGTTTACTTCAATTTTCTCATCAGTAAAATGAGTGTAATAATCATTCCTACCTCTCAGGATTAAATTAGAGTCCCTTCTCTTGATTATTTTATAAACTTTTAAGAAAGCTGAAGTCAGATAAAACACTATGAAGGCATGATAAAAAAATAAAAGGTTAAAAGATGTTTTCATTTTTTAAAAAAAGAAAATCAACAAAAAAATTTGCCTTTTTCTTAGAAGAAAATATATTTAGCAGTTCAATGTCCACAGATAAGCACAATTGGATTTAATAATAGGCCCAGAATATAGGGTTTGAACAGAATTGTGAAATAATACCAAAGATCAAAACAATGTGTGTAAAGAAATAAGAAAAAGGTTAAGAAAAACTGAAAAGGGGAAAAATTCCATGACAGGTCTAACTTTGTCCTTTGTAATTAATAGAGACTCTTTTGAAACTACAGTTTGTAAGATACAGTAGAAACCAAGTTTAGATTTCCTTTTTTAATCTCTGCTTACCACTTCTTTTATTTATACAATGTGATAAATTTGTCAATTCAGTAGACACACTGAATTCCCAAATCTGGTCATTTTAGATCCAATGCTATGTTTGTTTGTTTGCTTTTTTAATTTAGAAAACAATCTTTTGGTTTTGCTTCTGAACAAAATAAGATAATCCAGCCTCCAGAAAAAATAAGAATTTTTGAGAGATAAAATTTCTAAATTCTCTATATTTTCATCAGGGACTTAGTGATCCCAAGAATACAATAGTGTATCAAAATCTCAATGCAGTTTTAATTTTTAATGACTTTTAAAGTAATCAAATTTGTATTTAAAATCATTTTAAAGCTTAATTATTCATAGTTCTATTACTTTTGTTTAATTTTGTAAATTTTGAATGACAACTTCAAAATTTTGATTTTAAAAACATGGAGCATACTGTCATGATTTCTTCTCTGTATAAAACTTTCTTCATGGCATTTTCTCAGATTGATGGATTGGTAGAGGAGATATTCTTGCTTGTCATCTTGGCCACCTCTACCAGGCTTTTTTTTCCTCTGCAGACATGCCAAAACTGTTATGTTTGAATCAAAACTGAGCTCTTTGGATAATTTTACAGAGAATTACAAATTTAATTCTTTTAGTTACTGAGTAGCAGATGAAAATTTTTACAAAGCACAAACATCTACCATGGCAATGTACAGCATAAGACAGTAATTATGGTGAATTTTAATCAGTAACATCTTAAAAGTCTTTTTTTTTTTTTTTTAAGTCTATGGGACCCTTCTCATAATAATGCTTTTAAGTTAAATGACTTGCCCAAGATCACACAGATAGTGTCAAGTGTCTGAAACTGGATTTGAAGTCAGATCCTCTTTACTCCAGAGATAGTTCTCTAAATATTTTGCCACCTAAATAAATGTCCCTTAAAGTTTTAATCAATATTGCATTTTATGGTTTTAGCATTTTTGCTTCTGAAATTATTAAAACTTAAAACTGCCCTAAGACTTTTGGAATACCCTGTTTATGCTTACAAAATAGTAATGGAGGGGTTTATTATTAGTGTTACAATTTTAGATAGGTAACCTTTAAATTTTGGAAAAAAGGAAAATATCATTTCCTACCTTGCTGCCTACAAATATGCCTCATTATTATTATAGCTTACCATCCCTAACAGTTATCATTCTATAACTGCCTTCTTCTTAGTTAAACTCCTTGAAAAAAGTATTGACAATAAGCCCTTCTACTTTTCTATCAGTGCAATAGATAGAACACTGGGTCTGGAGGCAGAAGACCTAACTTCATTATGATGTTAGACACTTACGAGTTGTGGGACCTTGATCATTGACTTTCCTCATCTGTAAAATAAGGATGATAACAATACCTACCTAGCTTTTATCCAGGGCAATAACCTTTTCTCCTCTTTGGTTTTGTGTGACTCTTTGTTCTTCTATCTTTCTAACTGTTCTTCAGTCTCCTTTGTTGTATCTTCCTATTATTTCATGCTCAGTAACTGTGAATGTCCCAAAGACTCTGTTCTAGGCCTGCTTCTCTTTTCTCTCTACATTGGCTTTTATGGTAATCTCATCAGTTTCTTAAAGTTCAATGATCACTTTTAGGTAATCATTTCTAGATTGATATGTCTAGCCCTAGTTTCTCTCTTGAGCTGCACATTCACATATCGCCTACTTGATATTTCAAACTGGATGCCCCATTAGTTTCTCAAATTCAGCATATTCAAAATTCATTATTTCATCCACAACCTCCCTGATCTCTCTTATAGTGGAGGGTAAAAATACAAAATCCTAATTTCTGCCAAAATCCCAGTCATCCAGGTTCACATCATACTCCATTTCTTATACTTACTCCACTTATCCAATCAGTCACTCATTCTTGTCATTTCTGTTTCATAATAGCTTTCCTCTGTATGAACAAAGTTACTTCCCTAATTTAGGCTTTTATTTCAAGACAACTTCAATAAGCCAATAATTGGATTCCCTGCCTCAAATATCTCCCCTTCCCAATCAGAAACAGAGGAATACATTTATTGAGTACCCTAAATGTAAGACACTGTGCTAAGCTCTGGATACATATATGAAAGAGAAAGACAGTTTCTTCCCTCAAGGAACAATGTAAAGACAGAATATAACTCTCAAAATGGGAAAGGAGAGTGGGGTGAGATTTCAAGCTAGAAAATGAAGAAAATTTCAAGGTAGAAGAAAATGGCTAGTCTGAGAGCCTTTTAAAATGAGGACTTTGGGAAGAATTTTTTGCTTCCCTCCCCCTTCCCTAGCCTTCAAATCAAAGAGGAAATGGGTGATGAGAATACTGGTGAGCAATAAATACTAAGTTATAAGTGCTTTTCTGAAAATACACATCTGACCTCCTAATGAATACATTTGAGTTGTTCATTATTATTTCTGTTGATGTTGTTTGTCCTTCATTCTTGAAGAGGACTATAGTATCAGGAAGATGATGCTATGACTTGTAAGTGAAATGGATTTAAGTGAGGGAACACTATGGAAAGTTACCAGCATCACTTTCTTCATCTGATCCTAGTAGCCTGATATAGTCCAGTACAACTGGAAGTAATTCTGAATACAGTGGGAGAACTTGGTCTTTTTTTTTTTCTTTTTTTTCTGAAGAATTGGGGTTAAATGACTTGCCCAGGGTCACACAGCTAGGCAGTGTTAAGTGTCTGAGATCAGATTTGAACTTAGGTCCTCCTGATTTCAGGGCTGGTGCTTTATCCACTGCGCCACCTAGCTGCCCCAACTTGACCTTTTTAAGTGAAGATTTTTCCCAGATCTCAGTTTGACTGGGGCTGTATATGATTCAATAATTAGGGATAGGTAAGAAATGAGGCCAAGAATGGCCTCTTCTACTTAGTCAAAAACATCAATCTGGGAGGGGAAGACTCCCAGGATTTCTGACCAAAAGTAGAAACAGTTACTATGTACATTCACTCTGAGCCATCAGGCCCAAACAATGACCAGGTAGGGCTTGGGTAGCCAGGCAATATCAGGCTGATTTGACTTTAAGGCTTTGTCCTTAAGAAAGAAATCCAGCCTAACAATCCTAAAATATCCTGTGAGATTTCAGTACTAAAATTTTAAATTCAAATTTAGCACTTATGGGTACCTTGGCAAAGTACCCACAAGTAAGGTTATTATATCCTATGAGGACAAAAGGAAAGGTAAAGAAAAGGAAAAGAAGGAGGTACACTGCCCAACAGGAAGTGACCAGTTGGGTCTTGTCCTACTTACAGGTTGTTGTTTGAACTTTCTTCTCCCTGCCCTTTTTAAATAGTTTTTTTTTTTAATTTTTTCCCCAATTACATGTAAAGATAGTTTGCAACATTCACTTTTATAATATTTTGAGTTTTTCTCCCTCTGAACTTTTGTTCCTCCCTTCCCAAGACAGGAAGCAATTTGATATAAGTTAATGTACACTCATTTTAAAGATATTTCCATATTAATCATGTTGTAAAAGAAAAATCAAAACAAAGGGGAAAAACTATGAGAAGGAAAAACAAAAAATAGTGAAAATAATATGCTTCAAATCTATATTCAGTTTCCATAGTTCTATCTCTGGATATGGTTGGCATTTTCCATCATAAGTCCATTGTGTCTTGGATCACTCTATTGCTGAGAAGAGCTAAGTCTGTCATACTTGATCATCATAAAATCTTGCTATTACTGTGTACAATTCTCCTGGTTCTGCTTACTTCACTGGGCATTAGATCAATTAAGCCTTTCCAGGCTTTTCTGAAATCAGCATGCTTATCACCTCTTATAGAACAATAGTATTCCATTACATCCAAATACCAGAACTTATGCAGCCACTCCCCAAATGATGGGCAATGCCTTCAATTTTCACTTCCTTGCCACCATAAAAAGAACTGCTATAAACATTTTTGCCCATGTGGATCATTTTCCCTCTTTTATGATCTCACAGACACATTAACTTGTCCTTCAATTTTGAAGAGGACATCAATATCAGAGAAGTGATGCCATGACTTGCAAGGAAATTGGATTTAAGTGAGGGAAGGCTGTGTAAAGTCACGAGGCTCATTTTTTTCCTCTGGAGCTCTCTGTGCCCAGTGGTAAGATATAAAACAGGACAACTAGAGATAGCCTTCACATGGTGCTGCAATCATTAATAGTAAAAGAAAAAAAATTTCCAATTAATTTTAATGTATATTTTAATTTAAATAGCATTTTCTTATAAAGATACTCAATTTTTTATCTTCACAGAAAGATGTTTCACAGCATTTCTAAGAAGCAAACTGAAGTTATGAAAATGTAAGGATACTATGTAAGTAGCTTTTTCCTAGTAAAATCAAATAGCAAAGGCTCTTTTTGCAATAAAATAATGTTTTGTAACAAATTTTGCAAGAAGCAACAGTATGTACATTTGGAGGTTATATAGGCTTAGATCAAATATCACACAGACTATATATCTTGCTTCCTAAAAGTACCTCTGTTTGTTGCTCAGTGTATTTACTAACATAAATAGTTCTGGTTCTGGTTATTATGCATCTGATGTAAAATTTCCTCATATAAAATAAATGATAATATTCTACATTTTTCTTCCTAAGACAACTCAAAATAGATCCATCTAATCTTTTTATGTGAGAAGCTCCCTTTATGTCACATCATAATGTGAGAATGCTAAGCCTGACTCATATACAGAATATGTACAACACTATTTCCCACAGAAAAATCAGTTCAAATTTTTTAAAATGTAAGTTCTCAGTGTTTCTCAGAAATTCTCTTAGTCATTCCATGTAATTAAAAATGAAAGGAAATCAATTTTAGTATATACTGCAGTTAAAGTAAAATCTCTGTTTGATAGGTATTTAAACTGAAAATTGAAATTACAGATACACCTCTGCCAATTAATTCTCAGGTGTTTTCCTTGGCTCAATGTTCTACAGGTACATTTTTCTGTTTGGTAGTATTTACTGTGGTTCAGTCTTCACTTTTGATCATAGTTCTTTCTCTATTGCTTTATTTCCCAAACTGCAGAATGGGAATGGAAATTAAATCCATACCCATGATATATTTGTTTACAAATAGACAAAAAAGACATTAAACAAGTCCAACAATTGTTTCACTTTCAACATAATCTGCCCAATCTACACTGTACAAACCCTTTGATCTAGCAATACCACTTCTAGGTCTGTATTCCAAAAAGAGCATTAAGAAAGGGAAAAGAACCCACACGTACAAAAATATTATTAGAACCTCTTATTGTAGTGGCTAAGAATTGGAAATTGAGAAGAAGCCCCTCAATTTCAGATTAGGTGAATAAATTATGGTATTTGAATGTAATGAAATACTATTGTTCTATAAGAAATAATGAGCAGGCAAATTTCAGAAAAACCTAAAAAGACTTACATGAACTGATGCTGAGTGAAGTTAGCAGAATTAGAACACTGTATCCATATCACATGTGTGATTCCTAGTTCATATATACCGAGGCCAAAGTAGTGCCTAGATATTTTCCCTTAGTATTATTTTAGAGACCAAATTAACTTTAATTGATACTTGATCCTAAGAGACCTGAGAAGATTGGGATAAATTCCTGGTATCTTCCAAGTTTGGGGTTTTATTCCATTAAAGACTAGAGAGTCTGGAGGCTCTTCGATCACTGCTTTCCTTATCATATTTCATATTTATTCATTTGTTTCAGATCTACTTTCTTTGACAATCTCTGCTTTCTAAAGATGGACCCAGTTATTGACATCCTATCATAATTTTTACTTACATCAAATATTATAGGAAAACTCATTAATGGGTACTTCTCACCAATGAAGCAGATCAAAAGCCATCCATGCTTACCTATCTATATCTAACACCCATCTATGACTTCTTCCCAGCCTAACTGCAAAAAGGAGTATAATTAATATGCTAGCGGCTTTTCTCATTTTCACTTCACTTTGTATGGATATCACTGAAGCATATAGACTAACCATCTGCTATTCCTCTCTCTTACTAAATGAGAAGCCCTAATTTTTTTTTTAGTCATACATTTCCCTGAAGACAATCATACAACTATTTGTTAAAACTACTAAAATTTATTACATATCATATTAGACTTATTTAGTCAATAATTTATGTTAATATGTTGCAAAAATAGTCAAAGGAGACAAACAGGTAGTTCTCAAAGAAAGAAATCCAAGTTATCAACAACTATATAGGGGGAAAAGGCTCCAAATCATTAATAATTTGAGAAATGAAAATTGAAACAATTTTAAGTTTTCAAATAACACTCATCAGATTTACAAATATGATTTAAAAAGAAAAAATAACAACTGTTGGGAGGGCTGCAGAAAAATAGGCACCTTAGAGAGGCACAATAATGCCTTGTCTGTGGCCCCTGCTACTCAGGAGGCTGTGTCTGGTGTATTTTTTGAGGATGGGAAATCTACGCCTCTTTAATGACTACCTGTGGATTCAAACCCATGTATGGCTATTGAAATTCCAATGTGGTGAAATAGGGAGAACCAGTTTCAAAACAAAACAAAACAAAATGGACACTAGGTAATCCCTTGGTGGTAAAGTTGTGAATTGGTTCAGCCACTCTGGAAATCAATACTTTTCCTCAGAGTGGTAAAACTGTGCGTACCTTTTGACCCAGTAATTCTATTATGAGGTTTATAAGTCAAAGTCTTCAAAGAAAGAGGACAAGGATATTTATCACAGCTTTTTGGTATAGTGACGAATTAGAAACTAAAAAGACAGGCCTATAATTTAAGGAATTACTGAGAAGACTGTAGTATTTGAAAGTAATGATGATATATAAAGATTATTACACTGTAAGATACAACAAAAAGGGGACATTCAGAGAAACAGGGTGATGTGTATGAATTAATTCACAGTGAGATAAGCAGAATTACAAGAAATGTATATGATAATAATAAAAAATTGTAGAGAAAAGGAAATTTGACTTGAGAAATTTGATTAATAAAATGATCAATCATGACTTTAGAGAACCAATGATGAAGCATGCTGCCTATATCCTGATGGAGATGTGATGGCCTCAAGATGCAGAACAAGACATATTGTCATCTATAGCTGAAAAGATTTTTTTTTTTTATGGCATATTTGCTATTAGAGTTTTGGTTTGTTTTCTCAATATTAGATATCCTAAAGGAAGTAGGAAAGAGGGATACTAGCAGTAGGGTTGCAAAAAAAAAGTAGTAAAGAGACTAGCAAGAAAAAAACATTGAAACTTTTTAGAGTGAATATCAAAGAACAGCCCAAAGGTCAGAAAGAAACAGACAGCTAGGACAACTTCAAAAGTTGCATTTTTTGAACTTGTATATATTTTATTTTTATTGAATTTTGGTGGTTTTTTTCAGTTTCAAATTCTTTCCCTCCCCTCTCCAACTCTCCTGATAAGGCAAGAAAATTAAAAGGGGCAGGATGAAAGCTTCAATAGTCAGAAAGAACCTTGCTCCAAGGCTAGGCTTAATTTTCTCTAGTCTTTGTTCCATCTTCAATACCATACCTCTATTCCTCCTTTTCCCAGCTGCTCATACTTTGCTTCTTGCATTTTTTTTTGTATGCTGCATATCTTGATTAAAATGTAAGCTTCAAGAAAAGCTAGCACTATCTTTCCTTCTATTTTTATTTGTATCCCCAGCACTTAATATGATGGCTGTCACTTAGTATAGTAGCTGAGTTCACTTGTTTTAGTCATGTAAGACTCTTTGTGACCCCTTTGTTGATTTTCTTGGCAAAGGTACTGAAGTGGTTTGCCATTTTCTTCTCTAGTTTATTTTGTAAATAAGGAAAATAAGGCAAATAGGGTAAAGGGATATGACCAAGATCACACAGCAAATGTCTAAGGCAATATTTGAATTCAGGAAAATGAGTCTTCCTAATTTCAGACCCAGCACTCTAGCCACTGTATAACCTAGTTGTCCAAAATAGGTACATAGTCAGCTATCTTAAATAAACACTTGTTTTTTTTTTCCTTGCAGCAACTTACATAGAAGGAGTCTGCAACAGAACTAGCATAAATACACAAGTACATGAAATTACCATTGTAGGGAAATCAAATAGTTATTACTATCACAATTGTCCCACTTCTAAATCCTATGACACAATGAACATGTTGCCCATTTCTTACATATCTTTAGCTTTGTACATAGACCTACTTTCAGGTCCATTTCAGATATTAAACTTTACTCAATTTATGACTCCAATCTTCTCATATGTGCAAATGTACAAAAGAAACAAAATGTACAAAAAATATTGTCATTAAGTTTTCAAGACTTGTAATATTTCTGACTCTTATCTTTGTAAAATCCTATAATGAATTCTCATGTAATATTCATAAAGACTATTTTTGCCCAACCTATGGTAGAGTCTTCTATGCTCATATTGGGCTGATCAGCCACATTCAGACACACTGGACTTTGACCTCAACCTAATGATGTTATTTTGGTCCTCTTTGCGCACAAAGGATAATGACAACTATTGAAAAATAATGTCAATGAAACTATTCCTATTAAAATATTTTAAAACAAATTGTTCAATGCTTCAAATTATGAAAGTTTTACTAGCCTAGCAATTCATCTCAATTCAATTAAAGAAGCATTTATCAAGTGCTTACTATTTGCAAAATACTGTCATAGGCATTAGACCAGAACACACACACACACACACACATATATATATATATTCTATTCCATTAACTAAAGATTTAGGAATACATTTGGTCAAATGTGTTGTATTTGATTATTATTTAAATGAAGTATACTTACTGAAGCTACAAAAATAGAAGTCACATTTTATTATTAAAAATAGTTGATAATGGGCTATCATACTTTGGAATATTCTGTATGTAGTTCAACAGCAGTTAAGACATCAATACTAAAGTAGGAATAAAACAGTTTAAGTTCTGCTGTTTTAACTAAAATAATGTCACATAGCCAGTAACATGAGAGATTAATTTTACAAATTAGAGAAATCTCACAACTCATTACATAATTTTCTAAGCATGCTGCTGAACAGAACACGAAAGCTGTAAAGGAAAACCTAGAAATAAAATGTCCTTTGGTTGTCAGAAAAAGCAATAAATGAAAAGAAACTCTGAACAGCATAAACTAAAAACAGGACTTCAGAATTTTAGTTTGCAAAATAATGTACTTCCATCGCAAAGTTTCAGCATTATTCTCACACTGTTGCAGGGATTTTCATCTTTGTTCTCAAAAGATATGGTTTGGACTCCCCATGCCATTAAATGAAAGATGAAAAGCCATGTTAATAGCAAGAATGTGTGTATAGAATGTGTGTATATATATATATATATATATAATACAGTGTGTATATACATATACACACATATACATACACTAAAGAATCCAATAGCTTTTAATTTATGACACAAAAAAGAATTGTTACTGAAATCATGTCTTTTAAAGACATTTTTTGTTCTCACCCATAATTCTATCTCTTGTTTAAGGAGGGCAAAAGTCAGGAAATTCTTGGTAGCTTTATAGTCTGTAATTAAGCATACCGTTGGCATATAGAAGTAAAAATGTTCTAATATTCATCTTCTATAAGTATTTTAGTAGACTTCCAAATTTGCACAAATCTTTTTAATAGTATGTTAGAGGAAAAAATAGTTATGATTTTAAATTATACCCATATCCCAAGAAATAACTCGGTGCTGTATAAACATGTTTCCAGCAATGCTAATTAGTGCATTTCATTTACAAATTTCAGGAAATTCTTCAATGCTTTATATTTTGTGGCACATTGCAATTTATTATCTACTTGCCCAGAATATACATTTTCACAAATATAGGAATTGAAGTACATATAAGTGTAATGAATGAATTTGGCACAGAAATACAACTAGAGTCCATGAACAAGAAACTCCATCTCTCAGCTCCAGAAATTTTTCCTCATACCTAGAAGAGCATTTCTCTTGAACCTCTTCTAGTGCCTTCCCTAGCTTTCTTTAAGTTCCAAATATTACTAAGCTTTTTTTTTTTCTAAGAAAAAAGATCTCTTTTTTAAAAAAAGTATTGCATGCTTATATAAGCTTTTCAAAATATATGTACATAAAAAGGAAGATTTACAACAGGATAGATTGGCTTAGATGCAATACAAATTACAATAAATTCATGATGTGATCATATGCATATGAGTCGAAATAAAGCAAGCCCCTCTTAATTCCAGTTTCTTTTCTCTGTTAATTATTTTCTATTTATTTATTGTGTGTGTGTGTGTGTGTGTACATACACACAGAAAAAGAGAGAGACTGCTTTGTATATATTTGTTTGTCTCCATCACTTGATTGTAAACTCTTTGAGAATAGGGACTGTCTTTTGCCTCTTTTTGTATCATTTTGTTTCATTTTAGCCCTATTTCCCTTCTTTCTACTATCAACCTTCAATTTTAGGCCCTAATTCCTTCTAAACTGGACTCATGCAATAGCTTTCTAATTTGTCTGTCTCTTATCTTCCTTCTTTGCAGTCCATTCTTTAAATTGCTGACAAAATAATGCCAAAAGCCAAGGCACAGTTAAGATGGTTATATGCTCTAATTCAAAATCCTTCAGTGGCTCTTTTTTTGCCTCTAACATAAAATGCAAACTCTTCAGATTGGCATTGAAAACCTGCCATAGTCTGTCTTCAAACCATTTTTTTCAGACAGTTCACATTAATATTAATTACCTACCAATTATTTTCTTAGTTCTCTCCCCCTATAAAATAATTGAAGAGGCATTTAGTAAGCACTCATAGTGTATAAGGCATAATGGTAGTACTGGGGATACAAAAACAAAATGAAAAAAGTTCAAATTCCCAAAGAGATCACATTTGGATAGGGAAGAGCACTACAATCTGAAGGTTATCTGCTGGTTATCTGCAGTGCTGTGCCAGCAGAACCAAAGTTCTAGCAAGTTCTAACATACCAAAAGACTTTAAAAATGATCCTGGAAGACATATGAAAAGAGGTTTATCACCATAATCACCCAGTGATTATGGTGGCTTTGGTATATGGCAACTCATGAAACAAAAAAAAGCAAAATGGCTTTCAGTACTGTATACTCACCACATATTCCCCTTACACTATTATAGAATTGTTTGGAAATTAACAGAAGTTTTCAAGAATCATTTATTTGTCAATCTAGAAATTTTAACTGGAGATATTATAAATGTGGGATCTTTTTTGCATTTTGACAAGTGCTTAGATGTTATTATTCGAGGAATTGTATTCTATTTATACTGTCATTCTTAATATAAATGAAGCCAAAAAGAAGTTGAAATTAAAAGGAAAATTAAGTCAACAATCATTTATAAAGCACTTGCTATGTTCTAGCCAGGTGGTACAGTAGATAGAGTTCTAGGTTAGGAATCTGGAAGACTTGAGTTTAAATATGGCCTTAGACAGTTATTAGCTGTGTGATCCTGGATAAGTTACTTAATCTTGTTTGCTTCAGTTTCCTCATATGTAAAATGAGTTGGAGAAGAAAAGAGCAGACCATTCCACTATCTTTGGCAAGAAAAACCCAAATGGGATCATGAGGAGTCAGATAAGACTGAAACAAATGAACAACAACATGTTCTAGGCACTGTGCTAAGTATTAGGGACAAAAAAGAAAAGCAAAGTAACATATCTTGCTCTTAAGAATCTTATACTTTAATAGGAGTGACAACCTGCAAAAACTATGAGAAAGAAGATCCATATGACATGAGTTAGAAATAATCTGAGAGGGAATGTACTAAAATTAAGTAGGATGGACAGAAGATAAACTTTTATCTGAGACTTGAAGTCAGGGAAGCCAGGAGGTGAAACGAGCATTCAGGCATATGGAAAAGTCAGTGAAAATGCTTAATGCCTGGAATTAGAATATGGACAATATGCACAACAAGGTTAACAGGTTCTACTTAAAGAGGCAAATGAACAAACCTGGAGGATTGGTTTATTATGTATTCAAGAAAACAAAAAACAATTTCATGGGACATTTGGTATTGCAACCAAATAATGGTAACATAATATTACGTATCACAGAATTTAAAATAAGTTCTTGGGGAAAAAAAAAAAAAAAAACCTTCCATAAAATTATTGTAGTTTATAAACCAACATCTTTTAAAGAAGATGGGGAAGGAGGTGGAGAAATCCTAAAATATAGTAACATCCTCCAAATTTCATGAAGATATGCTGTAAAAGTATATCACAGAAAATAATATTAAAACCAAGAATTTACCCTAAAAATAGAGAAATCTTGTTTATGTGGCTCCTTGTTACTATGAATTCCCTATAACAAAGAATTTTATAGACAAAGTATCCATAGATCCTCATTCAATTTTCACAAGAAAAGCACTTAGGAATAAAAGTTTAATTAGATGATACCTGAGAACCCAACTCTGAGATTCTGTGGTTCAATGATAGCAGATTGTGTGACAGAACAGTGCTGAAATATTTATATTAATTTGGGTTTGCCACCAAAAGAGTATATATATTTTTCAAATCTCCAAATATCTCAACATTCATATAAAGAAAATGATGAAAAAAATCCTTAATTTCCAGACAACCCAATGAAGCAAAACTAGAAGACTTTAGATAAAGAAAAAAGGATAGGATCACAGGATTTAAGTCTGAAAAACTCAATATTCACTACACATGTTATTTGGAGAAAGAAATTAGAAACAGACTAATAGCTCTAACTTGGAAGCTTTGGTATGGGGCTTTGGTAAGAGCAAGCCCAATTCTGTAATCAGATTATTTGGGTTACAAGGGTTTTGGGGTGACTTTAGCAAGTCATTTAAGTTCCAGGAGGTTCATATTCCTTCTCTGGAAAATAAGTAGTTTGTACTAGAGGACTTTTAAATTTTCTTTCAATTGTAATCTATCAATATCCTCTGGGCACAGATTCTAGTTTCTATCACAAGAAACAAATTAGAGTTACAAAATGTTATTGGATTAAATACATTGGATTAGAAATTACAAATGATAATTCTTCCTTATTTCTCCAATAATTATCTGTATGCAGTATTACAAAAATAGCCTATTGTTGTTGTTTAAACAATTGATTTTCAAAAGAGGATGAAAACTTCCTTTTGAACCTATATTATATGTAATATAGCAGAGATTCATTCAGTCTTGAATTCATTCAAACATTCTCTTATCACCTTCTCTATGCAGAGCACTTTCTTTTAAAGTTTTTTGTTCTGATGCTACTAACAAACATTTAGCCATGCCTTTGTGACATTTTAACAAATTGTGGTATATGTTATTCCTGTATAAAGAAACACTATACAATTTACACATTAATACTTTATTTTTTACACATAATGTTATGTCATAAATCATACAATTGTCCAGAAAAATCAAAGATGAAAAAATCTTGTGATATAAAAATTGGTTTACACACACACACATATAATTAGATAAAATGATACAAAATATTGTGAAAAATAAAAGACATTTTCTACTCAAAAATTTTACAATGTACACATTTTCAAAAGCAAAAATAGCCCTAAGAAATTTTCTGTGAAAGAAACATCTTTTTGAGCTGAACAAATATTCTTGTCAGACACAGATACTGTTGACAATAAATGTACCCACTTTTCATGAGATTTGCTTTGCCGGTATATATTGTTCATAAATGCCTATTCAACAGTGCCTGGAAGTAAACAAGTTAGGGAACTCTCATGGATGAATTAATTCATCAAAACAAGTGTCTTTTTAACTACATCAGTTCAAGCATCTCTTTCACTGTAATCGCACATTTTGCTGGCTCATATACTATCTATTCTAGTATGATGTTTGAAATAGCAAAATTAGTCCTGATTCAACAAAAAGCAAACAACTTATCTGGAACAAACTGTTCTCCCCCAGAGATGAATTATATATTTCAGGACACAGACTACTTAAGTTATGCTTATTGTCCAAAAATAATAATTTTTATCTACAAAAGTTAAGCAATTTATCATAAGCCCAGGCCAATAATTTTATAATTGGCAAAAGCACGTTCATTATACCATGTAGTATTTTATCTCTATTTCATTAGAAACACAAAAACAGAATTGGAATCCAAAGAATGACTAGTGTGAGATAACTAGTACTTTGGAATAGGTTGCCTAAACTAGTAGTATTGAAATTGAAATAGAAACAACCCTGTGGACTCCATATTGACTTTAAAAATTAATATTATCTATTTTGTATTTTATTCTGTATTTTTTTCTTGTTAAACTTTCCCAATTTAATTTTAATGTCATTTGGGCTATATTCAGAAGGTTTGCAAGCTTCTTATAGCCCCCAGGCTAAGAATTTAACACCTCTTCAGTCTAGAGCATCACAGTTTTGTTATATTTATGTTCAAGGAAATGCTTTCTTTTTCTAATCTTTTTAAAGAAAGAATTAGTACTTACAATTATATTATACTATGATATGATTTTTCTTATTTCCCCCTGAAAAGAATAAACTTAATATATAATTTTAGACATATGGATATATTGATATCTTTTACTTTAAGAATGTTTGACATTTAAAAATTTTATTTCAAATGCACACATTAGGTGGTAAATATCAAGACCAAGACCAATTAAAATTAAACCCCCTAAATCATCAGAGTAGAAATTTATAAAAATATATTTTGTTTATTAGTCATTTCAAAGGAAGGAAAAATGGATTAAGTATACCAAAACATACCTTTCATAAAATAGTAGGCCTGATTCTGAGTGTGCTGGGAAATATATTCAAAATGGTACATAATGGGAAAATCCTTAAAATAAATTCAGTGATCAGTTCAAGTTCTTTTTTCTAATTTTTAAAAGAATAAAAATTAAGTAGATTGGTATAGTTGGGAACTTAAGTGGAGGAAAGCAAAAGAATAAATAAGACAAGCATACATTTAATCTAATCAGAGAGAGAGAGAGAGAGAGAATGGGGGAGAGAGGAGGGAAGGAGTGAGGGAGAAGCCAAAAAAGAAAATATTAAAATAAATTAATAAAATAATAAAATTAATAAAATAAAATAAAATAAATAAATAAAAAAACAATTCCAGCACATAGTAGTGTAGTGTAGGATAGAAATGTCAAAATCTCTGTCTGCTAAAACTCAAGATGAACCTAAACTATTAAAATGTAATTAGAAAATTGTAACAAAATAATTAAATATACAATATGATATAAGTAAAAATATGTTTTCTATGTCAATATGCAGACTGTATGGATCCATTTCTATTTGAGATTGACATCACTGGTTTAGTATGCTAGATCTATAATCAGGAAACCTTGAGTTCAAATTCACCTAGTAATACTTACTTGCTATTTGACCATGAGAAAATCATTTTATAGTCCTTCTATTGGGTACATTCTCCAAGGAGGTCAAAAACAGTCAGAAAGATTTCATATATACCACAGTTTTCATAGTAGCACTTTTTTATGATAATAAAAAAATGGAAAAAATGGTTTAATATTGATTGAGCTTTGGTTGAAAAAATTGGAGATATATATATACACATACATACACATATATGAATATATGATGAACTACTACTATGCAATAAAAGTAGTAAACTTAGGAATGTAGGAAGATATATTCACTGATAAAGGATGAAGGTAATAGAATGAGAAATACAATATTGTATATATGTGTGTATATATGTATGTCTATATGCATACACATATATGCTATCTAAAATAATATAAAAAACAAAAAGAAGAGTAAAAGGAATTTGTACCTCTATTGATAGTGCAATTGTTAAATGAAAACTTGCATATCTTTCATACAATTTCAAATATAATCAGAAGTATGGAGGCAAAAGTTTAATAAAAATTGATTCTCTGGGACAAAATGTGGATTGAATGAATCTCAAAGGTAGAGGGAGATCCTGCAAGTGGCAAAGAGAAACAAGGAATAATTCAACTTTATCATGACCAGTGAATTTGGGGATGGAGCAATACAGATGAAAGTCCAAACAGTACTAGAAAGACTGACCAGGAAAATTGCATTATTAGGAGGAAGAAAAGTCTCAATGAGATCTAAAAGATGGCATGATTAGGAAAGGAGAAGGTTCAAAATGAAAGTTACTTTATGGAATACCTATGGAGCAGGCATCCTGAATGCACAGTGGAAAGGCTGAATTACTTCAAAAAGAGATATTGCAAGGGCTGGTTTGAGGAGGATAGAAATAAACATATAGTCAATAGAGTGGAGTTTTAAAAATGGCAGCCTAGATTCAGATTCACAATCACTATATGGGAGAGGATGCCATAATGGGGGTATGTTAAATACTGAAGAATGAGTACAAATAGATTGTAATTTTCCATAGAAATTTAGCCCAGAGGTAGAGTAATACTAGGGTATCAGAGTGTACTACTTAGCTGGAATAAGGAAGGAGTGATGTGTGTAAGGGAGTGCTAAGGAACAGGATAACTGCTATAGAATTGTAGGTAGTCATAGAGAGAGAGTTATGAGACTGTCCAGGATTCCTGGAAGCCTTCTTTGGCAAATGTAAGATAAAGAAGTCAACCTTTTTTTGCAATTTAGGTATTTAGAAAGAAGGATCAATCTCATGGAGTATCTTAGTTTAATGGGATAATGCTATAAAATCTACAAATACATTTTTGCTAAAACAATAGAATGTATAGTAACTCTCTTATCCTATAAACCAATACCAGATTACCTTTCAGTCACAATGAAAGAATGTTAGAGTTCATAAGCAAAATTTAGAGATCAACTAGTCTAACACCTTCATATTATAAACAAGGAAGTGGTTATGGCTTCTAGATACTTGAAAAGTTCTTGGAGTAGAGAAATCTATCACATAATTCCTTATTAAGCCTTGCAGCCCTGTATTTCTATGCAAAGATGAAGGGCTATCTAGGCAGCCATGATTTTGTTAAATAAAACAAACACATCTGTAAAATGAGTATAGAAAGAAAACTGGAAACTTAGAGACAATTAATTGTTAAAGTATGCTTCAATAGGCTGAGACAAATATTACCAAGAGTTCTATAGTCAAGAGTCCAGGAAATGGATTTAATTTTAAAATTTCCATCTTCAAAATATGTCTTAAAGTGTCCTATAAAACCACCACCTTTCTTCAGACTCTTTTTAACACTTTTCACTTGAAATATTAGAATAGTTTTCTAATTGGAGTCTCAAACCAGCCTCCTCACAAGTGCCAAAGTAATTTTCCTAAAGTGTAAATTCACTACATAAATTCTCTGGCTTCCTATTACCTTTAGGATCAAATACAGTCTTCTCTATTTAGCATTTAAAGTTCTTTCCAATCTGGCCCCTAATTCTGTTTTTTTTCACAGGTTTTTACTTTATTCTTTCCCGCTCATTTTGATTCCATCATACTTACTTGCAAGCATATATTTTATATATGATGTTTCCTTATATATGCTATTTCATCTCCTGTCCTTGTACCTTTGCATTAGGTGCTCTTCATTCCTGAAATGGTCTCCCTTCACACTCCAACTTCTTAGAATCAATGATTTCCTCAAACTAGTTCAGGTGCAATCTTTTGAAGTAGACTTTTCCTGTCCCTTTCCCCACCTACTTCTAGGGGGAAAGGCTAATGCCCTTATTTTTAAAAATACCTCTTATCTCTAGGTATCTTGTACTTAATTATTTACATATTATTGCCCTAATTAGAATGAAAGATCCTTAAGGGTAATAATTGATATTGCTATTTCTCTGTAATTCCAATACCTAATCCAGTGTCTAACACATAAATATTTAGTATATGCAGATAAATAATACTTTATTAGGCTTAGCAACAAGATGGTACATAATTTCATTTCCTCAAATTTTATAAATAGCTTGTGAGATGATTTTTCATGTACTAAAGTACTGTATAAGAAGTTTATCAGAAAAAAAAATGATGAAACAGCCTGAAAGAATTTTTTTTTTCCTGTATCATTAAATTTGGAAAAAATGGAAGAGAATGATTTTACAAAAGAATGAAACAACACTAGTAGTGGCACAAGAAAGATAAAGATAAAGATAACTTTCCAGGTTTAATCTTTATGAAAGGTAGGAAAAATGAATAAATGCCTCACTAGCATTTTCAATTTAACATTCTCAAACTTGGAAAAACTTAATCCTCATTCATTCATACAAAGAACCATTTAATAAGCTTATCATTGTTGTACTATATGCTAGGAGGAGATAAATAGAAAATTTTGATAGCATCCCTGTTTTCATGAAGATTACAAAATATCAAGGGAAATAATACAAACACAAGTGTATACAATTATATAACATATATAGAATAGCTAAAGTTATAGAATCCTCTTTTAAAATCTTACTCAGATACTTCACTGTAGCATGGGGATAACTGTAGGGTCTCAAAAGCAATACTTGTAGAGCACAAGACCTGGCAGGCACTTCCAAGATGACAAAGCTTCTATCAACAGGCTTGCATAGAGTGTGTATCTGTCATCTCAGGGTTAGTATAGATAAATTCCATGAGGTTCATAACCAAAAAGCTGAAGATGAAATTAGACAGACAGACAGATAGATACGTGTGTGTGTGTTTGTGTGTGTGTGTGTGTGTGTGTGTGTGTGTGTGTGTGTGTGTATGCTCTGACAATCAATGAAAAATGGGATTGATCAGTGGAAATCAGTAATTGGAAATTGGTTTATGACTAGTTTTTTTGAGGAACTGAGGACATTTTAAAATGATTCATAATATAAATTGGATATGCCTAACACATTTTCATTTGCTGGCTCTTTCACCTTATACATACCGTCAAAAAGCTCTATAACAATTTTACTAGAAAAGAAGTAATTACTTACAAAAACAACTACTTTAATTAAATACACCATCTGCTATTCATTATTATATTAGTTTTATATACAACTAGGGTAACAGCATGTAGCAAAAAACCAGAACAGTAAAATTTGAATTCATGGTGACTGATTCAGCAAAATATTAGTTATAATAAGATACAAATTACATAAAAATATATTTATATTTCAAAGTTCAAACGGGATTTGGCAAGGTCATATTATAGAGAATTTTCAAATATAAGAATAATTTTGTTTTAGTTTTGAATATTATTAGGGCATGATGTTAAAAAAAAGACAAATTCTATATAATTTTTAAAGTATTAATTTATGTCAGTTATGAAATTATAGATTTTACTATATTAGGTTATGTTCGGGGTACTGGTATGGGTAGACAGCAGACATACAGGTTAAAAAATATAGCAAGCACAGTGGAGGAGGGTTGCTACTTTCCTTTTTAGAGGTTGGATGTCTTTAAATGATATCATAGAGCAATCTGCTCTAGTTATGTAACTAAAAGCAATACTGACAGAAGTGATACTCAGGCAAAAATTTATAGCTTGAAACCTTGAAATATGAGGTTATTCTAAAACAATTTAAGAAATTTCAAATAATTTACTTTGAATTCATTTTACTTTAATCTTTTGTTAATCTTATTTTAAATTCTTGAAACCTTTTTGAGGTGTTCTGAGCTCATAAAGACTTGAGAAAAATATTTTTCAAAATTCTAATTAGCTGTTCAGAAGTTTGTTTTAAAATAGCTGGAATTTTTTTCTTTACTATTTCAGCATTTTCTTATTAACAACCTAGTTTTTTTTTTTAAAGGAAAAGTTCATTTTTTTAAGCAGAACTTTATTTTTCAGTGAAATTCTGAGAGTTTTTCTTTGGTATAATACAAAGACTTTAGGGTTTTAGGAATTTGTTTTTGACTCAATAGATGTCTTTAATTTATACATTTGTCACAGAGGTAAAGAATGAAAAGAGAGAATCTGGCTCATGAAATCATTGACCCCTTAAAATATCTCAGCAGGTAACAAGTTCCATTAATATTCAAAACCAATCTATTTGCAAAGCTTTAGTTTTTAATGTTGGGGGGAATCATAAAATGAGAAAGGGTTTGTATTTTTTTTTTGTTTTTTGCATTTTTATTCCTTCTTAATTCCCTGCATATCTTTTGATTCCGTCTAATTCTTCTAAACCTTAAAAAACAAGTCCTAAAAATACAAAGAGGACTTTTAGCAGCAGTCTTAGGCAGGAAATTAGTTGACAGCTGCTATAGAATAATGATGGTTCTTAAAAGAATGCTGAATTACTAGGTAGAGGAATTAGAGCAAAAGAGCATTAAGATCCTAGCTATGGTGGTGGTAAGGATCTGTCCATCCTTTTTCCTTACTTCTCATCTACACTCACTTCTCTTCATTTTGTAAATAAAATAAAAAATGTGTGTATTTACATATTCAATATTATGCTTCTGAAAAAATGTTAAGGCCCCATAAATGTGAAGAAGTTTAGAATATAACTATATCTCAATACAGCATAGGTATCATTGATTAGGAAAAAAAATAGTATAAGTTAATTAGCATAAATGATAGGGCACTTAGGTTGTACAGTGGATGGAATGCCAGGCAGAGAATCAGGAAGATGTGAATTTAAATTTGACTTCAGACACTATATGACACTGGTCACTAATCTCTGTTTGCCTCAGTTTCCTCATATGGAAAATGAAAGTTCAGCAGGAACTTCTACATTGTTTTTCTTGAAAAATGTGGTCTGGGAACCATTTTGAGTTTCCCATAAGTACACATTATAAATAAATTGTAAACAATACTTGTTCTTGGTTTGCACAAAATGCAACATTTAAAAATATACTTAACAGAAAAACAAGTCAGATCTAAGCAATTGGCAAAATATCAGTTGTTCATAGATATGCCAAGTTAATATTATAAAAATTCTGTGTAATGGGCTAAAACTGAGTTGATGCACTGAGGTCTGAGCACTTAAGGCTAATTATTAATTGGACAATACTCTATTAGCATTTGCTTGGAAAATGGCCTGTCCCACCATTCTATGCTGGCTCCATCTGTTGGTGTATAGGGATATTGGGAGGAGGGATAGAGGGTGAAGTAAGACAAGGGAGAGTGACTCCTGGCCAAGAGAGCAAGAAGAGAGGTGTAGAGATTCCTATGTCTATTCCTCTGACTTCGACAAAGAATAAAGACCAAGAGCTTTTGCTTATCCTGAGTCTGGCTGATTTTAAAGTATCCAGGGTGCTGATTCTAAAGTATCCAGGGTGCTAACTCATTCTTCACAGTTCTGCCTAACTTGGTCTATTTGTTTGGTGCCATACCAATCAAATTGCCCCCAAAATATTTTACAGATTCAGAAAAACAAACAAACAAATTCATTTGGAAGAACAAAAGGTAAAAAATATCAAGGGAATCAATGGGAAAAAATACAAAGGATGGTGGCTCAGCAGGACCAGGCCTAAAACTATATTATAAAGCAGCAGTCATCAAAATCATTTGGTACTGGCTAAGACATAAAGTGATGATGGATCAGTGGAACAAGTCAGATACACATGACACAATAATCAATGACTATAGTAATCTAGTATTTTATAAACCCCCAAACTCCAGCCTCTGGGATAAGAACTCACTATTTCACAAAAAAAAATTGATGGGAAAAGTACAAAATAATATATCAGAAACTCAGCAGAGACCTATATCTCACACTCCATATCAAAATAAGGTCAAAATAGATGCATGATTTGGGCATAAAGGGTGATACTGTAAGCAAATTAGGAAAGCAAGGGATAATTTACTTATCAGATCCCTGGAAATGGGAAGAATTTATGATCAAAGAATTGGAGAACATTATGAAATGCAAAATGGGTAACTTTGATTACATTAAATTACATGTTTTGCATAAACAAAACCAACAGAAATGTGATTAAATGGGAAGTATAAAATTGGGAAAAAATCTTTACAGTGTTTCTGATAAAGGTCTCATTTCTTTTTTTTTTTTTTTAGTCTCCACTTTTTTTTTTTTTTTAATAGCCTTTTATTTACAGGTTATATGCATGGGTAACTTTAGAGCATTAACAATTGCCAAACCTCTTGTTCCAATTTTTCACCTCTTACCCCCCACCCCCTCCCCCCAGATGGCAGGATGACCAGTAGATGTTAAATATATTAAAATATAAATTAGATACACAATAAGTATACATGAAAGGTCTCATTTCTAAAATATATAAAAAATAGTATCAAATTAAAAGAATACATGTCATTCCCCAACAGATAAATGGTCAGAGGATATGAGAAGATATTTTTCATCATCTATAGTCACGTGAAAAATTGCTCTAAATCACTATTGATTGGAAAAATGAAAATTAAAACATCTCTGAGGTACCATCTCACACCTTTCAGATTGGCTAAGATTATAGGAAAAGATAATGACAAATTTTGGAGGGGATGTAGAAAAACTAGGACACTAATGTATTGTTGGTGGAGTTGTGAAATGAACCAAACATTCTGGAAAGCAATTTGGAACTATGATCAAAGAGCTGTAAAACTATGCATACCCTTTGACCTAGCAACACTACTACTGGGTTTGTATTCCAAGGAAATTATAAAGAAGGGAAAAGGAACGCATCAATTGGGTAATGACCGAATAAGCTGTGGCATATGAAGGTAATGGAATATTATTGTTATATTAAAAAAATGATGAACAAGCTGATTTTAGAAAGGCCTGGAAAGATTTACATGAATTGATGCTGAGAAAAACAAGCAGAAATACAATGGTACACAATAACAACAAGAATGTATGATGATCAACTATGAAAAACTTAGTTCTCAATGGTGCAGTGATCCAAGGCAATCCCAAATAGACTTTGGATACAAAAAGCCATCTGTATCCAGAAAAAGAACTATGGAAATTGAATATATAAATGAACACATGCTATGTTCACTTTTTTTTCTCTTCTGTAGTTTTTCCCTTTTGTTCTAATTTTCTCTCCCAACGTGATTCATAGAGCAATGTATATTAAAACAAAATTAAATTTAGAAAAAGAAAAAAAAAAAAGGAAAAGCAATACTTTTCTAATAAAATGTTAACTAACTCTAAAGTGTCAGTATTTTATACTGATAGTTAATAGAAATGCCTTTTGTCTTTGGAGGCACATTCAGTGTACTTTTGAATCTAATATCTATTATATATGGATGTACATAAATAGAAATGCATTCAAATGTACCTATTTAGAATAATTGTTCCTACATAGTTTTATTTTATTAGTAGTCTCTTTCCTGACATTTTTATTCCATTTGGTGCAGATGGAATGAACATTACATTTCTATGACACTTAAAGTATGCTTTCTCATTTAGTATTTGATTCCTTTCCAGACTACTCTCTCACCACTTCTCTTAGAAGCTGTTCTGTAGGTATTTCTGCCAATTTTTGCCAAAATTGGTATTAATTTTATACTGAGAAAGAAAAAAAGTTAACATTATTAAAGTAAGGCAGGATGGAAGAAAACAATTCCACATCAAAAGAATTTAAAAAAAAAAAAAAGAAACAAGATAGGGACATTGGTACAACAGAAGACAAGAACATTAAAATAATACTATAATATTGAATCACTGTTATAAGAGACACAATTTAACATGTTAAAACAAATGTACATATGGTCAACTTTTAGAGGAGGTTCATTTGTATGACTATATTTACACTTCTTACCTCTTCTACTAATAACATTTTTCAAAAACCACTTAGTGAATGAAAATTCTAAATTTAGGATGGAAAGCAAAAGATCATGAGGTATAGTAAAAAGAATACTAGATCTGTAGTAAGATCAAACTTGGGTTTTCAATTAGCTTCTGATATACTAGCTATGAAGAGGCAAGTCACTGAATCAGTGTAAGTCTTATTTTCCTTATCTGCAAAATGTAGATGATAACAGCTAGAGTATCTACCTCATAAGAATGTTGTGAGAATCAAATGAGACAATATACATAAAGTTCTTTGTGAACCTTAAAACACCAAATTTGGCTGTTATTGTTGTAAATTATGGATAACTGGCAAATTAAACATAACCAGAATTATTTTCAAATACTCCCCCGTCTCTTTTTTTTTTTTTTAAACAAATCATATGTTACCAAAAACCAATGCTTTCAAACACCTCCAGAAAAATCTTTCAGGGATTATTTTTTTGTAGGGAGCAAGATTATTGAGGACCAGGATAGCAGCATTAAAGTTGTACCATTAAAAATCTAGCGAGAAGTGTGCAAGCCCCTGTCCTTTGTAAATTCTTGCATTAGAAAGAAAGTAGTGAGATGCTGTAGGACAAGGCCATGTGATTAGGCTATCACCAATGAGGAAGAGGTCTAAGGAAGGGCAGAACAAAAATGGAAGGAGGTGTTTACTCCAACCATGGAGATGGCTGTTTGGCACAAGAAAGTGAAAGAGCATGTACTTGGAGTAATGATTATGGGAGTTACTTTGAAAAGAACATGAATTCAGACCATGTCATACAAGAATAAGTTGAGAAAATTGATTTAAGAAGCGGAAGATTCTTCTCCTTGCCTCTGCCTTCATCAACTGTCTTGATTACTTCATGCTAAATCCTGGCTGTCTAAACATTTCCAGGAGTCTTTGTTGATAATCATCATCATTATCATCATCATCATCATTTTTAAAATCTCTGAATAGTTCTATATTCCAAATTAGAGCAAACTATTATGCTCTCATTCTCTAATCCCATTTCCCCTAAAATTAGTGGAAAAATATAAAATATATAGCTGATAAAATGTTCCCATATATTTCAAGTGACCTCTTTTTATTAATTTTAAATAGTGTAAATGTGTTTTTTAAGATAACATTTGCATTTTACAGTAATTATTGTATAAGAATTTTTTTCTTGTGTTTGTTGCAAACTTTTCATATTTTTGGTTTTGTTTTATGGCATCTTTGAAAATACTTGATATCTAAAAGTATGGTTTGTCTGGGAAAAGATTCAATTTCATGATAATAACATGGCAACTATGGAAATGGTCTTTAAAAAGCAATAAGTAATGAGGTAAAATAATTTCTTCCTGAAAGAACTATGACTAACACATCATAAACTCATTGCCCAAGACTATAAAATTTCAAAATTTTTCCTTTGTTCTTTAAGTGGAAGAGATGTTGAAAAGGAAGCATAGTTCCTAGTTTGGGGAAAAACCAAAATACTTCATTTTCAAAACAGATGTCCTCATCTCTTGTCGCTTATATTTCACAAGGAGAGGGAAAACCAGAAAAACGCTACATTGCATATATCTTGTTATTTTACCTAGACGATTTAGTAAAAAAAAAAAAAAAAAAAAAAAAAAAAAAAAAAAAAAAAAAAAAAAAAAAAAAAAGAAAAAAAATTAAGATATTGCTGATCACATTGATGCAAAAAAAAATTTTTTTTCTTCCAAGCATACAGTAAGTTCAACATCTGTAAAACATCTGTCCATATACCTTGACAGTATCTTTGTATATAATATAAAGTTCTTTGTTCAGAAAGTAAAGCTAGGATTTTAAAAAGAAAAAAACTCATTCATCAAAGCATCAAAATTTAAATGAGTTATTACTAACTTATATTGCCCTATAAAAAGCACTCAGTTTCTGTATATATTTACTAAACAGTGTTTGAGTAGTATTCTGAAAATATAAAATGCCATATTAAAAATAAACAAAATCAATTATTTTATCTTACAAGAGCAAAGTTCTTACATGTTTTAAATAAAGGTTGGTCAAGTTTAGGGTACATTTATATTCCTTGCCATATGTTACTCTTTGAATCTGTTCTAATTAAATAATCTATTAATAGTTTGTGCATTTTGGCTAATATAATGACATGCTATTTGAGTTGCTTACAATGAGATATTATATACTCAGTTATTATTGTTTTCCTCTGATATATTTTAAAAATGAAAATATATTTAATAAATATTTTTAAAGTCTTGGATCACTCTCATCATTTGCTATCTTCAGTCCTACATCTGTCCTCCTGAACAAATTTGGAGAAAGTCATATAATCATTTTGAATCCATGAAAATTTATGTTATACAACCTTATCTGAGGGCTCATTATTGCTAGGAATGCTATTATATCTTCCTGAACTTATTAACCTTCTCTCCATAGCAACTATTCTAAACCTTTTCATCTCTCCTTAGAATCTCCCATGGTTCTCTCTCCTCACACACTTTCAGCTAAGAATATTGCCTCATATTTTAGAAATAATTACCTCTCAGAGCTCCCTCATTTTTTTTCCTTCCTCCATCTCTATCTTTTCTTTCATTTGTCTGTCTACCTATGTATCTATCATCTCTTATTACTTAGATGCTTTCTGCCAACATCTCCTCTTTCACCTCTGTAAATGATGAAGTGGCCTTATTCCTTACTAAGACTAACTCCTCTAATTGCTTAAGCAATCCAGTTCCATCCTACTTCCTTTAATAGATTGCTCAAGCTGTCATCCCTTTTCTTTTACTAATTTACAAATTCTCTCTGTGGCTTATTTCTTACTGTCTACAAACATGACCATGTATCCTCCATCATGAAAAAAAGATGTCTTCACTTGATTGTTCCCTACCCTCTACCTATCATCTGGTTACACTCTTAGCTAAACTCCTTCAAAAGACCATTTACAATATAGGCCTACACTCTCTTTCATCTCAATCTGTTCTTAAATACAGTTCCTGAGCTTATCATTCCATTAAAACTGCTTTTCATAACGTTACTGATGATGTTGTAGTTGTCAGATCCAATGGCCTTTTCTCAATCCTTACTCTTTGTGACATTTAGGCACCTTTTGACATGGTACTATCTTTTTTCTTAGCTTTTGGGATATCACTCTCAGATCTCCTCTTACCTATCTGAGTCTTCCTTCTCTGTATTCTTTGCTGGATCCTTTTCCAGGAGAAACAAGTGACTTCATTTTTATATAGCTCCAAATGTCAGATGCATTGTTCCTTAGGCTGAACCCAAATTTTTGTCTTTGTAATTTCTTACTATTAGATCATTAATTATGAAAATTTTTAGACTAAAAAAAGAAATCAATGAAAAGATATTTGTACTTTGGTATCAATGGGATTACCAGATAATTTTTTTGCTGTAGAATTAAAAAAAATAAGTCAAGATTAAAAAAAAGAAGAAGAGAAGAGACTGAAATGGGAAGAAAAATAATAGGAAGTAACATAGACAAATAGGTCAGATGATGGGAAGGGAAAGTATAGAAAGCAGAGACCAGGTATTAAATCTCACTTACATCACAATTTTGAGTAAGAGGTTTTATTCATAAGCAATTAAAATTTTCTTTTCTCTTCTCATGATCCTATCCCTTCTTCCCCCCAACGCTGATCTACATATCATTGTGCTAAAGAGCAAACCATTTTCCTCCAGAAATTACATTTCACCTACAGAAAGATTATGACATCAAAAAAAAAATGTAAAATGAGAAAAGTATACTATAGCTTAATTGAGCCTTCTTTTGTGTAGTTTAATAGGACTTGGAATCAGAACACCCAGATTAGAATACTAGCTACTCTACATACAAATTGTGACCCTGGCCACATGACTTCATCTCTCCTAAGTTCAGTGTTGTCAGATCTGTAATATGGATAAACTAACATGTGTGCGTCCCAATTGATGTGGATAATGAATCCCATCAGTGGTTAGAATAGTTATTGTAATTCCTATCAAATATTTCCATTGGGTTAGAACTAGTTACCATATTTTACATAATTATGAATTAAAACAGTTCAAATGTGAATACATGTCCCCAATGGGAATCATCAATCATACTAATTGGGACCTTTATTCTATTTTTATTTCATCAGGGTAGTTCACAGGAAAGTATTTCCCAAACACAGAAACCTGAGTTACTTTTATATTATAGCAAGATGAACATAGTTTTTAGAATAGTGGAATAGTGGACTGGGAAGAAGGAAGACCTGAGTTAAATTCTAGTCATCAGACTAGCTGTGCAATCCTGAGCAAGTGACAATCCCTATCTAGGTTTTCTCATCTATAAAATAAGGATAATAATAATATCTACTTTCCCTACTTATGCTTCTTTTTAAAAATATTTTAATATTTTTAATTTTTCCAGTTACATGTAAGACATTTGTTTTCAAAACTTTTGAGTTCCAGCATTTCTTCCTTCTTCCCCACCTCCACATCCCATTAAGAAGGCACATGTGAAGTTAAACAAAACATTTTCATAAATCATGTTTAAAAGAAAACATAGATTGCACCCCCTAAAAAAACCTCAAGAAAAATAAAGAAAAAAAGAGTATGTTTCAATCTGCATTCAGACACAATACTTTTTTTTCCCCTCTGGGTATGGATAGCAATTTTCATCTTAAGTCCTTCAGAGAAATCTTGGATCATTGTATTGCTGATAATAGTAAAGTCCTTTGCAGCTGATCATCCCACATTGCTATTACTTTGTATGTGATATATTTCACTTTGACTTCATGGAGGACTTTCCAGGTTTTTCTGAGATCATCCTGCTCATTATTTCCCACAGAACAATAATATTTCATCATAATCCCATACCATAATTTATTCAACTATTTCCCAATTGATGGGCATTCCCTAAATCCTTTTTTTTTTTTTTTTTTTTTTTTTGCCCTGAGAAGACAGTTGATAATTTCTTTTAGTGTATATGATTTTCCTTAAAAAAATGCTTTGGGGACTCATGCCTAGTACTAGTATTGTTAGGTCAAAGAATATGCATGATTTTATAATCTTAGGATGCAGTACATATCTATTGATCCATTCATCAACTGGGAAATAGCTCATTTTTTTTTTAAATAAGGATTTGTGATCATTATAATGCAAATCTAGTGACAATCTAGAAAGGGGAGTGAAACACCACAAGGAAATGACTTAGGAACTTAAACTACTAATAGAATAACAGAATAAGAAAGATAATTGAGATGCTATTTTGTCTAGGCTCTTTTCCTAACATGTAATTAAATGGCTAAACCATTCCAAGAAAGGGAAAGGAAGTTAACTAGAAAAATGTGAGTACTCTATAAAGAAGGAAGAGGTTTTGGAAAGTCCATTGCTCTCTCTTCCAATCCTCCAAGACGAAGGGAGAGGTAAATGAAGGTGCTGGGGAAGTGCTGATTATTAAAGATGAATCATTTTCCATGATGATTAAACTTATCTTGGGGAAGGTTTGATGTTTCTGCATTTGAAAGCAGGCAGACTAGCTGATGGAAATTAAAGTTAGTGAAAGCATTTGAGTTCTCTTTCTATACAGAATTATAGGTAACATTACCAATAAAAGAGTGAAAGTGACAAGGTGGAACTTCAGATATAAGAAATTTTTACTGGAAGTATTTGAAGCAGATTAGAATAATAACAAGAAATGTCTCAGGGAGGAAAGATAAGTTCTGATTGTTTACATGTTAAATGTCCTTTTGTTAAACCTTAGAATGTTTCATACTTTCAAATGCCCTTTGAAGAACCAAGAGTTTATGTAAATGTACTATCTTTTTAAAGCATTGAAGTAATGTGTTATCATAATTCCTAGGAGAATTCTACATTATGTAGCCATTCTTTTATTAAATTTTCAATGAATAATTGTAGCTTTCTTCTACAATAGTCTTCTAAGTATTGAGTACAAAGTAGATCTGTGTAAATCTGACATCATTTCACATTTTTCTTTTATCTTTAGAATGCATGCTGGTTTTTGTCAAATATGGTCTGTTTTAAAAATTATATCTTACCCTGTACTTATGAAACAATAATCTCAAAGCAACTTACTTTAATGAATGGGAAACATTTCTCCTGAGTCATAGCTTTTCTTTAGCTCAAAATTAAACTTGCTAAGAGTTACAACAATATGGTGTTTCATTAACATTCTTTACTATTCATTTATTATCTTCACTAAATCTTGGCAGTTTACATTTTAAACTTATGTCCAATAATTTTAAATCAAAACTAGATTGAAATAAAGAAACTTTTGCAGAGAAGTATTTTTTACTTGTAGAGAAAGTTAACTTTTCTGATTGTAATAAAATGCATAATTCAAACTGCCTAACTATGAGCTATATTTGTTACATTATTATATAGTTATAGGTATTTAATAAATGTTAAAAATATAAATATTGTATAAAAACTAATGATATTTGTGCCTCATATGAACAATAACAAATATTGTATCAATGCTTAAGCTGGCCTTTAAACATCTAATTGTAAGTACAAATTTTTTAATAAGTTATATTTAAGAAGTGAGAATCAATTATATTTTATGTAGCTGCAAATTGATAGATGAGTAACAATAGCTTTCAAGAATCCTGTTTGTTCTTATAATGAACAATAACAACATAGCAGAAATAAATGAATTAGGAGATTATTATGCGTATATAGTCAAATATTTGGTTTACTCATTTACATGATGACTTATTTGCTTGAAAACTTCAATTAATCAAAGTTTGTTTGGATCACACTATACTCTTATTATACCTCCTCACTCCCTACCCCTGATACACACACACACACACACACACACACACACAATTATCCTATTTTCAAAATAGAAATAAGTGAACCTACAGACAGCATTAGGCAGAAGCTATACTAAAAGATATTACAAAGGAAAAATGTCATAATGTTTTATATTATAACAAATAATTTAAAATTCTGTTAAATTTCATGAACACCTAAATCTAATTTCTCTTGCTTGAAAGAACAATAAGTTATCATCTATATTTTCTGATTCTATTTGACAACAAAATTATTTTTATTTACAGTTTATAACCCTTTACAGATGTACACAACTTGTTGATTCATTAAGCCTGTCTGAGTTTACTGAGACTAAATATTTGAAATAGGTCATTTTTTGAAAAACTGTGTTATTAGTGATAGTTCATATGTATAGTGAATACCAGTTGAATATGTTACAAACATTTCAATATCACTATTTGTGTGTATTAGTGTAGTAGAAATTAGTGTACTAATTTCAAAATTCAAAAATATGCATTTTAAAATTATGGTATTCATAGATTTATCATATCATCTATAGGATCTATTTTACTTTTGATATCTGGAGAAGTTGTACAAAGGACACTGAATTTTTAAATGTAATATTTGGATTTCACTCTCAATCATTAATTATGCTACTTGTGGCTAATTAATCTTTCTGTGAATCTATTTCTTCAAAGATAAATTACCTCAGCATTTTCCTGAGGTCAGCACTTAAAATTAAAATGATAAAATAATGCATAAATAAAAGTTTTATGATAATGGCGATGATGTGGATAAGCACAATGAATAATCCTATTTGATTCTTCAAACCAGCACTTTCCAACTTGCAAAGAACCCCAATCCTATACATATAACCTCTTTCTCTAGTATTTTTTATGCCTCTCTATCCATTGCTTTGTGCTCCTTTTGCTTCAATTACAAAGAGAATTCCTTTTACTTGAATTTTCACTTGAACTTACTGATGCTTTTAGGTATCTTCCACAGTTAGGGGCTCAGTGGATAAAATTCTGGTCCTGGAGGCAGGAAGACCTCTATTGAAATGTGGCCTCAGACATTTACTGACTATATGACCTGATGTAAGTCACTTAACCTGTTTGATCTAATGCAATGGATAAGGAAATAGCAAACAATTTCAATATCTTTACCAAGAAAACCCCATATGGACTCATGAAGAGTCAGACATGATTGAATAAATGAACAAAATATCCATATGTCCCTTTTTATAACAAAAGCTTCTATAAGTACCTACAGAAAACTGCTTCACCCTGAGACCTCTATTCACATTTATCCAACCTCATCTGCCCTTATGATCAAGTTGACCTTGACAAGAAAGAAGGGGGATTTAAAACATGAGAAGAACAAACCACAGAAATAAGTAATAACTATAAAAATGAAAGTGATAATAATGAAACAACATAGAAAAATTTCTGGGATGCTTAATGAGCATCTTTTTTTTTGGAGAAAATCACATATTTATCAATATACATTAACAAAATAGAAAACAAAAATTGACAAACTGAACTTAAATTAAAAGCACATCTGAAACACCAAAAAACATTAGTTCTAAAACAATTTAAAAAGAGGAGCTAATAAAAATAGAGGGAAAGAGAAATATTGGAAAATAAAAATCCCATGGAGATGATTTATCTAAAAGCTGGTTATTCAAAAAGACTAAAAAATCAAGAAGAATTTATCTGACTAAAAATAAAAAGGCAGAAAATCAAATTAAGTAAAAAGCAAATAAGCACAGTTAAATTCCAGAAAAGCCAGAAGAAATAAAAAGAATAATCAGAACACATGATAGACATTATATGCTAAAACGACAGAAATAGAGAAATGCCTTTAAAATATAAAATGTCAAAAAAATAATAATTAATAGGGCATTCTGCGAGTAGAGCCAAGATGGCAGAGTAAAGTCAGGAAGTTGCTTCAGTTCTTCCAGTTTCCCTTGAAAACCACATAAAACCAAATCTCTGAACAGAATCTGATTGAATGAAACCACTCTCCATCTCAAGATTAAAAATTTCAAGAAATATCAGTCTATCTATAGTGAAATGGGGTTCAGCCCAGGTCAGATAGACTCTAGGAAAGCCAGTAAGAGAGTCATAATCACAGCAAATCAGCAACTAAGACCATCAGTCCTGCTCAGTAAAAGAGCAAATTAAGGGGGCAGCTTCCAGTCCTATCAGAAGGCAAACTGCAAAACCAGGCAGTTTCCTGAAAAGAACAGGCAAAGCTAACCCCTCCAAATAAGGGACTTCTGTGCTCAAAGCCAAGGCTCAGAGCTGCAAGGAAGTTTGAGACCGCACAATCTTTATATACCAGGAGCAGAACTCCATTTTAAAAGTAAAAAAAAAAAAAAAAAAAGAAAAAAAAAGAAAGAAAGAAAAAGAAAAGAAAATGAAGAAGAAACAAAAAAGAACCTTGACCACAGAAATCTACTATAGTAACAGGACAGACCAAAACACAGGACAGAATGTCCCAAAAGAAATCTCAAAGAGTGAGATAAATTGTTCTTGAGCCCAAAAAGGCTTCTTAAAAATGCTATAAAAGACTTCAAAAGGCAAATGAGAAAGGTAGAAGAATAAATGAGAAAAGAAATGAAAGGTCTGCAATAGAGAATTAACAGTTTGGAAAAGGAAGGGGAAAAAATTGAAGAAAACAACTCTTTAAAAAATAGAATAAACCAAATGGAAAAAGAAATACAAAAATAATTGAAGAAATTCACACATTAAAAACTAGAACAGGGCAAAGGGAAGCCAATGACTTTGTGAGATAGCAAGAATCAAATGAACTAAAAAAAATGAAAAAATGGAAGAAAATGTGAAATACCTCAATGGCAAAACAGTCAACTTGGAAAATAGATTCAGAAGAGACAGTTTTGGCTTACCAGAAGGTCATGACCAAAAAAAGATCCCGGATAGCATTCTACAAGATGTCATAAAGGAAAATTGCCCCAATATTCTAGAAACAGAGGGGAGAAATACTATTGAAAGAATGCATTGATCACCTCTGGAAAGAGATCTCACAAGGAAAACCCCAAGGAATATTCCTGCCAAACTCCAAAACTATAATATCCAGGAAAAAATACTGCAAGCTGCCAGAAAAAAAAAATAAATAAAAACTATTCAACTATCAAGGAGCAACAATCAGGATTATTCAGGATCTGATAGCTTCTACAATAAGGGAATGGAGGGCCTGAACTACCATATTCCAGATGACCAAAACACCTGGAGTTACAACCAAGAATTAACTACCCATCAAGACTCAGCATCACCTTTCAGGGGAGAAGATAGAACTTCAATGAAGTAAGAGACTTTCAATCATTTCTTTTGAG
The DNA here is from genome assembly GCF_902635505.1 of Sarcophilus harrisii. Taxonomy (NCBI): domain Eukaryota; kingdom Metazoa; phylum Chordata; class Mammalia; order Dasyuromorphia; family Dasyuridae; genus Sarcophilus; species Sarcophilus harrisii. The sequence goes on along the minus strand of NC_045426.1, from coordinate 586,413,214 downwards.
AAAAACAGAACTAAACAGGAAATTTAATCTACACACACAGGACTTGAGAACTATAGAAAGGTAAACAAGGGAGAAATATATATATATTTAAAGGTAAACTGTTTACATCCCTAGATAGGAAAGCATTATCTGCAACTCTAACACACTGTATCTGACACGGGGACAGACAAAGAAGGGCATCACATAAACTGAGGGTGTGGTTGTAAATGGATTCTGATATGATGACATCAAAGAAAAAGACATTAAGGGATGGAAAACAGTCTGTACTGGAAAAAGAAGAAAGGGGAGGTAAAATAAGAGCAAGCAAATTCCTAAAGAAAATTTTAAGCCAGTTACAAGAAGAAATAGATAGCAAAGTTATCTTAGTGGGGGACCTCAACCTTCACCTCTCAGAATTAGAAAAATCTAACCAGAAAATAAACTAGAAAGAAACTAGGGAGCTTAATGGTATCCTATAAAAATTAGCTATGATAGACCTCTGAAGAAAATGGAAATGAGAAAGAAAAGAATACATCTTTTTTCTTGGCAGTACATACCACCTACACAAAAACTGACCATTAATTAGGGTATAAAAATCTCACAATCAAATGCAAAAAGATAGAAATAGTAAAATGCATCCTTTTCAGACCACAATGAAATAAAAATTATATTTCATAAAGAGCCAGGGAAAGATAAACTAAAAACCAATTGAAATTAAATAATCTAATTCTAAAGAATAAGAAATTACTGAAACAAGTCATAATTTCATCCAAGAAAATGTCAATAATGAGACAACTTTCCAACACCTATGGGATGCACCAAAGCAGTTTTTAGGGGAAATTATATATATATAACAACATAAATAAAAAATAGAGAAAAATCAATGAATTAAGCATACAACTAAAAAATAGAAAAAGAACAAATTAAAATCCCCCATTAAATACCAAATTATAAATTTTGCAACTCAAAGGAAAAATTAATGCATTAGAAATTAAGAAAACTATTGAATTAATAAAACTAATAGTTGGTTATGAAAATGGTTATGAAAAAACTAAAAAAAAATTGATAAACATTTGGTTAATTTGATCAGAAAAAGAAAAGAATGACTTACTAGCATGAAAATGAAAGTGTAGAACATATCACCAATGAAAAAGAAATTAAAGAAAAATTAGGAGATACTTTGCCCAATTCTATGGCAGCAAGTCTGACAATCTACATGAAATAGATGAATATGTACAAAAATATAGACTGCCCAAGTTAAAAGAAGAGGAAATAAAATACTTAAATAGTCCCGTTTTAGAAAAAAGAAAGAATAAAGAAAAGTTAACTGATAACTCCTTAAGAAAAATTCTCCAAGGCCAGATGAATTCATTAGTGAATTCTACCAAACATTTAAAGAACCATTAATTCTACTACTATACACGTTATTTGGAAAAACAGATAAAGAAGTACTGCCAAATTCCTTCTATGACACAATATGGTATTGATACTTACACCACAAAGGGCCAAAAAAGAAAAAGAAAATTACAGACCAATCTCCCTAATTAATATTGATGCAAAAAATTTAAATAAAATATTAGCAAAGAGATTACAGCAATTTATTAGCAGGACAATACACTATGAACAAATATGATTCATACTAAGAATGCAGGGCTGGTTCAATATCAGGAATACTATTACTATAATTGATCATATGAATAACAAAACCAACAGAAATCATATGACAATCTCAATAGATGGAGAAAAACTTTTAAACAAAATACAGCACCCATCCCTATTAAAAACACTAGAGCGCATAGGGATAAATGAAGCTTTCCTTAGATAGATAATCAGTATCTATCTAAAACCTATAGCAAGCAATATCTAATGGAGAGAAGCTGGTCACTTCCCAATACAATCAGGGGTGAAACCATGATGCCTATTATCACCACTATTTTTCAGAATTGTACTAGAAATTGGCTTTAGCAATAAAAAAAGAAAAGGAAATTAAAGGAAATAGAATAGGCCTTGAGGCAATAAAACTATCACTCTTTGTAGATGATATGATGATATACTTAGAGAGTCCTAGAAATTCATCCAAAAATTTAATGGAAACAATTCACTTTAGCAAAAGTTGCAGGATATAAGATCAACCTTCACAAATCATCACCATTTCTATATATTACTGAGAAAGCCCATCAGCAAGAGATAGAAGGATAAATTCTATTTAAGATTACTGTAGACAAAATAAAATACTTGGGGATCTACCTGCCAAGACAATATGAACACAATTACAAAACACTTCTCACACAAATAAAATCATATCTAAACAATTGGATTTCAATTATTCATGGCTAGGCTAATATATAATATAATTAAATTATAATATAATTAAAATGACAATTCTGCCTAAATTGGTCCACTTGTTCATTGTCCTATCAATCAAATCGCCAAAACATTATTTTATATAAATTTATATATAAATAAATTATTTTATATAAATTTATTTAAAATGCCATCTGCAACTAGGAAAAGAACTAAGGAGACTGAATGTAAATCACCACATGCTATGTTCATTCCTTTTTCTGTTATTAATCTCTTTCATGGTCTTTCTCATTTGCTCTGATTTTTCTCTCTTAACATAATTCATAAAACAATGTGTATTAAAAATGAATAAACAAAAAAGAAATTTAAAAAATTATAATATAATATCTAAACTATTAGAAGAGTTACTAGAGATTTTATATAACTCAATCCCAGAAAAGTAAATAAATCCAGCAATAAAGGAATTGTCAAAGGGAGAAAAAACTTCTAATCTGATTTGAATTATAGGAGAATTTTGTCAAATTTTTAAACAACAGTTAATATCTGTTACTTAGAAATAAGCAATAAACACTGACTCCAAAAATTTATCAAAAATTCTATCAAACAGATTACAGTGATTTATCTAAAACATCTTTCATTATGACCAACTAGGATTTGAACTAGAGATGTAAAGATGGTTCAACATTATTAAAACAATCAACAATTAATGTAAATAATTAGAATTCAAGAATCCAAAGTCTTTGACAAAGTACAACAAAACTTTGTTATGTAAAAAACTCTACAAAGTATATGTATAAAAGAACCTTTTTTTTAATAACATAAAAATGCCTATTTAAAACCAAAATAAAATATCATATGTAATGCGAATATACAAAAACCTTTTTCAATTAGCACAGGAGTAAAGCAAGGATATCCACTTTCTCCATTATTTTTTGATACAGTTCTGGAAATGTTAGCACTAGCAATAAAACAAGAGAAAGAAATTAAAGGAATATAAATATACAAAAAGGAGATAAAACCATCCTTGTTTGCTAATGATTTGCTAGTTTGCTTAGAAAATCCTAAAGAATCAGGAAAGATACTAATTAGAAATTATCATTTCAGCAAAGTTCCAGGCTACAAAATATGTCTTCAAGGAAAACAAAACAAAAACAATAGGATTTCTTTGTAAAAAAAATAACAAAACATAAAGAATAATGATAGAAACAGAATTCCCATTCCAAGAAATTACAAAATGCATAAAATATCCATCAATTAGATTTTCAAAGCACGCAAAAGACTTGTATAGGTTCAATTACAATGGGCTCCTTAAAAAAAAAAAAAAAAAAAGAAAGAAAGAAAAATTTAAATAATGGGAGCAATGTTTGATGCCAAAGGCCAGACCAGGTCAATATAATAAAAATTACAATATTAGCAAAATTAATTTACACCTTTAATTCACATCAATCATATTTGCAAGGAGATACTTTATAGAAAACTTGTTTTAATAAAAACAAAGCTCATCTAGAAAAACTTAAGATCTAGAATAATAAGTAATGATGAAGAAGAGCGCACTTCCAGATCTCGAAATATATCTTTAAAATTATTTTATGTTAGTTAAGAAAAAAAGTAGACCAGTGGAACAAAGAAGAATCAGAAACAACAGAATTCAATAAAACAGTGATTGATAAAATGAAAAAGAAAATAAGAAAAAAAATTCTTATTTTATAAAAATTGCTGGAAAATTTGGAAAGGAGTTTGGCAGAAATTAGATTTAGACCAGTACTGAACATCATATTCCATTATACATTCTAAATAAATATATGACCTTAATATTAAAGAATATAGTAAATATAATAATGTATTTATATTATATATTATAAATATAATAAAAAAACAGAAGACAAACATTTCATGTGATTCACAGCTTTTTTAGGGAGGCTGTTTTTAACCCACCAAGAAATGGAGGAAATTATAAAACATAAATGAGATTACTTTGATAACTTGACACCAAATTTTTTTTTCCATAAAATTAATACAACTAGGAAAAGAAGGAAAATGATTGAAATGGGAAAGTATTTTATGAAAATCTCTTTATATGATAAGTGTTAGCATCTAAGAAATATTTTTATATACACACATACACATATATGTATATATATATATATATGCATATATACACCTGCATCCACACATACACACACACACACACACACACACACACACACACACACACATTCACCAGTAGATAGAGTCAAAGAATATGAACATTTTTCCCAAAGAACTTCAAAGTATACACATGCACATAAAAGAATGCGTCCAATGACTACTAGTAAATGAGATGTAAAACAAAACAACCCTGACATTTCAACTCATATCCTGCAAGATACACAAATAATTTTTTTTTAAAAAAAGATAAGAGTAAATTTAGAGTGATTGTGGAAGGATAAACACATTAATTTATTGTTGGTGGATCTGTGAAATAGTACAATCATTTTGGAAAACAATTTGGCTCATACCCCAACAAAGTCAATGATAAGAAGAAAGTCCCCATAAACATTTATAGCAGTACTTTTTGCTATAGTTAAGAATGGGAAATAAACGCCCATGAAATGGAAAATAACTAGACATTCATATAGCACATAAATGTAATGAAATGTGCCATAACAAAAAAGTGCATGATAAATACAGTGTGAAAATCACAGAAAAATCTATTTGAACTGATATAGAGTGAAGCAATATACTCAGTGACTTCTATAATGTAAATGGAAAGGATGATGTCATTTTTTAAAATCACAATTAAAAATATCTAATATTATAAAAGATTAAGCAGGATTTAAATGAAGAGATAAGAAAACAGCTCCAATCTACCCCTTCATGGAGATGAGAAGTCCATAGATATTAAACATTGCATGAGTTTTTGTATTTTTTTCAGTGAAATAAATAGTTGCATTGATTTTTTTCTTCTTTTAAAAAATTTTGTTATTTGGGATGGATAGCTGGAAGGTGGAATGAAAGGCATTTGGAATAACTGGTTGTATAAAAAGCAGAAAATATTAATTAAAAGTTAAATAAAATAAAAATATGGATGTGCCATTCATGTCCAGTCTTCATTTTTTACTTCTGGTTTTATAGAAATAAAAATATGCTATAGTTACAGTGGGAGAAAAGAAGATGTACAATCTTCCATTATCTCAAAGTCCAAAGGAGTAAAAAGATATTACCATTTACAATGAAATATGACCTCTTTCCCTATTAGAGAGACCACAGACTGAACTACCCTGAATGTTTTAAAAGTGTGCTATTCATTACACAAACAATCTGTAGTATGTCTATTTTTTTAAAAAATAGAAAATCAATAGAATACTACATATTATTTTTAATCTTTTAAGTTACCAATGCAAAAATTCACAGGATATTTCTTGGTTTTAAATAAATTAGATAAATTGCATGTCACAAGAATTACCTTTATAGTCTTTAAAAAAAAATTGAACTTAAAAAATAAAACAATCATTTATTTCCATAATAAAGTAGTATAAGAAAAAAAGATTGCACATGAAACTGAAAATCTATTATGTACAGCTTGCTTTCCCTTTTAAATATATAATAAAATTAATATGTAACTTTTCTCCCCCACCTATACAGAGATGGCAGATATCACTGGACACAAATTATATGTACATATATATATATATATTTATGTATAAACATATGAAATAAAAATAATTTTAATCAAATAAAAATGTTCTAAATTATTATTGGCTAGAAAAATACAAATTAAATATTTATATACATACCATATATGTCTATATATTCATATATACATTATATGTGCATCTACTCATATATGCAAAACCATATTATGCATACTTCTATTTATTTATTCTTTCTCTGGATATAGATTGCATCTTTCTTCATTGATCTTTTGTAGTAAATTTGGGTTAATATTTAGTCAAAATTACTCCAAGTCATTCCTAAAACAATATTCCTATTACTGTACACAACATCTCTTGGTTCTGGTCATTTCACTCTTCATTAGTTTGTGCAAATTTTTCAATGTTTTCTAAAACCATTGAACTTATCATTTATTATAGCATGGCAGTATTCCATTACAATCATATACCACAACTTATTTAGCCATTCCCCAAATGATGAGCATCCCCACATTTCTAGTTCTTTACCACCACAAAGAAAGGTGATATACACAAACACATACACATCTATGTATAATGTGTTTATGTATATATTTTTGAATATATTACATTTTTTTCCTTTCTGGACCACAGGGAATAACCAATTTAACAACACTATTGCTCTCCAAAATGGTTGGATTATTTCACAGTTCCACCAACAGTGATTCAGTATAACATTTTTTCCATATTGCCTTCAATTTTTGTTGCTTTTCCCACCTATCATTTTAGTCAATCTAGTATATATAAAATGATATTTCAAAGTTGTTTTAATTTGTATTTCTTTAATCAATAATGATTTATAGCATTTTTCATGACTAAAATAGCTTTGTTTCATTAAAAAACTGCCTGTTCATATCCTTTGACTCTTTATCAATTAGAGAATGACTTGTATTGTTATAGATTTGATGAAATTATTTATATATTTGAAGTATCAGATCTTGAGAAACCATCTATAAAATCTCTCCTACCCCTACCCCTATTTCCTGCTTTCCTTCTAATCCTGACTACATTGGTTTTATTTGAACAAAACCTTTTTAGTTCAACATAACCAAAATTAGTCATTGTACACCACACAATGTTCACTATATTGTTTATTCACAAATTGTTTACCTATCCATGAATATGATAAGCAATATGTTCCTGTTCAAATTTTTTGATAATATCTCCTTGTATATCTAGGTCATGTATTCATTGGGACTTTATACAGGTAAATGGAATATGATATTTATTGTCTATGATCAAATTCTGCCAAACTGTTTTCCAGCTTTCCCAAGGATTTTTACAAAATTTCTTATACTTCCTCATTCAAATTCAACATGTCCCAAGACTGTCATTCCTTCACACTTTTTACTTTTTATTGACTGCACACTAACCTTGCAATCATGCAATTTTCAATGATGATCTTTGGTTATTTCCTCTCTGTCAAGCCTATCAGTGACTAAATCTTATCGCATTTTGTTCACAATATCTCTTTTATTGGCTTTCTTTTCTCTACTCACATGACCTCTTCCCTTCTTCAAGTTTTTACCTCTCACCAGGAGTGTTCCAATAGACTTCTAATTGCTTTCCCTGCTTCTAGTTTCTCACCTCTGCAATCCATTCTCAACATACCTATCAGTTGATATTTCTTACAACTCCAGAAATAAATGCTTTACAAAATAAACTCCTTACAAAACTACTAAACAGAGATTTTAAAAACTGGCCAAACTGGTCAAAAACTGTTCAAAGTTGGGCTATACCAATATAATGAAAATGACAATAGTACTTTAATTTATATACATAGCTATACACTAAAGTTGTTTTGTAATTTTTATAAAGTTAGACAAAATAAAAACAAAATTCATATAGAAGAAAAAGACCTCTAGAATCTCAATAAAAACCAGTGGGGGGCAAAGTATGAACAAGGGAGACAAAAACATTATCTGGATTTCAAAATATATTATAAAGTAATAGCCAACAAAACTATTTTATTAATTAAAAAACAGAAAGATATATATAAGTGGGGCAGAAAAGATAAGATTACAAGCAGTATAAAATAGCATTATGTTTTAAGTCGAGCTGTATCTAATAAACTTTAGAATATAAATTGGTAGGGGAAGAATCCTCTTTTTTGACATGATTACTGAGAAAGCTAAAACACATTTTGGCAAAAATTATATTTAGCAAAACATTATTCCTTAAACAAGAAATTCATAATGTTTATGTGAACTTAATATAAAAGGTCATATAAGTCAACAAATGAATTTTTCACATCTCTATCCTAGTTATTTCTAGGGGGAAGATTATTAATTAAAATTAAAATATTTCCAAAATTTCAGTATATACTATGCAAATCTGCAAAAGATGAGAAAAGATGGGAAAAATTAATGATAGAGAGGCTGTGAGAAGACAGGTTCACTGATAAACTATTGTACTGTTCAAGTTAACTCTTCTGAGTAGCACTTTGGAATTATACAAAAAGGTGACAGAACTATTCACAGACTACTGATTCCACCATTAGATATACATTGTAAGAAAATCAAAGTCAATAGCATAAGAAAAGAGATTTAATATATACTAAAATATTTAAAATACCAGTTTTTGTAGTAGCAAATAACTGAGAATTAAGAAAAGATGAATATGAGAAATTTAGATTCAGAAAATTTTTTATAAATTGTTACTGAGTAAAATAAAAAGAAAATAATTTGCATAATGAGTAGTAAATTATAAATGGAAAAAAACTAAAACCATGTTGAATTGAAAAACTAATATGATAGTGAAAAATAAATAGCAAAAAAATCTTCCCTTTATGATAAAGAGATAGTAAACATTAAGATATGGATTCAAAATATTGTATACTTTGCAAGTTGGAGTCACTATATTAGAATGTTTTCATTATTTTTCTCTGTTACAAGGAAGTTTTTGTCCTGAAAGGAGTGTGTGTTGAAATGACTAAGCTATAAAGACAAAAGATATCAGTAAAATATGTTAAAATAAAAATCAGAAGATAAATTGATATTATATTTTCATTATTCCATGAAATTAATGGTATAGGAATATCATATTACTTTACTACTAAATTTTTTTGATAGCTTCTTATTTTCTCTAGGGTAAAATATAGGTGCTTCAATCTTGTATATAAAATCTTCCATAATCTGGCATCCTATTAAGACAGTCTTCTTTCATGTACTCTTTTTCATATACCCTTTAGGTTAAACTATCTTCTTGACTTATTTCTGAAAAAGAAAGTCCATTTCTTGCCCTTCTACAAATTGTTTTCCCTGTTTAGAATGAACTTTCCCCTTACAGAATCTTTAACTCGCTTAAAGCCTTACTCAAGAGACTCCCTTTCAACATAGACTCTGCTGTACTCTTGAAAGCATTCTGTATTTACTTGCTTGTACAAGTATACCATTTAATACACCAAGCATTTATTATGTCTTCAGTGTATATCAGAAACTGGAGATATTTTATGGGGCGACAAAGACAAAAATGAAACAGTTCTTTCCCTGAAAGAGCTTGTATTCTACAGGTAATAGTGGCTGGCATTTAAATATTCCTTTAAGTTTGAAATATCTACATCTATATGATATCTACACATACATATGTACATTATAAACACATATAATTTTATAGCTAAGGCTACCTTTTTAGGTAGGTACTATTATCCCCATTTTACAGATGAAGATACTGCAGCTTAACAGCAGGTTAAGTGACTTGGCAAGGATCACACATTTACTAAATGTCAGGGGTTCATCCTCTATCTATTACATTGCTTCCTCTTTGTTTCTCTTCCCACCTCCCGCTCCCACCTTGGCCCCACCAACTAGAAGGTAAGCTCCCTAAGCACAGGCCTTGTTTCATTTTTTGTTTTTTTATTGCCTGACATTACTTAATGCACTATCTTATACAAAATAGGCACTTAGTGAAAGTTTGTTGAATTAAAAATCAATTCCTTATCACCATGGAATAACAGTGTATCTAAAAAATTTGTAATGGAAAAAAATTTGAAGTAGATAACTACTAAAATAAATTCACATAAACTATGCCAAAAACTTCAATCTCAGAGTTGGAAAGAATCTCAAAGACCATCAAGTTCAATCCATACATATGTGAGAATTATATATACAACTTTGCTTAAAGATGTCTAGTACCTAAGAACCCATTACTTCTTGAAGCAGCACATTACTTTTTGGTATAGTTGAAAGTTTAAAAGTTTTGTGGGGTTTTTTTAATACTGAATTTGGATCCATATAGAAAATGTAAGAGGAATCTGTCCCAAATTTTTGCAGTCTTACTATGAGGAGATAGACTATATATCATTTCCACAAGAACATAATGAGAAGTTGCTGGCTAGTTTGCAAAGTTATTTTTAAAAAGGCAATGAAGCTAGTCTGGTATGATTTATTCTTGATGAAGCCATATTTGTTGTTTGGGACCACTGCTTCCTTTTACTCTTTACTAAGCATTCATTTAGTAGTATATTCAAAATTTTGCAAGGAATCAAAGTTAACTCTATTTTCATTTAGTTTGAAGAATCCATTCTCCTTTCTTTTTTGAAAATATGGACAATATTTGCCTTTTTCCAGTTGTGTTACCTCTATTCTCCTTTGATCTTTCAAATTTAATTGTTAGCACTCGTATTTGCCAATTCTTTTAGTCCCCTACTCGAGTGTTCAAAAAGCATTGATCATAGTGTTGTAAATTTAGAGCTGAAAAAGACCTTAGACGTAATTTACTCTAACTCCTTCATTTTACAGATGAAGAATGTAAGACTTAAGAAAGGGGAAATGACTTGCCCATTATCACAGAAATACTAAGGAGAAAAGTACCGATCAAATACTAGCTCCCTAAGTTACAAATTCAGTGTTTTTCCCATGGCACCATACTTCTAGCCTAGTGATCTGGGAAGGCAACATAAAGTGTGACTGATACTGGGAATGATCTCACTGTGAGTAGAAAAATGAAACAAAAATGTGTTTCTAATTGTGTAATGAAACAGAATTATTTACTACTAGGAAACTATGAAATTCTCAATCATATGGCAAGAAGAGTTTCACAGGTTTTCTTCCATGACTTATTAGCCATTCATCACAAAATGACAATTTTTTCTATGTATATATCATTCCCCCTTTTTCTGTAGAAATGGTATCTGTCTTCCTTTTGGTCACATAAACTCAAAAGTAAGCCCAGGGTCCAATCCATCTCATGCCTTGTACCTATTAATAGTGGCCCCCCACTTTCTAGCAAAAAGGAAGCTCAATAATCACTGGGCTCATTTGGCCAGTTTAACCAGTACCAGATTCCTGGCAATATAGCAACATTAGTTTCTCTTAGAGAGCTACATATGATAAATTTTTTTAGTTGCTTAATACTATAGTATTTCTGCTCTGAAACCTAATTAAAAACTGCTTTTAGACAAGTGACAAAAAACCCTCAATATTTTAAATAGAAAAATGCTAATTATATGATTTTCTTTGACATATGAGCAATTATATAAATCCATTCTTAAAAACTGAAATCTATGCTTATTTATGACCAATATAACTTGTAGTAGTTTCTATGATAATATAATTTAAACATAACATCAATTTTAATGAATCAAAATTGTATAAAAAACATAAGACTATAATGCATTTAAATATGTAAGTATATATTTATGTATATATATGTATATATACATGTGTATACACACACACACACACACACACACACACACATACAGTTTAGTGAATTGTTGACGAAATTTTTAAAAAAAAATAATAAAAATTCCAGAACATTATCAAATTCATTTCAGGTCATTCCAATTCCAAAATGTGTAAACATCTAATTATCAGTATCCTTTGTATCCTAAATTGATTGATTCTCTTAATCAAGATATTTTGTAGTAGGGAATTAGATTCCTTGCTTCTGTATATGAGCCCCAGTTTTCAAGAACAAATTAGTTTTAATCAGTTCCTATGATTTATTTACTCTAAACCAAACACTATATTACTTGCTTTTACTTGTTTGTTAAGTATAAAATATATTTCTTAATTATTAAGGGTTTTACACCTTAATTATTAGCCAACACCTTAATGAAAAAGACATTGTTTTGACTCACAAATGCTTTAATTGCCAACAACAGCCTTTCTGAGTAGGAGTATTGTCTGTAATTTATTGTAGCAGATGTGATTTGGAAGCTGGATATTGAAGTACCCCAAGATTTAAATATCCTGGCTGTTAGAAAACAAATCATTCCATCTTGTTTCTGGAGAATATTTCAGTATATACAGGAAAATAGAAGTTGTAGTAAAGAAAATGTATATTATTGACAAATGTTGCTAATTAACTGAAAAAAAAGACAAATGATCAATTATAGCTATGGAGTATGAAATATCTTCACGATAGAAGTCACAGAGAACAAATTATATTGGCATGTTCCTACATGCAAAAAAAAAATTTATACAAAGGATCACCCCCCCAAAAAAAGTAATCATGTACTCATATAAAACAAAATAACAGCACTTGTATTTATGCATTTATAGTTTCCTCACTTCAGGTTGGTTCCTGCCTGAGAAGAGAAAGATGGTTACATCATTTGTAACACATGGTAATCAAAATCAATAGTAGCCATATTCCACATTGAAACAGGTTCTTTCTTAACTGAAAAATAAAGTAATTGAAACTTCATCTTCACCCAAACACAGTTTTCTAGACATTATTAATCATATAAAATGACTCAGGACAACAATTTGCATTTGTGAATAACTTAAGTATGAATGTGGAAAAAAAATTCCTACCAGTTTGGCTGAGCTGGGATGTACTGCGGCTTTTTCGTGAGAGACCCACAATAGCTACCATTTTTGCCCCAATGCTGGAGCGCCGCTTTTTGCCACCGGTGCCCATGGTGCCCACTGCGGTATCAGATTGGCTGCCATCATTCTTCTCTATTGTGCACATGTCCCCACTGATGCTGGTGCTTTTAGTCATATTCTTTCCTGAGATGCCCATCTGTCTGCTTTGCATTTTGGATGTAAACACACTGTCAGTCGATGGATGGATAAATAGTGCAGACAGAGCAAAAAGGGAAAGACAGAAAAGGACAGGTTTCAGATGAAAAATTTGGAGTCTATTGCAGTGGTACAATTTACATAAAACTTTTTCTTAGATGTGATGACAATCTTCAACTATTATGGTACTGAATGTGCTTACAATTCAGAACCAATTTAAATAAAGCTAAGCAAAAATAAGCCCATATATTTTTCTAAAGTTTTTGCCTATGGGTTGATTTTTGCTGCTACAGGAAATATTAGTTTACAAAAAGAAAAAAATTCAGGGAATACTCTAAGAATATTTTCACCTGAATATACTTTTCTATAGCAATAAGCACACTCTAGAACAGTTATGCAAAGTAGGAAAGTCACTCTCCAAATATTATCTTTTTTAACTTTTCCTTGATTATTATGTATATAACACATTTGGAATAAGCCATTCATTTTAAGAAAACATTTTCTCAGGATATAAAGAATTTGATATAGTACTTTTAGAAACTACAACATTTAATTAATGATAAGTTTTCAAATTTTAACAAGATTTGAAATTTACATTGGTTTTGAATTGAATTGTAAGCACAATCATTTTCAGATGATTAGATTTCACATTTCTGAAAACCTTTGTTTTCTATATACATAAATTTAATTTGACAATATATAAGCACTAATTTCTTAAATTCATGTTGTAAAGTGCTGCCTGATGAGAATGTTAGAAAGTGACCATGAAGCTTATCATTGGAGAGTTGCTAACTAGATAGCCATTATTCAGTATCAATTTAGGAATTAGATTTCTTTAGGAATTAGAATTAAACTACTGATTATATAGAAATGGCCAGTTCTGAAGTCCAGAAACAGTACTGGGATTCCACTTTATTTCAGCAGGATAATTATAGGGAAAGAGGAGAGTTTAATCCAAACAATAAATTTGAAAGGCTTGTCAATGATTTCAGCCACTATAAAACTAATAGAACATTAAGAAGTTGGCTCCTGAAATGAAGATGACATCAGAATCTCATATATAGGACAAGGAAAGTTTTCCAAAATTCAATGGGTTTCTAAATACAAAGTTATTTTCTGATGTAGTCCCTCTCTGTATATATGTAGCTTTACGTACACACATATACCCATATACACACCACCCTAATTATATTTATATATGCATACATATATGTAAATACATATAATTAAGCTGTTAATTGATGTTATCAATATCACTTTGTTAATCCTAATAAAAACAACTACAAGGAGAAAATCACAAAAGGGTATGCATACACACATAAACACACACAAAAAGATTCATACATATGTGTATGCATGTATGCACATGTATGAAATCTTTGTAGTAGCTTAACAAGGTTTGATAAAAGGATTTTCATGACATATATCAATAATCGCAATTCTATTTACGTGGCTACATTTATGTGTATATATATATATATATATATATATATATATATATACACACACACAACAATATACATATATAATTAGAACTGCTGATTCATGTCATGAAAATCACTTTATTAACCGGTTAAGCCACTAGAAAGATTCATATATATGCATATATGGTCATTTGTATATACATGCATGTACACATGTGTCTGTAAATGTGTGTTGGGGGTATATAATATATGTGTGGAGTATATCAGCCATTTTTAATCATATCTGACTCTGCATGAATCCATTTGAGATTTTCTTAGCAGAGGTAGATACTAGAGTGAATTGCCATTTCTTTCTCCAGCTCATATTTTACAGATAAGGAAACTGAGGCAAACTGTTAAGTGACTTGTCCAGGATCACACAATTAGTAAATGTCTGATGACAAAATTAACCTGAGGAAGATGAATTTTCCTGATTCCATGTCCAAGAGTGCACTACCTAATCTGCTGTGAAGAGGTTTTCTCTTTAAATCTTTGTTGTTGTTGTTGTTACTGCTATAATATGGTAATTTTAAAAAAATTTCAAATTGGCTCTCTGTTCTACCAACAGAAATGGAAAACACATTATAGAAGTGGAGTAATTTGTAGCAATGCATAAGCTATGTGTTTACAAGCCTAATGATTTTGTAAATCTAGGAAGTTGACCCCTGAAATGAAGATGATATCAGAGTCTCATATATATATATATATATATATATATATATATATATATATATATATATATATATATATATCAAGGAAAGGTTTCCAAAATTCAAATGGGGTTTCTAAATTCAAAGTTATTCTTTGATGTAGTCCCTCTCTGTATATATGTAGTTTTATGTACACACATACACCCATATACACACCAGCCCTAATTATATTTATATATGCATACATATATGTGAATATATATATATATATAGTTAAGCTATTAATTCATGTTATCAATATCACTTTTTTAATCCTAGTAAAAACAACTATAAGGAGAAAGTCACTACAAGGGTATGCATTGTTGAAGTCAGATTGTGTCAGTATAATGATACAATATGAGCATCTGTGTCACTTTCATTAATTCCATTCTTTCACTGTACAGGGGCTGGAGATAAAGGAAGTCTTTGAACTAATTCTTATCTGAGAAATATAATTTAACTTCTCTAAGGAAAAAAAAAATAGCAAATGTCAATAACATCTAGTAACATACCTTTAAAACAATGTTGGTGAGATGAAGGCAAACCAACGTTTATGTAGTTTATTTTTTTTACCTTAAGAAATATTCTATTATACCAACACACAAAAAGATCATTGTCAATACTAATCATATTTTATTTATACTCTAAAAATAACTTGGGAACATGGGGTTTGGTTCTTTAGTGGAATATCATTGATCTCTCCAAAAAACTTCTAGTCACTAATCTTAAAACTAGAGAGATTTAGAAGTATTTGAAGCAGCAGAGAGTTCCCTGGAATGGAATTTTCTATGGGTATGGACAGGATATTTAGCTTGGCTTTAGCATTTAAAGTGCTCTCTATGTACCTTAATGCAGTATAATATAACCACAAACACAATAAAAATGAAAGTCAAGAATAAAAACTGGAAAACACCCCACATATTTTCATTTGGTTCTGTGACTATACTAAAGAATTGCTTTATGTGGGATTCTTATCCCCTTATCATTTATATTTAATAAATCAAATTAAAAGTCTTCAGACAGTACTGGAAATCAAAATTCATATATTCCTGTTATCGACACATGAGTATTTCTTCAAGCTAACAAAATATGCTATACACTGCTTATAAGTATTTTAAATATAAATTGGCCATGATAATAATAGTAATTAAATAACACCACATCTCCAAAAATAGAGAGGAGATAGTTTATCTGTCCATCCAACCAGGGTTAAAATGAAGTTAGGCACATAAAGAAAGAAAAAAAAGCCAAGTGAGTCTGGCATCTTTAGTTTTTAAGCATGTTTCAGATGTGTTCTTATAACTTGATTTTCTGAAATAATCTCAATTTTGATGAGATTTCCACTTCATACTTTTATACTGTAACTTTCTTGAAAATTAGGGGTTGTTTCATTCTTTATATTTATACCTCAAGAGCTCTGTATATAATATAAAATGTTTCTTCCCTTCTGGGATTTTAGTTTTTAATAGAGTCATAGGTTAGTCAGGAAATATACAATATCAATAAATCACAAGTATTTATTGAGTACCTTTTATATACTGTGTATCCCCTGACTAACCTATGACTCTATTAAAAAACAAAAATTCCAGAAGGGAAGAAGCATTTTATTACATATTAATTGAAAGTAAATTCATATTATTCTTACCTAAGATTATATTGGTATTACTACTTCTAGGCATTAAATCTGATTAAAAAATTCTTATCTGAAATTATAAAGACATTCTTTGTATTCTTGAATAACAAAATAATTTAGTATTTTCAATACTGATTTTTTTTGAGCATGACATAAAGAAGGTTTACAAAACAAGAATGTTCTTACTTCTTCTACAGGAAGAATAGATAAGAGCTTAACTAAATTGCTAGATAAGGAATAGGTTCAAGAGGAATGGTGCTATCTAAAAAGACCAATGTGGATATCAATTCACCGGCCAACTTAGGCTTTTAAAAGATATTTTTTAAAAGGCAGAAGAAAAGCTGATAAAGAAAGATAAATTCAAAAGAGTGGCAAAGTCATGTAATAATAAAAATTAATAATAATAATGAAATATGTCACTTTCAATATTTTATTTGATCCTCTCGAAAGCTTTGTGAAGTATAGTAATTATTCTAGGTATTATTTTTATGATCTTTAAAATTAGCTAAATGAGATTCAAAGAAATTAAGTGACTTGCCCATAGTCATAGAGATAGTAAACATCTGAGATAGAATTTTATTTCAATATTTCTGATATTTAAGTCATGTAGTCCCACTTTTAAGTTCATTTATCTGTTTAACTTTCATTCAATTTTATTTTATTTTGAGAGAATTTCAAATTCTCTCCCACATCCCTCTCTTTCCTCCATCTATTGATAACATAAGAGAAACAAAAACCATTACAAATATATAAATAATAAGCACTTTTTTTCATTAGTGATGTTCAAAAAAAGAAAAATAAACAAAGAGAAGAAAATGTTCTTTATTTTGTATTCTGGATACATTAGTTTTTTGTTGTACTCTTTCCACTACAATATATGAAAAGTATATTGACTAATATAGGTGAGAAGCTTACTGAATGCTAATATCAATTAAATGGTTTCTTAAAATGATACAGTAAAGAAAGGCATTATTTAAAGGCATGAAGTATGAACCTTTAGAGAGGTAGTCATTAAATCAGATTCACTTTGTCTAGAAACAAACTACCTTCCTACTTGATAAATAAGGAATATTGCCAGGTACTTCTCACATTTATTGTTGTTGTTTGTTCTTCGTTCTCAAAGAGGACCATGACATCAGGAAGGTGATGCCATGACATGAAAATAAACTGGATTTATGTAAGGGAGAGCTATCTTGAATAGCCATCTGGTTCCCCTCCAGTGCCATCTGAGTCCAGGGGCAAATGGAGATGGCCCTCAGAACTTTTCATGTGAATAAATCCAAGCCATTAGTAGCCATGTGAAAAATAATGTTCCAAATCATTAGTTTAGGAAACGCAAATTAAAGGAACTCTGATATAATGCTTTATTCCTGAGCATTAGGAATTAGCAAGGTTTACATAGAAAGAAAATAAAACATATTAAAGGGGCCAATAGAAAAGAGGTACTTTGGTGCACTGTTACTAGAGTTATAAAGTGTTTCAAGCATTTGTAAAAGAAATTTACAACTCTATCACAAAAGTTACTCAACTGCATACCTTCTGACATGATGATATCAATACTATGCCTATATCACAAAGAGAATAAAAAATAAAAAGAATCCATACATAAAGCATATTCATAGTAAACTTGTTTGTGGTGGAAAACAATTAAAAACTAAGGGGTTGGGTGCCCATAGATTGAGGGAATAGCTTGATAAATTATAGTATATCAATGTAATAAAATACTTTTGTGCTGTATCAAATGACAAAGGAATAGTTTCAGAAAAAGCTAGAAAGAGATATAAGGGCTGATATAAAGGAATGTAAATGTAGGGAACAATTTATACAATTAATCAAAACACTAAAAAGGAATAACTTCCGAATATTTAAGAATTCTGATCAAGTGACCAAATGTAAGTTTAAAAAATTGATGATAAAGAATGTTATCTACTTTCTGATAGAGAGATGATGGATGGACTTAATGTTCAGAATAATATATATATATATATATATATATATATATATATATATATATATATGAATGACATGGCCAAAGTATAGGGTTTTTTTTTTTTTTTGGCTTATTTAGATATTATAAGGGTTTTGCTATATTTTTATGTGAACCTTTTTGTGTCATGTGTCCTTTTCTGAGTCTGGTGGAGTACACAGATTAAATCTAATAATGCTTTTAAAATGCATAAAATACATAGCATTACAAAAGAACCTAATTATATTGAAACGTAGTCATCAAATTAACAAAAACTTTTGGTCCCCAGGCTAAAAAATCTTGATATAAATATTGGAAGATTCAGAGATGTGTATTTCAACTTATTTCATATATCTATATCTATATCTATATATATAAAACTTTCTATAAAATAACTCTATTGAACTCAATTATGCTGCCTTTATAGATAGGAAATTCCTTATCAAGAGATATGGGTGGCAATCAGAAATTTTATGAGTTGAACTAGATAGCCCTTACAACCCCTTTTTATTCAGAGGCTCTTGCACAACTTTGGGGAGTGAGTTAGAATCAAGAAAAATAAGTTTTAAATTTCCAAGTCATGACTAGCAAAATCTTGATATAGTTAACAGAAACAGAAAAGTCTAGAAGTAAAGCAGGTTTTGCTGAAAATATACTAAGGTTGGTTTATGACAGTTTGAATTGGAAATGTGAGGGAAAATTATTGGTGGAATAGTATAGTGGAGATAGGATTCTGGAATTTGGTAGAAAGGTCAAGGATACAGACTAGGAATCATTTTAAGTCCTTCATTTTTACTTTGTTTCCCTGCTGTCTGGCATACAATAAATGTTTAATAATTTCTTACTGAATGAATGAATCCCTCTTAATGTCACAATTGAATTTATAGAATATCACCAAAAATGAGCAAGCCAGAGAGAGAGAGAGAGAAGACAATGTTCTTCTTGATTATTTCAATAGGCTAAAGATATAGGGTGAATTTCTGCCTACAAAACATAAAATACTTATTGGATATAACACATTGTTAGTAAGATGAGCTCAGACAATTGATTGACAATTTTTTTTACAATGTTTTATTCATGATACTCTAATATTTTTTGGCTTCAGAAAGACATTGCAATTATGTTTCATGATGAATTTTTTTAAAGGCTAAAAACATATGGGGCAGCTAGGTGGCACAGTGGTTACAGCACCACCCCTGAAGTCAGGATGACCTGAGTTCAAATATGGTCTCAGGCACTTAACACTTCCTAGCTGTGTGACTCTAGGCAAGTCACTTAATCCCAGTTGCCTCAGGAAAAAAAGATTAAAAACATGTATATTTTTTCCAGTATAGATAACCAATCAATGGTTTCTAAATATGAAGTTTCATTCTAAAAAGGAAACGTAAACTATTAAGACATTTAAGTAAATTGAATACTAACTATAATATTAAGCAGATGAGATATAATTTCATAAGTCATAAAATAATATACAATTTCAAGTTTATGAAACTAGCATTAGTTAATAAAACCTATTCTAAAAGTACTACATTTCACAAAATCTTCAACAAAAAACTCTAGATCCTGTCACTGAGATAGAATGCTTATTTAGTATATATTATATATATACTAGATAGTATGCTTATATTTAATCTGGGATAAAATTTGTAATTGGATTTGACCCTAGAACAATGGTGCCTTGTATAAAATAGATCTTTAATAATTTTTTGATAAATTATGAAAATAATTTGAAATACAAGATAAAAATTTATCAAATACAAATGACAGCACAATAAAACAAAATCAGTACTTTGTTGCAAGTGAATCCAACTCACTATTTTATAAAAAGATGAAATGATCTAGCTTAAAAAGTTAACTTCCCTTTCTAGTAGATGTACAAAATGATGAAAAATTACATGTTTCACCCTGAATATATAATAAGTATTTTAGGATATGTATATGCATGTATTTATTAATGCCCACAGTTATTTAGAAAATTAATGAATTGTATTGGCTCTGCTATTGAAAAAGCTGATTTAGTTTAAAACTATTTCTAACATTTAAACAAAGTTAAAGTTATATTAAAGAAATTGATGGTTCAAGAAATATAACTTCACAAGTATTCATTTCTTAGCAAGCATTTATTGTGTTTAATATTAATGGTTCCTGAAATAATAGTCCATTTCTTATGACCCTTATATCTTCCCTACTTGGGAACTGATTCAGTGTGCATTTCTACTAATCCAATTTCTTTAGCTCAAAGTTTTATTTTTTGTGAAAATGCAAATAGCCTTCAGAAGCAATATGAATAAATAATTCATTAAAGTGCTTATTGTGTACAGAGCACAGTGCTATGGTAACTCTAATCAAAGACAATTTTTGATGTATGATAGAAAAAGCATGAAGGCTCTGGGTATATGGACAGGGTCATGTGAGGGGCTGATGCTAAATGTGAAGATTATGAAGACAAAAACAACTTGCCTAGGATAGATACTAGAATTAAGTTTGTCTCATATTTTCATGACATAATTCTAATATAAACAGGCACAACCAAAGGTCTAACAAAAATAAACAAAGGCTTAATTAATATGATAATTTTCCTTGTTAGTCAAACAATGGATGTATAAAAGATTTCATTGGCAGGATTGGAATACTATATAAATATTAAGTGTTGTGTCTTTTGATGATTGCAATGGCATATGGCAGTGATATATTGTTAATAACTAAAATAGATTCTGATAACCCTATATTTGAATTAAAGATTTTACTGCTTAGGTATAGGTAAATATAGGTAAATGCAAAAATGTATTTTCACTGTTTGATGCACTTGTTAAGATTATGAGGGGACTGTAGAGAATGTGGGACAATAGGTACAATAGTGAGTGATGGATGAAGTGTGAACTAGCCCAATCATTTTGGACAACAATTTGGAGCTGTAGTCAAAGGGCTATAAAATAAAATGCAAATCCTTTTACCCAGTACTACCACCAGTATATTTGTATCCCAAAAATATTAAAGAAAAATAAAGGGTTCATATGTACAAAAATATTTATAGCAAATTTTTTGTGGTAGCAAAGAATTGGAAATTAGGACTGTCCAACAAGCGGCAATTGACTGAACAAATTATGGTACATGATTGTGAAGGAATGTTATTGTAATATAAGAAACAATGAAGATGGTTTTTGAAAAACCTGAGAAACTTATATAAACTGATGAAAAGTGAAGAGAGCAGAACTAGGAGAACAATATAAACAGTAATAATATTGCAATAATAGCAGATTTTGAAAGACTTAGCAATTATAATCATTACAGTAATCGACAACAATTCCAAAAAATTCATGATGAAAAAACACTGTCCAATTCAAATGTAAGGAATCCTAGTGAGTCTCAGCAATGTCTTTTATGTAACTTTTTGCTGAGAACATAATGCGCTTGCAGTTATCTGATAGAATGACAGGTAGCATAGGAAGGAATGGCCACCCTCTCTGTGTATTGATTATAAGTTTCCTTTATTGCTGACCTGTGTTTGCCTTAAAAGCTCAGCTATTTCCCTGAGTAAATGCAGTCATCCTAAAGGAATGAACAAATATTCTCCTTGATGGGTCCCTTGAGATGGAGCACCTTGTACCTGGAAGGCTGTTTTATCTCAAGAGTCATTATTAAAGGAAAATAATTAGCACAGTGCCTTCTTTGTTCTCAATCTAGAAAAACGCCTTAGTGGGAAAGGGACTTTGAGAATTTCATCCAGGAGGGAATGTACTCTCTGCTTGGGACACTTTTCCCCATCTGAGACCCTGAATGGCTGTGACTAGGGATTCTCCCAGCCAAGAAACTCAGGTATTGGTGCTTCCTTGGAGTGGTGATGATGTATGTTATAGGTTATTATTTTTTTGATTATTTCTTTTATTATTGTGATGATCACTATGTTTGTTGATTATGTATTACTTTTATGCTATAAATTTCCTCTTTCCTTATGTCTAGTTTGAATCAAGGTTCTGAGCAATAACAAATTTGTACCTACCCTCTTAAGTATGTGCCTGCTGAGTGTGAATTTTGAGCCTAGATTAACCTTGCATCCAGACAGATTTCAAGGACTTTGAATGCAAATTGAAGCATATTTTTCCTTTTATCTTTATTTTTTTTAAAAAAAGCTACATGGTCAATGTGAAAATAAATTTTGCATTATTTCACATGTACAATGCATGTGATATATATATATATATATATATATATATATACACACACACACACATATATATATATATATATATATGTATATATATATATTTTTTTTGCCTTATCAGTGGATGGAGAAAGGGATCAATTTGTAACATCAGAGAATAGAAGTAAATGACAAAGAAAAAATGTTACAAAGATAGAAATGGCAAGATTTAGAGACCGACTGGATAAAAAAGTGATAAAACCAAGATTGTGTGCATGGATAACTGGGAGATGGTGATAGCCTTGAGAGCAAAAGAAAAGTTAGGAAGGATGAAAGTTTTACAGAAAAAGATAATAAGTTCAGTTTTGGATGTTAAGGTTACGATATCTATGGGACATCTACCTCAAATGTCAATTAAACTGGTGGAGATGAAAGATTAGAAGTGGAAAGATTAGGACCTCAAGTAGATCTGAAAGTTATCTGCATAGAGACTGGAACTGAAATCACAGGAGCTTATGAGATCATCAAATAAAATTTTACAGAGAGAGAAGATGGCCCAGAGATAAAGACTTTTAGGAACGTTTGGGTATGACTTGGATGAAAATCTAGAAAAGGACACATAGAAGGAGTTAAGCAAATAGGAGGATAACCATTAGAGAACACACAAAAATTTTAAAAAAGAAAATAATACCAAGTTGATGAAGATGAAATATAATGCCAGAGAAATGGAGGAAGACAGAGATTAGTTTTTTTTTTTTTTTTTATTTTTATGGTGAAGAATTTGGACTACTGGCTGAACAGGATCCATGTCCAGCCCTTAGACAGCTGAATGGGACTCTTGTTTCAAAATGTCCAGGACTCAGAAAGTAATTCTGGAGACTTTTATAGGGCTCCAGCTATCAGGGAAACAAAGGCAAGGAGGAGAGGCAGAGCACTGAGTGAGTGTAAATTCCAGGAAAGGACCATAACTTTTTAATTCTGACAAGTTTGGGGTCAAGAAGATGGTCGAGCAGGGGACAGGAGTCTGAGGAAGAAAATAACTGCATTTGAGATAAGCCATCTGTAGTTTTATGACTCATTGGAATGTGAGAGTGATTCTCCAATTCTTCTTCGAGGCCCCACTGGAACAAGGAAGGGTGGTGGTGGTCACCAAGGAAACTGAGGCAGAACAATTCAGGGAAACAAGGCAGGGAAACTGAAGTATTTCAGATCTATATAATTAAAGACTAACGGAAGATAAAGAAGGAACATGATTGAGATAATATCACTAGGTTTGATAATTAAGGGATCATTATGAATTTTGGAATGAACAATTTTAATTGAATGCTGAGATAGGAAGCTAGACTAAAAACATTCCCAGAGAGAGTAAGAGGAAATGAAGTGAAAGCACCTTTTGTTGGAGTGTGTGTTTTTTTAAGAAGTTTAGCCAAAAGAAAGAAGGTATAGAAAAATAGTGAGTATGGATAGATAAAATGAGGCTGTTTTTGTGGGTTGAACAGACATGAAAATGTTTGAGTGCACTTGGGAAGCAGCCAGTAGATGGGAAACAGCTGAAGATTTAGTGAAAGAGTACAAGTAAATAAACGGGCAGTTAGGTTGAGCAGTGGATAGAGTACAAAGCTTGAATTAGGAAAACTTATCTTCATGAATTCAAATCTGGCTTCTTTTACTTACTAGCTGTGTGACCTTGGGCAAGTGACTTAACCCTGTTTGCCTCAGTTTCCTCATTTGAAATATGAGCTGGAGAAAGAAATGGAAAATCACTTCAGTTTCTCTGCCAAGAAAAATCCAAATGAGATCACAAAGAGTTAGACAGGATTGAAATGAATGAATGACAAATGGAATAATACAGGGGACAATTTGCTGAAGAAGATAGAAAGGAATAAAGTCATATGTATAGAAAAGGATTTGTCTTATAAAGGAAAAATTTGACCTCTTTGTGTAAAGGGATAGTAGAAATACTGAAAGAAACCATTAGAGTGATGTGAGATGTGGAACTGAAAAAGTATTCTGTGAATAGCGTCATTTTTTTTCAAAGAAATATGAAGTCTCATAATTTCTTATTAAATCAGCCACTACTTCAACTCTTACTCTTACATCCTACTATATCTGTTGCTGCTGCTACTTTTACTAAAATTTCATAAAGTTTTGGAGAGTTTTCCTTCAAATTCTGTGCAATGTTTTAAATTATGACATCAATAACTTAAAACTTTTCTTAGAAATTTTACCTTTAAAAGTATAATGTTCAGAATTTTAAAATTTATGAATATAAAATAATATATAATGATTCATTTAGATAGAATGTAACACTTCAAAAAAGAATATTTTGACAGGTATTAGTCAATATTCCCCAATGACATTCTATTCAGAAATTTCATGTTGTAGAAATGACCATAGGATCCTAAAGATTATTTCAACTCTACCAGGTCTCACCAACCTAGAAAGAATTTGTATATTGGTATGAAAATGAAATGAGGATCACACTAAATAAATTCAGAGAAGACTGACTACGAGATTATTTTGGGGTATGGGATATTCTAAAACTCTTCAGTAAAATTCAGAAAGAGCAACTGCATATAAAATGCAATCATAATTTTTCTAAAATATTGATCTAGCAAATGAATATGCTAATCTTCCAAATAAAATATTTATTTTCTCTTAGCCAAGGAAAATACTTTTGCTACTTAAATGAAAATGTCATATAAATGCTAAGATATTTTTATTTTGCATACTTAGTTTAACAATTTCCAGTTCCTACAGCACTCTTAGTGATGTCAGTTCCCATAAATTTGATGGCTGATTAATCTATGTATCAACTCTAATATCTCTCCTAAGTTCTGTCACAAACATCCAGCTATAAATTAGACATTTCAAAAATGCACTAGGCATCAGCTGTTGGGGTACAAATGTAAAAGTGAAACAATTCCTGCCTACAAGGAGCTTACATTCTATTTGAGAAATACATAAACAATTAAATATGAACTATGCACAGAGTTATACATAGTAATTTCAAGAAGAAAAGAGCACTACCAATTGGGGAATCAAGAAAGGTCTTGAAAACAACTGAGGAACTGATGAGCTTTGAAAGAAGCTAAGGATACTACAAAACTAAAATGAGGAGAGCATGCATTCCAAATACAAAAGACCATCTATACTCTTAGAAAAGTAGAATGTGGAATTCCTATAAAGGACACAGCTAATAGGGCAGGTTGAATAGAACAAAGAATATGGGGGAAATGATATGAAATAAGATTGGAAAGGTTTATGACAGTCAGATTAAGGAATGGTTTAAATGACAAGCAAAGGAGCCCTGGCAAAAGGAAATGACAGAAGAATATTTTTAGTAAGAGATAATGTGATGAGTTCTGATTTAGGAATATCAATCTTGCTGCTTTGTGGAGGGCAGAATAGAGAATTACATTCTTTTTTAAAGTAAGAATAATCACACAACTACACTAACATCAATTGAAGTGAAATGTGATGAAAGGCTCATCTAGCAAAGATGTGTTATAAAGGTAAAGAAAAGGATGTATGGGAGAAATATTGTGGTAATAGATTTGTCACGAGTAAGCAACTACTAAACAGTAGAGGTTTTAGGGAAAAAGAAAAATCAAAGGTGACTTTCAGGTTTGCAAATCTGAATGACTTGAAAGATGGTCATAGTCTCAACTGATAAAGGAATGTTTGGTCAATGGATGGATTTTTCTCAGAGGAAATAAAATGAGTTCTGATTTGAAGATGGTGCTTTTGTATCATCAAAGTAGGAATGGAAAGCAGGCAAGATGGTAGTATAGGATTAAAATTCAGAACAGAGAAGAGATGAATCTACAGATTTGGAAGTTATCTAAATATAGATGACAATTTTCATAGAGATAATAATTGAACATGAACAATAATTGAAATGAATAATTGAACACTTGAGAGATGACATTACATGAGAAACAGATATAATGTAGACAACAGAAGAGGACTCAACAGAAATATCCTCCATGTAACATTTTGCTGTAACCATGGTAAATAATTTTAACACCTGAAATTTAAAATGTTTTTCTTCTACCAAATTCTATTCTTTAGAGAAATCAAAAAAATAATCTGCATAACAAGATAGAATATTTTCATTTTTAGAACAAATAAATGACAAATAATTGAACTTAAATTATTGCTTTAAAATATCCCTTGAATTGCAAGGTCATTAACTTAGAATTAGGATATCAAGGGATGTTTAGAGGGAGAACATGATTGGCCTTTATCTTTGATGTCTACTCCATTTCTATACTATATCTATACTATTTCCCTAACAGGCCGTCACCCATAAATTTATCAGTTCGTTGTAATTTCTTTGTGTATGACTCTTCATGACCTCGTGGACCATATTGTAATTGGAATTTCTTGGCAAAGATACTAGAGTAGCTTTCCATTTCCTTCTCCAGTGGATTAAGAAAAACAGATAAGTGACTTGCCTAGGACCACAAAGCTACTAAGTGTCTGAGGCTGATTTTGAACTTAGGTCTTTCCGACCCAAGATCCAGGACTTTATGTAGTGAGCTACATAGCTGCTTCAAATCAAGGTCTCCTATCTCCCTAGGATCTTCAATTCATAGTAGAAGTTTTTAACATGGGGTCCATGAATTTTAGAAATATATATTTTGATGATGGATTTCAATAAAATAGATTTCCTTTGTAATCATTTATATATATATATATATATATATATATATATACATTTTAACATTATATATGATCATATATAAATGCACATATACAAACACACAAAACATATATAATGCATATGTATTTTATATACATACATACACACAAATACATCTATATATATATATATATGAATTTTAAATATCTATAAACATTACTTTGAGAAAGAGATGCATTGGCTACGTTATACTGCCAAAGGGCTCCATAACACACAAAAAAAGATTAAGAATTCCTCACTTGGAGGAAATTCTAGAAGTTTAAAAAAAGTATATTTCAGACTAACAAAAAAGCTAATTATGAATTGAATTGGAATTTTATATCACTTGATTTTTAAACATAGTAGAACATGTAAGTGATACAGTAAATAGATATTAGACTGGCAGAATTGGGTGAAAATTCAATCTCAGTCATAAGTTCTGTGAGTCTGAGTAAGTTACTTCATGTCTGTCTGCCTTAATTTCCTAATTTGAAAAATAGGGATAATGTTAACATTTGCGTTCCAGGGTTGTTATGAAGATAAAATGAGATATTTGTAAAATGCTATTTATTTAGCTATGTGTTTTCCCTCATTTAATATTCTAGGACTGCTTTTTATTTTCAGTGAACTATGATTAGGTAAAAAGACATATGCTCACTTAGCTAATCTTTATAACTTCATAAACTTTGATCATATTTCTACTTATTCTTCAAATTTCCAAATATAAGAATACTATTTTTAGAAGGTAGGATATAGCTATCCTCAAAAAGCTGTCTTTTCATTCCTGTATTATATCAACTGCTCTTTTCTGATTTTTAGTAGCATACCTTTTTTTCATTTTTCAACAATATTACTTATTTTGGTTCTCTAATCTCAAATGAAGATAAGACATATAATTAATGATCATTTTTATGACATCGTTGTAATAATGACAATTCAGTTCAGGTTTACATGTTCACATTAAGCTTTATAAAGTACTTTAATGATAAAAATTCTGTAACACAGAAGTCAAATTACAAATTCTTTTATTGCAAATAGAGAGTGGAGATGTGAAATCACTAAATGCAGATGACAAATTTAAATATTGGCAGAAAAAGGAAATGGGAAAATAGATTAGTTTAAGATGAAGCTGAAAAAAAGTTTGTTATCTTTTTTAAGGCTAGGGGTGAGTTAAAGAAGTTTGTTGGCAAAAGGTATTAGAATCATTGTATTTCAGAGGGAGATGAGACATAAGGAGTTATCTAGTTCAACCCACATCTGAATAATTCCTTTATATGGCATGCCTCAATAATAATCAATTTCATTTTTTTTTGTTTTGTTTTTTTTCTTTGTCATTTTCTTAATGACCTTCAGTGAAGAGAAACTCATTATCATCCAAAGTGGCCCACTTTACTTTGGATAGATCTAATTGTTAGGAAATTTGTCTTTACAACAATTATAAATTTGCTTCTTTGTAAATTTCATCCATTGTTACCATTGTTTTGTCCTCTGGGGCCAAGCAAAGCAAGCCTATTTCCATTTCTACACAGCAGTCCTTAAAATGCTTGAAGTCAGCTATCATATCCTTCACTAATGTTACATATCTTCAGTTCCATGAAATGATAATTTTTGTCTTTAACCCCAGGACCTTTATCATTTTAGTTGCTCTCCACTTATCAATCCCCTTCCTAAAAATTGGTACTTGTTCTATAAGTTCTTACTAGGATCATACAGAGAGAACTAATGGCTCCTTAGTCCTACACACTTGTTTTTCTTACAGCAGCCTAAATTTTCAGCCTACATCTTCACTGATGTGCCAAACACTTGACTCTTATTAAACATGATCAATTAACCTTACATTTTTAAAGTTAAATTGTTGCTATCTAGCTATGTCTCATCATTAACTTGTTTTAGTGCAAGGACCACCTTGTTGACATTCTAGATCCCTCCAACTATTGGTACTCTCCAATATCATTCTAGATATCTTGGATTTACTAGATAGATTTCTTTCTTAAGGATCATACCTTAAACCAAATTACTCTGGTTCTTATTGATTAGCCAAGGAAAGGTTCTAGGATATGCCCCACTTAGTCATTGTTTGTGCCCAGTTGGCCCCAGAATGAATGTAAATAGCAATTATAGCAAATGTGCGCCAGAAATCCTGAAGTTCTTTCCATCCCAAGTTGATTTTTCTTTTTGATTAAATAAAAAGGCCATATTTTGCCTCATTTCTTTCTACTTAGCCTTAGTCAATGAATGGGTGATTATATGAGTCAAACTGAAAACAGCAAAAGACCTTAGCTTAAAAAGGTTGTCTCCCAGTACATCCAGGGCCATTTCCAGTCAATCTGATCTATCTCTGACCACTGAACCCAGATGATTCCTGAAATTCCTAAGGCCCATGATTTTGCACAGTCTTCTCATTTAAATCATGGCATCCCCTCCCTGATGTCATGTCATCCTTGAGAATGAAGGAAAAACAACAATTTATTCCAGATATACATGAATATATGTGTATATGTGTTTGTTATTGCCCTTATAAGATGTAAGATTCTTAAGAGAGGGAGTCACATTTTTGTCTTTTATTTCCCAATATCATATTAGGTGTCTGGCATACTAGGTGTCACAATCACATAAATACCTATTGATGGATTTACTGTGAAATGGTGAATCTCAGTATGATATTATTTATCCCCACTGAATTTCATTTTATTGTATTTGGCCCTGTATTCTGATATCTATATCTATATCTATATCTATTTAATCTTGACAATCTTCCATTTTTTATAAGAATAGTATAATAGTCTTTGCCAAACTTGATCAACCATGTTTATAGCATTCCTTTCATTTTTCAGTTTAGTTAACTTGTTTTTTAAAATAAGATTAATCCAGCATGATATTTTTGATAAAGGCTTACTGGTTTATTTCATTTTTTAGGTGCACACTAAGCAATTTTTAAACTATACATTCTAGGATTTTGTCAAAAATTTAAGTCAAGCTTACTGGCCTATAGTTTTTAGATGCTATTTGCCTTACATTTTTCCACATGAGGACATTTGTTCTTTTCCAATCTTGTGCTACTCTTCAGGTAGTCCACAATATTTTAGAGATGTCTAATAAAACTTAGCAATCATACCTAACAGTTCTTTTATTTTTCTGGGATGAAGTTCATCTGGATTAAGTGATTTGAACTGATTGAGAACAGCTTTAAATAATCTCTCACTTTTCTTTAACTTTTTTTGCCCTATACGTTCAGATCTAAAAATAATTTTAACTTTTAGAGAGAAGAGAAATAAAGTATGAATTGAATACCTCAGACTTCTCTCTGTTACCAGTTCTTATCATTGTATCTACAAAGAGTAGCAATCTTCTTTCTTTTTTGATCTTAATCTTAATTACAATATAGTTTTAAAAACAAATTTTTGATTACTTAGTTTTCTTACCATTTTTTTGCTTCTTCTGAATGTTACAATTTCTAACATTATTCTTATGAGTCTATATCAATCTTTTTTTTATTCATCCTCTGTTAATTGGTTATATTTGTTTTTATCCCAACTTTTGTGCATTTAAAAGAAAAATCTAAGCTGATTGATAAGTTAAAAGAAAAGATCCAGTGAAGAGTGAGGGATTGTACATATTTAGTAATTAAGAAAATGATTAATGAAACATGGTTCTTGAGGAGGTGGAAAAGGATAGGATCAAGAATAGAGATGCAGTGATTACCTTGGAAAGGAAGAAGTCTCTCCATTTTACTAGTAGAGTTTGTTCATAGGATCAGAGAACTGTTAAAAAAAAGGAGACTTTTTCTCTTAGACTTTCTTCAAATAAAGTTTTTTTCCTATTGTCCTATCAAAATAAAAATTTGCTTTTCTAAAGTTGATTTAATTTTTTTTTGCTAAATTCTTTCCTTTTTTTTTTTAGATTCCTAAGTGTGATCACTTTATAATCATGGCTTGTGGATAAAATCATCAGGTTTCTTCTACCTTCACTATTTAACATCAATCAATAAAAAAGACCTTTGTTTTAATTGATTCATTTACTTTTTCAACTAAGAAATTGTTTTCAAAAACACTTGGTAAATCTTATACTTGCTCTATGTTTTTTTTTTTTCCTCTCAGGCAAAAAGTGTTTTTCACTTTGGGCAATACTACATTATATTCCAAAAATATTCCATAATTTTTTTTGGTAATGTGCTAGGATACTTACTATTCTTAAAGAAATTCTGAGATGTCCTTTTAAGAAGTGAATAATAACATCACATAAGAGTAGAGAAAATACTAGTTTGGAGGCAGAAGATTTGGTTTGATTTCCTAGCTCTACTAGTAACCAAATAGGTGACAGGTTAACCTCTTTGGATCTGATTCCAAGTCCACAAAATGGGTATGATGGTGTGTCTGAAATCAGTTTCCTCCTAAGCAACTCAAAATATACTTGTATTTTTGCAACTAGATATATAGATAGATAAAACAAAAATAAAAGCCTGCAGTACCATATTGGGTTTTCTAATAGAGGCAATATAACATGATGGAGAGAGTATTGGTTACCCACTCAGTAGGCATTTATTTAAGCTTCTAATCTGTTCCAAGCACTAAGCTAAGCACTAGGGACAGAAAGAAAGGAAAAAAACAGTCCCTGCTCTCAAGGAACTTAGTCTAATACTATTAGAATCAGTGAATTTGGATATCCACTGACATACATTAAGTGTTTGACAATGCTTGTTGACAACCTGACCTGTTTGACCTGGAGGAAAGTGTTTCTATGTACCTCAAGCAACTCTGTCAAATGTAGCAACTAGGTCACAAGTTACAATCTATGTTGAAAGATATTCCTATACTAGAAGCTCTCCAACTCCTCAAACCCTTCAAATATATACTGTACTTCTTAGAGATGTGCCTATATGTCAGATTAATCAACATTTCTAATCACCAACAGACTATGGTACAAAAGACAAACTGAAATAACTAGAGATTTCTCCACATGTTGAGAACATGACAAATTTCTCAAATGTTATTGTCTGATTCTTTTTTGATTTCATCTTCAGTAACTTTCTTTGTTGTATTTCTCTTTTTTTATAGGTCTTATGTATATAACAAAAAGACAAAATCTCAGCATTGGTACTTCAGAAGTGATCTAATTCAACCCATCAACAATTCTCAAATCTCCTCTATGTCACCCCAACAATCATCCAATCGCTATTTGAAATACTCATCGGGAACCTAACATCTTGTCTATTATACTTACAATGATTTTAATTGGGAAATCTGTTCTAAAAAGTTTTAATTGAGAAATCTGTTCAAACACACAAAATCTGCTTTCAATCAACAGTTTTCACCTCTTTACTTTGTTTCTTCTCTGAGGATCAAGTGGAGCAAATGTAAAATTTTCCCCACATGTCAACTCTTGAAATATTTAAAGACAACTATGATGTCTTGGTCAAGAAATGACTATCTTCCTTTTTAACTTTCCTTAATTCCAAGTTTTAAAGGGAAAGCATCAAATTACACAGTATTTCTCAAATGAAGATTATATAGTAACAAAATGATGACAAAGTTATAGTATAATAAAATGTCATAACATTCTCCAAGATAAATTTAAGCTATAACAAAATATTTCAAACTCCTGGGATGGTAATTTTCACTTACATAAAACTGTGTTTCCAAATAAATAAAAATCATGGAAAATTATGGATATCTAACAACAATCATTGCACCAAGTGTATACCACATGGTAGGCATTATGTTAAGTTCTATGATACCAAGACAAAAATAAAACAGTTTGTATCCTCAGGTAGTACATATTCTAACCAAATATAAATTGTAAATATGTTATTTTGTAGAAAAAAACATACTTCTTTCTTTTTAAAAATGAATACTAACCAAGTCTAAATAATAAAAATTTATTTCTGTGTATGGCCTAAAAACACTGTACCTTTAATTTAGAGCATCATTTTCAGAACAAAATGTTCTATTTTATGCATACAATTTTTCCATTGCAACTCTCTTATATTTGAAGTTTGGCATTAGATTCCAGTCTTCCAACTCACCAAAATTTTGGTTTCACCTGTCAACATTTTTTCAGCATCCATAGACTCTTAATCTGTTTCCAGACATTTTGTTATTGTTTTTGTTCTGGTAAGGCAGCTAAATCTATTTATACTACATTTGTATTTTCCTCATTGCAAATATAGACAAAAACTTTTCTGGAAATTATTGATCATTTATGTCATCCAGAGAAAAAAATAAAAAGTGTACTAACTTCCTCTGATTTCTTTTACATTCTTTCCTGAATGAAGGCTATATAGACAGGACTATTACTATGTTTAGCAAGGGCATTTTACCATAAGATTTACCCTTTGACATATAAAACAAATTCCCCCTTTTTGTTATTGTTATTCTTCAAAATTTCTTAATTCTAGTAATAAATTTATCCAAAATTACATTGAAGTGCTATTTAAATGTCTTCA
The DNA here is from genome assembly GCF_902635505.1 of Sarcophilus harrisii. Lineage (NCBI taxonomy): Eukaryota > Metazoa > Chordata > Mammalia > Dasyuromorphia > Dasyuridae > Sarcophilus > Sarcophilus harrisii. Next base: position 586,379,268 of record NC_045426.1, on the reverse strand, counting down.
TTGACTTGGCTTTACAATGCACATCAGTCTTCTCTCTCTCTTCCCCCCTTCTTTTTTTCCTCAGTCAGTAGGCATTTATTTAAGCATCTAAACATCTAATATGTTCCAGGCACTATGCTAAACACTAGGGATAGAAAGAAAGGAAAAAAGACAGTCCCTGCTCTCAAGGAACTCAGTCTAATACTTATAGAATCAATGGCTTTAAATAGTGAGTAAGACATACATTAAGTGTTTGACAATACTTGTTGACTACCTGACCTGTTTGACCTAGAGTTTGATCCACTATGGTAGCTGGCTGCCTGTACTCTGTAATATCAAATTTTAAATTATCTGGGCATCATTTTCCATCCATCACTTCTTTATTCCAGTCTTAAAACATGGTCTTTCTTGAAAACATTAATCCATGTAATTGTGTCAATCCCATTCTTCTATCTCTTATAAGTAGTTTGCAAATTAGATAATTTTCTTTTCTTTTTCACTGATTTTCAACTCTTTTCCAGCTGCTTTCAAATAGGACCCATTCTTTCCCAACCTTAAAAAAATGTTTCACTTATTCCACCCATCCCGCAAATTATTATCTGATTTTTTTCTCCCTATTACAGACAAACTAGAGAAATCTCTTTAAGCTTGTTGCCTTTAACTCTGTTCAATACAACAAGCATTTATTAAGTCTTTTTTATGTGGTGAGCACCTTGTTAAGATGTCAGGAGGCAGAGGTGAGGAGTGAGAACATTTCAGGCATGGAGAAATATCTAACAAAGGCACAAAGGTAGGAAATTGAATGCTTTGTTTGAGGAACAAGGAAGCTAGTTTAGGTGAATCATAAAGTTTTGAAAAGTAGCTTGAAAAATAAAATGTGTAGGTTGTGGAACTTGTGTTAGTGGGAAAATGATGTGGCATCCTCAAAAGAAATAAGAAAATTAGTAAGAAATGTTGAGGAGAAACCCTTGAAATCTGGCTTTGTTCCCATCACTCAATGTGAACTATTCTCTCTAAGGTCAAACTTGATTTATTAATTGCTAAATCCAATGGCCTTTTCTCACTTCTAGACATCATAATATATGACTGTTAACATCCTCTCCTAAATATTCTTTCCTCCCTCAGCTTTTGGATACTATTCTGTTGTTATTTGTTTCTTGTTTTTCTATACCCATTTTTCTCAATTCTTTGCAAAAATATATTTCTTCACTGTTTATTCTTAAGTGTTAAGGTACTTTCCTGAGCCTTCTTTCCTTTTATTCTTTATCTTTTAATGATTTTTATCAGTTTCCATAGGTTTATCTATCAGCTTTATACAGACATCTCCCATCTCTATATAACTAGCTCTCATTTCTCTCTGAAGCTCTATCCTTACATCTCCAGTTGCCTGCTAGATATCTGTTGTATAAGCATTTCAAGTTCAACACGTCCCAAACTGAACTCATCATTGTTCTCCTGTAGCCATCCTTCCTCTTAACTTCCCTATTTACCTTCTTTTGATGATGAAATGAGATATTTGTAAAGAATTCTGCAGACTTTATACAGCACTACATAAATATTATTACAACAAACACTAAAATTTCTACTACTGCTGCTACTCCTCTTCCACTTCCTCTATTTGGCATTTCAAGCAAGCCCTTCAAAATTTGGCTCCAGGCTATATTTTCATATTATTTTTCTCCATTATTCTTTGTGTTGCATAAATATGACTTGTTGGCTGTTCACCATACATAACATTAAATTTTCCACCACTATTCCTTTTTACACCTCATCCTCCATGCCTTGAATATTCACTCTTCTTACCTATACCTCTTGGACTCCCTGCATCCTTTTCAGGATCAATCCAAGTAACAACCACTTCATTCTGTTGTTAGTGTAATTCTTCCTCAGCCCATCATTATTTATGTATTTTGTATAAGTCCCGAATTTTATTTTATTTTTTAAAATTGCAAGCATCTTAGGGTTGTGACCATTTTAATGCTAATCTACAGCTGAAAAACAACTGGGTTTTATATCAAAACCATTTTTAGTCTTAACTTTAACTATCCCTCTTATTCATTTTATATATATATATATATTATTTTTAAAGCTTCTGAATTAATTTTAGATGAAAGATTTAAAATGAATACACTACTTTTTCCTCCACCCCAAGAAGAATATAACATGCTAGGAAGCAGAAATAATGCCATTTTTGCACTTTCAATGTCTAACACGTTGTATTTCCATGATAGACACTTGTCAAATAATGTACAGATACCTGACAGTTATATCAACAAATATGTGTTCAAATAGATATTATCTAAAAGAAAATACTTTATGTATTGCCTGGCAATAAATTCTATTTGAGTTGAAGCCTACTGCACATCAGTGAGTGGATTTATTGATATAAGTTCAATTAGCTTCAACAAGCATTTAATGACAGATCACTTGAAATATTTCAGTAAAACCGTTCTTCAGATGCACTGATATTTACTTATATTATGCTAAATAGAAAGAGTAATAAATGAATTAGATAACACATCAGAAAATATAACTTTATATAATTAACTCCACTTTCAAATATTTTGTAACAAACAGAAAAGGGCTCTGAAGATAATAATGTAAAGGATGGGGCAATTGTGATGAGAGAATGGAACATGGACTATAGTTGAAATAAATAAGGCAGCATGTAAAGATATGGCACTTGAAGAAGATTCCAAAAGGAGTTAAGGAAACACTAAAAGAAGGGGTAAAATTATATCAAATAGAGATACTAATTGTGATTGTCCTTCCTTGGAGATATGTGATTTTGAGAAGGTAATAGACTTTTGGAGCCTCATCATATGTTAAATGTGTTGGTGTTCAAAATAAATACTCCTTATCTCTTCCAGTTTTAAGTCTATTATTCAAATTGCTTTGTGTTGACTTTCCATAGATCACTGTATATTAATAGACCAGTCTTTAGAAATAACTTTTTTTTCCCCTTGGGATAAGATTTTCAAACCATTAATTCAATAATATTCATTAATGGCATCTGTGGTTAACAATCATTGTTCATAAGTTTCAAAAATAAAGTAAGAAGACAGAGCAAAATTTCCTGTAGAATTTAAACTCTGATATATTTAGACTGATATCAAGCAGATAATATTTTTATACTTGAATTTTAATTTTTTATTCCACATTGGTAAAACTTTTGTTTAAAAGCAAATTAATTCAATTTAATTAATTTAATCCACTGGAAAAAATTCTCTAACTGGAAGAATGAAAGCAATGTCTTATTGGCCCTTCCATGGCTGAAATTTAAATTTTCTTAATTCCTTCTTCCTTAATTTATTCATCAATATTAGACTTTCTCTCCTTTATATAATATGTATTATGTTTAATTTATATATCCATTCAAGGTTTGTTCAATTTGTACTCATTTTGATGCCCTATTTTTCTATCAGTTTCATATTTTAAGCTTCTAAAAATACTTATTTCATATACCCCTTAAAATGTCAGTGCTATAGATGTAATAAATGAGAATGATTCTGTTAGGCATATAACCTTAATCCTTTCAAGGACTTCCTTAAGATAAATTTCAGCACGTTATTAGTATAACTTACTTTTATCTTCTTAGATCCCGTGTTCAGCCCTGTGATGATTGTGGATTCCTGCTTTGGTGTGATGCCCCAGCATGCACGATACTGGTTTATCAAAGTTTAGAAGTCCACTGGAGTTTGGAGCTGACCTAGGGGAGTTAGGCAAACCATTTTTTAGTATACTGCATGGTTTTTCAGAATTTTTAGAATTATTATTTTATATCTCAAAGGTATAAAATAATACTTTAAAGGTTTATGAAACCATGCAATATACTAAGAAGAAGCCTTGCCATATTTTTCCAATGCTGAAACACATGCATTTCCCATAATAAAGGGGGAATTTATATAAAGTTGGAGACTTAAAAATTGATAAACTTTTCACTCAGAGAACTTAATTTAGAAACACAAAACAATACTAAGAGGGAGATTGAGTTATATTTTCATACTAAGTTTTCATTCAAAGGACTTATATAGAAACAACATATACTATTGAATGGAGTTCAGCTAAAAATAAAGATTTTTTTTTTTTATTATAACATGGAAATCATTGTCAATATTGCATAGAGTAGGTCAGTGGAATAATTTTTTAAGTAACTTTCTTTAAAGAGAATAAAAATATTACATTTAGGACAATACTTGACAATTTAAGAGAAAAATTATTCATTCTGATGGCACTCTCATTTCAGTCTAACTCTCTTTCTTGCTAAGAAAATATTCCACTTTCTCATCCCAAAATATCCTTAATGTTTTAGTAGAATGGGAATGGGGATAAGGATGGTAGTAATAAAATGAGATCATGTAACTCATTCTAGGCAAAATAATATGGCAATGCTAATTAGGTGATATCCAGACAAGTTCCATACTACTTTATATGAAGTGTGGTATACTAGAAAGGACACAGGACTTGGAGCCAGGAGAAAATTAGGTTTGAATACCTCCTTGTTTACTTCTTAGCTACCTCTAAATTTCCATAGACAAGTCAATCATAAAACCTTTCTGATATTCAGTTTTCTCTTATATAAATTGGGAGTGATAATACTTATAGGAACTATATAATAATGTTATAGCTAGAACCAAATGATTTAATGTATAAGTATAATGAAATACTTTAAAAATAAAACATTATAGAATTGGCTATTATTACTATGACTAACACTTTTTAAATCATATTACTATATTTTGAAAAAATAATTTTCACATAACCTTAGAATTAATTTACATTTCTGTTTTGGGAGAAACAATAATACCTCTTTAGTTTAGCTGGATATATATAAATGTCTAGATTTAACTTTAGATTTGTAGATATATCTACACAATCTTATTATCTAAACTTGAAACCTACCTTCAGTAGTAAGATAATAAGCTGTCTGACCCCAGGCAAGTCATTTAACTTCTCATCTATAAAATAGAGATAATAATAGCATCTACCTCACAGGATTGTTTTGAGGTAAAATGAGATAATATATGAAAAATATTCTATAAATCTTTTAAAAGCATATAAATGTTATTGTTATTAATTATTAAATGTTTAAATGTTCTAATGTAGAATTAAAAAGCAATCTCCTAAAACAATAAAAATACCAATTATTTTAAAATTGATTTTATAAGTTCATATGAAAAAGAAACTATCCTTGAAGAATTCTATGAAAAAACTGTAAATTCCTAGCATTAAATCAACCAATGCTACCAAAAATATATATACCCAAAAGACTTGTTATACACTTCTTTGAAATACAAGTAAAAATAAATATTGGAAATTATTTTGATTCTAGTTAGAAAGAAGGTAATTTTTTAAATCAAAATTTTTATTTTTTAGTGAGTTAAAATAAAGAAAGAGGGAATTTAACTTTACAAGTTTATGAAAGACTTGTTTAAACTTTACTCTAATTGTAAGTATACAGGGAAATAGAGTCTAATCTTTCAGTCCCATCTCTTGCCACATGTAGACAAAATATGTATGTCTAGTATAGAAAGATTTTGTCATAGAGTCAATTACTAATTAGCATTAACAAAATGAAAATATTTCTCAAAACTATAGTCATAATGATAGCAAAAGTCAGGCGATGAAATACATGTTTATAATTTCAATGGAAGACGAACATCTATAAAGAATTATGAAAATGCTATCTTTTCATTTGGGTGATTAGCATGCCAATTAAAAGGCAATTTCTTCTAAAATAAATATCTAGTTAACAGTTTTCACTTAGAAGTTAATAATGAAATAAAACTTAAGCACTGGAAAGCAATGAATTTAAATGCATGTAATATAAAGAAATAAATAGACAAATGTGAGAAAAAATTATAAAGTTCAACTTCTCCTATAGCACATTTAAAGAATATTTACATTGATTTTCAGAGAATTTGTTTCTATTATTTGTTTTTCTCATCCTTTTCAGGAAACCAGCTGCATCAATTTCTTGTACTCTCCAATGAATGGGTTTTATATAAAAAATTTAGTCATTTTTGAAAGCCTATTAAGATCTCACTGGATATAAAATACAAAAGACTTTTTTAAAAAAGTGAAAAGTAGTATAGAAATAGCAGGAGCACCGTTTCAATAAATATTAACATTTCTGGTGTGATTAAATTACCAGTTCCCTAATAAGTTTATCTTTGGAATATAGATTTTTGTAATCAGTCAGATATGAAATCAATCAATTAACAATCATTTGCTAAGCACCTTTTATATGCTATGTTCTATAAATATAAGTGCAAAGAATTAAATAATCTTTACTCTCAAAGAGCTTACAATATAATAGTATAGATAAGAAGTACATATGTGAGAAAAAATATAAAGAAAACCAACAGAAATAAATATATTTGTATTATTAAATTCAGAATAATGTGAGATGGGATGTACTATCATTTGGAGAGTCAGGAAAGCCTTCATGTAGAAGATGGTATTTTAATCAAATCTTGAAGGCAGAAGGAGATTCCATAAAGTGGAAATGAAAGGGAGTATGTTCCTGGCATAGGAATGGCAATTGCAAAGACATGAAGATGGGAGATGCAGTTTCATATGTGAAGAACACAGAGAAGTCTAGTTTGGCTAGATCAGAAAATATAAAAGGAAAAAATAATATTCATTGAAATTAGAAAGATAGATTGTGGTCAGATTTTGAAGGGTCTTAAAAAGCAAAATAAGGGAGATTGTAATTTATCCTATAGGCAACAGGGAGGTCCTGAAGTTTATCAATCCCAAAGATATGCACATAAGGAAAGTCATTTTGGTACCTATGTGGAAGATGGATTCCACTGGTGAAATTGGGAAAGGAAGAGCAAATAGAACATTGCTTCAGTTCCCTAGATGAGTGGTGATAAGGTTCCATAAAAAAGGTGAGGATGGTGAATAGAGAGAACTACATCTAGCTATATTGAGGCACAGTTTCCCAAGACAAGCAGATAATAATAGTCTCACTATATGTTCCCCTGTTTAGATCAAATTTGAAATGTACATTCAGTTTTGGGCACCACAATTTTTGGACATTGTTAAGCTTAAGGACATCCAGAGGAAGGCAATTAAAATGGCAAAGACCTTAGATCTGTGATATATGAAGGAAAAAAAGGCAGGAAAAGGATGTAAGACAAATTTGGGAGAACAAGAATATTAATCCAAAGAGATTAATTTTTGTTCCAAATAAGTGAAATAAAATAGATACAGACAACATAAGATAAAGGCCTTGAAAGTCATGCACAGCAGTTTGTATTTCATGTAGCTGATAACAAGGACTCATTTTATGTTTTTGGGTACAAGAAAAGTAATATTTAAAGAATATTAACTTAGCGGCAAATGAATTACATGAAAACGATACTGGAAATATAGGAAAGTCAAGTTGGAAACGGAGTGATTTGAGCTTCAGTTTTCTTATGTGCAGAATAGTTACTAATAACCCTTCCAATCTTGAAATTCTATGATTCTATGATGAAAGTGAAAATGATATTTAAGTCAAAAAACAGAAATATTTTGGAAAATTAAGTTTTTGAAAAAAGGTTAGTGATCTTAAAATAACAGAAATGCTTAATGTTGCCACAATAAATGTTAATTTGTTGTGGCAACATTATTTGACTAGATTATCATCAATCAATCACTACTTCAACATCATGAAACCACATTGTAACTTCTTAACTTTCAATCAATAGTCAAATATTGCCCCAACTAGGCTTGTTCAACCCATTACAGCTGCATGAATGGCTTATTCCTACTTCCAGCAATACATCTCTTATATAATTATTTTTATACTCTTAATGTACTATTCATTTTTATTAGAAAAGTAGTATGTAATAGTAAAAAAAAAAATCACTGGACTTAAAAGTCAGAAAGATCTCATATTGAATCATTCAAATACTTGCTGGCTATGTACTTTTGGGATATCCTCACTAAGTTTCTTCAGCTGTAAAATGGGGATAATATTGACGTGACTTACTTTTCTCCCCTGTCAGAAAGAAGCTACTATCAGATAATTCTATTATCAGGTAATTCCTAGACCGTCTAGGAAGGTTTAGCAACACCCACTATACATCCATCCTCCAGCTACAAAAAACCTTTTGAGATATTGATTAGTATCTCTTTAGACAGGTCTGGGATCTGGTCTTCCAGGTGCCATTTCCTCTGGCTCCTGACCTCTCCCTCTGAGTTCCTGTCTTTAGTTTTCTATTCTTGCTGAGAAAAAACCCAAGGTAGCATTTTCCTTATAAAAGATTTGCTCATGATGAAGATATTTCCTAATTTTTTTTCAGAACTAAGTCTACTGTAAGGTTCTCTCTTTCTCTCCCTCATATTGCCTTTCTTCTAACACTACCACTAACAGTGTTCTAACTAACTATCTTTTAAAAATAACTATCTGTTCTCTCAACTCTATTTCATATTTACCATTCCTGCTATCTCTTGTATCTCTTTATTTTGTCTGTAATTTCTTGCCCTAAATAAATTTACCTTTTACCAAAGAGAATGGCCAGCTGTGAATCTGTCACATATTTATTTCAAACTAAACATTGCCTTCTTGACTATATCAGTAGTACATATTTCATAACGTGGTTGTGACAGTTAAATGACATACATACGTAAAGTGCTTTGAAAGCTTTAAAATACTGTATAAATGTGAGCTATTTCAATTTATTTCTCAATTAATCTTTAGTGACCATGTCATTGTGATTGTCTCATTACTCCTTAAGCTTCCCTTTTTGCAGTTTTGAGCCATGAAATCCTACCTATTCTTCTCTCTAAATTCCTTGAAATTCTAAACCAATTTAGTTCAGATACTAAACAACTCTTGCTTGGGCTCCAGAAATAGATTTTTAATTAATATTTCTACTTCAAATGTCTCCTTATTGAAGTACAACCTTCACTAAGCTGCAAAAATGATTTTTCCTTAAATATGAATCTTGACTGTAGCTCCCTGTTACTTCTGAGATAAAATGTAAAGTACTCTGTTAGATATTTAAAGAACTTTAAAACCTGACTCCTTCCTACCCATATCATGCTCTTATTCTTTATTCATATCTTTGGGTTCTATGATCCACTCATAATGATCTACTGACTGTTCCTAATACACCACACACCATATTCCATCATAGGAATTTTTCATTGGCTCATCAACTCCATGTTTTAGCTTCTTTGATTTCCTTGAAATCTCAACTCAAATCCTACTTTATACATTTCTGTCTTCTTAGACTCCTCAGCTGTGAGGATCTTCTCTGATGAAATTTAAGTTAACAATTACTCTATATGAATTTTGTATGTACCTGGTTATTTTTATGTTACACTCCCTATTAAAATGCAAACTCCTGAGGACAAGGATAATTTTTTTTCTGTATCATTAGCATTTTCACCTTCCTTGGCATACTTTTAACTTCTTAACAGATATTTAGCCAGTGATTGATACAGTACATATCAGACTATATGATAAATATTTTTATTCTTACAAATTATAGCAAAGGTATGCTCTACCAAGGCTTTAATTTTGATTTCATAATTATTTATTACTAATCTAAATTGTAATGCCAGAGAAATTGAGGCAAGGCAGAGATTAAATAGTTTTTAGTATTTTATTTGAAAGGAAGAGATTGTGCTGGGGACATGCTGTCCCCCAGGGTTGATATCCAAAGCATCCAGCAACTAATGTGTACTTCCCATGAAGTATATATACACACATAGCTCAGCTACAGGCATAGACCAAGACAAGGGCAGAGTCAGAGCATTGAGAGCGGGAACAGACTAACAATCTGGTTCTGACAGGTGGGGGGAGGCACCAGACATTCTGATAAGTTGGGATGGGAAGAGGCACTGGACATTCTGATGATATCTAAGATAGAAGGTCTTTCTCCTTATCTGGATCATCAGGATTAGGAGGGAGGGGTGGTGTTATAGGATTGAGCAGAACAATTAGAAACTGAGGCTGAACAATTCAGGGAAATCAAGGCAGGACAATTTAGGGAAACTGAGGCAGGACAATTGAGGAAATTGAGTCAGGACAATAAAAGGGAACTGTGGCACAACAAATCAAGACCAGAATAACAGTTCCTTTAGAAAATCATTTTAGTTTATAAAAGATAAGATAATTTGTAAGTTAAATACTTAATGCAGCAAGAAATCTCTAATAATTATTCAGATTTGTCCCATGGCTACTATACAAGTGTGATATTCATCAAGGATTTGATAAAGTGGTTTGTTTTATATTTCTACCAAATACATTTCTTCAGCCTATCCTTTAACTTATATAGTTTTTCATATGAGTACCTATGTGCTCCCTTTCCATACCTCCACTTTCCACATAAGAATTTATTAATTTTTTATTATCCCGTTTATGCCTATAGAATACACAGAATTTCAACATTATATTGTAGGCATAGGTTGCATTCTTCTGAATTTCAATGAAACCCATGAGCTTATATTTATCTCTCTACCTTAATATCACTGATTCAATTTATTGATTAACCTACTCTGTATATTGATAGCTGAATTTTGAACTATAAGAATAGAATGAGAGAATATATGTATATAAAATATTTTGTATGTCAAAAGTAATTATAGAAATATTATTTAGTATCATTCGTATATATGCATGTATAAACGAGTATGTGTTTATTTTTTTTGGAAGATTTTTTAGATAGCATCTTTATGATCCATTTTATTAATCAAGTCAACATGCATATTAAAAAATTGAAATGATTTAGATATGAAGTGATAAAGGAATACAGCAGAGTGGTGACAGAATCATAAGAGAGAAGGAGGTGTGTGCAAGAGGTCTTTTGAAAGTTAAAACTCATATGGTTTGGCACTTGACTATTAATTAAGTACTTATTTTCCAGGCATAGTGATGAGACAGTCCCTCCCCTCATAGAGTACACAATCTAATTAGGGAGATGACAAGTTAACAAATATACCAACAAGCTATATGAAAGATAAATAAGAAATAATTATCAAGGAAAAAATGCCAAAATTGAAAGGGTTTGGAAAAAGCTTCCTGTAGAAGGTAAGATTTTAGCTAAGACTTGATAGAGGGAGCAATCCAGGTTTGGGAGGCATCTAAGAAAATACCTGGTGTAATGAGATGAAATGTTTTGTTTATGCAATAGAAAGGAGGTCAGCACCACTGGATCAGAGTCTATGAGGTGGTATAAGATATAAGAAGACTGGAAAAGTGAGGGGAGAAATTAGGTTATGAAGGGTTGTGAATGTCAAATACAGAATTTTATATTTGATCCTACATGTGATAGAAAGCTACTTCAGTTTATTGAGAATGGTTAGACTGTGCTTCAGGAAAATCATTTAGTGGCTGAATGGAGGATGCAGTGGGAAAAGATTTGTAACAGACAGATCAACAAACAGGCTATTTAAACAGTTTAGATATGAAGTGATGAGAGCTTATATTGGAGGTACTGGCAGTATCAAAAGAGGGGGAGAAATATATTTGAGTTATGATGGAAAGATGAAATCAACAGACTATGGCAAAAGACTAGATATGGGGAAGGAAGGTTGTAAAATATAATGTGGACTGAGGACAAGAGGGTCTTGGTGACTGACCGTAATAGTAAAGTTTGGAAGAGAGAGGGTTTAGTGTAAAAGATAAATGAGGTCAATTTTGGACATGGGACTATTAAATAACCAGTTTCAGATGTCTGAAAGGTAATTAAAGATGCAAGACTGGCTATCAGAAAAGAGGCTAGGGTTACATAAGTAGTTTGAGAAATATTAGCATAACAATAATACTTAAGTTAATGGGACAATGAAATCAAGTTAGGATGCTTGTGGGACACTCCATCCAACAAAGGAGTTTGAGAGAAAAGCTAGCAAGAAGAAAGTGTCAGGATGAAGAAAATGATCAATAAGACTACAGAGAAATCAAGAAGAGAGAAGATTGAGAAAAATATCATTGGATTTGGCAATAAGAAAAATATTGGTAACTTTGGAGAAAATAGTTTGGATTAAAGATGAGGTTGAAAGATGAATTGCCTGAAGTTAAGAGAGTGAAAGGAGAAGAAATGGAGCCACTTATTGTAGATGACTTTTTCAAGGAGTTTAGACACTAAGGGCAGAAGAAATTTAGGATGATAGCAGGGATAGAATGATCAGTTAAGGGCTTTTTGAGAATGGGATTGTTAAGGACATGTTTGTGTTAGTGAATGAGCCAGTAAACAAGGAGAGATTGAAGTTAATTGATAACAGTAGGGATGAAGAGGGGGAAATCTGTTGGAGAGAGACAGGCTACAATGGAATCACCTGAGCAGGTGATGTTGTTGGCCTTAGTAAGGAGAAAAGGCCAGTTTATAATATGAAAGAGGGGTTAGGAAGGAGATTGAATCTGAAGAGGTACAAGTGATAGGAGAAACCCTTATCTTAATCACAACTTATTATTGTCCTTCCTCTTCCTCTGCCTATTCTTTATGCATATCAAAACCTCTAATTGCTCAACTCTTTAGTTCTCTTCCAGATCTAGCTACCTCTGCACTTAAATTCTCCTTTCCCCATCTTGATTTTTTTGAACCAGTTCAACTCCACTTTATCTTTTTCTCTTGAGTACCCAGACATCTCTTCATGTGAGATGAGTGGAGAAGATCGTGACAGAAGCCATTTAAGTACTGTCAGACTAGAAAGAGGAGAAAAGAGGGAGCTCTTTGACAATCAGCATCATTTTTTTTTCAGTGAAATATGATCTAAAGTCCTCAAATTAAGAATGAGGAAGAGGAGAATTAAAGGAGGTTGAAGAGGGATTAAAAAGCTTAGAAAAGATACCCAGGTAAATGAGATGGTCAATTGGTTACAAAATTATTAATGGATTGTCTTGTCACATTGAGTATGGGATGAGAGTGTGCAACTTAAATTTGTTGTAAATCTCATCAGCATAGTTTTCTTTCCCTCCCCTTCCCTCCAGTCTGTGAATAACAATGAAGGCAACAAATGGGAGTTATTCAAGGTAGATGTTTTCCAAGGCAAGATCAGTAATAGGATAAAGGTGACTCTTAAGATAGAAACCGGAGAGAAGAGGTCATAGTAGAAATAGTTCAGAAAGGGATGAAAATAGGTAAGTAAAGAATTATTAGATAATTCTCCCACTTTATTTGATGAGAAGGCTATATATGTCCTCATCTTAAGTCTTTCAAAAGTGTTACCGAACAGTCAAAAATAATTTTAAAATTTCCCCCTGATTCTTTTTTCTCATAGCAGTTTTTTAATTAAAGCTTTTTATTTACAAAGCATATGCATGGGTGATTTTTCCAACACTGACCCTTACTTAATCTTTTGTTGCAAATTTTCCCCTTCTTCCTCCCACCCCCTCTCCTATCTGGCAAGTACTCTAATACATCTCATAGTATTTTAAGAATATAATGCATCAATTTATAGGGTCTATAATATAGAACTTTAAGTATCAAACAGTATAATATTTATTAGGCACTTTATAAATATAAATTGTAATATGCTTCATCAATGTAAAATATAATTATGAATTACCATAGTATTCAAATTGTTGCACAAATAATACTGTTCACTCAGTATATAGGCCTCCAGTCATATTTATAATGTTCATAAAAGTATCTACAAAAAGTAGAAAATCCATCAATAAAAAGTATAGGGAGGAAACACAGAAATGATTAGTAAATACTTTTAAAATAAATTACTACTGATTAACTTATAAGTAAATTTCATTCACATAAGATAACATAAACTATCTGTGAGCTTTCTATTGCAGACAGAAAGAGAAGAAATACTGAAAATTTACTTTTCCAAGCATAAACTACTATAAGATAGATTTGTAGAAATGAAATCCTAAGAAGAGAAAGATATAAAGTATCTTCAAAACTTAGATAGCTATGTGACTGTGCCAGTCACTGAACTTCACTAACCTCAAAGGATTGTTGTCAGGTTCAAATAAAATTAAACATATATATGTTCAAATTGATAGATGCAGATACTCACATGTACATATACATATATATAGATCCCTACACGTATACAAATACAAATACAGATATATGGTGTATTTATGAATGTAAATTTATATAAAAAATAATTTTAGAGAGACTCAAAGAACAATAGAAAGCCATGTTGTAGGTAAACTAGATGCATGAAACCAATCAGGAAAAAAAAATTTAATACATACAATTAAATAAATATTTGACTAGGAACAAATTGGCTAGACATAAGTAAGAAATATATAGAGAGAATAACTGATGTATAGTCTATGTATTTCATGGATAATCATGAATAGCAAAGGAGCTAACGATACACACAAACTTATACAATATATAATTCACATATAAAGTGCTTTGCGAAGCTTAAAAAGATACGTCAGTTATTGTTAGTATGTATTTATTAGCAGTATGCATTTACTTGACAGTTTGGTTATAGGATTTAGGGCCACATGCTTTTCTTTAAACCTAATTCCAATATCTATGTTATTATTTAAAATAATAGGTTCTTACTAAATGTTTATTGAATTCAACTAAAAATTATTTTTAGAAAACCAGGTTTGCAACCTGAATGTCATTTTTAAAACAGATTTGAGACCTATATTCCAGTATTTCTAAAGAGCTATACAGTAAAAATTATTATGGGTTCTGAATATTTAATTTTTAAGTAACATACTTTTGAAGGTATATCTCTTCCTGAAACAAAATTCTCCCTTTTTAACAATAGTGTTTTCATAGCACAAATCTGATATATTTCTCTCTGAAAAATTAAATTTGAGGAGTACTCATAGAGCAGTAGAGGGCCACATTTCAAGTGAACTAGCTGCAACATATAGACATGAAATGGAGTGGAAGACACAATTTAATACATATAATTAAATAAATATAAAACTAGAAATAAATGGGCCAGCCATTTGTGAGAAGTATAGAGAGAATAGTTTATGGACAGTTTAAATATTTCACAGGTATCCATGTAATAGCAAAAGACAAAAGAAAGACCTAGGATGATATGTGATCTGGTATTGATTTAGGTGAAGATAAAAGGCAAAGAGATAACAGAATGATGGGTCTTGATCTGTACTACTAAAGGAAATGAATACATCAATACGATGAAAGCACTATTACTATAGGTAAGTAGTCATCATTTTACTATTTCTCTGATCATTCATTACCTATATACACTGACAACTATTTAAGTTTGATAAAAAATTTTTAGAGTAGTATGACTTTTTTTGGCTAGAAAAATTCTATCCTGATATATTTTCCCACTTTTATTTGTTATTCATAGCAGTCAGAGAAAGGAAAGATAAAGCAAAGAGTTCTTGGTCAACTGTCTAAGACATTTATAAGTAGTATGAAATAATTTCCAAGGAACATTTACTCTTCTAGAAATTCTGGACCAAAGCCATGATAAGTACATTTCTTATCCAATTTAGGCAAGAAACACACACACACACACACACACACACACAAACCATCTATTTAATGTATGTGTAAAATGGTCTCTAACTTACTTCTCACTAGTTTCAAAATCAGTCTCAGTAAATATTAATTTTAGAATTAACAAATAGTTAGGAATCCATCTGATAAAACTGAACATGGTCTCAGAAATCAGATACAGAAAAGACAAGGAGAAAGTTGTCTATGTTGTATGAAGGGACTGACTGAATGGTAGGAATAACTGAATAATAAACTAGAAAGAAAATATTACATATAGTACATTTAGTAGACAACAAAAGGATATTATATATATAATAGATTTGCTATGAGTTACTTAATAATTATTTGGAATCATATGCATATTCAAAATCAGAAAAAGAGGAAATATATTGTGTGCTTCAGTGGTTAAGATAAATCAAAATGATTTCTATTATACAACTATTATACACTAATGAATGCAGTTCAGTGCTTTTGAAGCTAACAATATTATAGAGGCTAAATTGTAGCGGTTCCATTTCAAATTAAATATGATTACATTCACATATTGTATACTTCCTTTGATAATAGTGTTATTGTCAAAAAAAAAAACAAACCACAAACTTCAATTCTCTGTGTCATTATAAGATGCTCGTCTATTGGGCAAAAAAATTATTAAGTGATTATTATGTCTGAGGCACAATGCTAAGTGATAGAGAAAAGAAAAGCACAGACATGGTCTATTGCCTCAAAGTACTCATAATTTAATGGAGGGGACAACAATCAAACAACAATATATTTATAAGATAAATATATCACAAATTCCAGTGAAATATATGACACCTTAGAGTACCCTAAAATGTAAACATTCAGACATAAGATTGGCATATTAACTGGTTTGACTGAATTGAACAAATAACAAGTATAGTTTGTTTATTTAATCCACACTCTGAAGTATTAGCACATATATATATATATATATATATATATATATATATATATACATATATATATACATACACACATATATGTACATGTTCACTTAGACACAGAGGATATATTCTATTTATTAATAATGAAGTTATAATTCATCAACTTCCTTAATTATATTAGGTAGATACTGTTCTACTATACAAAGGGTACAATTTAAGAAATGAGCAACTCTTTGTTTATACGGAGTCAGGAATTCTAAAGTATTTCATGTAATATTTGCAAAATACTGTAAAGTTTGGCTCTGTCATTTCTGCTTGACAAATGAAATAAACAAGGAACAAAACAATTTAATTTTTCCCAAATGGAAATGAAAATTAATCTCCCAAACTATATTGAATTGAATGTTTGAGAAATGCAGTGTTAGAATTGAATATATTACTGATTAATAACATCTCATATTATTTAAATCCTTTTTACTAAAAACAATTAAAATATATTACCACAAGTTCTTGCCATTCAAGTATTCTACAGTGAATATGATCATTATTTCTTTGCTTATTAAGGATCTTTCAACATTTTGAAAGTTCATTATTCTGACTGCCATTCAATTGGGTTGTGAAAAGGATAGGTCAATCAATTACCTTATACTCCACCCATCATCCCTTGTCTCCTCTAGGCAACTAGGTGTTATAAGTTTGGAGTCAGAAAGACCCAAATTCAAATTCAGCCTTACTTACTCACTAGGTATGTAATCTGGGCAAGTCTCTTACTAGTTATCTGTCTCACTTTTTCTCAAATGTAAAATAAGGATAATAATGATATCTATCTCTCAGAGTTGTGAGCATCAAATAAGATATTATTTGTCATGCATGTTCTGGCATTGTGCCTTGCTTATAGTAGGAATTTGATATAAGTGCTGGTCTGCTCCACTTTCTCATTTATTGAGCTTTTATTTTATTTTGTTGGGTATAAAAACACTATTATAACAACTTCAAAGATTATCTTACAAGGGTTTATAATTATACATTTATGATGATTTCTTTTTTCTTTTTTCTTTTTTTTTTTTTTTTTTTGATTTGGAACTATAATTTCATTGATATGAAAGAATCTTTCCAGAAACTGGGAAAAATACCCAACACTCCTAGCTGAACTTGGTATAATAATCTCATATCATTAATCTAGCCTCTTTTGATGAATTGGCTAAACAAGCAGCTGTTCTCAATTTAGATTAGATTAGAGTTGTCTAAAAGAGAAATGGACTGCCTCTCAGTAAAATTAATTCTCTCTATCCATGCAGATCAGCAATAATTCTGCAAGCTAAAAGCATGCTTAGGGAATTTAGAGGAAAAAGTGATTTTCACAAAGTCCCAAAGCTTGTATGTGTCAGAAACAGGAAATAAATCTAGGCCTTCTTGAATCTCAGCAAATAGAAAAAAGAAAGTGGGCAGAAAATGATGAAAAACAACCATGGGGACAATCATAAAATAGGAGTTAATTTTCTACAGTATCCACAATGGCAAATAATACACATTTCAATTTTAAAATTCAGATAAAATACAAAGATTAAAAGTATGCTTTGGTATTTGAGTAATACCTTAGTCTCCAATACATTTACTATGTTAAGAGTTACCACAGTGATACCATATAACTTATGGTATTAGTATACAGATTTATAAGATAGTTAAGATTTGTATTACTTATTCAATTTAAAACAATAGATAGATTAATATGACTTTAAATTATACTTTTATTCCCTTAACAATCATGGTTATCTAAAAATAGAAAATACTGTAGTAAGAAATGAGTTCATCATGACTGAGTCTAAGAAAAATCATAGAAATAATAAGTAATTTCATTAAAGAGAATGATAATAAAACAATTTTCTAAAATTTGTGGAATGTAAAAGCAGTAGTGAGGAGAAAAATTGATCTCTAAAATTTTGATCAATAAAAGAGAGAAAGCATATCAATGAATTGAGTATGCAACTAAAAATCATATTAAAAATTCCAATTAAATATCAAAAATGAAAATCCTAAAAGTTAGAAACTAATAAAACAAAGTAAAAAACCATTAAATTAATAAATAAAAATAGGATTTGGTTTTATGAGGAAAAACAGTGAAATATATGAACCAGTAACAATTTGAATTTAAAAAAAGAAAATCAAATTACTAATATAAAAAATGAAAAAAGATGAATGCACTAGCAATAAGGATACAATTAAATCAATTATTAGAAGGTATTTTGCCCAAATATATGCTGCAAAATTGACAATCTACATGAAATGCATTAATATTTATAAAAAGATCAATTGACCATTGACAGAAGAGGAAATAAATAATGTTATCTTTAAAAAATTACATGACGTTATCTTGGAAAAATAAATTGTATAGTTATCTTTAAAAAATAAATTAAATAAGCTATCACTAAGCTTCCTAAGAAAAAATTCCCAGGACCTGACAAATTTACAAATGAATTCTACCAAATATTTAAGAAGCAATTAATACCCAAACTATATAAATGATTTTAAAAAGCATTAAAGGAGGAGTCCTACTAAATTCTTATTACAATACAAAAATGGTTTTAATACCTAAACTAGAGAGAGCAAAAACAGAGAAAGAAAATTATGAACCAATTTCATTAATGAGTATAAGTAGAAAAAATTAAAGATTAGCAAGGAGACTAAAATAATATATGAGAAAGACCATATACTATGACCAGGTAGGATTTTTACCAGGAAAGCAGCATTGGTTAGATATTAAGAAAACTATTAGCATATTTAACCATGTTAATAACAATAATAACAAAAATCATATGATCACCTCAATACACATAGAAAAAGTCTTTGATAAAGAACAATAATCATTCATATTAAAAACATTAAGGAGTATAGGAACAATTAATGCTATCAGAGAGCATTATTTATAATGGGGATAATCTAGAAGCTTCCCAACTAGATCAGAAGTGAATGATGTCCATTTTCATCACTCTTATTCAATATTGTACTTAAAAATGCTAGATAGAACAATATTAAAAAAAATAAATTGAAGGTATGAAAAAAATAGGCAATGAGGAAACAAAGCTATCAGTTTTTGCAGATGATATGATGTTATACTTAAGGGAACCTAGAGAATCAACTAAAAACAAACAAACAAAACTAGTTCAAACAATTAACTTCAGCAAAGTTGCAGGATACAAAATAAATCCATATAAACCATCACCATTTCTATATATTACCAACATCCCTCCTACCCCCCAAAAAAGAACATAAAAACCCAGCAGTTAAGAGATAAAAAAGAAATTCTCTAAAATAACTGCATTCAATATAAAATACTTGGGACTCTACCTGCCAAGATTATATCAACAGAATAATAAAATATATACAAGTAAAGATAGACTTAAACAATTAGAGAAATATTAATTGCTTATGAGTAGATCAACTCAACATAATAAAAAAGAAAATTCTATCTAACTTAATTTACTTATTTAATTTCTTAGCAATCAAATTGCCAAAGAATTATTTTACTGTAGAAAAAAAAATAACAAAAATTCATCTAAAGGAGCAAAAAGTTAACAAAATTCAGGGAATTGATGAAAAAAAAAGTTAAGTGAGGGCAGTCTAGAAGTTTCATTTTTCAAACTACAATGCAAATCAGTAATCATCAAAACAATTTAATATTGGAAAAGAAATAATGATGGATCAAGCTTTTGGGGTAAGAATTCAACATTTGACAAAAAATATCTGGAAAAACTTGAAAGTAGTTTGATAGAAACTAGGCATAAGCCAACATCTCATACCATATACCAAGATAATGGTGAAACAGATAAATGATTTAAACATAAAGGGTGACATCATAAGTAAATTAAGCAAGCATGGAAAATGTACTTATTACATTCAGGGATAGAGGAAAAGTTTATGAACAAATAAGAAATAGCAGAAATTATGAGAAATAAAGTAGATAATTCTGATTACATGAAATTAAAAAGCTTTAAAACACAAAACTAATATAAGCAAAATCAGAAGGAAAATGGGAAATTGGGGGGGATCGCAAATTTTGTATCTGATTATAAAAATAGCACTCATTCCTGAGTTGAGAAGTTGTCAAAAGAAATGAACAGGCAGTTTTCAGAAAAAAAAATCAAAACTATAGTCACATGAAAAAAATTCTTTAAATCACTTTTTATTAAAGAAATACAAATTTAAAAAATTCTGAATTCTACTTCATATGCATCAGATTGGTTAACTTCATCAAAAACAAAAAGGGAAAGGAGAGATATTGGAAGCGATGTGGAAAAAATTGGCAAATTAATGAACGCTGAGTTATGAACAAATCCAAACTATATAAAGAATAATTTGGATCTACACCCAAAAGGATATGAAAATATGCATAACCATTTGACTCAGTAATGCCACTATTGTCTGTATACCAAAAAGATTTTTAAAAAAAAGAGGGGGAAAGAACCTATTTGTACAAAATATGGAAGCACTTTTTATGGTGTCAAAGAATTAGAAATCAGGGGGGTGCTCATTAAATAGGGAATGAACAAGCTGTAAATATTGTAGTAATAAAATACTATTGTGTTATAAGAAATAATGAGCAGGATGGTTTCAGAAAAACTTGAAAACTTATATGAACTCATATAAACAATGTGAGAAGACCTAAAACAACATTGTACATAGGAATAGCAAAAACGTAAAGATGATCAATTATTAAAGACTTAGCTATTATGTTGAGACAATGATGCAAGACAGTTCTAAAGAACTCATGATGAAAGATGCTATTCACCTCCAAAGAGAGGAGTAATAAGCTGTGAATGTAAGTTGAAGCATACTTTTAAAACTTTCTTTATTTTTATCATTTTATTTTATTTGTTCTTTCACAAAAAGGTCAAAATGGAAATATGTTTGGCATGATCTCACATATGTAATTAAAAATCAGTGCTAGCCTTTGCAAAGAGGGTGGAGGGGCAATATGGAGGAAGAGTAATTGAAACTCAAAATTTTAACAAATGGTTGTTAGATATTTTCTAGAAGAAACTGAATAAACACTTGCTTAGATACAAAAGCAGCAGCTAGCATTGGTTTATAGAGCTTTAAGGTTATGGTTTACAAAGATGTTTATATATCTTAATCTATTTGATCCTCATATCAATCTATGGGCTAAATGTGATTACACACATTTTACAGATGAGGAATGTATTTCTCTAGGAATAATTAAAATTTTCAGCCCAAATAGATACTTGAGAATTTTCATAAAAAGATCTCAAACATTTCAACACAAAATCTGCCTTAAAATCCTGCCATAAAATTATTTTTTAAAAATTTGAAGAATGATTAACAAAAGTATTTTCTTAATATGGATGATTTTATTTTTTGGTAATAGTAAAATTAGATTACTTTATGTCAGATAACTTTTCAGATGTTGAGTAATCAGTGAGGCTTCTGTAAAAATGATGAAGAAAAAAGTATCATTTTACATGATCAATAGTACACTTTTATTATTCTACTTCATCATATCAATGTTGTAGCTATACACAACCAGAAGAATATCCATTTAAAATTATAGATGAAGATCCCAGTACAGTGATTCAGTTAATATGTTGATAGCAAATCAGCTATGCATGCATCTTGAAGATCTTTCTTATTAATCTCAAAGCCTGTTTCCATCCATAAAATCATCTCTACTCTCTCTTGGCCAAACCAATAGGTGTCTGGCCCGCTACCTAAAAATACCTCCACCCTTAAACAAAACTGTCATTTGATCCACTTTTTGCTGATCACTTTCATATTAAATCTTTACTATGCTTATCTAGAAAGTCATAAACTTTGTATGTTTATTATCTATTTTCTCAGTCTCATTTTAATAATCTGTAGTCTGGCTTCTGAACTTGTTGTCTTTTATGATCAAAGAGGACCAAAATGACATAATTTTGAGGTCAAGATACAGTGTGTTCAACTGTGGCTGAACAAAATAATATGAGCTAAGAAGCCTCTATCATAGAGTGGGCACAAATAGTTCATAAGAACATTTGAAGTGGAGATGTATCTAAATGTGCATATCTCATATTTCTTTAGAGCACATGTAGTTCTGTTTTGCTCATAGATGTGGGCACACCATTCTGGGTGAACCTGTGCACATTTCTTAAAACTCATTCCAAAGTTCTTCAGAGAGAACTTGAGAATGTCCTTGTATCATTTCTTCTGACGTCCAAGTGAGTGTTTCACTTGTGTGAGTTCTTTGTAAAATAGTCTTTTAATAAATATACATTTGGCCTTCAAATTATGTGGCCAGCCTACCAGAAATGTGCTCTCTGAAGGTGTGAGTTTGAATACTTAGAAGTTCAATCAAGAACAGACCTCAGTGTCCAGTACTTTATTTTATCAGGTGATCTTCAAAATATTTCTAAGATAATTCAATTGGAAGCACTTTAGTTTCCTAACATGACATTAGTATTCTGCTCAGTTTCACAGGCATACAACACTGAGGTCACAACACTGTGATCTCCAGTTTGGCAGAAACTCAATACTTCTCTTCCATATTTTTTCAGAGCTTCTGTATATTGAGTTAGCTCTGGCAATGCATGTGTCAATCTTATGATCTATGTTTGCATTCATGAAAGTATATTGCCATGATAAGTGAACTTATCCACAGCATTCAAAATTTTTCCATTTGTTATACCTGATGGTTCTACATATGGATGATGCAGTACTGGCTGGTAGAGTAATTCTGTTTGTTTAGTATTAATTCTCAGGCCAGAATTAGCAGAAATGTCAGGGAATTGACCCATATTCTTCTGTATCTCAATCTCAGAGGCAGCACTGAGTACAAAATCATCTGGGAACAAAATGTGGAACACCAACTCTCCTTCCACCTTAGTCTTACTTGTAGTCTTTTTAAGTTATATAATTTAATCTCAATATGGTCAGCTGACCATGATGCTGTTTTCATTATTGTCGAAGGCAAAATTGCTAAAAACAACAACATGATTAGAACAAGCACAAATTCCTGATTCACCATACTGGTGACTGAAAAAGTAAGAGAGCATTTTCCATCAAATAGGAGCTGTCAGGAAGCTTGTATATAGTATGATGAACTTCTCTAGGCAACCAAATTTTGCCATGATCTTCCACAAGGTTATCATGATTGATAGTATCTTATAAATATCAGCTGAAATAGATTCAACACCAGGTGCTTTGCCACATGAGAGGAACCTAAGGGCATCAGAAATCTTTCTTTAGTTGGAAGTTTGGTTAAAGAGGGATTGACTTCAACCTGAGGTATATGGTCAATGGCTTCAGCATTGCTTGGTGATGATCTGTTGAGAATGCTATAGAAGTGTTCAGTTCATCTCCCCAGGGTAATGTCCTCATCACTAATGAATGTGGCTCCATTCACACTGAGTAGTTGACATGCATCATAGGTCTTCAGGACTTGATTAAAGCACTTTGAATTGTTACTATTGATATAAAACTGAATTTCACTCATTTTCTTAATGAGCCAACGATCTCTCTAAGCTTTGCTTGACTTTATTTTTTTATGGAAAACCTGAGGAGTTCTCATTTTCATTTAGCAGTGTTTAAATTTCCCTTTCATTTTCATCAAACCAATATTGATGTTTCTGGCCCATGTGAGTAAACATAGTGATATACCAAATCTCTAAAAAATGTCCACTTATTTTCTGTTCCACTGTTGTCAAATTGTGTGTTGGCTTAGCTTTCCCTTCACGTTAGCAACAAATTTTTACCACTAGAAAAAGCACTTTAATCTGTTAAAATTGAGTCTTTTGGTAGTGAACTTGTCTTGGAGACATTACTTTTGTTGAATATGAATGTTTAGTTTGGAGAGGCTAAGTCTATGATTGGTTAAGCACTACACATTACACACTGCCTTCATCTTACATCCTGTGTGTCTTTTCTCTTTACATTGACATAATTTGTTAAATGTCAATGTTTTCTCTGAGAATTCATTCACAAAGTTTTATTGCATTTAGGTGAATGGAAGACAGTTTAGTGGTGAGAAGGCCAAGATATACATAAGTCTTTTCTAATAAATGAACAGCAATTTCTGCCTCTATTCCTTTCAAAGACTCGCTTCCATGTCTCATAGTCTTGTGCCTACTGTGGTGCTAAAGTCACAAAGAATTATAAGTTTATTTTCTTTTGGTACATTGATGATGAGGGTCTCCAGGTCTTCATAAAATTTTTCTTTGATCACATCAGGGTTCATCATGGTGGGAACATAAGCACTGACATGGTACTTTCTTACAAGTAGCAGTCACATTGTATGCTTCTTCATACTAGGAGATGAGGAGTGTGGTCCTTAAATGAGGCTGCTCAGACAGCCAAGGGGGTCCCATCCAGGGAGAAGAATCCCATAACTTGAATTCTGTAGGTAGTGGATGACTTTAGAATCTTTGATCTCTAATTAAGCTGCTTTAACCACTTTCTTGGTCATTGGAGCAAAATGTTCTCATCTGTCCATTGTGAAAGATTTGAGATTCCTTGTTCATCATGACTTCATGAATCCATGAACTTAATTTAATTTTATTTTATTCAATTTAATTTAATTCAAACTGCTATTTCCAAAGGAACCTCTTGATTTCCAGATCTACTGACTTTTCCTCTGACTCTGACACTGATGATCACCCTATTTCTGGGTTTTTATTACATTGGTTTCTCTTGGTTCTCCTGTCCATTGGTTTCTTTTCAAACTTCTTTGCTGTATCATTATTCATGTCATTCCCTCCAAGGTTCTGTCCTAGGCTCTATTTTATTTTCCTTCTATACTCTTATCACTTGGTAATCTCATCAACTCCTATGGGATTCAATAATTACTTCTATGGATATGATAACCCAAATATAGCTACTCTTAACTTTTCTCCACAGGTTTAGTCTTGCATCATCAAATACCTTCTGGACATTTGAAACAGAATGTCCTATAATTATTTCAAAGTAGAGAAGACTTATCAAGAGATTACTTTGGAGAAGGCAATTTGAATTAAATTATAAGTTCAGGACATGTTTACTTATCCTAAACCAGAACTCATTTTTCACTTCATCTTTATCCTCCTGTCTTCTCCTATATTTTCTGTTACTGTTGAGGGTATCACTAACCTCCCAGTCTCCAAAGCTAACAACTTTAGCATTATCTTTGACTCAATGTTACTTTAACCCACTCAACACAATCAGTTCTTAAAAGGACAAATCAGTTATTAATAACTATTCGTTTCACAAGATCTCCTAAACATGTTTCCTCCTCTCCACTTACCCAGCCATCATTATAATTCAGGCCCTTATCAATCTGCAATAGCCTTATAATTAGTCTTCATAATGTATATTTCTCCCCATTGCAATTTATTTTCCACTAAATGCTTAATGTCAATTTTTTAAAGAATAGGTTTGGTCCTGTCATTCTCCTCCTTAAACTCCAGTGACTCTCTAAAATCTCCAGCATTAAAAATAAAGTTTTCTGCTTGTCTGTTATTCAATATTCTTCATAAAACTTCCTTCTTATTCATAATATCTCATTATGCATTTTTAGCCTTATTGCACTTTATATAATCCAGCTACCCTGGTCTACTCGTTCACATAACACTATAAATCTTCCATCTATGAGTCTTACTGTTGGCTATCTCCATCCCTGAAATAGTCTTCCTCTTCACTTTTACCTCTTAGTTTTCCTGTATTTCTCAGCTCAAAACCCAACTTCCACAGGAAGTAAAACTTACTCCTAATGAAATCCTATGTCAGATTACCTTCTATTTACCCTCTATTTACTTTATCTATATCATGTATATATTTGCTTTCATATGGCTCTCCCCTGGGAATGGGAGCTCCTTCATGTCAAAGACAGTGTTCCTTTTGTATTCCTTAGCCCAGTGATAGTATATATAAGTATTTTAAGTTAACTTATTGACTATCCCTCCCCCCATCTTATTAGTGACATTCCACAACAAATCATATTGGCTATACTCCACTAACACCAGATAACAAATATCAAGCATCAGTTATCAATATCACCAGATACTCTGACAATGCTTTCTTTTAACAAAGATTATAAGATTTTAAGTCCATCATAATTTTTTAAAAAGCTTTTCTTATTCAGAATAAAAAGAGTGAGTCTTTTTAACCTATTTAAAGTAAAAACTGCACTAAGATGTTTGGAATATCCGATATTATTAAAAGGAGTAGTTAGCAAACATATAGGAAAGTAAGTAGTAATCATAAAGAGATAGCATGCTTTCCTCAACAACTAGATCATAAGAAATTAACTTTATTTTTTTAAATTTATTTTTATTATTTTATTAAGTTGATGAAGGAAAATACTATAGATTTTGTTCACCTAATTAACAAAAAATTATTGATAATTTTTGCTTTGACTTTACACTTTTAGGGGACAGAGCCAAAATGGTGGAAAGGACACATGCTTCTTTCTGATCTTCTCCTACAATCCTCAGACTAATTAGCAAATCCAGACCCTGAATTAGTTCTGGACTGGCAGAATCCATGAATATTGGGAGTGCAACAAATTAGCAGCAGAAGATAATTTTGAAGATTGCCAGAAAAGCTCTGTTTCTATCGGGCATGGAGTGAGGCTGGCTAAGTGCAAACAGGCCGAGCCCAGATACCAGTGCAAGCTGTGCCGACCAGGGGCAATGGAGAATCTGTGGAGAGGAATCTACAGCAGTGTTGGTTACTCTGCCCTAGTTGCAAGCCAGTAGATTAGCAGAGAAATTATAAAACATCCAACACAAACCAAAAAGGTAAAGAGTTAACTCTGAAATGTCATAATCTCTATGGGACCTGGGCATACCCACCCAGCACCAGAAGTCAGTAAACACTAAATCAGTGCAGCCATCACTAACTCAGCTGCTGCTACTTGTTGAGGAAGCTTAAACAACCTCCCTTGCATTAAAAATAGATCTCAACTTTTTTTTAATGACTAAAAAAAAAAACAAAAAGAACTCTAACCATAGATAGTTTTTATGGTGAAGGAGAAGAACAGATTTCAAACCCTGAGGAGACTAAAAACAGATCATCTCCAGAGGAAGCCCTAAAAAGTGGTATAAATTGGTCCCCCTCACACAAAGCTTTCCTAGAAGAAATTAAAAATGATCTTAAAAGAAAGCTAGAAGAAAAATGGGGAAAGGAAATGAAAACTTTGCAAGAGGGTATGGAAAAAGCAACACAAAAGTAGACTTTAGTGAAATGGAAAAATCATATAACTCATTATAAGATAGATTTGACAAAATGGAAAAAGAAAACAACTCCCAGAAAAACAGAATTTGTGAAATGGAAAAAAAAATAACTTCTTAAAAAACAGAATTTGTGAAATGGAAAATAAAAATCCATAAAATGAAACAAGTCATTTAAAAATTAAATTGAACAAATACAAAAAGAAGTAAAAAGAAAAAAATTCACTAAAAAATCAGAATTGAACAAATGGAAATGAATGACTCAATGAGACAAGAATGAGTTAAGGAAAACCAAAAAAAAAAAAAAATGAAAAAATAAAAAAAAAAGTAAAATGCCTAATTGTTATGAGCCAGAACTTGAAACAAGGTGATAACTCAATGGAACTGATGGAAGCAATGTCTGTGTGCTTGACACAAGTTTGCATTAGAGCTCACACCTTTAAGAATTCACACATTAGCTCACACATTGGAGTTCATAAGTATGAGAGATTCACAAAGTTAACTTTGTAACTTTGTGAATTCACACCTCCCATAATCCCACTCTCAGAGGAGGAGTCAACCTTTGAGAGAGCACAAAAACAGCTAAGTTCAATCAGCAGTCAATTGAAAAGATTGAGAAGGGAGTGTCAGTCAGTTCAGAAGAAGCCACAAGTTGGAGTTGAGCTAGAGCCAGAAGTCACTTTGGAAGACTGGCAGAGTGAGAGTTCAGTTAGGGAGATTGAGAAGCTAATCTGCAGTGGGGCAGAACCAAGATTCAGAGAGAGGCTGAAGTTAGCAACAAGAGCTCTCGGAACCAAAGAAAGCTAACTGGACTATTTTGGAAGAAACAATAAAGAACTACTTTAACACCTGGCTGTATTTTGAGGTGATTAATACTCTGAACTGAAACTAAGGCTCCTTCCAGAAAACCTCCCCAAGAAATCTGCTCCCAGAGAACCATCATATATATTAGAAAAAAGAAGAGAACACCACATTTTGGCACCGTGAACGTGGGGCTGATAGGACCCTGATTTCAGTGGAAAAACCTCTGATCCTGAATCCAGTGGAAAAGCCTCCTCAATCCAGAAATTAGGGTGAGTACTGCAAAGAAATTTTGTTAAAAGAGTTAAAGTAGAATTTCAGCTAAGATGGGACAGTTGTTTAGGAAACAGCCTTCTATTTCTGTTCAAGGAACATGTTTAGAGAGCGTTGTCAAGGTTATGGAAAGCCAAGGTTTGATTATAATTTTGGAGCAGTTCACTGAACTTTTAGAAACTGTAAGTAAAGCACATATGTCCTTGGTTCTCTATGGAAAAAGAATTGGATCTAGACAAGTGGAAATTAGTAGGAGAGCAACTGGGTGAATACTACAATTCTAATCCAAACTCAATGGAGTGGAAATTAGTAGGAGAGGATCTTTGTCAATTCTGCAATAAAAATGCAATTTTCAAAGACATACTTAATACATTTAATTTAATACAATTGGCTTTAGGAAATTATGTAAGTGTTAGAATGAGGAAAAAGAAGAAAGAGCAGGAGGAGGAGGTTACCAACTAAACTAGGTGAAAAGGAGGAAGAATCAGATAAGAATGGAGTTAAGTACAATTTTGAGTGTGATACTTCACAGCAGGAGAAATTAGATCATTCCACAGTTCCTCCCCCCTCAATTAACCCTTCATGGGTAGAGGAAGAAGGAGGGGGAGAGGCAGAAACACAATCTGAATTTCCTGTGAAGCAGAATATGAAAAGATTAGAAAAAAGCATTAATTAAGGCAAAAAATGAAGGAGAAGATATATCTGATTTTATAAATGCATATGCTGTGATTGAAGAGCTTGAACCTTCAGGTCAAAAAGGGAGAAGATACACTCCTTTTAATTTGGAAAAAATTAAAGATTTGAAAAAGGGTTACACTCTTTATGGGGCTATATCATCTTATGTGAAGATGTTACTAGATAATTTGTCTTATGAAATCTTAACCCCGAATGATTGGAAATCCATAGCTAGAACATGTTTAGAACCTGGACAAAATTTATTGTGGCTTTCGGAGTATCATGAATTATGTAGGATCAAGCCCAATGCAATAGGCAAACAGGAGCTATTGTACAAATAGCTTTTGACTAACTAGCTGGTGAAGGTCAGTATGGGGAGAATTCAGAACAGATTTATTATCCCATACCAGTATATGAGCAAATTTCTAAGGCTGCAATAAAAGCTTGGAGTTCTCTCCCTGGACAGAAAGATGGATATAAACCCTTCACAAAAATAGAGCAAGGTCCCAATGAACCTTTTGCAGATTTTGTGGGACATTTGCAAACAGCTGTAATAAGAACCATTGGAGATAATTCAGCTACAGAAATAATGAACAGATATCTGGCTAAGCAAAATGCCAGTGAGGTTTGCAAAAGAATTATAAGGGGACTAGACAAAGATGCTCCTTTAGAGGAGATTATAAGGCATTGTGCCACAGTGAGCACAAATGCTTATTATACTCAAACTATGATGAACATGGAAAGACAGGGTCCCTCTTGGCAAGGGACTTCTAGAGAAACTCGTTGATATTTTCAGTGTGGAAAAGTTGAACATTTGAGAGCTTATTGTAGATATGGAGATAGAATGAGAAGATAGAGTGAGAGAAAACCCAAAACCCCATGTCCAAAATGCAACTGAGGCTTTCACTGGGCCTCTGAATGTAGATTGACCCAGGGAAATGAGAAGTTGAGCCCAGCTCCAAGGTATCAATCAAAAGATAGGTGGGGCATGATGGCAGCTGAGGTTACACCCAGAGAGTCTTTAGAAGGTCAGGACTCTGATGTGATCAATCAGCCTAAAAATAATCACATGGCAGGAAGAGATTACAGTTGGGGAGAATACAGGCCTTTTAACCCAACAGGGCAGTGTCCAGTGCAAACAGCTCCAATGTAATTACCAGATGATGATGAGAAATCCCAAAAGTGGTAAATAGAAGGAAATTAGATAGGTTAACTGCCTAGGAGAGAGGGTTTGTGGGTTTCTGGCCTGTGAATCTCATACTGAATACTGACTTGTGAATCTCCCAAAAGTGTGAACTCCAATGGGTACTTAAATACATTAGTGAGCTAGAGAATTTGCTAAGTACCATGCTAAATTAGGCAACTGACTTATCACTTTGTAAGGATTCTAACACCTAATTAGGAAAACAACTGACCTGGTAAATAGATCTAGGAGAGACAATTAAACATTATTGGACTCCCTGAAAACCATGATGAAAAAAAGAGCCTAGACACTATTGTTCAGGAAATCATCAAAGAGTACTGCCCAGATGGTATAGAATCAGAAGGTAAAATAGCTATTGAAAGAATTCACTGAATACCTCCTGAAAGAGACCCCAAAATTAAAACATCAAGGAATATTGTGGCTAAATTTCAGAACTATTGGACCAAGGAAAAGTATTACGAGCATCCAGAAATAAACAATTCAAATACTTAGGAGCCACAATAAGGATTACCCAGGACCTAGCAGCTTCCATTTTAAAGGATAGAAGGACTGGAATCTGATATTCTGACAGGCAAAGGAACTTGGAATGCAGCCAAGAATAAATTCATCTGCTAAACTGACTATTTTATTTCAGGGAAGAAGATGGACATTCAATGAAACAGGTGACTTCCATTTATATCTAATGAAAAGACCAGAGCTAAACAAAAAATTTGACCTTCAAATATAAAACTCAAGAGAAACATAAAAAGGTAAAAAGAAAAGAACTCTTGAGAAATGTATTTCTGTTATGGGTACACATAGTACACATAGAGAGTGCATATACAATTTGATTTTACTGTTATAATATAAAAAAGAAACTAGAGGTGGAAAAGGGATTCTACCAGGAAAAGGGGAAACTGGAAGTAAAATGAGTCAAATTACATCTCAGTAAGAGGCAAAGAAAACCTATTATAATTGATGGAAAGAAGGGAGGGGGATGAACATTGTATGAATCTTACTCTCATTAGATGTGGCTCAAAGAGAAAATATTAGACATATTTGGTTTCACCCACAAACTTCTATCATCTTATAGAAAAGTGGAGGGGGGAGAGGGGAAAAAGAAAGGGGTAGGCTAACTAGAAGGGACTTTATAGTTTTATTTTAGATTTCTGGATATTCTATGTCCTTCATTACAATGAACTTCACCTTGTAACAAAGGGAAAAAAATCAGTTAAGCAAAGCTAACTGATACATTATCCATGTTTGATATTACGTGTAACAAATTATTCCCATTGTCCCTTGCATCTCCAACAAAAGGAGGAAAATATGTACCTTGCATATGTACCTTTCTCTCCTTTGACACTGCGATATTTTAGTATAGGTCTTTGTCAACTCATAATCTATCTATTGCAATAGCCTGCTGATTGGTCTGAACGCTGAAAGTCTCTCACCATTCCAGGCCATGCTCCACTCAGCTGTCAAGATGATTCACTTAAAGTGCAAGGTCTGATCATATCACACTCCTACTCAACAATCACCAGTGGCTCTGTGTCACCTCCAGAATCAAAACTCTTTGGCCTTTCTCTACCATCATCTTTCTAGTCTTTTTATATATCATTATCCTACCATGTACTTTGTGATCCAATGAGCCTGACTTTCTTACTGTTCTTGCACACATCTATACATACATTCTTACAGCACTAAGGGCTGTTTTCCCTCATAATTTCTGTCTCCTGAATTCCTTCAACTCTCAGATAAAATTCTGCTTTTTATAGGAAGCCTTTCCTGATCTCCCCTCCCTCAGCCAAATGCTAGTAACTTCCCTTTGTTGATTATTTCCAATTTATCCTGTGTAAAGCTTTATATAGTCATTTGAATGTTAGTTTCCTTCTCTCTTCCTTTACACTATGAGTTTATGACAGCAGGGACTATTTTCTGTCCTTCTTTATATCCCTGCTCCTTGGCACCCTGCCTAGGATACACACATGTTTAATAAATGTTTGACTGACACAAGTACCAAGATTGACTGTTTTAAGTCATTGTATAATGCTTAGGTAATTATTGTTTTTTTTTTAAACTTTTAATTTGCATCATTGTACATAATTTATGATTATTTTCCTTGTTCTGTTTGCACCATTTTCTATCCCTTCATAAAAGTCTCCCCATCTTTCTCTGAATTTGCCATGTTTTCTTAGTTCAATAATACCCATCTATATTCACATACAATTTGTTTAGCCTTTTTTGAATCAATATATATTCACTTATTTTGATATATGTGAGATTTTATTTCTATCTTACACTCTCAAGTAGTATAAGCCCAGCAGTGGGCTCTCTGAATCCAAAAACATAAAGTTTACCTAGGTTTTAGAAAAGCATTTGATGGTATTCTTTATGATATTTGTAAGATATAAATATATATATTATTATATATATATTATATATATATATATTATATATATATATAATATATAATATATATATTATAAAGATATAAGATAAAAGAAAAAAATGTGATTTAAACAACTGTATAATATATATATATAATATATATATATATTATATATAATATATAATATATATATAATATATATAATTTGGTTGAATTGCCAAAAATAGCTATTTATAGTTGAATGCAAATGGATAGGAAGGTCTCCAATGAAACTTTCCACAGATCTACCTAATGCTATTTAAAATGTTAGTGATGTGGATGAAGAATCAACTTTGCAGGTGACACAAAGGTAACACATTAGAAGAAAATTGGATTTCAAAAAGTTTTTTGACAGGCTAAAAAACACAATTGAATCTAATAACATGAAATTTAATAAGGCCAAATATAAAATGTCAACCTCAGAATCCAAAAACAGTAGTACAAGATGGTGGAGGTATATAGATAGACAGTAAGGCATCTGAAAATTACCTGAGATTTTTAGGAAATTTTTATGAGTATTATATAGCAGAAAGCTAATGACATATTAAGGAAAAGTAGAACATAGGCTTAGATATGTATGTCTTATTGAACTATATTCTGGTCTGACAATAACTCTTCATTCCTAAACCACATATATTAGAAAGCAAATGGTAGATAAGTAAGGTTGTGAAAATTTAAGATTATGTCAGATTAGGATTTTCTGAAAGAAGTAGGAATATTTAGCCTAGAGAGCAGAAAACTTAAAGGAAGCATAAATAGATAGGTGATATAGATGGCAGATACAAAGAGAGTGTATTTATTAAACATTTAAAATACAATTTTTTGTATAATTATGTTGGAGATGATGCTACGTTTTTGGTGTACAAACAAAAGATAGTCTCTGTCCCCAGTTTACATTTTAATGAGGAAAGAGAAAGGGGGAAGCTAAAAAGAAGAAAGGATATGTGTGCTATGGTTTTTTGAAATGGTGACCAGGAAATTATGTAGATCTATAGTTATGGGTAATAGAATGTAAAAACTCATCAGAGCTGAAAGTCTCATTTAAGTACATTAAAGGTTATCATGAGAAACATAGATTAGATTTGTTTTGCATATACTGAGAAAAAAAAAAGATTAGGGAAAATAGCTTGAAGATGCAGAGGCAAATTTAGGCATAGTATAAGTAAAAATTAACCATCAGAACCATTCAATGATAGTTTTGACTAGTTAAATCATTTAAATTCTTTCTAATTCTGAGCTCCTATAATTATGTAAATATTGTTAGAGCATTACTAAAAATCAGCATTTTATTGCAAAAGAAAATTATAATTATCAGGTATTTTCTTTACATAAGAAGTCTAAAGAAAATTAATTATAAAATTACTTCCTTAAGAGAAATTCTGTGATTTCAATATAGAGATATCCCAGGTATTTGGGATTTTTTTTTTTTTTTTTACTTCTTGGGATCGCGTGTGTGTGTGTGTGTGTGTGTGTGTGTCCTCTACAGATAAATGGAGAAGGGTAATGAGAAGGTGGAGCCAAAATGTGGGAAAGGATTCTGAATAAAAGTGGTTAAAATTCATTGAGAATTATTTTAATATCAATCTGAGAAACAAACAATCACAACAATGACCAATAGTAACAAATAATTGGGAGGCTGAATTCAAATAAATGCAAAAAAGGACTCTGAAATAATTAAACTTAAGAGATTGAATGGATTGCCTATCAAAACAAAGTATGCCATCATTGAAAATGTTTATGCAGAGACTAAATTATATCTATTATGGAATACATTATATTGGGAATGAAGTTAGTGTGATAAAATCATTTTTACTTTCTTTCTTTCTTTTAGAAGTAAAAGTATTACTTATATAGTTGAAATATCCTCTCACTCTAATTGGTAATAATTCACAATCATTTCATTTAGGAACCAGTCAATTAACATTTATTAATCATCTACCATATGCCAGGTGAATCACTGAATATACTGTGAATGACACCTGATTCATGAATTATTTATAGTTAACATTTGGTAAGATCTCTGGTTTTTGTTAAGTAGTCAAACAAAGACATTCTTAGAAGACAACTTTTAAAAGATTTCCAGCTTTAGAGAGTCTGAGAGAAAATAGCTATGAGTTTTAAAGTGGTTAGTATGCATTACTTCATTAGGTTATCATACAACACTGATATAGGTGCTTCTGGAATCACCTGTATTTATAAATAAGGTAAGTGAAGGTTGAATCTTTAAAGTAACTTGTTCATAGTTATATATCAGAGAGGATCCTATATTATCTTTCCTTTAAACTAAAAGCTAACACAGATTCTCTCTCTCTCTCTCTCTCTCTCTCTCTCTCTCTCTCTCTCTCTTTCTCTTTCACAAAGATATCAAATAGATAAGCAAATAAGAAACTTCCAATTTCCAACATACAACAGGTTACAAAAAATTAAGTAGAAGAGTAGATATGGAGAAATGCAATATTTTTCTAACTTCTCTTAAACCAATTTTCTCAATATGGTTTAATTATTTTATTTGAAGTATACTCCTAGGAAAATAAGTACATATTCAAATTACACAAAAGCAACTTTTGCTAATCTGCACAGCATGTGCTTTTGGATTATATATTCTGTGAGGTCTATTAATATCATATGTAATCACTTTATCAGGTCCTAAGATGTTTCACTTTTTCATTTAGTTAGATATGATACTGCCTGTAATTTCACAGTTCTTTTCCCTTCTGGATCTATCTGTACTACAGTTACCAATATTGTCTCTCATTTTAGAAACAAGCTCCATTTTTATAATAATTGTTCCTATAATAATTTGACTCTATATAGTAATAACATAATATAGATAATAGAGTATCCATTTTGGTTAAACCTTGCAGAGCTAACACACTGAGAATTAACTATAGTGAAGCAAGAGAATTTCAATGAGTTTCTTAATGGTAATGAGTTAAAGAAAGTTCATTAAAATAATTATTAGCATCTTCATAAAGCAAGCATAGTATTATTCAAAATGGAAACTCAAAAGGGTGATTTAGAATATTAAAGTGAATGTTAAGTACTTGTTTCTTCTGTCTCATCCTATTCTTAGCTGATCATAGCTAAGAATTCTTTTTGAAACGTATATAAGTTTTGATTCACACCAAAGATAGTATGTCAAGAAACGACCCTCAAAGGAAGAACCAAGAAAAGCTTGAGAAAAATGAAAGCTAGAATAGATAAGTTGCCTACCAGGTATCACACATTATATTCCCCATTCTTTTTTGCTAATCTCTTTTGGTTTTTGATCTCATCATTTAATCAAAACTATCATTTCCAAAGTTACAAATGATCTTAGTTGTCAAATCTGATGGCCTTTCCTTACTTCTCATTCCTCTGAAAATTTCAACACTATTGATTACCAGATCATTTTGGATATACTTTCTTGTCTAGGTTTTTTGTGAACATTCTTCTTTCCTTGTTTTACCAGTGTGAAAGTATCTTCTTAGCTTCCTTTACTGGATCTTAATCTATGTCATTTATAACCACTAACTGAATGTTCTCCAAGACAGTAGTCCTTTCTACTTGTATAGTAACTTTGTTTCATGATCTCACTGGCTCTCATGAGCTAAAATATTATGTCTATATAGATGATTATCAGAGGTTTATATCCAGTCCTAGTTTCTCCCTTGAACATCAGTCTCACATCACCAATGAATTGCCTTTTACACATTGCAAATTACCTCTTCTGTATACATCTAAAAGCTAACATATTCAAAACAAGAACATTATCTCTACAATCCCTTTAACCCAACCATTGCTTATTGTTATTTTCCCATTACTATCCAGAGCACCAGCAATTTCTCAATTATTCATATTTGGTATTATGCTCAACTATTTATATACATCTCATAAATACACTTTGAAAATTTTGTCATTTCTAACTTTACATTATATCCTTTAAAAGTCTCCTCTCCACTCACACACTCACTACCCTGTTTATGGATGGATATGTATGCAGGAATATGCTAGCTGGTGATGCTCTGCTAAATTTAATGAATCACTTTCTAAGTCTAGAAATCAAGCTATGATTTCCAAAGTTTGATAATCCTAAAAGTGATAATAAAATGCTCACACTGAAAATGTAACTATCAACTCTTGAAAGCCTATATGAGCTACAGCCTCCCCCTTGGCAGGGCCTATTCATTCAGGAGCCAAGATAATTTTCTTAATGTTTAGTATAAATATGTCATCATCTCTTCCACCTCCAATGACTATCTTTTACTTCTACTGTAAAATTTTATATTCTCTGTTTGTATTTGAATCCCTTCACAATCTGGCCCATCCCTACTTTTCTAGTCTCCTTATCCTTTACTTCCCTACATGTTCTCTACAATCCAACCACAATGGCCTTTTCTTATCACATAATACTTCATCTCCCATTTCTTTTCCTTTGTACAGATTGTTCTTTATGTGCTTTGATGCTCTATCTTTTAGTCTCTAGCTCCTCATTTCTCTAGCTTCCTTTAAGCTTTAGCTCAAATCTCACTGACTGGACAAGGCATTTCTGGGTATGCTTTTCCTGAGAATGCCTTCCCTCTGATACTACTTTTCATTTACTCTGCAACTATCTTCCATGCATCTTATAGTTTACATGTTGCCTCCCTTATTAGAATGTGAATCCTTTAAGAGCAAGGATAGTAGTTTTTCTTTTCTTTTCTTTTATCTCCAGTGCTTAGCACAAGCATAACACATACTGCCTCATAAATGTTTGCTGATTTCTTCATAGGCACAATAAGAATGAGGTTACATTTCTTTTTACTCAGTTACTACCAGGTTTAAGAAACTCAGTTTCACAAAGTTTCTCATACTTTTTTCACCATTTCATTAGAAAATGTTTCTATTGAAATCTTGTTCTACTGTTTCATTATAGCTTAGGGTAGAGGACTTTCAATGGAGCATAAATTTTGATAGAATCTAACAACATGAAGATATTTTGTGAATAAAACCACTGATAGATTGTCTATTTACCATCAGATGTCCTAGCTCAAAGGTGGGAAACTTTTTTTTTCCTGCCAAGGGCCATTTGCATATTTCTAACACCATTCATCACCCATGCAAAATTATTAACTTATGGAACCCAAGCAATGGAAGGTTGCTACACCTTGCTTTCAGCTCATCTTCCATGGTTGCCTCAGTAAATGATTTTACAGGTCTTATAAAGTTCATGGGCTAGATGTTTCCCATCCCTAACCTAGATAAGTTCAGGGAGGCTCAGTCTAATGTTGGTCACAGTGTGTCAAATTTTCAGGACACCAAACTATGACTGTTTATTACATTATAAAGAGATTGTCATCTGCCTTAATGAAGGGAGACTTTCCTACCTGCCTGCTTTCCTGAAATTCCCAGAAAGTCATCATTATGCAAGATAAAATCAACTCCAATATATATCCCTTTAATACTGCCTGTCCCCAGAGCCCTTCTTTCCCTCTGATTGGAAAGACATTAAAGCATGGACATTGGAGAGTTCCTCTCAGATTCCTCATTATTTAATGAGAGGAAGAATTAATCATATCTTTATGGCTTTATCATACCCATGCCAGATAACTTTCTACCCACTCTTACAACTTTTCAGCTTCTTTTTATAGGTTGTCTCCCTCCCTTAGATCGCCGGCTACTTGAAGGAGGGGACTCTTATGCCTATCTTTGTATCCCTTGAGCTTATTAGCACAGTAGGCATATAA
Organism: Sarcophilus harrisii; assembly: GCF_902635505.1. Classification (NCBI taxonomy): domain Eukaryota; kingdom Metazoa; phylum Chordata; class Mammalia; order Dasyuromorphia; family Dasyuridae; genus Sarcophilus; species Sarcophilus harrisii. Next base: position 586,340,714 of record NC_045426.1, on the reverse strand, counting down.
TATTTTTTTTTATCTCTATGTACCCTTACCAATTGAATTATAGGACTCTGTAATATTATAGACCCTTGAAATATTATAGAATACAAGTATTCATGTAAATATATGAGTATTTGTGTGTGTGTATACATACACACACATATACACGCACAGTTATGTGTCTGTGTGTGTGTACATGACAAGATTAAGGCAGGTGTATCAAAATTAAATAATTATGTTTCTATCTCTATTATTTCATTGTTTTATAACTATAAATGTAATTGTAATTACTTGGTACCTCAGTTTTTATTCATCTCTAAATATATAGTACATTTAATTCCACAAAAAAGTAACTGTCTGTTAAGTAAGCAAATCTAAGCCTTCTCTTTTGCAATATTACCAAGTTTTGAAATTCTGAATTGAAACAATTAAAGGAATACAAATATTTTAGCCAACTTTATTTTAAATAAAGCATAACTATTTTTGTAATGCAGTTTTGCTAAAATACTAAAATCATATTATTTTAATATCTCAGTTATTAAGCTTCCTTATATGTGATCCAAAATGAACCAAGCTTGTACTGAAATTTATTCCATAATAATAAAACACAAATATCAAGAATATATTTGATAAAAATATGATAAAGAAGAAGGAAGTTTTCCTTAATGATTTACAATAAGACATATCTTCATTTTTACACAATTGACTGGAAGGTGTAGAAAACACAGGATCATGCTATGTTAATTTCCTATTGCTTCTAAAGAAACAAATTGTTTTGATTCATTAAAGAAAAAATGCAACTTTAAAGATTCCCCTCCATCAAGATATCTCCCATGCAAATGTTAAGGTCATTCAGAATTTCAAATTATCAATATCAAGTGACACATAAAATTCCATAAGTTTCTTCACATGCTCCTGTTACTGGAAAATATTATGCTGTTTGAATGAGCCGCAGAGAACTATAGCATACCTTCAATGGGATTTATTCAAAAAAGATTGCCTTAAATTTAAAAAAAAAAGAAATAGTTGAGAAATTGCCATACTCAATTCAGCAAGCATTTATTAAGCACCACAAAGCAACTGTACTAGGTGCTGGAAATAAGACAAAATAAACACTTAACATTTCTTGAATAGGATATTGACTGAGTTAGAACTCTGTTTCAGAAATATCCAAATTATGACCAGAAATTGAATGAGAAGTCACTCATTCAATTAATATACTTTAGAATAGCACTGCAGATAGATAATGAACTAGACATGGAAGTGATAGTTGGAAAAGAACAGTGCAATTTGATTTTGGCAAACTGTAGAATGCTTTCAGAGAATCCAAGAGTAAGAAGGGGCCTCTAAAGACATGTAGTCCAGAGCATAGAAACATAGATGAATGAGAATAACTTGTACAACTAGGTGCTTAATAAGTTTTTTGTTGAATGACTTGAAATCTCTATTTCTTGACCATTCAAATATCTGAAATTATCTACCTTGCTCAGAACCTCATAACTTTAGCAATATTTTCTGGATCCTATGAAACAGTATCATTTGAATTTTTGTGAATAGTCATAAGTAGGTCAGTAGATTTAGTAGATCTATCATCAATCAGGAGATCAATAACCAAGAAACAGATTAATTAGGTTCATAGCTTTCAAATTCTCTTTCAAATCCTGGATACACAAGAAAAAGCAGTGACAAATATTTTTATGGAAAGTATGATAGTGACAATAGCAGGTTCAAAACCCTTCAGGAGAGAAACTTCAATTACTATTATTTCTTTTTTTTTCTCCTGATCATTATTGGATGATCTCTCATTTGAGATTTTCTGTGGACTCACACAATCTTTTCTTAAAGGACAACTATTCATTTTTTCATAAATATTTTACTAGAGAATTCAACATATCTACATGCTGCATGTATTTGATTTGAGGAGAAAGAACATTAATGACAGAGAATGAGCAGTGGCTTTGAAGAGATAACACTTGAAAAGATTCTTTATATTATCTTATTTATTTATTTATTGCTGAGGCAATTGGGGTCAACAATGACTTGCCCAGGGTCACACAGCTAGGAAGTGTTGAGTGTTTGAGGCCAGATTTGAACTCAGGTCCTCCTGACTTCAGGGCTGGTGCTCTGTCCACTGCACCACTTAGCTGCCCCCCAAAGGATTCTTTAAAAGAAGCTATGGAATCCAAGAAATTGAGATAAGGAAGGAATCAATTACTGGAATAGGATTGAAATGACAAATTTGGAGAAACTTGTAGACTAGTTTGTCTGTAACATGAGAGTACATGAAAAAGAGTAATGTGATATAAAGTTGGAAAAGTAACTTGGGACCAGAATGAATTATTTATATTTTCTCTTGGAGGCAACAGGGATACTAAAGGTTTTTGGTCAGCAAAGTCAGAAACATGTCTCCAAAAGATTATTTTGGAAATATCAATTATATGGGAGAGAGATTAAAAGTAGAGAGACTGCTTTAGAAAATCTTTGGAAAGCTCCAGGAAAAAGATGATTAAGACTTATACTAGGATATTGGCAGAGTAAAGAGAGATAAGAGAATGGATTTGAGAAACTTCATGAAGCTAGAATTGACAAGACTTGGAATAATACGCAATGCATTACATTCTACAATGAAAGGAATATGTGATAAAATCATGACTACTCTGAAGAAGATAAAATTAAGTATGATCTATCCCTTGATTTATATGTAAATGAGACATTCTCCAATCAAAAACTCTATTTGATTAAAATTTTTTCCAGCATGGGCCTTAAGACAATGACCATCCCAAATACATTAGGAATTATGGTGATGAGGAGGCAGAACTAAAATGGAGGAGTAAAGGCAGGGACTCACCCAAGTTCCACCCCCCAAAAAAATCCTCTCAAAATACCTTTAAATAAAACTCTAAAAAAGTTTAAAGTGACAGAAACCACAAGAAGATGTAGTCAAACAATTTTCCAGCCAAAGGAAACTTAGATCAGCAGGAAAGATTTGTTCTACCAGCATAGGAGAGCAGCATTGTTCTTGCCCCAGAAAACCATTGAGTCCCCTGAATTAGAGGCAGCACTGGTACTTTCCTGACTACTCAGCCTACAGACACCAAAGATTACTTAGAAGGCCAGCAGGAAATGTTTATCTCAATAGGGTGAGAGGGTCATGGAAAATCAGCAAGCCAGAAACGAGCCTTTAGAGTTGCTGAAAAGGCGGCACCTGTGGGAGCTGGAAGCTTCCAGCTTCTGGAAGTCTCAGCCCAGAGAGGGGAATGAGTCAAAAAGAAGGAGATATCTTTACTATCACTGAGGCAGGACTATATTACTTTGCCCAAATGCAGATTTAGGACATAGTCTTAGCTCACAGTCCCAGCATAGAGGAGAAGCATTAGCATACTGGAACTTTCAGCCACAGTGGAGCAAGGACCCTCTTCACAATTCCAGAGCAGAAAAGAGTGTTTGTGAGCATTCACAGACCAGGAGAACAGTAAACACACTTCTTGTTTCATACCACCTTAGATGAACTGAAAATTTACAGGTCCTTAGAAAGATATCTGAAAAATCCACAAAATAGTCACAAAAATATCCACAAAACTTCAAACTTGGGGATACTGCATCCTCTATCCTACCCTACCCTACCGTATAGAGTTCTATTTTAACAAATAGTTAAAAGCCAAGTAATAGGTGGGAAAAGAACCAAACAACAGAAAAAGAGTCTAACCATGAAATTTTTTTCATAATGATAAGGGAGATCAAAACACACACTCAGAAGATGATAGCAAAGTCAAAGCTTCTATACCTAAAGTCTCCAAGAAAAATGAGAATAAGCTTTAGGTCATGGAAAAGCTCAGTGGATTGTAAAAATCAAGTAGGAGAGGAAAAATTAGGGAAAGGAATGAGGGTGATGCAAAGGGAAGTAAAAAAAAAAAACTAATGAAGAGAAAAATGCTTTAAAAAGCAAAATTGGGCAAATAGAAAAGGAGGTACAAAAGCTCAATAGAGAAAATAATTCCTTTACAAATACATTTGAGCCAATGGAAGCTAATGACTTTGTGAGAAGTCGAGACACAATAAAACAAAATCAAAAGAAAAAAAAAGAAAACAATTTGAAATGTCTCATTGGAAAAACAAATGATCTGGAAAACAGATCTAGGAGAGAGAATTTTAAGATTATTGGTCTACTTAAAAGCCATGATAAAAAAGAGAGCCTAGACATCACCTTTCAAAAATTATCAAGAAAAACTGACTTGATATTCTAGAACCAGAGGATAAAATAGAAATTGAAAGAATCTACTGAATACCTCCTAAAAGAGTTCCCAAGATGAAAACTCTCAGGAATATTATAGTCAAATTCTGGAACTCCCTGGTCAAGGAGAAAAGAAATAATTCAAGTGTGGTATAGTCACAGTCAGAATTACACAAGATTTAGGAGCTTCTACATCAAAGGACTGGAAGTTTTGGAATATGATATTCTTAAGAGCAGAGGAGTTAGGATTACAACAATAATTGCCTACCCAGCAAAACTAATTATATCCTTCAGGAGAAAAGGTGGCTATTCAATGAATAGAGGGCTTTCCAGCATTTGTGATGAAAAGACTAGAGTTGAATAGAAAATATGACTTTCAAATACACTTCTCAGGGGAAGTATAAGATCAGGTAATAAGGAACATAATAAATTGAATCTGATTATATTCCTACATGGAAGATGATACTTAAAAGAACTTTTTCATTATTAGAGCAATTTAAAGGAGTATATATAGACAGAGAGCACAGGTGAAAGTTGAATATGAAAAGATTACATCTAAAAATAAAATTAAGGAATGAGAGAACTTGGATCAAAAAGGAAATAACATCCATACTCAATATGTGTACAAAAATCTATCTTCCCTAGTAAGAAAGTAGGATGGGATTGGGAACATGAAAAGGGGGGAGGATGACAAAAGGGAGGAAAAATGGGGGGGGAGGTATCAGAAGCAAAATACTTTTAAACAGATGGTTAAAACAGAAAAAATAAACAAAGGGATCTATGTTTTCTAAAGCAAGATGAGTTTTATGGAAATGTCTGGCATAACTTCACATGTGTCTTCTCAAGGTGGAAAGAGGGAGAGAAGGGAAAAAAAGACAGAATCTGGAACTCAAAGTTTTAAAAACAAATTTTAAAAATTGTTTTACATGTAACTGGGAAAATTAAAATGTTAAATAAATAGGGGAGAAGGAGTTATGGTGACCAAGTTGAGGTTCACATTTCCCTCCAATGATTTTTCAGCACAATATTCTGAGATCTCTGCTATTTTACTGGTCTCTCCCATATTATAGAAAAAACATTTTCCATTAATGAATATATTCTGATTCAATATTTCAAGATTCTTTATGTTGATTATTCTTCATAGCTATTAAAATGTACTAAAGCTGAAATTCAAGATTTCAAATCATCAGGTGATATTACTCTACAGTGAAATGAATGAAATGAAAAATTCTTTAAAATTCAAATTTGTTCCTTATTTTGTAAATTCTCTAATTCTGAATTCCTATATATTAAAGTTATTTATAATGAGGATTGTTTATAATATTACAAACAGTTAAGGATATTATATTCATTCATTAACAATAAGCCCTATTGAATTATTCTAATTATTATAGAAGCTAATGAATGAGGTTACTTTAAGTGATATTCAACTTTCTTTTGGACAGATGCACATTCCAAATTCAGTGCTTTCCATATTGTTATAGATTATTTTTATTCTTCATGAAAAACATATGGAAACATATTAGAAATTGTTCTTAATGTGATGGAGTATGTAATATTCCGTTCATCAATTACAGTGGGGAACATGAGCTCAATTAAAACAGTAAATTAATATGACTATTAAATATTATAAATTTTAGAAGGACAAAGTTTCATAATCTTCAGGTGCTATTATGCTGATGTATACAAATAGCTTTATAAAGCTAGGTTGATTAATAAGTCACACTCAATTTCCACACATATTTGTGAAGCTACTTTTTTTTATTGGATTGAGATATATTCATTAGTGAAAATAAGTGTATAAAAATGTCATTTCATCATCTAAAATAATTTATTTTGTAAAAGGTTCACATAAGTTGATGAAATAGAATACTGAGAAGCAACAAGACTTAGTGAAAATAGCAAAGGACTTGGAGTCAAAGGACTTTGTAGCTGTGTGAACTGGGCAAATAACCGTGCCTCTCTTAATCTGTTTTCTCATCTTCAAAATAAAGACAATACTTTTTTTTTTTTAATGAGGACAATAATATTTTAAGAAATTTGTTACACAATTCTAGTGAAAATATGTTGTTTTGCAAAAGACCATATTAAAGTGAGATGGCATTCAGTGACTACAGAAAAACAGTGAATTGTTAACAACTGCACTAATAATTTCAACATGACCATAGAAATTCCTTCTAAATGCACTTTAAAGATCTTAGTGTTTGATAGTAGTAAAAAAATCAAACTACATACAAATCAATTTTCATAATCTGTAATAACAAATATTGTGCTATTAAGATGGAATTATATCAAATTTTTTTGGGGAAAGTCAACATCAAAAATAGAGTATCAATGGAACAAAATGTCCTAGAAAACACTGAGTTCAATTCTTCATATTATACAAGAGGGTACTGATGTATGAAGAATTAAAAGTGCCTATGATTCAAAAAACTATGAGAGAAAGCACTCGACATTATTTACTCCAAACAGTCAATGTAAAATAACATTTTCCCAAAAATCTGGTTGTTATTAAAAGTAAATAAGAAATATCCCTGGGTCTCTTAACAACTTATTCATAGTTCCTTCCATACTTCATAAAGCTCTATCCTCCAAATTATGCAAACCTTATCTTTTCAGTGTTTAATGATAAACAAATATTTTGGAAAACAAAACATTTTTCTAAAAACTTAAAATAATTATTCATATGGCACAGAATCTAGCAACTGTTCAGGAATATATTTACTTGAATTGAAATTCTGACATATCCAGCTGTTGAAGAGAGTGTACTCATAGAACCTAACTACTTTAAGAGAGAACTAAAAGCAAGGGAAGAGCAAGCAAACCTCTCTCCATAACAAAGGATTTTCTTGAAACAAGATTATGGATACATTAAAAAGCAGGTCACGAATCTGTAGGCATAGAATCAAATTTAGCAAGTATTCAGGCTCTACAGCTTTGTATACTCATGTGGAAAATATTCATGTTTTCCAACCATCAAAGAGATTATATTGTAAGATATGAAACATGTTAAGAGTTGTACAGATAGAAACTTTTTCTTCTTTGGATCTATTTCCCCCCTCATTTTTCTGGGTTTTTGTTTGTTCATTTTACTTATATTTCTTTATAATGCCATTTCATTCTTCCTTTCTCTTTCCTCTTCCTTTCATAACTTCTAAACTTTTAATTTAGACTCCATTTTCTCCACCAAATGGAACAAAAATGAATACAATATGAATAATCAGTATGAATTTAATTCACAGCAAGTATAATACATTTTTCCCCCAATTTTCATGTTGTGATTATCCCATGACATATCTTTGTAACATAATAAATTTGTTGTTTAAAGCACATCTATTCACTTATGAGGAAACAAGTTTCTATCTTTCTACCACTTAATCATGTCTGCTTTGGAAAATCAATTAGAGATGGGCAAGCCAGAAACAGGGCAACCAATTAGAAAGCTACTGTCAAAGCAAATGAGAAAAAGAAATGAATATCCAAACTGTGATGATAATGTGAATTGAAAAAATCAGATGATTTCAAGAGAGGTTATGGAGAGAGAGTAGGTAAAATTTGGAACTGATAACACATAGGAAGAAAGGAAGGAGAAAAGGGAAGAGTCAAGGATGATTCTCAAGTTGTGAGTCAAGAGGACAGAAGGAATGAAATAGGGAAGCTTAGATTAGAGTCAAGAGTCTTGACTCCCCAATCTTTCTCTCACAATTTACCTTTTTGAGGGAAGATGATATTTTGGAAACTGATTGATAGCGTACATGATATTTCATAAAAAACAATGACAATAACAATGAAAATAATAGCTAACAGTTAGATTGTACTTTAAAGGTTTTTACAAAGTACTTTATACATTATTTCATTTAATCCTCACTACAACCTTTTGCAATGACACTAACACTACCCCTCTCTTATTTTACAGATGAGGTAAAAAAACTCAGAGGTTGTGACTTGCTCATGGTCACATCTATAAGTTTCAAAGGAGAGATTTCAAGCCAAATGTGTCTTGATTACAAGTTCAATTTTCTATTTGCTTCTTGGTCCCTTTCTACCTTTCCAGTCTTTGTATACTTTATCTCCTTCCATTTATAATCTAACTACATTGGATTATTTCCAATACCTCACACACAATATGCCCTCTCCCATCTTCATTCTTTTGCACAAGCTATCTCCCATGACTGAAATAGTCAATGACCCCTCTCAGATTTCTTTCCATTAATTATAAATATGTTTTTAATATATTCAGTAATTTATATATTAGCATATCTCTCCAGAAAACTCCTGGCACATTTGAGAAATTAATAAGGGCATTGTCAGCTGACAGTGCCCAAAAAGAATATATTTCTCTGGGTTACTTCTCTCCTCCTTTCCTTTCCTCAGTTAAAAACAAAACAAAACATAAAACCTGAACTTTCAACTACATTGAAAACAAACTTCTTTTAAAAGTGTTCAGAGCCCTTTATATACATTTATCACACCTGAGTATTAAATAACTCTTTTTAGTAAGTACCAAAGTTATTGTAACCCCTATCTTAAAGATGAGTAAATGGGCTCAAGGAGGTTAAGCAATTTTGTTTGTGGCTGTACAGCTAGTAAATATCAGAAGCTGAATTTAAATTCAGATATTAATTACTAATCTAATTCTCCAGCTACTATTCCTCTCACCCCACTCCTCCCATGGTAGATCTCAAGGAGTCAATAATTTATACCAGTTGTTCACTCATTTTTTACTCTTGCTGATCCCAGTGTCATGTATTTGAAGTCACATTTGAACGCACATTCTTCTGGTTCCTGGGTTGGTGCTCTCTGAGCTGCACCCATTTTAAGAATTTTTGTCAAAGTTACTATGGTGACTTGTTATTTTCTTCTCTGGGTCATTTTATGTATGAGGAGATGAGACAAACAAGGCTAAGTGATTTGTTCAGGATCACCCTGTTAATAAGTTTCTGAGACCAGATTTTAATTTGTAAAGATGTATCTTCTTGATTCAAAGCCCAGTGCTCCCCTACTTTACAGAAGACTATAGTAAAAAAATAAATAAATAAAAGGAAGGCATATAAAACCCAGAGACTACACAAAAAAATGAACTTACATGCTTTTAAAATGAAATACTAAATAGAAATCAGGTAATTATGAGAATTTATATATATCCATATATGTTATATAGAGAGCATATAATTTTATAACAAAATTTATGTTAATGTGATAAAGAATAGTAATAGTTTGGAGTGACAGAACAGAAATGAAAGATAATAAAATGTTACCTTGAAAAACTTCAATGAGGTAGTGGTACTTTAAAGATGTCTATTAAAAGTGGATGTGTGTTTGACTTTTTTATATTACTGACATTAAGAGCAAAGGTTATAATTATCTTATTCCATTACAGTGAATTAAGACAGAGAATTTTAAAGCATCCTTCATAGTTTTGTTGTTTCGATGTTTACTTTTATTTCTAATTGTTACACTGGAGTCAAAAGAATCTGATACTTCTCTTTTGTCAGATAAATTTATGCTTTTGTTTTTGTATGCTCTATAACTTTTCTCTAATGGAAATGCAGATGAATAACTATTGGACTTGGAATCCACTAAGACCTAATTTTGTATTCCATTATTGACAGTAGCTAGGTGATCATGGGAAGTTACAACCTCTGTAAACAGTGTGTTATAGTGGCTGAAGAGTTGGTTTTAAAGCTAGGCACACATTTCTAACATACTGTGTGACTCTGGGCAAATCTTGTCATTTCTCAATTCCTGAAGCAACTTCTGGGGCTACAAGTCAAAGAGAAGCATTGATATGTTGAGAAAGGGGGTCTACTATAACAATGGAATCAAAGATCCAATATCTATAATAATAATAATTATAATGCATTAACATGTTGTTCTCATTTTTTCCCATGGTGTTCATATAAACTTCCAAAAAAGAGTTTAAATGATTTGTCTATTCAGTGTCTGAGACTGAAATGATTGAACAACAATGAACTATGTACCAAGCACTTGGCCCAGTTAGAAACTAAGTGGTGCAATAAATAGAGCACTGGGCCTGAAGTGAAGTCATAAGTTCAAATCCATAGTTCATGACAAATAGTAGATATTTAATAAATGCTTATTGCTCAAAGAAAAAGAAAAACAGTCCTGTTCTCAAGGTACTTGCAATCTGAAGGAGAAACAAGCCCCAAAGTGGAGCATATGTTTAGTAATCAACTAATGCAGTTGTTGAAAAATTAGTCATCAGGTCCTAGAAGGATCAGAATTGATCTGGAACTATGACTGGGCATTGGTTAAAGAAGCAGGACCAGGAATATAAAACTCTGAGACTTTGTCTCAGACACCTTGACTTTGTGATTTTTTTCATCTCTTGGCAAAGGTACTTGTGTCTTTATGAGTCAAAATATCTGGATTAAAATGTGTACAAGTTCATTTGTTCCTTATGTGTTATTTTCGATTTATATTTTGACCACTATAAGACTTAAAATTTCTAAGCTATGTGTAATATTTCATTTAGTACATATACATTTAGTTGAAAGAAAGGAAAAGAAAGACTTTCATGCTCTAGAAAATGAGGTCTTTGGTCCAAATATGTGAGTGTGGTTGGACCTTAGGACAGAGTCATCAGGCCAACCAACAAAAGAGTAGAAGCTATTATTAGGAATTCTTAACTTGATGTGCAAGAACTTAATTAAAAAAAAAAACACAACTTGATGATAGTCTCTCAATATAGCTAGTTTCCTTTTAGTTCTTATATTTTATAACTTTTAAAAGCATTATTCTGAGAATGGGTTAATGGGCTTCACCAGATGCAGAAATGGTTCCATGACAAAAAAGAAAGTTGAGGCTGAAATAAGATAAATGATGGACCTCAGAGACCCCCATTCAGAGCCCCTAACTCACCAGAGACCCTGTGACATACTGTTGCAACACCCTACAGTGCAAGGAAATACCCTGTCATCAGGCTAATTTTTGTGTGTCCAGGCTTCATATCTGCTGACAATTCCTTTGACCTTATTACTTATCTTATTCCTGAAAGTAGACAAGGACTCCTATCTTTATTCACTATCTGATCCTGTTATCAGCCAGTACGGCTGCCTTCAAAAATCCCCTTTAAAAACCCTCTTACTCCTCAGCAATTTTGCTAGACCTCAGTTGGACTTTCTCCTCAGAATCTAGCTTGGTTTTCTTTGGTGTTAATAAAGATTTGTGATTACAAGAAAATTTCCTTGAATTATTTCAAGCCATTTCCTAACCATTTGGAGGGCACATCAATAATCTCGGCAAGGAATCAGAAAATTAATAGGCACACCTGTCTCCACAGCAACTAAAAACAATGTGAAATGATAATAAGCTAAGAGTGAGCAGATCACTGGTATTTTCCTCTGTTCCCATTTTTCCCTATATAAAGGCAAGGGAGAATATTACCAGGAATATAAACCACAACCACAACCGCAACCATCACAACTATCACTACTACTCCAATTCCTTACTCCAACCTCCAATGGGAAAACAAAGTTAATCATGAAGGATTATTCTTTAAAAAAGGTCAACCACAGTAAGAAAAGAATTAGTGAACTATCCTGACATATTTAGATAGGCCCTCTTGGCTTATTTTTCATCATTTGCTCTCTATCATGTCCCAGGCATCTGTTTATCCTCCAGTCAACTTGACTTCTTTCCTTATCCCTATTTCTTATTCTTATTCTGCATTTTACTACCCATAACTCTTTTGCCAGGGACAATGTCTACCTCACTCTGGGCAACTTAAATTACACTGGAGGAAAGGGGACTGCTCATCAACAGAAAACCTCCTCACCTCACCTTGCTCTGTTTTCCAAGCCTTTTTTTTTTTTTTTTTTTGATAGAGTTCAATGGATGTTTTATTATTATCATTGCTGATGTTGGTATCACAGAATCTAAATTTTGAATTCTTCAGTAACATAATCAAATAAAGCTATTTTTATTCTCATTTTGGTGATACATATACATATAGTTATATAAATATACGCTTTGGTGAAACATATACATATGCACACACACACACACATATATATATATAATCCACATACATATATACACATATACATTTGTACATATATATTGTATGTATATATATATATATATGAATTGTAGTGTGACTACATTTTAATATTTGATAAATGTATATCATCTAATATTAAGCAGTTTTGAATAAGCTGAGTAATGGGCAATCTGTACTGTACCTTTATTCTAATCAAGCTGCTATGTTACATGCTATACAGAAAGACAAGAAGACTAAGTAAGTTTCCTGTTCTCAACAGTGTGCTTAGGTGAAGAATTATATAATTATATAATTAACTAAGCACTAGATAAAGATAGAGTCATCAGGGAGTACTTCATAGTGGAAGCAGGATATAAAGTGAGTTATTAAAATTCTATAGTAATTCAATGAGAAGCAAAAACTGGATCCAGAATGTATAAAGTTGAAAATGGATGAGCAAACCAATTTTAATTGCAGTGAAGTAGAATATTATGGGAAGAAACTAGTGAAGAGAGTTGAGGACCAAGTTGAATAATTAAGATTTTATAATAATAATAATATATATATATATATATATATATAATATAAATAGATTTTATAATAATAGAACTTACATAAATACATAATACCTTATGATTTTCAAAGTGTTTTATCATGTAAACCAGAGGGAACCTACAAGAAAGGACCCATAAGACCCTGATAATGAATAAGTAAGTTTAGGTTTATATAATTGGAGCTGCAATGTACCCCAGAGCAGAGGTGACAAACACACAGCTGCATGCAGTCTTGAATTCTCTTAAGTGCTGCCAGAACCAGATTAAAATTGGAAAATATTTAACACACAAAATATAGATAATATTACATTTTAAAATTAAGTGGGTACAAGCATCTACATATATATGGGTTAATGTTCCTATTCCTATTTGAGTTTAACAATACTTAAATGGACATAAAATTCACCCTCCTTATTTTACTAATGAGAAGACTAAAGTAAAGTGATTTATCCATGGTTACACAAGCAGTTATGGCAGAACTAAGGACTGACTCCAGCTTTCTTGAATCCCAAATCCATGTCTCTTCTACTGAGCATTTAAACAAGGAAGTACCCATGGCAACTGTGATATTTTTAGAAGACTACCCAGTAGTGTATATGTAGAAGAAAGGAATGGCTAGATATGGGGAGATTAATAAAATGACTATTGCAATAATTAAACTATGATACTCTGAGGTCACCTCAACTCAGAAATTCTGTAATTATATAACGAAAGCAATTGCAATAAGAATGGGAAAAAAAAGGGTAGGTATAAGGAAATACTATGAGTGAAGAATATGCAGAAGTTTGGGGACAAAGAGCAAAAAGAATTCAAAGATATGAACAAGATTTTAAGCTTGATGACTAAGAAAACATACTAATATTGGCAGAAGTATGAGAAGAAAAAATGGAATTAATCATTACAAAAAAAGATGATGAATTTCACTTTAAATGTGTTGAATGTGAGGTTATTGTAGAAATGTAAATCAATGGACAATCATGGGAATGCAGGACTAGAGTATAAACTTAGTTGTTGAAAGTGATTAGTGCAACTGAAGTAGATATATTGCTAAAATATGCTAGTATATTCTGATCCAGTTACACTGATCTTATGGCTATTTCCTAATTACATTTCAATCTAGTTGGGTCTGACACCTATGTTCTATATTATCCAATGATCAAATTTGTATTGTGTATGTGTGTGTATGTGTGTACATCAATAATAACTGAATAACAGCATAGTGACATTCTCTCTATAAATGTAAGTATAATAGATAAAGGATTAAATTTGGAGAAGATCTGAGTTCAAATCATTCATCAGCTCCTTCCTAATTGTATGACTCTAATTAAACGACTTAATCTCTTTGGGCCTCTTTAGCTGCAAAATGAAGGAATCACACTCAATGCTACAATGACATAGAATAGTAGTGCCTCGGAGTGAATTTGGAGCATATGGACACATTTATGACTAGTTCCATTATGTCAGCTGTGTGCTAAATGGCATGCTCTTTGATTTACTACAGTTGTTGAAGAGCCTTCAAAAGATTTCAATTGACCTCTGCTTTTAACTTTCTTTCTTGGCTAGATCTTTTCTCTTGGTTTAATTAGATTAAATATATTTGATAAGAGATAATGATATAAGGCAGAGATTGGCAAACTATATCCTGGCTTGTTTTTGCATAATCCATAGCTATTTAAAAAATAAAAAAAAATAAAAAATGAAAAAGCCAGTCTTATCTTCCAGGCAGATTTAATCCATAGGCCTGTAGTTTTTGAAACATTGCTATAAGGAAAGAAGTCTCCTGCTCTTTCTCCTCCAAGGCTGATTTGTGATTTTGTGAATATGGTTCTCAGTTCACTGTCCCAGCATTTATTCTTTTATTTTAGGTGCAGCAGGAGATAAGGAAAAGGAAGTCATTAGAAAGTCTGGGAATTCAGGAGCTTATTTCATGTAAAGTTTTGCAGCTAGCCAAACACTGATGACTTTAAGAGTGAGAAGTGATCTTCCTGATTTATCCCAGATATAGCTAAAAAGTGGATCCATTCAGCAGCAATGATAGATTTGGAAATGATCATTGTACAGCCAATGTAATATTGAAATTTTGATAAACCTGAATCCATTCTCCTTAGAAGCTAAGATTATATGGGAAAGAGAGTATACTCACAAGGTGCTCACAAGGCTTTTTATTCTTGTAATATCTTCAAAATAAACATCCTTTTGTAAAAGTTAATAGTTATTAACTGATTAAATAGAAATGGAGTTAGTCATTGGTTGCTAAAAATGGAAAGGGAAAACCCAGAATAAATGTTTAAACTGCTGGTGTTACATGAGAGACTGTGACCTTCCAAGGGTACCCAGAGAAAATCAGAGGAGATATTGAGTCTGGTCTTGGAACAGTGAATACAGAGTATAATAGATAAAGTACTTTTTCTAAGCTTAACATCCCATGCACTGCAATTTTGTTGGTGTAGGGATATCTCTGGGAAGAAATTCCTTCTACAAATCTAAAAT
Source organism: Sarcophilus harrisii (assembly GCF_902635505.1). Taxonomy (NCBI): domain Eukaryota; kingdom Metazoa; phylum Chordata; class Mammalia; order Dasyuromorphia; family Dasyuridae; genus Sarcophilus; species Sarcophilus harrisii. The sequence continues at coordinate 586,325,461 of NC_045426.1, read as the reverse complement.
GGCATCTGCTCTGCAAGTAATCTTCTTAGAAAGGTGCATCAAACATCAAGAAGTTAAGTGACTTGTTCAGAATCACAAAGTCAGTATATGTTAGAGGCATACATAAATTCAGCTGTTGACTTAAAAAGTAGCTTTTCTATGATGCTACACTGCCTTTTTTTGGACATGGCAAGCATAAAATAACAAAACAAAAATAAAAATAAAAATGCTTATATTTTAATAGAGAGGAATTAACTTGTTACTGAATTATTTCTTAATCATATATCTGAGTATAGTCAAATCACTTCCCAGTGAGAACAAATATAAGAATCAATACAAAACTAAAAAAAATATAATGAGAAAAGACTAGCATGCAATTGAAATAATTTCACATTATCTGTGTTGATTCATTACTGTAATTATCTTTAATGAAATTATTGCTTCTATGATTTGTGAATGACAAATGTGATAATGAGACAGTTCCACAATACTCATGATGACAAAGGCTATCAACTTTCAGAGAGAATTGGTGCATTCTAAGAATGAATCCTACTATTTAAAATTTTTCTTTGTTTTTCTTGCTATTTGGGTGTTTTTTAGGGGAGGGGATTAGGAAGATAGACAACATTGCTATTATGAAATTATGTTTTTCATGACCTCACAAGTATAGGTGATACCATATTACTTTTCTTCTCAATGGGCTGGGGAGGAGCTAGAGGGACAGACTGAAACTCAAAATTAAAAAAAAAAAAAAGTGTTAAAAATAAAAATAAATAAATGGATAAATATAGCACTCCAGGCTAAATAATACTTCATATGTGGTAGGATATTATGGACATTATTACTCTCTTAATATAATTAACATGACATTAACTTTTGGTACTTTTGACACTGAAATCATAATTATTAGCCAATAATATAGTTAATAGTTAATTTGATAAACATGTCTTTTACATTTTAATTATTCCAATATATTGGAAACTGGTTCTGAACCATATTTGTAATTCTTATTAGATTGAAAATAGGAAATACTTTGAGTAGGATGAGTTTATATTTTTTTTTAACCTAGGTTGTAAAAGCCTAGTGAATTCCTAGACACTAAATTAGCATTTTTTTCTATTAGACATATGTACCCTTACTGAACAATGTTCTGTTACTAGGAAACTAATAATCAAAATGACAATTATTTTGATCCACATCTATCACTTAAAGAATTAATTTATAGTTACAAAGAAGTTTTATGAATATAATCTCATTTGATATTCACAATCTAGAATTAGAGAACAGATGAATATAACAGGTGAGATAAAATGAGATCATATTATTTAGTTTCCTCATCTTAATTATATATAGTAAAGTTTTAGACAGGACTTTGGGGTCAACCAATTTGACTTGTAGGTTACCCTTCAACCTGCAAGTTGTTTCAACATTATATTAGTTTTGGCATTCAAGTTCTATAATAACCCAAGTATATGTTTAAATAGTTTTTTTTTTTCAATGAATAATTTCCATTTTTTCTCATTACAATATTACTTCCTGAACAACCAGGAAAAACCTTGTTTGCCAATGGTAGTTATTCATATAAAATTTGTCAACATAAAATCCATAATGTGGAAGTAAACATAGCTTCTTGTCCTCTTGCCCTCTTAGAAAGCATTTAAAAATCTGAAGTTTTTGTGCTAATCTAAAGAAAAAAAACCCTATCTCTCTCTCTCTCTCTCTCTCTCTCTCTCTCTCTCTCTCTCTCTCTCTCTCTCTTTCTCTCTTTCTCTCTCTTTTTGAGAATGGGCCTCTTTATCTCTCCTAGGCTTGAAGTATATCAGCCATTCACAAACCTTGTGCTCTTACAATATTAGTTCCAGGGCTAGTATGGAGCACAAATGGTCATAACCCCTACTACAGCTCTAAACCCAAGGACTCATTATGTATAACTATCATCCTCCCTATGCTACAGGAATTATAAGTACATATCATTATACATATCTCTTATAAAAGTTTTGAAGTATCAGTTTCAAAACAATATCCTGCTTCTCTCTAAATCAGCTATAAGAAGGACTTCTCTCTTGAAGTGATTTGGGCAAAGAACAAAGACAAAAGGCCCTCTTTTTGATCCACTTAAAGGTCTTTATCACCTTAAACATGGACTATTGCAATAGTTTGTTGGTGATGCTGCTTGCAATAAGTGTCTCCCAACTCTAATGCATTTTCCATTAAGCTTCCAAAATGATTTTCTTGATGTGTAGGTGCTAGCAAGTCACATTCCTATTTAATAAACTCCAGTGGCTCCCTGATGCCTTCTGGATCAAATATAGCATACTCTGTTTGGCATTCAAAGTCCCTTCCTCCTTCTTCAGTTTTTTTACATCCTACTTCTGGCTATGTAAATTTCTGAATAGTGGTAGTGGCCTTTTTGCTGTTCCTGAACCAATTTTCTCTATCTCCCAATGCTTGGAATCCTCTCTCTCTTTTTCTGTTATCTTCCCAGGCTTCCTTAAGCCTTAAATCAACCAAAATCCCATCTTCTCAATTCAGTTGAGTTGTTTTTCAGTGATATCCCATTTGGAGTTTTCTTGGCAAAAATAATTGGAATAGTTTGCAGTTTCCTTCTCTAGCTCACTTTACTGATGAAGAAACTGAGGCAAACAGGCTTATGTGACTTGCCAGGATTATACAGACAGTAAGTGTCTGAGGCCAGTTTTGAAACTTGGAAAGATGAGTCTTCTTGACTCTAGTACCAGCATTTTATTTACTGTTATCTATCTGTCTTGTTGCCTTTTTCAACCCTTCTTGATTCCAGTGCCCTCCTTCTCTTAATTCCTTCTTTTTTATCTTGTACATACCTTGCATTGTCTTCCACGTCAGAGTGTAAACTCCTTGAAGACAAGGACTGGATTTTTTTTTTGTTATTGTTGTTTTGGGGGGATACCAATTTTTGCATCTCCAGGGCTTATCACCATATCTGGCACATTGTAGGTACTTAATAAATGTTGAATGATTGACTAGCCTGACTGAAGGAATTCAAATTATAATTTATCTAAGGACAGTACCATCTTTCCCATTTCCTAGAAGGAGTAGGGTATTGATCAGAGGTATATCCTCTAAGAGGAGGATGCTCTTGTCACCTATGATTGTTGAGGGAAAGTCTTTGAGAAGAATAATAAAAGAAGGATTGAATAGTTTTACAGGACTAAAGTTTAATGTTTTTACTGAACTGTGTCATTTTCCTTGGTCAAAATTTCTAAAAATCAGAGATTATTAATGTTACTTCGTATTAGAGCCAGCCTAGAAAAGTACAGGGACATCTCAGAATAAGTTTTAAATGAATAAAATAAATTATAAAAAATTATGAGGATGATAAATTATTTGAAATACAATAAATATTTTAAAAGGTCATGAATTCCTGTTATAAAGATTTTTAGTTTTTATGTTTTACTGTAAAAACTCTTGCTATAAATGTAATTTTAAAATATCATGTGTGAGAAATACCGAAGGGTTAAAAGGACTATGTCAGTTTGAATATTTCTCTCTCCAGAAAATACTGTGTGATGTAGAACAATGATAATAAAAGCTGTGTCTGGCAGGGCTATGGTTAAAATGAAAATTATTGCATTAATGTTTTTCTTGAACAATAATAAATCCATTATTACATATATTAACATAAATTTTGGCTTCTTGAAAGTTTGCAGTCAAAGTTACCTAACACCCTTAAAAACTGAAGATGACTCCTCTTTACATCACATAATAATTTAATCACTTCAGAAACTGATTTTAATTCTTTCAAGAATCATAGTCATATTTCTCAGTCTCTTGAGATATATGTTATGTATATATGTATATGTATATGTATATACGTTAATCCTTACTCTTTGTACTCATTTTAACTTTCCTAGGAAATATCTTCTTGTCAAGCTATTCTGAAATTCTCTTTACAAGACAGAATGAAAATAGTTTCAGCAGAAAAGATCTCTCCATCTCCTTATTCTATCTTCTTCATATTCTTAAAAAACATTTTAGATAATAATTAACCCACATACTTTTCCTTATTCTACAGGAAAAATAATACTTCCCAACAAGATATTTTCAAATGGCTTGCAAATGACAATTCAAATGCTATTCTTCTTGTGGCAAAGCCAAATTAGAAACAGGTTATCACAAAAGTTTTAAAATGAAACAAAACAAAAAGGCCCATAGGGATGAAATGATTTGCCTAAGTTCATGTGCCTAGTTGGTCAAAGAGCTAGTTTTAAAACTTATATGGTCTTATTCACAGTAAGATGCTAATTCTACTATCATTTCCATTTTGTAGAAGATGAAATTGAGTTCATAGGAAGTTAAGTGACAGCTAAGATTACAAGCAAGTAAGTAATGACAGGTTGAAATTCAAACTTCCAGCTTTCTTTGTTTTTTCCTGTTCCATATTGTCTTCTTAAATAATTTGAAATGAAACTCCTGAAAAATCTACAAATAGATTTAAAGTCAGCTACTTATTTTTTTTTCTTTTAGAAAGTTAGCTTTATCTTTTAAAGTGTATAGATTTTAGCAGTAGCATATTTTGTTCTTACATTCTAACTCTGTTATTGGCTTCCTTTGTCCATGGAAACAAGTTATTTTCTGTACTTTTTTTCCTAGTCATTATAAAGAAAAACTACATTAGTTTAAATATTTAATAACATTGAAACATAGCAGATATAAGGTATGCTTAGGTTTTTTGGGTTTTTATTATGTTATCATTATGGTTCAGTTTATGGAACATTATTAAGTTTGTGTTTTACTAGAATCCCCTGTAATACCCAGAAAACCTATAGCAAATATCTTATTTTATCAGGCTCTTTTGAAATCAAAATGCAAAGTATTCAGTGGCAGGGTACTTGGGTTCTTTTAAGCTCTGTCATTATATGTCTGGTCTCTGAATTGGTTTTTTTAAAATAACAACTCATTTATACAGTGATTTATAATTTGTAAGTAAAAAATTTGTGAATTTGTAAATTGTTATCTTCATTATATAGATAAGGGTGCTAAAATTTAGAGATCTTAATTAACTTTTTCGAAGATATAAGGACCAATCAGGTTTTTCTGTTCCAAGTGCTTTTTAATCTAATATCCTGTTTACTTTTCTTTTTCTTTCTTTTTTTAATCTATCAGTTTCCTTTCCCATAAAATAGTGAGCATGTCAAGAATAATTTCTCTGTTGTTAATTCATCAGGTTGGTCTCTTATTAGATTTTTTTTTTTTTTGGTGTCTTGTCTTGACAACGTAGCTGCATTTACCTCTAGCATATAATTCTTATGTTGGAAAATTTTTTAAGAGTATATAAGAATTGGAGAAAATGTCATCATTCGTGTCATTAGTCATATGACTCAAATAACATTAAAGACAAATATGAACAATTATGTCTATGAATTTGCATGAAAGCCTGTGTGAATGTTACCATGGATATAAGAATTATGAAAATTTAAAAGCTCTCCTAATCCTTTGCATTTGCACAGGAAGGGATAAGTAATAGGCAATAGAAGTAAAGTGGACAATTATCACTATTATCTACAAAGTACACATAGTATATATAGTACAAATATATAGATATTTATATATAGAATACATCTTCAGGCATACTTTTATTTCCAGGAGGAGGATCTCTTGGTGGGAGAGGAAAAAACTATTTTCTGAAGATTCTTAGAGTGAGGATAACTCAATATCCCATATATAATATCAAAGGATTTAGTCAGAAGCAACTAGGTGGCAGAGTAGAAAAAGCACTGAGCCTAAGTTCAAATCTAGCCTCAGACATTTCCCCAGACATTTATTAATCCTGGGATAGATCCTTAATCTCCATTTGCTTCCACTTCCTCAAGTGTAAAATAGAGATAACAGCACCTCTATCATAGGATCATTGTGATGATCGAATGAAATTATATTTATAAAGCATTCACCATAGTGCCCAGCATTTATTAGATGCTTGATAAATGCCTACTCTTCCTAGCCTAGAAGCAGATGGAAGCTTCTATTTATTCAGCAGGTAACTGAAAAAAAATCCATATATATGTTTTACTGTATCACAAGCATTTAGGAAAATGATATTTTTTCTTGTAACTTAGATTAGGGAACATTTAATAACACCACTTATAACAAGAGGAGTAAGTAGGGACTATCTCCCTTCTCTTATAACATACTACATACTGCTTAATATTTTGGTACTTTTTATGGCCTTGACATCTAAATTTATGAGTGATATAATATCACAACTTTACTCTTGAGAGAAATCTAACAGGCATCTATATGTTGCTATCACTGGAGTTTATGGAGTGGAAATTAACTTAGCAAGGGGTGAAGTGACATTTTCAACTTCTACAGGGAAAGGAAAAGACATTGTATGAGCATTTCCCAAAACTACATGGAAAATCTTTATCTGAATTAATGAGACAGTAGTCCTAGGACATAAATTAGAGAATTTTCTTCAGAAATAAATTTTAAAAAAATCTTTTCCTAGTGTAATTAAAAGTAATTTAAATCATTAAGTTAGAGAAATTATCAGTTTAGTCTAAAATTATATAACACATGCAACATCTAAAATATCATTATTAATTTAGTGTATGATACTAGTTAACATATGACACTTTGTGAAAGTGAAGAAAATAAAATGTCTTAGGTGATCTGATTAGACAACACTCCCATTAGGAAAAATGATTTCCCATATTCAAGCCTTAATAAAGCCTAATCAGGAATTATATTAGCTTATAATGATCCAAATTTTTGCATAATATACATGTTGATGACCAATCATAAGTAAAATTATAGTTTAATTTACCAAAACGTCAAATTTCTGACTAATTCAAGGGAAATTTTAAGAAATCAATTGCAATAGACAACTTTAGAAAAACCATTGGCCATAGAGTCTTGGTTCAAGTTCCAGTTGCACCCCTTTCTAGATGTGAGGCTTTGGACAAGACATTTAAACTTTCATCACCTAGAAAATGAAGTTTTTGTAGTAGATGAACTTCAAGATCTTTTCAATCTTTATTTTAATGAGTTTAAATCTTTAAGATAACTGGATTTGATATGAGAAATTTCAAATTTTTGTATTACAATGTATTAATTTATTATTTTGCTCTTCTGATATTTTTATGTTCTGTTCCCTACTTGATACAGGGGATACCACAAGACTTGCAATTAGGAAGATATATGAGCTCAAATAATGTCTAAGATATTTATTAGCTGTATGACCCTGATCAAGTCACATCTCCTGGTTTCAGCTTCCTAATCTGTAAATTGGGAGTAGTAATGAAGTATATATACTTCATAGGGTTATGATAAGAATAAAATAAGATACATAAAATATTTCACAAACCTTAGGATACTATATAACAGTCATCATTATAAGGTACTAAAATTGTATGTTTTTATAACTTGCTTTTTCAGCTTGTTTACTTTCCATCATATTATCTTCATCTACCCTAAAAACTAACCAGTTATTCCAATCAAGCTAAAAGCTGTCATGTCTTAAATAAAACCTCCCTCACAGAGAATTCCTTGATTGTAGTATGTTTTTTTCAAGGAGAGGAATCATTTTGTTACATTTACCTTAGAATAAATTTAATTAGGACTAACTTCCCAGGATATTTTCTTATCTATTTTATTTCTGTTGTTATTGTTATGGGATGGGAGGCCTCAAAGGAAAGAATACTGAAAAGCCCAGAAACACCTTGATGCCCCGACTTCTCAGGCACAATTTTCTTTTGTTACTATATCAACATTGGCTGGCTATTTAGTCATTTATTTCTGAGTCTTCTTGTTCATTTTTAATTTATTTTGCATAATTACCTAATTATTTAGTAAGTAGGCTAAAATTTTCAACAGTTTCTAAGTTTTACTATTATAAAGACTTGGTCAAAATATATATCATTTATACAAACAGTATTTTGAAATTTGTGCAGATTCTAGAATATATGTCAACTTTATTATCAAATTCACATAATATGATTGATTTAAATGACTTAAAAAAGAAGTCTTTAACTTAATCTGATTCAGCACATGTGAACAATCTCACAAATTAAAGTTCAAAATTATAATTCAGTAAACTGAAATTGAAGTTACATGAGTATGACTGATTATTAATTGGCATGATTTCAATAAATTATAGAAGAAAATTTTAAGGCATTCAAAAATTGTAACAAGAATGAAATAGAAATAAAAAAGAAGAAAAATTAAACAAATGAAATGAAACAGTTTTCAATGCTGAGGAAGAGGAGCTAAGTTACTTATGAGAAATCTCTACAGAAATAAGTAAATATTACCTGTCATCATCTTGAGAGAATCGTCTTTGTAAATCTTTTGAATTACACTGTTCTGTTTCTTTACTTTCCTCAGTTTTATCTTGCTTTTTTTCCTCACCTCCTGATTCTCTGTTTTTTTCATTATTTGAATTTTTTGTTGGCTTTTCCCCTTGTTCTTTTTCAATACTTCCTTCTTCCTTCAGTTCTTCTTCCTGTTTCTTTTCCTCAGGAACTATCTCCTCATGCATATCCCCTTCTTGCCCACCCTCCTCTATTTCTTTTGATCTTTTGTAGACAACCAAAATTGAAGAAGGCATGCAAACAAACAAACAAAAAAGAAAGTCAGGGGAAAACATGCATATAATACACAAAAATAAATTAAACAGAAAAGAAGATGAAAAAAGTAAAATAGGAAAATATAAATCAAAATTCTGTATTATTTTTAAAGTCAAAAACTTGTATTTACCAAAAAAAAAAAAAAAAGCACTAAGGGGCCAACTTACTCAGAATAGTTTGTAAATCACATTTTCCCCTCACATGAGGCTGTATGCAAACAAGGCAAAAGCATATGGAATCTGTGTTATAGATACTTTTTTTTATCCCTGAGGAATAATTACATTAATTTTTTTCACTTGATGTACCTGAAATTTTTATGGATTAGATGTAAAATATAACTTCCTATTTTAAAGGAATCTACGAAGTGCATTTTGAATTTCCTTACAAAAGATTTGTTTCATGCATCTGTGAAAACTTGAGTAGTATAATTGAAATTCTATTAATAAAAGTGTTAAAAACTGTCCTAACTTTTTCCATATTCAGCAAGCATTCTAGAAAATAGCTATATTCAATAATTTAAATCCCCATATAGCCCATACATGTTAATACAAAGTATTGACATATATATAAATACAATTATTTAATTAAAATAGTTTACATGAACAAAAAGTAAGGACATTGCTACCACTGCGTATTGTATAGTAGAAGAAATTCTTACTGGCTTCAAGAAAAATTTTTCCTGTCCAAGAAATTTGAAATAATATCCTAATAATAATGTGAATCATGCCTCCAATGTTCTTTTACCTTAATGCTTGATGTGTATTGTGTATATATAGCTTTTAGGAAAGTATACTTTGGTTTTCTTCAAAGGAAAAATCAAAGTCACTTATAATACATCAAGAGGTTGACCACTTAAGTTCCATTTACTCACCTGATTTTCTTATTTCCTCTTGGTCTTTCTGATTGGACAGACATATAACTTGTGCTGCTGAAACGAGATGCACTGCTAGTCCTTGATACAGCTGACACATCACTTACATCACTGTCTGAAGATTTAGTGGAAATATTGTCCGCCCCTCGATGAAGATCTCTCCCTGAGCGATACTGTTAACACAGATCAACAAACATATAGAAGTTATGAGCACAAACACAAAGCAATCTTGTCTTTTTTTTTTTCTTTCAGGATCTAAATTTTTCACAGGAACACCACTATTTAGAAAAACTCACTGTACTGTTTCTAACACAAAAGTAAAAAACAATTACCCCAAAAGAATAGTTCAATGTATACAAAATTATTTGTTTAGACAGATGGCATTAGAACATTTTTAGAATATTTTAATCTTGGTCATTAAGGCTTTTATATTACAATGAGTTGTATTGTAAGAGGAGAAGACAGAAGGAAAAGTGTGAGAGAGTGAAAAGAGAGAGGAAAACAGTGAAAGAAATATAAGGATTTTGTTTAATAATAAAAATGAAGATTTTGATTTTCAAATAAAAAATCATTATTATAAAATGTTTAATTGTATTTACAAAAGCTAAAGTACTATTGATCTCTTTAACAATTTGCTTTCCACTGTCATGTTTCCGTGAAAACAGTATGATGCCTAGAAGCCAAATTATCACATCACCAGGTAGAGAAACTGAAGATCTTCATTTGTAAAGACAGTTCTTTAGCAGAAGCTTCCAACATGAAAAGCTTTCCACAAAACCACATATATAAACATACATATATATGTACAATATACATGTATGAGTGTGCATATATACACATAAGTATGTGTGTGTGTATGTGTGTGTGCATGTGTGTAATGTCATTATAGTTTGGTATAGTTGGGATGGTGGGAAACAATGGACTAAGAGTCAAAAAATTGTAGTCTAGTGCCAGAATTTTCACTAATTACCCATGTAATAGGGGAAAGATCATTTCACTTCTCAGTGTCTGCTTGATTTTATTCTTCTGCAAAATGAATGTTCTGGCTGAATTTAATAGTCATCTGAGTCAAAGGGGAACTTAGATTTCAGCAGCCTCTTCTCACTTATGAAGAAAAATTCCATTAACACAATGAATGCAATTAATTTTTCAGAAATTTTCCTGAACCTTCTAGAAGACATTTATACTACAAATATATATTGTAAGTCCTAACAAAATCTTATCTTTCTCACTCCATGCTGACAAATTCAGTTTAGCACCAAGAGGCATGGTAGCAAGGAATAAATCCAAAATTTGTTTTAAAAATTAACTTTTAAGTTTTGTCCAGAATACCACTTTAATAAATGTATCCAAAACATGTGAAAGTTTACTTCATTTCTTCTCATAAAGAGGTAAGGCATTAAATTAAAAACCTTAAGATTTGATGTAGATATTAAGTTATATACATTAAAATTTAAATATTTAATTTACCAAAGTTGCTTGGTGAATAATCAGAAAGCATTTATTAAGTGTCTACTCTATTCCAGGAACTATGCTAGGTGCTGATAATATAGATACAATACCAAAAAATTAAACAATCTCTCTTTTCAAATAACATTTTACAATGGGAGGTGACATAGCCATAGTTAAATATATTCAGAATAAGTGCAAAATACATACATTTAATTAAACACAGAGTAGTCACAGGCAGGTTAGGGAGGCACTAGCAATTGGAGTATCAGGAAATAAATATTTTATTTAGAAGGTGCAGTTTGAGGTTTAACTTAGAAGAAGAGAATGATTCTTAAGTGGCAATGGGAAAGAAGTACATTCCAGGCATGAGCAAATAAAGACTTGAAGTCATGAATGAAATGTTGTATGTATCAGAGAGAAAGCCAGTTCAGGTAAACTACAGAATATGGGAAGAAGAATAATATATAAGGATGGTGGAAGGAGGATAGAATCATGTGGTGAAGGACTTTAAAAGTCAAACTGAGGAGTTTGTATTTAATTGTAGAGATAACAGAGACAAACTAGAATTTATTGAATAGGGGAGCCATATGGTAAGATCTGTGTTTAAGGAAAATTATGAGGAAACAGTAAAGCTTCTGAATTTAAATGTAATTTAGATTATATTTTGCATGCAATATGAAATAAGTCAAATCAAATTTGAAGCTATATGTTGAGAGGACCACCTGAAGCAGAAAGGGTATCAACAGAAACAATATCAAATATAATAGATTATTTATAGTATCCATACAATGAATTATTTTTTATTAATTGACTGAGACATAACTGGAAAAATAATTATATAAATGGAGCAAAGCAAAATATGGTCAGAGAAAAGGATGAGGTCTCAATTTGTGGTTGCTTTAATATTATAAATATGTAATATTATTCTTCTAGGAAACAACAGAACTAATTTCAGAATAAATATTGGGTCATTTTCTCAGTTAGCCAGCATAGTGCCAAATAAAAGGTGCATCAAATGCTTACAGTGTTTAACATTCAATTTACCAGTGTTTCTGGAAAGTGGCTCTAATGAGTGTTGACTAAATTTGTTCTGATTTTTTCCCCTAGACATTTATTAAGTCTTTGCTATGTGTCAGATATTATGATAGGCACAAGAGATATAAAGGCCAAAAACAGTTATTGTCCACAAGGACCTTATATCAGAATGAGGAAGACAATGTTTCAATAAATAGATGTGTTTAAATAAATAGATACATATGAATTATATGTAGAGAAGTTGGAAAGAAATGTTAGAGACAAAGAGTGAGGAGGATCAGAAAAGGCTTTCTGAAAAAAGATGGTGTTGGAACTGAGTCTTAAAGGGAGCCAGGAAATTTAAGAACAGGTTAGGAGGGAGAGGGAGCATTATAAGAATGGTGCATAAGCAGAGAAAAGGCAATGGAGATGGAGAGCAACGTAAACTAATATAGCTGGCTTGTAGAGTACACAAAAAGAAATTTTAAAAAAGACAACTAGAAAGGTATTATTTTATATCTTCAAGATAATATTTAAGACACAATTGAATTAAATTGCAACCTATAAAAATAGACATAGTCATAGACGATATCTTAAACTTTATTTTCTAAAATTGTTAAATTGATATGCTGAGACTAATTTTTATTATCTAATTAAATACAAACTATAAAATACTATACAGTACACATATTCTTAACTATGGAATAAACATGTTCCTAAACTTGTGTTTAAAGCAAGCACAGATACTGAATCGTATTTTGCCATTGAATTCCTTTGTATGCCTTGGAAATACATTTTTAAGAAAACATTTTCTTCATAGTTACAAGCAAATTAATACTGGAGTATTATAAGTAGCTTCTTCCTCTTCTATAATGCTAAAATGGCATTATGACCAATAGCCTTGTCCAATTATTTGATCTTTATCTTCAATGAAACATGTGGAAATCAAAGCTTTTTGAACTAAAAAGAGAACTACCTATAATCAGTAACAACCCAGTGCAACCTTAGTGCAAAACTTGCTCATGCTCTATTCTTGCTATTCTTCTGCATTGTGATCTTACATTGCTCAATCACTTCTATTAATTTTCCTATTTCTTTACTGCTATTCTGGGTTTCTTTTCCCTCCTGTAAAAATATCATTCAGTCAATCAAAAAACATTTATTAATGATCTCTTGTATAACAGGTACTAAATGCTAAGAGAAACAAAGAAAGGCAAAAGACAATCTCCCACCCTCACCCCCCAAGGAGGACTCACAGCTTAATAAGAAAGTCAGCATACAGATGATACATTCAGGATTAATTGGAGATAATCAACAAAGAGAAGGCATAAAAATCAGGAAATATTTCTGATAAAAAATGAGATTTTAGCAGGGACATGAAGGAACCTAAGAGACAGAGATGTGAAAAGAGAATGTTCCAGGTCTGGGGGACAGCCAGTTAAAAAGCAAAGATTTAGGAAATGCTGTATTTTGTTCTCAGAACAGCAAAGTCAATGTCACTGGATAGCAGAATAAATGGTGGGATGAAGGCATAAGAAGACTGGAAATGTAGGAAGAGGCCAAGATATGAAAGGCTTTAAAAGCCAAAAAAAGAGGATTTTATATTTGTATATATTATAGGAAGTCACTGAATTTTACAGATTAGAAAGTGATCTTATCAGACTTGTGTTTTAGGACTATGTGTGAGATAATTGAGTGAAAGATGGAAAGGAGTAGAGAAGTACTGGTGCTAGAAAAAGCAATCGTAAGGCAGCAGTTTAGGTGTGTAAAATGATGAGAATCTGACTTCACCAAGTCATGGCTGTATTAGATGATAGAAAGGGACACATATGAGAAATGTTATGAAAGGGCTCTTTCCTATATTCCTGCTAAGCCTCAACTTTAGGTCAGCTCCTACACCTTTAATTCTATTCACTATGCTGAATGTTTCTGGAGCTAAACATTAGGAGTTAGATGGTTAGGGGGTTCAGTGAATGCAATGGATAGACCACTGGGCAGAAGTCAGAAATTTACTGATGTTGTTGTGCAAGTCTTGTTCTTTCTAGCTGTGTGATCTTGGGCAAGTCACTTAATCCAATTGCCTCAGCAAACAAACAAACAAACAACAACAAAAAATCTCAATATATCCATATACCATGCTCCTTTGCTCATACTTAGAGAATGAAGTGAACATTTTTGGTTTTTGCCAACCTAATTCTTTCTGTGTTGTTACTGATCTTATTTAAGCTTATCTCATTAATTAACCTTTCTTCCTCTTCTCATCCATTTCTCATTATCACCTTCAATTTTCTTTTTTTCTTTTTGAAAGTTGTATTGGTAGAATTTCTTTTTACATTACAAATATTTATAATTACCCTCTATGAAAGCTCTCTTGTAAAGTCAAACAATTGATCACAATTAACAATATAGTGACCTCATCTGCATATGCATGCAATATTTTACATCTCTAGCATAAACACCCCAAATCTCCTAATTTTAATTTTATTTTTACTGTTTTTAGCTTTTTATTTTCAAAATATATGCAGAGATAGTTTTCAATATTCACTCTTGCAAAACCTTGTGCTCTAAATATTTTCTCCCTCCCTTCTCCCCGCCCCCTCCTTTAGTCATCAAGCAATCCAATATATGTTAAACATGTGTAATTCTCCTATACATATTTCCACAATTATCATGCTGCACAAGAAAAATCAAATCAAAAAGTAAATAAATGAGAAAGAAAACAGAAAACAAGCAAACAACAAAAAATGTAAAAACATTATGTTGTGATCCACATTCAGTACCCACAGTCCTCTCTCTGGATGCAGATGGTTTTCTCTATATTGAAATTGCCCTCAAATCACCTCATTGATATCACCTCAAAGAAAGCCATGTCCATCAGAATTGATGCTATTGTTGTGCATAATGTTTTCTTGGTTCTACTCACTTCACTTTGCATCAGTCCATGTAAGCCTCTCCAGACCTCTCTGAAATCATCCTGCTGGTAATTTCTTATTGAACAATAATATTCCATAATATTCATATACCTTAACTTATTCAGCCATTCTCCAACTGATAGGGATCCATTCAATTTCCAGTTTCTAGTCACTAGAAAAAGGGCTGCTACAAACATTTTTGTATATGTGGGTCCTTTACCCCCTTCTTATGATCTCTTTGGAATACAGACCCAATAGATACACTGCTGGATCAAAGAATATGCACAGTTTGATAGCCCTTTGGGAATAGTTCCATATTGCTCTCCAGAATGATTGGATATGTTCATAACTCCACCAAAAATGTATTAGTATTTTCCTATCATCTTAGTCAAGCTGAGAGGTGTGTAGTAATACCTCAGAGTTGTCTTAATTTGCATTTCTCTGAACAATAGTGAGCTAGAGCATTTTTTATATGACCAGAAATCCAAACTTCTCTTTTAAAAAATGTTTTTGTTCAATTAGCAAAATTTATTTTTTTACTTCCTGGTCCCAAGTCCTTAAAAAAGGAAAAAAATCTTATAGTCAGCTTTATAAATTGTAAACTATTTATATATATATATATGTATATATACATGTGTATGCATTTTTCTCTTCCTCCCATTCCTTTAAAAAAGAAAGTAAACAAACACACAAGTCAAGCAAGATTCTCAATAGTGATAAACAAATTACACATGCACATGTATATATATTTCTTATTTTGCACAATAACCTATCATTTCTTTGTCAAGAGGGATGATCACTTTATTAAATAGTGTTTTAAAAGCTCTCAAAGTTATATGTCTTTATTGTGCCATTAATGTATAAATTGTTCTGGTTCTAATTATTTAATTCTGCATCAGTTTATAAAAGTCTTCAGAACTGTTCATTCTTAAAATATTTATATGATAGTATAAATTGTTCTTCTGGTCCTGTTTACTTTATTCAGTATGGATTCATGTTTTTCCATGCCTCTTTGAACTGAAATATCTTCATTTCTTATAGTTTTCCATCATATTTATATGTAGCTATTCCTCAACTGGTGGTCATAACTTTACTACCAGTATTTTTTTTTTGCCAAAAAGAGTTATAATTTTTTACATATAGTAATCTTTCCTCTTTTGTATATAGCCATAGCAGTGGTATTTCTGGATCAAAGGAGATGTACTGCTTAGTAACTTTTTTTTGTAAAATTCCAAATTGTTTTTTGGGAATGCATCTATGCATTTGAGCCTATCAACAGTGTGTGTCAATGTGCCTGTTATCCCACAGTCTCTCCAAAATATATAATTTTACATTTTTGTCATCTTTGCCAATGTGATAGATGTAATATGGAATCTCAGGTTTGCTTTGAATTGCATTTCTCTCAGTAGTTATTTGAAGCATTTTTTTTCTTCTAGAAAATGTCAATTTTTTCCTTGAGAATTGCTTGTTCATGACAATTTTCAAATGAAGGAATTAAAGCCATTTCTAATCATATAGAAATGCTCAAAATCACTATTGATTAAAGAAATGTAAATTAACACAACTCTGAGGTACTACTTCATACCTGTCAGACTGGCCAAGAGGATAGGAAAAGATAATGAATAAATGTTGGAGTAGAAACTGGGAAACTGGGAACAGTAATGCATTGTTCGTGGAGTTGTGAAATGATCAAACCATTCTGGAGAGCAGTTTGGTACTATGCCCAAAGAACTATCAAACTGTGCATATTCTTAGATTCAGCAGTGTCTGTACTGGATCTTTATCCCAAACAGATCGTCAAAGAGGGAAAAGGAGCTATCTGGGCAAAAATATTTGTAGCAGCCCTTTTTGTAGAGGCAAGGAATTGGAAATTGAGTCAGATTTCCCATCAGTTGGGGAATGGCTGAATAAGCTATGGTATATTAATGTAATGGAATATTATTGATCTATAAGAAATGATGAACAGGCTGATTTCAGAAAAGTCTGCAAACACATACATGAACTGATGCTAAGTGAAGTAAACAGAATGAAGAGAATACTGCACACAGTTAACAACAATATTATGTGATGATCATTTGTGATAGACTTTGCTCTTTTCAACAATGCAGTGATTCAAGGCAATCCCACTAGACTTCTGATGCAAAGTGCCATCTATATCCAGAGAGAGATGGAGACTGTATATTGATCAAAGCAGAGTATTTTTACCAGTTGTTGTTTGTTTGCTTGGCTTTTTTCTTTCTTGTGTTTTTTCCACTTTGATCTGATTTTTCTTGCACAACATGACAAATATGGAAATATGTTTAGAAGAATTTCATATGTTTAATCTATAACAGATTGTTTGCTGTCTTGGGGAGATGGAAGGTGGGAGAGGGAAGGAGAAAAATCTGGAATGCAGAGTTTTACAAAGGTGAATGTTGAAAATTATCTTTGCTATATCTGGAAAAATAAAATAGAATTGGAAAAAAATAAAATATTTTAAATAATGGAGGGAATTGCTTGTTCACATATACTTTGATCAAGTGGGGAATATTTCTTTTTCTTGTAAATTTTAATTCATCCTTTATTTAACTGGAGAAGGAGATCTTTATCGGAAAAACTTAAAGCAATTTCCCACTTAAATGTGTTCCTTTTAATCTTAGCTTTATTGGATTTTTGTATAAAAACTTTTAAATTTTCTATAATATAAATTATTTTTATTTTCTATAATACCCTTAATCCCATGGCTCATTCCTACCTATTTGTGTTTAAATCTGCCCTATCTTTAAAAAAAAACATAACAAAACAAAACCTTTTAATGGATATTTTCATACCCCCTAAAGTTAACATCTTTTATTATCCCCCTTCCAGAGCGTAAGTCAAATGCTGTGCCATACTGTGTATTCACTGCTTCTACTTCTTTACAATTTAGTCCACTCTAATCCATCCTAAATTCAGCTCTAAAAATGATCTTTCTTAAAGCTCTGGTCTAATATCACTACTCTATATATTAAACTCTAATGCCTTCCCTTTACCTTCACAATATGAAATTCTCTGACTTTTAAAGATGTTTAAAGATGTTTAAAGACTTTTAAAACCTGTCCCCTTCCTACATTCTGAGTCTCTTAGTCTCTTTACATTGTACTTTCTTCTGAGTATTCTGATTCAAAGATACAGAACTTTCTCCTTCATGCATCATAATTTACTTTGCTGCTCTGTGCCTTTTCAGTGGCTGTCAACCATTTTGGAAAGTTCTTTCTCCTCATTTCCACCTTTCCTGCTTTGCTTCAAGAGTCAACTCAAATCTCACCTTTCTACCAACTAACTATTAATATCTTCCAAAAAAAAATTACCTCTCATTTTGTCTCCATTTTTCTAGTACGTACATAGTTGTTTCCTTTTGTCTCCCTGAAGAAAATGTAAGCTCCTTACGGGTAGGAACTGTGTTTTCCTCCCTTTCTTTTTATTCCCAGCATTGGGTACAGTGCCTGACATATATTAGCATCCAAATTAGTACTTATTGACTAAAATACATTTCTAAAATGGAACTCATTACATTTACCTTCAAACTAACTCTCTTCATTTCTTCTATGTGCAAAATGTCTGCCACATTTTAGGCACTTAATAGATGTTTGCTTCTGTGTTGATGAAAGCATCATCCTTTAATCATTGATGTTTACAACTTCAACTTTTTCCTCTCCTTCAATCTTATTAGCTAATCAATTACTTTTTCTGCTTCCATGTCATTTCTTCTACCACTTAACCTAGCTCAGTCTTATTAACCTAGCTCAGGGCCATATTAACTCTTACTTGTACTATTTTATTAATTTAACTGTTCTCCCTTCTCCTATGTTTCCCTCTTCCATTCCATCCAACAAAAAGCTAACATAATTGTATTTCTAAAATACAGATGTGACCATGTGATCATCCCACAAAAATTGTCAATGGTTTCCTTTTGTTTCTAGGCTAAAATACAAATCCCTAAAGTAACCACAATCTGGCTCACAACTATCTTTTGAATTGTATTTCTCAACCAGATAGTTATATGTTGTACCTTACATTTCATCTCCTACACCCACACCAGATCTGCAAATTATTGTTAAAAACAAAAGATAACAGGGTAACATTTTATACCATATAAACACATTTTAGTATTATTAAAGATCATGTGGCTGAAATATCCTACACTAAATATTGTTAGTGATAGCATCTTTTCTACAACTGAACACCTCAAAAATGTGCTAATTACTCCAGAACTGGGAAGGGATTATAAAAATTAGACTATATATCACCAATGACAAACCTAAAATCTTACCTTTGTGGTATATGGAATTTTGAGAGACAAGTTTTCAGGTATTAAAAATCAATTTATAAATTAAGCCAGCCAATTATCAATAAATTGATGGTCAATGGTCTCTGTTGGTGGCCAAAGACTCCAAGAGAGATTTCTGCAACAGTATAAAGCTATGTCTGTCTTCCTGACCACGAATTACTAGAACCTCTCCAGTTAAGAGAAAAGCAAAGCATGATTGGTAGTTTTTTATTTTTTTAAATATAATAGTGTATTATCTTTCCAATTACATGGAAAGATAGTTTTCAACATTCATTTTAATGAGATTTTGAGTTCCAATTTTTTTCTTCTTTCCTCCCTTATAAACTCCTTCCGCAAGAAAGCAAATAATCTAATATAGTTTATACATGCACAATCATTTTTAAAATATTTGATATGAATGATGTTGAGAAAAAAATAAGAACAAAGGAAACTGCAAAAAAGAAAAAAAAAGATGAAATAATATGTTTTGATCCACATTCAGTTTTCATAGTTCTTTCTCTGGATGCAAATGGCATTTTCCATCCCAAGTCTACTGGAATTGTCTTGAATTACTGTATTGCTGAGAATAGTTAAGCCTATCATAGTTGATTATCATAAAATCTTGTTGTAACTATGTACAGTGTTACTTTAGTCCAGCTTACTTCACTCAGCATCAATTCATGCAAGTCTTTTCAGGTTGTTCTGATATCAGCCTGCTCATCATTTCTCATAGAAGAATATTTCATTATATTCATATACCATAACTTAATCAATCATTCCCCAATTGATGGACATCCTCTCAATTTCTAATTCTTTTCTGCCACAAAAAGAGTTGCACATATGGATCCTTTTTCCTCTTTTATGATCTCTTTGGGACACGAACACACTAGAGTCACTGCTGGATCAAGAGGTATGCACGGTTTTATAGCCCTTTAGGTATAGTTCCAAACTGATTTCCAGAAAGATTAGATCAGTTCACAACTCCACCAACAACACATTAGTGTTCCACTTTTCCCACATTTCCTCCAATATTTATCATTATCTTTTCCTGTCATCTTAGCCAATCTGACAAATGTAAGGTGGCATCTCAGAATTGTTTTAAATTCCATTTCTCCAATCAATAGTGATGTAGAGCATTTTTCATATGGCTATAGATAGCTTTAATTTCTTCATCTAAAAATTGTCTATTTGTATCCTTTGATCATCTATCAATTGAGGAATGACTTGTAATCTTATAAATTTGACTCAGTTCTCTACACATTTTAAAAATATGGGCTTCATCAGAAATACTGGCTGCAAAAATTGTTTACCAAATTTCTGCTTCTCTTTCTAGTCTTGTCTGCACTGGTTTTGTTTGTGTAAAAACTTTTAAATTTAATGTAATCAAAAGTATCTATTTTGTATTTCACAATGTACTCTATTTCTTGTTTAGTCATAAATTCCTTCCCTTTTCCAAGGATTTGACAGGTAAATTATTCCTTGCTCTCCTAATCTGCTTATGCAATTATCCTTTATGTCTAAATCATTTTGACCTTATCTTAGTTTAGGGCATGAGATGTTTTATCTATGTGTAGTTTCTGCCATACTATTTTCCAATTTCCCCAGCACTTTTTGTCAAATAGTGAGTTTTTGTCCCACTTGGTGGATATTAGGATAGGTGGATATAGGCACTATCCTATAGGCACCTATATCCTATAGGCACCTATAGGCACAGCACTTATAGGATAGGTGGATATAGGAGGTAGGCTAAGAATTCTCAACTCCAGATTTCTCATTGTTGGGGTTGGGGCGAGCAACTGAGAAATGAAGCTTGGTTGTGAGTTTTGAGCTCACTCTCCTAATCTGGGCACTCTGATCTGGTTCTGTCTGGTTTTATTTCACCTTCAAAGACATACAAATGGCTCTTGGTAACTCTTACTAGTGAGAAATAGCTCAGTTTAGTTTTTGTTTATGGAATAAAAAGAGAGTCCCAGACCAAGCTCTGGGAGGGAGTAATGTGTGACCACATTCCTCTGTCAATTTTTGGAAATGGCTTGTGAGCTAAAACTAAGAAGTGAAGATCTTAAGAGAAGAGAAGATTACAAAGTAATATTAATCAAATGATATAATATTAAAATTAATTTAATTAACCTTGCCTTATGAAACTATTATAGTACATATTCGACTGATTAGAATTTTTTGACTCTTCATTTACCTTCACAATTTACTTCCCTGTCAAATCTACTGAAATCAGAGGCAAGCTGGGACTTAATGTCAGGAAAAGTTTTCCATCCCCAAGTGACCAGGACTGCATGGAAAGGTAACAAACTATTACTGGAGGCAAAGATTGATTTCTTGCTTTTGAGAAGTAAAGACTACAGAAATGTCCATTTAGGTACAGAGTAGGCCAAAGGCCTCTAGGTCCTTCCAGCTCAGGGATTCTGGATTCTAGGATTGCTCATGTTTCATTTCTCTGACCATCCATACCAACAAAGGGCTGGGCACATAGTAGGTTCTCAAAGGAATTTATGGCCCTTTAAAATTTGATTTTGGCCTATCTTTTCTACTCCTTTTAACAAACCTATGCTTAATATGCCAAGGCAATCAAAATGTTCTATCCACCATTCATCAAATAAATGTTTTCCTGTTTCCCCCTACTCCCTATATCTAGCATGCCTGTTGGAATATGGGAGTTGTTGGGATGCTTGGGAACCACCTGACAGTGGTTGCTGGAGTTCCAATCCAGACCTGCAAAATGGATCTCCTCTTGTGAAAGGATGATACAAGGCGATTGAGAGGCCATTGCATTGTCTGACCTCTTCCCTCTTCCCTCTACCTCCAATTTATTTCATTCCCATTCATAACATCTGTGTCTGCAAAGGAGTCAGCAACTCCTTCAGATGCTATGATACACAGCTGTGGAGGCTCTTGGAGAACTGACCTGCCCCTTAACACATACCATCTGCCAAAATTCTTTCAACTGAAATTATATGAATTTTTAAAGACATAAATTTAAAGACATTACAGCCTTCCCAATTAGAAAAGTTGTCTCTCTTCTATGACTTTTCACAGAAATTTGTGTCTCTCATGAATTTTTAACTCCATTTTATATTATATGTATCTTTGAAGATATTTTCCCTACTAAGTTAATGATTTCCACAGGATATACTTTGAATCCTATATGCATAATATACTTTTGTGCTATGGGTTTAGACAGTTAGGTTGTGAATTGTGTGAGTCTTATACTTAGAATTATATGTGCACATGCAAGTTTTTTCCCCACTTTCCTTTACAGTGCTATAATTCTATGTAGCAAAGAATAATGCTGAGCCCAAAGGGGAAAAATGTTTACTACCACTTCATTAGGCTGTAATCACTTTAAGGGTAAGGAACTAATTCCTGCTCTGGCATGGATGCACCTTAGGGAGCTAAAAGACTATTCAAATACTGGCAGGTCAAACAAGCTAGAAAGACAAGATTAGGCTTAAGGTTCTGCAGGCCAAGTTTCAGCAATGTAAGGACTAAGAATTACCAGTTTAGCAGGTTTATTTTAAAGAGGAAGAATTAGAGACCAGATTACTAAATTTTACTGGATTACAGAGAAAACAACGGAGTTTTGCCCAATTGACTACATTAAAGCATTTGACTGTTTGGATCACAACAAAATGTGGCAAGTCATCAAAGAGATCAGAATACTAGATTATTTTACTTGTCTTCAGGGAAACTGTATACAGGTCTAGAAACAAGTTAGAACTAAATGTAATAGAACTGATTGGTTTAAGATTGGAAAAGGAGTATGAAAAATGGTACATTGCCACCTTATTTACTGTAACTTATATACAGAGTACATCATGTGAGATACCAGGCTGGATGAATTAAAACCTTTTTTTTAAGGTTGCTAGGGAAAATATCAATAAATTAAGATATGTGAAGAATATCGTCCTTATGGCAAAAATTGAAGAATTAAGAAGCCTCTTGATAAGGGTAAAAGAAAAAAATATAAAAGCTATATTAAAGTTCAACATAAAAAAAATAAGATTTTGGCAACTGATCTTATCACTTCCTGGTAAACAGAGGAAGAAGAAGAAGAAAAAGAAGCTGTGTCAAATTTTATATTCTTGGGCTGAAAAATCAATGCAGATGGTGAGTGCAGCCATGAAATTAGAAATGCTTGCTTCTTAGAAGGAAAGCTATGGGAAATCTGGAGAACATCTTAAAAAAACAAAGACATTACTTTGCTTACAGAGGTCTTCATATTTTAAGCTATGGTTTTCTTAGTAGCAATAGGTGGTTGTGAGAATTGTACTAAAAAAGAAAGCTAAGCTCTGAAAAAAATCAATGAGTTTCAATTTTTGTGCTGGAGAAGACTTTTGGGAGCCCCTTGGACATCAAGAAGATAAAATAAGTCAATATTTAAAGAAATTAATTCAGTATATTCACTGAAAGGTGAAATACTGAAACTGAAGCTTAAATACATAATAATACATAATAAGAAAACAGATCTCAGTGGAAAACAACATAATAATGGGAAAGATTGAAAGCAAAAAAGTAAAAGAAGGGTGAGAAGGATAGATAATGCCATGAAAACAATGAATATGAAATTGCACAGACTTCAAGAGATAGTGGAAAATAGAAGGGCCCAGCAAGCTACAGTTCATGGGATAACAAAGGGTCAGACAGGACTGAATGAATGAACAACAAAAATGTGACTAGTGCTAAATTCCATGTCTACCACTTGAAATTCAAGTCTAGCTAAGATTAAAGAAGATCAGTTTCAGGTTGGTTGAAGAGTGCTGATTTTTCCAGCCATAAATAAGGAAGACTATCTACTAGGCATTAAGCAGGGTAATATTTTTACTTCAATTAAAATATACCTCCTATGTTGAAAGTTTAATAGCTCCCAAAATAAACATTTTCAGTTTTTGGATAGCTCTTAATTGTTAGGACACTAATATTTACATTGAATTCATGTTTACTTCCTTTGGACTTGATTACTTTACCCTTCCATTCAATCAATTCCAGTGGCTCCCTATAACTTCCAGGATTAAATCCTGTTTGGTATTCTAAGTCTTTCTCCTCCTTTCCAGTCATCTCTTTCCCTACATACAACCACATATTCTGAATTTCAGTGAAACTTGTCTTCTTACAATTCCTCAAAGAAAATATTAGCATTCCTTCCTGGGCATTTTCATTAGCTGTCCTCAATATCTAGAATGTTCTACATCCTTATCTCTGGCTACTGGCTTCTCTGGTTTCATTCAAATCCCATCTATAATCCCACATGCTACACAAAGCACTTTTTAATCCCTTCCCCCTACTCCTCTTACTTCTACTGTTTTCCCTTTATTGGTGAATTGTAGTGTATTCTCTATATAGCTTTTTAGTACATATTGGTTTTCAGTCATTTCAATTATGTCCAGCTCTTCATTATTACTAAAGATACTGGAGTGGTTTGCCATTTCCTTCTCCACCTCATTTTACAGATGAGGCAAACAGGGTTAGTGACTTGCCCATACTCACAAATCTAAGAAGTGTGTAAAGTTAGATTTGAACTCAGGAAGATGAGTCTTCCTGACTCTAAGTCCAACACTGCGTCACATAGCTACTCTAGGTTATGGATTGTTTGCAAATTGTGTCCTTCCCTAATCTATAGGCTTTTGGGGAACAAGGATGGACTTTTGCCTTTCTTTATATCCTCCACACTTGGCACAATGACTGGCTCCCAGTATTTGTTTAATAAAAATTTACTGACAGACTGAGGAGCTTGAGCTTTGTTATTTTGAATGAAATAGAATCAGTGCAATCTTTTTATAATATGTCTTTAAAATATGTGACATCATATATCCCACTTAAATACTCTATTCTCCAAACTAAACATACTCAAGTTCTTTTGATTGATCCCCAAGCCCTTCTGTCCAAATCAAGGATATCAAAGCCACAGAAATCTAAGACTTACATATATTGATATCAGGTGTACTGGGAAAAGCCCTGCTTGAGGGAGTAAAATATTATACTTTTATCACAGATTTGCTACTTAAGAACTATGTAAGTCAATGCTCATACTATGTTTTCATTTCCTAATCAATAAAAATGAGCATTTTCCAGGAGGAACATTCACGTGAACTTAGCCAATTATATGCTAAAAAGGCAACAAATAGTCAACAGGCAACTGAGTCATGAAGATTATGAAAACTGAAAGGTTTGTCATGGCTATTCAAGACCAAGTTTTTGCCACTGGAAATTGTAGTTGGGTTATCTATGTAGATTATGCAAGGAAATCATAGGTATTATGCAACATCATCACTGTAAGCCATAAACATCCTTTAATACTATGATTTTGCACAGAGCAAATTCTATATGCAAATCTCAATTGGTATATATGAAGAAAGGATAGTTTAATCTGACTAAATATACCCCAATTTTTAAATTATATATTCTTTCTTTGCCATTTCAGTAATGTTGTAAATTTAAAATAAAGACATCAATTCACATAATTTGGTGAGTGTACAAGAAATAAGAAACTGGGAGAACTTATGACTCAGTGGATGTACAAATGAGAGAGGCCTTCTCCTTCATCTTATACTTCCTTTCTGGCTATGAATTATTTCAGGATTAATTTGAATTTAACCCATACCTCCAGCCTGACTTTTGTGTAGCTTTGAACCATGGCTTCCAAAGATTATGTCTTCTATAGGCAAACACATAAAAGAGTTCAGACTGGGTCTTTTTGTGCTTCTTTTTTCAGAAAAGGTGACCTAACAGCAATATCATGTCTAAGCTGGAAGGTGGGCTTGTAAATTTGAAAAGGTTGAGAGTGTGGTATCAGCAGTATCAACTGGAGTAATTGGATGAAAGATGTACAGGAGTGGTTGTTTACAGCAGAACCAGGAACAGTTGACTGTGGAAGCCTCTGACTGCAAAATTCAGATGAAATTCAAGTTTAGAGTGCTGTGATTGTTTAGAGCCACAGTGAAATGTTTAATGCTTAATCATCAATCTCATGAATTGCTTTATACTTTGAAGAAGTTTAAGTATCATCTTCTCAGAAGACTGTAATAGTTCTAAGTAGAATTACTGAATTTGTTCTGATCATGTACACTTGTGGACATGTGTTTAGTATTCTTTTATGTAAAGAAATAAAAGTATCTATCTTATGCATGATTCATATTGTATACTTAGTAACTTTTTATTTCCTTATTTTCGATAAGAGATACTAGAATGAGCCATAAGGAAAATCGTCTCCAAAAGAGAACATGACAATTGGGAGTATAATTCCTATTATTTAAGGTCAGATTCTCCTAGGACGGAAAGAAGTCCAAACAATGCCTGTGTAAAGAGTGGAGTGCACTAGGTGCTCCATCTCCTTGGCAATCGAGAAACAATTCCTCAATATTTTTATAGCAACTATACCATAGTGTTCCTCTTTACTGCAATCTCAGGTCCTAAATTCACACACACACACACACACACACACACACACACACACACCCTTTCCATTTAATCAACCTTTTAATTCCCATGACTTTTAACACCCTTTCCACACTAGCTCATAGATACTCAGTGTAGAGGGCTGAAACTCCAAAAAGGTATACTTGAATCAGACAACCAAGAACTTAAGGTTAATTACCTATTCCATGTGAGACAATGACTCTATTAGCACATGTTTGGATAAATGGCTCTTCTCTTTGTTGGTGCTTGCTGGATGTTTGGTGTTAAGGTAATCATAGGCAAGGATTGGAGGGTGGAGGGACGGAGGCCAGAGTCACTTGGCAGCAGGATAAGGAGGAGAGAAGTTGGTGACTCTGGACTCCCGAATTCTGCTTGGCTGCTTCTTTCATTTCTCCCCTTAAAGACCAAGGACTTTGATTTATTCTGACTCTGGCTGACCCTGAAGCCCTCCAGAGATGAAGCCCATACTCTATACTCAGGAATAATCATATTTTCAGATAAGTCAGGTCTCACCTTTTCCAAAAAGGATTTAGGGATATGGTCTGAAATTCCTCTGACAATAACCTTATCCTATCTCTCCCAATCTTTTTCCTTCCTTTTAGGGACACCTGCTACACAGATTTTTCACTACCATTTTTATTCATTCCAATCCTTCCCACTTCCTAATACACTATCCTTTACTAATTCTGACCCCCATAAATGTGACTATTCTAATGTTCTATATAAGGCTCTTTTCTTTTCCATGATTATTTCATTAGGTCCAGTGGTTTCAACAATCATATTTATAAAGATGATTCACAAATCTAAATAGCCATCCCTCATCTTTCTTCTGAACTTCATTTTTGCATTACCAAATACCCATGATATTACTTACATGGGAGTGTCCCATGGAGCTCAAACTTAACATATCTAAAATAGAATTCATCTTTTTTTCTTAAACCCAACCCCTTCCTAACTTTCCTATATTTGTAAAAGGTACTATTATCTTTCATATACACAAGTTTGCAACTTGATTATTTCTACCTTTTTCTCTTTCTTACCATCCATATCTAAACAAATGCCATGATTAATTCATTCTAATTTTACATCACACATCTGCCACCTTGTCTTCATTTATATGGTAACTATATTATTTTAGTCCCTCACCACTTTTTGCTGGTGAATCTCTTTAAGGGCCAAAGAATTTTTTATTCTATCCTACAACTGAGGCTAATTGAGTGGTTAATTGAGAGTCATTGTAGTTTATTGAGGGGGAGTGAGAATGACATGGTCAGATTTGTGCTTTTAGAAAAAAAAAATCACTTTCTTTTTGGTGTTGGGTTTTTTTTTCCTTTGGAGGGGTTGTTTGTTTGTTATTGTGAGGCAATTAGGTTAAATGACTTGACCAGGGTGACACAGCTAGAAAATGTTAAGTGTCTGGAGTCACATTTGAACTCATATCCTCCTCACTCCAGGGTTAGTGCTCTATCTTTTGTGCTACATGCCCCAGGGAAATCACTTTGACAATTAAATAGAAAGTGAATTAGAGGGAGATACCTAATTCACAGAGAACAATTATAGTGTTTATTGGATTAGTGTGGGAAGTAGGAATGCATCTCTTACAGTAGAGGTATCAAATGCCAAGTAGAAAGCAGGCCAACAATCCATAAATAAGGATTCCAGCAGGCTGCATATTCATTTAGAAAACTAAAATATTATGCATTTTATTTTTATTAAAATCAGAGAGGAACTACTTTTAACCTGATTTGGCAATCCTTGGGAAAGTATCATTGGCTGCATGTGACCATGGACAACATATTTGACACCTCTGTCTTTTAATATAATTTCTCAATGATTAACTTTTGTTTTTTTGTTAATTTTTGTTTTGTTTTGTTTTTTGTTTTTTGTTTTTGTTGTTCTTGTTTTGTTTTTACTTTGATTCTGGCAACTTATAAGACAAAGAAAATTTTAAAACGTTATCTCAATCATGTGTCCTGAACTTTTACTTCTTTAGTATTGATGATGGAATAGTGAATAGAAAAGGATTGTGAGAAAAAAAAAAAAGAAAAGGATTGTGAGGGCAGGAATAAGTTTATATTTTTTGACATGCTCTGTTATGAACAATTATTGGTACCCTAAATATTGTATTTATGCAATAACCAATACATTGGCATACTATCAGAAAAAATAAAATATATTAACATTATCATACTTTTTATAAATGTAAACTAGAAAACAACAGGAAAGTGAAGCAAAATGGAAATATTTGGAGAGGCAACTGATTTTTATCGCATACCAAAAGGCAACAAGAAACTTTATTCCATGGAACCTTTTTTCATATCCTATTGAAGGATCATGCTAAACATAAGCAAAATAAAACACCGTGAAAATAACTTCAGCTAATATACCAATATCTGTAACACAGGCATGAATGGCTATAGAAATCCTATTCTTTACAAAATAACTAAGTCACCATATGCCTTTTCACTTGATTTTTTCATTGTGGAAGTAGACAAAGGAAAGGATGATGAAAAGCATGTTGGAAAATATGATTCAGATAGAAAAAATGAAAGCTTCTAAAAACATATATACTACTCTGAATTCTCATGTTTTTATATAAATACTATCTTAAAGAAGAGAACTGATATGAGCTAAACATAGCAAGTCTGAAAAAATATCACACAAATTAAAGTGATATCTTAACAAAAAGGAAATTAATATAATTGAAATTTTGACTTGATGTAAGGAAAAACTATCTAACATTTCGAGTTAACCAATGGAATGGTCTAGATAGAGGTAATCAGTTTCTCCTGAGTAGAGATCTTTAATTACAGACCATCTTGCATCTTTATTGTGGAGGGAATTGTTTTTGAGGTGTGTGTTGGATTAGATGGCTGCTATAGTACCTTCTAATTTTGAAAGTATATTATTCTTTGATTAAGGACTACATGAAACACACACAGTCTACTGCCTGCACAGTCAGATCATTAACTATTTGGTGCAAAAGTTAAAAAAGTCAACATCAAAACAGATGGATAATTATAAAAAGATAAAAAAGGCATACTATGGTATAAATGTTACTGATTTAAAAAAGCAATCACAAAACACAATTAATAAAATGGTCTAATGATATCAGAAACTGCCTTATCTAGCAACACATCAGATAAGAAAACAAATCCACTGGCAAAACACTACAGAGGAGGATGCTCCTGGAGGATCATGAGGTAGGTTTCTCATAAAACGGTGAAAATACATTGAAAGCAAAACTGTTTACAGAAATGGTGGCATGAAGAGCTATATCACTCTAAAAGCTTTCATAAAATGAAGTTAGCAGGAGGACAACAAAAAGAGAGGTAAGAGGGGCAGCTAATTGGTGCAGCAGATAGAGCACCAGCCTTGAAGTCAGGAGGACCTGAGTTCAAATTTGATCTCGGGTACTTAACACTTCCTAGTTGTGTGATGCTCTACAAGTCACTTAACCCCAATTGCCTCAGAAAAAAAAAGACATGTAATAATTCAGACTTTTGGTGTTTGTATAATGTTCTATTCTTATTTTAACTACCCTACTTGATTTTAAATCTTCAGTCATCAATATGATCTATTAGAAAGTAGAAATGGCACATGAGTAAACAAAATAAGGAAAATCACTTGAATAAAATAACATATATTCTAAAGTAATCTATATTTGAGACAGCAATATTTTAAAAGCATGAAGAGATTATTGCATACAATATATCAGAGAGGCAAATATACTAGAAGAATGGAGAAAACAAAAACAGACTAGATTAATAACTTCAAAAATGTTATCAAGAGAAAATTCACATCCATCAACTTGGATTTACTTCCCAAGATTTAAAAACTTAAAAAAAAAAAGAATGATTAATATACCTATTGAGGGTATACTAAATGAAAATTGTGAGAAAGGAACAGTAAAGTCATCATAAATGATCTCCTTTCAAGTTATACAATTAATCTAAGAGTTCAGAGTGTACAAGATCATGCTGTGTTTCTTTTTTTAAATCCCTTTCCAAAAAGCATTTGTTTCAATAGATGAACAAAAAATTAGAGATTATCATATTAAGAACATCCAAAACATCCATCCACCTACATAGCATCTTCATCCTACTATCCACTCTGTCTTTCATTTGCCCAAATTCTACTGCATGATGTCTACAGTGCAAGTGCAAATACAGAAAAGTCTCTTGAATGTTTTCTGTACTGACCTCCATAGCAAGCAGAAATGTATATGGATGGCTAAGATTCCTTCCATTTATCATTGATTTTACTTCTTCTTTCCAACATTTCTCCTTGTCATTGGGGTAGGTCATTTACAATCTGGAGAACTACTAAAAAATGGACTAATGGGGAGCATGTCTTCCCATTCACATCTTGTGACCTAATGACTCCTCCTAACAATAAACTTCTTCTTTAATTCCTCATTGGAATAACTCCCCAAGATTTCTGATGTTACTAATAGAATTTTCTGGAACCAAACATATTGGTTTATAATCTTAAGCTTTGTTAAATAAGATTTTAATGTATCATAATAAGGATAGGGAGAAGACCTGCAATTTCAGTAGTACTGGGGAACTCCCTGGTTAAGGAAATTTTTTCTATTTAAGTTGGTACCTTCTCTGCAACTTATACTTTTAGAGAATTGTCTATTGGATACTATGATGCTAAATGACTTTTTCATGTTACGCATTCAGTATATGTCAGAGATGAGACTTAAACCGGTCTCCTATTTTCAAGGTTAGTTCTCAATTCATTATAACATAAAAGTACAGTATGTTTAAATCTCCAACAAGCTATATACAAGACAAATAGGAAATAATCAGCAGATAAAGGGAATTAGAATTAAGAGTTTGTGCCAGTAAGAGTCTAAGGCAGGATATGATTATAGCTTACTTTAACTTCAAACTTCAAATCTAGCTCTTTGTCTACTCTACTGGTGTCAGATTTGAAGGCTCTGTATTGAGGTTTTTCTAAGTTCCTATATGGCCTGGAAGGACCTATTTCTATTTCTATTTCAGTTTTGCACCACTGTATATACCATGTGCTCTTGATGAATTCCAGTTATCAGAACCAAATCATTTGCTGCTGAAGGAAATGTCAGATGGGAGGTACCTGGTGCAAGAGTCAGAAAGGGCATGTTGGAGGAGTACAGATAAGCACAGCTGAATAGAAAATGAAGAGAGAAGAATTTGGGTTACTTCTTTAAATGAGGGTTCTGGGTATAGAGTTCTCCCCCTTATCATCAGAGGGAGGCAAGGAGAGACCCCTGGGGCAGAGGATAAACTGATGAGGTATGAATACTAGAACTGAAGTGGTCTTGCAGGATGAACATTTTTTTTTTTGAGACTTAATGGAAAAGTCTATGAGTTTAGCTGGGTAGGAAATTATTTACTTGAGTGAATACTATCTTTCAAAGACTGCTTTGAAGTAAGAGAAATTACCCAAAGCAAATAATACTTATTCCTCTGAATTCAGAGTAGGGTGAGTTGGAAATGAGTCTCTACAGGAGTATTTAAAATTATATTACAGACATGATTGAATGTCTCATTTTTACTAATCCACCTGCTCCTGATCATTTATTCCCTATGAAGTCAAGTACATTCCAATTTTAATTTTATGTGTAAAGTATAAACATTTACATATATAAATAGATATAGATATAAAGTCAGAGATATGCATCTATATCTACATACATACATACATGTATTTCTATACATGTATGTGTATATATGCACATTTTTATCTATTTAATTTATGTGTATTTCTATCACTAGGTCAAATTGCATGTCTTCTTATCCTGTGGGATTAATGTTTATAGTTTATAGATCCTTTCAGAGGATTTATATGGCATATTAAGGCCTTTCTTCTAGATCTTTTAAAATGAAATTGGGGATATCAGTGTAGAACTTGACTGTTTGTTATTTATACTACAAAACCTTCCCACCTTATCTTAATATTTATTTAATGATTATTCCTTTGGAGTATTCCCTGCCAGTAAGTCAACATTGGAAATAGGCTATTACCTACTTGTGCCTTTAGAGCATCTTTTCAATGATCTTTTGGTAGCCAAAATTTTTGATTTTTTGGATTTGTAATAACAAAAATATTATATGAGATTTTATGTGTAAGGTAGCCTTTCTTTGCATTCCTAATACTTAACAGTGTCTGGCACAAGGAGGGTATTTGACAAATTCTTGATGACTGATTCATTGACAACCTCTTTGGATCTCAATTTCATTATATATAAAATGAGAGTTAGAATGAATGATTTCTAAAATTTCTTCCAGATAGAAATCTTTAATCCTATGATTCCCACAAGATCTGCTTCTCTCTATAGTTTGTCTTTGTGTAGTATTGCTTTAACAATCTCTGTTTTAGCTATCACCTCCCTCCCTCTCACACTCAATCAGTTGCTAAGTCTTATTTCTATTGCTGTTCAGTCATTTAATCATGTCTGACTGTACATGACTCCATGAATTTTGCCCATGGAGTCTTCTTCACAAAGATACTGAAGTGGTTTACTATTCCCTTCTCCTGTGGGTTTCTACTTTACAGATGAAGAAATTGAAGCAAATATTGGTCAAGTGGCTTGCCCAAGATCACAAAGTTAGTAAGTGTTTGAGGCTGGATTTGTATTGAGATCTTCCTGACTCGATGTTGGGTGTTCTAATTACTACATCACCTTGCTGCCCTTTCTATCATTGGTCTTATCTGAGCCTCTTTACCCTGAAATCCAATCTCTCATGACTTCACAACTGGATTATTGTAGCATCTTATTGGTGAGTCTCTTCCTAGTTTAGTCTATTCTCCCCTCAGCCTCAAACTGATCTTCCTGAAGCACAGATCTGATCATGTTATCCCCTTATTCAGTAAATTATCTCCTTATATCTAGTATGTCTTTATAACTTCTATGATCTAATAAAAAATCTGTTTGACTTTTTAACACTTTGATACTCTGACCCCATCTACCTTTCCACTTATTTCTTTCCATTTATCCTGCAATTCAGTAATACTAGATGCTTTTTTTTTGTTCCTCATACATAAAACTCTATTTCCTATCCAAGCATATTCAATGATTGTTTTCCATGCCTGAAAACATCTCCCTCTTGATCTGTGCCTATTGGCTTCCTTAGTTTTCTTCAAGTCTTAGCTAAATCTTACCTTGTACAAGAAATTTCTCCTAGTTCCCCTTAATCTTAGCACATTCACTCTGTGATTATCCTTTTTGTACATAAATGTTTACATATTGTCTCCCTCCTCTAAGTCATCTCCTGCAAACCAGGGACGTTTTTGTTTATTTTTGCCATCACAGCACCACATCTGGAACATAACAGATATTTTAAAAATGTCAATTAAGTGACAGACTGACCAAGGAGATAAGTACACTAGAAACAGATATTTAATATTCTGCTTAACATTCTCCCAAGGAAGCTTTGCCTTGATCTTGGGACTAGAGAAGAATGTAGATGTCGTTCATAATACTGCCTTTTCCCACCTCTTAACTTAATAGAAGAAGATCAGATATTGTAAAACTTATGAGTCAAGAAGAAGCAGAGAAAAAACAGTGGAGGCTCAGTGATCCAAGAAGCAAAAAAAAAAAAAAAAAAAAAAAAGAGTCACAGCCATGATATCTGAAGCACCAGACTCCAAATCAAAGCCAATAGGAAAAATAATGTACATAAGTTGTTGAAATCTCTCCAGACAGAAGACTTACAGTGGCTGTCTCTGAAGGAAAAACAGAAGATAGTATATAGCAGGACAGTCAAAGAAACACCTCCACTTTGAAAACCATTTCCTCTCAGACCCTAATGCAGAGTACCCAGGTGGCTGAACCCAAAAACTTTGGGAACAATCATGCTTCTAGCCTCATGTCCTCAACCAAAATCCTATAAAGCAATCCCACTAGAGATACAATTAAACAAATGTTCCTGCACATGGTACAGCCAGAGCTAATGAAGAGAAAGATAGACAGACATATGGACAGCAGTGTTTCATAAAAGTTCCTTTATACCTTTGTATGTAAACATTTACTTTTTCAAGATGGTAATTGTGATAAATCTGTAAACAAATTAAATTGCTTCTTTTATTATTATTTGAATGAAACCTTAAGAGGGATAATTAGGAAAAAGTAGGAGGGAAAGAGATTTAAACAGATATTTTTTTTCCAAAATGCACTCTGTCTAGCATCTCATGTTTAGAGAATACAATTTTGGGTGAATTTTTACAGCTTCCTAAAGCAGTAAGAATTTTTTTTTAATTTATTGTTTTTTTTTTTTCCCAAAGCAATAGATACTATTATTATCCCTAGGAATTGAGAAAGATTGAGGTTAAGAAACATCCTCAGGGTTACAGAATTAGTAAGCATCTGAGTTTTGATTTGAGCTTAGATCCTCTTGACTCTAGGTATAACACTATATCTGTTACACCACTGTAGGTGGTAGGTAGTAGACCACCTTTTTAAGAGGTCTTGGGTAGCTAGATGGGTGTTAGCAGAGATTATAATAATCCTGAGACAAGCAGGGAAGGGAATTGATTGGGATCACCTCAACCTCAAGTGGGACTTTTGTTCCGAATGGACCTTTTCTTCAAGTGAACTTTTGATTAAAGTTCCACCCCACATTTACTTATCCAGTCAGAAAGTCATGTTATGATATCAAACCCCTAAGGTTATATTTCTCCTATAAAAAAAACCTGCTCCTACTGTAGATGTTTCCTAACTTCTGTATGAATTAGCCTGCCAGTCAATGGTCTCAGTTACCTCATGGTGTATTCTCTTTAATAGTGTCTACCTCCTGGTTAATTTTGAGGACCACTAAGGAATTTGTCTTTCCCCTTGTTAACTACTAAAAACCCATTTTCTTGCTAACTCCTCTTGAAATTTAGAACTTTTTAGCAGTGTCATAAAATCTATGCCTATAGTTTTTTTGGACTGACTTGCAACACCAACCTGTAACCCAAATATACTTTTGGGTCTCACCCCATACCCCATCATACTGGTGACCTGGTAAAGGAAGAGTCTGATTGCATCATGTAACCTCAAAATTACCAGATGCTTTAATATGCAGTACTATGGTACACTTTTTATTACATGTTCTTGCTTCCATATTTTTTATATGTTCTTTTAAAATCTTAATTAAGAACTCTTCTAAGCATCTATACTGACATATATATATATATATATAGATAGATATATATGTATATCTATATATCTTCCCTGATGCTCTCCTTTTGAATTGTTTCTTCTTGGATTTTTTGTTTCCTTTCTGATGTTTTTTTGCTTTTCTAATATAATTATTTTTTGATATATCAACCAGCCTATGGTAGTCTTTTCTTAAAGCATAGATTTTTAAAAATTTAACACAACCAAGAAAAACTTTCACCATATCTGACAGTAAATAAAACTTTCCACATATACAGCATTTTTTCCTCTTCTTTCTGGGGTCAAGCTTGGTCTCTATGAATTCATAGAAGTTATTTTCATTTTATTTCTTTTTCCATTTATGGTCTTGTTGTTATTAAATGTACTATTTTTTGTTTTTACTTACTATATATGTCATATCTTAAAAATATTTTTGATTCCTCATTCATTTTTACTTATAGTACAATAATACCATTTAGATTATGGAACATAATGTTTTACAGTCTCTAATGGATGCATCCTTGATCTATTTCTAGGGTTTTGTATAAAAATGCTGCTGTGGATATTTACATATATGTAGGATATTTTGTCTTTGATTTCTTAGGAGTATAAGTGCCATAGTTGCTCTGCTGTCTTTAGAATTTTTGAGAGCACTCCCTCTCTTTTGACTGGCTTACTCTATTGATCCGTGGAATATCACCTGTTCTACAAGACTCTCTGAAATTGCCTGTCCAAAAATTTGGTGGGATATGCCCAAAGAGTCAGACTGCTATTCCTCATCTGATGTAATCTATTACTAAGACTTGAGGTTCAAACAATCCTTACTAGTATGCTCAGGTAGAAGCCATTTTCAAAGTGATTTAAAAGAAGTCTTGAGGATAAAAAAAAAATAAAAATAAAAATAAAAGCCATCACCAGCAAGAAGGTTAAAAAAAAAAAGTTGCCAGGTTGGATAGAAAGAAGCCAACTAGTTTTCTTAGGTTTCAGGAGCTTCTCACTTCATTTAGCATAGTGGTAGTTACTATATAAAAGCTTAATCTCTCCCCACCCGAGAACCTAAAATTATTTTTATAGTATCCTTTCACAAAGAGTCCACAGCTGAATCTGAGATCAAGTCATCTGAAGGCAAAACCAATACTAAATGCCCTAGATTGACATCATAATATCTTTGCTTCCAAAGTCTAAACTGGTGATATGGGAGTGGAAGGGAAAGGAGTGGTTAGTTTACATATTCTCAGTTCTATCAGTATTCCAGCCCACAAAACCAAGGAAATTAGGGTTAGCACATTAGAAAGAATTAATTCTGATATGTACTGCCTGTGTAACCTTGGGTATTTAACCTCCATGGTCTAAGCTTCCTCACTTACAAAAAGAGAGGAACAGACTAGAAGGCTTCTGAGGTGCTTTTCAGATCTTCAAAATTATAGCCTTTATTCGAGTCTTATGTTCTAATTATATTATGAAGGGTGACCTATTTAACTAAAATACTGAAAGTAAAATGCCTTGACTCTCTATATATTATATATGTATATATATATGTAATATATATATACATATATATGTGTGTGTGTGTATAAAATATGCACATATATAATATAGTTAAAGTGTGATGAAATGAAATGGGGACAAATCATTCTTAGGATGTTTTGTAGCAAAATGGGGAAAATAGATCATTGAATTTAAAGATTTAAAATAAGATTGTAGATTATTATACAGACCTTGAAAAATCAAGATTTTGAACCATAACACTTTCAAGAGAAAAAAATTATCATGCTCTAAGGATAATTCTCAGATATATAATTTAATTATTGGCAACCTATTCTATTATTTTTTGTGTTGGATACCTAAAGCAATATTTCAATTATTCTACTGATGAAAGTTCTGTTCTCTAGTTTATATCTTTCTACTAATGGCAGATTTTTATTAATTACTATGATTTTGTATTATTAAAGCAGTTTAAAAAATCCAAATCACTATCAACTTACATATTGGAGAAAATTATTTTGCAAAAATAACTAAATGTTGAATTTTCACAATGCATCATTGTTAATAGGACACTTTTAAAGTTTAAAGGAAATCAATGCAAGAAAAGTAGAAAAGGATTAAAAGAGTATCAAATACAACTTTAAAAATGAAATTCAATCAGAAAAAGTCAAGATTAAAGTCTAGAATTCATAAATATACCCCATCTGATGTAATTACATTTGATAACAGAAAAGTTAACACTTTTTCTATTGCTATCAATAATAATAATTAACACATATTACATATATTATATTTTAGATTTCCTGACTATATTTGTAACCATTATTGATAGAATTTGTATTATTCTATTAAGGTAAATAATATGATACTTTAGAGATGTTTTCAAAATAATGTATGAGATAATAGGAAAATTTAGTGAACATCAAAGTAATAAGTAAGTTATCAATTATATTAATTCTTTAAAATAGACTGATTTGTATTTCATACATGTTTAAGAAGAAAGAAATATTTCACAAGTAATTCTGGATGCTTCAAGAAGATATTAGACATGTAAGAAATAGAAGAGTATAACTATTCCTTACCATTCAAAAATCCATAAATGCAGCACTATAAGCAGAAAGAACACAAGACTTGGAATCAGGGGAACTGGGTGTGTATATTGACTGAGCTCCTTACCATAGCAAATATTGGAGAAACAATTTAATTTTTCTGAAGCTTTTTTTTCTTTTGTAAAATATGGCTAGCATTTCTTACATTACCTATTCTAGGGTGGTGGGGAGGGTGTGATAATGGTTTTCAAGAAAGTATATCATAAGTTATATCATAAGTATATCATAACCTATTTAAGTTTCAAGAAAGAACCAATAGGCAAGGTTTAAATCATTTCCTCCTTTCTTATGGTAGATAGAGAGATGGATCAGGAAGACCCAGTAGGTTGAAAAGCTACTTGAGAGAAATTGTGATATATGAATATTATGGAATATTACTGTTCTGTAAGAAATGACCAACAGGATGATTTCAGAAAGGCCTGGAGAGACTTACACGAACTGATGCTGAGTGAAATGAGCAGGACCAGGAGATCATTATATACTTCAACAACAATATTATATGATGACCAGTTTTGATGGACCTGGCCATCCTCAGCAACGAGATCAACCAAATCATTTCCAATGGAGCAGTAATGAACTGAACCAGCTACGCCCAGAGAAAGAACTCTGGGAGATGACTAAAAACCATTACATTGAATTCCCAATCCCTATATTTATGCCCACCTGCATTTTTGATTTCCTTCACAAGCTAATTGTACAATATTTCAAAGTCTGATTCTTTTTGTACAGCAAAATAACATTTTGGTCATGAATACTTATTGTGTATCTAATTTATATTTTAAT
Organism: Sarcophilus harrisii; assembly: GCF_902635505.1. Lineage (NCBI taxonomy): Eukaryota > Metazoa > Chordata > Mammalia > Dasyuromorphia > Dasyuridae > Sarcophilus > Sarcophilus harrisii. The sequence continues at coordinate 586,286,404 of NC_045426.1, read as the reverse complement.
GTATTTAACATCTACTAGTCATCCTGCCATCTAGGGGAGGGGGTGGGGAGAAGGAGGGGAAAAATTGGAACAAGAGGTTTAGCAATTGTTAATGCTGTAAAGTTACCCATGCATATAACCTGTAAATAAAAGGCTATTAAAAAAAAAAAAAAAGAAAAAGAAAAGCTACTTGAGAAACAGACTAGATATGGGATGCTGAGCAAGTCAGACTTCTCAAGTGCCCTGGGCAACTTTCTTAAGACTTTAAATTTGAAAGCCCTTCTTGAGCTACCTTGAAAGAGCAAATTTCTTTATCAAGACTTCTTAAACTAATAAAATTACAGAGATCACTCTCCTCTTCCTTAATCTCCTAAAAAAATTCTGCCTCACAAGGTAGTTGCAAGATTTAAATAAAATGATATATGCAAAAGTGCTTTGTAACTTATAGGTGAGGAATTGTCTTCATGTCATTTCCCCATTTCTTTACACTGTTTCCTAGAGTACTACCTCTTTCTAATTCCCTATTATATGATGTCTTCCTTAGAGATTATCACATTATTTGGTATATAAAAGTACTTAAAATCTTCAGTCTGTCCATCACTCAATCTTTGTTTCTTTCTTCCTTCTTCTTTCCTTCCTTCCTTCCTTTCTATCTATTTATCATCTATAATTCAAAAGCAATGTGCAAATATAATCTTTTTATTACTTTAATAGTAGGGTAATATTAAAGAACAAACTAAAATACTATAAGCTAATGATTTAAACTTAACCTTATAATTATTTTTCCTATTAATTCTTAAAGAAGAAGTTACCATAAATAGAAGAGAAGAGTTGGTTTTAGGTCAATTGAAGGACACTTGTTCATTTCTGCAGGTAGCAAATAATATAACTCTAGAAAACAGCTATTGGAGGCTATTATGGTCAATACTACCAAAATCACACTGTATGATACTTTACAAAATTTTTGTGACCTCCCCTGTTGGTTTGCTTCTCTCAGCCCAAAGCCATAGGAATTTCTTCTATGCAATTCTCCAAACTTCATAAATGATTTACTTAAGTTCTTCTTTATTTTACTTCTTGCAGGATATGTAAGAAAGTGTGCTTTAGTGTGAAACATTGCTAGTTGCTATCTAAAATGATGTATTCTATCCTGAAAATTCCTACATAAGCACTTTAATAGAAATAGAGCATAAAATACCACACTAAATCAGACACTCCAGTCCATCTGTTTCTTGTCTCTGGTGGAAGTACTAAAATATTCTTTGTAGGACAACATAAATATTCCCATTGGCATGAACTTAAATAGGTTATGATATAATTATCCTTTATAAATGTATGAAAATTTTTTCTTTAACATATTTCAGTCAGTACTACATCTTGGGTTAATTAAATTACCCTTTAAATACACTTACAGAACTATTTTAATAATAATAATAGTAATAATGATAATAACTATATTTATATAGAGCTTACAATGTGCTAGGTACTGTGTTAAGCTCTTTCTAATTATCTAATTTAATCTTTACAACAATTCATTGAGGTAGGTATTACTATTATCCTTATTTTACAGATGGGGTCACATAGTTGGTAAATGTACAAGGTTGTATTTGAACTCAGATTTTCCTGATACCAAGTCTGGCATTCTATCTGCCTATGCTACCTACTGAAAAGTTATAATAGTAGTTTACTATTATTCTAGATTATAAAATCTTCTATTAAATTTTAAACTTCTTGAGGGCAGAGACTATATTTTATTTCATCTTTCTATTTCTGAAGCATTAGTCAATATTTTGAATTAATACTTAAAGATAATTTGTTGAATTGAACCGGAAAGTAGTACTTTTTGTTTCTCTTAAATTTAGATTTTCTGAACTTCAAGAATGGTACACAATTTCTATCATAACAAGATTTGGCAAACATTTCTTTGTTCATACTGTTCCATTTGTAAGATGCAGAAAAAAAGATTGGAGCTAGCAGAAGTGTAAATATCCTCAGAGTAGCCAATGTTGGACCTCTATGTCTCCTTCAAAGTTATACTTATAGATGTTGCTATTCCCTAAAAATTGACATCGTGTAAAATGTGCATGTTGCATCCTCAATCATAAAATAGCTGATGTACTCAAAATAATGATACAATTTTTCTTAAGAATTTCTCTTGAGAACTTGTTTCAATTAAACTGAGAATAATTAATAGACTATCAATTGGCAAAATAATGGGAAGAAAGCAAATACAAAGGAATACAAAAGCAGAAGAGACAATGAAAGTGGGACACCAGGAATATCTCAAATAACTCCTAATACCCCATTATTAAAAAATATCTTCCACAAGTCAGGCTGACTTTGTCCTTTTGCTGATGACTGCTTATAGACAAAGTATGAATAGGGTATATTCTTTATGTTCTAATTGATTTTATGCATGAGACTGTGTTTGTTATTGTTGTTTGGCTTTGCTTAGGTTTCTAAATTCTGTTAGGGCGTGTATTTCAGTTTCATAGTATTGAAGACACCTGCCTTTGGGTAGGTACAAATTTTAATGTATGTTTATTTGCTCTCACAATTAGGAGAATTATAACATCTTTACTTGCAGAAATGTGTATGTTGATGCTCATGTTATTTAGTGCTTGAAAGGCAGCATATCTGCATTTCAGGGGAAAGATTACTGAAAGACAAAGCCATGATCACCAAATTTTTTTCTTCCCAAGACTATTCTTCACTTAAAAAATCTGTCTCTTTAAGGATTTTAGAATAAAAGATGACAATGGCATTCAAAAATGAAACAGAATGGAGAAGTATATTGTAACAGAAAGATAACTTGTTTTGGAGTTAAATGAATCAAGTTTGAATTCTAATTCTACCACTATTCAGCTGTTGGATAAATAATTTTCTGTACCTTAATGTTCTTTTAAAAAAATAGTTAGACCAAATGTTCTCTAAGGTCCATTATGGCTTTAAATTCTGTAATCCTTATATACATGTCTATGAATATGTGAAACATCTATGATGTCATAAACACAGGATATTCTTGTCTTGGAAATGATCTTCATCAAGATAGAACACTACTCATTTATGGTACAGGGAGTTTAAAATACCTAGACACTTAAGCTATCCCACAGTTAAATGGCTGCTAAGCATCAGAATTGGAAATTCAAAATATGCATACAAACATATAGGGCTAGAATAATAAATGAGTATATATAAAATGTACTATATATTATAAATATTTAACTATATATCATATTTATATGTATGTGCAAAATTATAACCACATGTACATATTTATGTTTTTATAATACTTTATGACTTATTTTATTTTTTCCAATTAAAAAACCACAATCAGACTCAAAAACATATATTAACAGGTGATCAATTTTCTAATGATAAGCCTCTCTAAATTTTGTATGTCTGGTCTTCCAAGGATAGATATGGAGTTTTGCCAGGGACATGTTTTTTAGGGTTGGAGTCTCTAAAAAGACTTAAGGAGATATCTATTCTAATTTTCTAATTTCACAGAAGAGGAAACTGGAGCCCAAAGAAGTTAAGTGATGTGCCCAAGATAACATAAGCAGGATTTGAACCCAATTCTACTGTCTTCTGAGCCAATGTTCTTTCCCTACTTGAAGTCTTGGTATGACCTGTCAAAATTTCTACTTAAATCTTACACCATTGAAATAACTTGACATTATCTCTAATCATGATTAAAATATTCAAGTAAGATTTTAATACAAAACAACATTATATAATTTTATAAGCCTTAATGTCTCATATTTATAGTCTACAGGTCAAATAAATTTTATCCTAAATCATAAAGCATAGCAGCTAAAATGTTCATGATAATTATTAGTAAAATTTAAAATAAAAATACCTAGCATTGATGTAGCATTTTAAGTTTTCCAAAGCATTTACAATATATAGTCTTATTTGATCCTTTTATAGCCCTGTCATTATTCCCATTTTACAAATGAGAACAATAAGCCTGAAAGGCATTAAATGTGAGTCACTTAGACAATTTAAACACAAGCTTTGCTGATTCCAAGTCATTGAATATGATTTAGAAACAGTTTTTTTCATGAATCCTAAATGGAAAGGATCAGCAAAATTCCTTCTATTATTAGGACTGATATACCTAGTAGTACTATCATGTCTTTATTCCATGAATATTTTTATTTTTTGTTAAAGGTTTTTATTTTCAAAACATATGCATATATAATTTTCAACATTCATCCTTGCAAAACCTTGTGTTCTAAAAATTTCCCCCTTTCCTCCCACCCCATCCCCCAGATGGTAAGTAATTCAATATATGTTAAACATATGCAATTTTCATGAATATATTTAACAATCTAATGTATCATACAGATAAGAGGCAGCAAGGTATAATTCAGTCTGTTTTCAAATGGCCTGGGAGCTACATTTGTAAATAAAACGTTTTATTGTATAAAAACCACTGTTAGTTCACAAGTCATACAAAAACAAATAACTGGCTGTATTTGATTTTCAGATAGTTATTTGCCTACCCACAAAGTAATACAGAGACTAATTGCCTCAGATCCAGGAAAAGCAAGTTCAAGTCATCCTCTAAAGCAATGGCTCTCAAAGTCTGATCCAGAGCATCCTGGGAATCTCTGAAATCCTTTCAGAGAGTCTACAAATTCATAATGAGTTTTTATTTTTAATGTGATCAATATCTATAACTATAAACCACATAAACAAAAACTCTTTGGACAGATCCTCAACCATTTTTAATAGATAAAAATACTGAGAACACTGAGAACAGAAGTTTGAGGACTACTGCTCTAAAGTATGCTAGCTAGAAGTGACTCCTGGGCAAGGCCTTTAACCTACATGATAGGTAGATCTTTAAGACTGGAAATTGTAAACAGAATTTGGTCTTACTAGGTAAAATTGGATGTATCCTATGCCAACAAAATCAAATATCTAATGCATCCTATAAAATTATGAAGATAATGTAATAAATATAAAAAAGTATTTTCAAAATAAAAGCACCACAAAATGTCACTATTTTATTAATATGTAATAGCTTGCATTTCAATCTAATGTTGCTGTAAATCCTCTCAGCTGCTTTCAGTGCATGACCTATTATATGGGGAAGATTTTTTTCTTTCTTTGATTATTTAACTCAAAATTAAGTAAAAATCAATGTGAAAACTATTATTTTTTTAAAATTCTACATCTAGGAAAATTACAGAAAGATAATGCAAAATGAATTCTGAGCAAATTAACTGCATAAAAAATCAAGGATTTCCAAAAGATTTGATGATTAAGTATAAATTGAAATCATTCACTGTTTATATTTCTATACCAAGATGCACTGTTTTTCTGAATAAAATAGATGCAATTAATGCTTCTAAATCCCTAAATGCTGAAAAACAATATGTTATGTGTGACAGAATTTAGAAACATCATCGATTCCATTTGAACTCAACATATGTTCTGAATAATCTGTCTTGAACTATGTAAAAGATTTAATTCCACAGTAGAAATTGATTATTTTTTACTATTAAAAAGAAAAATGCCTTGCCTTCGAATGGTAATCTTGTTCCAGTCTGGAGTCTGATCCTGCTACCTGTTTGTACTTATTAATTTTCATTTGCCGGTTTCTCTCCTCTATATCCATAGAACCTAGAGTAAAAGAAAACCCACACAATTAACATTCATTATTGTCTGTACCTAAAATCACAAGTTTTTTAAAAGGATAAAAATCAGTCTGACATTATTTTTACTCAAGGTGCACTTTTCCAATTCCAAATTTTAGTCACATTCTATTTCTACAATAATATAGATCCTCATTTTATATAATAAGCACATGAAAATTACATATGTGAAAAATATATTCAATAGCATAATTTCTACAATATTCAACTGAACATACATTTCAGTGCAAGGGAGAGCCAAAGAAAAGATCATTAAGAAAGAATTATTTTTCTGGTACATATATATATCCAGGAGAATGCGGAGTGTACCAACACATTTATTTTATGATTAAAAAACATCCTGTAATGTTTTACTGTGAAGATTTGGAGGCATTGTTAGATCTAAATATCTATTGTCAAATAAAGTAATACTTGAAGGATGTAGGTCCAGATTATCAAGTTAAAAATCATATATAGAAATATATTTTTAAAATAAGCCTAGGAATTATCATTTTGCCCCTGAATATCAAAAGAATACACTGCTATGGGGCACTATAGATTACCACTTTCTAATGAGCCATGCTTTAAAAAGAAGAGAGTAGGGTTTGCTCAGTACTCCTGGGAATACATTGTGCCAGTCAAAGCCAAAAATAAATAATTAAATAATCATCAGAAAAATAAACAGAGAAAAAAGAAAAAGAGAATGGGAGGAGGCAAAAATATAGTTGTAGCCTTATTATGAAATGTAAGTTAATGCCAACAGGAACTGGCACTACTGCAAAATATATAAGCTATAGATATTCAAAGTGAGAATAATGCTTCTGATTGAAACAAAAGCTACTGTCTCTGTACTTTTCTCTGTAGCAATAGGACTTTAAAATATGGAAAAAAGTATCTTGCATTTTTTAGTTTTTTTCTAAACTGAAAAACATAGCCTTCTTTTGTAGGGCCATCATATAAGTTTTAATATGAGAAAAAAAGAAAAAACACTTGCTCCTATGAAAATACACAGTTAACAGTCTATAAATACATAAGCACGTGTACACACACACACACACACACACACACACATATACACACACACATCCCACCATACCTCACTAGGGATGATAACTTTGAAACTGCAGTAAAGGTATCAAAATCAAAGAAGCAGACAGATATTCTGTTATTCACTAATAAAACAAGAGGGGGAAAAAGAGGAAATATGCCTACATAACAAAAAAGCTGCAGTCTTCATTCACAAAGACATTTACAAGTGGATTTTTAACTTTTACTCTCTGACTTTACTTTACAGAGAGTAACTCTAAATAGAAAATTAGAAAAATCTTTTTTTAATGTCAAAAGAAAAAAGAGAAAAACTTGTACAAGGACTAAAATAAAATTGAAGATGTGTATAAATGCTTATATTAAAATGTAATTAAAGATCCCAGCAAATTTAAATCAACCCCAAATGCATATAATACAATTGGTAAGGTTTTTTTGAAATTGAATGGAACAAAAATGGATAACATCTTAACAGTTTCACTTTAAAAAAAAAAAACTTAGTTTTGTCTAATATGTGAAAATTTTCACATATGGTAACATAAATGCATAATATAAGAATATTGTATTCAAGGATTTGTCTTAAATGATATCCTGGTAGAAAAAAAGAGAATAAACAAGATAGGAGAAAGAAGCTGTGTTACATAATGTGATGCTGTGTGCAGCAGAGAGAGTACTGGATTTGGGATAAGGAAGGCTGGAGTTCAAACAGTACTTCAGACTCTTACAAGGTGTATGAGCTTAAGCAAGTTATTTAACTTCTTTGGGCCTTAGCTTCTTCAACTTTAAGATTAGGGTTTGGATTTGATGACCTTTAAGGTCCTTTCCAATTTTGAATCTTTGATCCCATGGAAAAAACCCTGAACTATTATTAAATATAAATTTTCTTATTTAATATCAAATTGAAATTTATAGAGTGAAAATACACTCTTAAGATACAGTAACAAGTGAATATTTTGTATACAGTAATAGTTTCCTAAAAATGAGTTTAAGCCCTTTATATATATCAAGATTATTCCTTGGAAGTAAGCCCTGTTAGAAGTTCTATTTAATTATTTCAGGATGCTAGCAATTTTAGGGGCATTTAGAGAGTGCATTAGATTGAATGTATGGCCTAGAGTAAAGAAGACCTGAGTTCAAATCTGAATTCGTAAATTTATTACCTGTGTGACTCTGGGCAAGTCACTTAAACTATTTTGCCTCAATTCCTCATGTGTAAAATGAGATAGGGAAGGAAATGGCTAACCACAGTACATTTGCCAAGAAAAATCCAAATAATTTCACAAAGAATTGAACACAATAGAAATCAATAACAATTTTGCAATCTAGAAGATTGAATTAGGTTAAAATAGCTTCCCAAAATATATAACATACGTCAAGTAATCAGAATAGATAATTGGGAAATCTGATTTATTGCATTTTTTGCATTCTGGGAACTATGAAAGGGGAAGGAATAATTATGCACATTTTTAAAAAGCAAAAGCTGAAGTGCATTCAGGAAAAATATTTTTAAAAAATTATTTTTAGTCCAAACAATGTTTTTTATGTATAAAAACCTCCTAGAATAGAAACCTCCTTTAAATAAGGGGAATCAGCAATTACTTTGTATCTTATTGTTATAGGTATCTGGAGCACTGAAGAGCTATCACTTGTCCCTAAATCACAAAGTTTGCATTTGTCAGAGATGAGACCAGGAATCAATTATCCTGATTCCAAGGTTGCACCTTAGTTTACTATACAATAGTAGCTCTCAATTCAGGGGAGGAGATGTATACACCAAAATACAAATATGATTCCCGTCCTTTTAAATAACAATTTTGCCTCACTATAACTGGTTCTATAAATAAAAATGTATGAACAGAGAAACAAACGAATCTCTTATTCCATTAATATCATGACAAGTACACCATCTATATTTTCCTTACCACTCATTTTTTAAGATTTTAAAGGAAGAGATATAGAGTCCACAGTCACTATGAGATCAGATTTTCTATAAAAATATAAGCCTGACATTTGCTTCAAATAAGATGGCACCTATTCCTATTGCTCACAATTTTTACAGACTCTTACTTAGGATAGAACAACTTTAACTCTCACTGGAGGAAAATGCTATTAGTGCTTTGATCCTTATAATGATTGAACTAGATAAGTTGTTATTCAAAATTAAGATTCTATAATTCAAAGATGAAAACTTCTCAGCATTTGACAGCTATTTATTACGTGTTTAGCATATGCAAAGTCTCTGATATAGTCAGTAGGGAAATCAGTATAGGAATTTGCCAAACTCATTAGTATAAGCAAAGAAGTTTATTCATCATTTTGAAAATGATGAATATTTATCTTAAGACAATTTATTTAAAAAATGTTTTCATGGAATGAAGGTCTAAATGTGCATGGTCTAGGCCTATTTTTTTCTAAATAATAATCAAATATAATTTAAAGAATATTCAAATTTACTTCACTGATACCTTAGAGTTGATTTAAATTGTGCTGGAAATGCATATGCATATAGACATACATATATGTATATTAATCCTACCATATGTATTCCAAAAATTTTAGCATTTTATTTAATTGATGAAAAATATTTCTTCATATCTAGTTTTGCCATTAACTATTCCAATAGCATTAAGATCTATGAAATTTGTTTCTTAGATACAATTTTAGATTTTTAAATAATATAAGTTGAGAAAATGAACTCTAAAATATGACTATATTTTGGGGTTCAGGAAGTATTTAAATTGTGCCAAACACTTTCATAAAATAGTAAATACCTAACACAATCTCAGCTACAACAGGCTTACTTTCTTTACATAAGAGTTTTAGTATTTTGTTGATGTGTTTTGAACATTTTTTCTGAAATTATTCAAGAAAACCAAAGTATTTATTTTTTCCTCAACTAGCTATATATAATTGGGGTATTGAGATATTGGAATTTTATATATATGTGTAATTTGCAAGTTTACTCAGTTTTAAAAAATCAACAAAATACTTCAACAATTATGTAATATTTACTATAATATAGAAAATTTCACTTTTAACAAAATGATCTATATTTGGCTGCCAAAACATATAATTTAGAATAAAAATGCAAAGCTAGAAAATGGCAATATTTATATGTTACTTTTAATAATAAATTTAAGTAATAACTGCAAATTAATATCACCTATATAATTAGGAATGATCAGATTAGTTGTAATAAAGCAGCCATTGCCTAGTTAGCCCTACTTATGCACTCACTGCAGATATCATAAGTATATAGACCTAATGATTTCCGCAGTGTTCTTGAAAAAGTGAAAGAAACAGGTGTGTTGTTCAAAAGCACACACAAACACACACACACACACACAATGCTCTTGGGTTGCCAGAGCAGCTTCATACCACACACTTCCTGGCAGAAGAGACACAGGTTTGGCAGTGATGTGATTCATCAGGAAGACTTCATTGAATAGAACATGTTGATTGTCAAGGCAGGATAGATGATTCAGTAATCCTTCTCGTGATCATAATTGAAATGCCCCAATCTGGGAATCTTAAGGAGAAAATCCTTAAGCCCCAAATGCATGCTCACAGAAACTAAAAGAAAGACTGAAAAGGATCTAAGCTACATTCAAGAATAAGTATTTGTAGCTATAGACCTAAGAAAATCTATCATGTGGGCTGTCAATCACATTATATGATAGATACCTTAGTCAATTCAATCAGTTCTATTTTCTTAATGAGTTATAAATTAAAGGCCTAAGTAAACATTTAATTTGAATCAGTTGGCTGGCATTGATTAAACAAGAAACTGCACTTTCCTAAGCAATTTATCATGGTTATTAAGCTATTCAAAGCAAGAGAAGTCTTTATTCTATAGAAGTATTACATATTATGCAGATGTATTTCATCAAAATGATGATCTGAAATTAAAATAACAATCTCAAGTATGTTTAACTGCAAGACAGGAGGTGAGTAAACTAATGCTTTTTAAAAAAAATATTTCTCCAATGAAAATATATGTTAATTTAATCTTTAAAAGTTTTTTCCCCATTTTATTGGTAAAGAGAAAATGGCTTGCAGCAATATAGTTATTAATTGTGAAAACCTGAAAGAATGTTCTTTAAGAACTCTATTATTTTCTTCTTAATAAATTACCACAAATTTGGTGTCTAAAAGTATTCATGCAATAAGATCATGCTTAAACAAATAAATGTAAAAATGGTATGAACAAATTGGCAAACTAGATATTTATCTACATATAGGTACAAGATATCTGATTAAGTCAAATGCTGGAATCTAAAGGTCTTTATGTGACAACAAAAGTCACAAAGAACACATAAAATTATCTTAAAGAAATACTTTTATCATATACTTTAGGTAATCAAAATAAAAGAAAGAATTCTTTGATATTACTCTACCTCAATCCCAATTCTCTGATTCTTCATTTTAAAAAACGTCTTATTCGATAAAAATAAGCAAAGTACAAACAAAAATGTGAAGGAAAGAATAAATAAAATTATAATGAAGACAAGAAAATTTTATAGTAGGGCAATAACAATGAGTCGAAATCTGAACTGTTTGTCTAGCCACATTTAATAACTATAAACTCCTGAAAAACCTGACAAAGTTTATATTTATACTTCCAGACATGTTGGCATAACTTACATATACAGTATAATAACCTACTGATTTTCTTATTGTTTTTGCTTCTTTGTATTTATATAATCATCTCTCATATATGCTTTATTTATTCAAAAAAGTAGTACAGTACATTAAAAAAAAAACTCTCAAACATAAAATTTTGGTGATGATGGGTTGTAAAGGAATAAATCCTCTGTCATTTTGAAAAACTATGTATTTTATTATGTGTTTAAATAATTTTTAATTAAAGAAGAAATAAATGAGGAATAATAATAATGCTGCTATCATTTACTATAGTTTTGATTTGGCAAATAAAAGCATTTGGTTAGATTACATTCGTTAATGAAAGCATTAAAATCCTTATTTTACAATAAGGACTAAGTAATGATGAAGGAAATGACATGCAGACCAAAATCTTATGAATCTAGATATATGAAATTATACGTACTTTTGTTTTTGATCTTGAATGTTGGGCAGATTTAAATAGGACTTTACAAACTATAAATCAAAAATTAGATGCTTTATAATTTTTCTATAATACAAATGGATACATTATTTTTCACAATAACACCTATTTCCTTTCATAAAATAAAAAGTGAAAAATCAGATGCTACTGATTAAAATGTGTAACTTATGACCTTGTAAAATAAAAAGAATAATAAAAGTTGAGTACTGATTGTGCAATGGTGCCAGAAGTTCATTATTTAGAAAAGACTAATATAAAAGGATTCTTTCCAACAGGATAGCTATTTTTTCACTTTTACAAGGTTAGCTATAATAAATCATACTTTGCTTTTAAAATATAGTGAAGAATAAATAAAAACAATTTGTAACAAAGAAATATGCAATAAAATTCTGTATTATTTTAAAAAGATATAATTTAATATAACCACCAATTATATAAGCATGCATTTTCTAAATCAACTGAAGAATACTCTGGAACTGGCTGGGTATTTGTTTAGTAGAAGTAAATTTTCAAAATTGTTTAATATTGGTCAGAACAGAAATTAATTTGAAACTAAGATGCACTTTTTTTGTCTAATTACAGGAAATAAAATATGAAAATATCTTTTTAAAATTTTTGCTAACCTTTATGACTGGATAGCTACATTAGAAAACTATGTTGAATTCAATCTTTTAAATAGTTAGGAAAAGATAATAGCACTATTATTTCAACATGAGAAAAATATTTTATTATGAAAAATAAAGTGATAATAGAAATTGGAATTTGAGATAACTTTTAGTTATTTGATGAATATCAAGATGTGACAATAATGCAAAAAAAAGTTTTTCTTAGTTTTTTTATTACTTGATTTCTTTTAGTTTTAGTGACAAATTGCATTTATTCCTATGTTGCTCTATTATTTTTACTGAATTGAGCCAAACTGACATAATCTTTTAAAGTTTAATAAAAGCATTTTAAAGTTTGCAACATAAATTTGAAGTTATTTTATTTCTAAAATGATTACTTTTAGTAATATGAGATATAGCAATATAATATTAGAAGTAAGAAGGGTCTGAAGATTGGTATATCTGTCTAAATTAAGCTTTAGGTATTGATGTTTATATATAAATACTGTGTTCGTATATAAAATGGAAATTCTGAGAGTACTGATTGCTTTGTTTTTTGTCTTTCTATTTTCAGTCTTTTGCTTAATACGACAACAGAAATTTATTAAATGCTTAATAATTGATTGGCTCACCGTGCAATGCCATTTTAGGTTGAATAATTCAATCCAAATTGAGCTATGTTTATAAGAAACACAAGAGGCAGAAACAAGAGTGCAATCCATCAACAAAAGAATTTATAGAGTTACAAAGACTTAGACCTATGCCTCTTTCATAACCCTACATTTAAATAAAACATGACTCAATAATGTAATGTTTAAAATATTAAAGATGAAAATTAATGTTTGCTTTATATTTGTTCAAAAATTATTGATATGATTAAAATTTAAATGGTATGCTAATGTGGTCAATTTAATTTTTAGGAAATAGGTTTATTTGTGGATAAATGATTATAAATAGTATTTAGTGACTATCAATTGAAAACTCCAAGCAAAGAGTGTGGACCTGAATCTCAAAAACTATTTTTTTCTTTGCCTTCTGAGGCCAAATATTCAAGACTTATGAACTTTTGTTTTATGAATGCTTCTTTTTAACATTTAAAGCTATTTCTAAGCTTTCTTCAACACCTTTTCAGATTTATTATCTGTGGTTCTGTTCGAATAATCTTGCTGTTCTTCACATATAACACCCAATTCCTGTCTGTGCCTTGCAAAGTTGTTTATGCTTGTAAAGCTCTTCTCTATTCACCTTTATTTTTTTCAGAGTTCCTACTTTTCTTTTAAGCTTCAACTCAATGAGTTACATGAGATTTGAAGACTCCTAAATCAGTGTTTTCTCTGTTAACACTTAGAAATTACAGCTTCCCTTCCCCAAATATTTTGTACACATTTTGTATTTACTTATACATGTTTATGATGTTTTTCTCAGTAAAAAATAGTGCAAGTTTTTTAAGCACAGTGGCTATATTTTCTTAGCACAGAGTGAGTATTCAATAAATGCGTCATAAATCAGCTACTCTTCTTATTAAATGTCTTAACTGTATATTAAAACCGAAATATAGAATGCATGAATGAATATGAATTGCATGCATATGAATTTTGTGGTACAAACAAGGGGCAGATTAATTGAATTATTATGCTACAATGTGCCCATTCTTGTATGCTACATGAAAACCAATTTAGAACAACCTTAATGAATTCATAAAAATTTATCCAAGGAACCAAAAAGACATATGGACCTTTAAAGAAGTGTAACTCAACACATGTTTTTCATAGGTATGATTTGTGTATATAGTATGATGTGATTATTTTCCATCATCTTAAAAAAAGAATAAGGTACAATAGACTCAAATTTTAGAAGATATAGTTATTTTAGAAATAAGGAAAACTTAGTTGGAGTGAAAGTTGCTAAATCCTTCGAAGCATAGGGGACCTTCAAGGTTCTTTTCTTTCTCTCTTCTATACTATTTCACTTGATGATCTCATCAATTCCCAACATTTCAACAATTATCTCTACAAAGACAATTCTCAGATATATTTATCCAGCCTAATCTGACCTCTAGTTTGGCATATGAAATTGTATACTAGACATTTAAAACTAGATATATTATAGATATCTAAAACTTTACAAATCTAAAACAAATTAACTTTTCCCCAAACTACTGTTTCCTAATTTCCTTATTATTGTCCAATGTACTACCATGTTCCCAATCTCCAAGGTTTACAAGCTCAGTGTCATGTTCAATTATTCATTTTCTCTTATCCCTTCCTCCCATATCAATTAGTTTTCAAGACCTTTGCAACTTCTTCAGTATGTACCCCTTCTCTCCTTGGACACTCATAGTAAACAGAATCATTCCCTCACTAATACACACACACACACACACACACACACACACTCTACATTACTCAAGTTTCTCCCAACTCCAAATCATCTTTCAATCAACTATCCAAAAAAAATTCCTAAAATGCAAATCTAACCATATCAGCCCTCTATTCAATAAATAATTGTGGCTCCCTATTACTTCTGAGATCAAAAATAAAATCCTTTGTTTAAAGGACTTTTTCTTCCTAATCTGCTCCATTCCAACAAAAATCCAGCTGTACTAGACTGCTTGTTTTTCACACATGACTGAGCAAAAATTTCTCCTTTCTCATTTCTACCTCCTACCTTTCCCAGTTTCAGTTAAGCCTTATGTAAAGTCTTACTTTTGTAAGACATCTTTTCTTACCCCCTTAATCATAGGACCTCCCCATGTGGTTATCTCCATTATTTCATGTAAATCTTCTAGATACATGGTTTTTTCAATGTTGTCTCCCTGTTTATACTGAGATCAGTTACCATTTTTGTTTTTCTTTATATCCTTAGCATTTAGCAGTGGTTTGCACATAATAGTGACTTTGCTAATTGCCTTACTTTTTAATAGAAAGATCTGAATTTTTGGCATTGGATGCCTCAGACTTGCAGAGTTCCCTTTCTCTCCACTATGTGAACCTCTGCTGAAAGTTAAGAACCTGTAATATATGACCTTTCATGTAATTTTGATAATGAAAACATTCTTTTAAAAAAAAGACATGAGTTGAAGTCCTCTGGTTCCATAAGATAATGGGAATTGATCCAACTGTGGGATGTGGATTTCTGAAATGTGAATTTTTATATAAATATATATATATATATACACATATATATATATATATGATAGATTCCTGATTTGTTAAGGATTATGCCTAATGATGACTAATAAGAATTTGTGTTTCCTAGACATTTGCAAATCAAATCAAAATAGTTTTGGATTAAAGAGGAAGATGAAAGAAAACTGCTTACGTACGTGTGTATGTGTATAGAAATATATATATATATATTTAAGTAGATATAACATAAAATAGTAGTTCACAGAGAAGTTCACAGGAAACAGAACTGAAGAAAGGAGTTGGTAGTAAAATCCAAGATTTCAAATGTTTATGCATAAATGCACCAAGTTCAACTAGCAAACAAAAGGAACCAGAGACCTTAATGATAAAACAAACCTGACCTCACAGGTAATATGCTAAGATGAGATTCATTTATGGAATGT
Organism: Sarcophilus harrisii; assembly: GCF_902635505.1. Taxonomy (NCBI): domain Eukaryota; kingdom Metazoa; phylum Chordata; class Mammalia; order Dasyuromorphia; family Dasyuridae; genus Sarcophilus; species Sarcophilus harrisii. Next base: position 586,270,471 of record NC_045426.1, on the reverse strand, counting down.
GATAGCTATATAATTTAAAAATAGGATAAGTAAAAAGTGGCTGAATAGCATAATATTAAGAAAATATAGTCATCTAAGAAAATTTAAGCTAACAAGATTTTACAAATGGTATGGAAAATATTTAGATGCAGGGCACAGGCTCAAAAATCTAGAGGTTAACAAAACTTAAGAGACCATCAAATTGACTTTATCTCACAACTAGTATCAAAGGTGGGACTTGAATATAGTAACATTTTCAAATTCAGTACTCTACTATGCCATCTACTTTAAATTAAAGAAGGTAGAAATGAGATTTTTGTTTGTTATTGAATTATAATATAGGCAACCTAGACAAAAAAGAGGACACAAATAAATTCAGAAAACCAATTACCAACCTGGTGTGGTGTGAAAATTTGTGATGATGCCATATTTCAACTTTCTAGCTTTCTTTTTGCTAAGGTTCTTTTTCTATTTTAAATCAGACCTTTGTTCCAGGGCCATACTTGGTCTTCTGCACTCTTGGAGAGCAGACTTAGTTCAAGATCTTATTTTCCCTATTATACAGCTAGAGTGCCACAGTTCTAGAGGAGGTGTCTGGCATTTGTCTACTCTTTCCTCTTTTCTTCCTCAACACAGACTTAAGATGAGGAGTTGGACTCTAAGTCTGTACCAAGTCTCTCCCTCTATCTCAATCCTTAGCTTCTGATTCTACCCCCAGGGGGCAGGGGTGGGTAATCTCAGGTCCATTTCTGTTTCCTTGTGTATTAAGATTTGTCTTTATTACTTAATGTAGTTCTGACTGGTCTTGTGAGATATCAATGATCTTATTAGCTTCAATTCTCTTGAAAGTTTTGAGGGCTTGCACTGCCTCTCCATCTACTTGCAGAGTCATCTTTTGGCAAATGGCTTTGTCTGCTATTGTAGCATCAACCAGTTAGTCCTGAAATACTTCCCTCTGCGATTATCTCCAATTTACTCTTGATATACTTTGCATATATATATACAGTTGTTTAAATGTTGTTTCTCCCCCACGTGGGAATATCTGAGATACTTGAGGATAAGAATATTTTTGCCTTTCTTTGTATCCCAATTACTTAAAATAGTGCCCTTCACATAGTAAATGTCTAATAAATGTTGACTTGATTTTACCTAAGGACTCACAACTAGAATTCCAGAAAGCCTTCAGTTATATTCTTCTGAATTATGGACTAGATAGAAGAACTTGACAGTATTAAATTTGCTCTTTCCAAATCCTTGCTTTATCTGGCATTTTTCAGCTTTTCTAGAGCATTTCTTAGGGAACCTAGGCTTAGTTGAAACCTAAAGCCTTCTCACCTTTCCAGGAATCTAGATCTCTATAAAGCAAATGAACTAATATCTTGTAGATTTGTTTAGAGATAATTTTATTTTTCAAATTAGAGATGGGGTGAAATAATGGATCTGATTCTCATAAGTAGGAAAGGAACTAATGGGAAATAAATACACCTGAGAATTTGTAACTCAGAAGAAAGCTTGCAATAATTTTATATGACAGAATCTGATATTATTTTAGTACTACAAATGTCAAGAGTTCAGAAGAAGGATAGGCAGGATTCCATGGATTAAACTCCACAAAGGAAATCAGTCTAGGAGGAATGGGAATGTATTAAGAATTAAAATCTAAAAATACAAAAAGTAACAATTATGATGAAGATAGAAAAGAGTTGTTGTCTGAAGTGATTGGTATAGATTCACTGAGAATTCACCAACTTGGATGTTCAAGTCATAAATTGAAGATGGAAATAAATATAGATAAAATATTACTCAAAAACATACAATATATTTTATGAAAGTGTACTGTAAGTACAGTTGGAGAATTGTCAAAATAGCAAAAGGCAAAAAATATATATCTTGTGTATTAAGGGAAAGAGGAAAAACAGAGACAGGCCTCAGATTTAATGAGATGAAGATCACATAGTAGAAAGTAGGCAGAGCTGCTAAATTTTTATTCTGTTGTTATTTCTCTGAGAAGATCAATGATTTTTGACCTGAAAAAGGTAGAACTAAGAGAAGTTAACCACAAGGTAATTAAATAGATAGGAAAAGTCCTTTCATTCTCTTAATCAAACCACTTCAACTCACTAGGTTCAACTAAACTACATTTTGCTAGTGAAAAATGCCTAGTTGACATAATTCCTGAGCAACACTGGAAATGTTAAGACCACAGGATAGAAAAGGGCAAATATTCCCATTTCAAAGGACAGAAGAAAATGGAGTTTGCAAACTTTAATATAAATTTGATATTGCTCCCTAATTAAATTCTAGAATGTATTATTAAACAGATAAACTAGAAACAGAAGCAATAATCACAAAAAAAATCCTAATGGCTTCATCAAGAACAGATTATGCAAAACTAACTTTAATGTCACTTTCTCAAAGTTTTACTAAACTGGTAGGTCACGTAAATGTTCCTACTATGATTTACCTTCATTTTAGGCAAGCAATTAATAAATTATCTCATACTACTTTTTGAAAAGAGGGAAAATGTGAATTAAAAAGTATCAAAATGAGATGCATTCAGGAAAAGATGAATTATTGAACTGAAAATATAATTACAAATAATCCATCAACTTGGAAGACTAACTCTTTTAGAGTGTTATGGGGAATCAATGCTTGGCTTGGAATTGTTTAAAATTTTGATTTTTTTATATAAAGACATAAATGACATTCTTATAACATTTGCAAATGAGACAAAGGTTAGAGGGATGGCAAACATATAAAATGATAGAACCAAGATTTATAAAAGACTGAAAAGTTAAAACTTTAGGTAGAATCTAATAAAAAAAGATAAAATTTAATAAAAAATAATTAAAGTTGCACATAAATTCAAAGAATTATTGATATTCTTTGGCGGTTGTAGAAGAAACTATTTCTGGCAGACTTGAATCAATGAATCAGGAGTATGAAATGGCATATACAACCTGCAGGAAAGTTATAGTTTCCAAAAGTAAATTAAGTGATAATCCCTTTGCACTCTGCCCTAGTTAGACCATATTTGGAACAATTTGTTCTGGGTACCACAGTTTAAAAAAGTCATTCATAAGAGGAAGAAAATCTTTTAAATGGGCAAACAGTGTGGTGATGAATCATTATAAAAAGCATTCAAATATTTGAAGGATTATATGACTTTATTGTGACTGGCTCAAGCTTTCAATGCTTTTCTTCTTCACTTCTGCCTCTTAGAGTATCTTCCACACTCAGCTCAAAATCGACTTTCTATAAAAATGTTTTTCTACTATGTTTATTACCTATCGCTTTATCCTTCTAAAATTAGCTTGTATCAGAGAAAAATGAATCATGAACCATGATTCTAAATGTGGGAGAAACCAGGCCTCAGAAAGGGGAGTGACTTGGCCAAGGTCACAAAGAATAAGTGGCACAGCTAAAACTTAAACTCAAGCTGAGCAACTCCACCACTACACTCTTTCCATTGCATCATACCACTTTGTTTATATTTTTAGTGTGCTTATTTGAGTAAATGTAGTTTCCTGTGATAGAGTAAGATCCATAGATGGGATACAAGATGAAAGGAGTATATCCCATGAATCTATAGAATAATTGAATAATGTTTATATGAAGTGGAAATTGAAATATTTTTCATATCAATAATCTTAATGTACTTATATAATTATATAATGTAATTATAATAATATAAATATTAACTAGATTGTACCAAACAAAAATACAGTTAACACTTTAGAAAGAAACCCATAATTATGATTATACAATTAAAGTAACTAATATTTTATAGGTAAACTGCCACAGTCATAATCATACATGACAATACAATCATGATGAGGTACACTTCCACATGCCAAAAATAATATGTGGCTACCAATATGTCTTAATATATTTAGTAAAAATAAATTAGACTCATATGACCAATTTTATTTGTATTTTAAAATATAGTATCACCTTTTGCTTGTTACAGTTTGACAATATGAAATACACTGTTGAGAACTATTAATTAAATTGTTTCCTCCTAGAGGCTATAGATGATTTACATATACATATATATATTTTTTTTTGCCTGAAGAATTCTAAAGTTTTCACAAATAGGACTTTACAAAGGATGATGAAAAGATAACAAAGATGTATGCCCAAAAATGTTGATACTGAAATAATGGTTGTTAGAAATGACAAACAAAACAAGAGCCAGATTAAAGCCAATGCTTAGGGATATGATCAAGCAATTAAAAATTTTAAAAGTATGCATATTACTTTTTTCCCTTTTTTTCTATCCCATGTTTTATTCAGAACCTTGGGAGACTTTGCTTACAAATTATTTGAATGATGATTATAACAAAAATGCAACTTTCTTATTTTTGAAATCCTTTAAGAGACATTTTGCCATAAGACCAAGCAGTCTAGGAAAATGAGGTATGAGAAATATTATTGCAGAAACTTGTAATACAGTTCATTTTTATCAGCTATGTCTCTACATCATTAACCACCACAAAAAATGAAAGATTGATATAGAAAAGCTCAAAAGATTAGTTTTTTTTTTTCCCAAACCAGCATTTCATAAGGGTTTCTCCTAAAGGATAGAAAAAGCAAGTGAATGATACAGAAATCAGTTTTTTGGCATGGCATTTCACTTAACATTTTTGTCAATGATGTGGACAAAAGTGGTAAAATATTGCCACTTATCTCTGAGAATGACATTAAGTTTAAACATTGAGTGATATTCATTATAAAATAAAACTAAGCATCAATAAAGAAATCTAGTAAAACCATAAAGAAAAAATAGGTATTCAGATCTTGAGCATACACAATATAGCTTTTTAGTGGGAGGGGGAAGAAACTAAAGATGTTATGTTATTTTTTTCATAAATATAGTATAAATGATCATGGAAAAATGACAATATATTGGAAACTAAATTGAATAAAATAAATTGAGATAAAATTTTAAAAAGTAAAATATATTTATAATAAAAATTATATGATATATATTTTGTACACAACTATTTTGAGCAAAGATATTATATTGTTCAATTAGATCATTAGGAAGGAAAATATTTATTATAGAAAGGGGATTTTATTTAGTTAATAAAAAGTTTTATTAATAAAATAACTTTATTTTATTAAAATTAAGCAAGAAAAATTTCCTCAAAGCATTATTATTTCATGTGCATTTTAAGCAGCAATGGTGCTTTTCTACATAGTTACTATTACTATTCCCTACATTCCTAAATTCTGGTCTTGTTGTTATTTGCCAAACTTACAAATTTGCCTGAATAAAAACGAATCCATGCCATTTAGACTATTAGACTAGTCTATTAGGCCCTTGCCATTCATAGGGAGATACATTATAAAGATCTGCAGAAATATCAATATGGAATGCTAGGACAATAAAGACAGAGGTATGGGATATTTAAATAGGTGTGTTCATCTTTATGAGGGGAAGTGTTTTTAGAATACTTGTGTGTTAGAATACCACTTCTGAAATAGGCAATATACTATGTAATTATAAGCAAGTCATTTAATCCTTCTGAATCTCAGATTCCTCATCTGTAGGATAGCATAATATTTTCAGGAACCACCTCACAATGTTATTATAAAGAAAAAACTTGCATACCTCCAAAGTGCAATATTTTACTTGTTAGTTCTTACTATTATTCTTTCCTTTTGTCCTTTTTAATTCATAGTGGAAGGATTTGTAATGGGAAGACTTTAGAAGGTACAGTCCAGTAGTAATAAATATAATAGGTACTTATTAAATGTTTTGTCATTGACAGATTGATTGTAAGAACTTGAAGCCAGATTGATCTACCCAGATTGGGGCTGAACTAAGAAAGACTTTTTTTGGTATTCTTCAAAATAAGTATTTGCATTTTAATCCAGATATCAGCATCATATAAGATGATGCCAGGATCCTAAAATATATATAATATGCCAAGTTTGTTTTTGTTGCCTTTTTAAATGCTTCTTAAATTTTTTCCATATCTTTCTTCTAAGATACTCTCCCAAATTCTCTATCTCACCAAAGCCAATCTCACCACTCCAATATTCACTTTCTCATCTTTGAAGCCAGTTCAATTAGCTGATTAAATTCATGGCAAAGTGAAATCAAGGCTGAATGCTCCTGGGAAAATGTTATCACAAAGAAATTGTTCATGACAGAATGTGTGTGTGTGTGTGTGTGTGTGTGTGTGTGTGTGTGTATGTGTGATATTTTATAACATCTATCTCTCTTCCTCCACTGACCACTAACTATTCCACTCCCGTTCTTATCCTTAAATTTACCTCCATATAACACCACACAAACCATTCTTTCTCTCTTCCTTTATTGCTAGACAGAATATGAAATATTTCTAAATCAGTTGTTTACAAATCAATATCATACTAGAATATTAGAAGTGAGAATGAGATACACTGCAAAGAAAGCAACTTCAATTTGACCTATTCATTTATATAATCTTCTGACACTTTAAAATGAGAAATGGATAAAGGAATAAATAACAGAGAATTGCCATCATTTACCAAGAAAATGTTATTAATGTAAAAGTAAGCATAATAAAGTCAAAAGAGCCTGGAAACTGCATCAGCCAACACATAATAGATTTCCTTCCAATCATAGAATTATGGCAGCCAAGACTACACAGATTTAGAATGAAAACTTGTTCATTCAATCACTTGAAGAATAGTTAACAAGATAACATCACAAAACCATGAAAGAGCAATTGAGGAAGAGGGGATTATAGGTAGTTTGATGAGAATTCAAATTACACCAAATTATCCTGAGAACTTTGAATAATAAAATTGGAAGAAAAAAAGAGGTAAATATTTCACTAACAACTATTGTCTTTATCAATAACATATGGATTCTAACACCATAGTTCTCAGTGTGCTAGCTAAAGCAACAGAAATGGCCCAAAAGAGAATAGAGATAAAAAGAGCAAGTATACTAGACCAAAAATACAGAAGACAAATAATCTAGAAGTAATACAAATTTGAGGGTACTAATGAATCATTCTAAAGATATCTTAAAGGAAAAAAGATGAAAAATTATTGGAGAATAACATAGATACTATTACATTAAGAAGACAATAAAGATAATAACTGACTATTGACTCATGTGACTATTTTGCTACATTAGTAAAATTATGATAAGAATAATCTATACACAAATTGAGACCTCCTTCATGAAGAATGTGAAAACACCAGGCAAGTGATTCACAAATTATTTTTTCCAGAAGGTCAGAAAGTTACAGTTATACAATGAGTGAGTAGTATTTCATTAAACTTGTTTTCTTTACTATCAAAAAATTATTTGATTTAGTAGAACAAAATGCTAATTTAAGAGTTTTTCTTCAAAAAGGTATCTGAATATGTATATGTCAAAATAATGCAGTATTCCTTAAAAAAATACATCTAACTTTCTACAAAGTCTCTGTGATTGTTAATTTCAACAGAGTTTACAAGGGAGAAATAGGTTCACCAGGCATTTGCTTCTATGAAGAAGAATACCTAATACAGGGTCCAAACAAAAGGCAATTTTTTCTATATGATGTGATTCACAACAGAGTGGTTATGAGGGCTGAAAGTGAAGAGTCAAGCTTACACTTTTATCGTAAGCTTGGGCGATTGAAAATATAGTGGTGTCTTTGGACAGTAATAAGGAAATTTCAAAGACAGGACTGTTTAAAGGGAAAAAAAGATGAGATCTATTTTGACCAGAGTTTGAGATTCCTAAGCAACATCGATTCAAGATATCCAAGAAGATTATGTGGGACTATAACTCAAGAAAGAGATATAAATCTGAGATTCATTTACAAGAGATGATATTTGAACTCAAGAGAACTTATGAGATCACCAAATAGGAATAGTTTGGAGGGGGGGGAAAGCTTCAGGGTGTTAGAGTCTTAGAGTAAGTGGATGTAACCTGAAGAAAAATCCAAGCCAAGAAAGAACAGTCAGATAGGTAGGAGAATAAAGAGAAAAGTGTCATGAAAACCTAAGAAGTATAGGATATCCAAGAGACAATATCAAAGACTGTAGACAGGTCAAAAGGGTGAAATATGAGAAAAAATACCCATAGATTTGGCATGTGATATTAATTGTACTGGTGATCACTAGTAGGATCTGAGATCATTGGTGACTTTAGAAAGAGCAGTAACTCAGAAGTCATGATTCAAAGTGTCAAAAATTGGATTGGAGAAAAGAATATAAAGGCACCCAACAAAGCTTTTTCAAGGAATTTAACTAAAAATTGCAGGAATAATATAATAGATATAGAAGAGGGTACTATCAAATAAAGGTAATTTTTTTGAGGATGGGTGAGACATGAGTACGTTTGTAGGCTTCAGGGGAGTCTTTAGATCATGATAGACTGAAAATTAATGAGTGGAGACTGTAGTAGTAGAAGTTTGCTGGAGGAAAAAGCATGGGTTCAAATGAAGGATTTATGTAGGGGGACTTATCTTGGAAAGGAGGAGAGCAGCTCCATGTGAAACAGGGGTCGAAAGAAGAAATAGTACCTATGTAAGATGATAAGAGTTTATTGATAGTATCCATAGTATTCTTCCCAAAACAAAGGCTCATATTTTTATTAATATTTATATAGTAGTGCTATATAAATGCAAATAACAGAATACTATTGTCACCAAAAAATTTAAATTGACATCAATGCAAAAGGCTGTGAAGACAAGCAAGTAGGTTGTCAATAAATAATTGCACAAGAGAAACAATAAACATGTATAACTAGAAAAGTGGTTATAGGGTAAAGCAAGTGATAAATGAAACAGTCCAAAGTCCACAAAGCCTACTACCATACGCTCAACTTCTAGAGACCTAATAGGTCAGAGAGAAGTTCAATGGACCTTCTATGGAGAATGTATGGAAGGACAAGAAATTACATGGAGTGAAAGGACATCCTGTGTCTTTTGCTGTCTGAATAAATGAAAGGAATATAAATAGGTAGCTAGATAGATAGATGTATTAAAGTATTCAAAAAGTATAGATCAATGGGATGATATGAACCTGTAGGACATTTTATAACAGTATATCAAAGGACTATCCTCAGTTCTGTCATATTTGAAAATTTTTATTAATTTATTAAATGAATACATTAAATTTGAAGATGTTAAGGAGCTGAGAATAGCTACATATATAATTTTATGGAATAAACTAGATATTAAAGATGAAAGGTAGCTCAAAGATCATTTAGTCCAACCTAAAATTTTCCTACCCATAACTGAAGAATTCCCATAACAGAGAACTGAGGCAACCTATTGCATTTACGGATAGTAGTAACTGTTTGAAAGTGGTATTTTCCCCATATTTATCAAGATGGATTTGGCTTCCTTGTAATTGCTATCCTGTGACCCTTCTTTTTCCTTCAATGACCAAACAAAAAAATTTAATCATCCTTTACTTCATTTAACTGGAAACAGTTATTATATCACCTCAAATTCTTCTCTATCTTAATTCCACCTCCTACAACTAACTCCTACCCTGCTTATCCCTACTTTTCCTCTCTATTTCATAATCCAAGATGTGGATGATTCATATATTATATATATATATATATATATATATATATATGTTATTCAAAAAAGACTCATGACTATCAATTCACTAGAAAAGAGATAACTGGTTTCTCAAAGGACACAACAGAAGATCCTAAGTTTTAGCAAGTCCTATTTATCTGGAAAGAATTCAAACAATAGTCCACTGATAAAACTGTCTGTTACCTGAGTTGCAATAGAATTGTGGAGAAATCTATCACCAGAAAGATGACTTTATTAACTCATTTTAGCAACTCATGAAGATCAAAAATTATGTGTATGAGTTACAATCTACATTATTGTAGTAAATAACCACAATAATGGAACAATAAGTTCTTTGAGTATTGAAGCAAAAATGTCTGATTTGATTGCCTCTAGATGATTACAAGGTTTTAAAAGATAAGATTATTCACCTTCATCAAAGCAACTATCTCACTACATACACCTGTGGATATTTGCAAACTATGATAATCTATTGCCTATGGTCTGAAAGTCATTCTCTTCCAATTCAATTAATCTATTAAATTAGACCAGTAATTCACCTGAACTATCCTTTAAAATTCCATTTTAATCTCTGCTTATTCTCTTTATTTACTTTCATGGAAACCATATTCTTCAAATGAAACCTCATTTCTTGGAAGAAAAAATTTCACAGAATCAAATACAAATTCTCCTTTTTTTCAATTTTGGACCTACTTTAATGATATATTTCTTTTATTTCTGAAATTAACATATCATTTTATTTTCTAAATTTAGTTTCTCCTTAATTCACCCTTAAAAAAACTTTTTCCATATTCTTACCCACTTGTTATTTTATTATCTATTAGTATTTTTTATATTTCTAATATCTAAAAACCTATCAACTAGATCCTTGTTACATTCTGAACCTGAATCTTTTTCCATAAATCCACAATATTAAATATGCTTTGCCTTCGAATTTCTTCTTATAGTTATTACCTCTTGTATTAAGGAAAGATTTCTAATAGTTTTCCATAATCTAATTAACCAAGCCAAAAATAATGTACCTCATATAGTATCATATATTTAGTAAGGAATGAAAAAGAACTTAAAATCAATTCCTACTGACCTCACACATATAATTCCCAATTTTAACAAATATTAAAATTTTAATTTTTAACTGCTAAAAATACTGCCTTTTGATAAACATTTATTGCAAAAATTATTTGACTATGAGTATTTTAGTTAAATATATGCAAAGTAAAGATAATTTGAATGAATATTAATATGATTTATTTTATGTACAAACTTAATGATTTATTTAAGTATGACTGGGTATTTGCTTGTATGAATTGCTAACAAAACTCGATAATATAAAAGGCATGCAACAAAAAATTATATTCACATTTATGAAATTAACAATCTTCCTTGTCCTATTCTTAATTATTATATTGAAATAATTTTGTAACAGAAATATAATAGTACCAAGACTAATTCCTCCATTATAATTTGTATCATATCAGGCTTTTACTATATGTTGCTATGTTACAAGGATATAATTTGATTAAGGGCTATAAATAAATGTGTGCAACATTTTGTTGTTTCATTTCAGTCATTCCCAACTCTTTGTGACATCTTTGGAGTTTTCTTGGCAAAGATACTGGAGTGGTTTGCTATTTCCTGCTCCAGCTGATTTTTATTGATGAGGAATCTGGGTTAAGTTATTTGTTCACAGTCACAGGGCTAGTAAGTATCTCAGGTTAGATTTGAACTCAGAAGATGAGTTTTTCTAATTTCAGAACTGGCAATCATACTATAATGGGATTCCATTGTATTTGGTATTACTAGTTTCTATTATGGCTCTCACTCCTCTTTTAAGTAGGAAAAAAACATCCATATTCTTTAAAAATGAAACTCTAGTCAAGCAATGATATTACCCAAATTTAGTGCATCACTTACTTCTTAAATAATATACACACAGGAATGAACAAGAAAAATAAGTGAATACCGCTTACTAAGAAATAGCTCTATCAAAGTAAAAATATTACTTAGCTATAGTAAATTCAATGTAAATTAAAAACCATAATGGGTTCTCCACAAAGAAATGTTATAATATAAAATAAATTTGACTTTTAAAATTATGTGAACAATACTTTACATTCAGGATTGTCCTTGAGGAATGTCTATAAAAGAGATGAAGAATGGTTGGCTTATTGCAATGGTTCTCAGTGGTCCCAGGATCTCTTATACTCTTAAAAATAAACAAGTTGCTTTTGTATATAGGTTATATTGATCAATATTTATTGCACTGAAAATTAAATACTTTGGTATAATTATGAAAATACTTTGATCTCACAAATCCCTATGAAAGGACTACTTATTGGTCCCTGGATCATACTTTGAGAACCATTGGTTTATAGCAGGGGTCCTCAAACTTTTTAAATAGGGGTCCAGTTCACTGTCCCTCAGACTGTTGGAGGGCCAGACTATAGTAAAAACAAAAACTTTGTTTTATGGGCCTTTAAATAAACTTCATAGCCCTGGGTGAGAGGGATAATCGTCCTCAGCTGCCACATCTGGTCCATGGAACTTAGTTTGAAGGCCCCTGGTAGGTTGTCTGAAGAGTGATATAGCATGAAGGATGTTAGAAAAAACATAGTATGCTAGATTGTTGTTTTCTCAAAGTAACCTGGATAAAAGTGTTAGTGAAAAGGAAGATGGTAGAATAGACAATTTCCTCCTACTGAGTAGTCTTTAAAGAATAACATTCTAGTTTCCCAACTTTAAAGGTCCATGTTCATTATATTTGGATCCTTAACCAGTCTCTTTATTTTCAGTTCTTCCATTCTTAAATATGAGTTTCACTATGTCCTATTCTATGCTCAAAAATCTTCAGTGTTCATATTTAAAGCTCTTGACAATCTGGCTCCAACCAAATGTTTCTACCTTACTCCCTATTATTCATCTTTATTTACTCTATGTCTAGCCGATTGAGATTATCATGCTATTTACCAAAATTAATATTATATATTGTACCTCCATTCTTTATTAGAAAGACCAAGGAAAAGTGAAGCACTTCACAGTTTTACTTAGAACCCTTCCTTTTCCTTTTGTTATGTCTTTCCTTCTTTTGTTTTTAATTTGTCATTGTAAAAATATATTTTTAAATATTCCTCCTTATTTTCTTACCCCCATTTATGTGTTCTTTCCTCCACTTGTTCTCCTTGTAGTTTCCCCAATTTTTGTCATTGTCATATAATTCTTTTAAAAAAAATTCCAGTTTTAGACTTCCTAATGTATCCCTCTGCCAACTCCTTTTTCTATTTTTAATATATCATTTTTATTATGTCACTCCTTTCTAAACACATTTTCAAAATGAAGAAATTCAAAATCATTTTCATATTCAGAGTTAATCATAATCTGGATTCACTCTATCTTCTATAGTTTACAATATGAACATTTTGTCAGAGATCTCCATGTCTTTATTGTCCCTAAATTCACCTGTTCATTTCTTCTTTTTCATATTTTTTTTCATCTGGAATATCTTCTTCCCTTATACAAAGCATCCTACCCTAAAATCCTAGTTCATGTGATAGTATTTTCTATCATTCCTTACCTGACTATATTCTAACTGACATGGTATACATTCCTTTCAAAATTTCAAATAGTACTCATTGTTTGCACTCAATTTGGTATTTAATAATTTAATATGCGTTTTTTTCTTTCACATATGCTTATTTTATCTCCTCAATGAGTTTTAGCTCTCTGTGAATAAGAGACTATGTTTTATTCTTTTTTTCCCTTGTCACAATAAAGGATATTTCTATATACAATGGGTATTCAATAAATACTACAGGAATTGAAACAAAGATTTTACATAGTAAAATGTTACAAGTTGAATGAGAAGAAAAAGGTTATTAATGATTACTTGTTAATTATTCTTTCCTATCCAAATCCTTCAGTTTGCATCTATTTTGCATATACCTATATGTCCACATGTAATATCTCCTCACTAAATCATAATTTCTTTAAGGACAAAAGCTATCTTACTTTTTTATTTTTTCTTATTCATTGCCTTCAATCATTTTAAAGATTGTTGACTGGTGTAACTGAATTTATTATTTTAAATAACAAATATAATTGATTTGAGGTTATGCAAATTTTAATAAACATTTAAAATTAAAATCTGAATAACTGTATTTGATTATACTGTAAACAAACAGAAAACCGTGAAATGAATTATGATAAAATCTTAAGGAAAAGAAAAGTGAACAAGTAAGAATAAAGCAGTAGAAGAGACAGACCTGAGTTTCTTCTCCTTGGTGAGTCCACTTCTTCTGTGATCACATCGTGTAATGGACAGACATAGACAAAGGAGATGGGCGTGAGTGGAGGTACTCAGAAGGTAAAAATTGACACTGAGGGAAAGGGCCAAAAATCGTTTTGCCAGAAAAGCCTGTGCATAGTTGTGAGGAAGAAATAATCAAGTAGACACAAAGAGGAATAGGAAAGAACTGATATAGATATGGTTAAACTATTGAGTGTTAGAAGAATTAGAAGATAAGAGTTAGTGTAGGAAATGGAGTATCCAAATTTTACAATTCTGAATAACCAATTCTGACATTGAGGCTGAGGAGAGACACCATTAGTACAAAAGACTGTTACAAGCAATTACTAGTCTGTTCAAGATGTTGCTATTTCAAATGGAATGTACTCTGGTTATGAGTCATTTATTTATTTATTGATGACTGCTGAAAGTAAAGAAGTCATATTACAACTGCCAACATCACTCACACTCTAATCAAAGCCTTATCATTTTTCTTCATCATTTTTAGTTTCACTGAATTTGTATACAAATTAAAATTCAGAACAATAGATCAATCAATTCAATACAGCCAATTCTTATAGAGCAATAAATATATCCCAACTCAAATATATTGAATTTAAATCACATTTAAATTTTAGCTAACCTTCAAATTAAAGAACAGGTCTTTAATTACTTTTAATTTTTTCACAAAAAAATTTTTTATCACAAACTGTGCAATAAAACAAGCATGATGATAAGGTATACTTTCAGAAGAATCTCTCTTTTTTGACAGCTAAAAATGTATTAAGAGATTTAACTAAAACAGACTGAAAGCCTTAAAAATCCTACCAAACTGTGCATCTACAGCAACTTCTCTTTCACCAGAACTAAAAAATTGTCACTAGAATATTTGGCACAAAAGAAAAGAAATCAGAACTAAAATCCTCACTCAATAATTCTTATATCAGTGGAGCTGGTAGATACATCATCATTTCATCAAACAATATACAATTCAGTCCTGCACTAAACAATTTTCATAAGTATTATGGAAAATGCATCTTTAGAATTCAATATACTCAAATCACAGCAACTAAGAGCACGGAATAATTCCCATTACCAAGCTATGCCTATTCATTCAATAGTGAGAAATGTAAAAAAAAAAAAAAACTATTAGAAGATGACAATGTATTAAAATATAAAAACTATTTATAAAAATAAAAACTATTGTTAATTGTAGAAAATCAAATACAAATTAATTGTAGAAAATCAAATATATACTGATAACTAAAAGGTTCATTATACCATTTTGCAAACTTTTATTTAAATCCAGTAACAAAAGTCAGCCTCTACCCTTTTACTCTTCACCTATAGCCACAGAGACTAACAGAGTGCAAGCCCAAGAAGAGTGCATATCCTCCTAGAATTATGTACAGAAGTTGTACATTAAAAGCCAGAGTACATTACCTTTTCTTACCCATCCCCCAAAAGGATAAAAAAATCACAATGTTAATATATCTGTGATAAATTTGAATTCATAAAGTATTTTACTTTAAATGCATAATGTAAAAAACATTTCTACATTATGCTGACAAAATGGAAAAAGTTTTTCACAAGTCATAAAATGAATTGTTTCTATTTGACAATATATACCTTTAAATAAGTTGTAACTCAAAGAAATCACTATATTTGAGAAATCTATAAAATGTTTAGATAAATAGTATAGTTGCTCTACTAAAGTTTTAGTATTATTTGTGTAATTTTATGTTACAATGGACACAAAATGATTTTCATCTATGGATAAAAACAGACTAAAAAGGATTCATATGTCTTCATACCTCATTGCTTAGGTGATTATAGTTAAATAGTCAAGGTACATAGAAATTAAATAACTTACCCAAGGTCATAATTAGTCAGTGGCAGAGCCAGAAATAGAGTTCAGGTCTCCTGATTACCCAGTCATTGCTCTCTGCACTAAATTCTACTTGACCCCGTAAAAATATTTGAAATACAAAAGTCAAAACAAAGAGAAAAAAATTGTCGCTAATACGTTATTATAGTTTTATGGTTTCACCGATTTAATTTTAAAAAGTTCAAAAGAGATACATTCAAATAACAAACATTTAGATTACTAACATCATATGTTTATCCCTATTAAAAAATGTGGACATATTATTTTAGTATGTGAACATATTCCATAGGTATACTATTCTTTGATGCTTCTTTAAGTTTGACAAGGCAAAATCTATATAATCCATAGAAAACAATGAAAAACTTTTGACAAAGATAATAGTGCCAAACTACAAGTTACACTAAGCAGTAGGTTCCAATTCAACATGTTTTTTATGTTACTACTTTTATTAGTACACACTATAAATATATTTAGCAAAACCCCAGAAGTTTTTAAATAATTAGAGTGATGAAAATCAAAATGCTCAGCAAGAACTTACTTCATATCAAATAGTGTCAATAAAATTTTTCTATAGATTTCTTCTATTTTTAAAAAAATTAAAGAGTATACAGTTTTATTTCCATCTGAAATGAATAAAAACAACAGAACAAAATACTTCTTGAATTATCATGAGGTTCTCAAGTCCATAAGTATTTTCTTATCAGGATTCATGTATTTAGAAAACTAGTAATAAGGTGTAAATACTTATATGCAAAAAATATTGTAATTGTTTTACAGAGCCCAGTAAACCGAAAATAACCTTTACCTACACTTTTGACCTCATATTCAAAATTCCATCCCTTTGACAGTTGGCTGTTCATAACCAAATAATTTACATTTCAATGTTGTGAGAAGGAAGATGAGAACAGAAACTGAAGGAAGTTACTAACGTTTCTTTCAAATATTCCTTGCCATTAGCATGCTAATGAAAGAACAGAGAAGTTACACTATCAAGAGAAATGATCCCCAAACTATTGCCATTGTGATTATACCATTCTTTTTCACCTAAGTCCTAATAAAGAACATATAAATACCACTTACAATTTCTGTTAATTTATTAATTTAAATGAAGTTAATAAAAATTGATTATTTCTTAAATCACAAATGAATAGAAACATTTTTCAAATTAAAATAATGAACAAATATTGAGCAAATATTAAAAACTTCTTATTAAAAGCTACATCAAGTAAAGTTATTTTTAAATAAAATATGTCAACATAAAATACTGTTCAGATACATTGGTATTTTAAACCTAATAAACACATGATTTTTCTCTACCACGCATTTAATAATTTAGATACACTATTCCTTCCTTAATACATCAAGTTCATCATGGAAGGAAAATTTTTTTAAAGAATTTAAACCACTAATGGAGACTGAGCCCTCATTTTAAACAAATTTGACATTAAGGGGAAAAAATAATCTGAACATTTGTACTTATAACAACAAAAATTCAACCTTATAGAGATAACTGAAAATGGAAGTGTTGACTAAGTAAATGAAACGTACTAAAATAATATGGATGTGAGCCAAAATTGAATATTCTTGCATGTGCTCAGATATTGTGTATTTCCTTAATAAAAAATTGACATATTTTTAACTATTTTAGAAAATACCAAAGAAATTATTTAATCTTGCTTAATATGTACAATGGGAAAGGAAGATAATATTCAGGACAAGAACATTATTAATTTATACATAATACTGTGTCCAAACCAAAAAAAAAAATTCCCTCCCCTCATGATGACAAGTTATATTATTATTCATATTTCAATTAACATGTATATAAACATGCATGTATATGTATGACACAGAGACAGTACCTAGATTTCTTTTTTTTAAATCAGTTGCCTCTGATTCACATATTCATACATTTATAAATTTTTTGAAGCAATGAGATGTCTTTTTGAAGCAATGTATCACATGTCCTCAGTTGTCATCATTTTTAGCAAGTACCCACTCACATTAGATTGTCTGACTAAACGTGAATGATTTAACATATGTCTCAACATCTTAATTATTTTCTTATATAATGAAATATGGATAATGTATTTAATGTTAGTTTTTAAGAATAACAAAAATGGCCTATTCTAAAACACTAAGACATGAATATTTTGTTTATGAAAGTACATTTCAAAAGAATTGTAAAATATGGGGCAGCTAGGTGGCACAGTGGATAGAGCACTAACCCTGGGTCCAGTGGCCAGATACAGATCAGGATGATTACAGAAACAAAAAAATATATAGTATATCATCCTAGGGAAAGAGAAATTTTGGCTTGACATAGAATGACAATTTTTACATGAATTAAAAATTCAGTAGGGTGATTTTCCTTGTGTAAAACATATACTTATTTGTTTCTATTATTTTCTATTTATATTATGAATAAGGTTACTTTGTTCTACAATAAAAATAAGAATGGAACTTTAAAAAATATAGCAATAAAATTTTAACACTTTAAAAATACCATCTTTTTTAAATTTGAATAAACTGAAATAAAAATCTATACCAAAATTTTATATTAAATTTTAAAATAGTGTAATAAATTTACTATTAACACCTTCCTTAAAAAGTATCTAATTTTAAAATGTCTAATAATTTATATCACTAAAGTGATAAGACATTTATAAAGCCAATCCAATGAAATAATTCATAATTATTTTCTCAGTTACTTTCTCTATAGGATTAAGAATTAGTCCCAGGGATAAAAACCATTAGTTTAAAAATGAAGAGCCCCATTCTTTTTTTATTTATCTTTAGAAACAGTAGTACGAGCTCAACCTTTAATATGCAATTACTATGTAAGTACTAGAAAAGTGAGGTCATTGAAACTAGAAAAATGCTAAAAATTACACAATATATTAGTGATGATGTTAAGCTACACATATAATTTCTTTTCAGATTACAAAGTATTTTCCTCACAACAACCCTGTGAAGGAAGGAGTCCATTATAACACCCATATTTACAAATGAAAAAAAAAAAAAAAAAACAGGTTCTAATAGGTTGACCTTTTCATGAATACAAAGCTACTGTCTGAGGCACAATTTGAATCTAAAGCTTGAGATGTCAAATTCAATGTTCTTTTACCTTCCACATGCTGTTTCAATGCAAACTTATTAAAATTTACATTTTTAAATATTATGATTACTATAAATCACAAAATTGCCTTATGAAGTAAGTCGTTATTGTTTATATTTCAAGAGAAGAACCAACAAAGATCAAAAGATTATGACAGTTTTTCAGTCATAGAGTATTCCTACAACAAAATCTGTGTACTGATTTGAGAGTTACCAGTTTTTAACAATCATCTAGAATATCAAAAATAATTGCATGGATATATTTTTGAACTGATTTTACTGGTATTAAGAACTCCTATGAGGAAAGCTCCTACAACAACTTAGGTTGACACCTATTCTACAATGACTTCCAAACACTCAGAGTTTAAGTGACTTTCCCAGGCTCACACAGAGAGTATATAAGAAGTAAAACTTGAAGTCTATATTTTCCTGGCTTCAAGATCAGAACTCTATTCATTATATTATACCATATCTTTTTGATGACACTACTGATAAAAAAGAAATAATAAGGGGAAAGGTAAGACATGTTATAATAATGAGCAGTACATCCATATATTAAATATGCACACATATAAAATCCTCATTTGTTCTATATGTCTCTTCATGTTTTATGTATTGGTTTTCAATTCCAAAGTGCAATATTTTAATTAGTTCTCAACAAAATTCATTTTTGTTTAATATAGCAAATTTTATATACGGGATAAATATATTTCTCATTCCACATGTTTTTATAAATGTCAGATATTTATTATCACAGAAGAAATTATATAAAATCATGAAACATATAAAAGCAAAAGGTAATAGGCAAGTAGGAATCTTTCATAATGTTAGCTTAGATATAATTTTTCTTACTTGGGTTTAGATTCTGAAATAAACATTATTCAACAGACCCTCATTTCCTAATTCTCCTGGAGCTACCAAAGAAAATTTCATCTTATCAAGTCTTTTGATCCTATATATGAATGCAGCTCTTTGGTTAGAGGGACTTATAGAGAATGAATACTTATACAATGCTTCCATATTTTGACTCTCAATTTTTTCATGTTCAACTAATAAAACAAAACATTACTGCGTGATACTGTTTTTAACAATTCAATTTCCTGTCTATGCATTTTCACAAGAATATGTGCATATATATATACGCATATATATGCCAAAATGTTAAGAAATTACAAGGTCTTTTTGTTTTTACTTAGAGATTGTAAGCATATTGTAATCTTTAAAAATTTTGGATGCTATGATATTGTTACTGCAGACTTGATGCAAAGAATCTTTGAACTATAGTTCATTGATTATGTTGAAGATTTTCAAAAGAGACAAAAAAGCAGGATAAATATTTTTTTGTTTTGTTTTGGTCCAAACCTTTGGTCCATAATTTCATTGGTGTAGGAATTTCAGGTAAGGTTAGCAATTGTTCTCAACTTATTGTATTGGAGAATTTACTTTATGTACTTTTCTATGTAAAGCATTCCATCCAAAGATTTGTCTTATTTTCCAATCTGTAGAATTTAGAATTTGGCAAATTCTACATCTTGAAAAAAAATAAGTGGCTTATTAGTTAATAAACAACTCAGAAAAGAGCATATTGATGACATCTAACTCTTTTTTATTTACTACATATATAATTCTCATATTAACCTTGCTTTGTCTTTCTCAGAGTTTACTTTTTATCTAAAAGTTTAAATATTCTAATAAACATAATTTTTCTTTTAGCTTCTTTCAAAAAATAAAAATGATCATGTAATAGAATTTTTCCTCATTTGTGCCATTTTACACTTGCTCATGACTTTTAAGCCTAAATTTTAGGATTTAGGAATGTGTGCACTATCTAGAACAGTTTTCCTACCATACATAATCATTCATGGACATATCCTATGCTACAAAAACAATTTTATAAATAGAAAAATTAATGTAATCTCCATTGCAGACATTACATTAAACAAAACTTAATTAGCAAAATATAACATACAACCTATAAAATAAAGTATCATGCTCGAGAAGTTTGTGACTTTGTATTTTGAATTATTTAAAAAATCAAATAAATATATTTTCTGCGTGGTTTTGATAGGTAGATATTTATATGCACAATATATGAGCACAATTTATGTGCATATATAATGACAAACATATGCATTTATGAAGAGCTACAGTGACAACTCAAGAAATTCAAGATTAATTAACTTTAAAATCAAAAGTTACATCACACTGTAAACTCAGGGGAGAAGGTTTTAAGTGCATTGAAGTGTGATATCACATATTACACAATGACTCTGTATGCGTGTGTATATGTTCTTATAAACAGACTTTTATACATATATATGTATGTAGTCTCAAAATGTATACTAAAACAGTGTGGTTTACAAAGCTCACACAAATATGTATGATAAATTAAATTGGTTCATTAAAAATTATGAAATTCATTTAAGCAAATTCTGAAGGCAAAATAAGATTTTAGAATGTACCATTTACACAAAGATATATACATATATGTACACATATCTGTATGTATAAAAATTTTACTATATGTAAATTCTGGAATTGGATTAAAATAAATTTCATAAACTTTCCTGAGACAATTTCTTTTATCACAGATATATTTATATCTATATCCACATATCTATATTATTTTTCCAGTGCAATTTGTGCATAGCCCTATGAGTTAGATTGATACAGTATATATTTTGAAACATTTTTCCTTAAAAAAAAATTTAGTAAATTTGGAATAATGCATATTAAGTGTGTCATTGAAGGGAAGTTTTCAGATCAACTAGCTCCTACACATAAATAGTGTTCTACAAAAATAAAAAAGGAAGTTAATAAGAACAATGCTTTTGGAATCATTTTAGGGATTTTTATATCAAATGCATTTCTACCTAATCCATATTCTGAAAAACTCAATGAATTTTTTTTAAAAAATGAACAACACATAGTAATATTTTCTATATAGTATACTTTACTTTCTTTTCCATTCTGAGGCTTACATTTTGCCCATTCTAATACTTGCTAATTCATTTGCCATTGAAAGCTAAAAGGAAGATCAAATTTTAAGTAGGATGTTTATTAATGATACTAACTTTCTTCTGCATTATGGATAAACAAAATAGGCAATATTTGACCACAATATAAAACCCAGTACACATGTGACTAGTAATCCTGATTTCAAAATAGGTAATTCATAACTGAAACATACCATATTTTGCCTAGATGAAAATGAATTTTTAATATTTCTAAATTGTGATTTCATGACAGTAATTACCTTACTATGCAAGTTATATCTTAGTGTGTTTGAAAGTCACATACACAAACCAGAAAAGCAGAGTAAGAAAGTAGTACCCAAGTATATGATTAAATATGCTAACATTAACATTAAACCAACAGTATTTTCCCCACAACACGTATAACTAATTTTTCTAATCAAGAATAGAAATAAAGTGTGCACATAACTAATCTAAATGGGCTCTACATACTAAAAATTATCACACCATGAGAAAAATAAGATAAAACAAGCACACACTCATTACAAAAAAGCATGAAATGCAATGTTTTTATAGTCTCATGCTTTTATGTGGTATTCCAAACCCTGACAAACCTGGCTCAGTTTGCTGTTTCTTTTTCGGCAATGGTTTGTCATCAGTTATTGTACCATTCACCTTTTTCTGCTGGTCTTCCCATGTAACTTCTGGCATAAACCAAGAGAAATCAGAACTTGTCAGAAACATTAATTAAAATGCATAAGAAGATACCTAAAAGCATTTCAGGGAACTTAATATATTCAAATAGCATTCTTGGGACAAAATAGTTTTGTATTTAGTAATTGAAGGATATTTTTTCCTATATGCTCTCAAGTATTCTTTATTGTACACATTTGTAAGAAAAATATTATTATTATGAAATGATTTATATTGCTTTTTAAAATCCACTGATTAAAACTTACAGATTTTAAAAACTATTCAAAATAAAATAATTAAAAATAACAAAATAACTTTTTTTTTCAAAAGTTTATATTAGATTGCATTACTTGATGTTAAAAAAAACTAATCCACCAACATTTTGCAACTCCCATTATTAGAAAAAATATTACTGTAAAATTAAATGAAATTTAGCTATAAAGTTTAACAAAGAAAAATATAACAGACTAAAAGGTTTTTTGTTTTTTTTTTTTAAATAAGACAAGAAAATAAAGATCCAGAAATGGAAAAATTCATGTTTCAAAAGATCACATGGTTAAATATTAAACTTGTTCATGTCCTCCACATCTTCATTAATGAGAAAAATGTACCAATGTATATATTAATCATTTCCATAATTGACTTAATAAAGATATTCATAAGAATAATCTTCAAGGCTTCTGAAAATCATTTATGGTAGCTACGTGACATAGTGGATAAAGTGCCAGGCCTGGAGTAAAGAAGACATCTTCCTGAATTCAAATCCTACCTCAAACACTTGTGACCCAGACCAAATCATTTAACCCTGTTTGTATCAGATTCCTCATCTGTAAAAGGAGATGAAGAAGGAAATAGACCCCGACTGTGTCTTGGCCAAGAAAACATCAAATGGATCACAAAGAGAATGATTGTGTAACAACAAACGTCTTGATTAAAAGCTGTACTAATTTTCACACATTTTACCCACGGGGTGTCAGAAAATATTCATTATACTAATAGATATATTAAAATGGTACAGCACTAAACTTCATTTCCTCCATTCCTCCTGTTAAAATTTCTCTCTAATTTCTCTCTGCTATACCACACAGTATTCTGCCCCAGTAAATAGGTATTTAGGGAATATAAACTAAGTTCCTTATAATAATAATAATATATATATAACATATATAATAAAAATATAATAAAACAAAATGTCATGATAAATCTGCTTTCTGTTTCACTGACCCACTGCCAATAATAATACAGTACACTCTAAAGTGTTAATCATTTCTTTCAGATATTTGTACAATTATATCCTATCCATTCATATGAATAATTAGGAGTCTAAATCTTTTCCAGTGCCTATTTAGGGACAAAAATACATGGCATAAATAAGAACAGGTTTCCTCTCAGAACCAAGATGAGAATAAATTGCATATACTTGTAAGTGGAGAAAGCTGTTCTGGAGGAATAGCATTATTAATATTTCACTTGTATGAGCTGTTTACTTACATTGCTAATGACTTACAAGAATCAATGAATGATCAATAACATTTACATGAAGAAACAATGTTAAAGGCAGTTGCTAGAAGAACTGGGAAGATTAGTATATTAGGTTTTATTTTTGATGATTTAAAAAGTACACTGCCAAACTCTAAGAACATTGGTAATTTTTTTGGTGATCAAAAGATTTAAAATGTTTGAGCCCTAATAAATATGTAATTTTATAATGTATCATTGAAAGTAGAGGGGTAAATGACACTAAGTAATATATACAATTTTATATTAACTAAGGAGTTACCAAACTATTTGCACTTTTTGTTACTACTTATCAAAAGTTACATAAAAGATTCCATAAAAGTCATCAAGCTTCTTCTATAGTTAATATTTTTGGAATATCAATTTATATAAAGATGTCTATAGAATGCTTGTTTTAAATAAAAATGTTGCTATTCACAAGATGGCAAGTAAGAGTCAAGAATTATACAGTTCCCAAAGCATAATATTTTTAAGAATTAAGAATTTTTTTTTAATATTGTAATGTACCATTCCTTCTTTGCTGTCTTAAAGCATGTCCAAGTCATATCTTTCAAAAAGAGAATGTCCTCTTAAACTATCCTTCTAGAAGTTACTTCTCTTTATGAGTCAAAATACAGAAATCTATCTTGCTTCTATTTCCATGCCTCTCATTTATTCCTCAACATTTTGCAATCTGGCTTCTGATCTCATAATTTAATTGTCTCCAAAGTTACAAATGATCTCTAATTTGCAAATCTAGTATTCTTTTGCCAATTATCCTTCTTTACCTCACCATTGCATTAAATAAGTTTGATTATTCATCTTCTTAGATATTTTCTCCTGCCTCAATTCTTCATTATTCTTACTCTTCTTTTTCCTTGAAAATGAAACCCCATCTCCAGATTCCATGTGTTTTCACTTACTGTCCCCTATGCATGGAATTATCTCCCTCTTCTTCTCTTCCTCTTGGTCTTGCTAACTTTCTTCAAGTATCATCTAAAACCTCATTTTCTTCATGAAGCTGTGTCAGGTCTCTCATCATGCTTTTGTCTTCTTTATCTATTTCCAATTTTTCTTGAATATATCTTTCTTGTACATAGTTGTTTGTTTGTTGTCTACCCCATTAAGATTGTGAGATCATTGAGAACTGTGAATATTTTGTCTTTCTTTGGATCCCCAGCATTAGCATGGTAAGCTGATACATAATAAATACTTAATAAATGAATGAGTGAATGAATAAAAATCTCTTCTTGACACCTTTTTGCCTGATCATCCTTTCTCAGTCTTATTCACTGGTTTACTGTCATGTCTCACACTGGGTATACACCAAAGTTTTTTTTTTTGTTGTTGTTGTTGTTCTAGAGCCTTCTTCCCTTCTCTCTCTACCCTTCATCAACACCTATGAATTGTCAGTTATTCAGATGACTAATAGATCCATAATCCAACATCAGTCCCTGTATTAAATTTTAGTTTCCTCTTATGAACTGCCTATTAAACATTTCAAACTAGATGTTCAATACATATCTCAAACTCAACATATCTAACAAAAATCATTAATTTCCTTATTCTTTTTGTTGAGGTCACTTATACTCTTCCAGTCTCTCAAATTCATAACTTTGGTATTATCATTAACTTCTATTCTTGTTTTCAATAAGCTAACTTTGTTTTTATATTTGTATACTCAGTATTTATTACAGAATTTAGTACATGGTAAGTGATGAGTAAATGTGTAATCATTCATTCAGTCAATCATACCTGATGAGTTTCAAACTCTTTCTATTTCTACCTAACTTTTTTAAAATTTGCCCTTTCTCTGTATACAATTACCATCTGACTTCAGGCTTTCTGATTATCTCTCACCTAGACTATTGCAATATCTTCCTAATTGTTTCCCCTGCCTCCAATCTCTCTCTACTCCAAAATATCTTCTCCACAATTTGCTAAGGTGATTTTCCTGAAGTGCAGAATTGACCATGTCACTTCTTTACTCAATAAGCTCTAATGGTTCTATATTATCTCTAGAATATAATAAACCTTTTGTTTTGGTTTTTAAAGCAATTCAGAATCTGGCCTTAATGTCAATGAGAGCAATATCAAAAAATCAATGCCTGCCTACATCTATTGTACATTACTCCCCTTCCATCTAGATTTATCTACTCATTACAAAGAACTCAATCTCTGTCTTCATGTCTTATCATTGACCATTTATTATATAAGGATTAATACACTTCTTTCTCCTCCTTACTCACAGAATTTCTTTACTTATTGTAAAGGGCAAGTAAAGCATTTCCTTCTAAATCAAGCCTGTCCCTGATCCCTCCAGCTGTTATTTCCCATCTTCCCTATTTATCTATTTTGTGTCGATTCTTTACTTATTTAGTTTTTTCTATACATACTGACATATGTGAATCTTGTCTCCTCCATAGAATATAAGCTCCATGAAAAAAAGTGTTTCATATTTTGTCTTTGTATCCCCATTGTTTATAATACTCCATATACAGTCAAGCATCACATCTTAAGCCCTCACTTTGTGACAAGAAGTGAAGAGTTTACATTCTAATTGGAAAGAGACATCCAAATAACTGGATAGATAAGAATATATCTACAGAATACAAGCAAAGTAATATGACAGGAGAAGGTCTTAGAAGGGGGGAACCAAGAAAGTCCTCTTAAGAATGTGGGGTTTAAGCTGAATCTTAAGGTGAAGGAAGCTAGAGGTAGAAGCAAAGGGTCAGAGAATTCCAAGCTCTTCCCAAGAGACACCAACTTAATGGAAGCATGGAGATAGAGATAGAGAGCTGTGATGGAGGAATAGCATGTAAACCAGATGGAACTGGATCTCATAGTATGTGAATAGGAATACTATGTAAGGACCTTAGAAAAGTTTGAAGGAATAAGATTATTAAGAGATTTAAGTATTAAACAGAAGTTTATATTTGAATATAGTAGGCATGTGGTACTTATTGATTGATCAATTGATTTTTTTTTTATGTTCAGAGAAGTACCTGACTCAGACTTTAAGATATAAACAATTCTTTTAAAATATTTTCCCTGAATGGATGATTAAGTTATGATATATTAATATAATAGAATAGTATTGTTCTATGAGAAACAATAAGCAGGATGATTTTAGAAAGACCTGGAGAGACTTACATGAACTAAGGCTAAATGAAGTAAATAGAAGCAAGAGAACTTTGTACACAGCAACAACAAGGTTATGTGATGATCAGTTATGATGGACATGGCTCTTTTTTAACAATGGGTAATTCAGGCTAATTCTAATAGACTTGTGATGAAGAGAGCTATATGCATCCAGAAAGAGTACTATGAGGTCTGAATATGAGTCACAACACAGTATTGTCACCTTATTTATTGTTGTTTACTTGTTTTTTTATCACTTTTTTCCTTTTTGATTTAATTTTTCTTGTGCAGCATGATAAATGTGAAAATATGTTTAGAAGAATTGCACATGTTTAACCTGTACTGAATAGGAGAGGGATGGGGAAACAGTAGCAGAAAAAAAAATGGAACACAAGGTTTTACCCGGGGGGATGTTGAAAATTATCTTTACATGTATTTTGAAAATAAAAAGCCATCATCAAAACTATTTTCTCTAAACCAACATATAGTGTTCGAAACAGGTTAATTTTTTAAAGTAACCTCATTTTCTAAAGCTGTAAAATTAGGAACCAGAATTAGGTCATCTCTAAGATTCTTTCCAATTTTAAAAAACTTTGATCCTATTATTCTTTGAAGAAAAATTCTAGCACTTTAAGCTAGGATGTTTGGAGAAGAATCATTTGTAAATTTCATATCTACTTTAAAAATACTTTGCAATAGAAGTTTGTGGTGACATATACAATCTTTTATTTATATACTGAAATGTCCATGTCTGTTGATTATTATTAAGTTCAGAGACACATGGTTTTCTTAATTTTCAAAAAAGATCTGATAATAGTTACTACAGTAGTTCAAGCAATAGGTAATAAAGAGTTAAACTAGAGCAAGAGCAGTAAATATAGAAAAAAATAAGAATAAAAATTCATTAGAAAATGTTAATTAAGTTTATGTTCCAGATAAGTATGTGTCAGGCATCATGTCAGATGACGGTGATCTGAAGACAAAAAAATGAAACATTTCATTCAAGGAATTTACATGCTACCAGGAAAAATGACATATAGGTATAAAAGTATATCTAAAAGTTATATTAATTTGACAAATGCAAGGAAAGGGTGATTTTATCTCAGAATTACTATGTCAACATATGAATATTTAAGATACATCAAATGTTATTAAAAGACTATAATGCCCACAAATATAAAGCATTTTTTGTTTTTGCTTAGGCAACTGAAATTAAGTGACTTGTCCAGGGCCACCCAGGGCCAGTGCTCTATCCTCCATGCCATCTAGCTGCCTCCCAAATTTAAAAAAAAAAAATCTATCCAGACTCTTTTCTGCCTACATGTCTTCTTTTCAGTATGATTCAGAATTTTCTCAACCTAGGAAGTTTTTTCCATTTGTGAATTATTTCCTTTTTGCAACTCATTTTTCTACTTTTCCCATGTAGTTCCAAATCATCTACTTTTCTTCTAACTGAAGTTGAAATGAGATAACCAAAATAAAAGAAGGAATTTTGACTTTACGAATAAATATTTAGTTTAATCAACACAAATTCATTTGATATCTTCTATAATTAGAAACCAGTTCTTATTTCTAACCAAATAATTGCTTTTCTTCCCAGCACAGAGATAGTATATCACTATTATATAAGAAAAAGTTAAACTGTAATAATAACAATGATACATTGTATTTCATGCATAATTTATACTTTTCAAAATGCTTTATTTAACATGTTATCTTTTTTAATTCCTATGGTGCAGATAAAATATAATCACTTTTCATACACAAGAAATCTGGATCAAAGAGATGTTATAAAGTTGGATCACATCCAACAAATTATTTAGATGCAAAACTGAAATGACTCTACAAGGTGAAGAGCTTTTGATGACTGTATACTACAGAGTGTGATAACTTCAGGGAGGAGCCAAGATGAATTCCTAGACAAAGATTCAAAGACTTAAGAGTTGAAAAGGGCCTACAAGGCCATATAATTTAACAGTATCACTTCCCAACTAAAGTAACCAAGATCCAGGAAGTTAAATTACTTGCTTTATGTCACAAAGTAGTTTGCATCTAAGATAGGCTTTGAACCCTGGTCCTCTGATTTTCTTTCTACTTTGCCATTCAGGTTAGGAAGAAAGAAACAATAATGGTCTTTCCCAAGTTGAATCTGTTACTTGGATCTTGGGAAATTTTGGTAAAAGGAAAGGGAAAAAAGTAAGGAAGAATTAAGGGAAAGAGAAATGAAATAAAAGAGCATAAAGATGCATAATATAAAATGAGAAATTTGTTACAATAAAAGAAAACTGGTAAAAGTTATCAGGGAAGAAGAGTCACAAATAAATCAGAAAAATTGATATGTTTCTTCTCTTGTGATGCTTTCAAAATCTGCTTCAATAAAAACTTATATTTCTTTCATAGCCTTCTTAATTCAGAAAAAAATACTTTTCTAAAAAGAAATTATTCTCTAGTTATATAATATGCACATTCTGTAAATGACACAGTGGCTTCAGGTAATTTAAGCTTGTGAACTTACTTATCTGGCAGGTAGGAATGAATGATTAGGCTTTTCATTTCAACTGAAAATTACCATTAAAATGTCTTAAACAAAATTGTGGGTTTAATTTTGTAGTGTTTAGCTTCCAAATGCTATAATATTTAATGCCCAGAAGAGCTCAAGAATATTGAAAAATTGGCTTCTAACAGATTTGGAGCATAGTGCATGAACTATGAAATCACAATTAGGAATTGGCCCTGAGATTTCACTAATACAGAGAACTCTTTGTATCTATACATGCTATTACTTTGCCCTTTATAATCTTAATTGTTTAGAGCATTAAAAGACTATGACATGCCCAGAGTAACTGGGTTATTGTTATTAAAGATGGTAATAACACCATAGATATTTATGGCACTTTATAATATATATAATGCTTTGTATTATCTCATTTGAGCTTCACAACCTAGTGACACAGTCACTGTTAGTATTATAATACCCATTTTAAAGATGAGAAAACCATATATATTTTATGAGAAGTTATATTATTGCCTATGTTCCCATGATAAATGTTAGAGAGAAGAGTTTTAACTCCAAATAAATTATTCTATCTACTACATGAAAAAAAAAAAAAAAACTAGTAGACAGAGAATTTCTTTTTTTTTTCTAGTCAACTGAATATTCAAGGTTACAGCAGTATAAATCAACAGAACTAGACCTAGCACTTCTGACTGCATAAGAAAAGCCATGGAAATTTATTTGTGTAAGTTTATCCTTACAGAATATAGAATTTCTTGAGGGCAAGGTCTGTCACATTTTTGTCTTTATGTCCCCATTATTGCATCTAGTGATTAGCTCATGGGGGATTTAATAAATACTTATTGATTGATGTAAACAAAAATGTCAAGGAAGCATAGAGAAGGCAGCTACTTAACAGTTATAAAAGGTTCAAAAATAGAAGAGAGTAGTGGAAGACTATAACCCAGGGTTATGACACTAAGTAATAAGAGAACAGTTATAATTTCAGCAAAATTAAGGATAGTTAGAGGAGGACATTTAAGGTTAAAAGGATTAGTTCTAATTTGGACAAGAAAAGTAGAGATAACTACAGAACATCTATGAAGAGATGTGCAGCAGACAGCTAACTGTACAAACTAAAGTTCAGAATACAAAGGGAGAGAATATAAATTGAAGAAATAATATTTATAAAGATAATAGCTGAAGCCCTAAGATTAAATGTGCTAATCAACAAAGAAAGTAAAGAGGATTGATAGTAGAACCCTAGTGGTATTCATACTAAAGAGATGGAGTTAGGGGTAGTTGATTAATCAAACTAGACTGAGAATTGATCAGAGAAAAAGGAGGAACATAAGAAAAACAACTGTGATGCAAGATAAGAGGAGTGTATTTCTAAGAATGAAAGTAGAAATCAGTGATGATGAGGACTGAGAAAAGGTAATAAAATTTAGGAGTCAAAAAGTCATTTTTAACACTGGAGAAAAGAGTATATTTAGAAAACAATTATGCAAAGTGAAAGTCCTGCATAGACCTTCTTAATCTTGATAAAATTTAATCAGATGCAGATTATAAAAAGCATACTAATATAGTGATAAGAATAAAGGGTTTGGAATAAGAAAGTTCTGGTTTAAATCCTGCCTTCATATGACCATGTGCATCTTAATTCAAATTCTTAAAGGCAATAAATAACAGATGAATTGCCAATCTGCATTATGAATTAAATGACCAGAGCAGAAGTTTCCTCTATCATTAGATACAGATATGAGTCACTTCCAACAAAGGACAAAAATGTACAGGGTTGGACTCTACAATTATGACAGAAATTAGTTCTAAATATTCACATTAATTACTAAATTAATTTAGGTAGGCTTTCCCCAAATTTCATAATGAAGAAAAGGAAATAATGCAAAGCAAAGGAAATGAAGGCTTAGCATATTTGTTACTGGACCCTATAATTAATTTTATTTTGTGTTTCTATTTTAATTTTAATTTATTAATGAATAAATTTTAGATTAAAAACAATTTTGAATGTTTTGGAAATAACTTATTTTATGATGAAAAATGAAAAAAGAATGTTAGTATAGTATTTTTCTAAATTATTGAAAATTATGATGGCCAAGTAACAACTATTTTTTCCAAAATATGATTTCCTGCTATGAGTATTAAAACACCTTTTCCTTTACTTTTAATATCTTTTTAAATGGTTGTTTGAATACTCTTTAATTGGGTTGGGTTCCAACTCAATCAATCAAATGAACCCAATTAATTTGAAATTTGACACTTTCAGATAGTATGACTAATTTTTAGGGATGGTCTGTTCAGAAACATGACAAAAATAAGAAAAAAAAGTAATCTACACATTTATATCAGGAAAATAACTAAAATTTTGGAAAACAACATAACTTTTGAACATTAAATCTTTACTATTGCTTTAAAAAGTAGTCATTAGCATTATAAATATTAATAAAAAGAGTATATACACATATAATCACTAATGACAATTAAAAACTTGCCTTTTTTCCCATTAGCCGGTAGACTTGACTGTTTTTCCTCATTATCTTTATAATATTAAAAACATAGAAGTAATTAATATTTAAGGTTATCAATGATCATTGATAAAAATAAAAACACCACCACAAAAGATTACTCTACATACTATGAAAACCAATGCATGCACTGAGTTTGACTTTTCACACACAAAATCTGACACACTTAGTATCTATACAGGTAAGTGGTAAAGAAAAAAAAAACAGAAAGCTAAATCAATTTTCTTTATTAATTTACTTTAAACTACTGAAGTTCTTTTATATTATTAATTATCATTAGGGAGGTATAATTTTCTAGGTCATCATAATTGATTTTGTTACAAAACTTGCCTTTTCTTTCATTAATTGATGGACTTTGCCCTTTTTTCTCATTATCTTTATGAAATTGAAAATAAACAATGAAAATAATTAATTTTTACTATTTAATGCCTTCATCATAAAATAACACAAATGATGATTTTATAGCCTTATAAAAATCTGTGTGTTGTGTATAAATTATGGTATTAATGTACAAAACATCATAGAACATAAGCACAGGAAAACAGGAAGACATTAACTCTACAACTTTATGTAACTGAGCTGATGGTTATGAAATTCCATAAAATGATAAAGGCAGAGTTATCTTGATAGTCTTCTTGAGATAATTAATACAGAAAAATAATAAACACATTATACTATAGTCATAAAATGACAAAACTTGCCTTTTTCCCCATTAACATATGACTGGTGATTTTTCTCATCTTTGTGACATTAAAAACAAAAAAAAAAAACTATAATTAATAATGGATTGAAGTCTGAAATATAAAACTATGCACACAATGAAAAGAAATTTACATGTGAAAATGCAGGTAAAAAAAAGAGTGGTTTTCATATAATTGTAGAAAAGATTGCATATTATACAGATATATATATATATATATATATATATATATATATAAAATACAACTCTATTCATGATGAGGAAACTACATAGAATTATTGGCTTAATGAAATTGCTTTTACAATTATGTCTACATTATCCAGAAAAGTGAAAGTGAAATTAGCAATTCAAACCAAATGTGAATTTGTTATGAATGCTGTTTTAATTCCAAAATGGCAGTTAATGAATTTCAGCAGTGTCTAATATTATTCTTTAATTATGTGACATGAAATCTTATTAAATGTCTTTTTCTGGATCTGAGATAATACTGGTAAAACTATACAAGAGATGACTAAGAATAAAAAGTCAAAATTATTTGCTCTAAAACACTTAGTATATTATTATGCTAATGACTAGTAATATTTTAATGACCAGAATTTTTTTATGCATTTTCTAGGTGACTATTATCCTCTTTTGGATTAAGTCAAGGAAAAAGGAAAAAAATCTATTCATTTCTAACTTGTTACTTCCTACTTCCTGATTATTAAAAAAAAAAATACTAAGAAATTAAAATCCTCAAAGAGGTTTTAAACCACAGGAAGAGGTAAGTTGGAAGACATATGACAGTGGATCTTAAATACAAAAAAGGATCATTGCCATCATAGAATTAGAATCAAGTGGGACTTTATAGATTCCTTAATTCAATTCTCTTTTTTTCAAATGAGAAAACTGAGACTGAGAAGTTTAATAACTTGCTCAAAATCACACAGATTTATTAAATGGTGGAGTCAGGATTTGAAACCCAGGACTTTGTTTCTAAATTTATCATCTTCTCCTTAGCTCTATATTGTCTCTCTGAAGTTAAATTAGTATAAGAAATTATTGTGTTTTCTATCATATCTTTCAGGTCAAACATGATAATTTACTTAGAGTAGCTATTGTTTCCATTTAGACAAGTATGAAATATGTTCTTAGAACTAGTTACTAAATATGACACATTGCATAAAACTTTTCTAATTTTAACTTGAAAAGGAACCTGTGTTGTTGTTGAATTTTTAATGTTTTTAATTTGGAGTGAAAATCATATGAAATCGAGTAGAAACAGAGTAAAGCACTCATTTAAACAATGGTCAAAACGGACCTGCCTTGGCTTCTTTCCTTTGCTTTTTTTCACCCTGCTCTTCCACATTCTTGTTTTCTTTATTAAGTTCTGTGTTCACATTAATAAAAATCAATGAGAAAACACATATGTTGTTACATGATTATAAACACACACACACACAAACATACACACACACATACATACATAAAGTTAAAAACCATGGTTTAAAAAAGGCTTTCTTGCCTTTCTTCAGGGTGGATACTAAAACCTTAAAATTTTCCTTTATCATCTCAAAATTCTGATGTAGCAGATACCAGATATTTTTATTATTCTGTTATTACATAATGAAATCATAACCTTGGAAATTTAATAATTATCTTCATCAAAAGAGAGATGACAGACGGCCAACATAAAGGAAAAGAACAATGTATTGGTCTAGACTTTCCACTTGTCATTCCACTGGTTCTTGAAACAACATCATTCCAAAAACTTATGAAGTCCCTAATTGACAATTTTTTTAAAAGTTGAGTTTCAAAATAACTGCAACTTAAAATATGAAAAAAATATTAGGTGAAAAGTAAATGAAAATGTTAATGTAACTTTCCCATATACTTTAATATACATTAATATAGTAAAATTTAAATAAGAGGATCAACTAGAAAAGAAGACAGAATTGAACCAAATCTAATGTATCTAAAAAGATTTTTGCTATTGGATGCTATTTCCTTTGCACAACACAATCTTCAGATTTTTAAATATTTTTATATTGCTGCTTTTGAATAGATGAATTATAGTGTCTATGGATTTTAGAAAAGTAATATTGCTATATACACAAGTTAGTGAAGGTTATATAATAATCAATGATCATACTTATTTTTATTTTCTTGGCAAGGTGATATCACAATATAAAAAATATATCTAAAATTGCTTTGTTCTTTTGCAACTACCAAAATATCTTAGTTATAATTTTTCCCAAGACAGTATTTTAGTCACATTTTAGTTCAGAAAACTGAAACATTCCTTTTGATTGCTTTGCTTAAGAATACATTTTGTTAAGTCTAGACTTGTTTTGTTATTTTTCCTAAATTATTTAAAATGCCAATGAATATCGGGATTGTTTTCAAATATTCTATAGTTAAATTATAAGATATTCTTCAAAGATATAAAACTACAAATTCCCTCCAAATAATATCCAATTAATTGTAAATATCAAATAGTGAGAATTCAAAACTATTTTTATGAAAACAGTGACATTAACAGCAATTTATTCTCAACGGCTTCACTCTAATATCCTAAAATATAATGATCACTGAATCTTAAAATCAACTCTTAAAAAATGCTATCATTAAAGAAGTTACATTTTGTTCATTATATATTAAAAGCATTTTTCCCAGGCTCTGTCCTATGTCCCATTTATCCCTAGGTAGATGATTTTCAGTTCTATTACTATGTAGCCCTATCCTCTCCTACTACCTCCATTATCTTATCTCATCTCAACAAGTACATATTGAGCAGCTGCATAGTAGAGTAAATAGAACATTGGGCCTAAAGCCAGAAAGATTCAGGTTCAAATCCTGCCTCAATCATTTGCTAAATGTGTGAAGAACCTGGACAGCTGCCCTTTTTGTTTGCCTTGTCTTCTTCCTTTATAAAATAGGATGGTAATAGCATCTACCTTTTAAGGATTGCTGTAAGAAACAAATGAGATACTTATAAAACATCTGTCACATGGTATTTGCTACATAAATGTTAGCTATTATTATTAGTAATTGCCACTGATTGGACAGCTCAAATTTAATGTAATATAAATATCTTAGACTCACTGTATTCAAATTTAAACTCATTTCTTTATCCCACGTTTTCCTCTTTTTAACTTTCCTATTAGCGCAAGGGCACCACAATGAGTTTACACTCATGCTCACAGTATATTTATTATTCTCAATTCCCCATTCTCTCTCATTCCCTATAATCAGTCATCTAAAAAGCCTTATCAATTCAACCTTCATCATCTCTGGTACAGTATTCTTTGTACTCTTTCTTTACTATGAGATTGCTGACATTCTGATAAAGGACCTCATCACCTCACAGCCGAATTACTGTAATACTTCACTGGTTGGTCTACTTGTATTAAGTCCTTCTCACTCTAGTTCCTTCTCCCTTCACCTGTCATCTTCTGAAAATGTAAGTCAGACCATGTCAGCTGAATATTCATTATACTTTAGAGTCTCCTTATTATCTTCAAAATTAATTGTAAAATTTGGTTTGGCTTCTAAGCCTTTTCATAACCTTCCTCTTTCCAGTTTTCTGACATTCTACTCTTCACAAATAACTTGTGAGCTAGTTACATTTACCCTCTTAATGTTCCTCACACAAAATACCCCAACACAACTCTACTTAATAAATCTTTGTTGACCTGAATGTAAAGTGTATATGTGTGTATATACATACATACATATACATATATGTATGTATGTATATGCACATACAAAGAGAAAATCATATTCTTTCTATAATTTCAGAATACTTCAGTCTGATTCTAACAGGGATTGAGTAACCATACATCAAG
The DNA here is from genome assembly GCF_902635505.1 of Sarcophilus harrisii. NCBI lineage: Eukaryota > Metazoa > Chordata > Mammalia > Dasyuromorphia > Dasyuridae > Sarcophilus > Sarcophilus harrisii. The sequence continues at coordinate 586,233,781 of NC_045426.1, read as the reverse complement.
TATCTTATAAAGAACATAATTATTGAAATAATAATGGTGGAGAAGTGGAGGGAAATTTATATTCAGTTGTTGAAATTAATTGGAAGAAAAAAACATTAAAAATAGAAAAATGTATTGTTTATTTGCGAGAACAAGTGAATTAGTAATATCCAAAGTTTCCCTCCCCCCACAACTAATGGTAATAGAGGGAGTAGCTGATTATATACATGAGGAATAATGATTTAACCTTACTTTAATGAGCTAATCCCCTTCATCCTTCCCAAAATAAATAAATCCTTTATTATTGATATTGAAGGAAAGGACCATTGAGCTAATCCAACATGATTTTCTTCATCCTTGATTCCTCAGATTATCACTACACTACTCAGTGAATAATCCAATTTATTACCAACAACTTTAAATTTTAGCTTTCTAACAATGTAACTATTGTGATTGAAGCTGTTATCACCTGGACTATTCACAAGTCTACTGGTTGGTCTAACAATCTAACTATTCAGCTTTCAAAATGATCTCCTAAAGTACATTTGACCACATCACTTCACCTTCCTCCTCCAAATCCCTCAATAAATTCCAGTGGCTATTACTTCCAGGATAAAATCATCTGTTTATCATCAGAGATCTTCATATCCTTACCTTCCCACCTTACCTGTCTTATACCTTACACACTCCTAATCTCAAACTCTGTGAGATCTAGTGCTAATGGACTCCTTGCTGTTCCTAAAACAAGACATTTCATTTACCAAATATAGTACTTTTCTTCAACTGTTTCCTATGCATGAAATGAGCTCCTCTTTCATCTCTGCCTCCTGGCTTCCCTGGCTTCCTCCAAGTTCCAGCTAAAATTCATAAATAGACATACTTTTACCCTGGTCAGAAGAGAAGCCTTTCTTTCTTCCAATGAGAACAGAGAACACTGTAAAAAAAAATCATCTGTATTCTGGGCTTTCTCCTACCTCATTAGTTGACATGAATGGATATAGAAAAGGACATTGATGAAAGAGTCTTTTTTTTTTTTAATTCTACCTTCATGGAAATTTCAATTGATTCTAGTTGTCTACAAAAGCATTAGCTCTTTGTAATATTAGAGCAATACACTACAGCTGAAAATATTTTAAGACGCTCAGAAAAAAATTGGTACTTTTCAGGTGAGCATTTGTCTGAAAACCTTTCATATAGGGGGCATGGTGTTTCATATGAATAAAATTTACCTCAAAGTGAACTTTGCCTTTAAAGATTTTTTCCTATTATAAAATATTTTCATTTGTTACTTGAAGTGTTAAAGTGAGAAATATATTATGAATATTTCTATGAAATACAAATTGATTCACCATTATTTATATGTTTCCATTAAAAAAGAGTTCCATTAGATTAAAAGATTAATTTTTTCTATAAAACTGATTTTTCTTGACATATTTTTTAATACAAGTGATTTTCAAGGAGATCACTGTTTGAATTTTATTTGATAACTGTATCATATAACAATAAGGAAAAATTCCAAAAGGAGACAAATAAATATGAGTTCAAAATAAATCACTCTTCCTCTCTTCTCTTCCCCTCCTCTTCCCTTATTTCCCCTCCTCTCCTCTACCCTCCTTTCTTTTCCTTTCCTCTCACTCCCTCTCACTCTGTGTATAAATACATACATACATATATATGCATGTGATAAAGTACAACAGAAGGGAGATGATGACTTTCTACAAAATAATAATGATGACAAATAATTACTAATATTTGCATAGTACTTACTATGTGCAAAGTATTCTACTAAGTATTTTTCAAATATCTCATTTAATCTGCACTGTAACTCTGGGAAATAGGTCCTATTATCACCACTTTACAGATTAGGAAATGGAGGCAAACAGAGTTAGGTGAGTTGTCCAAGATCAAACAATGAATAGATGGCTGAGGTTAGATTTGGACTTTTCATCACATCAGACCTGGCACTCTATATACTACACCATTTAGCATCCTCCCTCAAATACATTTCTTTACTAGTCAATTTTTAACTCAACATGTTAAAGATTTTTTTATATAAAAACAACTAATTGCAAAAATAAAGTCCTGAAAATCCCATTAGAAAATCAATTTACCATTATCTTTTAATATAAATCCACATCCTTAATATTTTAGTGATTTCTTTTTTAAAATATAGAGAGATATGATCAATTTTCAAAGTGTTGATCTTCCTTATATTTTATTAATGACTATATATTGTGTAAATTAATATTAGAAATGGGATTTTCCAAGACCTTTTAGAGATAATTTGAAAAAGCTTATTTAGGAACTTCATTCAATAGTATATTTTTTCAGAGAGAAAGAAATACTCTGTCTTTCTCTTTTCTCTGTGTGTTTCTCTCTCTCCCTCCCTCCCTCTCTCTCTCTCTCTCTCTCTCTCTCTCGTGTGTGTGTGTGTGTGTGTGTGTGTACATACATATGAATGTCTGGACTTGTAATTTCTTCAGTATAGGAAACTCTTGGTAAGAAAGCCCTTTGCAAATACAGACCAGCAACTGTTCTACAAATTTTAGAGAAGTGCTTGGAAAACTCAGTAGTTAAATGACTTGCCTATAGTCATATATTTAGCATGTATCAGAAAGTAGACTTCAGTACAATAGAGCTTTCTAACTCCAAGGCTAGCTCCTATATCTACTAAGACATTGGGTCATCCCTCTTCTTCTCTCTCCCTCTTCCTTTCTCTTTCTTCATCTATTTTTCATATATACATGTAAATATTTAATATACATACCCACAGATATATATATATATATATATATATATATATATATATATATATAAAACAGTAGTCTTACTAATAGAAAGGTCTTTTAAATTGAGACTTTCAGATCCATAGTAAAAAGTGAGTCATCTTAAAGTATCTTAGATTTAGAGCTAGAAGACATTTAGCATATCACCTTCATTTTAAAGATAAGTAAATAGTTGTATAGAAAGTTCAACGGATTACCCAGTCATATAGGTAGCAAAGTCAGCATTTGAATCCAAGTCCATTGATTTCAAATATAGCACTTATCTTACTATTCCACACTGCCTTTCATTTCCACTCAACTTTTTCTTGTTCAAAAATAATGTCTATATAGTAACATACCAGAGTGCTAGTCATAAAAGCATTAACATTCACATCCATAGTATCTACTTAGAGTAACCACAAAAAGTCAGTTAATCACAACAATGTCATAAACTAGTACCCAAAATGTTTTCAATAGAACATAGTTATTTATTATTGTACTTGTTCTTCATAAGTTATCAAGATAAAACTGAAAATGTTAAAATTAGCCTCTAAGCAAAATTATTCTTTTTAAAAGCACTTTCTAATCCCTTCTACCATAGCTTTTCTTTTTTCATAAGTGTTCTTAAGTAAGAGTACCTGATTCAGCCTCTCTATATCCAGAAAGAGATAATTTTCTATCTTCCAAAAATTGTATAATGTCAAGATGATACTATTTACATAAATAAATTTCCCTCACTTCTAACAAATTCATCTTTTTTCATGTTACAATACAGCATTGATAAAATATCCACATAAAATTTAACTTTTTATATTGCTAGACATTAGCATCAGGAAAAATGATGCAGAAAATATATAGTAAAGTAAAAAAAAACTTTTAAAGTTTTATTTTTAAGTACAAATTTAATATCTGACATAATATAATAAATACTAATTAAAATATTGATGACATACATTTGAAGTAAATATAGATCCTCAAAGACATAAACACAGACTGCAATTGATATCTTTGCTTAAAGTCTTATTCTAAGCATGGAATACTGATTAAAAGTGAAATTTATTAGAGAAAAAAATTAACCTATTGGTATTAGTAAAAATTAAAAGTACTTGACTATTAGCCATAAAATTTTTTTTACTAAACTAATAAAAGTCTATACAATGAAGGAACATCAATTGCAGTTGGGTTTATTTTTGCTTACACAGCCCCCCAAAAAAGGCTTTCAGCATAAAACAAACCCTCCTTTATGTACAGACCTTCATAAGGTTCTATCTCCTTGTCTCCATTGTCTAGGGAAAATAAAACAAAAACAAAACAAAAAGGGAACCAAAGGACAGGGGTTAAAAACAACAGAAATATTATATAGAGGCACAGTATGCATCTTCTCAAAAGGAAAATAAATATATGGGCATTTCAATATACTTTCCAAGTCACATCCACTAACCAAATGAAGATTCTCAAGTTATTTAATTAAGTAAATTAGTAAAGATGATTATTATACTCTATTTCCAAAAATGTCTTTTAGTGGATACCATTTATATGTGTATAAATAATGGTTCTTATGCCAAACTATGATAGTATTAAAATATCAGTACAACATGCATTTTTATTTTTATATTATTACCTTTTCTGATATTCCAGTTTTGAGAAGGATCACCATAGTTGTGCACCATCTAACCGTCCTTTGCAGTTGTATGAAAATTGATTTGACTAATTACTCCTTATAACTAACAACAAGTATTCAAATTTATTCATAGCACCAAAACTACCATTCAGCACATTCTTTAAGAATATTATACCATTTATTTTCCCATTTTTGATGCAGTAATAATTTTCAAAGTGATCTACATAGAAAATTTATGTGGCCTATAGTAAATGAAAATATTTTGCCAAAATAATGAATTATATACTAATACAAACATAAATGATGATAAAGAACATTTAAAAATTAATGCAAAAGAATAAAGAAAATCTTTATTCACCTTAGAATCCAATGGCATTTCCTAAATGACATAATTTAATATAAAACTTACTTCTCTCCAAGGTCCCCTTTGGCGGGAGCTGTGGGAGCTGTCGTCCCCTGCGTCCTGCCACTGGAGTACTTGATGGGCTTGTTTGGACAGACCCAGTTCGAGGATGAGACCTACAACATATATTGAAGAAAAAACATAACTTGAATACTCAAAACTAAATGTAAGATTTTTAAATGAAATTGGTACATGATACCTTTATTAATGCTAATTTAAAGAAGTTTAGTTTTTGATTTAAAAAAAAAAGAGAAAACACTAACTAGAAGGGAAAAAATAAAATAATGACCAATATCTAAATACCCAAAGATGTTAATATTGTTGCGTATTGATATGTACACATACATACACACTCACATGCAAACAAACTAGTACAGCAAAGTTAATGGAATTACTTTTACAAAATTAACATTCACAAACTAGATGAAAGCAGAAGAATTCTGTAACTCAGAAATGTGGTGATATTTTATTTTTCTTCCTACCTAATTCCAAATTTACTATAATTTTCTTTTTTTGGGGGGGGGGGTTCCAAACTAATATGCAGGCTCATAGAAATAGTTTCATTTGTAAAATAATTCAGGAACTTAGAATAAACCAGTGAACAATTTAAAATGTAGCCAGAAAAGACAGTTAATACATAAAATTAATGTCAGCATAAAAAGTTTTTAAAAGTTCATTTGATGTTATTATGATGACTATTCCATAAGCGATGTCTAATGGACACAAACAATTTCTCATTCTGTAGGAGAAGAATATGATGGTTATGATGTGTTTTATGTGGGAAATTACCCAGGACTCCTGATAAATGAGAAATCACGAAACAAATGTAGTCAAACAGTTAATAAACAAATTACAATGGTAGCTACACACTATTATATCTATTGAATATAAATAGTGTGTTTACACTGAAGGGGTTAGTATCTAGTGGTACTGATGATCAGCCAAAGATGATAAGATATACCAATTAGCCACTGGGAAAATAAAATGGTATGTTGGAAGGGCAAAAGGGAGGTTAGTCTGATTGATTTGTCTTTCACCTCGATAAGGCAGGTGAAGGAGGGGCAGATCTTCCAGTCATTAATGAAGGCATCGACCTCATGAGGTTTGTATCAGGACGCTCAGTGGATCTGGAGCGGGAGGTGGTCCGCTCTAGGACAGGCCGTTGTTCTGTTGATCTGGATCTGTGATATGGCTGTCTATCTGCTGCTTCACAATTCCTGTAATGTTAGTCAAAAAGCAGCTCAGTTGACCTTTACCTCTTCTTCTTTTGGTTAAATTATGATGCATTAAACTGATTTTGAGAAAAGTTACTGTTAAAAGTTATGGAGCACATAAAGAAGGAGCCACCATTATTTTTCCAACATTTTTGAGCATACTTTAGCTTCTGAAGAGCATATAATGATACAATTCTGCCTTCAACTAAGTATCAATAAATTTAATTGAAGGCATTAGAAGTTGTTTAGGAATAATAAAGGACAATAATTGTTCTAGTATTTGCTCCTGAAATCAGTTTTATGAATCATTATCTACAATATTTCAAAAAGTTCAGGAATAGCATATTCCTTTTGTAGCATCTTCCAAAGGTGGGATAGGGAGGAAAAAAAAAAAACTATATATGCATTATTTTCCAAGTCGCTAAAGTAGTGTAGTCAGTACAGCAACAAAGTTATCAAAATCATTTGGAATAGTCAGTAGATAATGATGAAATCTAAAAGTTCTACATAAGGAATCAAATCAGGGTTATGAAAAAGCAACATGGCTTTTCAGAGGACCTGACTAATTCTGAAAGTCATGTTTATGAATGAAGCCATGGCTATATGATTCATACTAAATAGATAGATATATAGGTAGAATGATAGATAGATAGATAAAACTAGTCAATTTGTGTCAGCCACAATCTTTATCATATACTACTATCACATAAAAATAGAGTAGTCTGATAGATGATTATATGTTAATAATGTGCAGCTTTTCATATGATAAGGCCTGTTTAGTTACACATAAAAATAAATCCAGATCTTAATCTTTGTCAAAAATAATGGGTTGTAAGCTTTTTAGTGTCAATGTTACACCAATTCAACATGTTTACAATAGTAATAATAGCAGTTTGGGGTTGAGAACAATATGTAGTAGAATCCCATTATAATATAGCTTGTTATTATATACATATAGATTTGAAATTAAATAATTTCCCCAACACAAATCTATTCACATTAAATGAAAAATAGTATTCTGAAAAAGTTCCCCTGTTAACAGTAAATCCTTTCAGGTCATAAATATATTAATAAATACTATAAAAGCAAAATAAAAATTCTCTAAAATAATATTTATAGAATATATTTTATATAATGAGAAATTGGATGATTGGTACATTTTTCTGCATTCTATTTACATTAGGTAATTACATTGAGATTTAAGTGAACTTTTATTATGCTTTAAGTAAAAATTTGTCAGAAAGGGATTTAATTTTTTAATCTTTATTAATCTACTAAGTCAGTAGCATTTCTCTTAACATCAACATAGTATTTTAAAAGAAGAGAGGAAATAATTAGTGTTAATATATGACAATTACATGGTAACTTACACCCATATCATTATCTCCATCAAAACATTTCAGGGGATTGGCATCATAAAGCTAATAATAGAATAAGTTGGGTTTGGTTAGGGGAAGGAAACGAGTTGGCAAAGGATCCCTGAGATGGGGCAGGGCAGAGAGTATTGCAGCATAATTGAACTGAATCAGACAGAGCAAAGTGGTAAGATTGAGGAACAATCCATTAATCCATTAATATTGCCAATCCATTAATAACAGTGAGAGGTGATATCAGGCAATATTATGGAAGATATGTCTGTAAATAAAAATTATTAACACTTTTAAAATAATCTTTTACAAAAGAAAAACAAATGCAGGCAGCTTCTCTATGCAGAATGTTAAGGTTTAAAGAAAGTTATATTTATGAAATACCACTTTAGAGAAAACATTATTTTAAAATGCTAACCACTCAATTTATAATTTTTACATAAATAATTTTACATATCTTTCCTTCAGTTGTGAAATATGGAGTAACATGCTGGTCTAAACTTAGTTTCTTTGCAAAATATTTTTAAGTTTTTCTACCAATTTTTATCAAATATGGAAGCTTATGACAATTTCTGCTTTTGGCTTTACAGATCTACTTTTCTACTTTTTAAACCAACTTCAAATGGCTTTGGTAAGTGAATTGGTAAGATTATGTTTTCTCATAAAAGGAACCAGATTGTGTTTTTTTTAATCATTGAGAATATTTTCTGTAGTATCTGTTATTTAAATATTTTTCTACAATTTTCTATAATTATCCTGTGAATTCATCCTGTGAATCCAGGAGTTCCCTCCTCCACATGTTCATCTAGATTCATAATTATTTTACAGCTAGTTTTATTTCATATTCCAAAACTAGATTATTTAAGATCCCTATTTTTCTTCAGTCATTTGGGATAGATAATGCATTTTTAAAATATTCTTATGCTTCCTCATGTAGCCAAATCTTATATCATACATTTTGAACAAAAGTTAATGATAATTCTTTTTGTTCTAGTTTTGATTTAACTTGTTTATTTGGTATTTTGTTATTATATTATTTACTTTATTCCCTCTTCTTTTTAATTGGGCTGGCTAAAAATTAATCAATTTTGTGATTCTTTTCAAAGAAACACTTTTAATTTTGCTTACCATGTGCACAGTTTCCAAATTATCTGTTTCTAATCTAATTTCAATATCTTTTTTGTACTTATTCCAGATTTATTTGTTTACTCTATTTTTAAAATTCATATCCATTTAATGATTATTCTACTTTTCTATTTTGTTCATTTATTTGTTTCTTTGTTCATTTATTTATTTATTATTTTGTCCCTCAAGACTCCATTAACTGCATCCCAGAAATTTTGGCATGGTGTTTCACCATTAGCATTTTTAAGCATAATTATTCACTATTTCTATTATTTGTTCTTTGATATACTTGATATTTAGAATTTCATTGTTAAGTCTCCAATTGATTATGTCTTTTTTAACTCTAAATTGTTTACTATTTTAATTGCATTATATCCTATAAGAATATGTTTACCATTTCTATATTTTAGCATTTATCTGCACTATCTTTTTGTGCTAATACATGGCCAATTGTTGTTCCATATGGTACTGAAGAATACACATATTTTAGCAATGCAATTTAGAAGATGCCATATATCTTTTAACTCTAGTTTGGAATTGGATTGATTCAATATTCTATATTTTATATATGTATTAAAGCTGTCCAAATCTGACATAAGCATTGAAATCATACATTATTATTTTAGTGCTGTCTCTGTTTTCTTATATTTCAGTTCATGTTTTTCTGCATAGGTACAGATGAATTTGGAGAATATAATATTTTATATTTATTTTCTAATAATTTATTTTCTAAAATTTCTTTCAGCATAAGGTAAACTTTGCTCATCTCTATGTTAAGAGTTTGGGATTTTGATTTGTCCAATAGCATAATTTCTACTTTTGTGGTTTTTATTTATTCATCTAATACATAATAAATGTTGTTCTAGTATCTCATTTTGATTTCTGCTATATTTTTGCTTTTAAGTGTGTTTCCCATAAGCAAGATATTGCAGGATTTTGTGTATTTTTAGTCTAATCTGACACTTTCAATGGGATTATTGAATTTTAATGGTATGAAAAAGAGATAGATTTTTTCCATCTGTTGGTAATGCTTTTTTCTATATTTTTCCCTTTTTCTTTACCTCTCTTCCATTATGTTTGCTTAATTTGCTTTCTTTACTTAATTTATTCTAACAAAGTGATTTTCTCACATTCTTAAGCTTTCTTTTTTCCCATCTGTCACTTTTTCCCCTGATTTTAAGATTTTAGTTGTCACTAATTCCCTTTTTCTTTCCTTTACCTAGTTATTTAATTACTTTTCTTTTTCATCTCATAAATGCATGTTTCTTTCATCTTTTTAAAAATAATTCTGTTATTTCCTTATAGATCTTGCCTTTTCTAGCTTGTATTTTATTGTTCTTTACTCTTAGAGGTAACAATTCTTATAAAAGCTAGAGTGGATAGAAGTATTGCCTCATGGTAGATATTTCCTATTGTCCCTGATCATAAGTTCATTTATAAGCCTTATTCCATCATGAACTTGCCCTGAATTTTCCTTTCTGAGTCCATACTCTCCCACCTTATGGATGCCTGGTGTCCCATAATGCCTTTTATTCCCCTCTCCTAAGACATGATGTATTATGCAAAGTGCCCATTACAAAATAAATCTCACTACATGAGGTTGCTTTTCAATAGGATTCCCTCCCCCCACTGAATTTGAATTTACCATTTTTGGTTTTGTTTTAATTTCTTACCTTTTCACTTTTACCTACTCTCCTATAGTTCTTTCAAAGAAATTATAGCAGGGATTATCCCTTTGCTACTTACATTAAGTTGATTAGGTATAATACACATTTTTTTTTCCATCTTCACCCTTCCTTCTACTATTTTAGTAATCCAGCTATTCTGCAATTTTGTCCCAGAGGAAAAAAATATTTGCCTACATCCAGGCAAGTTGTAATATTTAGCTTATGGTGTTTAAACCCTATTATTCCATCATCATTTCTCTTCAGTTAATACATTTACCATTACCAATTTATGTACATTTAGAAAGAAATTTAATAGTTCCTCTACTATTATTTTGTTTTATCATTGTTAAATTTCTCAGGTGTTCTTTTTTCAGGTTTTTTTTTTCTGTTTATATTATCCATCAATGGAGTAATATTTTGTATCATGTCCTTTTAATGGTGGCTATATTTACTTATCTTTCATATGTTTATGTTACATGGTATAATTGTAAAGAGGATAATATGCTCATATCAGTTATCTATTTTGAGAATGCTACAAATATTTATTATTGAAAATCCTTTTTTCATTTCTCCCCATGCTCTGATTTATGGAATATGGCATTTTGGACAGCACATTGAAATTTTATGCTTTGGGGAAATTTGTTCCATTCTTTTCTGTCATTTCTAGTTGGTACAGAATGGTCTTATGTTATTGAAAAATCATTTCCATTTAAATTTCTATTATCTAGTCCCTTGCCAAATTTGTTGTTTGTAATTTAAATTTAACAACAGAGTATCGTGGAGTTTATAGCTTTTTGGTGAAGTGGGGAGGGTTAGAGGGAGAGATTTATGAATGCTTTAGTTTTTTAGAACTCCTGTGAGTTCTAAAGTCCTGTGAAATTTTTGTGTAATATTTCTTATATTGTGATGTACAGGTTTTTTTTTTAATTTTTAATAGTCATCTGGAATCTTAAAATTGTCTTCATACATCAGAGATCGATTTATTCTGCTTGTAAACTAAAAATGTAGTTTTAAAATTTCTTTTTATTTGAATCTATGCCCAAAAGTTGATAAAACTGTGCATTCCTTTTAATGCAGCAGTGTCAATACTGAATCTGTATCCCAAAGATTTAATAAAAGAGGAGAAAGGACCCACATGTGAAAAACTGGTTGTAACAGTTCTTTTTTGTGGTAGAAAGGAATTGAAAATTGACTAGATGCCCATCAATTGGGGAATGACTGAATAAGTTATACTATATGAATGTAATGGAATAATATTTTTCTATGATAAGAAAGGATGAACAGGCTGATTTCAGAAAAACCTGGAAAGATTTAGGTGTATGATGCTGTTATTGTTTGTCCTTCATTCTCAGAGGGGACCGTGATATCAGGGAGGTGATGTCTTGACATGCAAGTGAATTGGATTTAAGTGAGGGAGATCTATGTAAGGTCACCTACCTATTTCCCTCTCCAGAGCCTGTCTCTCTCCACTGATAATTCTACTGCACACAGTAACAACGAGATTATATAATGATCAACTATGATAGACTTAGCTCTTCTCAGTCATACAATGATCTAAGTCAATTCCAACAGACTTGGAACGGAAAATGCCATCTGTATCAAGAGAGAACTATGGAGTCTGAATGCAGATCAATGCAAAATATTTTCATTTTGGTTTTTTTTTTTTGCTTTTTCTTTCTCATGGTTTTGTTTTGATTTTTCTTTCACAACATGATTCATATGGAAATATGTTTTAAAATAAAATATCTTTGCATTTTCCATACTTTTCCAGATTGTCCTTCATTTTTGTAACTGCATTCCAAATAAGCAATTCTCTCATTCTGTTGCAGTAATCTTGCACAGGAGATTCAAATTTTTCTATTCTATTAATTATCTGTGCTATTCAGGGCATAAATTCTTCCTTTTTCCATTTTGACTTCTGTTTTAATTATTTTTCTTTTTCTCTTGAACCATTAGTGAATGTCATAAGGTCATAGCCTTATTAGATGATTATTTGATTTCCTTCATCTTGAAATATTTTTACAGAAATATTTGGTTTCACTTTAATGTCTTTGTGAATTTCTTCTTTATTGTTTTTTGAAGTGCTTTAATATTAATGCAACATTTTGACAACTCTATAGAGACACAAGTATTATTTTCCTCACTTTCCAGATGAGCAAACTTAAAGTAAAATGATTTGCTTTAGTATTAGATGCATTTACAACTCCAATTAGTCCATATTCTACTCTTCTTTCTACAATATCACACTCTTTGGGAATACTATTTTAAATATTATGAAATAAAAATTGGCATGTGTTAATTTGGGCTTTTATTCACTGTACTATGTTATATCACTTCGTTTATGATATATGTGTGCATTTCTATATATTACCATACTGTGATTATTACACTGTTATGGGGAGTATCTACTCAGAAAATTCCTGTACCAATACAAGTCAGTACCTTCTTTGTAATTCAAGGTATCTGGATGTACTAAGAGTTCTAGTGACTTGTCAAGGACATATTGCCAGCAGTTAGACAAATGGACAGTTAAGATTTGGACGTGAGTGCTAATGTTTCTAAGGCCAACTCTATCTACTATATCTGACTTCCTCTTACATTAAATAATATTATCTTCCATAATATAAGGAATTTGATTTTGTTACTGTGTAGTCTTTTAATATATATATATATATTTTTTTTTTCAATAGAAAACATAAATCTAGTGCAAATAAAACCATCCAAAGTTCTGGATTTTCTTAGATCAAACAACATTATCTTTGTTCTTCAGCATTTTATAATTTATTGATAGCATAATATGAGCCTGTTTATTCTCCTCAAAAATTTAGGTAGTATAAATAATAGTTTGTCCATAATTATGAAAAACATTACCTTATATAACTTTGAGAATTATAAAGAAAACTGTGTTTGTTCAAGATATGTTTAGCTTTGGTAAAGCTCCTTTTAGTTTTTTAGGATAAATCTGCTTTTTATTCACTGTGAGAATGCAAATATAAAATAAAAATGTCTATATTTATAGAGACTCTAGATTCTACATTAACAAAAAATTTGCTTATATGCAACTTTTCAAAAATTGTTTATTGTACGCCTATAATTTTCAAGGTACTATGCTTTTATTATTAAATATTATCTTGAAGAGTTGTATAGTCAACTTTCATTTTATTTTTCTTGAGACATTTTTATCATTCCTGAAGAAGCATTCTTGACAATTGCTTACAATGAAGCAGAACAGTTAGTATGACAGATTAAAGTGTGGCATTAAGAAAATAACACTTTCAGCCTATTCTACAAATATATGGAAGAAATAGTTATATAAATTCCTCATACACTGATAAAAATAGCTCCCTTAAAATAAGCGATCTTAACTAGAAAAGTCATACTAGTGATAGAAACAGAGGTAGAGAAGTGAAGATGAGCAACTTTTAGTTATTTTAATCACTTAAAAATTTTAAGCAAAATGCATGCATGTAGAAAAAATATTTGTGAAAATACTGATTTTTGATAAGTGACTATAAAATTAAGGCTTTTCCAAAAACTTATTCTGTTAATTGTGGTTTAGAATATTTTCTCATATATTAATTTACAATATCTATCAATCAAAAACCTTTGTAGTACAATAAATCCATTATACCCCATGATTCAACTTTTTTTTCAATTAAATTCAATAGTTTTTAAGTACTTCTTGAAAAGAAAGTTGCAGGATGAATTAATAAGACAGATACAGAATTTATATTAAATTATTGTCTACTTCATATGAATTTTATAATCTAATACTATCAGAAGATCCTTATAGTTGCTCATCTATTAGTTTCTTGCTTCTACTACCTTTCTTTTCTGAACCTATATTCTTGCTATCTAGTTTAGCTTGTGAGAGAAAATACGTGCTTTTTGTTTCCCTTGGAACCCAGTTCTTAAAACAGTGTACCATTTTTCTTTTAAATAATTAAAGTTATTTACACTAAGAACTACATGAAAACATGTGGAGGATGGCAAAGAAAAAGGAAATAGTAGTAATTAGTGATCCTGTCACATTTAAGTAATAGTGTGATTCCATTTACCTGCATGTGAGCATGTTTCCTTATAATACAGAGTATAATATAATTACACATTATTCTACAAATCCTTAACCATGTCTTCTAATACATTTTCTCATAGATATTGTACCCAACATTCTAGAAGCTGTCTTCTCTATATCTCTTTATGTTGTATAGATGCTAGTGGGCCCTTTCACTCTCCTTTTCCAGTCACATATTTCTCAGATGAAATCCTGTGTGCTGATTTTATAATGTAGTCTATATTAATAAAATACTGTAGTTTGCTCATGGAAATGATTTTGAAGGCATTGGTGAACTGATTCTCAGGTTAATATGAAAGAGAAGAGGATATTGAACACCTGGGGGAAATCATATAATTGATAAAATCTCAATAACTATTAACTTAAATGCCTATTATTCAATGTTTACAAAATCTTTTTTGAGAATAAATAACTTATACACAGATTGAGGGCAATCTTGCTTAAGTTATGAAGGGCAGTCTTTTGAAAAATATTCTACTAAACTTCACATCTCTATAGTGATGAAATTGACTAAAAAGCAAAATTGTACTTCAAACTTCCATGTTATATTGTACTTATATTTTTATTAACTATATAAAACATTTCAGTCACTAAAGTAGAATGTTACCCAAATGGCTATATTCCAATGGGACATGCCCCATTCTTTGAAAATAATGGGGGAAAAAACAAATACAGGTTTAAGTAATTCACCAAGTAATGACCCTGCAAATATCTATTGAAATGAATGGATGAGTCCTTCATGTATTGACAGAAAATAAGAATTAGGTATTTTTCTTTTTTTGTTTCCTATTTTCCTTATTTGAGCCCTTTTCATTTTTGTCTTTAAATCAGTCTTCCCACCTCTTTATCAAATATATATTAGGAAATATCTAAGTCCTACTCATGTTTGGATAGATGTTTAGGTATCTCAACTAATTTCAAATCTACTTATAGAAGTCTTGGATGTAAATGGTCATAACTTATGGCAGAGCTCCCTTTTTCCTAGTTCATATTCTCTAATAAATCCTTCTTTTGTATCAGACCTTGAAAATGATAAGTTGACATTAGATTTAGAGTAGAAGACTTGCATTTACATCCTGGTTTTGCCATTGACTACCTATATGACCTTCACTTAACTCTTCATTTTCTTATCTATAAAATAAAATGAAATGTTAGAATAAATTATCTCTAAAATTTCTTCCAACCACAAATCTAATTCTTTAATCTCTCCATAGGTTCATGGACAGAGAAAGTACAATTAACTATATTAATATAGGAAAAAAAATTTCCATCAGACAGCTAAATTAAGTGAGGTTTGCACTGGCCTAAATGCATTTTCTAGGGCAGCTAGAAAAAGCATAATAGATAGAGCACTGGATGTGGGAACTGGAAGACCTGAGTTCAAATCCAGACTTACTAGATAGGTAACCATAGGCAAGACACTTAAACTGTCTGCCACAGTTTCTACATATGTAAAATGAGGATAATATTTGCACCACCTGCCAGGTTTGTTGTAAGGATAAAATGAGGATACATATATACACAATACATACAAATACAAATGCATATAGTGCTTTGCAACTCTTAAAGCACCTTAAAATATTAGTTATTAGAGATTTAAATCATCCCTCTCCAAAAGCTTATTCTATTACTCCTGATGCAGCCTGTTTAATCTAGCACACGTTTCAGAATCAAATTATCAAGCCAATTACATATAACTGATTATGCTATTTATTGTGAATAATATTTCTCTGCCTATCATCTTGGATAGATATCTGGGTGTCATCATTTATATTGTTCAACTGAAATGGTACAGTACAATTTGGAATAGTTGCCACTAGGAAGTATTGTTTTAAATTACAGTATCATTCAATTTTAGACCTGTAGAACTATAAGTGAATTTGGAGATCTAGTTACAACTGTAAATGTGACTTCTCTTTATATTATATTTTAAATGTTGTTATCTAGTCTTTAATTTAAAGATTTCCATTGATGAGGAATTTATTGTCCCTCAAGGAACTCAAAATACATTTTTAAACTGATCTTGTTCTTAGGACATTATTCTCTAAAATTCAAATACTCATACAAATCTAAAATTTTATTGATGTAGGTTCTACTTCATACAGTACACATTATAAACCATCTATAGCTGTTCAATTTTTACAACTCATTCCTCTAATACAATTAATCCACAAAAAATAGTATATCCAACATAAAGGTGAAAATATTCTTTGAGTTCTCATGATATTATAAAAATATTAATGTAGTTTCTGAGCTATGTATAAATTATCCTTAAATTTGTCACATTTCCAGATGTTCTTATGTTTTATCATGCAATTTTTGATGACATTTTTTGCACTACTCCTTGTTGTGTATTACCTTTTTGATTGATCCCCAACTCTTTGGAGACTGTAGGGTTCCCTGAGAAATAATCATTTGCATTTCTAGAAGGATATTTTTATTTTTTAATGGATACTTTCAGGGAGAATATTGGCATCATTAAAAATGGTTTTCAGTTTCCCAAAGGTAATCCAAGCCATTTTCTCTCCTTTTCTCTCCCTCTGTCTCTTGCAATTTCATGCTCTCTCTCTGTCTCTGTCTCTCTTTCTGTCACTCACACACTCAAAATACACAAATAAGATTTTTAGGTTATCTATTCAATTGTATGTCATATCATAGATGATAAAGCTATTTGATTTTTTTTTCTATGTGGATAGTTAGGCTAAACTTTTCTGCGTGATTTCTGAGTGATCAGAGAAAAGATACTAACATTAAGGGGGACAGGAATATGGTGGTATCTGTGAGTAGAGGCTGTCTTTTTTCTTTCTTTGTATCACCACTGTCTGACATATGGTAGATATTTAACAAAAGGTTATCAACTAACAAGAAATCAGGGAATTCAGGAGGTTTCCTTGTGGAGGAAGAGCATTCCAGATATGGATAGACATTGAAAAGGTATACTTAATACACCTTGAATGAGGTATAGCAAGAAAGATAGTATCTCAGCATTGCAGTGTATCTGTAAGGGAGTAAAGTATAAAATGCTTGAAAAGTTCCCTTAATCTGGTAGCTACATTTAGTCGGGTTACAGGAAAAAGAAATTCAGTAGACTAAACTTTAATGAATTAGGGAGTTACATGATAATTTTAAGAAGAACCCTGAGAAAGCTATGTAGAGGATAGGCTGGAGTAGGGAAAGAAATTAGAGCAGGGAAACAAATTAGAAGGTCATCTTGGATGGGTTAGGCATGAAGTGATGAGAAAAACAAAGGAGTTAGCTATGTGACTGGGAGGAAGATGAATGTACATGAAAGACACTGTGAAGGCAAAAATATGATTTGAAAATTGATTAAATTTCATATGACTGAAAGTGAAAGAAGAATGTGAAGATCATGAGCCCAAGTAAACTAGAGAATGGTTGTACTTTTAAAGTAATATGGCAATATGAGAAAGGACAGAGTTTTAGAGGAAAACAGTAAAAAAAAAAATGTAAGATCAGAAGAAGGTGTGTCAGAATCTTGGGGAATACTCAAGGCTAGTAGGTATGACCAGTATAAATATTTAATGAAGAATCAAAAGGATTGGTCAAAAAAGTAGAAAAACCAGGAGAGAATACAGAAAGAAAAACAGAGAAAGTCCAGAGAGGAATGAGCACTTAAGATAAGAGGGTTTTCAAAAGGGTAGAAGATTGCAGAGAAATGAAGGATGAAGATTGTGAAAAAAATAGATTTGGCAATTACAAATTTGGATTGTAATTGTAATTTGTAATTATAGTTTCATATTATAGTGATTTATAAGAAAGTGAGAAGTGGAAGAACTGATTACAGGCACCTGTCTCAAAGATTCTAATCATGAAGAGAAGAGAAATATAGAACAATAGCTAGAGAAGGGGAAACAGAAGTATTACCTACAGAAAGGCGATCAGTGAGAGTTAATGGATAGGGCCATCTGTTTAAGATAGAGGAATGGGATCAAGGGTTTCTATAGAGAAGTTTACATTGACAAATAAGAAGGAAATCTCTTTATGACATAGGATAGAAAGACATAATGAGGGAGGAGGAGAAAAGACATTGATTTTTTTACTATTTATTGAAGATCTAACTGCAAAACTGCAATCAAGAGGGTAGTTTGGATTCCTTTAGCACAGTGGTTGTCTTAACTTTGTTTCAGGTATTCTTAACAGTCTCAAGATTTTTTCAGATCTGTAAGGCCAAAACTATTTTCTTGACAATATTAGATGTTTTCATTTCCTTTGAGCAGGAACCAATTTCCATGTTTAAAATCATCACAACTTCAAAAAGTGCTAATTTCAATATTCCAAACAAACCAGGAGATTAATTATTTTCACAAAATAGAAACTAGTTGTAGTCGAGTCAACAAGCATTAAATTGTAGCTATTAAGTGCCAAGCACTTGTAAGTTTTGAAGATGCAAAGAAGTATAAAACAAAAACAAAATTTCTCCTCTGAAGGAGCTTGAAGTCTAAATAGGGAGAATACATCTGTAGCTATGCTATGTCTTGACTCCATTGAACAACATGTCGAGCTTCAATATAAATTAATCAGCTGAAATAACATCACCATGCAGATTGACAAAAAATTTTGATACTCAACATCTCATCTCACTCTCATTAATTCTAATTCTTTTTTATGGTAATCAACAGAACAAATCTAATCCCTTTTGAAACTATTATTCATGCACCCTATGAATCTTCTCAGTGCTACATATTTTTTATGGCATGAACTCAAAGTTCATTAACATCTTTCAATATCCGCATTCAAAAAATATTGAGTTTATTGATACCTTTTCTAAACTGTTGCAACCAGAACTACATATAGTACTCTAGATATGAAGTGTTATGGAATAGTACAGAGAGATTATTTTCTGTTTAATTCTGAAAGCTATGCCTTTCTTAATGCAGCCCATTCATATTAGCTTTTGGGCTAATCATATAAAATGAAGGACACATAATACTAAACTTACAGTACACCAAAATACCAGTTATTTTTTGAATTGCTAAGTAATCATTTATTAGGCTATGCTTGTAAAGTTGATTATTTAAAACCAAGTGTAAAATTTAATATTGAATTAAATTAAAACTTGAGAGGCAATATAATCAATAGATTCAATAATATGCATTTATTTAGCATAGCTTCATTAATAATTGGTCATTCAAAATTAACTTTATTCTCCTTTTTTGAGACACAATTATTAAACTATAAATTAGGGAGCTTGTACATTTAATTCATCTAGGTTTTATAAAAACAACTGACAATGTATCTTCTATTGTATATGTGATAAAAATGGAGAAACATTGGCTAGATAAATGATTGTCAATTTTGTTGGTCTAAGAATCCCTTAATACTCTTAAAATTATTGAGGTTTATGTAGGTTATATCTATCACTATTTGACATGTTACAAATTAAAACATCTTAGCATTATTGTGAAATTTTGAACCTTGCAGAGGCCCTGAAAACATCTCAGGGGCTCCAGTGTCTCAAGTATCTTCAGGAATTCCTAGACCACACTCTGAGAACCAATGGACAAGACAGTTTAATTGGTTTATAATTGCTTAAATGGTAAGACATGAAGACTATTTCATAATGGTTTGATGTCCACTTGAAAAGTTTCCAGTAGAATTCTCTAACACTAAGGATCTTTACTTGTTTCTATGCAGTTTAATATTTTTATAATATTGACTTCAATAAAGGATAGATGATGTCCTTATCAAATTTCCTAAAGACAAATGGAAGAGATGGCTAATACTAGATGACTCTCAGGATTAAAAATGTATTAAAAGGATAAAACTGGGATAAATCAAGATTAAATTTTGACCAAACTTGTGATTTCATTGGTATAGTGAACTTAATAGTAAAACTCTTCATTAATACATATTGATACCTGCTATGCAACTTCTTGTCTTGCCAGGAGCACTGAGATTTAATGATTAGTCTAAGCTTTGATAACTTTAGAAGATCTTACCTCAAATAAATACTTATACTATCATATAGCACCATTATTATATTGAATATATTAAAGTAGTCTTATAATTTAACTTTTTTTAAAGCAACTTTAACATTAATTAATAACTACCCAGTACCAAGTTTAGTATAATTGTCTTTTGAAAAATATCCCATGCTCCCCTCTGTTATACACAAAAAGCTAACTTTCATATTCCCTGATCAATCAAATAAGTTGATTTAAAGGAAAAGTAATGAAACTATTTTTTATCCTTATTAGGCCACATTTAGGAGAAAAATTCTAAATTAATACTGACTTTAACTTTAAAAAGAAATATACTACTTGGAATATGGTTTTGCCATATATATAAAATATTATGATTATTTCATTTTATAGATATAAAATATTATATTATTTTACTATATTTTACAATGTTACAATTTAGCTATGTTAATTATGCTAATTCAATAATAAAGCAAACAATAAAATAACTTAAGCCTATACATTTTGAAACCTTATTTACATAAAATATCATTTAAAAAATGCTACTACTTAGTTTTATATATTTCTATTATATAAATGAAATACCTTTCAGGGCTGTGGGGAATGTCATCAAAATATGTATTAGTCTCTCTTCTCTCCTGCCTATTCCTCCTAAATATGAAATAAATAGTAGAAATTTAAGGCATGAATTTTGCTCTAATTATACTATAATTCCATAGTTTTCTAGAAAATAATTATGTTGAATCATTTCTTATAGAGTCATATGAAATATAAGGTATTTGCCTATATAAGATGTAGCAGAACTTACATTCCTTTATAAACGTTTCCCGTAACTAAAATCAATCCCTCCATCATTCAATAATATAAAAAGTATTTTGTCATTCTGACAAAGCTACCTAATACAACTTAATTTAAAAACTGCAGTCTGAAAGCCTATGACAGAAAATATTTTTTCTTAGACTAAATAAACTAATATAAACTAAATAAACTAATATTAATAAACCAATATATAGTATCATGTCTTTTAATACAAAGACATTAAACTATCCTTTTATATAAAATATATGTGTATGTATACACACATATGTATATTATAAGCCACAACTCTATGACAGTCAGCATACCATAAATTATTGGCAGCCCTCTGCCTCAGAGTCAGGAAAACCTGGGTTCTAGTCCTGCCTTTTACATATAACTGTTGGACAAGGCATTCTACTTAGTTTTCTGAGACATTATAAGACAACATCACAGAGTAGGTAAAGATAGGGTATTATCTTCTGTGCCTTTTTCCTGTGGTTATCATCTATAAAATATAGTTTTAAATAAAACGAATGTGATAAAATAAATTAGTTTAAAAATTGATAGTCTAATATACACAATACAACAACCACAAGAATTCCAGAGGTATTCAGTATCACCTATCACTTTGTGATAATTTGATTAAAGACTATTTAAACCAGCATCAATGATGGCAATCAAGAAAAAAATATGTATTAAGTACATACTGTGTTTCTATCATCGTTGCTGGGTACTGAGGAAATTCTAAAGTTAAAATAAGAAGTTCCTTATCCTCAAAGAGTTTATAGTTTAATATTATAGTCATTCAACACTTGGCCTCAAAGAGTATTATGTTTAATATTACAGAAATGTTTCATTATGAATACTTATGACACAACACATAATATACACTGGAGGTGTGAAGCAAATATTATATAAAGTCTGAAGAAGTGAATTATTATAGAAAGTGGTAATCTTAAAGATATTCTATCTGATTTGGGATTTAAAAAATGATTAACAGTTCAAGATAGAGAGAAGAAAGGCACTACATACATATAGAAGGAATAATACAAGCAAAGAAAGAACATAAAGATTATAGTGCACAAGGGGAAAGAGCTGTCTGATCTGCTAGGATCATATAGAATGAGGAAAGCAATAATAAAATAAGGCCATAAAGATGATAGAAAATGTCAGTTTATGTATTTGAATGAGGGGCAAAACAATATGAATTGTATTTGAAAGGCAATAGGATGCCTATTAAGAAGTGTGAGCAAAGGAATGGCATGATCAGGTCTTTATATAAGAAACATTATAATAGAAGTTATTACTATGATAATCAAAAATATATTAAAGAAAAAAAGCAAAGTTTGGGTGATATTTAAGAAGGCTCTTTCAATAGTCTAGATAGGTAGTAATTAAAGTCTGAACTAAAGCAAGAGAAGAGGGGATGGATTTAAAAGATAAAACCAAAAATAGCCAATTAAATTAAATCTATGGTAAAAGAGGACAAAAAAGAAGAAACATAAGTCTTACTATTTTATCTAAGATCATAGTTGCTAACCCTGTTTTTTTTTAATTCATCTGATATATGCTTCTACTTTATAAATTCTATTTGGTCTCCCCATTTTAACACTATGTAGATCCTAATTTTTGAATAGATTCTTCTAAAATTATATATTATTGACTTCTGCTTTCTAATCCATTTTGTTATGGTCCTCTATTTAATGAATTAATTCATTCTATTTACATTATGGTTATTATTCTTAATCTTATATTTTCTCTACCATATTCCTTTGTAATTTTTATTCCCTTTTATTCTGTCCCAATCTTCACAAATAAGAAGGTGGGGGGGGGACATATGATCATCATGAGTAGTCTCTCTAATTATTTTATTCTTATTCTTTCCCTTCTCTCTACTCAAAATTTAAACCTTGGTCCCTAGTTACATTTTTTCTTCTCCCCTTTTTCTGAATATATTTGTTTTTTTTACTCTTCCTCTGAAACTCAGGACTTCTCTCACCTTTTTCTGTCCTTAAACTGTTTCCCTTTTAAACTAAATATATTTTAGACTAAACAATTTGTCATGAGTTTGCATTTTAACCTTCCTTTTCTAGTTATATTTAATAGTGAAGTAAATGAGATGCCTTTCCCTCACCCGTTTTATGTTTGTATGTTTATCTTGCACAAATTATGCAAAACATGATTTCCTTTCCTCTTCATTTTTCCGCTAGTGTATTCCATTTTCTATCCCTGTTCTTTCCAAACTTAAGACCAAAAATGCTGGACTAAATCACACCTAAGCACTGTGATTAATTCACTAAACTTTCTTTGTGACCTTCAAAGATAATCTGAAGAAATATTTGCTTCTTCTTCTCCTTCTTAGAAGGTAAACATCTCATTATTCAGTAGGTTCTAATTACTTTAAAGGGTTTATTTTTCTATAATACTCTTTACTACTTACTACATTTGCATTTCAAAATTTCTACTCTGCTGTCTAGTCTTACAAAGAGAAATTCTGATGTTCTATTCTAGGTCCATTTTATTTCTTATAGAGAAGACTGCCTTACAATAAAGAGTATTTTACTCTGTTGAATTTGATTTTGTTTTGGCTTTTGAAATATTATAAACCAAGGGTATGTATTCTTTTTTGGTTTTGTTTTGTCTTATTTTTTTCCTCTTTTATATTAGTTAGATGACAGTCTTATATAATGGTGTCAATAATTTTCTAAAACTTGAAAGCTTTCTTTCCATCCATTTCTAGTATTTTTTTTCTTTTATCTTGAAGTTCTAACTTTTTCCCATGATATTTTTGGTGTTTTTTTTTAATCTGGTGTTTCTGTGATGAGATAAATGATAAGTTCTTTCTATATTCATCTTTTTCCTCTTGTTCAAATAAATCTGGGCAGTCTATTTGAAATATGGCATATATGTTTATTTTTGGAAATGATTTTTGGGAAGGCCAACAAGTCTTAAATTATCTATTTTTTACATATTTTCCAGGTCAATTGTTTTTGATAATAGGTATTTTAAATATTCTTCTAAAATCAATGTGCTCATAAGAAATAGGCTCTCCTTGATCATCTTTTATTACATTTCTATTTTTTGTTTCTGGAATAAAATTCCTAGATAAGGTGGCAGGCCCCACTTGATACTTGCTCTCCTGCAATATGGATGCTATTGACACTATGGTTTTGGATTGAGTTGCTAGAAATAAGAACTTCCTTCTCCTGAATCTCTAATTCCAAATTATAATTGGCCAAAATAGATTTTGGATTATTCCTTTCTGTTCCCCTCTTTTTATCCAAACCCCAAACCAACAATGACTTCATCTTGTCCCTGAACCCTCTTAGGTATAAATTATGAGCCAGTTATAAATTATGCTGGTCCACAGTGTTGTATATTCCAAAGCACTATGCTTGCCTTATCTACTGACTCTGGATGTATCAAGGGCTGCCTAGGCAGTTTCAAAAGTCTCAGGTGTGCTGCATTGTTTGACCCTATATTCCTATTCACTGCACAATTATAAGAGTTGACTCTGTCCCCAGTTGCGCTGACAAGGTTGTTTTCTCTATCTTGGCTCTTTTTTGTTTTGAACATGAGTATTCTTCTGGAGTGTTTGTGAGAGAGCTGGGCATCTCTAGGTACTTTCATACTGTCATCTTAGCCAGAAGCCAAATAGTTAATATTTACCTGGTACAATACTGCTAAGGGAGACAGTATACCATAGTGTTTAGACTGCTAATCTTAAGGTCTGAAAGATGTGGGTTCAAGTCACTTAATCCTTCATTTTCCTCAGGAAAATCACTAAGGATGGAAGTTGATAATCAGGCACACCGGTTTGGTTTGGAACAAGAATTTTCCTCATGTTTGTGTAGGTGTATATGTATATAGCTACATATAATATGTATGTGTATATACACATATATGTGCATAAATAATGCATAGACACTAAATTTGGCAATTAAGATATCACTACTACATTTGGAATGTTATTTCATATGAAATATGAAATAATGATGTCAGGAACTAGACTGAACAAATTAAAAATAAAATACGAGGAAAGCAAGCAGAAGCATTGCTTGTAGTTGGCCTTCTCAAAGTTAGCCACAAAAGGTAGAAGAAATAGACAGATAATAGGAAAAATGGATCAAAGGAGGGGGGTTGTGGACAGATAAGACAGAGGCTAGTGTAGGCAGTAGGGAAGCAACAAATATGTAAGGAGGGAATAAAGAGGAATTTGACAGTACAGATAATAAAGGGGACAATCTACTAGAGAAAATGAGGGGTTAAGATCACTTTTGCATATAGAGGGATTTACCTTGATAAAAAGAAGGATTACTGTTTTATGTGAATCAGACACAAAAGAGAAAATAGTTTTGGAAAGTATATTAAACATGATAGATGAAGAAGAGGAGATGAGGCATCTTCTGGCAAATGGCCACATTTTTTTCAGTGAAATATAATGCCAAGTGCTCAGGTGGATGTGTGGGTATGGGTAGAGGGCTTCAGATAGTTGGGGAACTTTGGGTAAGGTATAAGACCCGTTAGTTCAGAGGGAACCTGCTGACAATGTTTTGGTTTGGCTTCTCACCTCCCTTTGGTGTTCTCACCCTTCCTGAGAAGTCAGGGAAGGTATGACCATCTGTGTTCTACTTAAAGCAAGGAATATTTATAGTAAGAGGCATTTACATAGCAGGGTGCTTATAGTGTGATGTGATTATAATGGTTCTCTAGTTGGCACATACTTAGTGTGCTGTAATGATGTAATCATACTGAGGTATTTAAGGCTTGAGGAGAATAGAAATAGAGACACTCTATCTTTGATCATCCTGGTAGATCTCCTGCCTTCTTCACTCCTTCACTAAGACCAAGGCTGGTCCCAAGATCCTCCAGAGAGCTAATCCAGATAGTATATTTTGGCACCTCAATTTGGGGGCTCTAGAAAGCACACTACATAGATGGAAGAGCTAATTTCAGATTCTTTTCACTTCTATTTATCATATACCACATATAACTGCATATTATATACCATATATGTTATATGCATATGTCATATGGTATATCATATCAATAGTTCTTCGGGTTATTTTCATATTTTATTGGTATTGGTTTGGGAAAACTATAAACTCCTAAAAAGCTACTAGTATAGGAAGTTAAAGAATTATTTAAAGTAATGCTCAAATAAGGTATAATATAAATCATAATAGATGGGGCCAATTTTCCAAAACCAATACCAATAAATGTATGAAAATAATCTGAAGAACTATTGGTATGATATATGACAGATATGGAATCCAGGGACGCTTTGAAAAGAAGTGAAAGCTAATATCAAAATATTTTTTATTTTCTTAAAAAAAGAAAATAAATAAAACATAATGATAAACAAAGAGATAAAGGGTATAATTAAAGTAACTTAAACTTGATCTACTTAAACAAGTAATAGAAAGCCAGAGAAAACAAACAAACAAACAAAAAAAACTCTTACAAGGAATACAGATTGAAATTGAAGATCAATGTGTGGGATAGAAGAAGTACCAAAAGAATGATTAAATTAATAAGTGATAGCTGCTAGAGCTGTTTTTGAAATTTATCTTCTTTACTTTGACAAATAGAATCTCCTCGGAAGGTTTTCAAAGATTTCATTGTCTTTTCCTTCTTTTAGTTAATCATCCCTTCTAAATCTTTTTCAAGTTAAATACCCTCAGACTTGCTTTATATGGCATGAATCTAACAATCTTCATTAACATTCTTCATCTTTCTGAGCATTCTTCAGCTTCTTAATTTTCTTCTTGAAATATGATGGCAGAGACTGAAAATAGTATTTAAGATTTGACCCTCTCAGAAGATAGCATTATTTTAGAACCATTTATATGAAATATTTCTTTTTATCATAATTTTTGTTTCCAAAATACATTGTCAAATATATTTCAAAAGCATGAAGAAGGCAAAATTCTGTTGTTTATCTTCTCTGATGCATTTCCTGCATTTCATTAGAACTCAATCATTTTCTCACTACAATTAAACATGGAGGTCAAACTTTATTGGAGAACTGGTATATATTATACAATGTTTTTGGTGTTACAATAAAAACCTTAAAAATCTTGTATGTAAATCACTTTAAAATAAAATCTTACCTTCAGTTTATAGACAGATCAGATTTTTTTTCCTTCATTACCGATTCCTGTTTAATTAGTTGTATCACAAATCTTTAAATTTTCATTTTTTTCTACCTGAAACCCTTACTGTCAAACAACAAAGAAAATGATCTACAAATAAACACATAAGTAGGGATTTATTTGAAAAAAAATTTTAATAAGCTTCTAAAAAGCATTTCAGAATGCAAGTAGTCTCTCCTTAAAGCAATGTTTTCTAAACTTGATTTGGAAATGACACAGAGAGATCACAGACAGGAGGGAGGGAGGGAGGGAGAGAGAGAGGGAGAGAGAAAAGAAGGGAAGAAGAGAGGGAAAGAGAAAGGGGGGCAAGGGAGGAAGGAGGGAGAGAAGAGGGAGAGGAAAAGTAGAGAAATAGTGTACAGAAGAAGAAGACAAGAGGATCCAGCACATAACCTTGGAGAATGCCTAAAGTTAGGAAGGTGATAACCAGCAAAGGATACTGAGAAGGAGTGGCCAAGCAGGTGGAAGACAAATTAGGAGAGATCGATGTCAGAAAATACAAGAAATAAGAGTGATGAGGCAGAGCAAATGGTAAAAAATAAAATGTAATATTATGATGGGATAGATTAAGAATGAGCAAAAACATGAGATTTGGTTATTATCTCCTGACAGTATAGTGATGTGCTAAAAATGGAGAATTAGACACATTTTTGCACAAATTTATTTTGCTTTACTATATCTATCACATGGATTTTACTTGGTTTTTTTTTCCTTGCTGTTATTTATTTGTTTGTTTTTCCCCTACTGGGGGCTAGGGAGGCAAGAAAGTGAGAAAAAGTTCTTGTTAATTGAAAAGATAAAATTTAATTTAAAAACAAAACAGATTTTTGGTAACTCTGGAGAGTAGTTTTAACTGAGTGTTGATGTTAGAAATCAGATTACAAAGGATTGAGGAGGGATAGGATATAAAGTAGAGAAGGGATTTGATAAGATACCCCTGAAGAGGGATGATGGTGAAGTCCAGGAATTCAGAAGAGCTGGTAGGGAGTGGTTCTGGTCCCTCCCCCAAATAGAAGCAGTCCTAGAATAAATGCAACAATGGGAAAAGGTGGCTGATATAACAGGCTGGCACAGAAAAAAATGACTGATGAGTATTACAAGATATGGAGATACTAGAAACTAAGGGAGGCATTTGGACTAATGGAGTAGGTAAGCAAATAACTTTCTGAGGGAGAAATTTAGTTAAAGGGAGGGGGAAGGGAGAGGAAGGAAAGGAAAAGGGAGGGAGACAAGGACTGACTAAGGGAAGGAGAGAGAAAGAGAGGGGTGGAATTTTAAAAGGAAAACTATCTTTTGGCCCACTAATTGCTCTAGATTCTACTTCGCATTTAAGAGTAGTGGAATGAATGCAGGCAGTTAAATGGCACAGTGGATAGAGTACTGGAGCTGGAGTCAAGAAGAATTAAGTTAAAGATCAAGCGCAAACATTTGCTACCTGTGTAATCTTGGACAAATCATTTCACTTTTGTTTACCTTGGTTGCCTCATATTTAAAATTGGCATAATAATAATACCTTCTTCCCATAGTTGTTGTGAAGATAATATTTGTAACATATTTAGCACACTGCTTAGCACCTAATAGGGGCCATATAAATGCTAGTTATAGCCATTGTTATTATTTTGTTATTAGAATGGATGACAAAGAAATTACGCAAGAACAAAGAAGGATGAGAAAATAGAAGCTGAAGAGGAAAACTCAAGGAGAAGGAGAAGGAGAAGGTAATTGTCAAGAAAAGACACAGTTAAAAAAGAAAGGGTAAATGGAACAATTAGAACAGGATTTCTAAACATTTTCTGTTGTTGGTCATGAACCTCTTTTGTCACTCAAATAAATATGGACTCCTCAGAATAATGTTATTAAATACAAAATACATAGGATTAGAAAAGAAACCAATTTTATTTAAATAGTTAACAATTTCTTGTCCAAAAAGAGAACCATTTTAATACCAAGTTAAGAGAGGGGAAGTGAATTAAGTAAGCATAGTGCCTATTATGTTCCAGGCACTATACTAAGTGCTTTACAAATATTTTTATATTTTATCTGCACAATGACCTAGCCAGATATATGTTGTTATCACCATTTTATATTTGAGGAAACAATAGTAAACAGATATTAAATGACTTCCCCAGAGTTTTATGCAGTTAGTAAGTATCTGATGCTACATTTACCCTCAGGTCTTCCTGATTATATGTGACATGTTCCATCTAGTGTGCCACCCAGCTGCCTTTGAATTAGAGAGTTAAGAAAACTGATAGAGGGGTATGACGGGACAAGTGGGACAAATTTGGAAAGAGAAAAGATTTATGTAAAGTTGAAGAGGAATTGTGTGGCTTTAGCTGTGGAATTGCAGAAACAAAGCAAAATAATTTGAGTGGAGGGGTCAAAGTTTAAGAAGTGATAATTGGTTATAAGAATTTTCATCAAGCATTGTTGGTGGAGTTGTGAACGAATCCAACCATTCTGGAGAGTAGTTTGGAACTATGCTCAAAAAGTTATCAAACTGTGCATACCCTTTGATCCAGCAGTGTTACTACTGGGCTTATATCCCAAAGAGATTATAAAGAAGGGAAAGGGACCTGTATGTGCACGAATGTTTGTGGCAGCCCTTTTTGTAGTGGCTAGAAACTGGAAACTGAATGGATGCCCATCAGTTGGAGAATGGCTGAATAAATTGTGGTATATGAATATTATGGAATATTATTGTTCTGTAAGAAATGACCAACAGGATGATTTCAGAAAGGCCTGGAGAGACTTACACAAACTGATGCTGAGTGAAATGAGCAGGACCAGGGGATCATTATATATTTCAACAACAATACTATATGATGACCAGTTTTGATGGACCTGGCCATCCTCAGCAATGAGATCAACCAAATCATTTCCAATGGAGCAGTAATGAACTGAACCAGCTACGCCCAGAGAAAGAACTCTGGGAGATGACTAAAAACCATTACCATTGAATTCCCAATCCCTATATTTATGCACACCTGCATTTTTGATTTCCTTCACAAGCTAATTGTACAATATTTCAGAGTCTGATTCTTTTTGTACAGCAAAATAGCGTTTTGGTCATGTATACTTATTGGTATCTAATTTATATTTTAATATATTTAACATCTACTGGTCATCCTGCCATCTAGGGGAGGGGGTGGGGGGGTAAGAGGTGAAAAATTGGAACAAGAGGTTTGGCAATTGTTAATGCTGTAAAGTTACCCATGCATATAACCTGTAAATAAAAGGCTATTAAATTAAAAAAAAAAGAATTTTCATCAAAATATACTCATATAAGTAATTCAAAGAAGCAAGACTAAAATTTTTAACCATTATATCTAATAGGGCAAATTATTCACTGAATCATAGTGTACAATTTTTATACTTTTACCACAGGCAGAGCAGTGTTACTCCCAGAAGAGAAGGGAAAGAAAATCAAAGAACACTTCTCAGTATTCCAGATTATAAAGGAAAATGAACTGACTATAATGGCAATAGAAAAGAAGCCTGATCAGAAGGAGGGGAAACTTGACTTTTATCTGAATGATGGGAAATGATTGAGTGTACACAAAGGAAAAAAGGGGAAATAGAAGTAAAGATATATAATTAAAACCTTTAAAATATCATAAAGAGGAAATAACTAGTTTCTTAGGGGAAGAAAATGCTTGTTCAAGAATACTTACTATATGGGAGCTACAAAAACTATTAGGTAAAATATTATATGATAAGGGTCAAAGTTAAAATAAGAGTGCAGTCAAGAACTCTTTGTTCTGGAATATTAAGGCAGCTATTTGTCTATGTAGAAGCAACCAATAAAAGGTGCTTGTAATAAAAAAATAAAAAAAATAAAAAAATAAAAAATAAAAAAAACTTGGGCGGAAAGCCTCCCTAAGTGTAACCCTCAAGTTAACTAATATAGTGAGTAGTCAAAAAAGAATGATTATCACTTGAGCTACCCAGAATGTTTAAGAAAGAGAACATAAGACAAAGAATAGCAATAAAATGTATGGACTTTAATCTCTGTATAAATGCCTAAAGCTAAGGCAACAAAGAAAAATGAAGATTCTAACATAAAAAATTAAACTTTACTGTGTCATTGATTTTAATTAAGGCTCATTGTCTACTTCATAGAAGGTAACACCTGACTAGACCATGGTTCAAGATAAATATACCTTATTTAAATGAAAGAGACTAGGCAAAAATGGTTTGGAGTGAAGTTGCATCATAGATTAAAAATATATATTAATGAGAGGAAATCCTAGATTTCAGGGAGGAGATGTTTAGGATATTTGGAGGAAGATGAGAGAAAAAAGAGTGGTTTTGTCATTAGAGTATATTACATACTACACAGAATAGAAAGTGAAAACAAATGTAGAGTTTTTGTAATACACTACGAGACTGGAACAGAGGCATGGATAATAATGCCAACTTCAGTGAAAGATACATCATTTGGATTTCTCTTATACAAAAGAAGTTGATAATAACTGTTATGCATACACAGGGAACACAACAATAACTTTGATTACAAATGTACAGAAGATGAAATCAAGGTCAACTGAGAGAGGATAAAAATATGAGTGACTCATAGTCTGAACTCTTCTTCTGCTAGAAAATCAGATAAGAATGGATGGAATTGAAGATTTATTAAAAGCCTTCACTCAAAATATGGAGAATTAGAATTAAAAGTGAATTAGAACTTAACAAAAGGGCTGCTGTGCATTGGTAAAGACCTGGTTAAGATCAGATAATATAAATCTGTATAATGTGATGACTTAAATTGACTTAAATTTGAAAAGCAATTTCTGATTATTCAAAAAATATTGCTTGAGTATCTGCTATGTAAAACAAAGAGTTGTATGGTAGGAATGAGTAATGATACAAAGATAAATAAAAAGCAATTGTGTTTTGGTTAGATTAACAGGAATTTGCATTCCCTAAGCAAATAGCAATTGCTGGCAATGGAAAGATAGTCCAGGTACATGCTTAATGAAACAATAAAGTGAGCTACTGTTCATTTTTGAATTGTGTCTGAATCTATTTGGAATTTTCTTGGCAAAATTACTAGAGTGGTTTGGCATTTCCTTCTCCAGCTCATTTTATAGATGAGGAAACTGAGGTAAACAGGATTAAAGGATTTGCTCAGAATTACATAATAAGTATCTGAGGCTGAATTTGAACTCTTCCTTACTCCAGGTCCTGTATTCTATCCACTGCACCACCTAGCTGACCACTACAGTGAAGCTAAACTTAAAAATGTTTTTTGGATATACAAAATGAATAGTCAATATAGGTAAGTAAAGAATTCCTAAGCTTGATGATTAAATGAGCGATAGATATGAAGTAAAAACAATATAATTATTTATAACTAACTTTTGATTATACTTTGATTGTTTTTATTTAGAAAGTAGTTCTTTAGGATATCGTGCTAAATAGACATATGTGTGTGTATGTGTTATACTTTATAAATGCACAGCAGGCAATCTTATAAGAACTAACTATGGCCCATCATATGCAGAATATAGCACAATGATAAAGCAAAATTAATGCTCTCACAACAAACCCAGACAGGGTTAATAATGCAAATCAACACGGAAGTTAAAGGGTAAAACAACAAGAATTGCCACCACAAAAAATATAGTCAGAACTAGAACCAAGCAACAAAAATGTAATAATTTTAAAATTCAAAACAGAAATATAGTAGTAACAAATATCAAATCAATAAATATTAAATACATAACTTTTATTTTATTTTCACTAAAATAAAGACCAGACAACTTAAAACATTACCACTCACCATCAAAGACAATAACTGTCAATGATCATGTATTTCTTTATATGTCTATTTTTTCAATATGATATTTAGGAATTTTGTTACTGGTCTTCAATTATTTTTATTATAACTAATCACTAATGAATGTTTTTGAAGGGAATTTCTGCTTCCTTGTAATTCTGCACTTAAGTTCTATAAATTATATATAAGATATATAGATACAACACATAGATATAAATATGGCTTGCTATTTTAAAAAATGGTACTTCTATATTTCTATAGTTGTAAAAAGACTTGAAAGCTTATTATTTCATATACAAATACAAGTACATTCAACTCTACACACAGACTCAAACATAGAGATTATATACCTGATATCCCTGTGATGATGATCAATGTATCTGGAGCGAGGTAGAGTGAGATAATGACTTCAAGCGTGGCAGAAATAAGAATATAAACATGAGACTCAGAAAAGAAATGGATAGAAAATAGTTTGATCAAATTAAAATAAAGTTTAGAAAGATAGGATTCACTATATAAAAAGTTAAAAATTATAGTTGACACCTTTGTGTGCTTAGAAAGGCTAAAGTTGAAATTGCTGCAGGTGGTCTTTCAATAATTCACATCTATAAAAATTACTCATTACTAATAACTAAAGTATTACAAAAGCAAGATATAAACTTTAAAGAAAATGATCAAAGAATAACATTTTTATAAAACATATATACATATACAATGACTTCATAGGGAACTATATCTTTACAAGGATATATGGCATTCAGGGGGTAGAGAATGTAGTCATTTTCAAGTATCTTAAGACTCTCATATGGAAGAAGGATTTCATTTTACTGTTTAGATCCAGAGATTATAAGTAGGAGAAAGTGGCTATAAGTTACAGAAATATATGAAAGTTCAACATGAGGGGAAAAAAGAACTGATTTGCAATAAAAATTGTACAGAAATATGATATTAGCTTGGAAAGCATATTTCTCATTACTTGAGGTCTTCAAACACAAGCAAGTCTGTGCCGTTCTTTAAAAATCTTGACTAGATACTCTGGTAGCTGTAATCTCATAACTCCTCTTCTTATCTAAACTCCTTGAGGGAAAAGCCATCTATATTCATTTTGTCTATTTTCTCTCCTTTCACTCTTTTCTAATCACTCTGAAATCTAACTACAGAAAGCATAATTCTATAGAAACTATTCTCTCCAAATTCAACAATGATCTCAACTGCTTTTTTTTCATGGATTTTTCTCAGTTCTGATTCATTTTTACTTCTCGTCAGGTAATGATAATTATTGACCCCTACCCCTACCTACTACCATCATACCTCTGAGTGTTTATGACACTGCTCTACCTTGTTTTTCATCCTACCTGCTACTTCACATTATTATTTGCTGGCACATTATCCACAGCATATACCCTAACTGTTTTCTGAGACTCTTTCCTAGATCTTTTTTCTCTTATTTCTATTCTTTCTCAATAAATGATCTCATCAGATCTCATGGGCTTACTTATCATTTCTTTGCAGATTTCTCTGAGGGCTAAGTATATAGTTCAATCTCTCTTGAGTTACCCTTCTACACTATGAACTGCTTATTATTTTTTTTTTCAAACGTGGGCATCTCAAGTTCATTATATCCAAAACAAGTAAGTATCTTTCCTCTAGAACATCCTTACTTCTTCCATAGGTACTGGGTTGCTGAGATTCAACTGTTTTACATATTCATTCACATCCCTTTTCCATTATTATAGAAGAACCCATTTTAGTTCAAGCCTTCATCACTCTCATTTAAACTATTCCAGCAGCTTACTCTTTGATATTCCTCTTTCATATCTATCTTTACTCTCCATCCTCCATAAAGCTACCTAAGTAATTTTCCTAAAGCTTAGGCTTAAAAATGTCACTCCATTACTCAATAATATTCTGGCAATTTTCCATTACCCCTAAGATAAAATATGAACTCAATTGTTTGGCAATTGAAGTTCTTCACAAGCTAGCTCTCATGTATGTTCTCTATCTATTTACATAATACTTGCTTACATGCTCTTTGGTTTAGCCATAATAGTTATTTACTGTTTATTATTCAAAACCTCCATTTCCAATCTCTATATTTTTGAAATGTCTGTCACACATATTTATAATGTTTTCTTGACACATATCTAGCTTCCTGGAATCCTTTTTTTTTTAAATCTCAGCTGAATCAATACTTTTGATATAAGTTTTTTCTCTTCTCCCAGTTGCTGGTAGTTCCCAGATCCCTATCCCTATTTATATATGTCTTATATATACCTATATGTGTACATTTTGTCCTCTCCAATAGAATTTAAGATCCTAAAAGACAAATTCTTTTTACTTTTTTTCTGGATCCCCAAATCTTAGCATGATCTTATAATCAAAAATAATATAAAGAGAATTCCTATTCAATTAGATTGGACTAAAGAGTCTTCTGACATTTCTTCTTGTTTGGAAACTCTGTCTTTTGCATTCAGGGCAAAGGGAAAATAGGGTTTAATATACTATAAAATGCCAGTTCTACACTTGATAAGCTTTCTTTTAAAACAAGATTTGGAGGAAAAGAGGTGGGGAAAAGAGGAAAATTTCAGAGGAGGTTGAAAGAGGAATAATTTTTAAAGAGTTGGATTGCATTTTCATTTGGCAAACATTTATTTGGTTTCTAATAAATGCAAATCATCTTTAGGATCTGTTCATACAAAGAATTCAGATTTACACTATAGAAGGAAGACAAGACATGCACCAAAATAAATAATATTCAATAGAACTGACAAATGCAAAAGGAAGGTGTAACTACAGTGTTGAGACAGTAAAATAGAGAAGCATTAAATTTGGCTATAATAACAATAACTAGCACTTGTATAGCATTTTAAGGTTTGCAAAGTCTATATTCTCCAAGGGTAGTGTACTTCTCCAAGGTATATATATTCTCACAGGGAAGACTTTATAATGGTCAAATTTGAATTAGGGTAAAATTTTGCATAGTGTGCTTGGACAACATGAATGATCTAATTTGGTTTTAGAATAGTGAGTGTGAAAAAAAAATAGTGAGAAGGCCAAATGGTTTGTAAAATATTTTGTATACAAGGTAACGATTGACAATTTTTGAACAAAAGAATGAAGTTAACAAGCCCAATGCATTAGCTAAGTTTCATTTGAGAGAATAATCAAAGTCCAAATTAAAGTGTGCTAAACTGTTTTAAACTATCACAGTATCAAAGATTTGGAAGGAACCTTAGAGATTATCTAGTTAAACCTTCCTGTTTACATATAAGCAAACTAAGGTGCAAAAAGGTTAAATGACTTGGCAAAAGGCACACAAATATAAAATAGCAAGAAATTAAAATAAGTAGCAGAGGTAGGATTCAAAACAGGTCCTCTAATTGAAATCTAGCATTCTTTCTAGTAGATCATGTTGCTAATTTATGCAGATGAAATTTCCCTAATTAGATATAATTAGATGAATAAATAACCAACTTAGGTTGCACTCATGAATCAAAATACATTCCCAAAAACTTTTAAATGAAAGAAAATTTTGTGAAAGAAATTATACATGACATATAAATATTCATTAAATGTTAGTCTAGCAGTTAAAATTCTTTTTCACAGTAAAATTGTTCTTAAAAATGTACACAAAATCCCAGCTATCACTACATAAATTATTAACTGTTAAGGAAAACATGCAAAAACCTGCTTGGAAAAAAACCATAGGAAAGGATCCAAGATTCATAAAAATAAAAGAGTTGGTCTTTCTCTAATTAACCTTTTTCTTTTCCTTCCTTCCTTTTTGCTGAGGCAACTGGGGTTAAGTAACTTGCCCATGGTCACACATCTAATTCATCTTTTAAGAATGACTCAGATACATTTTCTAATTAATGTCCATGACACCATTATTTGTTATGATAATAAGGGGAATACTGATTATTAATTAAACTAAGTTTAAAGCAGAGAAACTTCCAACTCTTTTTTACAAAACACTGATAATTACTAAAGATATTAATACTAGACTACTCTTTTATCTAGGATTGTTGAAGTTTCAAAGTATTTATTATTTCCTAAAAATACCCAGAAAAACTTAACTAGCATAAAAAAAACCCTAAAAAAAATTAACCCATGTTTAATATAAATCTGACAATGGAGTTAATTAGAACAGCACAAAACTTAAAAGAAACATAATTGATTGGAAAAAAACATATTTTGATGTTTACTGGAGGGAGCCATTTATATTCTCTTAAATACTTGTATTTGAAAGGCATTATAGTGTTGTAGTGGAAAAAATTCCTAAAATTTGATATTACACGGTCTATGCCATTCAGCAGCTGTATGAACTTGAAAATGTCCTTAATCTCTATCAATCTTTCAATCTCTATCAATCTATCAATCAAATAGCAATCTTAGTTTCATTATCTGATATTATTATTATTGAGATAATATTATCTTGCAATACAATATAGCACAATATAATATCTACATTGATGTTTCAACAAACTATATAATAGGACTATGTAGAAAACATACGTATTAAATAAAACCTCTCTGAAATACAAAATGTTTTATCTCTATGGCTTTCCTATTATTTAAAATAATTCTTCAAAATTTAAAAAGTGATTTACATTCATTAATTAATTTAATCATAACAACAACCTTGTGAGGTAGGTGTTATTGTTATCCCTGTTAGACAGAAGGTGAACTTTAAATGTCTTGTCCAGAGGTACATAGCTAGTAGAGTTCAAGCTCAGGTCTCCCAAGTCCAACACTATCCATTGTTCTAGTACTGAATGGAATTACAATCAGATTAAGATGTTAGTTCCTCATCTATTAAATGAGGGGATGCCTATATATTTCACAGCCTTGTTGAGAGAAAAACTCTTTACAAATCTTAAAACATGATATAAATTTCTGCTAAAACCATTTCACTTCTCTTTTTACTTAATCCAAATCCTACATGGCTTTCAAGACCCAACTCAAGTACCATTTTCTCAATTATACATTTTAAGTACTCTAGCTCACCCATTTCTTTTCTATTGGACAGAGAAACTCATAAACTATTAATTTTGCATGCTTAGATTTGTATCAATATATCAGTCATTTAATAAACTACTGCCTTAGTTTGATATGTTTTTTCCTCATAAAAACAAAAAGGTCAATTCAGTATTTAAAATATTTAAATTGAGAATAAACAACATTATTTATAGTTAAATGAGTTGAACTCTAAAGCATTACAATGAAAAAAGATAGTGATTCTAATAAAATATGAATCTATATTGCTAATCATTGTTCTGAATCTGCTAGAGCAAAATTCAACTCATTAAGGATGTGAGACTCAAAGGGTGACTTGTCCAGGGATAGAATGCCAAAATTAAAACTCAGATCCTCTGACTCAAAGTTCAGAATTCTTACAATATCAATCTGCCTATAGTCATGAAAGTGCCACACTGGCTACTGAACTTGGATTCAGTAAAATCAAAGTTCATCCTGTATTTGGTATTTATTATATGTGACTCCTGGCAAGTCACAAATGCCCAGGCTTGATTTCCTCATCTATATGATAATAACAGACCACACTTCATAGAGTTATCCTAGGGATAAAATGAGAAAAAATATATTACATTTTCTTACCTCAGAGAACTATGTACATGATAACTATTATTATGCTACTCATGTGACTTGAGTGAAGAGAACTCACTGAATTAGACATTTACTTCTGAAAAGGGCCTTAAAAGTTATTATGTGCAATTTACTCATTTCATCAATAAGGAAATGAAGGTACAAAGAGATTAATAACTTAGTCATGATCACATAGCAAAAAGAAAATATTTGACTCTAAGTCTTTCTAACTCTATATCCAATGCCTATCTAAGCTTTGGTTTCTTTATCAAATACAGATATAAATACTGGCTGCTTCCATCTCATAGAATAAGTTTAAGAAAAGGCTCTTACAAATAACATTGTATTTGCTAAAGGTATCATAAATGACTGAAAGTTATTGAATTCCAGGAGAGAGCTTTATTAATAAATATTTAGGTGGTTTTAATTTTGCTTACTTGCCAGTAGGAAAACACCACCACTTATATGACATTTATGCCTATCCCTTAATTCTTCATTCATATTGTCATTAATTCACTGAACAACATGGGGGCTAGGGAAGTAGAATATGAGAAGGAAGACAATCTTAGGCATAGACCTTTGGTTTCATTGGTATATTGTGGTT
Organism: Sarcophilus harrisii; assembly: GCF_902635505.1. Taxonomy (NCBI): domain Eukaryota; kingdom Metazoa; phylum Chordata; class Mammalia; order Dasyuromorphia; family Dasyuridae; genus Sarcophilus; species Sarcophilus harrisii. Next base: position 586,194,680 of record NC_045426.1, on the reverse strand, counting down.
GTTGAGTCATTTCAAGCATTTCCAACTCTGCATGTCCCCATATAAGGTTTTCTCAGCAAAGATACTAGAGTGGTTTGCTATGCCAGGGGATTAGGAAATGAGGCAAATGGTTAAATGACTTCTCATGATCACACAGGTAATAAGTGTCTGAAGATGATAGTTTTGAATTCAGGTCCTTCTGACTCCTGGGGTCCATGTTCTATCTACTGCAGCACCTGACTTGACACTTTCCTTGGCACAGGGAATTCATACTGAGGAAATTCCTATCAAAGCAATTCAGTAACTTCTATAATTTATAGTTTCAGATGAAGTTGAATGGAATAAAGAGAGATTAAAAGATCCCAGTAGTCACATAGTCATTAAATGTCTGATGCAGGATTAGAAACTAACTTTCTGACTGAAAAAACATGCTTTATCTACTACATCCATATCGCTTCCCTCCCCTCATACAAGAGCCATGCATTAATTCATTCACTCATTTATTCTATAAATACTTTTTATATGCTGACTAACTGCAAAACACTCTTTTAAGTACTTAGGCACATATGTATGTGTGTGTGTGTGTATCAGACATCTATAAATATGAAATATAGATATAAAAGTATATCTTTTTCAGGAGCTTATAATAGGATAAGACAATAAGACATACAAAATATCAAAAAGAATATAATAAATGTAAAGGAGAAGTACAGAAAGCTTTGAAAATTCAAACAGGTGGAAGATGCAAAGAATCAAGAAAAGCTTTGTAGAGGACGTGACATTTGCACTGGATCTTGAAGAGAATCATTTCAATAATTAGAGATGGGGAGGGGAAGTACATATCTAAAGAATTATGCATGTGAAGGGGCAGAGAAAAAACAGGAGGATCTCAAAGATTAACCAATAATATTTGTTAAAAATAATTTTGAGATAAAATATTATAATATCCTTTCTGTGTGGAAAAATTAGTCTTATAAGATGTTAACAGATTAACTCAAATTTTAAGAATCACCAGGAAGATATTAGAATACAGTTTTCATGTTCTTGTAATATAGCAACTACTATACCCAAATACCCAACAGGAGTTTCATGCCACCATACAATAATATTTATAAAACCTTGGCCAGAAAAATCCCCAATTATATTTTCAGGAAATTATATTAAAATGGCTCTTACATTAAAAAAAATCTTCTAATTAAGAATATAAAACATCTAATTTTTAAGTTAATAAGAAGGATCTCATATATATATATGTGTGTATATACACACACACACACACATATATATATATATATATATATATATATATATATATATATATATACTATTTTATCTTTTAATTAAAGATCAACATTGTGAGTAAATGATGATTGTTCTACTTTCCTAAAAAAATTCATTTACATAGTAAAGTATGGGGAGGTTAGAAGGTAGGTGTGTGTGTACATACATACAGTCATATACATATTCATTTCTATATGTATGTATGTATTTTTATATGTATATGTATGTATATATATATATACATAAATGATGGATACATACATATATAAGCATGTGTATAGGGTGTCTCAAAAGTCATAATGATATATTGTTTTAATAACTTTAAAGATCCAAATGCCAAAAACATCAACATTTGAAAGATTGCTTAATTTTTAAAGAATATATTGCTGGATTTATTGTTAAATTTCAATATAACCACCATCTTCTGCAATGCCATCAGTTAAGTCAGTTTTCAGACTTTCTATAACTTTTATCAGCTGTTGCTCTGTGACTGAAAGCTCTAATATTATCCAAAAATTGAGATTTTAATGCATAATTGAGAATTTTGACATAATCCCACAAGAAAAACTCTATTATTGATAGATCAGTAACTAAAATAGTCAAGAAAAGGATTTTCTCTACTGATTCATAACTTTTTTTTTAAAAAAAGGATGAATTAGAAACTGTTACACAAAGAAGGCATATGGGAAGGATATTCAGTCTTGTTAAAATGAAAAATTTTTTTAAATGTGATTTAAAATTCACAAAAGAAATTTAAATAAACTTTTGAATGATAGTTTCTAAGTTTGTGGTATCTGTAATTTTAAAATTATTAAAGCTTGAAATTGTATGAAGACACCTTGTATATAAGAAAATTTATTTTGAATATGAAAAATTTTAACTTTAGGTTTAAAGCACTTTTCAGTATGAAATAACTAGAACAACAAAGTATTTTTAAATTTCATTTAATGTAATTCTATTATATTTACCTGTCTCTCTCTGGAGAATAATGGTCATCTAGGGCACGATGTCTGTCCATTCGGCTGATAGTGTTATAATGTCCACTAGAAGGTCGTGTCCCTCGAAGTCCCTGTTCCACAGTTCGACTGAAAGAGATTTTTAAAAAGTCCATGAACTATCTTACATATTTATGAACCATGTCCATAAACTACATTGCAAAATTTTCTTTCACAGTGGAGAAATTCGGGGACAACAACAATAGCAATTATAAACAAATCTAATGGAATAGTTATGGTGTTGACATAAAACATACTGCTGTTAAGAATGGGATGAGAGCAAAAAAACTGTCTATAAAACACTATTATCTTTCAAAATCGGAAAACATTATATACTAATTAGGAAAATAAGAGGTAAAAGTAAATTGTCAAAAGGAGGAAGAAGCAAAAAAAAAAAAAAAGCTTTTTATTGCCTTTTGCAATTATATTGTTTTGATAACTAAGATTTGTTTAAACCACAAACTAAAACATGGAAGCAAAAAAAAAATGCCCCAAACAAAAACAACCCCCCCAATAAAATACACCAGCCATCAGATAAGCATCACTTTCAAAATCAATGAGTTGATTATATGTATGCCTATAAGATATATATATATATATATATATATATATATATATATAAGATGTGTATGATGTATCTGAAATATCATAATCAATTTTATATTTATGAGAGGCAGGATGGTATAATAGGTATGAAGCTGCCCTAAGAACCCAAAAGACCTAGGTTTGAGTTCTGTATCTGACACATGTTGGCTCTGAAACACCAAGTAAGTTATACAGTCAAAAATCAGTCCCTATTCTTAAGGAATTCATAGTATAATAAAGGGGACAACAAGCAAACAATTTGTACAAACAATATATGCAATGGATTCATTAAAAGAAAATCTGAGCAGGAAAGCACTACAATTAAGTAAGAAAAACCAGAAAGGCTGTTTTTTTTTTTTTTTTAAAAACACAAGGTAGGACTTGGTTGAGCCTTGAGAGAAGCAAGGGAAGTCAAAAGGCAGAGATGAAAAAGAAAAAAGTTCTAGGAAAGGGAAAAAGCCAGTGAAAATGACCAGAGTGGGTGCATGGAGCGTCTTGTGCTAAGAAAAGCAAGGAGACCAGTATCACTGGATGTGATGTGTATACAGTTCAAGACGACTGGAAAGGTAAGAAGCATACAATTTATGAAGTTCTTTAAAAGCCAGAGAGCTGGAAGTAAAGAGAGGGCCTATAGAGTTTATCGAGTGGGAGAAAGACATGGCTAGAACTGTACTTTAGGGAGATCAATTTGACAGCTAAATGGGAAGAGACTTGAAGTAGGAAGACCCCTACCAGGAAGGCTATTTCAAGTCCAAGCATGAGGTAATGAGTGCCTACAGCAGGATAATAGTTATGTTAGAGGAGAAAGTGAGGCATATACAAAAGATTTTAGGATGGCAGAAATGACATAACTTTGTAAAATGATTACATGTGGTTAATAAAAGAAAGCCTATAAAAAAGAAGAAATATTGAAAAAATAAAAAAATTAAACCAAGGCTAATTAATCTTCCAAAACTAAGTATAATCTCATGGTGGGAATGGGAGGGAAGAGGAAATCTTTAATAGAAAAAGAGGTCTTTCAAGCATTCCTAATAAAGAAAATAGAATTCAGTAGGTTCTTTAAAACACAAGTGGGGATGAGTGGGGGGAGACATTTATTAAGCACAGGCATGGTGCTAAGCATTCTACAAACATTACTTCATTTAATCAAAATACAAACACAAGAGATAAACCTATAAAATTAAATACATTTGAGCATTTGAATGGCTTAAAAGATAAACAAGTATTACATTCTACTAAAGAGAGAAAAGACAAATCACTCTTTACAATTCCATAGTTTTTAGGGGTAAGAAAAGCCAAACTCAAAGTCTGACTTTCTTTGGCTTTCTTCTATCACATTGTATACATGCACATGCACACAACATAAAAACACACATATGTGGACATAGCTACACTCATATGTATTCATATATTTACATGTGTGTATGTATGTATATATACATTTACATGTTCATTTATATCTTTTATTTTTCTATTGCAAAAATTTCTCCGAATATACTCTCCCTTCAGAGAGTTATTTCCCCCACAAAAAGAGAGAAAAAATGAATTAAACTGATCTGTACCTCTATAAAGTCTGAAAACATATTCCGTGTTCATACCAGCAGACTATTCGCCTTGGCAAAGGAGTCAGAAGATATGTCTTTCATATATCTTCTTAGTAACCATTTTTTCTTTGCAATTTTGCAATATTCATGTTTTTGAAGTTATTCTTTCCATTTACATTATTGGAATCACTGTGTATATTGTTTTATTATCTCTGTTTCACTATAAAATATATATCAGTGCACATAACTCTTTCCATGATTTTTTTATTCATCATATTCGTTGTTTCTTACAACATTGTAATATTTCATGACTTCATGTACCAACATTTGTTTAGCCATTTCTGAATCAAAAGCATCTCTTTTGTTTCCAGTTATTTACTATAACAAAAATAATACCACATTTGTTTTGGATATGTATTATTCAACAGATCTGTTGTTAAATGTGGGAAATTACTTATTAAGGACATCCTTGAGATATATGCCAGAAGTGATGCCTAGTATTGGGTTAATGAGTATACACATGTTAATTTCCAAATTGTTTTTTGAAAATGGTTGTATCGTTTCATAACTGAACATGTCTTTCTCCCATAACCCCTCCAACATAAACTATTACCATCTTTGTTCATGTTTGTCGGTGTTCTTGGTGTAATGTGAAATGTAGATAGTTGTAATTTGTCTTTGTCTTCTTATTAGTGATTTGAATCATTCTCTCATATGGTTGATAAATTTGCAATTCTTCTTTAGAGAATAGTTAATATCCTTTGACCCCTATGTCTTGGAAAATGAATAAATAAAGTATTTAGTAAGCACTTGCTATGTGCTAACCACTGGCAGACAAATAGAAAAGTAATATTGTCCCTCTTCATAAGGAACCCACATTCTAAAAGGAGAAACAAAAATGCATAAAGTTTCAGCTACAAGTCAGAGAAAAAGTCCCAGGGTCTTAGGACACAGAGGCAAAGTAGATGGTTATATTTCTTTTTTTTAATGTCATTTAAATGATAAAATTATTTTGGTTCTGATATTGAAATATTTGATAGTGGCAGGGCTTTTACTGAAATTTCTTTTCTGGCTCTTCAATAGAGATAGCTATATCACGTGCAGGAACAATTGTTAGGCTGCATCTCCACAGGGATTACTGGTCAGGAAAATGGGTGAGGGCACTGACCCGGAAGCATTGCTACTCTCAAGACTTTTGGGATCTGAGTCCTGGGCTGTGTCCATTAAGGTCTGAAAGGTGATAGTGGTCAAGACAATAGCTGTGATTTGACTTGTTTGGCACATAACTGGTCCTATCTCTCCCTCACCATGCTTTGCTGTACTAATTAGGCTGGTAATTGGTGGGAATGATTCCTTTACAAGATTTGTTTGATTGACACTTAAACAGCACAGTGAATAGAGAGATAGGTATGGAATCAAAAAGACGCTGAGTTCAATTCGAGCCTGACACTTACTGGCTGCATGACATTGGGCAAATCAGTTAACTTCCATTTGCCTCACTTTCCTCAACTTTGTAATGGGAACAATAACAATACCTGTCTCCCTAGTTTGTTTTGAGTACCAAATGAGATAATAATCATAAAATACATAAAAGATCACCACCTTCCATCTTCTGTCTATCTTCTGACTTTCAGCAGCCAAGTCTTAAAAACAAGGGGGCTTTGTGAACAGAGTCAGGCCTTAGCCCAGACTCTGGACTTAGGCCCTGTTCTGAGAATCACTAAGAAATGGGTTCAACTATGCTCAAAAAGTTATCAAACTGTGCATACCCTTTGATCCAGCAGTGTTACTACTGGGCTTATATCCCAAAGAGATTATAAAGAAGGGAAAGGGACCTGTATGTGCACGAATGTTTGTGGCAGCCCTTTTTGTAGTGGCTAGAAACTGGAAACTGAATGGATGTCCATCAGTTGGAGAATGGCTGAATAAATTGTGGTATATGAATATTATGGAATATTATTGTTCTGTAAGAAATGACCAACAGGATGATTTCAGAAAGGCCTGGAGAGACTTACACAAACTGATACTGAGTGAAATGAGCAGGACCAGGGGAATCATTATATATTTCAACAACAATACTATATGATGACCAGTTCTGATGGACCTGGCCATCCTCAGCAATGAGATCAACCAAATCATTTCCAATGGAGCAGTAATGAACTGAACCAGCTATACCCAGAAAAAGAACTCTGGGAGATGACTAAAAACCATTACATTGAATTCCCAATCCCTATATTTATGCACACCTGCATTTTTGATTTCCTTCACAAGCTAATTGTACAATATTTCAGAGTCTGATTCTTTTTGTACAGCAAAATAACGTTTTGGTCATGTATACTTATTGTGTATCTAATTTATATTTTAATGTATTTAACATCTACTGGTCATCCTGCCATTTGGGGGAGGGGTGGGGGGTAAGAGGTGAATAATTGGAACAAGAGGTTTGGCATTTGTTAATGCTGTAAAGTTACCCATGCATATAACCTGTAAATAAAAGGCTATTAAATAAAAAAAATAAAAAATAAAAAAACAAGAAAGAAATGGGTTCAAATCCAGACGTATGATTGCTAGTTATGTGATCCTGGATAAGTTACTTAACCATTCTTAGACTCAATCTTCATCTATAAACTGGGGTAGTAGAGGTTGTTGTGAAGATAAGTGGAGATACTTACTAGCTGTGTGACTGACTAAGGCTCACAGACTATCTATCACAGTTACCTCATTTGTAAAATGTGGAAATAATAGCATTTACCAACCAGAGCTGTTGTGACAATTAAATAAAATCTTAGCACAGTATCTGGCATTTAGAAGGCACTTAATAATGAGGGTTTTTTTTTTTTTTTGCTCTGGTTTGTTTTGCCTTATCTGTTCTAAAGGATATAGCTATTCTATTTTTCCCTTCTTATCTGTTCTGAGGAACATTGCTATTCTATAAGGTTTAGGATTCACCATCCAGGAAGGGCGGAGCCAAGATGGCGGAGAAGGCACACATGACTTTCTAAGCTCTTCTCTTACCCTCTTTATCAATATTATATGCAGCCTCAAAAATAGTCTTGACTGCTACAATTCATAAAGATAAAAAGTATAACAACTCACCAGCGAAGAAAATCTGCAGTCTCGCCAAAAAAATGTTTGTTCCGGGGCTAGGGGGGAGATCAGCTTAGACTGGGAGAGAAATTAGGTTCCAAGGAGAGCCTCAAACCGAAAGTGAAAGCACAGATCTCAGCACAAGCTCACAGCCCCAACCCTCAGTAGGGGGCTTTTCCTTGGGGCAGTTGCGAACCTGCACAGCAGGAGGGCACAGCCCAGGTTAGCTTCTAATCTGCGCAGTGGGGGGCTCGGTTTGGGGCCATAGAGCTTTTCCAGGGCCGATTTGTTGGGCAGAGATGTTGGGGCAGAGACATTGGGGCAGAGACTGCCAGGCAGACTTTGTCAGCTGCTAATACCCACAGCCCCACAAGAGGCTCTGACCTGGGGCAGTGACACTTTCACCCCTTAATCTCTAGCCTAGGGCAATCGCTAACCCACACAGCCCTACTGGGCACTTCTATAGCTAGGCCAGTGCTGAATCCACTTCCTGTTGGGGGAAGGGAAAACTCTCACTCAGAGCACTCCCATACCTCCGAGGCGGAAACCAGTTTACATCTCTACTGTTCTGCAGAGGAAGCTGGTAACCCCCTTGCCTAGGAGGCATACCCTAAAGGCTTTGAAACATAAATAAAAAGATGAAAAGAAATGATTGACAGCTTCTATGCAGAAAAAGAGCAGGTCAGCAAACCTGAAGAGACTAACAGCAAAGAATCATCAGACTGTCCTCTTTTACATGATGCTCTCATAGAAGAGACCATTAACAATCTCAAAAGAGAGTTAGTTAGAAGATAAATGGGGAAAGGAAAGAGAAGCCTTACAAGAAATCAACAACTTCCTGAAATACGGATTGGAAAAAGTAAAAAAATCTCAGGAAAGTAAGAATTGTGAATTGGAAAAAATAAAGAATTCACTAGAAAGTAGGATTTGTGAATTGGAAAAGACAAAGAACTCAAGAAAATAGGATCTGTGAATTGAAAAGAAAAATAATCTACCAAAAAAAAATTAGTGAAATGGAAAAAAATTACACAGACCAAAAACAATAATTTAAAACTCAATTGGACATATACAGAAATAATAAAAAAAAGCTAATGAAGAAAATAATTTTTAAAAATTAGAACTGAACAAATAGAAACTAATGATTCATTGAGACAGCAAGAATCAGTCAAGCAAAAACAACAAAAATGACAAACTGGAAAAAACCATGAATTATCTACTTGCAAAAATGACAGACTTAGAATATAGATCTAGGAGAGATAATCTGAGGATTATTGACTTTCTGAAAACTATGATGAAAAAGAGCCTAGATACTATTTTTACAAGAAATCATCAAAGAGAACTGCCCAGATGTAATAGGAATCAGAAGGTAAAATAGGCATTGGAAAGAATTCACCGAACACCTTCTGAAAGAGACCATAAAATAAAAACCCCAAGGAATATTGTGGCCAAATTTCAGAACTACCAGATTAAGGAAAAAATTTTACAAGCAGGCAAAAAAAAAAAAAAACAATTTAAATACCGAGGTGCCACAATAAGGATCACCCAAGATCTGGCTGCCTCCACGTTAAAGGATCGAAGGGCCTGGAATCTGATATTGCAAAAGGCAAAAGAACTTGGGATGCAGCCAAGAATAAACTACCCAGCTAAGCTGAGCATTTTCTTTCAGGGAAGAAGATGGACATTTAATGAAACAAATGAATTATTTGTTTTAAGGAAAACCAGAACTAAAAAAAATTTGATTCCAAACAAGAACTCAAGATTCAGAAAAGGAAAATTTTGGATTTATTTCATTGTGGATTAAAAAGAATATATTTAATTTGATTTTACTGATATAAATAAAAAAGGGAAGTAGATAGGAAAAGGGATGATGGCAGAATAAGGTAAGGAGGGAAAAAAGGGGAAACCAACCTGAAGGGCAAAGGGAAATTACTATCTGGGGAATTTAGAGAGAGGGAGGAACACTGTGTGAATCTTAATCTCATCAGAGTTGGCTCGAAAAAAATTGACATTTGTTTTAGAAAAATTCTCTCTCACCCATTAAAAAGGGGGAGAGGAAAAGGGAAAAGAAAAAGGTAAAAGGGGGAAGGGAAAAAATTCAAAGGGGGAGGGAGGGTTTAAAGAGGAACATCGTATCGGGGTAATAAGTTCCAAAAGGGAAAAGGGTGGGGAGGCAAGAAAAAGAAAGCATAATCAGGGTTATTAGGATGGCAACATGATTTAGTAATTCAACGAAATGGAATGGGAAAACTCCCCCAAATAGGAGGCAGATAGCAAACCCATCAAAAGTCAGAACCCTCAATATGTTGTTTCAAAACACATTTAAAGCAGGGAGATACAATAGAGCAAAGGAAAAGGCCGAGCAAAATCTATTATGCTTAGGTGAATCAAAAGAGGGTAGCATCCTTATCTCAGATCAAGCAAAAGCAAAAAATTATCAATTAAAAGAGATAAGGAAGGAAACTACATCCTGCTAAAGAATACATAAAACAACAAAGCAATATCAATTTAAAATATATGCACCAAGTGGATGGCATCCAACCCTAAAGGAAAGTTAAGAGGTTGCAAAAGAAATAGACAACAAAGAAATGGGAGATCTAACCTTTTCCTTAAATTAACAAACAAACCACAAAACAAAAAGAAAAAATTAAAGTAAATAGAATATTAGAAAAATTAGGAAGACTTTGGGAGAAAATTGAATGGAGATAAAAGGAATATATTTCTTCTGAGTTCATGAACCTATTCAAAATTGACCATATTTAGGACATAAAGACCCTTTTAAATGCAAGAAACCTAGTAAATGCTTTTTTTCGATCACGATGCAATAAAACTACTTAAAAAAAAGTTGGGGTAAAAGACCAACAAGTTTGAAACTAAAAAATCCATCTTAAAGAATATTGGGTAAAAATTATAATACAATTAATAATTTCATCAAGATAATGACAATGATGAGACGTCTACCAAATTTGTGGGATGCAGCCAAAGTGGTAATAAGAGGGAATTTTATTCCTTAGAGGCTTACGAATAAAACGGAAAAGAAAAGATTAATGAATTGGCCACAAAAAAAACTTAAAAAGACCAAATTAAAACCCCAATCAAATACTAAATTTGAAATTTAAAATTAAAAGGAGAAATTAAAAATTGAAAAAAAAAACTATTGAATAATTAATAAAACCAGGAGGGTTCTATGAAAAAAGCCAATAAAATAGATAAGCCTTTGGAAATCTGATTAAAAAAGGAGGGAGGAAAATGAAATTATAGTCTTAAAAAATGAAAAGGAGAACTTTCCACCAATGAAAGGAAATTAGAGAAAAATAAGGAGTTATTTTGCTCAACTTTATGCCAATAAATTTGATAACCTAAATAAAGGATGACTACCAAAAAAATAGACTTCCCAGATAAAGAGGATGAAGAAATTTTTGAATAGTCCCATTTTGAAAAAGAAAAGAACAGGCAATTAAACCCCAAGAAAAAATCCCCAGGACCAGATGGATTTTAATGGTTTTTACCAAACATTTAAAGAACAATTCCCCAATGCTATAAATTACTTGATAAAATAGGGAATGAAGGGTCCACCAAATTCCTTCTATACACAGACATGGTATGATACCAAACCAGGTAGGTTGAAAACAGAGAAAGAAAAAAGACCAATCTCCCTAATGAATATTGATGCTAAAATCTTAAATAAATATTAGCAAAAGACTGAAAATCACTCCGGAAATTACACTATGATCAAGTAGGATTTATACCCAAGGTATGGTTCAAATTGGGAAAACTATCAATATAATAGGCCATATTTAAAATTAAAAAAACCATATGATCATCTCAATAATAGAAAAGATTTGACAAAATCCAAATCCATTCCTATTAAAAAACACGAGAGATAGGAATAAATGGACTTTTCCCTTAAAATAATCACAGCACTATTTAAAACCATCAGTAGATCATATTAATGGAGACAAACTGAACATTCCAATAAGATCTGGGGGAAACAAGGTTGCCCATATACCATTTATTTAATATTGTATTAGAAACCTAGTTTAATAAGAGCTGGAGAGATTAAAGGAATAAGAATAGGCAATGAGGAAACCAAATTATCACTCTTTGCCAATATGATGGATCTTAGAGAACCCCAAATTCACAAAAGTTTATTAGAAATAATCCAACTTTAGAAAGTTTGGTTATAAAATAAACCCAATAAGTATCAGATTTTATATCACTAAAAATCCAACAGTCAGATTACAAAAAGAAATTATTTAAAGTAACTACTGAAATATAAAATATTTGAATCTTCTGAAGGGAAAATAGAAACTTTTATGGAAAATTACGTCCCTTTTCACACAAATTAAGTCTGATCTAACCAATTGAAAAATATTAAATGCTCTTGGATAGGGCAAAATATAAAAAAGATGACACTATTACCTAAACTAATCTATTTATTTAGTTATAAACGATTCCCAAAAACTATTTTAATACCTAGAAAAATAAAAAAAAATTCATATGGAAAACAAAGGTCAAAATTTCAAGGAATTAATGAAAAAAAATCAAAGAATTTAGGTACCAGATCTAAAACTATATTATAGAGCAGCAGTTACCAAAACCATTTGGTATTGGCTAAGGAATAGATTAGTTGATCAGTGGAATAGGTTAGGTTCAAGGGACAAAACAGTCAAAACATCAGTCAACTGATGGTGAGTGAAATGAGCAGGACGAGGAGATCATTATATACTTCAACAACAATATTATATGATGACCAGTTCTGATGGACCTAGCCATCCTCAGCAAGATCAACCAAAGCATTTCCAATGGAGTAGTAATGAACTGAACCAGCTACGCCCAGAGACAGAACTCTGGGTGATGACTAAAAACCATTACATTGAACTCCCAATCCCTATATTTATGCCTACCTGCATTTTTGATTTCCTTCACAAGCTAATTGTACAATATTTCAGAGTCTGATTCTTTTTGTACAGCAAAATAACGGTTTGGCCATGTATACTTATTGTGTATCTAATTTATATTTTAATATATTTAACATCTACTGATCATCCTGCTATCTGGGGAGGGGGTGAGGGGTAAGAGGTGAAAAATTGGAACAAGAAGTTTGACAATTGTTAATACTGTAAAGTTACCCATGCATATAACCTGTAAATAAAAGGCTATTAAATAAAATTAAATTAAATTAAATTAAAAAAAAAAAAAGGATTCACCATCCTGGGCTGTCTCCATCAAGGTGAAATTAATGGTGGTTCTTGGAACATAATATATGTGCTTAAATAAATATTTATTACCTAGTGAACTAGTAGTTTTACCTATCTGGTAAAGAGGAAGTTGCTCCCTTCTTTGTAGAGAATAGTATTTTGATTATACTTGTTTATCAAGACATATACATACATATATCCGTATATATGGATATATGTAGTTTATTGGCCTATATCCCTTAGATATTAAACCCTAAAATCCTAATCTGAGAAAATCGATACAAAGATTTTTTTTTCCATTCTACATCTGACCTTATTATAGATGCATTTATTTTGTTTGTGTAGAAGCTTTTAAATTTCATGTAATGAAAATTACTATCTTTTGCAATTGTGTCTCTTCATTGATGAATAAGAATATATTTCATATCCATGACTGTAAAAGATATGATTTGCCTGTTCTAATTATTATGGTTTTTGTGGTATGGTTTTCCTATGAATGATAAAACTTTAAGTTTATGTAACCCTTTAGAATTTTTTCTTGTAATATATAAGATGTTGGTTTAAGCTGAAGCTCTTCCAGGCTCTGCAGTTTTTTCACAAACATTTACAAAATAGGGAGCTTTCAGGTTAAAGATAAAACATTACAAACAAGAAAAAAAATAAAACAATTATTACACAAGATCTATTAGCTTCTACATTGAATGATCATAAATGAAGAGTACAATATTTCATAGGGCAAAATGGTAAAATTTTGAATGAAAAAAAGACTTTCAGATATTTATGACAAAAATAGCTGAACTTAAAGGAAAACAATATATAATATTCAGGAGAAATATATACACTAAGAACCAATTATAAAAGACATAATAAAGTAAAATAATTTCCTTCTTTAAAAAATATACAGAGGTTTTTTTCCAAAATGATTTATGTTTTGAGATTTATAGAACACTTAGTTAATCTTATATTGTTTCTAGTCCATTTTCTAGTCTACATTAATTCACTTCTCTATTTTTAAACCAATGCCAAAAGATTGTGATGGTTTCTTCTTTAAAATATGGATTTGAAATATGGAAATCCTATTCTAGTATAATTCTAATCTTTTTTCATTAGTTTTCTTGGCACCTCAATATTTTTACTTGAGTAAATGTTATTATTTTATTTTATTTTGTGAAGTATAGGTGTCAAATGTGAAGAAGTTCACAAGTATAGTAAGAACCAGATTAAAATGTAATTGAGAAATATTTAACAAAACTAGATAAAAATAAAATAGAATATATGTAATATTAATATGTGGTTTTCTAAGTGCAGATGCAGATTACAGGAATACTCCTGTATCTCTCAATCTCAACTATTTCTATTTGAGTTCAATACAATGACTTTACAATATTCCTTTGATAGTTTGACTGGTCTAGAATTAAACCCATAATTTAACTTTGCTCTCTTTTTTATTATATCAGGTCAGTCACGAACACTAAGTATTCTTCCAATACTTATGTTCCTCTTTATTTCATTGAGAGAAACTTTACAATTGGACTGATATAAAAAAAATCTGTGTGCCTTGGTTGGTCCCAAAATATTTTATACATTTTGTAGTTATTTTGAACAGTTTCCCTTTCAATTATTGTCCCTTTAAATGTGCTACTAGTAAATTGTTACTGATTTTTGTGGGTTTATTTTGTAGTTTGTCAACTGCTGAAGTCAATTGTCTCAGTTAGCATCTTTGCAGATTTACAACAATTTTCTAAGTAAACCATGATCTAATCAGCAAAAAGGGATAGTTCACTCTCCTTTTTACCTGTCATTGTGCCTTGAATTTCTTTCTCTTGTCTTATTGCTACTGCAAAAATTTCTAGAATTATATTAAATAATAGTAGAGATAGTAAATAGTCTTGCTTTACTTAGATTTGCAGGGAAAGCTTCTAGCATATCCCTGTTGCAGATGATGTGTTCTTTTAGTTATAGATTGCTGCTTTTTATGACAAAAAGAGGGTAGGTTTCATTTCACTCAGCAATTTTCTTGTTGCTACTATAGTCCATGCCAGTTTACTTTTTTCCTGTTAGTTCCTGTTTCCTGTTCTTACTGCAGTATTTTGTAGCAGCAAGCACTAATATTTATGAATCCCCCCAAGTATAAAGGCAATATTCCTGGGAAAGCAACATGCTGTATTGGAACAGCACTCAGCCAAAAACAGGAAATTTTGAACAGAGTATTTCAAAGAAGAGTATAAGGTTATATGAGGAGAGCTGTAACCTGCTTGAGAAAAAGGACAATGGAATATTAATGGGGGCACTTCTTTTCTCTTTAAAGTCAATTGAAGTAAGAACTAATGTTTTTGGAAAGTAAATTCCCCAAAGTGGCAGAGGTTAAGACAATCTATCACCAAAAGGAAGGAAGTCAGAAAGTGAAAAATAAGTCCATCAGTTCAATTGTGTTACCTTGCCAGAGAATGGGAGGTGGTGGAGAAAAGTGTTAAGTGAACAAATTATGAACTAGAGATTGTGCTTCTCTGCTGTTTATTTATCAGGTTACCTCATTTAACTTCTTAGTGTCTTAGCTTATAGAAGCAGCTTAAATTACCTCTTGTGCATGTTTATTCCAATTGTAGAATTGTAATAAAAAGGAAAGAAAGACATTAAAACTTGTCTTAAACCAAGGATTTCTAACAAATGCTCAGTCCTGGAGGTAATACAATTAGGGAGAAGTTGAAAGATAAATTCACAATGTTTTGAAGGAGCTAATGCCAGTCATGGAGAAAAATCTCAAATATCATCAATAACAAAAAAGTAACGAAGAGAACATTAACAACTATGAATCTGGATACCTACTTTATCAACAACATCACATATTTATGAGAATAATTTATATGTGTATAATGTGCATCCTTGATAAACTAAGTAGAAAGGAACAATTAGGCTTCCACAATTTTTAGTTCACAGTAGACCATATATTTATGGTTATGAATATTAGGTACAGCAAAAACATAAACATATGTTCACTAAAAAGTTCACTATTTTGAACAAATTTTAAGTTGCAAAAGGATTATGCTAAGTCTTTCAGAAGTTCCTTTTTTGTAAATGATGAAATAGTGGTCATATAAGCCTTGGGAGACTGTCAGGCTTCTTGAATAAGACCTATAACCATTCAAAAGATTTTGGCTAACACACACACACACACACACATACACACACACCAGTTAGAATTCTTACAAGGTGCTAAGTCACTGGAATTGATAGAGACAGTAATTATCTAATTTAGCATGGTATTTAACAGTTCTCTAGTTCAAAGTTCACACCTTTCACACCTTTAAGAGATCATATATAAGGAGGAGCTCCCACAAGCCCACAGAAGTCCACAAGCCCACTCTCTGGGAGGCGGAGTCAGATTCATTCCTACTGCCACCTTTGTGCTGGCTGGAGATTCAGAAGAGGAAAGGCTCAAGCTGGAAGAGACAAAGGTCTAGTGGCAAGAGCTCTTGGAATGAAGGAGAGAGAGAGGCCTCTAAGAAAGCTAACCAGTCTATTTTGAAGGAAACAATAAAGAATTTGGACTTTAATCCCTGACTGCATTTGGGGGGATTACACTGAACTGAAACAAAGGCTGCTCCAAGAAGCCCCCCAAGAAAAAACCTGCTCCCAGAGAACAACATATTTTAGAGAAGAGAACATTACACACACACACACACACACACACACACACACACACCCCAAATGGATGAAGAATACTTATTGTCTAGGCTGAGTAGCCAAGTGACATGATATTTTCAATACTCACATGTAGGCCCTCATCACCTCATCTGTAGACTAGTACAGTAGTCAGTTATTGATTCTATGTCTCACATCTTTCCCTCTCCTGTCTATATTGCACTCAACTAACAAATTAATTTTGCTAAAGTCCAATCATTACCCTTTACTCAAGAAATTATAATTGTTCCTATTATTTCTATAATAAAAATAAAATCTTCAATTTGGTTTTCAGAGTTCTTTATTACCTGGCTCCCTCCTAACTTTCCAAGCCTTTTTAGACTACCTATCCCTCCATGTCTTATCTAAAAAGATAAGTTTCTTTACAGTTTCTTGCACAAGCATGTTGTCTCCAAGCATTTTCAATGGCTATTCCTTCTACCTGAAACACTCTTTCTTCTTATTTCTGTCTTTTGTCTCCTGTGAACTTTCAAATGTCTGCCAAAGTCTTACATTCTGTAAGAAGGCTGTCCCATTACTCCTTTATCTTAATGTGTTCTTTTGAGATTATTTCCAATTTATCCTGTACATATCCTGTTTGGACATATTTGTTTGCATTTTTTCCCCCTCCACTACAATGTACATTCCTTGTAAACAGGGACTATTTTTTCTTTTTTGTTTAATTTTGTTCTTGCCATTCTATATAACCCACTGCTTAGCACAATGGCTGACACATTTGCTGATGTTTAGTCTGTTGTCTTCATCTTTGTGACCCCATTGGAGATTTTCTTAGCAAAGATACTTGAATGGTTTACCAATTCCTTCTTTGATCTGTTTTACAGATGAGGAAATGAGACAAATGGGATTAAGGGCCTGCCTAGCTTCACACAATTTGAACTCAGGAAAATGAGTCTTCCTAACCACAAGCCCATCCCTCTCTCTTCCAAGCCACCTAGCTGCTTCATCCGACATCCAGTATGCACTTAATAAATGCTTGCTGATTTGACTTGACTATCTTGTCAATTGGACAGAGTCAGCCTCAAACCTATAAGTGGCCAGAGCCAAACAATGCAGTCTAAAGACAGGGCAGGTAGGAATCAAACAGAAGTTTAATTTTAAAGTGAAGGAAATGACTGGCAGACAAGGATTTGTGAGCCAGGACATTGCTCCTAGCAGGAGGAACCCACTTTAGGGTGGGAAGATCTCAATACTTATATCTACAGATGCTTAGTGAGCTGAAATGAGGACTAACAGCAAAAATGTAACAAGTTTGATTCATAGCAGAATTTCGTGACCAGAATTTAGGTATT
This sequence comes from Sarcophilus harrisii, assembly GCF_902635505.1. Taxonomy (NCBI): domain Eukaryota; kingdom Metazoa; phylum Chordata; class Mammalia; order Dasyuromorphia; family Dasyuridae; genus Sarcophilus; species Sarcophilus harrisii. The sequence goes on along the minus strand of NC_045426.1, from coordinate 586,177,020 downwards.
TGTCCAATGCTTGTTCAAGTTCAGAGAACACCTGGTGCTGATCAAAGCAATACAACAATTACATGATTTTGCCAGAGGGTAAGATCATCCAAAGGGTGAGCACAAAGTATTGTTGTCATGACAAACTCAGGGCACAGTTTGCATCCTTGTGCAATATCTGGAAAATTGGGTGTCTCCTAATTTCATTAATCAAAACATTATTACATTGTTTGAGCCTAACCCTATGTGACTGGGAAACTAGACCCACTCTATGTGTTCTTTAGAGACTCTTAATCAAGGACCTATGTTATGCAGACCAAAATCCAGAAATCAAAGATTGATAGAGTTTTCTCACAATTGTCAACCCATATGTCTTCTAAGGGCCCCTACCATATCCTTCTGACTACTTCCACAGTTGTCAAAATTGTGGGTGTGGGCTCCTGGATCATCTGAAGAAAGCCCCTGCTTTCATGTAGTCATCAGAACCCCCTCAAGATTCATCTAACATGGACCCAGAAACAGGGAGTAAAACAGCTGTCCCAAGATTCTGGACAAGGACTGAGTACCCTGTCTTCTTCCCTTATGTTATGTGTCCAGTTACCATGACCCTGATTCAAGCACGTGTTCACATTTTCTTCCTCTACATTTTTGCCCTCACCCCCTTCTTTTCTATCTGCAAGCAAACAATAGCTGGACAATATCTCTTCAACTCAACATCTGGATCTCACCTAATTGGGTTCTCATGGCATTTTACCTTATACTTGCCTCTCCTTTATTGGCCAAAACGGTAAAGGTTTTTTCAGACCCCCCCCCCCCCTTTGACCAAAAGGGGAAATGTCACAATATTAGAATACAGCCAGTTTTCCAGAGCTATGGCTCAGCAAGCAAGCTGTGCCTTGAGTTTGGCATAACAACAATGCTTTGTGTTCACCATCTGGATGATCTCACTCTCTGGCAAAATCATATAATTATTGTGTTGCTAATCATCATAACAGATATAATAATAAAGGAAAAGTTTAAAATATCGAGAGAATTTCCAAAATGCAATAGAGATACGATATGAGCATATGTTTTTAGAAAACTGGTGCTAATAAACTTATTCAACATAGGGCTGTCACAAATTTGTCAATTTGTAAAAAATGCAAAATACAATAAAATGAAGTGTGCCTGTATACGTATATACATAGTCATGTGTGTATGTTCATACATATATATTTGTTTTATTTGTTCAGAGATATTTACATGTTGTCTCCTCTATTAAAATTGTGAGCTCCTAAAGACCATGGACTTCTTTTGCCTTTCTTTCTATTACTTAGCTCATGGCATAGGCTAGGTATTTAATAAAAGTTTATTGACTGATTCTACATTTCAAAATATTTATTTGTATATCAGTGACCATCTCCAAGTCATTTTCACACTTTATGGCTAAATTGATCCAACCTAATAATCAGGATTATTAAGCAATCCATATTTTAATTTTTTTAATTAAAAATCAAATTATATTTTTATTCAACCAAATTATGTTATGATCTTGAGTAGACACATATTTTAATTGGCTCTAGTAAGAAGATGTTATTAATGGAACCCATTCCAACACAATGCCTTGTGCTATGTCTAACATGTTCTAAAATTACGACCACACACTGGTAACTGGGTAATGGCAACAGCTGCTTCTTCAGTTCTTTGAGAGTAAAAGTTCTCATCTGCACCCTGCCTCACTAAAAAAGCCCAAGTTGTCTGTTCTCAGATGATTGTTCCAACAATTTCCATCAAAGAGGATAGACTAACATATCAGATAAAACTTTTTTAGGGGGTGGTTTGTCCCTTTAGTAACTTCCTACTACTTAGTGGTTCAGAAAAAAAGTGGGAGAATAGGAATAACTTTCTCAACATCTTGAATGTCTAACAATGTAAAAATCTTTCAGTGGCCAAGTAGCCTAATAATGGAAAATGAGAGAAATATTATACAACAAATTATATCAATATCTATATTTATATGTATATGTATATACTTATACATATAAACATACATATACAAATAAAACATTGTTGTAGCAATTATATGTTGTCCTTGGCTTAGAGAGACAGTTACAATTTTGTCTAAATTATTATCTCAACCCTGGAGATGTCTAAAAGGACTTCTTTCACAATTGTTTATTGTGAAATAAATTATTTGTGAATAAATTTGTGAATAAAATTATTTAGTTATTTCCCCTTGCCTTTTACCCTGAACAGAGAATGTCTTATTCTGATAACAAATCCTACCAGTTATAGGGCAAAAATTTACCCAGAAGCCCCCCCTTTCTCCCTTGAATGATTCTCATCTGTACCATTGGAACTTGAAGCTGCTATCCACCATTTTTAACATGCTTAAATATTTCTTTTCTTTTAGTGAGGCTTTTTATCTTTGACCCACAGTAATTAAATTGAATTGACTTTGCCAAGAGATCCCATTCTTCTTCATTAAAAGAATTTCTTAAAAGTAACCTGAGAAGAAATCTTACAAATGCAAATGTAAAGAAACAAGAACATCTTATAGCTAATGGCAGATTCCCCTTATAAGCTCTTGTCCACTGTCAAAGATGAAAACTGGAATGATCACTATATCAAAGGAAAGATCAGTAGGGAACTTTTCGGAATTCTTATCCAAAGAAATCTTTCTTTACTCAGCCACCATCCACTTTTAATCTCAAGTTCTTATATGGAGAGGAAAAGACCTATCCAATTATCACCCCTTTCCAATAAGAAATAACTTTGAGATTGTTGTAGTTTATTAAAATTGTCCCTTCATATTCCTATTAAATATGACACTTGTACAAAAAATAATTGACTACCAAAGGAACTCAAATGAGAAAACAGGTAGGTGTGGGGAAAACTGCCAATAACCATAAATCAAAGGACGATTGTAGCTCATATGAATACAATACATTTTGTGCACCTAAAAGCCATTCAAAGCTAAAATGATCCTACTAAGAGAATGAGATCTATGTTCTACGAGCCTCCCATCCATATTGAAGGACTATTTTTCCTCCATTTTTCATCTACAGGTTAAAACATATAGCAGAACTGATAGAATATAAGAGGCTGATACCAAATTCCTATAAGATTATCCTTAAATTGTAAGTAACCCCAATTTCTTCATTCTTAAACTTAATCTCAATAAAAAAGAAAAAAAATCTAAACTCCTATTAAAATAAAAATCCAAACACAGTTAACTCCTGTTACCCTTGACAATCACTGACAATGACTTATTTCACAGTAAATGACAGGGAATCTATCTTTTTTGCATGGCAACTATTTCAAATTAAGGACAAGTTCTACCAGGCAGTCTGAACAATTAAAATATTTTTAAATGTTCAGAAAATATTTTATACACAATATCCAATTTGCCTTGTTGTTACTTTTACTCATTACTCTTGGTTTGGCCCCAAGAACAAGTAAAACAGATCTAATCACTGTTTTAAAAATTATTTTTATATTTCATTAAATATTTCCTGATTACATGTACCAATTAAGTATGTAAATGTATTTTCATTTTTTGAACCAATTTAAATGTGAAGTGCAAGCATTCCCTCCACTACCATTTCCCCCTCTATTGTAAAGGTTCTTTTCTACACATGTCTTTTATGTGAGATAATTTTTCCCATTTTTCCTCTCCCTTCCCCCTTATTCCAAGGTATTCCTCTTTCTCACCTATTTTTTGTTACTTCATCTCAGCAAAATTAACTCATTCTCAGACCCTCTTTCTATGTAAGAATCCTTCTGACTGCCTTATTAATTATAAAGATCTTAGAAGATAAAAGAATCATCCTCCCATATAGCAAGGTGCAATTTAACATTATTGAGCCCTTTATGATTCCTTTTTTATGTTCACCTTTTCATACTTCTCTTATGTCTTATATTTGAAAGCAAAATTTTCTATTCAGCTCTGATGTATTCATCTAGAATTCTTTAAAGTTCTCTATTTTATTAATGTTTATTTTTTCCATAGAAGGATTATATTCAGTTACGCTGGCTAGATTATTCTTGGTTGTAATTCCATCTGTTTTTGCTTTCCTGAATGTCAAATTCCAAGTCCTCTACTCTTTTAATGTTGAAGCTGCTAAATCCTGTATGATTTCAACTGTGACTCCATGGTATTTGAATGGTTTTTGATATCTTAAAATATTTTCTCTTTGATCTGGGAGCTCTGGAATTTGGCTCTACTATTCCTAGGAGATTTCATTTTGAGATCTCTTTCAATGGTGATCAGGATACTAGGATATTAGGGACAGTTTTTCTTGATCACTTCTTAAAATATGGTGTGTAGAGCCTTTCTTTGATCATGGCTTTCAATAATACCTTTACAATTCAATTAATACCTTATAATTCTCTCTCCTTGATCTATCTTCTATGTCAGTTCCTTTGCTCAAAGGGGCATTTTGCATTTTATTCTATTTTTCATTTTTTGAATTTTTTCGTTACTTTTTTATGTACTTAGCCTATTCTGTTTTAATTTTTAAAGAATTATTTTCTTCAATGAGTTTTTTTTAAAAACCTCTTTTTTCATTTGACAAATTTTGTTCATTATAGTGTTATTTTCTTCAGTATTTTTATGCTCCTTTTGCCAATCTATTGTCTTTTAATAATTTTATCAAATTATTAGGCATATCAAAATCTCTTTCTGACCAATTGTCAGGTCCCTTTACTATCTCTGTTTTGAGTTTTGAGTTTCCAAAGATACCACTGCTTCTGTCACTACCATATAATTTCACCATTGGTGCTTCATTCACATATACTTCAAGCCAGCCTCTTTTCCTGTGTCACAAATACCTCTTTCCAACTTCCTATATTTTGGGGGGTTACAAATATGTCTCAGTTGAACTTTTTGTTGGTTCGGACACTTCCAAATTCAGTTTGAAGCATTAGTAAAATTGTTTGAAGGGGAAAGTTGGGAAAACTTAGGCCAGTGTTTCTATACTCCACAATCTTAGCTCTCCCCTATCCCCAAGAAATAGCTCTAATAATTCTTCTAAAATATAATACTATTTCCATGAAGTCTTTTTTATTCCAATTAACTAAATGCTGATAAGCTGCTCTTCATTTCTCCTGGTTTATTCTACCTTTCCTAGTTTCCATCATTTGTCTTCTAATTTTTTAGTATTACTTTTAGTAGATTCAGAACATTTCTGAAAGTGATCATTTTATCCACCTGCAATGTTTTTAATTTACTGGCTCTGGACCTCACCCTTAGGATGTAAACAGATTTCTTAAGAGTATGAAATAGTTTGAGTTCTATCTAAAGAGTTCCTTTTTCCTTCAAATAGCTATATGTAATGGGCTGAGATTTGAGTTGATGCACTGAGGTCCCAAGTACATGAGGCTAAATAGTAATTAGGCTATACTCTATTAATATACATGATTGGATAAAGAATGGCCCCGGCCCACTCTCGGTGCAAATCCTGATGTATTGTATAGGAAATGACGATTTTGGTGGGTGGAGGCAGAGAGAGACAGGAAGAGAAGCTGGGAGAGATTGGCCTGGGTTCCATACTATTAGCTGCTGGTCGTGTGACTGCTGGTCTAACTAGCTTCTTGACTCAGCTGCACACATTGCTATTGCCCATTCTCTTCCACCTCCAATCTTTCTTCACTGAGAATAAAGACTGACGATTTTCCCCTAACCTGAATTCCTGACTCCGGCTGATTTTAAAATACGTGGTCTTCACAGCTATATTCTTTTGTTATGCTTTACAGTATTATATGAAATTAACTACCACAGCATTTATATCTTAATTTCATTTCATAACAATACAATTTAAAATATATAATATTACTTACCTTTGTGGAGGAGGGACACTAGGTGACCATGATCTAGTTCTTCCTATACTATCTACTCGGTGAGGGGACCCAGACTGTGAACAATGATTTGATGACATCACTTGTTCTGGAACTGACAATGTTGAACTCTGAAGGTCTCTTCCATTGTGTCGATAATCTATAGAGCATAAATATTGAGATTCAAGTAATTTATAAGGTTTTAAAATTTCTTTCCTAATTTAAGCAAGATACACTGACACTATACTTTTAGATGGAGTATATGAATAATAGGTGAGCAATTATCAAATGTGACAAATCTTAATGATAAACATAATCTGTGATATTTTTAGATTATCTGGCTTTTCAAAATCATCTAAAACTTCATTGAATTCTTGTAACATATTAAATACTGTTCTAGATTAAATTGAGATTTATAAATACCAAAATCTCTCCCCTTCACACTCTGACAGTCTTGCAATTCAGTTAGAGTCTATTCAACAAATATTTATCCATTATACCATGAAAATCACTGAACTAGCTTCTAGAGATTCAAAGAAAAAAAAAACAGTCTCTTCCTATAAGGGTCTTGCATTCTATTGGACACATAAAACATTTGTTCAAATAATTAAATAGGAAGTATTTATAGAGAAATACAAAATGATTTAAAGAGAGGGAGAGAATGCTAATAACTGGGGAAAAGAACAGAATTAGTAAAAGCCCAAACACCTGAGAAGTATATTGAATAAAACTAGGAATTCTATGAAACAGAAATGAGGATGTATATTTCAGACATGGGAGACCTGTGCAAAGAAATGGAAATTTTTGCATAGGTAAGTAGAAGAAGAGTTTAACTGGAATGGTATAAAGAGGAAAGATAAATGGCACATAGACTTGGGGGGCCTTTAATTTGGGAGCTGATGATTTTATATTTTATCCTATGGTCAACAGAGAAGATTTCTTAGTGAATATGATATAGACAAAGCTGTCATTCAGTAAAAGACAAACTGGAGATGAGAAAGACAATGAAACCAATTAAAAGGCTATCACAAGATTCCAGGTAAGATGTGATAAGATAATAAATTAGAATAGAGATTATATAAATGGAATAAGAGGAAAGATAAAACAAGATGTTGTGGGAGCAGGATAAGCAAAAGCAATTAATGTAGTGTTGAGGTAGAGGAAAGGGGCAAAAGTGACTAAGAATTTGCACACATAGGTGACCAGAACAATTATGATAATATCAATAGAAATGGGGAAATGAAGGATTGATTACTTTGGGAGAAGACAATGAATTCTCTTTTTAAAACATTGAATGATATCCTGGTGAAAATGTCTAGCAAGGAGATGGTAATACTGTATTGGAATTCGATGGATATATTAAGACTAGATAAAGAAATCTGGAAGCCATATATATATAGAAAACAAATGAACTTTTGAAAATGAGATAATCAAGGAAGAAAATATAATGTTCACATGAGTTAACATACATAAAACTCTTCACAAAACTTAAAATATCATATAAAGATTATCTGCTATTCCTTTTCTGTACAATAACAATGATAACAAAGATAAGAGACCTTAGAACAGAACCTTTGTGGAGAAAAAAGCTTATCTCTGTGGATACCAACAGCTCCTAGAAGAGGAAAGGACTAATCAGATAGGTAGAAAGAAAATGGAGACATCAAGACAACACCTGGAAAGAAGCTAAGAAAATATCCAGAAAAGTGGGAACAAAATAGGTTCAAATGAGACAAAATTATGTATTTTAGAAGGAAGTAATAAATCATATGATATTTGTGAGGAAGCAGCTCAGCTTGTTTTTGTTTGCCTTGTAGAGCCCTTTTCATTCAAAACATTTCTCTCTTAAAAGAAAGAGCCACTTCCACTGACCCTTGTGTCTGACATAATGCTTAACTGAGAAAGTATAATGCATTCTCTAATCCTTAAAAGGGCAGACAAATGGGCATAGTGATTCTCGCATATAAACTGACCAGGCTGGAAAAATTGGGCAGTAATTTAATGTTATCTTCTCAAGGCTCTTTTCACAGAGCTCTCTACATTCATTTTTCTCCTTAGCATCATTTCTGGATAACTCATCTTTTTTTCCCAGTTGTTAATTGGAAAGCATGGCTAGACCTAAGATAGGTAATCAATTAGTAATCCATTTCTTTTCTCAAGTGCTATGTGTATGTTAAATGCTTTGCAGGTAATTTTCTGATGAATGTACATATTTGTTATTAAGATAAAAATATGCTCAAATGTTTATGTGATTTTTGCTTTGCTTTAAAATATTTCTTTCAAATAAAATTATTTATTCAGCAAGATTCAATTCACCAAGTATTTTAGCATTCAATGTCAAAAGATCCCAAAGTAAAGAGAACCCTAGAATCTAATAAATTTGATAGAGAAAATGGGCAATGCTTTTAACAACTCTTCTGGAATAAATAAGATAAATTGCAACAACAGGTATAATTTAAGCATAAGGTCACAATGGAGCACATGTTACAGCCTAATAGAATGAATGAAAGATAGAGGCAGAAAACCAGAATAAGAAGTGAAGAGGAAGGCATGAGGAAAATAGCCAATATTTTTCACCACTGGAACTGTATAGGTAATATAGATTTTTGAAGTAGAGTATCCCAATTCTCAATTTCTAAAAAGAGAAAAGGATTGCAGAAGAGGTAAGAGAATTTGGACTCAAGAGCACGTTTAGCAAAATTTACACTGTCATAAAGTCCTCTTCATCTGATGGACAAAAGGAAAAGCTTCGTGAAGATAAAGTGATTCTCAGGAAGAGTATCCTATTTGGATGGGGAAAAAAAGCTCACATAAATAAAGAACTTAGAGATAAAAGCCATTTCAATAACTCACACCTGAACACAAATCTCCAAAAGCCCACACAGTTTTGCCCAGATTTTGCTTGAAGTTTTCCAAAGAGTGGAACCCAAAGTGATTGGGCATTCTCTAATTGTTAAGAATTTCTATGTGATATCAAGCTTAAATCTATTTCTTTGCATCATCTCTTCAGTGTTCCTACTTCTGCCTTCGAAATCAAGCAGTCTCTCTAATAACTATTGTAAATGAAAATCATTTAAATACTTGAATACTGTTAATAATGTTCTCCCCTAAATAATAAGTTCTTGAGTTGAATAATCTCAATTTTCTTTAATTTATCTTCATAAAATATGTTCTCTATGCGGTTGATCAATTTGGTTACTTTCCCAGTAACCAACTTATCGGTGTGCCACCGATCTGTAACCCTTTCCCCTTCCAGAAATGAAAACAACATTCTAGATGTGATCTGACCAAGAACATTTCAACTTCATTTTTCTCTACTAGGTTTTTCTATAACATTTCCATAAGTTTTATTTTTCTTTACATTATTTTTATTCTTTTATTTGACACATTTCTTGCTGTTTTAAGGTGATAAAAGGAGAGGTGGCAGTATAAAGAATCACTGATATCTATCTTGTTAAATGTTCTGTCACCTCAGATTCTGGAAATATAGCACAAAAATGTTAAGTCTTAGACCTCTAGAGAAGTTTTGAGTAAATTTTGACAATAGAATGCTATATGTGTCCTGTTAGGACTACTGTAGCTAAATCTAGAGAGGCTGGTAACCAAACACGATAAACTTTTCAAGATTCACAACTCATAAAGAATAAATAAAGGCAAGGGATCCTTTGTGGAATAACTACTCACATGTATGGAATTGTAGATCTCTGCATTATTAAAACACATTTTATCTATTTGCCTAAACTTGTTTATGAATTTGTATGTTTGTGTGTGTATGTATAATTTTTTAAATATAACCCATTGTATAGAATTTAGTATGATTATAATAATAAATGCTCTGGATATTGGATTTTATCAATATAGCCAACTTTCATAACAGTTTTGTTAGCTTTTATTTCACATTAATGACATATTAAATTTGTAATCCATTAAGATGCACAAATATTTTTCAGTGAAAAATAACTGATATTCATATAGTACTGCTGAGTTTATTCTTTGTTTTTTGCACACATTACCTCTTTTGAGCCTCATTTTCACCCTTAAACACAGAAACTACAGTATGAGTATCTCCGTTTTAGCAATAAGCAATAAGCAATTTGAATTGATATTCAAATATGTCAATTGCTTTATCCATGTTCACATGGCTAAAAAGTATAGATAAAATTTGAACTTAAGTTGTTGTCTAGACTCCAAATTCAATACTTTATCTGCTATTGCATACTATTTCTCCAAAGTAACTCACAAAAGGTAATATCTAGCCATCCTTACTCACTCTTGTATTCTGAAGTTAATTTTTAAAAAAATATAAGACACTAAACTTCTTTCTCCTAAATTTAAATTTATCAAATTTGGTCTATGAGTCTAGCCTATGAAAGGCTATTTTGTTTTATTTTTTATTCTGTCTCTATCATCTGTTGTCTGTACTAACCTTATTACCTTTATAGTATATATGAACCTGATAAAATAATATTTATGCCATCATTCAAGTCACTGATAAAAATATTAAGCCAAAAAGAGTTAAGTTTTGGTACCTTAAAAAGCAAATAGTAATTATAATAAGGCATCATAACTAGTACCTATATGAAGAGAAATTTCCTCATTTTGTTAAACTCAAATCAATCAAAGTTGATAATACTAATGGGTACAAACAATTCTAAATGATACCCTGAATTTAAGCAAAGAATCTGGATATTTTCAGATAAGTATTCACATATCTAAATGTATTTTCCAGCTCTGGGTTGAAAAACATTCACAAAGGTATTGATATTTTTATGGGGAAGAATAAAATTTCCTGGAATGATGAGATTTTTGTTTTAATTGACTTCTCTTTTGAAATTCCTATTAAAATACCCTATTATTGAAATATAGTTTTCTAGAGAAATAATGTTTTAATTTTTAATTTTTTGGTTTTTTATTGTTTGTGAACTATTCAGTAAATGACATTTTAAGTTTTCCTTACAGAGATTTAGAAATCCATACTGATTTTTCAGCTAATAATATAATCTATTAAAAAATTTTACCTGACACTACACCAATTCCATCATCACAGTCATAGTCAGAGATTTCACTGTCACTTATTCGCTTAGACCCTGTGAGGAAGAACATAAATAGGATTATATTTAATTTTTTTTCTATTTTATAATATTTCAAATACAAAATGAAAATAATCTGAATTTTACATGTATATATGCACACACACACATATATATGTATATATTTTTGGATGAAAAAATATACAAGAAAGTCACTGTGATACTGCAAAGACTATAGTTCTCACAAATTTGAAGGAAGATCACAAATAACATAACTCTTGGTCAGTTCAAACAGATTATTATTCAAAATATCTTGAAGCTTGTGATGCTATGAAGTACAACTACATATGCAGAATATACAAAAGCTATAGTTTACACTTCAAAATCCATTCGATAAGACAAAGGTTAAATTTCACTATTTTGAAATAAAATCTCCATATAATTAGTTTTTCATTCTTTTCTTATCTCCTACTGCTTTTCACATGTTGAAATCTGAATATATAGAACTGCCTAGATAAATACTCCTTCCACCAATGCAGAATAATATATTTTTTCCTTTTAATCTGAGAGATGTGTAGGGATACTGAGAGACTAAGTGATTTGCCTATGATCAGCTGATTTGTGTCACATTTAGGACTTGAATGAATGTGTTCCTAACCACCTCTTTTCATCACACTGCTTCTCATAGCCAAAGTAAACACCAAAAACTACTGTTATATTTTTGAAAGTTTATTTATAAGTCCCATAGTGAACAATTTGGCTCTCCATTTCAGAGGAAACTGAGATGACTTGAAATGAATTCAAGTCTCATGCAATATTCTTTAAATCTTCCAATTCTTAGTTCCAATTCATAATTTCTCGTTGTTTCCACTGGTCACAGAAGTATATTTATTTCTCATTACAGTTAATCTATCTATATGTATCCTGGATCCCATTTCATCACACCTTATTTTTCATGTAGTTCCAATAATAATAATAATAATATATATATATATATATATAGCCACTCAGAAAAAAGTTTTCCTTTAACTTATCAATGTACCACTCCATACTTCTCTTTCCACTGCAATTTTAAACTTTTTTAATAAAGTATTCTATATCCAAAACCATCATTACATTGTTACTACTCATTCTGACTCCACAAACCATTAAACTACTTTGAGAGTAGTTTTAATGGCTGTCTAAACAATAAAATCCATGATTCTTTTTCAATGCTGCTTGGCCCCAATAACAATTTTCCAACATTGCTCATTCCCTATGACTCTCCTCTCCTAACTCCATCATCACTATACTATTTTGCTTCTTCACTTTCTTCTTTGATGGTTGCACATTCTCCAATTAAACCCTTAATGTGAATATTCCTCAAACATCTAGTTACTGTTTCTTTTCTTTTTGTTCTTTACACTCTCTTCATTAACAATCTAATTTCACAACTTCATTCAGTATTTCTTTATTCAAATGATTCCCAGATTTTAATTTACTACATTTTAAGTTGCAGAACCACATCTCTAGGTTCCTGCCTTCAAGATAACATTCAATAGGTCTACATATAAGCTTATTATTATTTCCCCTAGGTCTATTCTTCTTTCTCACCTCACAATTTCAATCTGTGGCACTGAAACTCATATTGAGTTTCAATCTTTCATGTTCAAACTTTTTTACTCTTTGACTCTTAACCTTTCATTCCCACAAAATCAGTAAGTCCTGTAAACACTTCTGTAATAACTTTTGTATCTGGCCCTTCCTCTTTATTTTCCACTCTACCCCCAGTAGAGGTTTGCATTACCACTTACCAAAACAATCCCAATAGGCTTTTGATATATCTTTCTGTAATCCCTTCCCTTAATCTACTTTCCTCTTTACTGTAAAATAAAGTAAAAATATTTCTTGGGAATTCAAGGATTTCCATAGTCTGATATTAGACTATTTTTCCAATCTTATCTAACATTACTCATTTCCACATACTCTATTCTAGTTAAACTAGACTCTTTCCTAAATATAAATAATATTCTCTTGCATCCATTACTGTGCTCTTTATTCATTATGCCTCAAATATTCATTTTTCCCTTCTGTAGCTTCTGAAATTCTATATATTTAATGGCTTCACCTGCTCAAAAATCTTTAATGATTTTCTATAAACACTAAGACTGGTCTTTCACAGCCTAATTCCCAGATGAATATTCCAAATTCCAGCTAAATAAAACCTTTAGTTGTTCCTATCTTTTGCACATTTCACTTCCCATAACATTTCTCATGCTCTCACACAAAGTATCCCCTGTTTGGAATGCAGTACCATAATGCAGTACCATACTACATTCACCTCTTAAAATCCTTAGTTCTTATGCCTAAAGGGCTGTAAAATCCCTCACACATTTTGACCTGGCAATATCTCTACTATTTCTGCATCACCAAATAGATTTTAAAAAGAAAAAGAAAAAATATATTTATAGTTACTCTTTTTGGGGGAAAGCGCAAAGAATTGGAAGTTGAAAGAATGCCCATCAGTTGGGAAATGGCTGAACAAAGTATGGTATGTGATTATGATGGAATACTATTATGATATAAAAAATGATGATCAGGATACTCTCAGAAAAAAACTAGAAAGACTTACATGAACTAATGCAAAATGAAATAAGTGTACTGTGTACAAAGTAACAGCAACATTATAAAATGGGTCAGTCAATTCTGATGAATATGGCTCTTTTCAATAACAAGTTCAGGTCTATTCCAATAAACTTGTGATGGAGAGAGCTATCTATAACCAGAAAGAGGACTACAGGCACTGAATGTGTATCATAACATAGTATTTTCACTCTTTTTTTGGTTGTTGTTTACTTGCTTTTTGTTTTCTTTTTCATTTATTTCTTTTTGATCTGATTTTTACCACGAGCATGATAAATGTGAAAGTACATTTAGAAGAATTGTACATGTTTAACATATATTTGATTACCTGCTGTCTAGGAGAGGAGGAAGGGGGAAAGGAGGGAGAAAAATTTCAAACACAAGGTTTTGCAAGGGTGAATGTTGAAAATCATCTCTGCATATATTTTGAAAATAAAAAGCTATTATTAAAAAAGATGGATCAGCTGTGAATGACAACTATTTTCAGAATAGTTCTAATGAACTAATTCAACTCTGAAGAACTTCTGATGAAAAATAGCATCTACACTAGGGGGAAGGAAGGTTGAATACAGATTGAATAATTTTTTTACTTTGATTCTTGAGGTTTTTTTCTGTTATATTTTCTTTTACAATATGATTATTATGGAAATGGTTTGTTATGCATGTATAATCTATATCAAATTGTTTGTCTTCTCAATAGGTAGGGGGGGTAGAGAGGAAGGGAGATAATTTGGAACTCAAAAGTTTTTTAAACAAATGTTAAAAGTTGTTTTACATATAACTATGGAAAAATCAAATACTAAGTAAATAAAAAAGAATACTTAGTTCTCTTTAAGGCTCAACTCCAGTGTTCCACCTCATATCAACTTTTTTTGAACTTGTATGTCCCATATAGGGAAAGACCATTTTCATCTTTTTCTTTGAATCCCTAGACGCTAAGTTGTTTCCTTTCACCAAGTAAAATATTTGATAAATGCTTTACAAAATGCTTAAATATTTTAAGGCATGATTGTAAATGCTAACCCCTCCAAGAAGCATTCTTGATAATTTCTATTAATAGTAACCCAACTAAAATTTTAATATCACATTGCTTTGCAAATATCTAATATATCTAACATTTAATTCTGCATATTATAGTAGCCAGTATTTCTCTCATTTTCCTAAAAATGTGTAAACTAAAACTGAGAACAGAGGCATATTTTCAATGAAAACATATCTTCAAATAATTGTTCCTTTAAAGATATTTGTTGAATGAAAAATATAAAGATTATTATTAGAAAACAATTAAAATGAATAATTTTGATTACATGAACTAATTGACAAACATGGAGAATATAAGAATTCATTGTACTTGTCTATTTTCCATAAAAAATAGTTAACTCAGTACAGCAAAATGCCACCTTAGGTCCTATTTTGAAAACATACATAATTACTTGAATGACAGAGTAACAGAAATTAATTTAACATCCTTCTCATGATTAAGTATCAAGTAAATTCTAAAATAGGAAGACATAAGTTTATCATATAATTTTTGCCTTTTGTGTGGAATATTCAAAGTATAATACAAATAGGAAAAGGATTTTCTATAAAGGGTAGGATATTCCAAATGCTACTCTTTGTGAATAGAATTGTGTTTATTGCATCAAGCCCCCAAACACAAGAGAACCTCCTAATATATACAATCAAACAAAAATGTTTAGTCTAACCATCTAGAAAGAAAAAATAAAGGAGGGAAGACTAAAATAAAATAAGTTTACGTTTTAAATAAGTTATGCAGCTAGACAAATAATTCATACAGCCCACCCAAAATCAGTACATATTTATCAGACATACATAGGCCTAGAATTGACTAGGACAAAAAGGGTAGTATGGTACTGTGCTTTTAATGACTCCAAGATTCTCTCTAAATAATCTCATTTTTAATACCAATATTCCTCCAGTGATTCTAAATCACTTCTTAATGAAAAGAACTGAAGTTGAAGATCACTCAAAGGGTAATGGCGAGAAGCGTCGACAGACTGCAGCACTTGCCTTCACCGAATACTATTAAAATATTATAAAACTAAATACAATGAAAAGCATAAAGTGTTCATCAAAGAGAGATAATTTTAAAAGGTTGAGGCTTAGTCATTTAGTGAGATCAAGAATTAATAGTTTGTTCAATGCACAGTAATAGCTCTAAAGAAAAGACCAGTAATACTGGGTAGAATTTACAGAAGAAACAGTCAAAAATTCCACAATATAAGGGGGGAAATCTCTTCGAGGGAAGTACCCACATTAATGAGATAATCTTTTCAACTATGGATGCATGGATGTATTCAGAATAAGTAGAGTATCAAAAGTATAGAGGTCATTTTAATGTGAGAACATATCTGAGAACTACTGTTTTAGGTTTTAGAACTAGATTAAAAATAATAATTTGGTTACTTTAGGTTTTAGGTTTAGGTCAGAACTACTAAAAATTGTAGTTAATTTGTGACAATAAGAAAATTTTGGTTTGTCCAGATATGATAGATGAGAAATAGGATCACTACCTCTCCTCCAGAATAAGATTTCTCCAAAGGGTTCTTGCCCATCAAAATACTGCTACCTCTACAATCATTTTCTTGTTTTGTTTTCCCTAGAGTTTCCTGGGACCTTCAATTTGTTCTGGCACATTATATCACTTCCAATAACTTTTCATTGAGTAACTTCTCTTCCTTGTTTCATGAGGTGAGAGGTCATAGAATGTTGGACATAATCAGAAAAACCCAAGTTCAAATACTAACTTCAATATTTACCAGCTACATAACATTAAGCAAATGTTTAAACATTCTCTGCCTCATGTTTTCATCTGTAAAATGGGAATGATGATCGTACTAAATTCACAGGGCTGTTTCAAGGTTCAAATGAAATAAAAAAGTATATGTAAATTGCTTTACAAACTTTAAAACAAAATGTCAACTGTCACTATTATTTATTCACTTGAGAACTTAGCATTAAAAATTTACACTTACTTGTTACACTTTGGCTGATCTACTTTTGTTAATTATTCTGTCTAGACTACTTTTCCTTCCTCTAAGTGAATGTTTCTTCCCTCTTGATCGCCTCCACCTGTCAAGTAATCCCAGAAACCCCATAAACATATACCAGCACTCACAACCTCACACCTGTGAGCCTGAACAAAAATAGTCTTGGAAGAAACCTGCATAAGACATATTAAATATGTATATATACATGCTTGTATATATGTATTACTCTGGTTTATGGCTCCAAATATTATTATATCCTAATCTTGTGATTAAAAATATAAAGCTGATTTTATGATATCATCATCATGTTACTTTTTTATAATATATATAAACAGTGAGATCACAATGAGCGGTATGTGTTTACATACACACATAATATGTATGTATATATATATTGCAGAAGACAGGACATTTATTTCTGGTGTTTCTAAATTCTCATCTCACTTAGAATCTTTTAAAGGTTTTTCTAATTGCCATATATTCTCTAAAGAAAATTCAGAATTTTGGTAATATAAAGGTTTGGTTTGGTTTTGTTGTTTTTCTGAAGTGTAATTACTGAAACTTTAAAAAAAAAAACATATATTGCTTGTGAGACAATACTTCTCTCAGGAGTTTACTCTCTGACTTCAGCCTCACCACTAAGAATTGTAAGAGTATTTTCTAAATCTGATCATAAATTTGTGTTTCATAGGGAAATTATGTATTCACCAGAATCATGGAGATATACTTTCACATGCTCCTAACAGTGAAAAAGTTTAAAAATGAGTATTTAAACTTTGAAAACTTTGATATTATGCTAAAATATGTTGTTAAAAATAGTTCTAGGATGAATTATTAATAATACTATTAAGATATTAGTATAGTACAGAAATATTTTAAATTCACAACTTTCTTTAATTTCAATATCTAATACTAGAATTTAATGATAAGTTGATGCAGCATATTTGGGGAAGGAAGAATTCCTTGATTATAGATGTGGGAAGTACAACATGGTCACTGGGGAATAAGAGTTTGGGTGGGAGAGGAAGCAGAGGAAGCAATGAAAAGAAAGAGATAAAGGGACACCATAATATGAGGAGAATAGTCACTAGAGCAAGACCATCTAGATGTCAGAGCAATCTTAGAGGATAAAAGAGGCAGAGTAGAACGAGATTAAAAATAATAATTTGGTTATTTTAACATCCATGAATTATACAGTTTGATAGAAATTTTTAGGGAATGTAATCAACTTTAATCAATTCCAACTTTCTTCCCTCCCTCTCTCTCTCTCTCTCTCTCTCTCCTCCTTGCTCCCCCCCTCCTCTTTCCTCTCTTTTGGGGGAGAGATAGTCTATCCCTGTGATTTTATCATTTACTAAATCCTCAAAAGTGAAAATTCTTTTAACAATTCAGATAAGAAATTGTTTTATAACATATAGTTTTAGAAAGTTGTCTAGGTCACTGAGAGTGTGAATTGCCTAGGGTCACAAAAACAATATGCCGGAGATGGAAATTGAAGTCAGATCTTCCTGATTAATGAAGCTACTCGCCTAATTCAAACATCATCATTTTACCTTATTCAGTTCAATTTTAAAACATCTTTGAGACATTACATGAAATCATCTTCAAAATTAAAATGATACTCAGTAAATTAGTGTGATAAGCCAACTGTCTATCAAGTAAATATTAGTCACTCGATGTTTCTTCTACATAAGCATATAATGTTTATTATAGCAAAGATCTAGTTTAGATAAATGAAGCAACCATAATTCTAACCACTATATGTAGAAAGGAAGGATAAATAATCTCTAAGATGGTTATGTAGTGCTACCAAGGAGATAGTTTTTTTTACTAGATGATAGAAAAAAATTTCAAGGGGTTAAAACATTTATAATTAATTTTTTTTTTCTAATGAGAAAAAAAGGAAGAAAGTATATAGACAACGTAGAAAATGTTGTGTTCAATTTCCCTTAGATCTTTAACCCTGTTTAACCCATAAACCCATAAAAAAAAAAAAACCAGAAGTGAGAATTATGAGAGTCACATCAGTGACCTCACAGACACAGGACCAAAAGTTTTAGCTTTTAAGGCCTTCAATTTTACCGACTCCTATGAGTATGGAAAGCTCCAAATTTTGAAAGTCTGTGAAACCTTTCTGACCTACCTCATTAATAAAACACATTTGCATTTCTGAGTACCAAAGTTTAATCTTAAAAAATATCATAAAACACATGAATCCCATGAAAGATTATGGAATTTTATTTTGCCATAAGAAATGAAGACTATCAAGAAGTCAGAGAAGTATGGAAAACTTTAACTAACACAATGATTCAAGCAATCAATAATCAAGTATTTATTAGGTGCTTGCTATATGTTGAGCATTATGCTAGGTCCTAAAAACACATGGAAAAAATAATTATCTTTATCCTCAATGGGGAAATAAAATATGATAAACTATATAAGGACACAAAAAAGTAGAGTTTCTAAACAACCGTTGTAAAAACTATTGTTCTTAAATTTGTCCTTTAGCTTTGTCTAAATGGTTATTTTAACCTGTCTTAAATCAAAGAGACTTCATTAAGAATTATAAAATGTTTGGTCACTTCCTCTTCTGTCCTATCATTTAGTATGAAATATTTTCTCATCCTGATAACAAATTCTGCCAGCTGACTGCCAAATATTCCCCCAAAATGCTCGTTTTCCCTTGTTTTGTTCTTTCTCTACTTGTTTATCTCTTTTTCACTTATTACTTGTCTGTCTTAAATTGTCACAGATTGTTGCTAATGAACAATGTACACTAAACATGCCTGAAAAAACTATTTAAGCTATAATCTAGAAAGTTGAATCTGTTATTAGTAAGCAGTCTTCCTTAGATACTAAAAGAATTTTAATTTTCAGTTATGTTATTCAAATTATTCAGCCTCCTATCAACAAATCCAGCTAGTGGGTGATATTTTGTATAAGCTTTCCAGGAATCAAAACTAAGAAATGATCCAGTACCCTTAAGGAAGACTACTGCAAAAAAACAGCATGTACACATACATGCACATAAAAATAAAAATATAAAGGCAATACAGTAAAGTGGATAAAGCATTGAATATCTGGGTTTAAATACTGTCCCAAATACTTAACTTACAAACACTTAACTTCCCTGGACCTTAGTTCTCTCTTTATAAAATGAAGGAGATTGGACAAGATGGACTTCTAAAGCCCGTTCTATCACTAAGTCATTATAATCCCATGAAATACAAACTAATTTTGAGAGAAAGGTACCAGCAATTGGGAGAATCTGGTAAGACGTGATACTTAACTTTGAAGTAAACTAGGGATTTTAGGAATGTGAAATGTTAAGGGAGTATATTCCAGGCTTGGGAGACAGTTAATAAAAATCATAAGGAAAAAGAGAAATAGAGTATCATATGTGAGACTCAGCAAGGATGCCAATTCGAGTAGATGGAAGAGGTGAAGAGAAATAACAGATAATAAAGTTGAAAAAGGAAGATTAGAACGAGATTGTAAAGGGCTAAAAAAAAATCAAACAGAGGATCCTAGAAATAAGAAGAATCATCCATGTTTAGTAGTTCAGTAGTAGTAGTAGTAGTAGTAGTTTAGAATGGCAAAGTCAGGTATGCATTTTAACAAAATCAATTTTGTATATCTGATGAGAATGAATTGGCCAGGGGAGAGACTTGAGAAAATGAGACAATTAAGAGGCCACTGAAATAGTTCAAATAGAGGTGATGAGGGAAAAAGAGATGCTATAGAGACAGAATTAAGATTTGGCAACACATTTAGGAATCAAGTCTGAAAGTTATTATTAAATTCACAAGAACCAATTAAATCACTGAAAATGTTACTTTGTTCCTAACTTAAAGAATTCTTGTTTTGACCACTGGAATCTATTATTTGCTTGTGCTATCTGAGAGTTATAAATCAACTTGAAGAGAAATACAAGAAAATATAAGAATAAAAGCTGAAATGGTGATATTATTAGGAAACATAATCCTTAGATAAAATAAATGAAACAAAAATTGGTACAAAAATAATGCCAAAACTCATACAAATAAGTAATTAGTTTTATTTGGCAACTTATCTGCCCCTGAGGTCTTTTCATTTAATTAACTTTCCTAACTCTGCTTCTCTGATATAGAATGTAATGTTCATTAAACATAACTAAAAGTTGGACATATCTTAAAGAAGTTGTCAAAAGCAACGCTGTTTTGTGATCTGGAAAAATCTCTGGTGTGTTACTGAATAACTTAGATATTATTTAGACCAGCTCTAAATCAGTATATAGTTTCTGTTTTGGGAGTTTGGTATATTTAAAATACATATAACAGTGAAAAGAAAAGAAAATTAATCTATTTTCCCCCAAAAAGAGAGAATACTAACCTAAAACCATGTTATTTATATCATTTCAATTCAAACACTATATTGCTATATTGTCAGCCTTATAGAGAAATTCTTAAATTGCTAAATTTATATAATGTAAGAACATAAATTCCATATATTTGAAGAATGAATTTAAATGCTTAAATCACAATTAACTTCTGTCAGAAGATAAAAGATACCATCAAATCCACTGAAATATGCCACTGAATCATAAAATGGCTTTTAATATCTGGATAAGAAAGATATAAGCATAAAGCTACTTTCTAAATATGGAAATGTTTAGTATTTTAACATATGCTTAATAGACCAAACAAGCATAATAACAGCAATGCCAAATTAAACTGTGTATATATGCATGCAGTCACCATATGGGGCATGCTATAAATTTACCTGAATTATATGAATAAAAGCCTTTATCTGCAAAACAAATATTAAAATGAAGTGATGTCAGGAAAAATACATGAAATCTCTACATGCAACAGGGATGTTGAGAAACTAGTTTCTGCTTAGTAATTGAGAATGAAGTTTACTATATTCATTTTTAAATAGAGCAAAACTTCACCAATTAAAAAAATAACTATGGTATGACTTGCAACCTATATTGAGTTCAACTGAAAGATATATTTAAGGAAATTTTATTACTTTCAAATAATTAAGTTAAATAAGGTAAATTAAATCTTTTAAATTAATAATAGGGCCATATTATTAATGTACCTTAACATATTATGTTATATACTCTGACATGAATAGAGAAATTGAAGGAATCCTTAATTTCTTGAATCCTTTGAGAAAGTAATTGATTTTAGACTTTGTTCTATCTTGTGTAGCTTTAAGCCTTGACATTTTCCAATAGAATATATTAGGTAAAAATGTTTATTCAATAAGAATCCTATATTATGTAAATTTATTATTAATTATAAGTCAATGGGGCACAATTTAATGAGCTTTTACTATATAAATATCAGTGATATGTCTTAAAAAAATAAAATACTTGTTAACTAACTCAATACCACGAGCATTTATAGATTGCCTAACTGCAAATTAGGCACTGCAATTAGTGAATTACCTTTCATGCTACAAAGATATTATAGTACGGTATTATCCAATGTGGCTAGAGAGAATTAACCAGAAGTATCCACCTTAGCCAATACTATAATCAGAAACCAAAATGATAAAGAAATTCACATGATAATTTTCCTTTTAAGAATTCATTATTTAATTAAATCTTAAATTATCAAATTTAAATTTTGAAAGAATTTATGAATTTTTTTTCTGAGTGATAATATTATTCATTTTATTTAGCTGCAGAAATAATTTCTTTAGCTTTTTTGAAGATGCAAATGAAATCATTTTATCAATTAATTAGGGTTATAGCCATCAGTAACAAAAATAAATTCTTTCTAGTTTCTTTAGAAAAAGTAATTAGTGGGAAATCATATTTCTAAGAAAAAGTAGTAAACACATTAGGACAATTAACATAAATTTAAATTATTTATAAATTATATCTAGGTTTTAGCATCATTTAAAAATAGTATCTTCATTTAATAAAACAAAATGTCATTACATTGGGCCAATTCTGGTTTTCAATACAAATATTTATCTAATCAACTTTGAGATTCTGTTATCAAGTGTTACCACAAGTTGATTTCGCACCACAATTAAGGACAGGGATGAGTTTGGATATGAATTTCATTTACCATATGGAAAACCCAGATGAGGAAACTCTTTACCATTATAGGTCAGTATCTTCTCTGCAACTTATACAGCTAGGGAATTGCATAGAGTGACTTGCTTAAGGTCACAAAGTCAATTATGTATCAGAAGTGATTTCAATTTATTATTTAAAATTGATTGTCTCAGTATAGGTTTTATGAATTTATAAATTTTTAAACAAAGGAACTTGTACATACTAGGATATTTCCCATGAGCAAAAACATTGTACCTAATTACAAATATGGGTAAACTTTTAAAAACAGTCTAGCATTTTATAAATCAAAACAGTATTTAATGGATTTTATTAATATTACTTCTCAGTATTTCAATAGAGTAAGATAACCTTTAGACATCCCTGTATCACGTTAAATGCCTTTTTATTAAAGGATTTAATAGCTGATCCATGTATAATAAAATGTATTATTTATATTCTGATGAGCAACATAAAATAAAAACATGCCAATGTAACATGCCCAAAATTTAGATCAAAGAATAGTAGAAAATTAAAATGACTTACCGGTTGACTGCATTCCTTCAAAAATAAATATTAATAACAAACCACCAGTTTCATAATATTGTTCTGAAGTATATCAGGACCTCTACATGTAAAAGACCCCATAATGCTACCTAGTAATAAAACTACAATGTTTATAAAGTCTTTTTCAAAAAACACTTTAGAGACATTTATGAATTCAAAGTACAACTTTAAAAAAATGTTCTTTTGTGCCTATTTCACATCTTGAAGAACCTGGATGGTTAAATGGGCTGAAATTATTTATACACTGTCACTGTGACTATTTCCACTCAAAAGTGCTAACTGAAAAGAACTGACCCTTATAGGCCCATAAATAGCTTTTGAAAACTATCTTTTATTAAATAAATTCCATGTATGCATAGTACCAAAGGTACATCATCTGTTTTAAAGATATCACTTTGATTACTCTATTAAAACTATATCTACTGAATAATATTGTCCATAAGGGAAAATAAGAAAATATATATTTATTTATTTAGCAGTATTTATAAGGCATTTACTCTGTGCTAGCTCAAAGACAATAACTAGGATAAGGTAATTGGACTTTTGCAAAAGGACAAACTGAAATTTAGAAGGTGCTCTTAGTGCCTATAATCCTTCAGTGGGTAGAAACAATTGAACTTTCTACCCTCTGTATTTCTACAAGAATAATTAGATAAAATAATAAGGTATAAGATGATATGCTTCCACTATTTCCTTCTTCATATTCTACTAACTTTCTCTTAGTCAAGTCCTTAGATGTCCTCCATAATATCAACCTTTTATGTCCCTAGGTTGAAGGTCCTGAAAATTATTAAAATTCCATGGTCTTTGTTGCATACTAAAGTAGAAATTTCCCATGATCTTCCCTCCTTCTCTGTCCCCTGAAATGGTCCTTGTATATGAAGATTTCTCTCTAAGATCTATTCTGTCTAGGGGAATCTGAGCACTAAGCCCATTTTTTGAAGATATTTTCAATGGTATTTGCTCCTGGATCATTTTGTAGGGTTTTGTAGTATAGAACCATAAATGCTACTTATGACTCAAAGGAAGTAGAATAATTATTCCATATTTTAAAGTCTACTCCAAAAATACAGAAGAAAAATTGAGCATTTCTTTTATGTTTGTTTGTTTTTATTGTTATTTGTTTTTTACTCGGGCAATTGGGGTTAAGTGATTTCCTAGGGTCACACAGATAGGAAGTGTTAAGTGTCTGAAGTCAAATTTGAACTCAGGTCTTCCTGACTTCAGGGCTGATGCTCTATCCACTGCACCATCTAGCTGTCCCAAGTATTTCTTTTAAAAAATCACTATCAAATTATCAAGATTTATAGTTTGAAGGGACTTCCATTTGAATTAGTCAAACCTATCCTTTTCATTTTATACCTAGGTGGCACCATGGTTAGTTCATTGTACCTGGGAATCAGAAAGACCTGAGTTACAATATAGATTCAAAGTCTTATTCTTTGTGTGACTGTTAACAAGCCACTTAATCTGTCTGAGTCATAAAAAATAACTCTATAAAATGATGATAATAATACCATCTGCCTTCCAGGATTGTTATAAAGATAAAATAACAGAATTTTTTTTATTTAAACCTTTTTATTTTCAAAATATATACATGGATAATTTTCCACATTTACCCCTGCAAAACCTGTGTTCTAATTTTCCCCCTCCATTCGCTTACTTCCTACCCCAATCAGCAAGTGATCCAGTGTATGTTGAACATGTGCAATTTGAAAGAATATTTACAAGATATTTTGCAAACCTAAAAGCACTATATAAATGCTATCAATTATTGAGGAACTTAAGGATACATAGATAGTTTCAGAGCCATAGTTCAAACCCTGTTGATCTGACTTCAAATTTAACACTTTCTTCCACTGTCTATAATTATAGCCACCAATGTGAGTTTGTACTCGCAATAATTTAATTTGACACTGTACTTGTATAAAAATAGAAAATGAGGAAGTAAGAGAGTTAGGAATAAATTAATCCCTTAAATGGAAGTATCATTTAATTTCCAAACACTGTAAAATAAAATAATTTTGAAGATTCAGATTTTTATATATGAGACGTTCTTAAATTGTATATATTAGTTTTATGGTCCCAGTGAGTATATCCTCCTAAAATAAGAATCTTGATTTAGGGTTTTATAAATAAGTTATTTTTAAATAATGAATTGAATTTAAATCACATGTATTGTTTCACAAAACCAAAGAATTCCTAATGAATTTAAAAACCATGGCATTAAAGCATTTTCCATTAAAATAAATTTTTGCTAATTATTTTTAAATTCAATAATAATAATGTCTCTTGTTTTAAAATTAATTTCAATCAGGTTTTGTTCGTTTCAATATCCTTTATAATTTTCTCCACATTTGGTCTCAAATTATGGAACAAATTTATAAACTGGAAACTCATATTGTGTTTTATAAGGTACTCTCACTTGGTTCATTTGTGACATTCCATCACATACCATCTTTTCCAGTACTAGCAGTACTATCTCTCATACTCCAATTTCAATGGTAGAGTTGGAACTCTACTTGTTCCTTACTGCCACTTCTAGAGTCTCCCTCTCCAACCAGGTTGTAGAACATAGCAATCACTTGATAAATGCTTATTACTTACTTATTATCACTCAGCAACTTCTCCTTTTTTGAGGGCCACTCTAGGAAAATTGATCAACTAATCTTTGAGGTTAATTCTATCAAACTGTAGGGCAGTCATCTTCCTTTCTCAGGATCCATTTTTAAATCAGTGTCCCTCCAACTCTACTTCTTCCCTCATATTATAGAATTTGGATTTACATATACTGATATTAACTAAAATATACTTACTTCCCAGTTAGTTCCTAAATTTACTCAATTCTTACTATTTTCTCTTCTTTAATCCCAACATTCCTTGTACTATGGTATCCATGCCTCACCAAACCTTAACTCTGACTATTCCATCATCTGTGTTTTTACTTCTACCCCTGTGATACTAGACAGACTTGGAAGAGGTCATATAACCGTGCTCACTGAGGACCCTATAAATTTATTCTATCTAATCTTGAGTTATTTCTTGTTCTCAATGTACTCTCTTCCTTGAGAATTTCATCTATTTGCAAAGCTTCAATTATCAATTTCATGCAAATGAATATGAAATATGTGCCCCCTGGAGATCCAGTACCCAAATAATATGCTGGTATCTCACACTCAAAATATCTCAACTTAATTCTTCATCTTTTCCAAAAAGTTTCCTCCTCCCATTTATTTCTCTTGATGCCTGTACCATTCTCCAAATAACAAAACTTTATAACTTTAGGACCATCTATGACATCCCCCCCAAATCCACAAATCTAATAAACTCCTAGGTCTTATCAAGTCACCATCTCTTGAAACTACCATGGACTTATGTTCTGATCTTCCTAGGCTAACAGATCTTCTGCCTCCAATCTTTGCTTTACAAATTCATTCTGTTCAGTATTCACCAATCTTCCTTACATAAGGTTTTTAACCTGTTCCTTAAAAATGGAACAACAACAACAACAACAACAACCAAAAAAAAAAAAAAAAAAAAAAAAACTTCAGAGGCTCTTCACTGCTTACCAAATAAAGTATAAATTCCTGATCAAGATTACTCAAGGTTCTCCACAATCTGGTTCCAATATATCTTTCCAGCTTCATCACAAATTCCAAATTCCAAAAAAATATGACTACTCTATGAAAAATATATGCTGCTTCTCAAAAAATGGATTTATTTTTAAGGAAGTATTTAAAAAAACAAATTCCATAAAGCATCCTTTAAACTTAAACCCTGAATTTCTCTTCCATCCACTGCTTTTTCTACTGCTACACTGAACCACCAGTCCTTAAACCTAGATAGCAAAATAAATGAAATAGAACTCATTAATTTACTTTAAATACTCAAGAAAAAATAAATTTTAAGAAAGGATAAATTTTAATTAGGTCAGGTTCTATAAATATTTGTCTTTATGCTATATATTCTTTTAGATTATAAAATTTAAATGGTTGGGGAACCATGTTTTATTTTTTTTATCACTTCTAATACCTTCACCAATGCTCTGCATGTAACAGATGTTCAGTAAAGAACCAGTGAATTGAATTTTCTAAATATAAAAAAGGTCTTTTCATTAGCAGAAAAAGTATCTGAATAACAATTTTCTAATAAGAATGACTACTTAAAAACGAATAGAAACTCAATGCTATTGACATTTAATAAAAATGAGTGCTAGGATTATCAAGCAGATTCAATAGTACTAAGCAATTGCTGATAAATGATAATTGTATATAGAGATATAGAGAGAATCTCCTTAATAAAACTTCAACCAACAACCTGTTTGGTATTGTTAAATAAAAACATTCCTGGATTTTCTAAGTGCTCCTTACTACAATGTATAGTTTACAAATATACTAGTTTATTATAAAAGAAAAATAAAAACTTCAAAATGTATTATCACTACTACTACTAATGTATCTATCACCCCACCTCCCTTCTCTTACCTCTTTCTCCTACTGTTTCTACCCTCCCTTCTATTCAGCTTCTCCCTTCCCCCCCCCCTTTCTCCTACTTACTCCTAAAGGGTAAGATCAATTTCTATTCCCACCTGAGTATATTATTCTTTCTTTGAACCAAAGTTTAAGAGAGAAAATGTTTTGCTTTCTACATGACTTGTAGCTTCTTTTTTTCTTACTTAAAAATAACATTTTATTGTGAGTATTTCATTAATGAGGGACTACATGGCAAAGAGAATAGAGAGCATTTATCGAATTCAGGAAGAGATTTATTCAAGTTTTACTTATGGTCTGCTATGTCTGGTAACACACCTAACTTTTAATTGCTCAGAAACTTTCTAAGATGATAAAATTCAAAGTTAGTGCTGATCTTTATTGGTGGTAGAGGAAGTTTCCTCAGTAGAACTCCCCTATATAAATGAAACCAAGATCCTGAACCATTACACCCTAAAATTAAGTAATAAATAAGACTTTTGTTGATATCGCTTAACTTGCTGGCTGTCCATTTTAATCTGACTCTCTGTAACCCCATTTGGAGTTTTATTGGCAAAAATACTCAAATGTTTTGTCATTTCCTTCTCCATATTATTTTACAGTTGAGGAAACTGAAGTAAAGTGTCTGAGACCAGACTGGACCTTAGAAGATGAATTTTCCTGACTCCTGGCCCATTTCTCTGTCCATTGCACTACGTAGCTGCACTGATTTCCAAATTAAAACAGTATGATCTGTTGCCATGACTTTTTGGCAGTGTGTCAATACATTATTGCCCTATGACCATAGAGGATTTTTTTATTCTAGATTTGTCTTTGCTGATTATAAGTCTATGAAGAGTTTGGGCTCTTAGTATGGGAGCACACATACTAAAACCTGACTCAATCAGATTCTGGCATTTCCTGCTTTAATATCAGCCTGGGTTTCTTTATGTGCATCCACTAACTGTGAGGAGTCTGGGTCTGGGTCTATAGTGTCCCTGTAGTCAGAGACTCTAGCAGGCAAGTAGAAACCATATCTATTTTTTCCTCAGCAAAAAGTCCCTGGTTCTGAAGGAAATTTATTTGGGGAAGAGGTGCTTCAGAATTCCAGTTCTAACTCTGTTCTTTTGTTTCTTTGGATTAGCTCTATATAAGTAGATGCCAGGTTGTCATATCTAGTACTACCTTTTGGCCACTGCAGTGAGAAAGATGCTAAGCAAAGAAAGTTGCTATTGGAAAAAGCCTCATCTTTGTTTAGTCTTTCATAACCCTTGCTGAGTTGCACTAAGATGCCTATGACCAACATGGTAGCATTATAGAAATAGTACTAGCCTGGAGTCAGGAAAACCTAAATGAAAACACTTACTCAGACACTTAATATAGCTGTATGATGTTAGGCAAGAAATTTATCCTTTCATACTTTCAGCTTCCTTACTTATAAAAATGCAGAAAATAATAATGCCTACTTCACAGAGTTGTTATGAGGATCAAATAGATAATATTTTAAAAGTTCTTTGTAAATGTTAAAGCACCAAATCAATGCTATTTATTATTATTGTAACTGATCAAAAGCATTTTGTTGCTTTTGCTCTCAAAAAAAAAAAATCTTCTATCAAAGGGAAAGTCAAGATGTAACCCAAGGTACTTCCTAGAATCTGATCATCTAAATTTTCTAAGATTCTATTAATTTAAATTTCCTTTTTGTTTATTTTGGGGTTAGATTTATTTAATTCTGATGGGAAAGTTCCCTACTAAAAGTTTTGCTTTCTGTATCTTCTTGTAACTGATTTAACTTCTCTAAGAATTTAGATGCTTTATCACCTGATGCATATGTGTTTAGTATTGATATTACTTCATTGTTTAGGAATTACCTTATCTCTTTTAATTAGATCTATTTTTGTTTTGTGTTTTGTGTTTTGTCTGAGATCAGAAGTTCTATCCCTGCTTTTTTTTTTTTTTTGCTTCAGCTTAAGCATAATATATCCTGCTCCAGTCTTTTATCCTTACTATGTGCGTATCTCTCTTTTAAATGTATTTATTGTAAACAACATATTTTAGGATTCTGGTTTTTAATCCATTCTGCTATGTACCTCCATTTTATGGGAGAATTCATCCCATTCATACTCACAGTTATGATGACTAGCTGTATATTTGTGTATTTCCTTCCATGCTATTTTTCCCCCTGAATATACCATTTTTTCTCTCTCTCTATCCTATCCTTCCTCACCAGTGTTTTATTTCAGATCATCCCCTACTTTCAATCTGTCTTCCCTTCTATCACCTCACCTCCCTTCTCTTACTCCTTTTTCCTACTGTTTCTACCTTCCTTTCTATTCAGTTTCTCCCTTTCTCCCGCTTTCTCTTCCTACTTCATTAAAGGGTAAGATCAATTTCTATTCTCACCTCTTTGAACCAAATATGATATTAATCTTCAGACAATGTAAATCCTCTTTCCTTCTTTCCTTCTACTATAATAGAATGTTTGTGCCTCTTCATGTTATCTAATTTACCCCATTTTACTTCCATTTCCCTCTTCTCCCAATATAATCCTTTTTCTACCCTTCAATGTCATTTTTTTAATATCATCATATCAAAGTCAACTTATACCCCCATTCTCTATATATACCCCTTCCAACTACCCTAATAAACAAGACAGTTCTCAAGTATTACAAATATCATATTCCCACATAGGGATACAAACAGTTTAATCTTTAAAAATAATAATATGTTGTTATTGTTTTAATCCTGTTTACCTTTTTATGCTTCTCTTGAGACATATTTAAAGATTAAAAGTTTTTGTTCTGGTCTTTTCAATAGAAATGACTAAAAGTCCTGTCTAAAAGATTTTGCTCAGTCCAGCTGAATAGGTGATTCTTGGTTGTAATCCAAGATCCTTTGCCCTCTAGAAGATGGCATTCTAGGGCCTCTAACACATTATTATATAAGTTACCCCATCCTGAGTATTCTTCACTGTGACTGCTAGATACTTAAATTGTTTCTTTCCAGCAGCTTATAGTATTTTCTTTTTGACCTTATAATTCCAGAATTTTGCTACAATATTTCTTGGAGTTTTCCTTATGAGATGTCTTTCAGGAGGTGATCAATGGTTTCTTTCAATGACTATTTTGCCCTCTGGTTCTAGTTGTGGTTTGTTTGTTTGCTTGTTTTTTTGATGATTTCTTGAAGAATGCTGTCCAGGCCCCCCCTTTTTGTTGGTAGTGTATTTCAGGTAGTGCAATAAGTTTTAAATTTTCTCTCCTGGATCTATTTTCCATGTCAGTTATTTTTCCAATGAGGCATTTTGCATTTTCTTCTATTTTTCATTCATTCTCTTTCATTTATTTGAGTGATTCTTGATTTCTCATACTCATTAGCTTTCATTTGCCCAGTTCTACTTTTTAATGTATGATTTTTCTTCAGTTAGCTTTTGTATATCCTTTTCCATTTGATTAATTCTACTTTTAAAGATGTTATTTTCTTCAGTAGTTTTTTTTGTTTGTTTGTTTGTTTTTGGTTTTTTTTTTTTTTTTTTGCATTTGGCCAGTTGTATGTTTTAAAGAATTGTTTTCCTTTTTCAAGCTGTTGACTCTCTCTTGCATACCTCTTATTTACTTTACCGATTCTTCTTATACCCTTTTTATTTGACTTTTTAAATCCTCTATAAGCTCTTTCAAGAAGGTTCTTTGTGCTTGATATCAATTCATATCCTGCTTTGAGATTTTTCATATAAGAATTTTGTCCTCCTCTAAGTTGGTATTTTGGTCTTCCCTGTCAACCCAGTAACTTTTTATGGTCAAGGTTTGTTTTTTTTTCTTGCTCATTTTCTTTCTTTTTCTTTTTTTCCTATTTCATGATTTTTTTTTTAATTTAATAGTCTTTTATTTACAGGTTATGTGCATGGGTAACTTTACAGCATTAACAATTGTCAAACCTCTTGTTCCAATTTTTCACCTCTTACATCCCACCCCCTCCCCCAGATGGCAGGATGACCAGTAGATGTTAAATATATTAAAATATAAATTAGATACACAATAAGTATACATGACCAAATCGTTATTTTGCTGTACAAAAAGAATCAGACTCTGAAATATTGTACAATTAGCTTGTGAAGGAAATCAAAAATGCAGGTGGGCATAAATATAGGGATTGGGAATTCAATGTAATGGTTTTTAGTCATCTCCCAGAGTTCTTTCTCTGGGCATACCTGGTTCAGTTCATTACTACTCCATTGGAAATGATTTGGTTGATCTTGCTAAGGATGGCCAGGTCCATCAGAACTGGTCATCATATAGTATTGTTGTTGAAGTATATAATGATCTCCTGGTCCTGTTCATTTCACTCAGCATCAGTTCGCATAAGTCTCTCCAGGCCTTTCTGAAATCATCTTGTTGGTCATTTCTTACAGAACAATAATATTCCGTAATATTCATATACCACAATTTATTCAGCCATTCTCCAACTGATGGGCATCCATTCAGTTTCCAGTTTCTAGCCACTACAAAGGTGCTACCACAAACATTTTGCACATACAGGTCCCTTCCCTTCTTTATGATCTCTTTGGGATATAAGCCCAGTAGTAACACTGCTGGATCAAAGGGTATGCACAGTTTGATAACTTTTTGAGCATAGTTCCAAACTACTCTCCAGAATGGTTGGATTCGTTCATAACTCCACCAACAATGCATCAATATCGCAGTTTTCCCGCATCCCCTCCAACAATCATCATTATTTTTTCCTGTCATCTTAGTCAATCTGACAGGTGTGTAATGGTATCTTAGAGTTGTCTTAATTTGCATTTCTCTGATTAATATGACTTGGAGCATCTTTTCATATGACTAGAAATGTTTCAATTTCTTCATCTGAATTGTCTGTTCATATCCTTTGACCATTTTCAATTGGAGAATGGCTTGATTTTTTGTAAATTAGGTTAATTCTCTATATATTTTGGAAATGGGCCTTTATCAGAACCTTGACTGTAAAATATTTTCCCAGTTTATTGGTTCCTTCTAATCTTTCTGCATTAATTTTTGTTTACAAAAACTTTTCAGTTTGGTATAATCAAATTTTCTATTTTGTGATCAGTAATGATCTCTAGTTCTTCTTTGCTCATAAGTCCTTCCCTTCCACAGGTCTAAGAGTAAACTATCCTGTTTCCTCTAATTTATTAATAATTTCATTCTTTATGCCTAGGTCATGAACCCATTTTGACCTTATCTTGGTTGTCTGATTAAAGTGTGGATCAATGCCTAGTTTCTGCCATATTAGTTTCCAATTTTCCCAGAAATTTTTATCAAACAGTAAGTTCTTATCCCAAAAGCTGCGGTCTTTGGGTTTGTCAAAGACTAGGTTGCTATAGTTGTTGACTGTTTTATCCCTTGAACCTAACCTATTCCACTGATCAACTAATCTATTCCTTACCCAATACCAGATGGTTTTGGTAACTGCTGCTCATAATATGTTTTAGATCTGGTACAGCTAAACCACCTTCATTTGATTTTTTCATTAATTCTTGAAATTCTTGACCTTTTGTTTTTTCCATATGTTTTGTTGTTATTTTTCTAGGTCATTAAAATGGTTTTGGGGAGTCTGTTGGTATAGGCGCTAAATAAATAGATTAGTTTGGGTAATAGTGTCATCTTTATTATATTTCTCGCCCTATCCAAGAGCATAATATTTTCAATTGGTTAGATCAGACTTAATTTGTGTGAAAGTGGTCTGTAATTTTGCTCATAAAGGTTTCGATTTTCCTTGGCAGATGATTCCTAAATATTTTATATTATCAGTAGTTACTTTAAATGGAATTTCTTTTGTAACTTGACTGTTGGATTTTGTTAGTGATATATAAGAATGTGATGACTTATGTGGGTTTATTTATAACCACAACTTTGCTAAAGTTGTGGATTAAATAACTTTTTAGTTAGAATCTCTGGGGTTCTCTAGTATACCATCATATCGTCGCAAAGGTGATAATTTGGTTTCCTCATTTGCTATTCTTATTCCTTTAATCTCTCTCAGCTCTTATTGCCAAAATAGCGTTTCTAATACAATTTAAATAGTAACGGTGATGGTGACAACCTTGTTTCTCCAGATCTTATTGGGAATGGTTGATTTGTCTCCATTACATATGATGTACTGATGGTTTTAAATAGATGCTGCTGATTATTTTAAGGAAAGTCCATTTATTCCTATACTCTCAATTGTTTTAATAGGATGGATGTTGGATTTTGTCAAATGCTTTTCTGCACCTATTGGGATGATCATATGGTTTTTTAGTTTGCTATTAATATGGCCTATTATTTGATAGTTTTCCTAATTTGACCAGCCCTGCACCTGGCATAAAATCCTACTTGATCATAATGTATTATCCTGGATGATTTTCTGTGGTCTTTTTGCTAATCCTTATTTAAGTTTTGGCATCAATATTCATTAGGAGATTGGTCTATAATTTTCTTTCTCTGTTTTCAACCTACCTGGTTTAGGTATCAGTACCATGTCTGTGTCATGGAAGGAATTTGGTAGGACTCCTTCATTCCCTATTTTATCAAATAATTTATATAGCATTGGGGAATTGTTCTTTAAATGTTTGTTAAAATTCACATGTAAATCCATCTGGTCAGGGTTTTTCTTAGGGAGTTGTTTAATTGCCTGTTCTATTTCTTTTCTGAAATGGAACTATTCAAAATTACTTCCTCCTTTAGTCTGGGAGTCTATATTTTGGGTAGTCATCCATTTCATTTAGGTTATCAAATTTATTGGCATAAAGGTTGACAAAATAACTCTATTATTTCTCTAATTTCCTCTTCATTGGTGGAAAGTTCTCCTTTTCATTTTAGGACTACTAATTTCATTTTCCTCCCTCCTTTCTAATCAGATTTTCCAAAGGCTTATCTATTTTATTGGCTTTTTCATAGAACCAACTCCTGGTTTTATTAATTAGTTCAATGTTTTTACTTTCAATATTTTTAATTTCTCCTTTTAATTTTAAATTTCAAATTTAGTATTTGATTGGGTTTTAATTTGGTCTTTTTTTTTTAGTTTGAACCCAACATTAATCTTTTCTTTCTCTTTTTATTCAAGTAGCTGTAAGGATATAAAATTCCTCTATTACCACTTTCGATCCCTAGATTTTGGTATTGACCTCATCATTTGTCATTATCTTGGTGAAATTATTAATTGTATCTATAATTTGCTGCTTCACCCAATCATTCTTTAAGATGAGATTGTTTAGTTTCCAATTACTTGTTGGTCTATTTACCCCTAACTTTTTGTTGGAATGTGTTTTATTGCATCGTGATCTGAAAGAAAGCATTTACTAGTTTCTGCTTTCTTGCATTTAATTTGAGATCTTTATGTCCTAATATATGGTCTATTTTGAATAGGTTCCATGAACTGCTGAGGAAAATTATATTCCTTTCTATCTCTTAATTTTCTCAAAGATCTAACATACCTAATTTTTCTAATATTCTATTTACTCTTTAATTTCTTTCCTATTTGTTTTGTGGTTTGGTTTGTCTAATTCTGAGAGTTGCAAGGTTGAGGATCTCCACTATTACAGTTTTGTTATCTATTTCTTCTTAACTCTCTTAACTTCTCCTTTAGGAAGTTGGATGCCATACCACTTCATGCATATATATTTTAATATTGATATTGCTTCATTGTTTATGCTTGCCCTTTAGCAGGATGTAGTTTCCTTCCATTCTCTTTTAATTAGGTCAATTTTTGCTTTTGCTTGATCTGAGATAAGGATGGCTACCCCCTTTTGACTTCACCTAAAGCATAATAGATTTTGCTTAGCCTTTTACCTTTACTCTATATGCCATCTCCCTGCTTTAAATGTGTTTCTTGTAAATAACATATTGAGGGGTTCTGAGTTTGATCCAGTCTGCTATCCTCCTCCTCTTTATGGGGGAGTTCATCCCATTCACATTTATGGTTAGAATTACTAAATTTGTATTTCCTGCCATCCTAATAACCCCAGATTATGTTTTACTTTTTCTTGCCTCCCCCAACCCTCTTTCCCCTTTTTGAACTTCTGTACCCCACTTCTATCATGATGCTTACCCTCTTTAGAATCCCTCCCTCCCCTTTGAATCTTTTCCCTTCCTTCCCTTATTACTCTTTTTCTTTCCCTTTTCCTCTCCTTTTTATGAGGTGAGAGAGAATTTTCTCTAAAACAAATGTCAATTATTTTTTCTTTGAGCCAACTCTGATGGGAGTAAGATTCACACAATGTTCCTCCCCTCTCTAAATTCCTCAGATATGATAAGTTCCTTTGCCTCTTCATGAGATGTGGTTTCCCTCTTTTTATCCCTCCTTCCCACCTTATTATGCCATTATCCCTTTTCCATATCTACTTCCCTTTTTTATGTTATATCAGTAAAATCAAATTATACATGTATTCTTTTTGTATATCCACAACAGAAATACAATGCTCAAGAGTTATTTTTACCTTTTCTACATCTCTTGAATTCTATGGTTGGAGATCAAATTTTTTGTTTAGTTCTGGTTTTCCTTAGAAACAAATGGAATTCATTTGTTTCATTAAATTCATCTTCTTCCCTGGAAGAAAATGCTCCAACTTAAGGTAGTTTATTCTGGCTGCATCCAAGTTCTTTTGCCTTTTGCAATATCAGATTCCAGGCCCTTCGATCCTTTAATGTGGAGGCAGCCAGATCTTGGGATCCTTATTGTGGCACCTCGTATTAAATTTTTTTTTTTTTGGCTGCTTGTAAAATTTTTTCCTTAATCTATAGTTCTAAATTTGGCCACAATATTCCTTGGGGTTTTATTTTAGGGTTTCTTTCAAAAGATGTTGGTGAATTCTTTCAATGCCTATTTTACCTTCGTTCTATTACATCTAGGGCAGTTCTCTTGATGATTTCTTGTAAAATAGTATCTAGGCTCTTTTTTCATCATAGTTTTCAGAAGTCCAATAATCCTCAGATTATCTCTCCTAGATCTATTTTCTAAATCTGTCGTTTTGCAAGTAGATAATTCATGTTTTTCAGTTTGTCATTTTGTTGTTTTGCTTGACTGATTCTTGCTGTCTCAATGAATCATTAGTTTCTATTTGTTCAGTTCTAATTTTTAAAGAATTATTTTCTTCTATTAGCTTATTTTATTTCTTTCTGTATATGTCAATTGAGTTTTTAAATGTATTGTTTTGGTCTGTGGAATTTTTTTCCATTTCACTAATTTTTTTTAGTGAATTGTTTTCTTTTTCAGTTCAAGATCCTACTTTTTCAATTTCTTTGTCTTTTTCCAACCCAGATCCTACTTTCTTGTGAGTTCTTTGCCAACACAAATCCTACTTTCTATGTTCTTTATTTTTTTCACAATTCTTACTTTCCTGAATTTTTTTTTTTTCCAATTGTATTTCAGGAAGTTGCCTCTTGTGGTTCTTTTCCTTTCCCCATTTATCTTCTTTTTTTGAGACTTTTAATGGTCTCTTCTATGTGAGCATCATGTAAAAAGAGGAAGTCTGGCATTTTTGCTATTTGTGTCCTTCAGGTTTTGACCTGCTCTTTTTCTGCATAGAAGTTTCATCATTCTTTCATCTTTTTTCTTTTAAAATTTGGGGTAGGCCCCGGAAAGGGGTTCCAGCCCTCTGGGGAAATAAGATGTAAATGGTTTTTTCAGAGGTATAGTGCTCGAGTTTTCCCCCCAACAGGGGGGATTCACACTGGTGAGCTATGGAACTCCCAGTTGGGCTGTGTGGGTTAGATTGCCCCAGGCAAACTAAAGGGGTAAAGTGTTACCCCCAGGCCGGGCCTCGGGGGCTGTGGGTGGCAGCTGACCACAAACCAACGATTCTACTGGGATTCTGCCTGGCAGTCTCTGCTCCAAAGTCTCTGCCCGATTGCAAATCGACCCTGTGAAAGCTCTATGGCCCCAAGCCGAGCTCCCCACTGCGCAGATTAGAGGCTAACCTGGGCTGTGCCCTCCTGCTATGCAGGTTCACAACTGCCCCAAGGAAAAGCACCATACTGCGGGTTGGGGCTGTAAGCTTGTGCTGAGATCTGTGCTTTCACTTTCGGTTTGAGGCTCTCCTCGGAACTTAATTTCTTTCCCAGTCTAAGCTGATCTCCCCCCTAGCCCCAGAACAAACCTTTTTTGGCGAGACTGCAGATTTTCTTTGGCTGGTGAGTTGTTATACTTCTTATCTTTACGAATTGTAGCAGTCAAGACTATTTTTGAGGCTCGATATAATATTGATAAAGAGGGTAAGAGAAGAGCTTAGAAAGTTGCATGTGCCTTCTCTGCCATCTTGGCTCCTATTTCATGATTTTTTAAAGTTGAGCTCTGCTCCCGGGACACATAGGATACTGTTCCAAGCTTTTTGTGTAGTTTTAAGATTTAGTTTTGTCCTATCTATTGCTTGGTTTCCCAGACTGGGAATTTGCCTTCTTCACTGAGACTGGAGGCTGCCCCACTGGTCTTCCTTGCTACTGTTCTACTGATCTAGGACCACAGGTCTCAGTTATTGATTGACAGTTATTAAGATACTCCCACTGATTTTCCCATATACTGCTTCATCTGGGCTGCACACAGTGAGACTGGCCTTTTAAAAGTCCTTCCAACCTGTCTAGAGCTGGAAAAATGTTTCATTTTGTCTCTTCTCTTTGTAGGCTCTGTCATTTAACACTGTTCAAAGGGTTGGTTTCAAGTTGTTGTCGATGGAAACTGGGAGAGTTCAAGCAGTGTCATGGCCACCATGGCTCCCCCTACTCCTTCCCCTATATATCTCTGATCTGTAGTTTTTTACAGAGTAACTAAGAAAATCTCAAAAGATTGAATAATTACATATATGCCACCAAAAATAAAATCTCTTATAGACTATTGGTGTTTAACAACTAAACCATTCATAATATATAGCCTAAGGGCCATATATTCACTCAAAAATCACTTATTATCTATATTTCATTGTCATTTTATTTATTTTGTTTAATATTTCCCAAACACATTTTAATTTAATTTGGAAACAATTAGGAGTACTGCAGTAGTGTATCTGACACTTCTGTTTTAGACTAATAACATTAAAAATAAGGTATAAGAAAAAGTTCATCCAATTAATAAAGACTAAACCATTTTATGTTTTCACCTGTCTACCCACAGTACTGAACCAACAGCATTATTTCTCTGTTTCTAATGTAATATATATTTTCCTTTGAAGACTTTATGGCTGTAAGCTGGACAATGTTATGCATATTGGAAGAAGTGAAGTGGTTATAAAGATGGTTACTACTTCCAAAAAACACTAAGTAATAATCAAATATGTAATAAGTCAAACATTAATCCAGTTAGTTTGACACAGAGAAAGGAATTAAGTTACAATATCAATGACTTGAATATTGTTTTAAGAGTAAAGAATAAAAAAAATTAAATGTGAAAAGCAGAAATTTAATTGTAAAAAGTAGAGGTTTTGTTAAGATGTTAAATTCCTATAAATATTTACATTTTAAAAGTTAAAAAACACAAGAAATTTTGCAATACAAGTTCCATATTTTCAAGGAGCTGGTGTGTTTCGTAATATCTTGCACACTTAGGGAATTCACTATCATGAATCACCCTTATTAAAGAATTAGTAAGTTAGAAAACTGGATAATTTGAAAAAGTAATACCACTTCAATAATGAAACATTTTAATAATTTCAAAGTAAAATTTCAGTCTTGGTGCATTTTTTTAAAGAATGTTATCAGCCAGCTTTCTCAGAAAAATCTCTACTGATATTGCTCATATTCATCAGCAGCACTACAATTATAATATACAAAAGTAGGCTATAGAAAAACCTCCATATTCATTAAAATTCTAACTTGTCCATAAACTAATCATTTATGCCCTGATATTTAGAATATATGATTACCATGTAATTATGTTATTATATGAAACATTTCTTTTACTTAGAAAAGGCAACTGTCTCTTACACATTCTTACTTTTTAATATTTATGCCTCTTTGGACAACCTTTTCAAAGATTATAAATAGTTTCCAAGATGGCTTTTTATCTCACTAAGAGACTTTTATACTAGAAGGTAATAATTACAAGACCAATGAATCTTTTAGAAATGAATTTACAAAATTTTTATAATGTTTGCAAAAATCAATTTGAATTCTTTAAAAAATTTAAATATGTATGTCAGAAAAAGGTAATTTTCATTAATGTCATTGACTTATCTTAATACTCAGGTTCATAAAATCTCTAAAACTAAAGTGTTAGCCTTCATGGAGGAAAAAAGAGTTTATATCTTTAGATGACTTAAGTAGTCTTTCTGTCAATAATGAGTATTGTATATAGTCTAACTTCTTGAAATATGGTTCATGACCCTATATTGGGACTCATAACTGAAAGTAGGAGTTGTGAAATTATGGTTTATTATCAGTAAATGCTTGATTTGTCTATCTATTTTATATGCCTGGGGTAAAAAAAAAATTTTTAGGGTGAAAAGGTGTCAAAGGGGGAAAAAGTTTATTGTTAACAACTCTAATATACATTTCATTGTCCTTATTGTTTACTTATACCTTCAACAACCATCTTTCTATTGATTTATAAATTTTGGAAATGCCTTGAGAATACTTTTAACAATTACACATATGGTTTAAATTTCTGTACTGCAGAGAAATGAATATAGGATTCAAGGGTCAAACCAGAGTTCCAAAATACAGGCTCATTAGCAGCATTATTCTAATTTGAAGACCCATTGAACATGATTTGGAAATCATTTGCAGATAAAATTAAAGTGCCAGAAAGTTACCACCTAAAAATAATTAAAGTAAAATAAATGGTAATTTCAAAAATTGTAAACATACCATAAGGGCATGTTGTAGTGGCAAATGTAAACAGGAGGTTGAATTGTCTTTGGGGATATTAGAAAGAGACAATCTGGGGAGTACTGTGAAAGAAAGAGAGAGACAGAGATACTGAGTTTGGTGGATATGAATATTCATGGAGAAAGATTAATTTTGTAGACTTTATTGTGGCAGAACTTTATTAAATTCTTCTCAACATTACCAAATTTCATCTACTCTGATTTCATTCTTATCAAGCAGCATGTTTAGTCATAATTTATTTTCCTCATCTTACCCTACCCACTTAGAAGGAAGTATCTCCTGGAAATTAAAAGTAATAGTTATCATGGCAAGTATATCTCCTCTTGTAAATTAATAAATGGCCTCTATAACTTGCAAATAAATCATTCTATTATAAGTTCAGATTAAATTCTCCAGAAGTTTCAAAATCAAGTCTCTAAACCCATATAATTGAAAACATGATGTAGTACCAAGATGTGATCGGCTTCAATTAGGCCTAGTCCAGAAACAATTAACCTATTCCTTGGTAACAGAATACAATACCCTCATTAAGAAAAGTCTTATAACTTCAGAGTTAAGAGGGATACCTGTTCGAAATGCCTTCAGAGGAAGTTTATTGCTTAAAGTAAATGGTAGAATTATTTGTTACAGATAAAAAACCATTCTCTAAAGTGGAAATAATCTTTGAAAAATACCAGGATATTTATAGCCACTGTTTGAGGGTTATATCCAGGGAACAAAGCAAAAATAATAAATATTTCTATAAGAGAAATACAAAATTAAGGAAACAAGGGCATACTTATTTGGATAATTGTTTTTTCCAAACAAAATATCACTGTATAGTTTAATTATTGTATTTAAGACTTTATATGCTAATGTTAAAATATATCAAATTTGCTTCATTTGGAGTTATATATTTGAAGAAACTGCAACAACCTTTATAAAAAGTATTCCATGAATTTTACATATGCAATATAACTTTGTTTTTATACAATTCAAAACAGACTTTAGTATCCTTGAGACATTATAAATCTATAAAATAAGCACAAGATATACAGCATCTTATAATTTTATAAAGAATCAAAAATGAGAAATATTCCAATAAGAAATAATAAATAAGAAATATTGAAACCTACTTTGCAATCTTCGCGTTGGGCTCTCCCCATGTGGCTGTCGGCGAGGCAAATATGGAGATGGGTGGGGAAGTGGCAATGAAGAAACATCATGTGTCTGAAGTTTATACCAATGAGGTTCATCATCTAATAATGCTGTCTCTAATTCAATTAGAATCTATAGAAGTAACAGGCACAGTGGTTGTTACAAAAGCAAGAAGAAACAGCAAACAAATTTTCTTACATGGTCACATATCTTTTGAAATAAGTTTAAAAGTACTATAGTAATTGAAAAGTAAAAATTTTAAAGAGATTTTTCATATATGTTGACAATTAGGGAGAAATCTAAAACATCTTTATCTGCTCTAAGTAAATAAGAATTTCAGTTTTCATTTTCTATTTAGCTTACTAGAAAAGTTTACAGAACTCAACTTTAACTAATGGGATGAAAATTCTGCAGCCAATTGAAATCTAATAACAATTATAATGAATAAAGCTTTATATAAAGAAATGATAAGTAAAAAAAATAGAAACAGAAAAGAGGAGAAAAAGATTTCTTTTGAATTTCAAAGAAAATGTGAGGTGAAGGATAGATGGGAAATGAACTATTTGTCTCACATTGATAATTACTGCTGATTACTTTGTAATTATTCATTCAAAATTCCTTCTTCCTTCTTGAGGCCCTAAAAAGGTCTGAAATGTGACATGAAATGACCCAGAAAGTGGCAAGAATCATCAAAGCTACTCCCTCTTTAATATCCATCTAATAACTAATGTTTGCACCTAAGGAAATATTGGAAATAAACAAAGTACTTCTCTTTAGAAGCAGAAAACTCAATTAGTCACTCATTGATTCAGTGAATATTTATTGCATAATTCTATATACGAGGCACTGAAGGAAACACAAAAACAAATAAGACAATTTCTATTCTACATGATTTGCAATGGTGACAAAAACCCTATACATGTAAACTTTCATTAAGAAATTCTTAACCTCTGAATAATAAGTTGGTTAAATTCCTAAAATAGATAAATACTAAACAGAGATTTTTATGGACAAATCATTAGGAATTTGCACTAAGTATGATATATGACAAGGGAAAGTCACAGATACAATTATTAATCAGTTCTATGATTTCCTCAATTTACAAGAAAACACGATTTAATTTACAAGCACTAAATAAATGACAACTTTGAGGTCTGATTCTTCTGGGGACTTCTCTCTGAAAGTACTCTCAGAAAGGAATAAAAAGAATTAAGAATTTCTGTGTGATACCAAATAAGAACATTTCTAGCTAGGTAACAGAATTATGTTCAAAGCATCACAGAAGTCACTGAAATGAATTTTAGTTAATTAATCTAATTTTACCTAATCAAGGAGATAATCTTTTGATGTATAGCATGGCTATGAAACAGTGTAAACTGATTTTCTCTTATTCCAAAAAGTAATCACTCTACTTTTCTGAAATCTCTGCTATTAGGATTTTGTTTGACTGTTTTGTTCCCAAAAATCCTTTTAAATGACTCTGAAAAATCAAGATATGCAAAAGATCTCATGTGATCTCAGTAAAGTGATGTGAACTCAGTAAAAAAAAATTACAAAAATGAAATAAAATGATATAAAATGGGATTTAAATATAAACCAATATTTTATCCAACAATACTTTAATTTTTATAACAGCTTAAGGAAGCAAATTAAAAACACAGTATTTGTCTCTGATTTTTTTTATTGTCTTTGATGAAAAAATACAAAAAGTAGGAGAAAAAACTCTCAGAGAATTTTTTCTTATAAAAATAATGTACTTTTGCTCAATTACTTAAAAGTTTTTGAATTCTTTTACTGGTATTTTAAAAACTAACATTATTCAACAAGTTACCAATGTTATGCCACAGTTCTCTTAACTGTTCTGACTCAGTTTCCCTGCACAAGTTTCCCTTATCTCAGTCTCCCTAACTATTCCCTTAGTCGTAAAAACCCACTCTGGTCCATTAAGATTGGGAACCGTTTACCCTAAGGTTATAAATTGTTAGCAAGATAAACAAGAGAGCAGAACTCCTGACTGTTTCCTGTTCTCAAATTTACAATATTCCTCTAAAAATATTCCAAGATACCTCACTGACATCTTTATCTCTGGGTATTCAGACATCCTGTCTCTGGGCTTTTAAGATTTATGGTCTCCCCCCATCCTGACAGAAGTTTTCCCGGGCTTCTTACCCTTTCTTTGTCTCTAGAGGGTATTTAAGAGTTTGAGATATGCCCATTCAGCTGCTGGATTCTTTGAGATGACAGTCTCCTCCAGCCCTGGGACCAACATGGTTTCCTTGGTCCCAGTATATTTTTATCTCTATCTGACTGGATAATTTGAGACAAGAGTCCTGTCCAATCAATTATACTCTCCAATTAATAAAATATTGAAAATTCTCTAATCTCTCTCCTGCCTCAGTTTCTCCAGCATTACACCAATAGTTTAAGTTTATAAATAATTCCACATACCTCTCCTAAAAATTCACTTTCTTCCTCTCGGACTCGAGCTTGATCCCAAAGAGTAATCTCCAACATTCTTTCTCGAAATTCTCTCCGATGAACTGGAGAGTAAATGAATGTTTGATTCCATTTGGGTTCCAATGTTTTCTTTACTGTTTTAGTTCTTCGTTTATTTTTATCACTACAAAGGATAATAAAAAAATGTTAGCTTTTACAAAAGTTTAAATTGTGCTACATATCTATATATGATTGGCTATAAACTGAGGCAATGTCATCTAAACTTTAGAACATCTGAATTAACCAGAATTAAAAGAATTTTAATAATTTAATTTAATAATTTTAAAGGATCTAATAATTATTTAATAAATCTTAAGTAGAATATGAAATTCTGAATATAATTTTGTTTTGATTTGTCACAGAGTAAAAAATGTATTAATGTCCTAGATTTTTTCATGAAAAATTTTATGCTCTGAAAATTTGAATGAAAAAAAATTGTTTTGTAAAAATTGATACCTAATTTGAAATTACTAGGATGTTTCATCTAAAATAATGAATACTTTAGAAGCCTCACAGTCTCAATAAATGGAAATAGCATACATGAAATAAGGAACAGTATGAAGCATGAAGCTATATTACAAATTATATTTGGGACTATCAGGATGATTAATTCTCTAAACTCTCTGGTAGTTACCAGTCAGCAAGCATTTATCAAACATTTAGTATGTGTCAGCTAAAAGCTAAAACTGCAAAGGTCAAAACAACTCCTGCTCTTAATCTTCTTAATGGTGGAGACAACATGCAAACAACTATGTGTATATAAAATATAGA
Organism: Sarcophilus harrisii; assembly: GCF_902635505.1. Lineage (NCBI taxonomy): Eukaryota > Metazoa > Chordata > Mammalia > Dasyuromorphia > Dasyuridae > Sarcophilus > Sarcophilus harrisii. The sequence goes on along the minus strand of NC_045426.1, from coordinate 586,132,239 downwards.
GAACAGAAGCAGAGGCAAATAAAACAAACAGTGAGGGTTATCCAGAGTTACAGATCATTAGTAAATTAGGAATGGTAAAAGATGCTATTGATTAGATATGAGATATTTGAGGATCTTGAGTGACAGTGGAATGGCAGACCTTGACATCAAAACTGATCAAATGCAGTCAGAGTGGGAGAGACATGCTGTGAGAATGAGAAAAGGTCAATGTCTCATCCCTATAAACATATGGTGCAAATCCTTTGGTAAACCCTCTCGACTCCTCAACCATCAAAAGATTATAGGATGTTAGAGCTGAAAGAGCTTTAGACATGATATAATTCTCCTATTTTACTTTTAAAAATACTTCCCCAAAGTCACAAGGTTAGTAGGAGTCACGATTTGCTAGGTCTTCTGACTTTAGAACTGATTTTACTGCTTTTCTACATTATTAATTCCCTGTCTCATCCCTTACAATGACTTCCATACTTTCTCCTCTTTCCTTAAGCCTCCAAAGTCTACTACCCTTGTCCTTTACAGCAAATGATCCTTTTCCTTCACTGAAAGCAAGAGCATCTAATGATAGTTTCCTCAGCTCCTTTACTGAAAAATTTTCAGCAGCACCACCCACTTTTCATTTTGTCTCTTGCTTTAAGGAATATGCTCTTACCCTATCCCTGACTCTTCTACTTATTCTGATAGTCATCCCTTTTATCATTCTCCTCTTCATCTTTTACTGCCCCTTCTTCTTACAAACAGATCTGTTCCTTCCCATCAGTCTGGCCCTATCAATCCATTCATGCCACTTTCTCAAAAAACACCAATATGCTCCCTCAACTTCAGATGACAATGGAATATGGGTCCCAGAGGCAAGAGCAGGGAACTGAAGCCCTGGTCACAGTGGGAATAGAGACAAAGGGTTATGTTCTGAGGGGAGAGGCTGGGGGATGAGTCTGGCTGGGTAAGAAGATCAAGGGGAGGAGAGATGATATGGATGGAGGATGGGAGAACTTGGTATTGTCTGAGGAGAGTAGATGAATTAATGACAATAATGATGGACAGCCTGATATGAGCAGGAGTAGGGACCCTAAATGGCACAGAGTAGATTCCTGGGCCTGAGGAATAAGGGCTTGTTGTCAAGGGAAGGATTTGAGAGTTAAGTGTTGGAAAGAAATAAATTAGACTTGACCTGATCTGAGCATGAGGACTCAGTTGGAAGAGTAAAGGACAGGGTGCCTGAAAGGGAGTTATGCGAGGGAAGGGAGTGCTAAGGGAAAGGTCTAGCAAGAAAACAAGTTGGGCAAAAGGAAGAGTCTGACAGTGAGATCTGAGATGCCTATTTTGCTGTGATCTCTGAATGCTAATGTAGGCTGAAGGTCTGATGTGAAGAAGAGTAAAGCAATTAACCTAGAACTCTTAAAATGATGAACCTAGGGATAGACAGCTTGTGTGATGGGGAAGGGCTCCATGGACAAATAAACCTGTGCAGATATATTTGAGAGGGTTACATCATCCCTTAAAAATGAAGAAAGAGTCCAAAGGCTTTCTAGGACAACCAGGTATGGAGCCCTCAAGGACAAATTGTGAAAGTTCACATGATCTATCCTTGAGGACTGATAACTTGCTCTGCACATGCTCAGAAGCCGGTGCTTGCCACATGGGGTTTGGAGTGCTCTGGAGGAGTTTGCATTTTTCCCACATTTCCCCCAGGCTTTGTAATTGAATAAAGTAAACCATTTGACCAATAAAATTTAAAAAAAAAAATTTAAGTCATTAGGTGTTTTCATTTGGTGGAGGGAGAGGGAGGAGGGAATAAGGGGAGGGGGAACCTATCAAACCTCTTCAGACTGACTTCCCTTAAAGCCAGGAGCTGAAAAAGTGCAGTAATCACATCAAGGGATTACCAATTGTGGATATAATTAGATAAATGGAGTAAAAAGGAAGATTTGAGCTGTGCTAAAATGATAATCTGCTCCTTGCCAAAAACCTCCCTTTTTATCTGACTTTAAAATTGGTAGTATTAAAGGGCAACATTATTGTGACTGGAAAAGGAAAAGAAAGGAAGAAAGCAAGGATAATTTATCTCCACATGATACTTGGAAATTGTTTATCAGATTAAACAGTTGATGAAATAAAAGTACAGATTCCTGATTAGATGAGATACAGAATAGGTGAATCTATAGGGAGATAAAGTAGATCCAAGATAATAGGATAAATTGACACTGGACACTGATCATTTAGACTTGGAGCCTTAGTCCTTAAAATAGCTGGGGGGGGGGGGGCGGGGAAGTTATATATTGTGAGGCAATCCTAGTATCCATCCAAAAGTAGTCTTTGAGAACCGAGTTTTATATAATTCATTTATCTTAGAGAATAGTGATTATTAATCAAGATATCTAAGGGTAGATTTCAGAATGAGGGGAATATGCCAGCTTGCAAGAGGAGAAAGTTACATCTGAATTAAAAATCCCACCTCAGACATTTACTAGCTATGTTACCTGGCAAAGTCATTTTACTTCTTAATGTTTTCTCAACTATATGTAAAATAGTAAGGTTAATTATATCATCTACTTCTCAAAGTAGTTGTGAAGATAAGGTGAGAGAATATTTGTAAAAAGTATTTAGTTCAATGCCTAGCACATAATAGGTACTATATAATGCTAATTCCCTCCAGCCATTTTGGAATTAGTTTTTACTAGACTGCTGAAAGAGTCCCTGAACACAATTGTTAAGATCTCTCATCTGGAATTAAATCTTCATTATCCTTGCTAAGGAAAAACAAGATAAGGATAGTTTTGTTTTGTTTTTTTGCTGAAGCAACTGGTATCAAGTGACTTGCCCAGAGTCACACAGCCAGAAAATGTTGTGTCTAAAATCACATTTGAACTCAGGTCCTCTTGACTTCAGGGCTGGTGCTCCAACTGCTACACCAACTAGGTGCCCCTATTTTTTTAAAGGATAACCTAATAGTGTTTTTATTTTTTCATTTCCTATCTTCATAAATTCAATTATGTCATGTCAGCCTAAGGTTAGTTACAGGTGATTCTAAATCTAGAGCAATTTATTCAAGGAGAAACAGTTTAGTATCTGAATAGAGAGCTGTTCACTTCCTTGGGAAGACCTGAATTTATTTCTAGCTGAAGATACATATTGTCCATATGTCTTTGAGCAAACTATTTAACCTTTCAGTATCCCTAGAAATTCTGTTACCAAATGATGTATAGAAAAAAAGTAGTTTCTTACCCCAATACAATCACAGGTCTGGATCAGATACAGTTTAATCAGAGTTAATCAAGATTTTTATCTTCTAATTTTCCTATCAAAACCCTCCCCCTTTTACAAACTTCTCTTCTATTGAGGGTACCACCATTCTTCAAAATAATCAAAGTTCACAATCTCAGAGTCATTCTTTATTTTTCTCTCCCTCATCTACTTATTCATTAAGTTTCCTGGTCCTATTTATTCTATTTCTATCTCTTGAATCTCTCCCCTTGTTTCCCTAGCAACTATTTTAGTTCAGATATTCATTTCCTCTCACATTGACTATTGTATTAGTTTCCTAAAGGTCTGTCCATGCCATTACATGCTTATGAATCTTCGGTGGCTTCTGGATTTGGTGAAATACAAAGTAAAGATATTATTCATAATCTACTGCCATGATGGAGTTCATATCATATTGCATTAAAATAAAACAAATGTCATAATACTATGTCAAATAAATGATCCATACAGCCCAGTTCTGTAACAGTGGTGGGCCTCAAGCAAAGCTGTGAATTAAACAAATTGTTTTATTGTTCTTCCAGGCATAGAACTATAGAATTGAAAAAGACTAAATAGCTCCTACTACAAGCTTCTTATTTTATGGAAAAAGAAATTAAATGACCATAGAAGATAAATTACTTACACAGATTACAAGTCTAGCTATATTAGACCATATGGGCATGAAACTCATGTTTTCTCAGGGTCCAATGCTCTTTTCCCTCCATGAAATTGCCTTTTTCTATTATTGTCCTTGTTAGCATTCTCTTTCATGTTGTCCCCAAATAACTAGAGTTCCCTACTCTGACTTTCCCACTCCTGATTTCCTAGGTAATATTATTAAGACTTAAAAGAGTCTATGTCCTACTCTAGGGCCTGACTAGATAACTTGATAACCTAAAAATCTATTGTTCTCAGTTTGAACTAGATAGTTTCCCAAGGTCCTTCCAATTCTAAATCTATGATCTTATGACTACATCACAGAATCAAAGAATTTTTAAAGATAGAGGGGCACCACATAGAAAATCCCATCATTTTACAGACAACTAAGGCCTAAAGAGATTTTTACTTGGTTTCATGTCATACAGTGAGGAGTAGAGCTCTGAACAGAACCCAGATACTTAACATATAACCACTTAAAGAGAATTTTTAAACTGGAAAAAAGTTGTAATGTTCTCTGTTTCGGTTTCCTGGAGGTCTCTGGGAGCAGCCTTTGTTTCAGTTCAGTAATCACCACAGCAGTAGCCAGGGGTTAAAGTCCAAATCCTTTATTGTCCCCTTCAAAATCATGTCTCCTTCACTTGGGGCTCGGCTAGTTTTTCTGGAGGCCTATCTCTCTCTTTGGTTCCAACAGCTTGAGCCCCCACCTGCCTTCTCTGGCTTCTGAATCTCCCCGACTTCTAAGATTTGTGCTTCAGCCTCCAGCCACCACAAGAGTGGACGATGGAATGAATCTCTGTCAACCTCTGAGAGCTTCTAGTGCTCTTGTCTTTGAATCTCTGAATCTCCCTGACTGAAGCTTCTAGTGTGTAGCATATACACTGAGTACAAACCCATCATTATATCGCTAGGAAACCATTATTTGTTGTAGGATTAAATCAATGCTAAACTAGATTTAACCATTGTCTCCTCAATTCTACTTAGTACCTTGTTTCAAGTTCTCTCGCCCATAACATCTCCTTGTAGGATTAAATCAATCAAATTAACCATGCTAAATTAGATAACTATTGTCTCTATCAATTCCACTGACCCATAACAAAAAGTGATCATTAATATCATTTAATCCAACTCTCTCATAAGTAGCTGAATTAAGTTGCAGAAAAGTTAAGTAATTTGCATAAAGTCACATAGCTAGTGAGGAGCATAAGATAGAACTATGAAATACTTGTCCAGTACTCTACCAGAAAGCCTCTTTGTTTTGTTTTAATATTAGTGAATAGTAATATACTATCTTTCCACACCTCCATAACTTCTATATTTAAGCTGGGACTTTCAATGAGTAAATGAAAAAAATGTTTAACAAGTGTTAACATGTTCCAGGTACTATGCCTGAGAACTAAAGATTATGTATTCTGTGTTCTTTGGGTATAAAACTTATCAAAAGGAATGGGATTTGGGATAAGAATTCTTCTGAGCTCACAGGTAGTACAATGGCTCTTGTTAGGGGTATTCCATCCATAGCTCAGAGTCTGTCACTATTGTACCTTAAGCCATGGGTCTAAACTCCAAATACAATTCTCACATCTCATCTTATTCAACTGTTCACTTCTAAATTCATGCATTAAGAGAGGGAATTGGATTTGATGATCACTATGATATTTTCCAGCTGTGCAATTTTATTATTCTAAATGAGTTATCTTTAGTGAACTCTGCTACTATGCAAAGTGTAATAAATTGGGGACCTTAGCCTTCTTTCTTTCCAAGTTTTTAATTACCCATTACTCCTCCCTGGATCATGTCTCCTACTGAATCATCTACAGAAAAAAAGTTTGTGTGTGTGTGTGTGTGTGTGTGTGTGTGTGTGTTTTCTTTTTTCTTTCTTTCTTCTCCTCCTTCTCTTCTTCCTCCTTATTCTCCTCCTCCTCCTCCTTCTTCCTTTTCCTTCCTTCTCCTTCTTCCTTCTTCTTTTTCTACTTTCTTCTTTCCTCCCTTCACCCCTCTGTTTTCCTTCTTCCCCACCTTCTAACCTTCTCTTTCCCCTCTTCTACTTGCTGTCTGCCTGCCTGAAACCTCAGAATAATACCTGTCAAATCCTCATGGAAAAGGCTTTGAAATAAATATATGTAGTATAAACAAATTGTTTATAAGCTGACTGTTTAAAAAGAAGTTTCAGGAAGAATTTACTTAAATTCATGAATATATATAACTGTCCCACAAGAAAAAATGAAACATACTCAAGATAGATACTTAACCTTTTGAGATCAATATTAATCATGTTCTCTCAATAAAGTATCTGCTTCTACAGAGTCAGAGGCAGAATACTAGAATGGAAAAACTACATAGCTCTTGTTTTTTTTTTTTTTGTTTTTTTTTTTTTACACATATTAAAATCATATTGTTCCTTTTTGAAAAAATAATTCCTAAGAAGGTATTTGGATGAAAATTCAACACGTGTTGTCTTGGTGATATGAAATCATTAAAAATTTATTATACTGCAATATCTGAAGATGTAAAAGCTTTGGAAAAGGAAGACAATACAGAAATGCATGGTATTTGTAAGTACAGGAGATGAACCATCATATACAGAAAGATCAAAGAATAATAGTTACAATGATACCCCCAAAATGTAAAAAGACCTAGGAAAAAAGTTTCCAGCTCTTTAGGTAAAGCATAGTCTGTAATAATGATATAAAATAATATAGCTAAGATTTATATAGTGCTTTAAGGTTTGCAAGGCTCTTCAAAGATAGTATCTCATTTGCTTTTTATAACCAGTCTAGAAGGAATCAGCTATTATTTCCCCCATTTTAAAGATTATCATATGTTTTTTATGGAGAGACAGGGTGACAGAGTGGGGTGGAACTATAAAATTTCAATTTTATAATACATATTGTAATATGCATTACATATTATGTAATATATATGCATTACGTTTTATTAAGGGATCACATTTATACTTGTTATCTAAGAGAAGAGGATTGCATTTTAGTTTGAGTTTAGGTTTTGGGTTTGGAGTTTTTTTGGCCATTTGCCGTGTTAATTCAGTCTCAGCAAATTATAACCCTGAACACTATGTAATTAGCCTGGAACTCTAGACAAAAAGGAAGGATATAATTTATTGAATCCATGGTAATAGCCAGTTCAATATCATTTCATTGTTTTCTCAATCATTTGACATACTTTGCTGCTGAAAGCTCTAAGAATAATAGTCTTTTCCAATAGGTAAAATATTACTATATTCCATGGGCTATCTAAAATTTTAAAGTTTAAGTACAAAAATATATGTAATCAGCAGAGGAAAAAAATTTCTTTATTGAAGCAGACCTGTGACTTACCTTGGATCACATAGTCATTATTTTTCAGAAGGGTAAATAGGTCTTTTTGACTCAAGGGGGTCAGCTCCATTTTGCCTTTAAAATTAAGGTTTAAAATCATACCCATATGATATTGATAAATAAAAAGGTAATCACAATCTAGCTGCAAAATTTGGCAATCAGTATGTGGAGTTTTTTGTTTTGTTTTGTTTTGTTTTGTTTTTTTAATGTGGAATAACTCTGGAGAATATAGAATTAATCGCATACTGAAGAAGTTATTCCCAGAACCAATGTTTTTTTTTTTTTTTTTTTTAAATAATCTAATGGCATAATATAGGGGTTCTTAATCATTTTCGGTATGAATCTTGTTGGCAGCCTGATGTAACTTATGGATCTCACCTCATATTAACATTTTTAAAAATATAAAATAAAGTATATAGGATTATAAGGCAAACCAATTATACTGAAATACAATTATCAAAATATTTTTAAAAAACAAGAAAAACATTGATGTGTAGTTAAGATCACCTGGTATGAGGTAATGCCTAATAATTGGGCCATAGGAATAATATAATAAATGTTTTTTTAAATTCATTCATTTACCGAAGAGCAAGTTAAAAAATCAAATGAGTTCATGTGGGAAAAGAGTGCAGAGTGTTCACTAAAAACTTTTAAATTTTCCTAATGAATTATGATTCAGCTTGGCTTACTACATGAAACTACATTTATGACCCCACAGCTGCCAGTGTCTTTTTTATACATGCACAACTATGTTTATATATCTATTTTATATGCATTGTGTATATGTTGCCTCTTTTAATACACTCAAAGATTTTTTAAGGGCAGGAAACTTTTTGTAACCCTAGTGCCTAGCACAATTATTTTGAACAGAGCAGACACTTAATTATTACATCTTGATTAATTTGTGTACATATGTATTGCTTAAAAAGAAGTATGCCTTGGTGGGAAAAGTGCTAAACTTGGGAGTCAGACTTTGATTCAAGGCTCACTTCTAATATGCAGTAGTTATATAGTAGTGAGCAAGTTGTGTAACCTATTACAGCTTCAGTCTTCATCTCCTCTACAAAATTATGGAGGCATTAAAGACAATGTTCATGGAGAAAGTTCATAATGATGATGAAATTATGTACAATGTATTTTAATTTTTGGCTGTCTCAAGTTATATAAATATTCTATATAGAATCAGCCTATTATGTATCTTAATAAACAAACAAAAAAGACAGCCTTTGTAACACATTTTTTAAAAATTATATCTTTTGTGCTTGTTTTTAGAAATACTTTATTTTTTCTCTTGTTCCTACCTTCTATCCGGAAGAAAGTAAATTTTGACATAGGGATTCCGTGGTCTCCCATCTTCCCTGGAAGGGAGATCCTTTGCTCCCAGAATTGTAACTATCAATTGATGACCAACTTTATCATACCATAGTTTTATCTGAAAAGGAAAACAAAACAAAACAAAACACAAAACATTAATCCGTCCTTATTTTTAATAAGATAGCATAATGTTTGTAACCCCACCTACCAAGTTCATCTTTCCACCTTACAACTTACTTTTAGATTAGCACAGATTCAAATTATACTGTTCCATTAGCAAGTTATGTTGGAAAAAATGAAAGGATATGCTATAATAACTTCAATGTACTAAAATTGTCAATTTGTATATATCAAACAGCATAATTTATTTTGAAGTTTATGCAAATTACTTAGAATTTTGTTTCTAAAAGTAATTTAGAATATGCTTAGATTTCTGATTAAATACTTGTTTTTGTATAACTTTAAAAAGTTATATTACTATTCCAAGGGTAAAATTTATCTAAATTGTGCCACATCTCAGCTTAGTAGCAGCAAAAGGAATGTTTCTGTATTCTACATTGGTAACCTGTTCACAAAATTCAAAAGGAATTTTTAGAAATATTTTGGGTTATTACATGGAAAACAATTCAAAAATTTAAAGTGGCATTAAATAGAAGTTTCATGCAATGAATGCCCCTATGTTATCAGACCCTAAAATTAAAATATAGTTTTTCAGGACATAAATTTCATTTTTGTTGAAAAATACATTTGTTACTGACTTAGAATGCTACAGGAATATTTCCTTCATTTCAGATGAGGAACCTTGAAATAATAAGTACATAAGTACAAGGTCAGAAATTGGCAAGTCATTACTTAGTGTTGAATCCATTTGTATCGAGTTATAACATTAGCCTTCTTCTGTTTGAATCTGGTCCATTAGTTGTGGCAGCAAGAATCAATTACAGGTTTTGACTCAGAACTGTACTTTATTTTAGTCCCTATCTCAGAAATTAAGAGGGAAGCAGAATTTGGGGAAAAGGGTAATGACCTAAGGAACAAGAAGAAATGCCACATGTCATTCATTAGCATCTATTCTCTCTAACCTAAATTTCTCTCTACATATAGCTCCAAAAGATATAGAAAATTGGGGCTACGTAGATTGTGGTAAATAAAGAATAATGCTTGTCCAGGATAAACAATATCATGCATTAGTTTCTCATGTGGTAGTTTGTGTTGGATTATATGTAATAAAACAAATCCTGACCAAAGTCTAAAAAAAAATCTATGTTAGAATGTTAAATTTTAAAATAATGTTGTGCCTTATGACAGTAGGTCAGAAATATATACGTATGTAGTATAGATGAATATTCAGAAGCAAATAAAATACATAGGAAAAAAAGACCCAGAGTGATGCTTGTGTTTCTTCATGAGGTTAAAGAGTGAGATAGGCTTTTATCCTTCAATCTATAGAAAATTTTTGTTCCTGCCTTATGTTGACAAAACCAATTAATGACATCATTTGATCTTCTAAATTAAATACAGCAATGATTGGGAAATAGGGCTTTCCTCATTTCCATTGATTTCAGATGATATGAAAGCCCCATCTTTTGGTTTCTCTGACCACTGAGCTGAGTATTTATTACAATGATACTGCAAAAACTAGATGTACACATTTAAAATAAACCTCCTAGCTGAAGAAATAAAAGCTAAACTGAATACAGCCAATTTAATAGCTTTAAGAAATTTTGCAAGCTGAGACTCTAGTGCTTAAATTTCTATAAATGTAACTTTTATCTCCTTTAAAATCTTTAGCAGGTAGGAATTTAAAATATATTTCAATATAATAAAATATATTTTATGTGAATAAAATATATGTATCAAAATTTAAATTTATATCACTTTCCTACATATTTTCATATGTAAAATAGTAATTATTCACATCATTAATACCATTAGTTTTATTAAAACAGAAATTGTATTTGATCTTTAAATTTTTTTAACTTTATTTTAGCATTTAACAAATTCAACTCATTAATTATTTTTAAAAATCGACTTCTATGTGAAATATTTTATTTCATGAATAATGTAATTATTTTTATTCAGAATTTTCTAAAATTATGTATTTTTATTTCAATTGCATTTTTAAATATTTGCATTGAAGTTTTAATAGCTATCCAACTTGCATTAGTAAGATGATATAATTTTCTTTATATTATTTTAACTTGTACTTAAATTTTGAGACTGTGCCTCTAAATAATGTATTAAAATAGTTTCTTGATTTAAAAAAATAAATCAACATATCTTAATGAATATAAATTTATTTGTTCTTGGTGTTTTAGCCAAGAATGTTATTTTTAATATGAACTTAGAATCATCATCATAGCTTAATCACAATAACATTTAAAAATATTTTAAGTAGTACCTGCACAACAGGAGTAAATTCATTTAGTTTAATACAAACAAGAAATTATTTAATAAGTAAAAATATTTTAATATAATATTCAAAACAAAAAGAAAATCATGCAGCAAAGCAAGATAAGCACTGACATATTAGTAAAACCTACATTTCAGTTAATCTACTACTTAATCATTTCCTAATGAAAAGAGGCAAATAACGTGTACCAAAATATTACCAAAAATAAATGTTATCAATGACATATAACAAAAATATATTTTAAGATTATATAATATTTTTATTATTTGAACATTTAATACATGCCTCATATATACGTGTATATATATGATCACAATTCATATTTTTGTTCAAGTACAAATTTATTTGCCAATCTTCTACTCAGAGAGCTATTAATTGGAAAATGCAATTTTATACTAATATAAATACTAATGAATGATTTAAAGAGACAGCAACCTTAGTGTAATAAGGTCAAAGATCAACAGCACAAAATTAGCCATTTCTTTTACTATATTAACTTGGGTACATTTGTGGGTGTAATCTTTAATCTAAATACTTCTGGAGCCCAAGTTTAAATACAGAATACAGAATAAACTCAATAACAAAACTTATAGCCGGTTGTCTCTTTAAATTAAATTCAATATTTCAACCCCCATGCAGAACTTTACAAGCTGCTCAGTAGATGATATGGGTTAAAGCAACATACCAAAACAATAACATTTTCCTACAATGCATTTTCCAAAAATTAACAAATAAATAAACTTTTAAGCACAATTTTAGTTTCTATCAGGCAGACAAGGCCTTTACCTGAACCCTAGGAACAAAAGGCGTTGTTCTTCTACTAAGGCTTTGGCTCTGGTAAGCAAAATTAAAGAAAAAAGCAATAAAACAAAACCAAAAAGGACAACACGCTGGAACTAAAAGACCAAAAGTAAAAACCAACAGACACTACTATAACCTTAAAAATAATCATCCCCTTTACAATATATATTTAAATTTAAATATTCTAATGGAATGTGTAAATTAAAATTGGCCAAAAAATGCTAGGATATAAAAACTTTAATTTACTTGAAATAGATTTTAAAAATCACATTCAATAAAGTAACATAAATTAGAGTAAATGAGAAATAATATTCAGGTATGAACTTTCTGAACATAAAGTTTCAAATGGATAATAAAAGCCGAGCCTTAGAAATGAAATATGAAGAAATTAAAAATTTAACCTTCAGATGAACTAAACAGAAGAAATCATTGACAAAACTGGAGAACAATAGGCAAAACTAAAGAAAAACTGGATGGAAAATGGGTAATAGATATATTAGTAAAAACAATCCATGATAGCCATTGTTTTCAGAATGAGTCAGACCTAAAAATTAAGTACTAATAGAATCATCAAAGACTATAAAATATGTCTATAATTCAATTGTATTAGTGGTTTTTATTAAATTATTCTTATCTCCATCAGCTTCCAGTTCGAAAATAATTTAAAACATTTTTATTTTACCGCTATTCATCTAAAAGAAAATAATTGCTAACATTCAGACTAGATAAGCATTTTATGTATTTCCAAACCTTGAGTGTTTATCATATGATGACAAAAATGTTCATATTTATTTTTTCCTTTGAACTTATGATAATTCTGAAAATATGTAGATATTAAGCAATATCCCCATCTTACATATGAAAAATCCAAGGCCTAGAGAATGTAAATAACCAATAATCACACATCAAATTCAGGTGACCTAACTTCTTATGTTCATTCAACTACATATTCTTAGGATAATGTTTAAAAAAAAGTTTTATCCACATAATTTCCACTTTTTTTTTATCATTTTATCTAATTTGAAACAAGTAAAAAATACATCATCTAACCAGAAAATATATGTGTTTTTTCCTGGTCAAAATAAAGAAATAAACTACTCCTTTATACTGAGTAGCACTGAAGAAGAGCAAATGAGCACTCATTATACAATTTTTGTTCAGTAGCTCCTGATGTATCTTTCAACTCATTTTATGCTTCTCTTAATTTTCCATATACAAAGTAATAACCTGAGGACAGAGAGGAGCAATGTACTGGGAAGAAACAATTGAGTGGTTCTTTTCCCCTTAAATCAAAGGTGGATAAGCACTAAACATGAAAAATAAAACTAGAAGTATGAAAAGAAAGGAAGTCTTAAATGTAAATACTTTTGATCACCTGAAAAAAATCACAATCTCTATGTCCGTGTGTCTGTCTCTCTGTGCTTTTCTCCATATATGTCTGTCTCTGCTTTTGTCTCTCTGTCTCTTTGTCTCTTTCTCCTGTCTCTCTTTATCTCTGTTTCTTTCTTTCTGTCTCTGTCTTTCATCTCTCTCCTCTCTCTCCATTTTTTTCTCTCCTCTTTTTCCTCTCTATTTGTCTCTCTCTTCTCCCTCTCTCTCTCAGTCTCTATGTGTGTCTCTCTGTCTTTCTCTATGCCTCACAAATAAATGTAATATCCCTCTAGAGTAAGCCATATTCCATTTTATGTGTGAAGTAGTAAAAGAGATAAGAAATATTAATAATCTTGTTTCAGTAGCTCGGTTATTTATTAATTGGAAATGAATCTCAACATTTAGTAAAGTTTGGTGAGAAAGTGACAGAATAGGAAAAAAACTGGAATAATATTCCCTTCTCATATACAGATCTAGAATTAAGGAAGATCTCAGGGATTATCTAATCCAATCCCCATTTCACAGTATAAGAGACTAAAAAGGACCAGGAAGATTAAGTGATTGGCACACGATGTAGCTAATGATTAAATATCAGGGGAAGATGGGCTCTCTTACCTTTTCCTTCGGTTCTCTTGGTTTACAAAAAAAGTACCAGGAATATTAGAGTTGGGAAGGCTATGCAAGAAAATCTCTGAATACTTAAAAAGAAACTGCTTTCTCATTAAATGAACACAATTTTTTTTACTAGCTTCAAAAAGGTAAAGATAGTACCAATTCCCCATTAATACATGTAACTTCCCGAAGTCAACCCACTGATATCTTCTGAAACATACATTTATTTGAAACTAAACTTTAAATAATGTTAAATAGGCATATGATGTAGTATTTTAAAAACTGAAAACACACAAAAAAATGAAGTATAATTGACCATTGTTAGTTATGTATGTTGATCCACTTTATGCATAATGAGTATGACTTTTTGATTGCTACAAATGTAAAATTTGGCTTTGTATGCTTTGGTTATTTTCCCATATTTGAAGATCATTTCCTACTATTCACTGCAGTGTAGTATCCAAAATATTCCTTTCATGTACCATTGTTGAAATACCAGAAATGAAACAAATAGATTCAAAGTTCTATGACAACTTTGGTTTTTAAAAAAAAGAAAAATAAAGTGTAAGAGAGGACATATATTCTTCATTCAGCTATGTCCTTTGAAAGGATGCATACAAATAGTTATGTATAAACAAAGAATGAGAAATGAAAGAAAATTTTCTAAAATACAAAAACTCAAATAAAAAATCAACCACAAATAAAATGAACTATTACATTCAATAAATATGAGTTTGGTCTATTTAATCTAATACTAAGTCAGAGCTGTATATTCTCAATTTTGAAAAGCGTAAGAAGGTTGTGTATTTCTCTTCAATGTAATCTAAAAACAAACTGAACACTACCTCATCTAATTGTATGGTCTAAAGTTCTAAAATGGCATTTTTTTATAGAGAAAAGTACTTATATTGAGAAACCCAAATGAAAAGAAAAAAATAAGGAAGCAAAAAAGAAAAATTAGCAAAAACAATTTTCTATAAGTGAATAGATTAACATGTAATTTAGCTGATGTGCACTGGACCCTAAGGGAGTTAAATAGTAATTGAAGATGAAAACATTCTGTGTTGGTGGAAGTTTTTTTTTTTTTTGGTTGTTGTTCTTTTTGTTATTTTGACCCTCTAGGAGTTAAATAGCAGCAATAAACTTGGTATAAATTACTGTTAAGATAATAAATATACAAGATGAAAGAATTGGTTCTGTCTATGTACAAAGTATAATTATAACCTGACAGATTTAGTGACATTAAGTTAAATGTCACTGACAGGGAGGTGTAGCATAATAGAAGGAAAGGGAGTTTCTTTTGTAATGGTAACATACTATCTATATATCACATATGCCTAAGATTCCCCTTTTCTCAGCATATACATACCTAGAGCATAACTAGCATAGTATTATCGATCTAAGGCTTCCCAGAAAAGAAAATATTGAAGTTAGGATGAGAGAGATTCTTATACCTCTTTATTTAGGTAAATATATTGCTATATAAATATATTGTTCTCTTGGATGCAAAAGGATGGCCCAAATTAATTTCAGAAACATTAGTAAATGGAAGAAAGATATCTAGCATAATTAGTAAAGGCTTGAAAACAAAACATACTGCTTTCAAATAATAAGGATATGATATTGACACTCATTTTCAAACAAAGATCCCATGGATTTTAAACCAGCTTTTATGATAACTTTGAGAAAATAAATTTGAAATCTATATACTTAAGGGAGTTTAAATGTTGCTTTCTAAGTTTTCCAGTCTTAGTTTTCTTGATCTTTAGTCATATTATAAAGAACTTTGAGGTAAGGGTGAAATATTTCCCTGAATTATACATTTGACCTGAACATTCTAGTGATTTATTAAAATATCATTTACTTCATATTCTTCAAAGGATAGGAAAAGTTTATTCATTGGCCTCATTCAGTCTCTTTTAAAGATCAGGAATTTGAATGTGTTACACTTGCAATATAGGAAATTTGATACGGTCTTAAGACAGAAGAATCACATGAACATATACAATCATATATGAGGTAATTGGTGGCACGTGGAATAGAAATGTAGGCTTAGAATCAAGAACTGAGTATAAATCTAGTTGCAAATACTAACTGTGTGACCTAGGGAAAGCACTTAACTACTGTTTGCCTTAGTTTTCTCAAGTATAAAATTGGGGTAATAGTAATGGCTATCTTATAGCATTTTTGTGACGATCAGATGAGATCATATTTATAAAACAGCACTTAGTGCAGTGGCTGACTTATAATACCTACTACATAACTGTTATTCTTTTTCCTTCTTTCCTCTCCCCTGAATCAGTGCTTGTGACTATATCAATTCTTCCATTTTGCCAGATCACATTTAAGAATAATTAGATACAGCTTATAAAGGAAACTAGGACATACACCATTAATATGAAAAATAAAAAGGACATTTTGCTTATAGAAGAAAATGATAGAGAGTGTGAGGGGGAGGGAGAAGCATATCAATATCAGCAAGAATCCATCTACTTTTAAAATAGAACAGCAAATGTATACATATTAGACTATAAATCAGCCCATCAAAATGATTTTTTTATGGTTTATTTTCATATTTATGATTTTTTTGATTTTTTTAAATTTATGAGTGTGATTTTAAAAAGCAAATGACTTATTTTTATTAACGCTTTCATAAGTTAAAAACAAAATAATAGCATTATTTCTCTTAAAGTATTATATAGAATTTTACTGAAAACACTGTACAATTTGATGTGTGAATTTTGAAAATATAAGCTGAATTTCAATTTCTGATTCTTCAAAACAGTTTAAATCATTATAAAAACAATACTCTAAAACAGTATAAATAATATTGATACAACATGTAATGAAGCATTATGCTTTAAAAGGATGAAACATTCAAAGGTTTTCTGATTAGAAAATAAAAGTGTATATCTGAAATTTTCAATTTTTTTTTAGAATTACCATGTAATGTGATATGTTAGAAAGAGCATAAACATATATCATGGAATTAGTAATATATTAAAAACTTTTCTCTATTCATTCCTATGCTTCATTAATTTGGAAAACAATCTAAAATTCCTTTACAAATATACAATTATAAATATAACCTACCAATATTCTAAAATTCATAGAATTTTTTTAGAGATAAAGAAGGATGAATGCATAACAGATTCCTTTAGCTCAAATAAGGTCTTTACATAATATAACATTTTGCCTCCTTTATATGTCTGAGGATAAGGCTTGGCTACCATGGAATAGAGAACAAAAGACCATGACCCTAAATGTTATGACAGTAGGAGACAAAAGGCTTAAATACAGAAAAAGAAAAGTTAGAACTCTCTAAATTCCAAAGAATCTAGGTTAAATAAAGTTATTTTTTCATTTGAACCAAGAAATAGGAGGTAGGGGGAAGTGTAATGACCTTTAAATGAAAACCTAAAGTTATATTCACAAAAAGTCATATTTTAGCCAGAATGTCTTCTTCTAGAATAGTATCATATTTAAAAGCATTTTAAAAAGCAAGAAAAAATTATTTCAGTGAGTACATACTGAAAGTTGTCCAGACAGGAATTGTGGAACATCCCTCAACATTCCAGGACTCATAGGAGAAGTAACAGAAATGGAAGGACGATCCATTTTTTGAGATTCAAATGAGCTAGAGCCTGAAATTATAATTTTGCCTTTAGAGTAGAAACAGCAACTTTTCATTTATATTTAACAGTGCAACTTTGAAATTATAAATTTCATACAAAATGCCTATTACAATGTTTTAAAGGTTGTGACATTTTTAAAGTTCACCATTATAATGAATCTCAGAATGAGTGCTCTGTAGACAGGGCTCTGTAACTCCATTGCCTTAGAGCTTTACAGATTCACAGTTGCTGTCCCAGGAGCATTCAATTAGAAAACATTTGCTGAGACCCTATCATGTTTTGTCAAATAGAACATGAATGCATGAGAACATTTCTACCATAACAAATCAATGTTAATTCAGTTCATTTGGTGGTTTACCTAACCACACAGTGCCCTAGGCTACTGTCTAAAACGCAAATGAATTGGGAGATTTAGGATAGCAAATTTAAAACTAGAAGGAATCTTTGAAGCCTTCTAATCCAAATTCCCTAATTTTCAGATGTGTAAACAAAAGCTCAGTGAGTTTAAGTGACTTGCCAAAGTTTACAGGGGTAATGAAGGACTGGAGTTTTACTACTTATCAATGCAGTTTCAGACAATTACAACCTGTGTGACTTTGGGCAAATCACATAACTCTGTCTGCCTCAGTTCCCTCATCTGTAAAATGAGCTGCAGCAGGAAATGGTAAATTGCTCCAGTATCTTTGATAGAAAAATCTCCAAATAGGGTTACAAAGAGTTGGAGGACTGAAATAAGTGAACCACAAATATTTTAATGGCAAAATTAATCATTTAATTTTTTTTTCTTGTTTTCCACCATGGTACAATATTTAAATATTTGTTGTAATTGTATTAGTTTGTATTAAATTATCACATTGTACTATTATAAAAATAGAGAATATTATTGAATTTATTTATTATGAAATCCATTATATTTTCACTTTAAAAAATGAAACTTACTGGATTCCAGTTGTGCATGTGTACTATCAGGGATTCTCGGGATGTCTCTGAAAGAATGAAAAAGGAAAAAGTAGGAAACTTTTTCAAACATTGATATAAGTAATATCTTGGCCAATAATAAAATACTTAACTCTATAATTAAATTATTAAATAGTTTGAGTGTTTATAAATTATAAATTTATGAATTTGTGCATACATGGTTCATGGTTTATCACATAATAAATATCAAATAAGTAGCCCTTAGATATGTACTATCACTAGTTCAGTTAATCAAATATATCAAAAGACAGTTTAGTAAGATTCACTAAGAATTTATTGACTTTTTTTTTTACTAAATTAAGCCATACTTTAGGATAAAAATTTAAACATGATGCACATTTTGGACTGACATGTGTATGTGTGTGTGTATGTGTGTGTGTTTGTGTGTGTGTGTGTATTGTGAGTAATGTATGTTCTATTTGAAAAGTTCCCATCTCTTCTGTGCAAAAAATAATTAAGGACATTTTTGCTTGAGCTTAGATTTAGACAATTGGTTTAATGAATCATGTAATAAGTCTCTAGGTCAGTTATAGCAGTTTACAATAATGTGAATAAATATTCCAAAATATTTAATAAAATATAAAAATGACAGAAATAATTATATAAAAATCATACCATAGCGTAGATCCATTAAAGATTGGAAATTCAAACCTCAAAATACCACTTTATTATCATAAACTATTGGCATGTCAGAGGTTAGCAAAATAGGACACTTCAGTAGAACTAAGTGATTTATCTTCATTCCAGGTTCAGGTTGGTAGAATTCTAATGTTTAAAGAATGTGCAGGCAGAGGGGGAGGCAACTAGGTGGCTCAGTGGACAGAGTACCGGTTCTGAACTCAGGAAGACCTGAGTTCAAATCTGGTCTCAGAAACTTAATACTTCCTAGCTCTGTGACCCTGGGCAAGTCACTTAACCCCAATTGCCTCAGCAAAAATAAATACATATATATACATACATACATTAGGGCAATAGGGCTTTAACCTTAATTTTTAAAAAAAATTTCTACCCTGAATCTTATATTCCCCTTGTTTTTATTAATACTGATTAATTATATATTCTCTTCACACAATAGCTAATAAATGCCTATTGAATGACAAAATAATTATAGCTCTCTACTTTTTTATGTAAGTTGTATGACATTTAGTCATTGCTTATATTATCTTCATCTGTCTTGGCTTATAAACTACTAATAGGATAAGAACAATTTTTATAAAGCTATCTTTACATGGTTTCATATGCAAGAACATATTTTTATGGTGATAATGTTGAAGATGTCTTCAGCTATCCTCACATAATTCTAATTGTTTTACATAAATAATATTCTTTTGAGGCTAAAGATGGAGAAAGAACTGTAATACAAGCCTAACCATTGAGGAATTTACTTTTGCAAAACACAAGAGTTGGAAGGGACTTCAGAGGTCTTTTAATCCAACTCATATACACAGACACCTCCATAATAAGCCCAAAATGGGATCATGTCCTGTTTAATTGAAGGCAAAATTAGGTGAAACGTATTACCATGTGAAACAGTCTACTACACTTTCATTTATCTCTGATAAGGAAGAGGTTGAAGTTAATTTTGGTAGTCTGGGATTTAATATATTGGAGAGGAGGAAGAGACAAGGTGGGAGATTATATATTATTAGGAAATGAATCCAAATAAAGAATCAGCTGATAGGAGGAGTTCCCTGAATAAAGGCAGGTAAGAGATGAGAGAGAGTGAGAAAGAAACTGAGAGAGAGAGACTGAGAGAGAGAGAGAGAGAAACAGAGAGAGAGAGACAGAGAGACAGAGACAGAGAGAGATACAGAGAGACAGAGAGAATGTGTGTGTTAGTGTGACATACTCTTTATAAAATTCAATATTTTTTTGGACATAACTGAAACAATATTTTGGATTCTTTATGTAGGAGATAGAGAATTTTTAAAAATTTATTGTTGCAGAATACAGAGAATATTAAACTGTACCATTATTGGAAATTTAAAGTAATGGAAAAACAACTTACCCAATAGGCCTTGAAACTACAAGTTCCACTTGTGGTTCTGGTTTAGATTCTAGAATGATATTGTAAACTTCCTCAAATGTAGCTCCCTGGAGTAGCCTTCCATTCCATTCTAATACTTCATCACCTGTAGTTTGCAGCAGGAATAATCTTAGAAGGAACAACTAACCTCACGAATTTAATTCAAAACATAAATGATTCCCTGGTGCCATGGAACTACCCAGGACCAAAAGAAAAAAAATAAAACTATGGGGGGAAAATAGCATAGAATAATTCCAGTGACTTAAAATATGACTGGCTAGGAGAATTAGCAAATTTATGAACAAAAGACAGTTTTATATGAAATAAGCAACAACAGAAAAGGAACATTAGGATAAAATATCTATAATATCATTGCATTGTATGTATTATTATGTATTGTATTATATTCATATAAAATGCTAGACTTCATAAAAATCAAAATTTGTATTTGTGTAAAAATTTGAGTGTGTGTTTAGAGCATGTGTCTATATAGACACATATATGTATACAGATAAATGTGTGTGTGTAAAAGAGAGAGATTTGAGGATTTCCCACAGATTTTGCCTTTTTTTAAACTATAAATTTGCCAAATTTCCTACAAAAATTTATTTTCTCCCATAAACCAGAATTTATGATAGAATAGTATTATGAACTGAAGGGGAACATTAGCTAACACAAGCATAATATCTAAAAATGAAAAACACTCTCATTTTAAAATTTTATACAAAGTGTGATTTAGTAAAATCCTAGTAATAATCTCATTAGTGATTGAAGATTTGTATGAAACTTGAGTGAGCATTTCACTACTAATCAAATCACATTCTAAACTACTATATTTTCATATTTTTCAAGTCCAAGATCTCCAACAAACAATTCATGGTACAAACATACCTGGTCTAAGATGTCCCACTGTATCAGCTAAACTTCCTTTTTTAACTTTGGTAATAAATGCACAGAGTCGACCTGATTCAGTCATCTTTCCTCCTACAACCTATTTGAAAGAAGAAAGTTTTATAATAGGATTATTGTTAGGATGAATAATGTTGAAAATTCAAGTGAATGTCAATTAGCTATTCTGTTTCTGAAAATGCATCCTTTAAATTAAATTAATTTTGAATAAAAACTAAACTATCTAGTAAATAGAGTCCTAGGCTTGGAATCAGGAAGGCTCATCTTCTTGAGTTCAAATCTAGTGTCAGAAATTTACTGGAAATTATTTAATCTTGTCTTAATTCATCTGTGAAATGATCTGGAAAAGGAAATGCATGTCAGTCATGCCAATAACTTTGCTAAGAATACCTCAAAATAGATAAAGAAAAAAAAAAGTCAGATACAATTGGACAATTGAACAACCACAAAGCCTTTATAATGTAATTTTATTTAAAGGATACATTATTTTTAAAATCAAGTATTTCTATTACTTTCATCCATTTGTTTAAAGTAGATTTTATTTTCCTTTCCAAAAGATGTGCTCTACTTCTAAAGGGAGGAAATACCTAAAATGATCCTGAGCCAGTATCATCCCAGGAAGTTCCAATAATGATCCTATAGCCTACAGAAAGATAAGAAAAGGACTCTCCAGAGAGCACTATTCTCATATTCGCAGTATAATAATTACCTGTGATGATGCTGATGATTACTAATAAAAATTAGAAGTAATACTAATAAATTATGTCTTATATTTACAGAGATAGGATGGGGGGAGTTAAACGGCAAAACAGATAAAGTATTAGGCCTGGCATAAGGAAAACCAGAGTTCAAATCCTCTCTCATCCACTCACTAGTTATATGATTCTAGGAAAATTACTTCTCCATCTGCGACTATTTCCTTATCTACAAAAATAAAAATAATATCTGCCTCCCAGGTTGTTGTGAAGATAAAGTGAATTATTTGTAAAGTGCTTGGCAATTCTTAAAGTGCTATGTAAATGCTAGTTATAGTTATTACTATTGTTAAGTATTACTTTTGGCTCCACACATAGAATTTATAAGAAGCCACAAGAAAATAGAGATGATACCAATCTTAATGTGCAGAATTTGCACAAACACTTAATCTAGTTCCCATTCATTCTTTTTGAATCACAGCACCCTGTTGATGTTCCAAGGCATTCTGATTAAGAAGTCCTTAGGGGCCTTTGAACAACCATCAACATCTGTGAGATTCTGACACTCTTTAATATGCCGACTCATAATCACCATTCAGACTCTCTAGTTTAATGCCACTAACAACTTGCTAACAAGATCTCTTCCAAGTCTGTCCAGAGAGCTCCTAGACTGTCATAGAATAAGAGAATAATGAGAATAATACCTTTTGCCCTCGTGTTTATGTCTGCCCAATGTCAAATGCTCATATATATTAGTCCCACTACTGAAATTAAACACCCTAGAAATACATTATTATTTTCCAAAAGTTGTACATATTTCTAAATGTCTTAAATCAGGAATAAACTATTATAAAAGTTTTATTTAATTCAAGTAAGTGAAACGTTTACTTAAATGAACACAGTATATGTTTCAGAAAGAATTACTTCTTACAAACATTTGTTATTTTTTAATGTACAGTGATGAAAGAAAAATCATTTCCAAATGACCATGAATACTTGCAAAGAAAATAGAAATGAGAAATATCATGTAATGTTTTCAAACTTAATGTAAAACTTAAGGTTATGTATATACATATATGCATTTTAATTTTTTTGCTTTATTAGCTTTTACAGTAATATAAACAATAAAATGCTTAAAAGGAGTTATAATAATTTTTTTTTTGCGATTGACATAAACTAAACTAAATTGACCAAAACTGAAACTAAATTTGAACTCTATATGAAGTAAAAAGCATATGAATATAAATATATAAAATATGTATAAAACAAAATTTTTTCAAAATTATATTAATGTATTAATACATAAAGGTATATGTCACCAAAATATTCAGACTTGAGTGAACAACTTATGTCAAAAAGAATTAACTTATTCACTTTTAATGTAAAACACATTTTTAAAAGTTGAAGTGCATTAATAGTATTTAAATGAGACATTAAGAGGCATGGAACTTTTAAATACTATCTCTGGTAAAAAGAAATTTTGAACAAATACTTATAAACTACTTAAAGCAAAGAAAATAAAACAAGACAAACTGACATCTTTTATTTTCCCACTAATACAGTGAAAGAAAACAAGCATTTCATGACAAAGGAGCATCTCATTAAAATAATTGTATTTTTTTATTACTAACCTTCAATCCAAGCATCGCTCCTGAATCTCTGGGGACACTTCCATCTTTCAGGCGCTTGTTTAATAAAATACAACCAATCAAACGATCTCCATCTTTGGATGGCTGCCAAGTAACAGGGTGCTAAAATAATGCATTAAAATGTTAAAATTATTTCAAGACAAAGGTTCACATTTAATGCTTATTACATTTTAGAATGTCATAAAAGCCTTATGAGTGCACAAATACCTTTTTAGTCTTAAAAATAATAATTAAAAATTTGCCACAACCTTCAATTTATTTAAAGATCGCATCAGAATAAAATCTCAATGTTTCCTGATTCTAAGTGTGTCTGATGTAGGATACTATATTTAAGATATTAAATAAATACATATATCTATATGTACATTACACATATGTATATAATGTGGTTCAACGAGATATAAAAAAGATTAAAATTCACAAAGCAAAAATGGTGAACTTCTAAGAAATTAAAGTTGCTATAAATATATGTTTTATCTCATGTAACAAATTTTTTAAAAAATATAAATGGTCTTGTTATTTTACAACTAATAGGGCAAATTAATAAAATTACAAATCATTCTTAAGAAAATACTATAATTCAAACAAATGTTAAGGGCAAAAGTGTCTTTCTAGGTTCAAACACTATGACTATATAAAAACAATACTCTGTACAAATTTCTATTTTCATTGGCACAGAAAATAATTGAGTCAAATTTAATAGTAAGACTAGAGTTAAAGCAATAATTTTTTGAAAGTGCACTGATTTTTTTAGATCTCTAGATCTAATTGGTATATTGCTTATCCAATTCACCCAAGAATGTCCTGAAAGTGTTAACTGATCTTCAAAACATTAGTAATTAATTTCCCTTCTGCTAGAACTTTATGAATAATGTCCTATACCATTATAGATTACATGATGAATAGTGAATCAGGTGCTTTGTGCAGTCATATTAATTTCACAATTATCCAAAAGGTTCATGCTCATATTCATGCAAAATTGGAAGGCAAAAGGCAAGTTCCAAACAATTACATACATATGTTAAAGATGATAGACCCAATTCCTACTAACTAAAAGCAAAAACAACAAATACCAAAGCAGGTGGCAATGGTTCTAGCATTAATAAGGCTGCACCAAAAAAAAAAAAATGCTATGGCAGTTAAATAAAAGAACAAAATGACAGTGAAAGGGAAAAAAGAAAAACAACTTTTTATGCAAATTTCTCTTTTACCTGGGATTCAAAACTATTAATAATTTAAATTCATCCCAAGCAACATTATACATAATTAAATAAGCCAATCAAAACTTTTTACTTACTTTGTAGGTTATAGTAACCATACAAATTCCTTTCATTCAATCAGATCATAAAACCATCCTTTTGTTCCTGTTTTGTTTTGTTTTGTTTTTTGTTTTGTTTTGTTTTGTTTCTTGTGCTGCCAAACAGTGGGAAGAAAAAAAAAACAGCCAAGCAAGCAGGAGTTTTTGGTTTTGTTTTTCTTTTCTGCACCTTAAGAAATACTACATTGTCTCTGAGAACACCCCATCTTTTATGTTATGTATTGTTTTAATGAGTGACAGAGAGCAAACGAAGACCAAAATGAGCAAGTTAAAAGGCAGGCTCCACAATCTCAGTCAGTACCTTATCGCTATGGCTATGCTCCTCGTTTAGAGTCGTGCTACTACAGGTATCTACCCCAGAGTCCTTAATCTGAGGCTCAGACCATTCCAAGTCCTCTTCCAAAGAGTGGCCACCAAAGGACACCATTTTCTTTTGTCTCTCAGACCTGGTGTTAGAGTCGGACAAAACTGCCTGCTCACTAGTTTTTCTTTTTCCCTTTTGACTGTCCCCTAAAAGGTGTGGGATAAAAAAAGGAAACAAAAAAGAAAACATGCAAAGGTGTAAATAAAACAAAGGAAAAATGAAATGATAAAGGAAACAAATGGTAAGGCTCCACATGTCTCACCAAAGACATTGGGGATGCCTCACTGCTATGCCAAGACGTATGGTCCAACCAGTTGTAATCCATGTCTCCTGTGAGAGTCAGACAGACAAGAGAGTGCAGTAAAGGAAAAGGTGAAAGGACAGACAAAGACATAATAAACATTTTAAGTTCATGTAATACTATCTGATTTTAGACCCTTTCTCTGTAGCACTCTGTAGCTACCAAGAGAAAGCTAAGACTATAGAGGGATGTAATACATGAAAAGTAAGCTATGATGTATGTATGTCTTTGATCAACTCAGAACAGTGTACTACACATCTAAAAAAATTTTTTAAAAGAAATTGTCATGTATATGTAACATATGAATATAATGAATTTGAAAATAAGAATAATCATAAGTAGACTAAAACCACATATACTAGATGCTTTGAGAAAGGGAAAGGAAAATATTTTAGCTTATTACTTCAGATATTTTTCATGCTAAATGAAGTAATTTTATATTCCAGAGGTTATTACAGACCATTTTGGTATTAAATAATGGTTTACCAATGACAAAATCTTTGAGTAATCAAAATTTTAAATCATTTTATAATTTTAGTTATTGTAATATTGAAAACCATGTCAGGAGATTAGGTAAATGGTTAAAAAGAGAAAGAATTGATAAAAATGAAAGATAAACTGTGAAACTCAGTCATATATCTAGATTAATCTGTTCTTGTTGGAAAACTTTAAATGAACTTAAAATATGGATCTGCTGAGCAGTTGGTATGGTATATATTTCAATATTTTCTCTATAAGACAGAATTTTTATTCATATGTCATGAAAAGAATTTTAGCTTTAATTTATATTTAAATTATATACTCTAGATCATTTATATAATCATAAGCTTAAAAAGAAATACTTGCGTTATAGATTTTGTTTTAAATCTGTTTTTACTTAAAATGCAGGCATTTTTTTAATGATTGTCTCCATTTTTACACCCTCACTCAGATTTTTTTTAAAAAGTATTTGGCTTATTTCTTGCTTCTTCAGTATTAAATAAATGCAATATTTAATATTTCTATAAGGAAAAATTACAATATGTGCACATACACACCACTTCTTTAACTTTTGAATGGAAAAATAGAACACCATAAATTTGGATAGAAATTGTCTAAAATAAAGAAGCATGAGTAAATTCAGTGAAAATTATAGTCTTCTACTTCCCCTCCCCTCAATCATATTGCCTTATTATGAGCAGAAGAAAATAAAGATCTATGTCCTGTACATTTCAGGGGCCTGGACTTATTTAGTTTACATAACTGAAAAAGGATAGTTTTTATTATGAACAAAGTTGAATTTTCCTTTTTTCTTTATATTTCTTGCAACAGACAACAGAAAAAGTACATAATAAAAAAGACAAAGATAAAAACAATAATCAGTTCTGTAGCATAAATCTAACTTTAGCGTGACTATTTCTCCTTTAATATTTCTAATGAAATTATATAAGCCAACTTACTTGGCTATAATAAATGTTCTCTGTAACTGGTGGAATTTTAGAACAGTTATTTAAGATCACATAACTAGCCTCCCAAAATCCCAGAATTTAGAAAATAATCTATTTTGTAGGTTATAAATAATTAAAATGTTAAGAATTTCTTTGAAAATTATATGGTTAGTGTGTTTGTTTATTTGAATTAGTGGTGCTATTTTAAAATTAAAATATCACATACATAATTATGGAAGTTATAGATATTCATCATAAGGAATTCTAAAATTTTCTATTTTAGGTTATTTCAAAAATTAAGAGACAGAGAAATATAGTAAACCATGGTATTCATATAGTCACCTTAAAATGTACAGAATATTTGCATTTGTTATTTCCTTTAATCCTCAGAACAACTCTGTATACAGTATATTGTAACTATTATATTAGTGCAGAAACAATATGAGCTAAAGTGCCTTATACAGTGTTGCAAAGCTAATAAAAAAAAAAGTAACAGAGTCAGCAATTGCTCCTGAGGCTTCAGGCTTCAAATGCAAAGGCTTTCCTTTTTTTTTTTCTTCCCAATTTGAAATGTCTATGGTAACTTTTAACAGACAGCCATATATAATAAAATTTTTTGATTTTCTGTCTTTACAAGAATTATTTTGGCTGTGACTTTCATTTAAATTTGGAGGCTACATTTAGGGAATTATGGATTATGTGGCATGGAAACATGAGTTAGCAGTTTTAGAAGAAACTAAATTGTTAGAGATAGGGAGCAAGTAAAATGCGGATCATAGCCTGGATGGCTTGTTGCTGAACACATATGTGAAAAATAGACAAGAATTTGAAACAAAGAATTGAGTGTGAAATTCCAGACAAAATTTTGCTTGAAAGATATAATAGATGTGTCTAAGCATTACTTAGCTGGCTGACTGTTCTGTGTTCTAAGAATCTCTCCCCCCCACCAAAAAAAAGAAAAAGTATATATTAATAGAAAAGTTGTATTATGAACTAAGAGACCTCCTTTTCTAGAAAAAGAGGAAGGGTTTTCCTAACTGAAATTAGATATTTAAAATGTTTGCCTCTCTAAAAGGAGCAGAACTTCAGAGTCTCTGGGATCTATGCTAATGGTTAAACCTATCCTTCCTCTTAGAGGGAGAGAGAGATACCTCCCCACCTAAGCACTCCCAATTCAAGTCAGAATCTAGAAACAGAAGTTTACCAACCAAATGTTGGTTCCAGGGGAAACATGCCTAGCAGTTAACTTAGGATCAACAAATAGAAGCAAATCTCAGCATAAACCAACAAGACAGTTCCAGAAGAGGAAGCACAATGCCAAGATCAGAAAACAGTGACAGCCTTGAAGTTTTAGAGTTATGAT
The DNA here is from genome assembly GCF_902635505.1 of Sarcophilus harrisii. Lineage (NCBI taxonomy): Eukaryota > Metazoa > Chordata > Mammalia > Dasyuromorphia > Dasyuridae > Sarcophilus > Sarcophilus harrisii. Next base: position 586,103,831 of record NC_045426.1, on the reverse strand, counting down.
TTGCATGCATTTCTATGCAAGTATCCTAGCTACCCATGGTCTCTCCATGTGTAGCCTCCAAATGTATCCAGAAAGCTTCTAAACTGTAACATAATAGGATGACCTGTGTTTGCATGTATGTGTGTATTTGTATATACACATCTAACACATGCAAGTATACATACACCTATGTATACATATGCATATATATTGATACATGTGCATATATACATACGTGTGTATAATTCCTTCCATATCAAGCAAGACTTCCCTTACTACAAAAATTAAAAAAAAAAAAAAGAGGGGAAAGTAGTTTAGAAAACTAAACTTATCAGTGGATATTAATAATATATGTTATTCCTCACTCATAATCTCTCACTTCTCTAAAGAAGGAAGAGGCTGCATTATTCAGCTCTTATTCAGATATAATCTTAGTCAGTATAATTGTAAACCATTCACTTTAATTCTTGTTATTTTACATTTATATTATTGTAGTCCAGTATAGATACATTTGTATGTGTGTGTATATATATATATTTATACACACACACATATATACATACACACACACATATATATATATATATATATATACACACTAACATATACATACATGTATAGTTTCCATAGTTCTCCTTAATTCACTGCCCATCAGTTCTTATTATACATAATTCTCTGATTTTTTCATATTGATAATTATAGAAGTGTTTTTTTATAACAACAAAGAACTGGACACAAATTTACTCTTATTTAGGAATGGCTTTAAAAATTGAGCTTGTAAATAGAATGGAATATTATTAAGCTTTAAAAAATAATAAATGTAATAAATTACAAAAAAGCATTTAGAAGACTTTTTTTGAAAAAGGTAGAAAGAACCTATTTGTTCAAAAAGATAACAGCTTTTTTTTATGGTGCCAAAGAACTGGTTATTGTTGGGATTTGCATCAGTTGGGGAATGGCTGTACAAGTTGAGTTTTATGTTTATGAGGGAATGTTATTGTACTATAAGAAATGACAAAAAGGACGGTTTCAGAAAAGAAGAAAAAAAACCTGGGAAAGATCTATATGAACTAATGCAAAGTGAAGTGACCAGAGCCCGGCGAACACTAAAGCCTTAGTTATTCTGATCAAGGCAATAATCGAAGACAATCACAAAGACCCATGATGAAAAATGCTATTCAACTTCAGAGAACTGACAAACTCTGAGTACATATGGAAGCAAATTTTTAAGAAAACTTTATTTTTCTCATTTTTGTCTGTTTCCTTTCATAATATAGCTAATATGAAAACGTGTTTTACCTGAAAAAAAATTATTAACTAGTAGAGAGCAAGTAAGCATAACCAGGAAACACATAAAAATGACTACAACTATCTAAATGGAAACAACAGCAATGGATTTGTTATTTTATAGAGAACACTTAGACTAAGAAAATCTCTCTAACACTACAGGCCAGCAATTTTTCTGCAATGTAATGGCTTAAGAATTATCTCAGCACCGAAGAGGTTAAAAGTCATATAGCCAATGTGGGACAAAAGCAGTATTGAATAAGGACTTATTTGAGGCTTGCTCTCTATTCACTATACCACATTGTCTCCTCCTTCCTTCCTTTGCCCTCACTGTCACCTGTCTCATATATATTGATATAAATGTCTATTTGTGTGTGTGTGTGTATATATATATATATGTATATATATAATATATATAACATTTACTTTTTACATCTCTACTAACAATTTTAATATCTATCCCTTGTTCTTTGCATATTGAAATAGTTGTATTTGTTGAACACTGTTAGCTCACAGTAGAAATGTCATTTTAAAAATTATAGTCACCAATCAAATTTTGATCCAAATCACAGATGTAAAAATGCACTTCCTTTATTTGCAGTAATAGGGTGCTAGGAGTGTAGAATATAGCATACAATGTAAAATTTAGTTTATATATTAGTTAATTTTGTTGAACTGGTTTTATAAACTCTTTTTACTCTTTTTTAAAGAGAGTTTTCTGGGGATGCAGGGCAGAGCATATTGAGAAATATGAATGTTATTAAAAACACAAAATGCTGTTAAAAATGTAACCATAAGTATGAAAAAGTATAGTCCTTTTCTAATTGTCTTTTAATGGCAGATCACGTCATAAAGAAGGGAAAGGGACCTGTATCTGCATGAATGTTTGTGGCAGCCCTCTTTGTAGTGGCTAGAAACTGGAAACTGAGTGGATGCCCATCAGTTGGAGAATGGCTGAATAAATTGTGGTATATGAATATTATGGAATATTATTGTTCTGTAAGAAATGGCCAACAGGATGATTTCAGAAAGGCCTGGAGAGACTTACACAAACTGATGCTGAGTGAAATGAGCAGGTCCAGGAGATCATTATATACTTCAACAACAATACTATATGATGACCAGTTCTGATGGACCTGGCCATCCTCAGCAATGAGAGCAACCAAATCATTTCCAATAGAGCAGTAATGAACTGAACCAGCTACACCCAAAGAAAGAACTCTGGGAGATGACTAAAAACCATTACATTGAATTCCCAATCCCTATATTTATGCCCACCTGCATTTTTTATTTCCTTCACGAGCTAATTGTACAATATTTCGTAGTCTGATACTTTTTGTACAGCAAAATAACGGTTTGGTCATGTATACTTATTGTGTATATTTTAATATATTTAGCATCTACTGGTCATCCTGCTATCTGGGGGAGTGGAGGGGGGGTAAGAGGTGAAAAATTGGAACAAGAGGTTTGGCAATTGTTAATGCTGTAAAGTTACCCATACATATAACCTGTAAATAAAAGGCTATTAAATTAAATAAAAAATAAATAAATTTTAAAAAATGGCAGATCACTAATTTAATTCAGATCACTAATCTATTATAAACTTATTATTATGCTATATAAACTATTGATATAACTTCTTCCCCGATTTTACAGCAACCTGTGCTATTTCATTTTGTTTTTACTTTGAACTAGCTCTACTGATTAAAAAATAGAAAACCAAAAAAATGTTTCAATGGAGTTTATGACCTAGAATTTTTGAGTGTTTGCAGACCAATAGCATATCTTGAACCTAGACTAGTCTAATTGGGGAGACTCATGAGCAAATGAGGGTACCCCTAAGCAATACAGAAATCGAACTACAAAAAGTTATTCTGTAGTTTGAAGACTAGAATCTAAACAATCTCTGTAATTACAATTCTTTCTATTTCTTGATATTACATCTTAGTCCTAGAATAGACAAGTGTTGTTGTTGTTTTTTTATTATAGCATCTCTCAGTTAAAAGGGACTTCAGAGGTCATCCATTGAAACTCATACCTGAAAAGGAATTCCCTGAAAAACGTGCTCAACAAGTATTCATATAGCCTCTATTTTAAGTTTTTCTTCTATTGTTGAATAGATACCTCTGAACGTAACCTATTTCTTTTTTGTTGTTGTTCAGTAATTTCACTGATATTCAACTCCCTGTTTTCTTAGCAAATTTACTAGAATGGTATACTATTTCATTTTCCAGTTTATTTTACAGGTGAGAAAACTGAGGCAAACAGGGATACATAACTTGCTCAGGATTACAAAGGTTCTAAGTGTCTAAAACTGGATTTGAAGTCAGGTTTTCCTAACTCTAGGCCTGGCACTCTGTTTATTGCACCTGCCTATTTCATTTTAGACAGTTCTATTAATTTTTATTTTTTATTGACCTTAAAACTTGTCACTTTATTCAATTTGGTTCACAAATTTTATCTCTTTTATTAACTAGTTCTAGATTTGTACTCCAGAGGTAAACAAAACAAACCCCAATGCCCTTTTAAGATAATTCTTCTTTTAATCTTTATCATGTACAGCAAAATTTTAAGTCAAAAATCTCATATTTGAAAGAGAACTCAAATACATTCTATTTTACTCCAAAGTTTGAGAAAAGTTAGTCAGCTTTTACTTGAAGACTTCTAATAAGATGTAACAATTATCTCCCAAGGCACCTCATTCCACTTTTCTGTGACTATTTGTTGAGAAATTTTTTCTTTACACAAAGCCTAAAGCTATACCTTTGCAAATTCTATCCAGTGTGCTAGTTCTGGCTTCTAGAACCAGAATTGAACTAGGTAAAACAAATTTAATCCTTTAATATTAAAACTCTTCATATTGTTGAAGACAGTTATGAACACTCCCTTAAGTTTTCTTTTAATATGCCCAGTTTCTAAAAATTAGTATTCATTTGGCATATACTCAAGGTTTTTTACCATCTAGTCACCTGATCCTAGATTCTTTCTTACTTATGAATGTCCTCCATAAAATTGTGTGCCCAAAATGAAGCACAATAAACTAGTTATTTCTGAAGTGGGCAAAGCAGAGCAAAACTCTTCATCTCCTATTATCATATTCAAACTCCAGATCAGTCTGACTTAGTCATATTAAAGCATATCAGTCTCTTTGTGATGTAACCATGACAGAGAAAAGTGTGATTAAAAACCTGCTTTATTTTAGAAGTTATGATTTTTTAAATTTTAAATTTTAAAATCTGAAATTACACTAACTCTTTGGGCAGTCTTGTCACATTGCTAAGCCATATTGATTTGGCAATGCATTAAAATTTCCAGATCATTTTTGTGAACCATGATCTAGCAAAATCTGCCCATGTATAGTTAATTTTTCTTTTCCAAATTTAGGACTTTGCCCTTATCCCTATTAAAGCCATCTTATTAGATCTATATGTTGTTCTACTCTGTTAGACTAATTTCGGATCAGGATCCTATAATCCACAAATTTAATTCTGTATGCTTTTAAGGCTTCATTTAAGTTATGGAATAGAACAGGACCAAACACAGAGATCTATGACAGCACTGGCAATATCTTCTTCTGTTATAACATCAATATGTTAATCACTGTTCTTTGGAGCTGGTCTTTGACAAACTGGAAATTGAATTCTAAAATCACTGAGGTTACATTTCTATATTTTGTCCACAAAGACGTTGTGAGATGTTTTATAAAATTTGTCTTGCTGAAATTCAGGCATTCTACATTTGTGGTTTTCTCATCATTCAGCAATTCAGTATCTTAGCAAAAAAAGGAAAAATGAGAGTTATGCATAACTTGTTTTTGATGAACAAATACTGACTTCTTGGGGAATCAAGTCAAGATAACTTTCTTACTCTTTTCAAAAGGAAACATGTATCCATCCAGTCTGTGAAATCTTTCCCATTAACAATGATTTAATTGAAGGGAATGTTTAGTAATAATGTTCACAAATTCTTTCAGTACCCTGGAAAGTATTTTTTTTCAGGCCTGGTGGTTTATTAAAGAAAGTTAGGTGCTAGCATAAGTTTCCAACTCCTCATAATTATTTTTGTTCCATGTTTTCCAATGCAAGAACCATTTTCCCTAGTAGAAAAATAAAACTATAAGAAAACAAAGAATTTTGCTCTGAAGAGCTGATTATTTTTCTTATCTCATGAATGAATAAGGCACTTATTAAACACTATATGCAAATATTTTCTTTCTGTTGAATTAGGTATAGTCTTCCATTGCCATATTTTAATCCTCATCACATCTCAACAAATATCAAGGATACTTATGCTTTGCAGAGACCTTTTATGCAGAGAGAATGCTGAGTAAAAGAGATTCACTTGAACTTTCCCAAATGTCCCTCCAAACAATTATAAAATAAGGCTTCAACATGAATTCTGGAGCATCAGAACAAACATAAAGATGAGGAGAAATAATTTATCAATCCAAAACAACTTAGAATATTAGCTGTAAAAGTCTGTCTCACTGTGTGAGAGTAGAGCACAATCCATAATAGTACATTCCCTAAGCAAACCTGTAGCAGGATATGGGAACAGCTGAATTGACAGTGGTAGTTTCTAAGCTCTCAGTCCAAAGATAGGAACTGGATAAGAAAACTGGTCAGAAGGAGTTTCCAGGGGACCCTTTGCTAGCAGTGAATATAGGACTCTGTTGCATTGCCCATATAGAGTATGGATCATAGTCTCACAGAGAGAAACAGCATTATCACAATAGAGTATGGAGCAATAAGGGATCAGGGACCTTGGTCATAGTTACAGTGTAGAAAAGAATTTTTGTGGCACTTCACAGACTAGAACATAGGTGAGCAGATCACTGACGATACCACTCCTTAGATCATACCACCTGGGAAAAATTGAAAATGAATAAAACTCTAGAAGTAGCTTTGAAAACAGCAGTACAAAAACTTTAAGCTTAAACAGTGCCATTTCCACCCTGGGAGCAAAGCCAAACTTTAATATAAAATTAAAAGTCTGGAAAAAGAAGCAAACAACAACAAAGAACTTGACTACAGAAAGGTACTATGGTGACAAAGATCAAGAAAATAACTCAAATGAAGACATCAAAGTCAAAAGAACTATATTCAAAGCCTCTAAAGTAATTATAGTTTCAAACCCCCCCAAAAAATCTTGGAATAGCATAAAAATGATTTTAAAAATCAGAAAGAAGAGGGGAAATTGAGTAAAACATGAGACTAATGCAATGAAATGATCAAGAGTCAAGAATGTGCGCACACACACACACACACACAATGAAGAAAATAACATCTTAAACTATGTCAGACAGTAAAGGAGGTACAATAATCAACTGATGAAAAATCCTTAAAAGGCAGAATTAGCCAAATGGGAAAAAAGAGAAACTATAAAAGCTCACTGAAGAAAATTACTCTTTAAAAATTATAATTGGGCAATTAAGAGCTAAAGACTCTGTGAGACATCAAGAAACAATCAAACAAAATCAAAAGAATTTTAGAAATAGAATGAAATGTGTAGAGAACAGGCTATCTCCCTGGAGGGCCTTGAGATCAGCCAGAGTCAGGATAAATTAAAGTCTTTGGTCTTTACAGGGAGAAGTGAAGGAGGCAGGCAAGTAGAATCCTGGATTCTGAAGTCTGGAGTCACCAACCTCCCGCCTCCTCCTCATGCCACCAAGTCACAGTCTCTCTTTCTCCCTTTTCTCTCCCACCCCCAATTCTTGCCTAGATTATCTTAACACCAAACATTCAACAAGCACCAATGAGAAGAGCCATTATCCAAAAATATATGCTAATAGAGTCATTATCTCACATCAAATAGATAATTAGCCTGAAGTGTTGAGTTGTCTGATTCAAGCATATCTTTTTGGAGTTTCAGCCCTCTACAGAAATGTAAACTATCTCATAAAAAACTGACAGAAAATAGATTGAATGCAGTGAGTCAAGGCTATTCTAATAGACTTGTGATGGAAAATGCCATTCGCATTCAGAGAGAGAACTATGGAAACTGAATTTGGATCAAAGAATACCATTTTCATCTTTTGTTTGTTTTCTTTCTCATGGTTTTTTTTTATTTCATTTTGATTGTCCTTGTACATTATGATATATTGAAATATGTTTAAAGGGATTGTACATATTTCACCTGTATCAGATTTCTTGCTGCCTTAGGGAGGGAGGAGATAAAGGAAGGAGGAAGAAAACTTTGAGTCATTCCTATACTTAGTTTACTTTATATGTTTAATATATTTTAACATATAGATATATTAAACATATAAACCAAATTAAGTATAGTAATTCAAAATGTTAAACAGCACTATAAATGTAATGGATTTAAAAGGCATGCTGTGAGAACATAAGTATGAACATGTAAATATAACATATATAGTGAAGTATAAGATTACTTTGATGCTACTTTTCAATAACCTTAATGAAAGAGAAGCATCATAATATAGTCAAGAACTAGACTCTGAATCACAGACACCTGGAGTCAAATCCTGTCTTTGGCACAAGCTGGTTGTAGGATCATGAGCAAGTTGTGAATGGGTGCAGCCTCAGTCAGACTAAGACCTATTGAAGACCTTAGCTTAAAAAGGTCAAGGTCTCCAATTTCATCCTGTGCCATGTCTAGTTATCTTGATCTCTATTCTGCCACTGGACCCAAATGGCTCTGGAGGGGAAAGTGAGACAGGTGATCTTACACAGGCCTTTCTCACTTAAATCCAATTCGCATTCATGTCATGACATCAACTTCCTGATGTCATGGTCCTCTTTGAGAATGAAGAACAAACAACAATGTTAATATTAATTCCCTAGGTAGCTTTCAGTGATTATAAATTTCAGAGAATTTGCAGACATAAGTTGGGAAAAAGAGTTTCTTCACCCAGAACTCCTTATACCATTGCAATGACAAGTTCAGTTAATAAAAAAATAAGGGTCGGTTTGTTTGTTTAAAGTTTGCCTTTTAGTTAATGAAGAATCCAGGAAGCAATTAGCTTTCAATGACATATGACATGAAGATCTAAATTTGAACAAATATAATATAAGAATTTCTATAAGTTAATATAAGAAATTCTACAAGTAACTTTATGGAGAATTCTAGATAAAATATTTACATTATCAAACATTATGTTAAACATTTAAATGTTACATTTTCACAATGAAAACTGTCCTTCAGTTTTAAACAAATTTAATTCAATGTTACCAATACATTTATCATTGCAAATTTCTTGAAATGATTTTTTCATAGACAAGATTGAAACTATAAACTGTAGTGCTTTTAATTCAGTACAATAAATTTTAGTAAATCATCACAAATATAAAATTGATAGCTTCCACTGGTGTAATATTATTAAAAAGTTGTTAAGCAGCCATTGACCTCTTGGTCAGAAATTGCATAGAAGTCTCCAGGATCAGTATTAGGCCAAAAAGTCCAGATGAGAATTAGAAAGTGAAGTATGCTGAATGAATAAGAATTTTGGAATTGAAAAATGTTCAAATAGAGTAAAAATATTTTTCTTTTTAATCCAATTATATTTAAAGAAAGAAAACAGTCTTTCTAATTCCCAAGCTTAGTTCTGGAAAATCAAAATAGTAGCAAAAAAATAAAAATAAAACCTCATTAATTCCCCAAACATCATGCCATGAATTCTTTAAAATAACTAGTGTAAATGGGAGCAAGAGTATATGCTTCATGATGAAAATTAATGTGGTTAAAGGAACACACCAAATTTATCAACAATAAGAAGGGAATTAAAATTTAAAAAAAAACTTTCTATAGAATTTGAAATATCTATATGTGTGTGTGTGGTGTGGTGTGTGTGTGTGTGTGTGTGTGTGTGTGTGCAATGATCACATCAGAGAAGTTTTATTACCTGAAAAGTGCAAAGTTATAAGCTGTTATAATTTACCAAAAAAAAAAAAAAAAACTTTAGGAATGCAATGCTTGTTATTATTCAGCCTTTATAACCCATCTACTTAAAAACTCCTGGAGTTTATGAATAAATTTACTTGAGAATGAATTTTTTTTAATGTTGTTTTCCTTAGAACTAAAATCAAACAAGCTCTGTTATGTCACTATAATATAATCATTTCACTGTAGGTTTTCAGAGTGTTGTTATATATATAGTTGTCAAGTTATCAGAAATTAATTATGATAGAAATAGAATAAATTTGATATATGTTCTTAATGGCCTTATATTAGTAGAATTCTTCCAGAAGACATTTCTTCTGGGAAAATGTACAAAACTTGTAGCACATTTTTTTTTTTTTGCCTAGACTCAGATTTGATGATATAAAAGTTATCATGTTTCCAGAAACAAATTACTGTTTATCACTAATCATCCATGTGTCTTTGGGACTATGATAAAACTAGTTTAAGCCCCATTCTCTATTCCCATTGTTGCATCTTTAAACCTATATTCTAAAATGATTGCAAAGGACACTTCCAAGTAAGGCTACTCAATCAGTAGCTTAAAAGGCACCCTATATACAATAAATGAACCAGGAAGTACTGGTAGAGTTAGTTTTTTTTTTTTCCCCTGAAGATTAAAGTTTGTGTACTTGTTTGGTAGCAGGGAAGAAAGAAGGAAGAGGAATCATCTAAAATTATTCAGACCAATTTAGATACACTAACCATTTTAAATTTTTTTCAATAATTTTGTTTCAACTTTTGTGGGCAGACATACATTAAAACATATATAAATTTCTATTCAATTCAACACATTTATTTTGTACCTATTATATGCAAAGTTCTGTGCTAGCCATGTGTGATGGTTGTAGTGGTATTCTTTGATGTTTTATTTGTAGCAATACAAAGAGAATATTGAGCTAACTGCTACTTTACAGTAGTTCAGAGGTAGAGTCTGGCCTAGTGGAAAAGTAAACCTGATTTGGTATCAGAAAACCTGAGGTCCTCTCATTTTAAGGCTAGGCTCAGATGCTTACTACCTGAGTAATGTCTGAAAAGTTAACTAACTACTGGGGAATTTCTTGTTTGCTTATTTGCAAAAACAAAAACAACCCCCCCCAAAAAAAAAAACACCTTAGAGTTGTTAGAAAAATCAAATGAATCAGTGAGTTGATATATTTAATGATGTATTTAAAATGTTTTGTAGACATTAAGGTGCTTTATACAGTAATACTTAAGTAATAATCAATTTGTTTGAGTAAAAATGTAAACTTTTGTATTATATTTCATCTCAGAATAGCTCAATTAGATCAATTATGTGGTCAAATTCCAAAGTGAAGTGGGGGGGCGGCATTTGCTTCTCTAGCTACCAACAAACATCAAAGAACAGTTCTAAAGGGGAACAAGATTTACAATTACGATTTTATTGAAACTACTAGAGTTTTTTTAATTGGGGGGAAAAAAGTAACCAGAACAATAATAAAAAAAAGCATGCAAGGTGCCTTTTAATTAATGTTCTCCCAATAGTCATCACAAGTTTAAGAATACTATCACCTCTTGATTTGATATTGCAAGTTCCCATTAATTTGAATAGAAAGAAAATTGCCATAAAACAAATCTATTTTCCTGTCCCAATGGAGGACATTTTGTTCATACAGTTACTGCATGTACGTATGTATATTATCCATAATGAATATTTTTGTACAAGAAATATTTTTCTCTAAATCTTGTTGTAACAGTCCCTTTCTAAAAAGTAATTGATTCTATTTCCACTGTAAGAAGGAAAAGGAGTTGAGATACATTCCATCTGAGTTCTTCATATCCAACTAACTGAAAAACCTCAATATCACATTTGTTCTACACCTATTCTCACAGCACTCTCCAAATACCTACAAACAGCACCTCAGTTCCATTCCCCAACAAACTTCCAGATAACTAATAAAAATGAAACAGTTAAAATTTCCAGAATTGGAAAAGGGGGAAATTAGAAGCTATGTGTTTCATCTCTGATTCCCTAGTATTTTAGTGTAGGAATTTTTAACCTAGAGTTCACCTTAGCACTTCACCATTTCTACCTATTTCAAAGCCCTGTGGCAATGGGCCAAGTGTTGAAGCATCAGATGCGGATGCACTGGGAATTGTACTCACAATCCTGCTCACAGGCAGCCCAGGCCCTAAGGTCCTCACTCAAAGTATCCATGGGATTCAGAAGCCCCCTGGGTTTCTGAGCGACCTTTTAAGCATCACTCTGTTCACCTCCTGGTGTGAGGAAGCATCTAGAAGAGGTGCCCTAAAAATTGTCTGCTTACCCAAACCTGGCCTGATTACCGTACCAAATGAAATCCCAACTTGTGGTCAAAACATTAAAAATGTACAAAAACTTCTTCAAAGTTGATTACCTGAGAGACACCAGCACAGACCAGACCAGCATGGTATGTCCCCATCAGAGAACATGCTGTGCTTTATAAACAAAGCAGAACCAAAATAGCTCACAAGAAACATGAGATGTGTGAAGGTGAAGAATCCATCCCAAAAATTCTTAAGGACTATTTGTCTTATCTATAAAAGAGCATTCTGTGCTCATATTGGTCTGATCAGCCACAGTCAGAGATATTAACTTCACTCTAACATAGGGATGTCATTTTGGTCTTCTTTGAGAATGAAGAACAACAACCAACCAATCAATCAATTTCTATATATTTGTACACATAGTAAATATGATTTAAGGTAAACATTCAAACTATATGTTATAAATTTATTACCTATAGATGCAGGAGATTGTTTTGGTTCTGATTTTGAAGAGTTTTAAAAACTACCTTTGCAAATATACCCTTCCTGATAAAAATTGTCAGACAAGAACTACTGAAATAGTACTTTATATCTACATATTTAATATACAACAAATTGTTGATGAGATTCAGTCTTGTTGAATTTATAACATAATAGAGCCTAGCATCCAGATTGTATATATTCTATGAAAAAAATAAGATTATTAGTACAAACATAAAAATATTCACAATTAATGACTGACTTATTATATTATAAAACACAGCAACTGGAAGCACTACTTTCCTGATTTCATTATTCATTCTCTCATATCAGATGATCCAAGTAATTAAAAAGAATTTTATCAGAATTGCAGAATATACTGATACTTTATAATTTAAATAATTTTTATTATAATGGTTTCAGTCAAGGTAAGGATGGCTTAAAAATCTATTACACTTGCTATCTTTCTAAAATCATAAATGTTAACTATATTTCTTTTTTATATTATAGCTTTTTATTAACAAAACATATGCATGGGTAATTTTTCAACATAGACCCTTACAAAAACTTCTTTTCCAACTTTTCTCCTCCTTCCATCCACTCTCCCAGATGGCAGGTAGTCCTATACATGTTAAATATGATAGAGTATATGTTAAATACAGTATATGTATTTGTTTATACAGTTGTCTTGCTATACAAGAAAAATCGGATTTGTGTTAACAAAAATGCAAGCAAACAACAACAGAAAGAGTGGAAATGCTATGTTGTGCTCCACACTCATTTCCCAGTGATCTTTTGCTAGGTGTAGCTGGTTCTGTTCATTACTGATCAATTGGAACTGATTTGCATCCTCTCATTGTTGAAGATAGCCACTTCCATCAGAATTGATCCTCATATAGTATTGTTATTGAAATGTATAATGATCTCCTGGTTCTGCTCATTTCACTTAGCATCAGTTCATGTAAGTCTCTCCAAGCCTCTATGTATTGATCCTGCTGGTCATTTCTTACACAACAATAATATTCTATAACATTCATATACTGCAATTTACCCAGCCATTCTCCAATTGATGGGCAATGATTCAATTTCCAGTTTCTAGTCACTACAAAAAGGGCTACCACAAACATTTTTGCACATACATGTCCTTTTCCCTTCTTTAATATCGCTTTGGATTATAAGCTAGTAGTAACACTTCTGGATCAAAGGGTATGCACAGTTTGACAGCTTTTTGAGCATTGTTCCAAACTGCCCTCCAGAATGATTGAATCTGTTCTCATCTCCACCAACAATGCATCAGTGCCCCAGTTTCTCCATATCCCCTCCAACATTCATCACTATCTTTTCCTATCATCTTAGCCAATCTGAGAGGTGTGTAGTGGTGTCTCAGAGTTGTCTTAATTTGCATTTCTCTGATCAATATGATTTGGAACACCTTTTTATATGGATAGAAGTAGTTTCAATTTCATCATCTGAAAATTGTCGGTTCATATCCTTTGACCATTGATCAATCGGAGAATGGCTTGATTTCTTATAAATTAGAGTCAATTCTCTATATATTTTGGAAATGAGGCCTTTATCAGCACCTTTAATTGTAAAGATGTTTTCCCAGTTTATTGCTTCCCTTCTAATCTTGTCTGTATTAGTTTTGTTTGTACAAAAGCCTTTTAACTCAATATAATCAAATTTTTTATTTTGTGATCGATAATGATCTCTAGTTTTTCTTTGGTCACAAATTCCTTCCTCTTCAACAGATCTGAGAGGTAAATTATCCTATGTTCTTCTAATTTGTTTATAGTATCATTCTTTATGCCTAGATCATGAACCCATTTTGACCTTATCTTGGTGTACGGTGTTAAGTGTGGGACAATGCCTAGTTTCTGCCATACTAATTTCCAATTTTCCCAGCAGTTTTTGTCAAATAGTGCATTTTTATCCCAAAAGTTAGGGTCTTTGGGTTTGTCAAACATTAGATTGCTATAGTTATTGACTATTTTGTCTTTTGAACCTAACCTATTCCACTGATTAACTAGTCTATTTCTTAGCCAATACCAAATGGTTTTGGTGACTGCTGCTTTATAATATAGTTTTAGATCAGGTACAGCTAGGCCACCTTCATTTGATTTTTTTCATTAGTTCCCTTGAAATTCTTGACCTTTTGTTCTTCCAGATGAATTTTGTTATTATTTTTCTAGGTCATTAAAATAGTTTCTTGGGAGTCTGATTGGTATAGCACTAAATAAATAGATTACTTTAGGGAGTATTATCATCTTTATTATATTGGCTCGACCTATCCAAAAGCATTTAATATTTTTCCAATTGTTTAGATCTGACTTTATTTGTATGGAAAGAATTTTGTAGTTTTGCTCATATAGTTCCTGACTTTCCCTTGGCAGACAGATTCCCAAATATTTTATACTATTGACAGTTATTTTAAATGGAATTTCTCTTTGTATCACTTGCTGTTGGATTTTGTTAGTGATGTATAAAAATGCTGAGGATGTATGTGGATTTATTTTATATCCTGAAACCTTGCTAAACTTGTGGATTATTTCTAATAGCTTTTTAGTAGAATCTCTGGGGTTCTCTAAGTATACCATCATATCATCTGCAAAGAGTGATAATTTGGTTTCGCCATTACCTATTCTAATTCCTTTAATCTCTTTTTCATCTCTTATTGTGGAAGCTAGCATGTATAACACAATATTGAATAGTAATGGTGACAGTGGGCAACCTTGTTTCATTCTTCATTTTACTGGGAATGGTTCCAGTTTATCATCATTACATAATGATGCTTACTGATGATTTTAAATAGATGCTACTGACTATTTTAAAGAAAAGTCCATTTATTCCTATACTCTCTAGTGTTTTTAATAGGAATGGGTGTTGGATTTTATCAAATGCTTTTTCTGCATCTATTGAGATGATCATATGGTTTTTGTTAATTTGATTGTTGATATAGTCAATTATGTTAACAGTTTTCCTAATATTGAACTAGCCCTTCATTCTTGGTATAAATCCTACTTGGTCATGGTGTATTATCTTGGGGATGAGTTTCTGCAATCTTTTTTGCTAATATTTTATTTAAGATTTTTGCATCAATGTTCATTAGGGAGATTGGTCTATAATTTTCTTTTTCAGTTTTTGTCCTACCTGGTTTAGGTATCAGTACAATGTCTTTGTTATAAAAGGAATTTGGTAGGACTCCTTCATTCCTTACTTTTTCAAGTAGTTTATATAGCATTGGAGTTAATTGTTCTTTAAATGTGTGATAGAATTCACATGTAAATCCATCTGGTGCTAGGGATTTTTTCTTAGGAAGTTGATTAATAGCTTGTTCCATTTCTTTTTTTAAAAATGGGACTATTTAACCAATTTTCTTCTTCCTCTGTTAATCTGGGCAACCTATATTTTTGAAGGTATTCATCCATTTCATTCAAGTTATCAAATTTGGGCAAAGTAATTCCTAATTATTGCTCTAATTTCTTCTTCATTATTGGAAAGTCCTCCCTTTTCATTTTTAAGACTAACAATTTAATTTTCCTCTTTCCTTTTTCTAATCAAATTTACCAAGGGTTTATCTATTTTCTTAGTTTTTTTCATAGAACCATCTCTTAATTTTATTTATTAATTCCATAGTTTTTTACTTTCAATTTTATTAATCTCACCTTTTATTTTTAGAATTTCAAGTTTAGTTTTTGATTGGGGGTGGTTTAATTTGCTCTTTTTCTAGCTTTTTTAGTTGCAAGCCTAATTCATTGATTTTCTCTTTCTCTATTTTATGCAAGTAGACTTCTAGAGATATAAAATTTCCCCTTATTACTGCTTTGGCTGCATCCCACACATTTTGGCATGTCATCTATTATTATTTTTGTTACTCTCTTGGGTGAAATTATTGTGTCTGTGATTTGCTGTTTCACCCGTTTATTCTTTAGGATGAGATTATTTAGTTTCCGATTACTTTTCAGTCTATTTTCCCCTGGCTTTTTATTGAATGTAATTTTTATTGCATCATGTTTTGAAAAGGAAGCATTTACTATTTCTGCCTTTCTGCATTTGAATTTGAGGTCTTTATGTCCTAATATATGGTTGATTTTTGTATAAATTCTATGGACTTCCAAGAATAAAGTGTGCTCCTTTCTGTTTCCATTTAGTTTTCTCCAAACATCTATCATACCTAACTTTTTGAATGTTCTATTTACCTCTTTAACTTCTTTCTTTTTATTTTTTGATTTGATTTGTCTAGTTCTCAGAGTGCAAGGTTGAGATCTCCCACTATTATAGTTTTGCTGTCTATTTCTTCTTGCAGTTCTCTTAACTTCTCTTTTAGGAATTTAGATGCTATACCACTTGGTGCATATAGGTTTAGTATTGATATTGCTTCAATATCTATGCTGCCCTTTAGCATGAGATAGTGCTCTTCCTTATCGTTTTTAATTAGATCAATTTTTGCTTTTGCTTGATTTGAGATCAGGATAGCTATCCCTGCTTTTTTGACTTCACTTGAAGCATTGTAGATTCTGCTCCAACCTTTTACCTTTACTCTGTATGTATCACCCTGCTTCAAGTGTGTTTCCTATAAACAACATATTGTAGGATTCTTGGTTTTAATCCAGTCTGCTACCTGCCTCCACTTTATGGGGGAGTTTACCCCATTCACATTTATGGTTAAGATTACTAATTCTGTATTTCCTCCCATCTTGTTAATCCCAGATTATGCTTTTCTCTTTCCTCCCCTTACCCTTCTCCCCAGTATTAAACTTATGAGCACCACTTGCCTCAGGCAGCCCTCCCTCTCTAGGATTCCTCCTTCCCCCTTAGAGTCCCTTCCCTTTTCTTACACTTTTCCCTTTCAATTTCTTTATTCCCTTCTATTTATCCTACCCCTTTCCTTTTTCCACTTTTCCCCTCCCACTTTTCAATGAGGTGGGAGAATTTTCTCTGTAAACTGAATATGTCTAATAATTTCTCTTTGAGCCAATTCCGATGAGAGTAAGATTCACACTATGATCATCCCTCTCTCTTCTTTTCCTCTGATATAATAGGTTTCCTTTGCCTTTTTGTGAGATGTAGTTTCCCTCTTTTTACTTCCACTTTTCCCTTTTTCTGTTACAATTTCCTTTCCATCTTTAGATATTTTTTTTAAAATGTTATAACAGTAAATCGAGTTATACATATACTCTTTATGTATATCCATAACAGAAATACAGTTCTCAGGACTTCTTTTTACCTTTTTATGCTTCTCTTAAGTCCTATATTTGGAGGTCAAACTTTTCATTTAGCTCTAATTTTTTCATCAGAAATATATAGAATTCACCTATTTCAATGAATGTCCATCTTCTTCAGTGGAAGAAAATGCTCAGTTTAGCAAGGTACTTTATTCTTGGATGCATACCAAGTTCCTTTGCCTTTTGGAATATCAGATTCTAGGCCCTTCAATCCTTTAATGTGGAAGCTGCCAGATCCTCAGTGATCCTTAATGTTGCTCCTTGGCATTTGATTTTTTTTTTCTGGCTGCTTGTAGTATTTTTTCCTTGGTCTGATAGTTCTGGAATTTAGTCACAATATATCTTGGAGTTTTAATTTTGCAATTTCTTTCTGTAGGTGATTGATGAATTCTTTCAATGTCTATTTTACCTTCTGTTTCTATGCTATCTGAACAGTTCTCTTTGATGATTTCCTGGAAAATAGTGTCTAGGCACTTTTTTTTCATCAAGTATTTCAGGGAGTCCAATTATCCTTAGATTGTCTCTCCTAGATCTATTTTCTATGTAGGTTATTTTTCCCATTAGGTATTTTACATTTTTCCATTTTTTTTCATTTTTTTAGTTTTACTTGACAATCTTGTTGCATTATTGAGTTATTCATTTCCATTTGTTCAATTCTGAATTTTAGTGTTATTTTATTCATTTAGGTTTTTTTTTTTACTTCTTATTATATTTATCCAATTGAATTTTTGAATGAGTTGTTTTTTCTATGGAATTTTTTTCCATTTCACAAATTCTGTTTTTTAGGGAGTTATTTTCTTTTTACAGTTTATCAAATCTATCTTTTAATGAGTTATATGCTTTTTCCATATCACTATGTTTATTTTGTCTTGCCTTTTCCATACTCTCTTACAAGGCTTTCATTTCCTTTCCCCATTTTTCCTCTAGCTCTCTTTTAAGAGCTTTTCTAAGTTCTTCTAGGAGAGCCATGTGTGATGGGGATCAGGTTATTTCACCCCTTGGAGCTTCACTTGAAGACAATCTGCCTTTAGTCTCCTCAGGGTTTGAAATCTGGTCTCTTTTCTTATAAAAGCTGTCAATTGTTAGAGTCCTCTTTGACTTTTTACTCATTTTTTTAAGTTAAGTTAAGGTCTGCCTTTAGGGTGGGAGAGGTTGTCCAAGTGATGGCAGCTGCTCTGGATCAGTGCTGATTCATTCCTGGTGCTGGCTCTGCCATGTGGAGACATTAGCAATGCCCTGGGCTCTGTGCTCTCTGCCCTGGTGTTTGTGGTTGGAGTCTGCTCAAGCATTCTGAGACTGCACTGCTCCCGGATTCTGAGCTGTGTGTGCTGGAATTTGTGGTCAGCTGCCCGAGCCTCTCTCTCCCACTTCTGATTGAAGCAGACCTTCTCTGGTCTACTTCCTCCCGCAAACTCTCTGCCCTGCAGAAGTCTCAAAGCCACACTGAGACTGTTATGCCCTGGGGCCCTGCTCTGTCTACACTGGCATTTGTGGTCAGCTATTTGTGCTTTACTACCTTTCTCCCATTTCTGATGGTCTATTTCCTCTCACAAATTCTCTGCCCTGGAACACTGAGCTATCTGTGCTGGCATTTGTACTGGTTGTCCTGGCAGCCTCCCTCCTATTTCCAGTTGAAACAGACCTTTTTTGGTGAGCTTTGAACTTATCTTCTGCTGATAATTTTTTGCACTCCCAATATTCATGGGTTCTGCCCATCCAGAGTTAATTCAGAGGCTTGATTTTGTAATTATTGTGAGGGTAGTAAAGAAGATCAGAGAGAAATGTGTGTTGTCTCTGCCCTCTTGGCTCCACCCACTTCCTTCCCTCCTATGGAGCTGCAATGCAGAAATCTTCTGACTCAAAATCCTTGTTGATATTGGGTGAAGGGGGAAAGTGAGGTTGGCCAAGAGATTTAAAAAAAAAAAACTTTCTGCTTCTACATCTCTTTCAATGGAATAATCTCCTAACCCAAAGTGGGAGGAAGGACAGAAGAGGAAAAAGGAGCATTTTGCTGACTATAACTATTATAACGGAATTGTTCTAGGGTCAATGTCTGAGCATGATTCTCTCTTTGACAATGAGTCAGATAAAAAAGTCTGTTGGAGGTGGGGGGAACTAAACCAGCTTGAAAATCCCTGGCCAGAAAACTTTTTATAGTAAAATCTGTTTGAAAAGGTCAACATCTAGAAGTTTTCTCCCATTATTACAGTAATATGTACATCTAAGCCATAATGCCATTACTAAGCAACAATTATAGTTCTGTATTCGTGTGGGAACTTAATAAATCGTGAATGTGATGATTTCATATATCTATCTTTCTCTCCTCCACCATCCCTACCCCCAAATAAGAGAATTTGTTGCACCAATGTCTCCCAATCTTTATAATTCCTTTACTTTCATAATGCTTCTCAAGTTGTAGACTTAACTTCCATCTTTCTTTGGCTTTTCCATATATTCCTCTTGCAAGTTCAATATCAGGTGGAAGTCTTTTCTAATATTGTAGTTTCACAGTTCTTCAGTTTCTTCAATGTCCATGATTTCCTAATGTAGTATCTTATATGTGTGTTGTCTCCTACAATGTGATTATGAGCTCTGGACTATCTCTTATTTTTATTTCTATTTCCAGTATTTAGTACAATGCTTGACACATAGAGTTTAATAAATGCATTTTAATCTATTCATTAAACTAGGTCATAATTTAGAACCTTGTCCTTGATAATGTCAATCATTTTTATGTGTATATCTTTACCATGAAAAGCCTATATGGAGTGATGAAGAACTGAATATGAATAAAATAAACAAAAAAATTGCCTAATAGATTAATTTCCCATTGAGATGATTCCCTTTTCCTTCTAATTTCCCTTTTTTTCACAACTGTTCTCCCAATTACCTAGATTCCAAATGTGGAAATAGTTTTGACTATTCCATGTCCCTCATTCTTAATGCCCAACATACTGATACAATATCTATTGCTTCCAACATATCCTTTCCAATTTATTCATATAAGTTTAAGTTCCTATACCTTCTTCCATAAACTACTAAGAAACATCTGATCTGATCTCCCTGTCCTGTTTTTTTACCTTATGTATATTTCACAAATTGCCAAAATAATTTCTTTAGAGTGCAGATCTGTGTTCCCACCATGAATTAAAATCTTCCATCATTTCTTAATGACTCAGTATAAAATATGAACTCATGATGTAATCATTTAAGGACCTCCATCATCTAATTCTCACCTCCCTTTCCAAACTTAATTTCATCAATCCCCTTTGCTTTCATACATTTAGCATCCCATTCAAAGAAAATTAATTAGCACTTCTCCGATATTCTCCCATATTTATCTCTGTGATTACATAGGCCATTTATTACACCTAGAACATCCTTGTTCCTAAAACAAAAAACTGTTCTCTTCCTCAGTTTAGAACTCCATGATGTCTTCACTGGTCTCCCCAGTTCAAGATGATTTGTTCTTCAGGTTTTCCTATGGAACTTTTTCTTGATGTCTTCTTTTCCTCTATCATTTTCTATCTCTTATTATACTTATTTCTGTATATCATATCTCCCTATTAACTTAGCCAAGATAGATAGGTAACCCTATCTACCTTGAAAATAGAATTATGTTATAACCATATAATACCTTGCATGTTTTACATATGTGTATATATACACATATACATCAACCTCCACATACACACCAACTGTTTAATAATTTTTAAATAACCAACTTTAATCTATCTCACTCTTTATACTGTGATTTTCATCTAACTCTTTCAAAAACTCTTCCATATAGAGATTAATTCGATAGAGTGTTAGTTACCTCTCCTGGGTTCTTTTGCTGGTCTGTTTTAGAGGTACCAATGTAGCACTCAGATTGCTTTAATTCTCTTGATATATTGGACCCAATGCATACAAAAATAGTACTAAAGCAAAAATGATTTATGGTTCTGTATTTTCATTATTTTGCTTATAAATGTTTAATATGTGTTGAAACAAAAGTTAAATTATTTCTTCCAGGTCAACATAAAAATTGATAATATTATGTAATACAGTTTGTATAACAGGAAAGGATTAGCCCAAATGGTAATGGAGAGGAATTATAGTATAATGAGACCTACTTGGGTCTTCATCCTTGGAAATATCATAGTTAACTATTGACACTGACTAGTTATTTGAGTGCTTCTTCTTTACTTAATTCTGATCAGTAAAAAATATTCTCAATAGGTCACAGGGATCAAGAAGGTTACTTTCTATTAGGAATAGATTAGATCTCTTTTTATTTGTAACTGTGATCTCCAGTGAGTCACAAAGATTGAACTGAGAAAGAAATCTTTTTAGTACTAAATCTGGATTTCAATTCATAATAGGCTCCTTTTCAGCAGACAAAGAAATTTATTCACCCTTGAAGGATTGAGGAACTGCCTTGTGTCCTAAGAAGACATCTCATTACTAGGAGCAAATTTGGCCAAAAGTAGGAGAGGATTCAGAAAGGTATTTGGAAAATTTCCCCCCAGTCTTGAGCTTTATTGCTCCATTTTTTTGCTATAAAAAAGAAACAACACAGCATTGATCTCCAGTCTGGATCTCTGAAGGTCAGAAAACCCTTTCCTTATTTTTTTTTCCTTTTTTATTCTGTCCCTGCATGAGTTCTTTGTGACCTCATTACAAGACATAGTCCCGGGATATGTATTAATCTACTGTAATTCCTTCTAGGAATTAATGTATGCTCAATGTTTTCAGAATTGTTGGTAAAGATTCTGTTTTCTTTAAAAAGTATACATGTGGGATAAATTTGTATGTTTATTATTGAGTTAATAATTTCCCCTAATAGTCCATATATTTGACAGAATGTTCATTATTGATCCAATAATTTCCCCTGTAGTTTAAATGGCTTATATATTTCTCCTTTGTTTCCAATTTTGCAACCTCAGTTGCAAAGTCTTTGCCCTGTCATCCTCACTTATCCCATTCCAGACATTTTTAAAATTTTGTTGATGTTACCTTTACTATATTGTTTCAACTAATATGACACCACCAGAGTTCAGGACATCATCTGTCACTAGATTCTTAATTGATCTCTATATCCCAGTCTCTTCTCTGTCCAATCTATCCTCTCATTTGTTGTCAGAGTGGTATTCTCAAAGCAAAGGTTCAACACTTTGCTACCCTACTCAAGGAATTTTAGTGGCTACCTCCAGTGTTTCTAGGATTAAAACAAAATGGCATATATTTGGCTTTTAAAATCCTTTACAATATGATTCCAGTCTACTTCAATGCGATGAATACACATTAGATTCCAGGACATCTATTCTAGTCAGTCAGTTGAGAATTATTTCCTAAGCATCCACTGTTTACCAGGCACTGTGGTAAGGATTAGGGATGTGAAAAAAAAAAAACCATCATCCTAATGGAGCTAACATGCAAAAAGCTATACACACAAGATATATAAAGTGTAAATGGAAAGTAAATCTCAAAGGGAAAAATTAGGTAGGGGAGGAGACTAAAAAAGGCTTCCTGTAGAGGGCAATATTAGAGCTGAATCTTGAAGGAAACCAGAAAAGGCAAGAGGCAGAGGTAAAGAGGGAAAACATCCCAACCCTAGGGGATTACATACACAAAAATCCATAGGCAGGAGATGTTACTCTAGGTAGCACAGTGGATAGAGCTTTAGGCCTGGGAATCAGGAAGACCTAAGTTCAAATTTTATCTCAGATACTTATTAGCTGTGTAACTTTGGGCAAGTCACTTAACCATGTCGACCTCAGTTTCCTCATCTGTAAAATGAGCTGGAAAAGAAAATGGCAAACCATTCTAGTATCTTTGCAAAGAAAATCCCAAATGGGGTCACAAAGAGTTAGATATGATTGAAAAATACCTGAACAACAACAAACAATGCAAAGAACAACAAGTAGGCCAATAGAGTTGAATACTTGAATGAGATAGTGGAAGTCAAAAAAGTCTACAAAAAGAAAAAGAGCCTGGGGTTGGGAAATCATTGCCAGCAAATATTTATTAAGCATCTACTGTATCAGCACTGCTAAGTGCTGAAGGTGCAAAGAAGAATCTCAAGAAACTCACAGACGAATGGGGAGATAACATGCAATCAAACTCCAATAAACTATATAGGAGATATATTGGAGATGATCAACAAATGGAAAAGCACTTGCATTTAGCTGGGACTTGAAGGAAACTATAGAAGCCAAGTGATGGAATAACAGGTGAAAGTATTCCAAATATTAGGGACAACCAGAAAAAAATGTGTAGTCTGGAGAAAGAGTAGCTTTTTCAGTGAAAGTCAAGGAGGCCAGAGTCACTGGGTCATAGTGTATGTGGAAGAAGCTAGTTAGGGCAAGGGGAAGGAGGGCTACTTGAAAACATGTAAGAATACTGGAAAGGTGGATGGAGGCAGGATGGGAAGGCTTGTGATGCTTTAAAAATCAAAAAGCAGATTTTATAATTGATCCTCAAAATGATAAGAGAACCACTGAAATTTATGCAGGGGCTTGAGGAGAGAGACTTGGAAAGAACTATGCTTTAGAAAAATCACCTTGGCAGCTGGATAGATGCTGACAGTCATGACAGAGCTGAAGCTGGAAGACCAATTAGAAGAGTTATTACAATAATGTAGGTGAGAAGCAATAATGACCTGAACCACATTGTTTGCTATATAAAGGAAGACAACATATAGGAAGACAACTCAGGGATGTCCTGAGAAGACAGAATAAGACTTGACAATATATTGAATATATGGAGTAATCGTGAGTAAACAAACAAGGACAGGATTATGGTTTTGAAAGCCTAAGTGATGGCTAAGAAGGTGGTACTTCTTACGGACTTGCTACTCCCCTTCTATAACATACATTTTCTGTGTCATATGCTAGAAGGAACATTGACTTTGTAGTCAAAAGATCTGAGTTCAAATTTTGCCTCTAACACTTACATCCTATATTACTCTGAGCTACTCACTTAACCTCTATGGGCCTCAGTTTTCTCATTTGTAAAATTAATATATTGGATTAGATGGTCTGTGACATCCTTTCCAGATTTAGAGTCATGATTCCATGAAAATCCTTCTTTGTACAAACATATTCCACATATATTTTCCCTACTGGACAGTATTTATCTATCATGTCATTAATAGAATATAAATAATACACACCTTAAAGTCAGGGTTACCTGATATATCCTTCAGAGAACTCCTAGAGCTCAGCTCAGCTCAGCCCTGGTGTTTAATTTGACTCATTGATGTGAATGAAGTTTCTTATCAATGACCTATTTATGTAAGGTGCTTACTATCTCATTGTACTATTTAACAAACCCAAAGAAGGACAAAGAGGTATCAAATTCTCTTACCTGAAACTAATGTTTATGGGCACTTTTGCCCACAGACAATAAAACAAAATAATAATCATAGTGACATCCTTTACACATCCTAATGTCTTAAAAGATGTTCTGAGTCATCAAAAATTTGTGCTGCTTATACTTTGTGTATTTTATTATGTCTTGCTTCTTTAAAAAAAAATTGCTAAGCTATAACTAGAGTAACACAGTGGAAAAATTAAGTTTAGAGACAGAGTACATAGGCTTGAATGATAACTCACTATGAGCTTGGTTAAGTCATTTAACCTTTACATCTTCAGTTTTCTTATATGAAAAATGAGAGGATTGAATCAGAAGGCCTCTAAGATCCCTTCCAGCTCAAAATCTATTATCTTATGTATGATTTACAAAACAGATTAACCAAAATATAGGAATCCTGAACCACAATTACAAAGTATGGTAATTTTCTTGGCTGAACAAAATTATCATGGTGGTTTTTTTCTCTAACTATGAGTATATAAAAACTATACCAAGATCGACCCATGAAGATCCTTGAAATTAACATTGGGTTTATTTAACTAGGCAAAAATTAATTAAATTAATTCCTTTAGTGCAAGAGTTAAATGATCTCAGAAGATTAGCTATAAGAAGTCAAACAATTAATTATGAAGTAGATGAAATGTAGGTCAGAGCAGGAGATAGAAGAAGGATCAATGTAAAGAGGCCCTCAGTTAAGGGAGGGACCTAGTGAAATGGCATGTTGAACAATTTTATAAAAATGTAAAAATCACCTAAAATAAAAAAAATGGCAAAAAGCCTTTTAAAACATTGCAGCAAAAAAATGGGTATGTCTTAAAGATAAATTCCCAAAGATGATTAGTTGTAAGACAGCTCAATTCTGAGTTCTTCTAAATTCATCAGACTAATTATCCAGTTCACTGATCTTCCATGAAGTTTGGGCTAAAGCTACTAGTCCAAGGTGTGAATGAATAGAACAGGAGCCAAAACAGTTCTCTGCTTTTACCTTCACTACTCTCACCCCAAATACAGTAAGTCCATCTTACCTTTCTCCTTGGCCCCAAAGTATCACCATTAAGAATTATTTTTCTATGTTAGACATTGAAAGCAGGATATCATTTCCAAACAGCAACTGTTAAAATTACTCATTGCTTAGAAGATACATTTCAGAACCATTTCAGAATAATATAATCTTTACTGTAACTTCCAAAATTATTTTCCCATATGATTCTGTCAATACTGATAGGCTATTCCTGAAGAATATCCTACATTCAGCAATATCC
The DNA here is from genome assembly GCF_902635505.1 of Sarcophilus harrisii. Classification (NCBI taxonomy): domain Eukaryota; kingdom Metazoa; phylum Chordata; class Mammalia; order Dasyuromorphia; family Dasyuridae; genus Sarcophilus; species Sarcophilus harrisii. Next base: position 586,078,054 of record NC_045426.1, on the reverse strand, counting down.
AGTAATGAAAGACTACTCTCCATTTCCTTCTATAGCTTGATTAGCCAATACTTTATCCCTTTTCAAGATATATTCCTGTTCAAAATTCCCTGGTGCTAAATAGACTCAATTTTCTGCAGGTCTCTTGCTATGTTCACTATATATATACACCAAAGTACTCTAAGCAAAAATACAGAAAATTATTGCAGGTAGGTATCAGGCCTTGATGATCAGAAAAGGCAAGAGTGAACCCCAGGAAATATAAAATTCCTCCGAAGTTTGAGAGCAACCTTTAATCCTTTTTTCTCTTCAAATTCGCAAAAAGAAAATAAAGTCAAAAATAGTTAAAGAGTCCATATTTTCAGAATCAAAAATCAGGATACAAGATCTGACAAAGCAAAGCTTGATAAATTTCTTTTTTTTTTTTTCAAAATTGGAACTGCCCCAGAACAGGATAAATGTTGACAATATCTTTAGTTATTCTGAAAGAATTTCTTGTACTAATAGACAAAATAACTCAAACTTTTAGAAAATTCAAAGAAGACAAATAGGATGCTGCCTTAGCCTTAACAAAGTAAATTCCAAGATTTTTTTTTAAAAATTAAAAATGCTAATATTCTGTGATGAAAATTTTCAAGGCATAAAGAAAAGATATATTCCCTATATTTTTCCTAATATTTCTTTTCCCTTTTTCTCATAGCCACTCTTCCCTCCCTCCACAATCCCAACCTTTACCTTCCATCTTAAGTAAAATTGAAGATTTCAGGAAGAGGAGGAGAGAAGAGTGAATATCAGAGGAAAAATGTAGATATAAAAATGAAACTGAGAAACAAAGAGTCCAGAGGAAGAATAGAAAGTGAGCACAGGGAAAAGGGAAAAACATAGAATAAATGAAAAGGGAACAAGAAAGGATAAACATCGGATTTATGAGCTTTGCCAAGTGCTTTTTAAAAGTCAGGACACATATAAAAGTTTTTTTACAATAAAATTTTAAAATATAGACAGAAAAATTAAGTACAGTGGGATGAGGTAACAGAACATAAGGATGGAGGGTAGTTTAAAGAATATATTTATCTGCTTAACAATTTGTCAGTAAGAACAAACTAAAGTCGGCCCTTAAAGAATAAATAATGGAGCAGAGAAACATAAAATAAGAACTTCATTGATAAAAACATATGCTTCATATTAGAGTTTGAGAATTGTTTTTAATCAGTCAAACAAATGTAATTTGAAGGAATCTGATATCAGATGGTTAGTAAACTTCAAATTAAGGCAGCATAAGTGATGATGTGGCTAATATATCTCTCTCTTACTATTTGTTCACATACTCCAGCTCTGAGTACAGTGACAGGACCCCTCAGTGCACATTGCTCAGAAAAGATTACTGATAATGATGGTAAAGATATATGGATTTAAAACAAAAATGCTGGGAAGCCAAATAAAAAGTTTCATGAAGTGCAAGAAAGTTTCCCTTCTTTCTAAGCATGTCTCTTGCTAACCTGTCATTTCTCCCTGAAGCTCAGACATTAAAAAGTAATGTCTTTAAATTAGGGCATCTTTCTTTGAACAACGCAAAACTTCTGAGGATGGCTGTTTTATCACAGATCCTCTCCTGTTGACTGGTATCTCAAAACACGCTTTCATTGGAAAGGATAGAGAGAAATGTCCAGAGTACTTACTACTGTCACAGAAAGATACTCTCTATAAGAGGAGGAAGGAATATGAAAATAACTGAAGGTAGGAAAGATATCAAGAAGAAAAGTGACAAAAGAGATAGAGAAGCATTATTGTTTACAGTAAGATTTTATAATGATAATTTCTAAAACCTTCTAAGGATATCAACACGCATTTTCCAGAGTACATAAAAATTAATGATTTTTAAATTAAAAATTTAATGTAAATTAGTTTGCTATTGTATCTTAATCTTTAGATCATCTATGCAGTTGATATGATGATATACTTAGAGAATTTGGATGATATCCAAAAATATGAAGCAATTCACAGATTTAGCAAAGTTGCAGGACACAAAATAAACCCACACAAATCATTAGCATTTCTATATATTACTGACAAAACCCATTAGCAAGGGATAGAAAGAGAAATTCCATTTAAAATTACCGTAGACAAAATAATATAGTTGGTAATCTACCTGCCAAGAAAAACCCCAAAACTATATAAACACAATTACAAAACGCTTCTCACACAAATAAAATCATATCTAAATAACTGGAAAAATATCAATTGTTTATGGCTAGGCCAAGCTAATATAATAAAATGACAACTCTGCCTAAATTGGTGTACTTGTTCAGTGCCATACTAATCAAAATGTCAAAACATTATTTTATAGAACTAGAAAAAAATAATAACAAAATTCATCTGGGACAACAAAAGGTCAAGAATGTCAAAGAAATTAATGAAAAAAAAATACAAAGAATGGTGCTTAGCGGTAACAAACCTAAAACTATATTATTAAGCAGTAGTAATCAAAACCATATGGTACTGGCTTGTGGATCAGTAGAATAGATTAGATACACATGACACAATAATCAAAGCTTAAAGCAATTTAGTATTTGATAAATACCCAAACTCCAGCTCCTAGAATGAGAACTCACCATTTTACCAAAATTTCTAGGAAAACTGGAAAATAATGTCAGAAAATCGGCATAGACCTACATCTCACACCCCATACAAAAATCAGGTCAAAATAGATACATGATTTGGACATAAAGGATGATACCACAAACAATTTAAGAGAACCAAGGATAATTTACCTATCAGATCTTTGGAAAAGGGAGGAATTTATGACCAAAGAAAAACTAGAGAACATTATGAAAGGCAAAATGGAAAACTTTGATTATATTAAATTAAAAAGGGTTTGCACAAACAAAATCTACAGAAATAAGATTAAAAGGGAAATACAAAGCTGGAAAAAAAAACTTTACACCCAGTATTCCTGATAAAAGTCCCATTTCTAAAAGATATAAAGAACTATATCAAATTTCTAATAATACACAAGTCATTCCCCAATTGATAAATGGTCAAAGGATATGAAAAGACAGTTTTCAGATGACAAAATTAAAGCCATTTATAGTTCACATGAAAAATGCTCTAAATCACTATTGATTATAGAAATGCAAATTAAAACAACTCTGAGGTACCATTTCACCTCGTTCAGACTGACAGGAAAAAGTAAAGATAAATTTAAAGAACAATTAACTCCAATGCTATATGAACTATTTGAAAAAATAGGGAATGAAGGAGTCCTATCAAATTCCTTTTATGACACAGACATGATACTGATACCTAAACCAGGTAGGACAAAAACATAAAAAGAAAATTATAGACCAATCTCCCTAATGAACATTGATGCAAAAATCTTAAATAAAATATTAGCAAAAAAATTACAGAAAAGATTACATCCCCAGGATAATACACCATGACCAAGTAGGATTTATAGCAGGAATGAAGGGTTGGTTCAATATTAGGAAAGATGTTAACATAATTGACTATATCAATAATCAAATTAACAAAAACCATATGATCATCTCAATAGATGCAGAAAAAGTATTTGATAAAATCCAACACCCATTCCTATTAAAAACATTAGAGTATAAGAATAAATGGACTTTTCCTTAAAATAGTCAGTAGCAGCATCTATTTAAAATCATCAGTAAGTATCATATGTAATGATGATAAATTGGAACCTTTCCCAGTAAAATGAGGAGTGAAACAAGGTTGCCTACTGTCACCATTACTATTCAATATTGTGTTATATATGCTAGCTTCCGCAATAAGAGATGAAAAAGAGATTAAAGTAATTAGAATAGGTAATAGGGAAACCAAATTATCACTCTTTGCAGATGATATGACGGTATACTTAGAGAACCCCAGAGATTCTACTAAAAAGCTATTAGAAATAATCCACAAGTTTAGCAAGGTTTCAGGATGAGGATACATCCTCAGCATTTTTATACATCACTAACAAAATCCAACAGCAAGCGATACAAAGAGAAATTCCATTTAAAATAACTGTCAATAGTATAAAATATTTGGGAATATGTCTGCCAAGGGAAAGTCAGGAACTATATGAGCAAAACTACAAAATTCTTTCCATACAAATAAAGTCAGATCTAAACAATTGGAAAAATATTAAGTGCTCTTGGATAGGTCGAGCCAATATAATAAAGATGACAATACTCCCTAAACTAATCTATTTATTTAGTACTATACTGCCAGACTCTCAAGACTCCCAAGAAACTATTTTAATGACCTAGAAAAATAATAACAAAATTCATCTGGAAGAACAAAAGGTCAAGAATTTCAAGGGAACTAATGAAAAAAAAAAATCAAATGAAGGTGGCCTAGCTGTACCTGATCTAAAACTATATTATAAAGCAGCAGTCACCAAAACCATTTGGTATTGGCTAAGAAATAGACTAGTTAATCAGTGGAATAGGTTAGGTTCAAAAGACAAAATAGTCAATAACTATAGCAATCTAATGTTTGACAAACCCAAAGACCCCAACTTTTGGGATAAAAATGCATTATTTGACAAAAACTGCTGGGAAAATTGAAAATTAGTGTGGTAGAAACTAGGCATTGACCCACACTTAACACCGTACACCAAGATGAGATCAAAATGGGTTCATGATCTAGGCATAAAGAATGATACTACAAACAAAATAGAAGAACATAGGATAGTTTACCTCTCAGACCTGTGGAAGAGGAAGGAATTTGTGACTAAAGAAAAACTAGAGATCATTATTGATCACAAAATAAAAAATTTGATTATATTGAGTTAAAAGGCTTTTGTACAAACAAAACTAATACAGACAAGATTAGAAGGGAAGCAATAAACTGGGAAAACATCTTTACAATTAAAGGTGCTGATAAAGGCCTCATTTCCAAATATATAATTGACTCTAATTTATAAGAAATCAAGCCATTCTCCGATTGATCAACGGTCAAAGGATATGAACCGACAATTTTCAGATGATGAAATTGAAACTACTTCTATCCATATAAAAATGTGTTCTGAATCATATTGATCAGTGAAATGACAACTCTGAGAAACCACTACACACTTCTCAGATTGGCTAAGATGACAGGAAAAGATAGTGATGAATGTTGGAGGGGATATGGAGAAACTGGGGCGCTGATGCATTGTTGGTGGAGATGAGAACAGATCCAGTCATTCTGGAGGGCAGTTTGGAACAATGCTCAAAAAGCTGTCAAACTGTGCATACCCTTTGATCTAGAAGTGTTACTACTGGGCTTGTAACCCAAAGAGATATTAACGAAGGGAAAAGGACATGTATGTGCAAAAATGTTTGTAGCAGCCCTTTTTGTAGTGACTAGAAACTGGAAATTGAATCAATGTTCATCAATTGGAGAATGGCTGGGTAAATTGTAGTATATGAATGTTATAGAATATTATTGTTGTGTAAGAAATGATCAGCAGGATGAATACAGAGAGGCTTGGAGAGATTTACATGAACTGATGCTAAGTGAAATGAGCAGAACCAGGAGATCATTATACACTTCAACAACAATACTATATGAGGATCAATTCTGATGGAAGTGGCCATCTTCAACAATGAGAGGATCCAAATCAGTTCCAATTGATCAGTAATGAACAGAACCAGCTGAGTATGGACCACAACATAGCATTTACACTCTTTCTTTTATTGTTTGCTTGCATTTTTGTTTTTTCCCCTAGGTTATCTTTACCTTCTTTCTAAATTTGATTTTTCTTGTGAAGCAAGACAACTGTATAAATACATATGTTGTATTTAACATATACCTTAATATATTTATACATATGGAAATACCTGCTATCTAGGGGAGTGGGTAGATGGAAGGAGGGGAAAAGTTGGAACAGAAGTTTTTTGCAAGGGTCAACGTTGAAAAATTACCCATGCATATGCTTGTCAATAAAAAATTATAATATATATGTAAACTTTCTACAATTATAAAAGAGAAAAATATTTTGCATAATTTCACATGTGGTTTTTTAATTGGGGATGGACGTAATGGTGAGAAATGGAACTCAGAAGTTTCCGAATGAAAAGTAAAAAACTTGGTTCAAATGGAACTGGAGGGAAAAAAGAATGTCAGATTAACTAGCATGTTACAGCAATTGTTCAGGATTAAGTGGCAAGAACTTTCACAATGGTAATGGCAGTGTCAGAAGAGATAAGGGGATGTATTTAAGAGATGTTACAAAGGTAGAATTGACAGTTTGGGGCAAAAGATTAGATTAAAAAAACATGAAAGATAATGAGAATGACATCAAGGTTTTGAATCTATGAGAGTAGGAGTATAATGGTGCCCCATACAATAATATAGAAGTTTGGAACAGGGAGATGTTTGAAGAAAAAGATAGTGAGTTCAGTTTTGGGCATATTGAATCTAGGATGTCTAATAGTCAAATAGAGAAAAAATTATTGATTAAAGTTATTTTATGCAGAACCTTGAATGTCAGGCTCAATTACTTATACTTTTTGATAGCTATGGGAATAAAGATTTTACTTTATCAGTGTGGTACCTTAGGAATATGACTTAGGCAGTGATGGGAAAGATGGATAATCAGGAGATCAACTAGAGCCAGAAATATCAGTTAGAAAGCAAATCTAGTAATCTAAGAGAAAAGCAGTGCAGGCCTGAAAAAAAACAGGTTGCTGTTGAAACTACAAGCAAGGCCCATATATAAGAGATAATTCAAAGATTGAATTGATTAGACATGATTAATGATATGATTCATGAGATCAATGAATTAAAAAGGATGCCAAGATTTTTAGCATAAGTGTCTGTAAAAATGAAAACATTAAGGATAGGAGAAAACTAGGAGAGGGCAGATGTTTGCATTTGATATGATAGTGTAATATTAAGATGCAGACATCAAGGAGGCTGATTGGAGTCTAAAACAGGAGCTTTTGGGAAAACTTAATATAAAGAGAAAGAGAGAGATTTGAGAGATATAAGCAGGGGTGATTTTATAAAAGCCATGGGATTGATTGAATCTCTTAGGGAAGAGAATATAAGAAGAAAAGATAATATAAAACACACTAATATTAATAATTGTTAAGGCAATAAAAAGCCAACAAAAAGAGATTCAAAAAGAATGGCCATAGAGGTAGAAGAATCATGACTGACATTGTCAAATGAAAGAAGGGAGGAGGGAGAATTGAAAAGAAAGATCAAATGGTAAAAGTCACATGCAAAAAAAAAGTCACATTTGTTTCCAAAAATATGAAACTTTGGAAAAAGCTCCTGAATTTGGCAATTAGGAGTTCACAGAAAAGAACTGTTTCAGTAAAAGAATGAAGTAGGAGGGGAAATAGCTTAAGAACAGGAGAGATGTGAGTGGATAGAAAGGAAGTAGAAGAAAGTTCATTGGAAAGAAAGAGATGGATTGAAAGCTTGAGAAAGGAACAGGGTCAAAGGAATTGTTATTTTGTTTATTTAGTCGAGTTCTTTGAATAGGGCATACCTTCATTTATCTGTAAATTCTGTGGAGCAAGCCAGTAGAAGAGCAAAGGTTGTAGATATATGATAGTGTAGAGGTGAAACAAAGTCACTAGAAATAAAGAACATTGGGAGTTCAGGAGGAAGGGTTAACCATGACAATGACAATCATTCTCTGAGATTAGAAAGAAGAGAAAAAAAACAGGGAAGGAAAGTGAGAAATATTTAACTGAATGAAAAAAGAAAGATCATGAACAAGAGTCATATATAATCTGACTCTAAATTATGATATATAACTGACATCTTATGCAGCATCAATTTTTCTAAAAGATAAATAACATAGAATTTTAAAACTGAAAAAAGCAATTATATAAGAAAATGACAAAATGAGTCACAGCACAAACTTTATTTAAAGCATTAATTATTTAGCCAAAGCTTTGAAAATGTAATGTTAACCAAAAAACTGAATTGATGACTACACAAATCAGTAGAAATAACTACATACCACTCTTGCCTCCAATCTGATTATACTGTTCTCCTTTCTAGGGTTACTATTGTCATTTAATCTGACAAATCAGTCCACCTTCCTACACATATAATTCAACACTTATTTGAATTATTTAATTGAATTTTCAAACAACATTAGATTAAAGTTATGATCCAGAATCTGTCACAATTTGTTCTACATCAAACTATAAATCTGAGAATTACATTTCAGAAATTAAATTATTTGATACTAAACTCAGAAGTGAAAGTGAAACAATATATTTTGGGTGCATTTTCCAGAAAATATAAGTATATATTAAGATAATCTTAAAAATAAAAGCATCAGAATTCTAGAGAAATGCTGATGGTTTAAAATGTTGCAATTACAGAACCATGTTGGTCACCCTAACTAGAATGTACCAAATTAGAAATGGGAGAAAAGAAAAATAGCATGAAAAAGAACTCAAGATTGTCTGTGTGCGTGTGTGTGTGTGTGTGTGTATGCATGCGCACATGTCTGTCTCAAAAGCACACGCTCAAAAGCAGTTTCTGGTGGTATCAAGACATGAACAAGTAAAAGAATTGTTGTTGATATTGTTGTTCAATCATTTCAGTCATGTTCAAATCTATGATCCCATTTACAGTTTTCTTGATAAAGATATTGAAATGATTTGCATTTTCTTCTTCAGCTCATTTTACAAATGAGGAAACTGACACATACAGAGATAAATGATTTGCCTAGAATCACACATCTAGTAAGTGTCTAAGGTCAAATTTGAATTCAGGTTTTCCTGACTTTAGGTCCAATATCTTATGAGTCACTTAGCTGCCCTAAGTAAAAAGATGATGACATGTAAATCCTGTTAATGTTTCCCTTATAGATTTTAAATGCCTGTCTCTGTCTGTTGGTCTGTCTCTCTCCTTTCTTCCCTTCTTTCCTCTCATCTCTCTATTTGTGTTTTCTTCCTCCTTCCTCCCATTTTTTCCTATCTTCTTTCTTTTAGGTTATTAATTATATAAAAATTAGCTTGTAGTTACTTGGATTATAAAGAGATATTACCTTGAGGAACATTTATTTGTAGTATAGAATTTTCAAAAGTCAAACTAGAAGCTATGCTAGATTAAGTACATTATCTAAGACCTGTCCAAATAAAAAAAATTTCATAAAAGCTTAGATATAATCATATTTATATAGTTTTTGTTCTATTGCCTTCTGCTAGACTGTAAAGACAGGTACTCTATCATATTAATCTTTATATCTAATTAGCTATAGGATCATAGATTTTATATTGGAAGACAATGTAAAGGTGATCAAATACAGTCTGATTTTACAGATGATAAAGTTTAAATTTGGAGAAAGTAAAATGCCAAAAAGTTATATAATTGATAAAAGATAATGTTGGGAATAGAATCACCACAACTTCATTGTTTTATATTTCAATTTTGTTGAAGTGTTTTAAATCATGTAGGAAGTGGTAAAAGAACTATTCTGGTGAATTTAGATCAGATTCATTCTCTTTCTCTTCCTCAATTTTTGTCTCAGAATACTTAGGTAGACACATAGAGGATAAAAAAGACTAGATATATAAATATATGATAGACAGATATATATGCATATATAACACATACAAATAAAAATAGATAGAAGTTCTAATTGATTATGGGGAATATATTCTCCATGATTTCATGGTGAGAACTTTGCTTGCTATGCCAAAAAAAGTCATATTTTTTTTGATTTGAATTATTTTGTTCTTTTACTGACTGATAAATGCAAAAAAAAAAAGCTGACTTGCATATAAAATAAATGCTTTAAATCACTATTGATTAGAGAAATGTAAATTAAAACCACTCTGAGATACCATTTCATACCTATTAGATTGGTTAAGATGATAAGAAAAGATTATAAGAAAAGAAAATGATAAATGTTGCAAAGGGGCATGGAAAAACTGGGAAATTAATGCATTGTTGGAGGAGTTGTGAATTGATCCAACCATTCCAGAGATCAATTTGGAACTATGCTGAAAAGGCTACAACTGTGTATACCTGTTGGAATCTTTATAAACTGTTAAGTCATTAGAGTTGATAGAGACAATAATTATCTAATTTAGCATGGTTCAGTATGATTGATCTATGAGGAGATGTTATGGGCCAGAACTTGAAACAAGATACTAAGTACAACTGATAAAAACAATGCTTGTGTTCACACCTTTAGAGAGCATATAAGCAAAGTACTCATTGGAGTTCACACGTTTGGGAGATTTCAGAGTTTTTAGTAAGAGATATCTGAATTCACACCTCTCTTAATCCCTGCCTCCAGGAGGAGGAGTTAGCCTTTGGGAGATGATATATAAAGAGGCTTTTAGCTTCAAGTGAATTACTTTGGAACATTGTCAGGGGTCGGAGAGGAGCACTCTGGGAGAAAGGCCACAAACCCTCTCTCAGAGGCAAGAGAGATTTATTGCAACTTTCACCTTGGTGCTGGCTGGAGGCAGAAGAAACCAGAGGCAAAGGACAAGCTGCAAGAGCTCTTGGAAGCAAGCAGAAAGATAGGCCTCTAAGAAAACTAACCAGGTATAATGGAGACAATAAAAGATCGGAACTTTTAGCACCTGGTTGCATTTGGGTGATTATTACTTGAAACTGAAAGTAAGGCTGCCTCCAGAAAACCTCCCTGAGAAACCTTTTCACAGAGAAAACTTTCAAATTATTATTTTAAAGAAAAAGAACACCGCATATACACTTTGATCCAACAATACCATTAATAGATCTGTATTGCAAATAGAACATAAAAAAGAGAAAAGGACCCATATGTATAAAAATATTTATAGCAATTCTTTATGTCGTGTTAAAGAATTAGAAATCAAAGGAATGTCCATCAATTGGGGAATGGCTGAAAAAGTCATGCTCTATGAATGTAATGTAATATTGTTGTGATACAAGAAATGATGAGCAAGCAAATTGCAGATAAACCTGGAAAGACTTGAATGAAGTGATGCTGAAGAAAGTCGGCAAAACCAGGAAAATAACACAATAACAATGAGACTTTGTGATGATCAACTATGATAGACTTAGCTGTTCTCAGGAATATAGTGATCCAAGATAATTCCAAAAGGCTTGTGATGCAAAGTGCCACCCATATCTAGAGGAAGAACTAGAGTATGAATGCAGATCAAAGCATACTATTTTCACTTTTTTAAATTTGTTTTTTGTTTTTCTTTCTCATAGCATTTCCCTTTTGTTCTGATTTTTCTTTCAAAAGATGATTAACGTGGAGATATATTTGAAATGATTGTATAACATCAGATTGCTGTTTTGGGAAGCAAAGGATGGAAGGAGAGAAGGAAAAAATTTTAGAACCCCAAATCTTACAAAAATAAATGTTGAAAACCATCTTTACATGTAATTGGAAAAATAAAATAAAGTACTATTAAATTGAAAATAAAAATGCTGATTTATGGATTACTTCAAATCTAGGATAGATTTCTTGAAGGCCACGAGTATGGGAGACTCCAGAAGCTGCAATTATATAAATGTGACATTTTCTTCCTTCCTTTGGTGGAGAAGAGGTGAGGAGTTTAGCTATAAAGTTCTCAATAGCATTTTAACTAAATTAAATTTCCTTAAATAATTACAAATCTGTCATACTTTGAAATATAATAATAGAATTGCAAAGTTGGAAGGAATCTTAGAGATGAACCCCAATGAATCATATGTTTCATTTCTGACATTCTTAATAAATAGTCATCTAGTCTTTGTCTAAAGACCTCTAAACACAGTGAATTTACTATTCTAGAAAAAGATTATTTTCATTTTTGCTCTGCTCTAGTTGTTATAAACCACTTGGGCAGATTTAATTGAAGGATCAAGTCATATTTGAGCTAATATGCTAAATTTCCACCTACAAGCAGATGCTTAACAAATTATTTTGCCCAAAATGAACAGAACTATATTTTATGCCAAAAGCAACAATTATCAATTCTAAAATAAGTTAAATGCAGTAAAACCATAAAAAGCATTTTCTTTGTTAAGATTTATAAATTTTCTTTCATAAATTAACATGCAGGCAATTTAACCTCAATTATTTTATATTTTATTAAGGGATTTTCAATCACAGACATGCTTCAAATCATCTATTATTAAAATGATAGTATGTCTCTAAGGAGAAAGCTTTTCCCTCCCAATAAGATACCAATAGATTAATTCAATAATTCTGGAAAACAAATAGCATATTCATGCATTTCCATTCTTAAAGTTCTGATGATTACATCATAAGTTTTCTATTCAATTGTAAAACTCGGAATAATGCACTCGTTGTAATGATTATTTAACATGAAAATGTTATTATTTTCTTGAGATAAACATGAAACACTTACCCTCTTGGATCCTCAATTTGCTCACCTCTAAAATGAGGGCAACTGGATTTTCAAGCCTTAAATCTGTGATCCCCTGATCTTTTATTATTGTTCAATAATATAGAACTCTTCATGATCCCATGGGGGTTTTCTTTGCCAAAGGTACTGTTGTGATTTGTCATTTCCTTCTCCAGTTCATTTTATATATGAGTAAACTGAGACAGAATTTAAGTGACTTCTCCAGGATCACACAGCTATTGTCTTAGGTCAGAGTAAGGCCTGGGAAGAAAATCTTCCCAACTCCAGATCTCACATTCTACCCATTGCATCATCTAGCTAGCTATCACCATTCCCATGATCCTAAAAGTATCTAAGTAAAAAACCCATACTAGAGGCAAAAAAATTAATGAATTAGTTCTTAATATGTTAAAAGGGAGAAGATTCTAAAAGGATGGTAAACATCCTGATTATATGTTTTGTCAAACCAAAAAAAAAAAAAAGGGGGGGGCAATAATTTACATTAAGGATAACTTATCTATGTAAATTTATTAGGAAGGACATTTCATAAAGCAGGAATGAATGTTTGGCCACATCTAGCCGAAGGCTTTTTCATCATGTGAAAATACCAAAATGAGTACAGGAAGAAAGAGAGAAGAAAATAAGGAAATTCACACAGAGAAAAGCTTGCAGGGAAAAAATTGTAAAGGAACTGAAGGAATGAGAAACAAAAAAGAGAGACTAAATAAATAAATATTATGGATTAAGAGAGGAGAAATCTCTACAACACTCCAACAATATTTCAACCTGACCCTTTCTCCTAGGAATGAGAACTGGATAATTACAGTAACCTCCAGGTTACTCTTTGTCCAATTCTTTGTGACCCTATTTGAGATTTTCTTGGTAAAGATACAGAAGTGATTTGCCACTTCCTTCTGTGCTGTAGATTTATTCAGTGTTGATTGTAGAGATTGTTAATATATTAATACTGTTATTTAATCATCTAGGACTTGAAAGAGAAGTCCCATTTAAGGTAATAAAATTTTTCTAAAACATAAATAGGACTTACTTAAATGCAACAATAAAACAGTTTTTATAGAAATAAAGAAATAAATTATTATACTATTATTTCATATTTATGTAAAAATTTAAATTAAACCATATACAATATTAAACAAATAAAATCACTAAGTATATTTATAGGATTAGACAAAATAATAAAATTCATAAGAAATAAAAGACCAAGAATGTTAATTGAAATAATCAAAATTGTAAAAATAAAGGACATATGTCCTTAACCAAACTTCATATTATATTACAAAGTAGTAATTATCAAATCTATGTGGTACTGCAGTAAAGCAGACTTTGAAATCAATTAGAGAAGACAAAACAAAATCAAAGATGTATGTAAGTGTAGTATATTCCATAGGCCTAAAGGTATAAACAACTGGGAAAGAGACTAACAAAAAAGAAGTTCTAGGAAAACTAGAAAACTGTGAGATAAGACTATATAAAATAGTTCAGATTCTTACAATATATTCTGACTGCAATAAAATTATAAATAGTTAATTTTTAAAGTAATATCATAACAAGATTAAACATAATAAAAGTTTATATTTTTATATATTATATTTTTGCAACTCTGAAGAATTAATTACAAACAAAAGAAATAATAAAAGACAAAGTATGCAATTTAAATTGTACAAAACTAACAAGTTGTTGCATACCAAAAAAAAAAAAAAATACATCCAGCTAGATTCCTTTCCATCACAAAATCTCTAATGCTATAGTGGAGAATCACAGGACGCCACTTACTCTATGAAATAGGAAAGAAATGTTTTACATATCTCTACTAAAATTCTGTAATCCAAAATCTATTAAGAAGAACAATTTCAAAGACAAACAAGAAGTAGAAGGGCATGAAAAAAGTTTCACAAAAAAGTACATGAACTATTAACAACTTTCAGAAATAGTTCCAAAAATCCATAATCACCCAAGAAATGTAAATTAAGACAACAAATTAAGTACTTATTATGTGCCAAATATTACACTTAGCACTGGAAATGCATTTTTAAAAGACAGTCTTCTCTATTAAGGTGCCCATAATTTAGTTGGAAGAATTAATACATATAATTAAGGTTTAGCCATAGAAGGAGTGCAAGATCCCAGTGGGTCTAATGATTTAGATGCAAGGTGGATGGCAAAACTGAGAATTCCTTGGGGTACACTAGCAGGTCAGATTATAATGCCTGGAGGCCTTGAGGGCATAGTGGCAATACAGATGGTAAAGCCCAGTGAAGCTTTAAAAATCATGTCAAGGCAGATGGCAAAGCCTGGCAGTTCTCCATCTTAACAGAAGTTTTAGTATTAATGACTTTCTGTTCATCAAAGTGGTCTGAGCAGTCATGTCTACCCAGTAAGATAGGGGTGTTGAGAAAGACCTAAGCGTGGCCTGGCCTACCAGTAATGGAAAGAAAAGAATGGACCTGAGGTTTAGAGATAAATAGGGATTCTGAATTGATGGGGAGAGACTTCATCATATAGCTGGACCCTCTGTCGATTCTGAATTGGCCAACTTGTGGAAAGAAGTCACACTGATGAGTTATTTTTTTTAAAATTTGATCTATGAATGTAATGAAATAATATTACACTATAAAGAATGTAAAGAATTCAAATAAACATTAATAGATGTGTATATATTTGTAGCCTCAGAGCCTTCCCTAGTACCTAATATAACAAATACTAATTTATTAATAAATAAGCAATTTGGCTAATAGATATCTGTTGTATGAATGAATGTCCTTCTTAAAGTCCACACAATTTCCTATAGATAATAAGTTTGCTCAAATCCTCCTATTCATAGGTAGCATTGAATTAATTATAAATGCAGCCAATTCTAGTACATTATACCACCACTTCAGTGAAATTTATAATCACAGTGAAAAAGTAATCCTTCAGTACTTCAGTATTCTCTCAACTATAATGGCCTCCCTCCCAAAATATCCTGTATTTAACTGCTTTGTATATACCAGTATTCATTAAGTTTATATGCAATGCACATAAAATTTAACATATGTATTTGTATCATATGTGATAGACTTTGTGTATATGCATATTAACTTTACATATATTACATATAAAGTAAACATATATAAATTTTGTTATGTATTTTCATATATGCACATTATCTCTTATGATTATAATGTAAACTCATTGCAAATAAGAAGTGCTTCATTATTTTTTATTCTCTCACCCATCTTTGTACCATACAAAATGGGAATTTAATAAATATCTGTTAAATGAAAGATCATAACTCAATCATGATTTCTCACCTTGTGAAATTCTTGACTGAGTTCTCATGTAGATTCCTTATAGATGATCTAGTCAAAGCATTACAGGCCTTCTTCTAGGTGCTTTTACATTTTGACCATAATTCATTGTAATCCTATATCAATATATATGTGCTAAATGATATACTTTATATAACTTCTTGAATGTCAGTAATCTTTGGAATTATGGTACAGTTTTAATTGCATCCACGATTCATTTCTTCACTGCCTTTTGGGGTTACCTATACCTTTGATTCTTTAGAGATTTCTTACAGATTATGAGCTCTTCCAGATGCTTCTATTTGTATATGATATTATACTTAGTGTATCATCTGAGATATTACAGAGTTTTCACAGTGAAATCTATAACAAACTATACAGAAGTCACTAAAAAGAATTTATTAAGTACTTTCTATGTGCCAGGCAGTGTGCTAAGCACACCGTTAATGCAACTGCAAACAAAAAGAACAACATTCATGCTATTAAGGAGTTTATATTCTAATGGGAGAAACAATGCAAAAAAGAACTAAAAATATGATTTAATAATGGAAATGTCATTAAAGAAGCTACATTACTATTTGTTAAGATGCTATGCTCTAGCAACAGTGAGACCATGGAGGAATGAAGGAGAAAGAGCCTGTGCAGGGACAAGGTAAAAAGAGTTCAAGAAGAGTGAAGAGAAAAGCCAAAAAAGAAATCAAAATATGGCTGGCCTAAAGAATTTCCTTAATAAGGAGGTTTTAGGATCAATAGACTAGTCAGAGGAAGGGGCCACTGGGCCACAGTGAACTTGCAAACTGAGAGGTCAGGAGGAGAGAAACAGAAAAAAAAAAAAACTAATAAAAAAGCCTATTGTTAGTTTGTAACACACAATTAAAAAGTTTTTTCCATTAAGTTAGTACATTAACCACAGGTATTTGGAATAGTCATTGTAGACAGATGATAGGTTGGGTTCAAAATTGAAATAGAGGAATAAAACAGGCTGGATTGTATTTAGGAAATTCAAAGTATTTTTAATTCTCAAAAATTTACTCCTAAGCATAAAAACATGTTCTATAAAAATACAAATGATTTCTATGAATGCTCTATGGTTTTGAATATTGGAAGTCCAATCTCTGAAGAAGTAAATTTGTAACAAGAAAAAGTGGATAAAAAATACATATTATATCAAATGTGTTCATTGAGATGTAGCTTGAAATAGATTAATTAAAACTAATTTAATATATTAAAATCACTGTAAGTGTCGAGAATATAAATTATAAAACAAAATAGTCCTCTGTTCTCAAAGAATTCATATTCTAAATGGGGAAGATAATATGTAGAAAAGGTTTTAACTGCAAATCAAATGAAAAGATCCCATCTTTCCTATTGTCTAACAGCAAAGAAAATGGTGATGCAGTTTCTTTACTGTCATTTCCACTAATAAAATCCTTTAGTTCATGATGTTGAACCATTTGACAATTCCAAAGACTTTAGTAAAAGAAAAGATCTAGGAAGGAAAATGAGTATAATAGAAAATTATTGCATTAAAGAAATGATGAATATCAAGATTCCATTATAGTCATACATCACAATGCTATAGAGAGATAGTCCCACAGGGAAGCAGATAATACGATAGAAAAGGTATTGAATTTGGAGTAAGAGTACCTGAGTATTCTTTCATTTAATATCTGTTATTCCACACATATAATTTAATTCTTCCTGGTCTCAGTTTTCTCATTTTTAAAATGATATTAAAAATTGGATCAAATTATCTATTGATCCTTTCTGGATGGTCTCATATTGAGATTGAGTAGGAGGAAGAGCTTTAACTCATAAAGGAAACTTTTTTTTATTATTTTAGACCCCCTAGTGTTGCTGCAATATAGGCATATCTGATTCCATGATCATTGTGATATTATTTAGAAATACTATTGTAAAATAGGAAAAAAAAAATCCATAGATGTGGAATAAGAGACTATTATTGTTGTTCAATCTTGTCTAACTCTTTGTGATCCCATGCACCATACTGTCTAAGAAATTCTTATAGAAAAGACACTAGAGTGGTTTGCCATTTCTTTTTCCAGTGGATTAAAGCAAATAAAGGTTAAGTGACTTGCCTGATGTCATACAGTTAATAAGTATCTAACTCTGGATCTGAACACAGATCTTCCTGACTCAAGACCCAGCACTCTATCCACTGAGTCATCTAGTTTTCCCTGTAGTTAGGATATTAGATTTAAACCCTGACTTCTTATTTTTGTGTGATCTTAGCCAGGCTACTCCATTCCTCTGGGATTGAGTAACTTCACCTGTAAAATGATAGCACTGAAACAGATTATTTCTAAGGTCCTTTCCATCACAAAATCTCTAATGCTATAGTGACGAATTCACAGGACACCACTTACTCAAAAGAATTTATGCAATAACATAAAAGGCTCTTTTTTACTTATATTTTCAAAAAAGTGATACAAAAGACATAGATGAAGATATTTAGGACAATAAGATGGGGGGATATTGAGAGTAAGTATGAGAAACATATGGACATTCATTAGAGCCCCAGTAGAAGATGTTTGAGAGAAAATGAATAATCATTGTACTGGAAAAATATCTTAATAAATTCAAAGTCTATCAATTGAAGAATAGCTACATAGACGAAATCATGGATTTTTTTTAAAGCATCAAAGTATTTAAATGAAAGTTAACCTATGTTCCTCCAATATCCATTTTCTTGGCTATTTTCTGGATTCCTCCAATCCATTTTCTTGTCATTTTATTGCTTCCCAGTTTCTTCAAATACCACAGTAAATGGGGGAATTAATGAAAAAATGAATACCACTAAAAGATGAATATTCATTTTTTCATTAATTCCCCCATTTACTTAGTGTTCATGGAATGGTACAATTCACCTCTTTCATATTTAAGGACTATTTCCAGTGACTTCATTAATTAAAAATAACAAGAAATTTTATATAGAAGCAAAGAAATAGTCAATTGTTCATGTCAATTATCAGACATTACCTAGATTTGGGAGTAAATACAGAAGATCTCTTTTGATTACTTTCAAGTCCAGGAATTATGACTAAATAAAACCAGGCAAACACCTCCAACCTTACTTGCTCAGTAGGGGAAAGAGAAGAAGCAGGGGGAGAGGGAGATAGTTAGGGATTATTCAAAAGGAAGAGATAATTTTGTTAAATTGTTTATTATTGCAATCTGGAAAGTTTAAGGAGGCACATCATATCTTGTTCTATTTTTTCCAGATTTTAATGTTTTATCATCTAGTATGTTGCTTTTTGGCAGGTACTCTATTTTATGTTAAAGGACCTCAGAAAATCATGATCTTTTAAATTTCGAAGGGAATTTAGAAGTAACTTATTATAATAATCCTTACTAAACTTTACTACAATATTCTTTGACTGATCCTACACAAAGCATATCACTCAATTCTAACGATTTTAGTGTAAAATTTACCAGAAGCACAAAAGTCTGGCAAATGGTCATGTGGCATTTGCACATTCTATATTTCTTACTCTTTGTCAATTTTAGAGATCTCTCACTTCCCTCTCCATTTTTACCAGCCCCCATAAGAACAAAAAAGAAAAAAAAAAAGGCTTAAAGAAACCTTATATTACTTTTGAAACTTTGACAATCAAATTAAGCATTGTGAAGTGCATTGCTTCGTAGAGACAAATTGCTTCCAATTTTTGCCTCCTACTGACACTCAGATAAAGAATTATTCAGTCTCATTATGGTAGCACTTAGAGACAAAAATAAAAGATTTTTTCCATTATACAAGAAGCAACATCTGTTATTAATTTTGAAATCTTTTGGCAGTTGCTTGTTATTTTCAATGTTGATATAAGCCTGCCCGCATTTCTTTTCTTGAAAGTTTGAAATGAATTAAATAAAAGAATGATCAAATGTCACCCAGATTTTCACTTCACTTAGGTAATCCTAAATCACATGATGCTGAGACTTATTCTGATTTCTATAAATCTCCAGTTGCAAATGAAGATATATGCAATACATAAAACATTATGCACAGATGAGATTCCAAAATTAAGTAATGCTATGAAATTCATATACTAATAAGAAAAATAATTCCATATACTATAAATAATGTTGTCAAAGAAAGTAACTGCTTAATCTTTCACTTTAACCAACAAGGAAAAAAGATGATAATTTGACTGAACACAAAACACAAGTTAAAGAGGAGAAATACAGTTTACATAATTAAAGAATGTTGAAAAGGTGAATAATTACTTGAAAAGGAAAGGACCAAAAACAAATGTCATTTCATTCCTATTCAACTCATGAACACAAATAAAATTTTTAAAAAATCAATTGAATGTTTTTGTGAAGATGTAATTTTGAAATTTAATACTGATAAAAATAGGTAAATTGTTTAAAACCTCAAAATACATAAAAATCAAGAAAATATAAATATCTTAAGGTCTTAATAACTAGGATTGCAAAGGACTGGCCATTTAGGAGACTTAAAAAGGAAATAAGAATAAAAGAATTTAGAAAATGTTTCTAATTTGAATGAAAGAAAGGCACAAAATTTTAAAATAAAGGCAAATAAATATACTTTTATCTTTGTATCACTGGAGTCTAACATATTTCTTAACAGATAGTAATTGCTTAATAAATGTTTCTTTATTTGAATAGAATAACTGGAAAACATGAGAATCTATTGGTAGTCACTCAGAAAAATATGAGATACTGAGAAGAAATCAAAAATGTTTTGGAAAGACTAAAATATAACTGAACAAATTAATTTATTTGAATGCTGGAATGCCAAGTTATGCACATAAGACGGAGGTAAGAATATAATTTCTGTCTCTCTCCTCTGATGCCCATAGAAATCCTGCATTGCTCTCATGGATCTTAAAATACCAAAAATTTGAATATGTGCTCTAATTTCTTCTTTACATCTATAAGCCCCTTTGGGGGAGGAATTGTATGTACTCATTGAAGCATACACTTAGCATTAGAAAGAATATTAAAAGTTGTTTAGTCCAATCTTTTCCTTTTAAAAATAAAAAAATGGGGGACTTGAAAGGATACATGATTTATCTGAGTAATTTTTTGTATCATCCATAGTGCCTAACATTGTCCCTCTGACATACTGGCCAATAAATATATGTTAAATGAATGTTGAATAAGTGGTTGTATTGGTTGATTCTAGATGAATGACTTATTTTATATTTTTCAATCCCTAAACTCCTAACTGTAATACAGCAATAAGTTCAGTTTTCAGAGCGATGAGCACTATGCAATTGTTCTGATAAGCATAGATTTTTTTTTTCTCAAAAAATTCCTAAAGATTCTTCAGGGAGCTACTGGGTTTCATAAAACAAAGTATGGAAAATGTTCCTAGAATAAATACATAATTCAAGTTCTATTTTGTATTTTAGGGAATAGAAAGTCACTCTTATAAACAGGAAGATCAGGGTTCAAATTCTGCTTTTTACACATACTGGCAGTGTGACACTGTACAAAGCTCTTCATCTTTCAGTATTCCTAGATAACTCACTAAAACTATAAGTTTCAGGGAAAGTGTTAACCTGCATTGGGAAAGGCAGTTTTGTTAACTAAAAGTTCCAGATTCAGTTTGGAAAAGTACCTTGCTAGTGATATACAACTGACTGATGATCATACCTAAATTATTTTATCAGCATTGCATCAGCTTAAAGAATACATGCTAAGACTAAAAGCAACTTATTTATTTTTATCATTAACCTTCATCAAGGAAAATAGAAATGTATTCTTCATCCTACAGAACACAGAATAGGATGGTACTCATCATACTTAAGAAAGCCAAAAGGAATTCAAAATGACAACCAGGTTGGAGTTAAGTCCACACAGTGAAATTATCTATCAATAGATGAATAAAACAATAATGGAAAAATCAACTATATCAACCACAACAAAAAGATGTCCCAAGATACAAAGACAGCAAGGAAAAAAAAATGAAAATTAAGCTGAATGTGAATCAGCAATAGAATGCTGTTATATAAAAATGGACATGAAATGGGGATATTTAAACTGGATTATGCCATGCAAGAGTCTGGAAATAATCCTTCTATATTTGGCCTTCACTGATGCTATCTTCAGTACTAAAACACAGTGGCCAGTTCTGCTTTGCATATTTTTAAAGGATTTTGAGAACAAAAAGATAGTACATAAAAGAAGAATATAAATTATATTTTTACAAGGGAAAATTTTAAAAAATGAAATTATTTATCCTGGAGAAAATAAAACTACCATAGTGATTATCAAAAGAAGAATGTCCATGTCTTGCTCTCTGACTCAATAAAGTCAGAAATGGGCTAAAAGGGCACCAAAAGAAAATGTGGTTAAATATAATCAATTAAGTAATTACTTATCAAGCTCTAAATCATAAGCCCAGTGCTGTTTTGGATCATTCCAATTCAAGGAATGAAACAATCCTTACTCACAAGAAGTATACATTCTAATGAGGGAGGACAAATTAATGCCATATAAATATAAAGTGGATAAATGAAAATATTTTGAATAAGTTAGGTTTAAGATGTCCCAAGGATATCAAGTTTGTCTCAGTAGACAATGTTGATATGGGACTGAATCTCAGAAAAAAGAGTGGGACCAAGACATAGATCTAGAAATTATGTGCATAAAAAGGACAGTTAAACACATAGGAGCTAATGGTTACTGAGCGAATAAAGGGAGAAGAGAAGGCCTCAGCCAAAAACTTGGGGAATTTTCATAAGTAGGAAAAATGGTACCATGGGCAGCAAAGGAATCTGGGAATAGGTCAGATAAGTAAGTAGAGAATCAGGAGGCAATAGTCAAAAAATAAAGAGAATGGAAGTATCCAGGATGCTGGGGTGGTCAATAGAATCAAATACAGGAAACAAGTTTAGAGGAATGATGATTGAAGAACTGAACTATAGGTATGATGAACTCTGAAACATACCAATAAGTTTGGCTATGAAATCACATCCTTTGTAACTATATTAAAGTAGGATATCTGCCCTTCCAGGGTCACAAGAACTCAAGACTATTTAATCACTTAATTAAAACCGGTCTCTCCAAAATTACCAATTATCTTTTGATTATCAAATTTAATAGCCTCTTCTCAATTTTTTTCTCAATTTTCTTGCCTCCCTGGAATACTTGATCTTGTCACTCATCTTTTTGGCGTTCTATCCTAAGGTTTTGTGACAATGTTCTTTCTGATTCTTTTATTACCCTAGTATCTCCTCAATATCCTCTGCTGGATCTTATTCCAGATCATGTCACTAAATGTGGATGTCCCCTAAAGCTCTGCCCTGGGCCCTTTTCTCTCTTCCTATATATTAATTTATCCTCTTTATTCAAATGATTCCCACATCTATATATCCAGCTCTGATCCCTTTCCTGAGCTCCAATCTCATAGCACCAATTGCCTTTCTTACATTTTAATTGGATTTTCATCAATATTTCCAACTCAATATATCTGAAAGAAAACTCATTACCTTTCCCTCAAACTCTCTCCTCTTCCTCTTTTCCCTATTATGTTTAAAGGCATCACTGTTTTTCCAAATACCTAGGCTAACATCAATGTCATCCCTGAATCCTCCCTCTCACTCACTTCATATATTCAGTCTGTGAACCAATCTTATTTCTACCTTGACATTTTTCATATACAAATCCTTCTCTTTAACACAGCCACTGTTTATGAGATTTTCCTTCATTTACACTGTCTATACCTTGAATGTACCTATTAATTTGTATGTTGTCCCCTTTAAAATTTGAGCTTCTAGAAAATAGAGAGATTTTTGTTCTTTTTACATTGCCTGTGCCCTTTCACAAGGTACCTAGTTCTTCATAAATATCTGTCGACTTACTGTTCTTGACAGATCACCTGAGAAATCCATGTCATATTTGTCATCTTAATGAAAAGTGGGGATATAGGCAATTTCAGTATTGTTAACATGGACATTTCTTTCTCCATAGGGAAGGGTTACTTTACTTGGTTTTCTTTCCAAAGTAAAATTACAGTGTAGTTGGTTGCACAGGTAGGAGATCATGAGAATACTGTAAGGGAATAACTGGAAGATTCAGGTAAAAGAAGACAAAGACCATGGAATCATAGATCTAGATGTGAAAGAAAACTCAGAGCCCATCTATTCCAATTACCTCATTTTACAGAGTAGGAAATTGAGTTTGAGACATGTTGAATGACTTTCCCTAAGTCATATATGAAATAAAAGTCAGAGATGAGTTGTGCATCACAAAGTCCTCTGACTCCAAGATTGGGGCTCTTTTCACTATACCATACTGCCTTTAAGGAAATCCTTTTTGCATTTCTTAAGAATGAGGCTAAGGAATTCAGAAATTGTCAAGGTCAGAATAGTGCGATGAAAAATATTTGAATTGTTTTTGTGTTTACATAATGGCAATTTGTAGATGATTTAGTTGCATACAGAAAATAAAATTTACCTGCTCTGACTACTTGGAAAGGTTGTTGTAAGTATTAAATGAGAAAATCCACATAAAAGAGCTTTGAAAATCACAAAACATCATGGAAATACCAAATATAATTTAGAAATGTATTATTATCATTATTACATTATAACCTTTATTACATTATAACCTTTAACTTTTCTCTAATTCACATGTATACATTTTATTATATTCTCTGCAACAAATGACCAAGTCTACAAAAAAAATTAGCCAAATTTTTTTTCATTAATTTTATGTGGTAAGAAGTAAAGGTATTAGTTCCAGAAGAAATCTAAGGGATGGGTGAGTCTTTGAGAAAGCATGCTATTAACTTGCCTCATCCTCCATATAGCTTTACATTTAAACTTTCCCAGATAAAAAAGAATCTGATTTTTCTGTTCTTTTTATAGACCAATGAGAGAATTTAGGCTTTTGGAAGCACTGCCACTGTTTAAGTAAATGAAACTATTCTGTGCTCTAATCGTGAGTTGATACAGATGCTGCTCTTAACGTGTTCCTTTAACTATAGTATCATTTTAAAATTTAAAAACACCATTAAACTGTCATTAAAATAAGTTTACAGAAGTGCACAGTTATGTTAAAGAAGTAAATGGTCAATTACTTAAAACAAAAACTAAATGAAGTCAAAGAAACTTCCCTTGACTTTAAACATTACAACATACATATTTTAACAATCAACACTTTCATATGACTTGAAATGTTTTTCATCAAAGCAGTTTGAACACCTATAATTTTAAAATATACTTTATTTGCATTGTAAGTTTTAAAAATTAAGAGAATTCTGACTAGAAATAGTTAATCAATCCACAAATCAAAGTATGAAATTTATGTATATAATCAGTGAATAACTAACCATGGGAACCCAGATGATAAAAATACAGAACTTACCTTTTTCACTTACACTCTCACTCTCAATCTCAACATCATCACAGCTTGTGTATTCTGGTGTAGAAGCCAATTCCTCTTCTGAGCTACTCAAGGAAACCTGACGCATTTTACCTCCTTTCTTTGTTTTATGAGGCTTTGGTGGTGGAGGTCTTACTGACTCAGACTGATCTGAGCTAAGGGAATCATTCCTTAACATGGTTTCCATTTTTTCACGTTTTGTTTTCCGGACAGCAGAACTGGGATCTAAGTGGTGTGGTTTCCTTAATGAGTCAGTACGCCTCATATCAGGCCTATCAATAGGGATTGGACTCCTCCGAGGGGTAGGAGGGCTATGATTTGTGGTCCTCTGACGATTAGAACTGGGTCCCTGAGCTTCTCGAGTTCTTTCCATTGAATAAGAGCGCTGGTTTTCCATCACAGCCCTGCGCTCTGAGGTGGACCTTTGTCTTGATTGCCGCTCCATTCTTAGCATAGGAATCCTAGAATCTTCAAGCTCTGTATTGGCCAATGAAACATCACTATGCCTTCGCTCATGTCGTGCTCGGGACACTTCAGCATGGATACGCATTTGTTCTTCGTAAGGCTGTGGCTTTACTGGATAACGAGCCAAATTAGGGTCACTTCGGTAGCGTGCTTGGTATTCCTCCTCTCTCCTTTGCCTTTCATATTCATCCCTATTCTCCACATCCTCATCATCTATATACTCTTGGGAACGTCTACGACTCCTCC
Source organism: Sarcophilus harrisii (assembly GCF_902635505.1). Classification (NCBI taxonomy): domain Eukaryota; kingdom Metazoa; phylum Chordata; class Mammalia; order Dasyuromorphia; family Dasyuridae; genus Sarcophilus; species Sarcophilus harrisii. The sequence goes on along the minus strand of NC_045426.1, from coordinate 586,052,352 downwards.
TGTTGGAGTCTCTATAATCTATATGTTCAGGTTCTTCAAACAATTGAGGTCCATGATGAGATCTCCTTTCATCATAATCTGAAGGAGATCTAGGCATTGCACTGTCTGATGTAGCATACTGAGTATATTCTTCTCTCTCTTCCTGTTGATCGTATCTTCTATTCTGTTCCCTGGATATTGATGGGCTCCTTTTCCTAGAGAGTCAAAGAAAATAGAAGATAAGAAGAGTGATGGTAACATTTTTTTATGTTGTGGTGACTCATAGAGTAGATGTAATATTAAACATCAATTATATATCAATTCAAAAGGCGTTATGCTATATTTTCTAATTAAAATACACATTAATATGGAAATATATTTTCCATGATTTCATACACATATCCTATGTTAAATTTACTCTCCGGGATTGGGGTGGGGGGGGAACGGGGATGAGGGAGAGGAAGTAAAAGAATTTGGAACTCATATTTTTTTTAAAAAAAATGAATATTGAAATTATTTTTTATATGTAATTGGGGGAAATATTATTTAAAATAATCACATAATAGAAATGTTATAAATATTAATTTTATTTAGCTAAAATACTTCTATAACAATTATTGAACAATTTTCTGTTATGTAGTGATTATAGTAATGCCATTAATTCTATCATGATAAAGAACTCCATTGGCCAACTGCTTCCACATTTCTATCTACACTGTAGTTGAATCTTCTGTAATGGATTGTGTCTCCCTAGTAAAATGTAAGCTATTCCAGAGGAAGTATATCTTGATTTTCTAATTGTATCCCTGTCATTTAGTACAGCGTTTTACACACAACAAGCAATTAATAAATGTTTTTTCATTCATTAATTTATGAGCTTCCTTCTATAAATTCCTATTAAATAATTTGGAAACACTTGATTAAGGCCTATCTTGTATAAATATTTAATTCTGGCCTTTTGTTAGAGCTATGTGACCCTGGGCACATTGATAAACCTCTCTGTGTTTCCCAGATATCTGTATAAGTCTATAGGGAGAGTAATTGTTAATGAATTGTAGTAGTTCAAAGAGTTTCTTTACTAAGAATTTCTATAACATTGAAATTACAAAATAAAACCAAAATCTTACATAACAGTAAATTATCAAGTTCTGGAAAGCAAAATTTTTAGTTTTGACTTCTTTACTCAAGTGATATAGCAAATCATATCTGCTGAACACTTAATAAATGCTAGTTGTTAACCTATTCAAAGTCATAAATGAGAATATGACTTTTTAAAAATAACATTATATGACTTTATATTGTATTTCTGGGTATTATTCCGTTATTTCATGTATAAAACTGCACATATTGTTTTTCCTTTATAAAACTGCTCTTGTTTATAACCTCTCTATTTCTAACAGTGGCACCAACATTCATTGCTAATGTCAGAAACTTTGGACTTATCGTTAATGCTCCTATTTCCCTGCACATCTCAAATTGAAGTCATTTACCAAGTTCTATCAATTCTATTTTGGCAGCATGTCTCCCATCTGTTCTCTCTTTTCTAGTCCCACTACCACAACCCAAATATAAGCTCTCATTGTCACCCAGGCTCTCCATTCATTTCATCTTTCATATTGCTGCCAGACTTAACTTCCATATATGTAGATCTGATCCTGTCACTCATCTGCCTAAAATATCCAAATGGTTCTCTGTTGCCCAATAAGTAGAATTTAAACTTCTTTGTCTGGAACCCAAGGCTATTCAAAACGTGGCATTTTCCCATCTTCCCAGACTTTTCTTATAATACTTTCTTCTATATACTCCATGTTCTAGACCTACAGTTTTACTTTGTGCCTTTGTTAACATTCCCTTAATCTAATTTTCTCTATGCCTTTGTTCACATTGTTCAATTTTGTAAATTCCTATGAAGCTCCTACTACAGACAAGACACTGTACTAGGTCATGCAAAGACAAAAACAAAATAGTTCCAGATTTAGAGAGTTTACTTATCTCTGTCTATTCATGGAATATCCTTCCTCTCTTCTCAGTTAAATTCTTATATACTATTTTTTCAAGTCAAATATCCCCTTCTCCACAAAGTCTTTTCACATAATCTATTCTTAAAGTTAATCATTCCTTAAGATATCTTATGTATTAGTAAATGGAGTTCATCAGGAGTCCAATCTTTGAAGTGTTCTGTTTTGTTCAATATGTTTGAGAATTACATGGATGAAGGCACACATCAAATTTATCATTGTATATTATTGCCATTTGTATATGGCAATTAGACTATAAGCTCAATAAGAGAAGGTATTTTGATTTACCTAAAGTTTAACTGTTTTTTAGATTCTCTTCATCTGATACTTTGAATTTATTCATTTATTTAAAACAGATTTATCATGGGCTTATTATACATTTTAGACTAAATAACAGTTTGTTAAATTGAACTGAATTATATTTCTTTAAACTAAAATAAATTATCAAGATAAGAATCTACAGTTTTATACTTATTTTTATCCTTAATATTATAAGCAGTCTTCATAAAAAAGAAAAAAATGGAAAAAATAAAATTGTATTGACACTGTGGTTGCAGAAAATTTAGAGTAGAATGAGGTTTTTAGGCATTTTTCTACTTAAATATTTAAAAGGGTATGATTTTACTTTAGAATTTTTAAAATTGCATCTTCAGAGAAAACAATGTGTATTTTTGCTCTTTTAGGCACCAGATTTTCTTCCTATTCTTGGCACAATTAATCAGTAAACACTGATTAGACACTTACCACATGCTAGGCACAGTAATGCATTGGTTATATGAAGACAAAAAAAATTCCATTATTCTTTTTCTCAATAAGCTTACATTCTATTGAATGAAATAGTACATACTATCTTAGTTCATAACCTATTATCCTTCACCTGGACTATTGAAAATCCTTCCTAATTAATGTCTTTGCTTTAAGCCTTTCCCTATTCTAACCAATTTTTCACCCAGCTACCAAAAATGCATTTGCAAATCTGATCACATCATTTCCCTACCCAATAAAAACTAGTCCTTAGTTTTTTTCCTCTAGGACAAATTATAATAAGCTTTTGTGACTTAGAAACCTGTTCATAATTTGGTACCAACCTTCCTTTCCAGTCTCATTAACTCATGCTCCCCTTCCCATACTCTTTAATCTCACCTAACTGGCCTCTCTTCTCAGTAGCTATGTGCCTTTCTTGTGCCTTTGTATTGAACTAGAATAGTAGCTGTGTGACTAGAGAACAGTTAGATGATAGAGATGCTGTCTTGGTAGAAACTATAAAATTAGGAAGAATAATGAGTTGAACATAACACAAGTTATGAGAAGAATAGTCTCTCAATAGAAATAAGGAAGCTTGGTAGAGAAGGGGATTTACAGGGGGAAATGAGTTCTGTTTTAGACATGCTAAATTTAAGATGTTTCCAGAACAACCAGTATGGAATATACAAATTAACTTAGTAATATGCGACTTGAGCTCCTAAAAGTGTTTGGGACTATTTTGGGACTCATTGGGAATATATATATATATATATATATATATATATATATATATATATATATACATGCACACATACACACATACATATTCATAAATCATATAGGAATCAGTTGCCTAGAAATGACAGTTAAACAAATAGTAACTGGGGTAGCCAAAAGATAGTGAAGAGAGAAAAGGGAAGCAGGTCTAGCATTGAGCCTTGGGATGCATTCATAGTGTGAGGGTGCGATATGGACAATGAGTCACCAGATGAGACTGAGAAACTGAAGCCAAAAGAAAATAAGGGGATCAAGGAGGAGGAGATAGTCTAGAGAGGGTGATCAACAGTGTCAAATGTGGCAGAGAGAACAAGGAGAATAAAGACTAAGTTTTGGCAATTAAGATAACTTTGGAGAGAATTTAATGCTGAAAACAGAAGTCTGAGGGCAAAGGCCTGGGAAGTCATTACAAATACAGGAAATAGGAGCTATTTGTGGATGGATTTCTTTTTTCTAGGAGTTTGGCTGAGAAAGGAATTAAAGATATAGAATGATAGCTTAAGGTGTTGGTAGAGTGTAGTGCAGAATTTTTAAAGAGGAAGGAGACTTGAGCATGTTTGTAGACAGCAGGGAATGAACAATTACAAAGAGGCTGAAGTTGATGATGTGGGGTGGGGCAGCAGTAGAAAGAGAAGAGGAAAGGAAAGAAGAATGATTGAAGTCCTTCAGATGACTGAAAAATAGTGGTCTTACTAGATCTGGTCAGAAAACTGAGCTTCAAGTCCTGGAGGTACCACTTAAGCAAGTAATTTAACCTGAATGATATTGTATAAAACAAAATGATGGAAAGATGTAATTTTCCTTTTGTCTTTATATATGCCTTGTCTAGAACAGTGAATTGTACATATGAAAAAGGAAATATTTATGATTTTGTCAGCTCAGGGAACCCCTGGTATAGGAAAACCCTTCATCCAGTTCATGACTCATTTATAAATCTAGACAAGGACAAGCATTTATTCAATACCCACCTTGTGCCAAACCTAGTGTTGTGCACTTTATGAATATAGTTTCACTAGATCCTCACAATAACCCCAGGATGTAAGTGCTATTATTATCCCCATTTTACAATTCAACAAAGGTGAAGTGATTTGCCTAGGCTTGCACAGCTAATAAATGTGTGAGGCTGGATTTGAACTTAGATCTTCCTGATTTCAGGACCAGTGTTCTATCCATTATGGGAGTATGTCCTCAAAGGGTCTGTGTTTCCCATCATCCTATCAACATTCTAATATTAATACTGGGACAGGAATGGCTGGCAGAATGTCTTCATCAGAGTCCAAAAACAGGCTGGACATGAGGGGATAAAACAAAATCAAAGTTCTAAAATAAACCCAGTAGAAAACTACAGCATGGGTAAGGGAAACTTCATGAGCACCTTCTCCACAACAAAAAGGAAAGGATTCTAATAACTACAAACTATGTACCATAGTTTTACCGACTTTTTTGTTCCATCAAGTATTCTGAGCCCATTTTCCCATGAACTTGGCAGTGGGAGAGTGTATCAAACTTTTGGTAGAATTCTCTATAACAATGTTTGTACATCATCATCTCAGTAAATACTCTACTCTAAAAGCTACTTAACTTTAACAAACTAATTATATCCACTAATATTAATGGTGAAGGGAAGCACACTGATGAAGATTTATGAACTATGTTGACTGCTAACCTCTCAGATCTAGCTATCCCTAGAGTCCTGAGAAATATAACTGTGCTTTGGAGGCATGAATTGTCATGTTTCAACACATTAGCATCATAATTACAAATGACATGTTTTGTTCCATAAAATGATGATTTTGTTGTTGTTTTTGTATTTATGATAAAACCAATTCCTTTATTTGCATTTCTGAGGAGTTTTCATGCTATTGAGAGAAAATAATATACCCACAATAAATATAAGATATAAATAAGATAATTTCAGCAGAGAGGACACTAAGAATTCAGGGGAATCATAGTTGCTACATATAGGAGGTGGCATTTTTGCAGGAATTTAGAGGTTCTGTAAAGCAGAAGAGAAGAATACACTCCAGGCATGAAGAATAGTTTATGTTAAAGGGCACAGAGAGGATCTTTCATATGGAGAAAAAGTCCAAGAGTTTGACTGGAATGTAGACTGAAGAGGAGTAATGTGCCATTAGCCTGTAAAGAGAGGTTGAAGTCAGGTAGTAGAGGGCTTTAAATGTCAAAGAGAGACATTTGCATTTTGCTCTAGAGGCAATAAGGAGAAACTGAAGCTTCTTGAGCAGGGGAGGAATAAGATCTGATCTGAATTTAAAGAATCTTTATTTGGTAATAAAAATTTGCTTGACTGAAATATGGTATAGCTCCTGCTCCCAAAGAGTCTGTAGTCTAGTAAGAGAAGCAGACATTTTCACAAGTATTTATAATTCAAAGTAAAATGTAATGAAAGGTCCAAATAAACTAAAAGAAGAGACTGTTTCTAGTGTAGAGTATCATTTCAATCCATTAAATTGAAACTTGAAGAATTTTGCAGTTTGAACAGAATATTTCTTTTTTCAGGAAAAAAAAACTTCTAAATTTAATTTTTCAATCTCAAAATAAGTTTTCTTTAGATCTAAAAATCATACCTAAAACATAGACATATTGCATAATGAGATCTACTTGCATCATATATATTGAACTCCATAACTTCATTGCCTTCTCCATTTTTTGATGTTATTATCATCAACAACTACAAATAATGGGACAAGTTTTTATCATTTTCATATCCAAACAATACTTTCTTTTTCTTCTTCCTACTATGCAAAAACCAACTTTATCTCCAACTTTGCTTCAATTTTGCCAACCTGAAACATATGTCAGACTGCTTTTCTTTATTCCCACATGTAATTCTTTCCCATTTGCTTTCTGTTCTATTCTATTTCATTTCTATTTTCTATTCTACCTCAACAACTTATTTGTCTCATTTTTACTTAACTCCTCACACTCTCATTTACAAAATGATCTTTTTCTTTCTGTTGGGTTTCTGTTTAGAAAATAACAAATCTTAACTGACAATCACTTTCTTGTTGCCACAGTATATAGTAAATGGAATATACTGTCCCTTTTATTCCCACATAAAATCATCCTCAGAAATCTGTCTCATTTTTTAATTTGATCGTTGCTCACAACTTTTACTTTGTATTCTCCAGCTGAACCATTCAAGATATTCTTAAGCATTCCTTATAAATGAATCATTCACTTCTGCAATCTTATTTTTATATTTCCTATTAGGCACTATGCTATGCCTATTACACTCCTGTAACTAATGTGTATGTAACAATTAATGATTTCCTTCAATTTCATATCAAAAAATTTTGTGAAATATCTTGGAGGACTCTTCCCAATAAACTTTTTTTTTCCAATTAAAAATTAAAAGCAATTACAACTCTAATAGTTAATCACTTAATAATTTATATACTTTGTAAATTATTTAAATTTAACTGATTTCCCTTTATTTTCATTTTAGAAATTAGTCAGTGCCACTTTTTATATTTTACCCAATTTCAAATAAGATCTTCATTTTCACATTCAGTATAAAATAATTTTGAAATCCTTTAAAATTTTATGTCAGTAATTTAGAAAAATTCACAAATATAGTAAAAGTACTTAAATTTTTCAGCTAAAAGAAACATAAGTGACTATATTATTTAACAAATTGAATATGTACTATTATAATGATACAATTGAGACAACATACATTAAAGAGTACTCTTTTTTAATATAATGAAGATTTTGAAAAATGGCCACCTTCAGAATAAGTGACAATATTCTGCTTTTTTTATGAAACATTTGTGTTCCCAAACTCACTTTTAAAAGTATACTCCCTATTAAAGAGCATTTCTTATAATCTCAATTAATTGGACCCGATTTAGACCTTTATAAAGGATAAAAAAATTAAGGAATAAAAACAATATTTGGAATAGTTAATCTAGGACAACAAATCAATATGAATAACATTGCATGTGTTATAAATCATTGATATTGTAAGAATTAAGATCATATTCCATTGTTATAATTTTACAACGTATGCATTTTAAAAATCCTACTTTGCAAGTAAATTCTAAAATGTGAAGTTGTCAAAGCATTCTGCACTAAGCATTTAACAGAAGTACAAGATCCTGCAAAACATAAAATAGAGAAGTCTCTTTAATAGCTACCAAAATCTTTAATTAAGCAAACTGATGGTATCCTTAGTCATCAAATATAGCTGAAAGAAATCTCACATTTCTTTTTTCGTAAGACAAATTTAGTTCATTTCTTTACTATTTTACCTTTTGATAAACCCGTGCACATCTGTCCAGCATGAAGGATCATATCCAGGAAAATACATCAATGCCTGTGCCCAGCAGTGCTTTCATTTAATCCTTCTAGCTTCAGTAAAATCATATGAACAGGACTTAATCAGGTGATGGAAAAGTCCCTACTTGCTTACAATCTTTTTATTTCCCCCAACAGACTATTTTTTAAAGTTTTGTATAAAATCAACACTAATTTCAGTATCTAGGTGTAATATCCAGAGATAGCTCAGTGGTTGAATTGTTTTATAGGAGTTACTCTTTAAAGCCATTACTATGTGCTGTATATAGTTAGAGGTCAATTAAGAATGTTCCCTATAAGGAGGATTATGGTACTTAGCTGATTAGTTCCTCACTAGCACTGAATACCAATCACGGAATGCAGCCAAGGCATTCTTTCCCCCATGCTTAAAACATCTCAGTATTTATATGCTAGACTAATATTATGTTATTTCTAAGATACATGTATTAATAGCACCATCATTGAAAAGCATATTGGTCAATCTTTAGTTACTAAAATATTGAAATGTTCTAAATTATATTATTATGAAAATAATTTTAATATGAAAGTTGCATAAATCTTTTCTCACTTATTAAATAATAAGGTTCTTAGTTTGATCTAAAAAAAAATTCCAAAAATATTGTAAAGTAGGATGCAACAGGTTCTACTGAAACTTGATAATATGTCCCATGAAACAATTTCATGAGAAAAAGCAGACTGATCCTTCTGAAGCCACTTTTTCCTTACCAAGGTCTTTACTGATTTTCCACTCCTTGGAACTAATGAAGAACTGGGAGGTTGTATTAAGATAAATTTCACATTTAATTATAACCCCATTGTTTAGTTCTATTTGCTTCCTCACAATACTAATCATATATTCCCAATTACATTAAAAAGTTCTTAAGGGTAGAAATGATTCTTCACATTTTGAATTTCCTCATTAACCTCCTTAATCACTCAAAAAAATAATAAACAGTTATTATGTACCATGCATTGTCATAAGCTCTTTGGAAGCAAAAAAAGAGTAGAAGAGAAAAAAACCTATCCTCTGCCCTCAAGAAGCCCAAATTCTAATGGAGGAAACAATAGGTAAATAACTCAGTATATACAGGGTATATACTTTACATATACAGTATATATATGGAGGGGAGAGGAGGGAAAGGAAAGGAAAGGGAGGAAAGAAGAGGAAAGGGAAGGGGAGACAAGGGGAGGAGAGGGAATATATATATATACAGTTCAACTTTAATTTCATGAATTTTATTCCTGAATTACCAACCAAATTTTGTAGGATGTCTCTACCTGGATGTCTAGCTATCTCAAAAATCAACATACACAAAATGGAATTCATTCCTTCCCCTCCATTTGTCCCTCTTCCAAAGTTCTTTATTCCTGGTGAAAGTACCATCATCTGTCTAGTCACAAATACACAATCTTATAGTCATCATTGAGTCTTTTCTCTCTTTTATCTCACATATTTGCTCACTTTTCAAGTTCTGTTAATTCTACCTCCATACTATCTCATACATCCATCCCTTTCCTTTTATTCACTATCCCAATTTAGGTCTTCATGACATCACATTGACTATTACTCTTAAGCAGTCCTTCTACATTCTTTTGTCTACAATCTATCTTCTGAACAATTGCCTAAATAGCTTTCAAGAGGCTTGCTTAGAAGCTTTATTGACTCTCTAACTGAAAACTCCTGAAACGGATCATGTTATTTATTCTTTTTTCACAGACTCTGAATTCCAGTCAAAATGACCTATGACTGTTCCTTGGGCTTGACAGACTGCCACCTCTCTATGTGCTTTTGTTCTTAGGTTGATCCAATAACTGGTTCTCTCCATTCTTACTTCTTCCTTTTAGAATCCTTATTTTCCTTCAAGAATCCTCTTAAGTATTGAATCCTATGCAAAGCTTTTTTATGAATTTCTGCACTCCTCTATTCCCACCCTCAAGCTAATAATGCCTTTTCCTCTAAGTATTTCTTTAGCAGCATTTATGTTTCATCCCTACCATTCAGGAAAATGTAATCTCTAGGAGATCACTACTATTTTTTTCTTTATTTTTCTTTTTCTAACTCCCTATCACAGTACCTCATATAAGAGATTAATGCATATTTGTTTAATTGAATTTCTTTAAGGCATAACCTAGCTGACATGTACTGCATAGATTCTGCTTAATTCCCCTAAGTAAAAATTGTCTCTTTTGCCTAAAAGTTCCTTTTCCCTATCACATTCTATACTATCATGCTTATTTGTATTTAAAACATCACTGTAAGCCCCTGAGGTCAAGGAATGTCATTTTTCTTCTTTGTATTCCCAGAACATAGCACAGTTCCTAAAACACTACTTTCTAAATCATTGTTTGTTGAATTGAACTGAATTGATGCTTTGATCCCTCTTTTTACCATATAGCCATCCAACTAGTCAATAAATCCAGTCAATTTTTACCTAAAAGGGTCTTCCATTCTTTTGCCTCTCTGATTTTCCTGCTGCTGCCATAAACCTTGTTCTGCTTCAGTTACTTCTCAGTTAAAGTAGTCCCTCAATTATTCTCCCTTCCTTGCAACACCTTCCTTCTCCCCAAACCAATCTCTTATATACAGCACAAGATTTGTAGTTTCTGAGGGTCTTTGTATACTTGTGAAGACACTGGACTGAAAATCAAGAAGACTTGTAAATGCATCCTGCCTTAGGTTATTAATTTACCATGTGACCCTAGGCAAGTCATTTAACCTGTATTTTCCTTAACTGGAGAATGAACTAGCTGGCTTCTGTCACTTCCTGATATAAATCTATGACCCTATCTTTCTAAGTGGCCATTTTGATCTCAGCCTTCCTATACTGTGTATGTGTACAAATGGAAAGAATACTTGGTTTAGAGCCAATCTTGTTTCTGCCACTTAAATATATGACCAATTACAAACCATATAACTATCATTCCTCAGACTCAGTTTTCTTAGCTGTAAAATGGAGGGTTAAACTTGATGACTTTGTAGGTTCTTTCCTACAACAAATGTCTGATCATATGACCTCCAAATTATCTTTGTGGTAAGATTTTGTAAGAATATTTTAATATGGAAGAAAGTAGTTTGAGATATAACAAGGAAACAGCTGATATTTAGCCTTCCTATTGAAACTTGGCAAATGAAACTGTTTATATAGTAGGAGAGAAAAGGAAGCATCATATACCTCTTCTTTCAACTTTTTCTTGCTCCAAGAATGCGAGATTTTATTTTGTTTTGCTCCTTTTTTATCATTTCTTACTCAAGGAAAAAAGAATGGGATATTTTCATTTTAGTGAGAGACTGACTCATGGGCAGTGACAAGGAAAAAAACATTGGTTGCACAAGATTATTCTTTGAAGAGAATTTATCTTAACCAGAACAACAAAGTACTGTCACCACGGCCACACAGCAGGACAAGACAGCAGCTTTATTCTATAGATCTTTCTTTATGACAGGATTTGTCATAATAGGATATTACCTGTAGTGTTTATGTGTGAAAGAACTATCTTATAAACAGAATAGAGCTTTATGTGTTGTTATATGGCTGAAGAGAATGATAAAAATCCCTATCACATTGCCAGCTGACAACCACAGCCACAGAAATCATCTCATCTATTCAAATCCATTAAGAATGTTTTTTAACCTTTTAGTCAAAAGAACATTCCTTTTCAGGTAGATGTAGGACTGTGCAAGCTGTTCAGTTTTTATTCTCTATGCATATCAATTATTCACATGTTCACAGGATACTAAGTGAGAAACTGAGGCACTCAACCATACAGTCTTAGAAATTTTTTTTAAGGAGATAGGCAAATACTCTTATAAGATAAATAAAGGCACATACAGAATTTACTTATATGTTTAGGATTCTTTTGCAGTCTGAGAAGGGCACAGAGTGAGTTTGGGTTACTTAATGGGATATAAGTCTCAGACTCATATAGGAAGTTTTAATTTGGTGGTGATATGTCACCTAATTCATCATGGTGATATCTTTGCTCTTGGTGTTCTACTGTGTGTTATTTATGAAACCTGCCTTAGTTTGTTCATATAATTTTTATTTGCATTTGCAGGCTCACAGATAATAGAGTTGACAGTATAGTAAGGTATTGTTGTTCGATCATGTCTAACTCTTCATTACTTTATTTAGGGTTTCCTTGGCAAAGATACTAGAATGATTTGTCATTTCCTTCTCTAGTTCATTTTACAGATAAGAAAACTGTGGCAGATAGAGTTAAGTGACTTGCCCGGTGTCACATAGCTAGTGCCCAAGACTGGATTTGAACTTAGGTCTTTTTGACTGAAAATCTGGCATTCTATCCACTGTGCCACCTAGCTATTCTGTTGTAAAGTATAATAAAGTAGAAAGGGAAGTTTAACGATTCAATAGCAATTTTTGTTTAAGGAATTCATTTTTTTAAATGAAATACTTAAATTCTCCGGAAGCTAATTACAATATAAACTCTTACCTCCTCAGTATCTATCTACTGCCCTTGAGACCCCACCTCCCATTGAATGGAAAAAGCAGAGGGTGCACTTCCCAGCAGATCCTCCAAAAGGACAGAATGTCCTACAATTCTCATCAAGTAGCCACCAATTTTAGTGTGAGTTAATACAAAATAAGCTGTAATATGGGAAACTCTAACCCATTTTAAGATATGAAATACTGATACAATAATCAAAGAAAAAATTGGCTAGTGATGAAAAGTACTTAAAGACCTGAGCTAGAGTATAAGCAATTTATAAAATCATTAAATTTTAGAAGTCAGCTTGTCCAACATTTTTATTTTATACATGAGAAATAGGGGGCACAAAGATATCAAGTGGTATGTCTATAGTTAAAAGTCAGCTGTATGAAACTAAGTCCCAGTTTTCCTACTTTCTAGTGATTTTCTCAACTAAATCTGTCCAATTAATACATTGTCCAAGAAAGAAGGGATCGACCTGAAGAGCCAATGTAAATACTTTAATTATTTTTCCATACACATTCTTTGAGTGAAGAATATTTCACATGATCCTTGCTAGAGGACATTTTCCTCTCATCTACCTCCCTTTACTGAAACTCCATAGTCACCAAGTAATCTGACATTATTTTTTTTGCCCAATTACATTTTTCTCTTAGGAAGACTATTTGCCAACCAGGCAATATGCATATTCTAGTTCAATTAGGAATCATAATTTCTCAGGGCAAATTAATACATCAATATTCTTGTTTAATCATCTCATGCTTGCTTTTACCAGCCTAAACATTCCTAGGTAAACAAAAGAAATTATCTTTCTGACCTTGTAAATATGAGTAATGTACTTATTTTCCCCCCTATCCCCAGTTAAATTGATTATAGGAAACAGTCATAAACAGCCAGCTCTCTACTATTCATTAATTACAATTTTAAAGAGGGTTTCTTTAACCTGCTAATCACCTACTTGTAGAATAGGAGTTATGCCAATCAGGGGATATAATTACATCCAGGAGTCATAAGATAGAGACCTGGAAGAGACAGCAGAGATCATATAATCCAACCACCTCGTTTTACAGATAAGGAAATTAAGACCCAAAGAGGTTAACTGACCTGCCCAGGATCATACAAGCAGCAAGCTGCAAAAATGGGATTTTGATTCCAAATCCATTTTTTTTCCAGTATTCTGTTTCCCATCCCTTTGGTCTCCTGAACTTCATCTTGGGCTCCAGAAAATCATCCAAAATTACATTAGCTTATAAACTCTTACCTCCTCAGTATCTATCCACTGCCCTTGAGATCCCACCTCCCATTGATTGGAAAGAGCAGAGAGTGAACTTTACAGCAGATACTCCAAAAAAGAGATCAATCAGAGCAGCCATCTCATCACTTTCCACCTAGCGGCAATATTTCATCATGCCTGTACCAATAGCCTTTGATTCCCTCCCACCCCCACTTTTCATCCTCTATTCACATTTTTCCATCTCATTAGATTGTAACCTCCTTGAGGGTTGGGACTATCTTTTAGCCTTTCTTTGTATCACAGCACTTAGTACACTTCCTCATACCTAATGGTTGATTACTAAGTAATACAATGCTTGATTAGTAAGTATCTATCTCATAGGACTGTTAGGACAATCATATGAAACTGTATGCAAAGCAATCTGCAAACATTAAAAAGCTAAATGAAAATTAGAAATATCAAAGATTAGGCTAAGGTTGAGAAAATCATTATGTTGGTTATGGTGCCTGACCTGTATTTCCTCTCATGTTTACCAGCTATGTAGCATAGGAAAATCATTTAATCTCCCTGTGCTTTAGGCACAAATGAAATCACGGATTCTTTCTGCATTTGTGACAGAAACTACCATCTCATTTATTTACAGTGTATTTATTTTAATTATAAGCATTGTGCAAACTGAACACTGCAGTTGTATTGCAGCTTCTTCAAAAGAGCTAAAATTTACCATCAACTATTCAAGTGAGCTTTCTAAATTGTTTTGATTACTTAATAATATTGTTTCAAAACACAAATAAAAAATTCACTCATACTTATTTTGTAAGGGGGTGTTCTTATTTAATACATGGGAATTTACTCATGTAATTTCCATTAACAATAACTTCTAAACACAAATCTGAAGATTCAAGATAGGAAAATAACCCCCTTTACTCTACAAAAAGAGTAGTTAAAATCAGTCTTTTTGCAATTAAATTTTTTAAAATGTGGTGCTGAAGTATCAGAAAGAGAAATAATCCAACAAATAAACAACTCATTTCAAAAATTATGTAAAAGGAGTGCAAAGTTAAGAATAGAGATGAAAATCAACTGGCAAATATCCAAACTTAATTGGTCAGAAAGAGAAACCAAATGCCAGAATAAGGAAGATTGATTTCTTTTCATGGAAAGCATTTATGTAACCAGTTACTATGACTGCTAATGATTTGGGGCCATATAAAGTTGGTGTAGAATCACAAAAGTAGAAATAAGGTCAACTTAACTTGTCACATAATAAATTAAATTGTCACATAATAAATTCCTTTTTATTCCATCAAGACTACTGTCAATCCATTCCAAGTAAATGAGAAATCATGTTATTTTAATGACTTTTTTCAGTGATCCATCTTTGTTAACAACAACAACAATAATTAACATTGAGATTGAGACTTTCACAGAGTCACAAAGCTAGTAAGTATATAAGGCCAGATTTGAATTTACATTTTCCTGATTCCAAGCCCAATGGCTCTATCTACTGAGTTGAAAATTTGATCAGAAACTGCTACTGTCAGTACATTCTTTTTTACATGTATGCAAATAATGATATTCTTTTTTTCCTGGTCACAGAGTTCATATCTCGTTTGATAGAATACAAAGAAATCATACTAAGGGGCCAAGAGATTTAGAGATAAAAGAAACCACATTTACCTAGGAGATCAGGAAAGACTCCAAGGGGAAAGATGGCATCTGCACTCAATCTTAGAGAATAAAAACTTTAAAAACCTAAATTGTAAGAAGTAAAGAACCTGAGAGAAGACACTGCAGTGGCTTCCTGGTCTATCTTGTACACAAGAAGAATCTTCACTATCAAACAGCCTACATGTGACATTCAGCTTTTATTGGAAAATGTATTAATGTGAGGACTCTAATCCCTAAGGCAGCACATTCCACTTTTCATTTGCTCTAATTGCAAAGGGAGGCAATCATTCTAAGCATGGGGACTGGTAAATCCAAAGAACAAAAACAGACATGGTCAGGATAAGATTGAAAAATAGTAATAAAACAGCAGGATTGGCATGCATATAGTATGCAAGTGTAAGTATTACAAAATAGAATAAGAAAGGCAAGATGGAATAAAATTGTAGAAGCCTTGAATATTGGAATAATTATATTATATTTTACTATTTAGTGATAAAAGGAAGCCAAGTGGCATAATTTTTTTTTAAATACTATGTGTGTAATAAGATCTGATTTGTTCACTTTGTTAGCAATATGAAGAATGAATTAGAGAAAGAGGGACTGGCAGGAACATTAGTTAGAAAGTAATTTGAATAGAGAGAATAGCTTGATATATTAAGTAGAAAGAATACTAAAAGAGGTTAGAAAGAACTGAGTTCAAATTCTACTTCTGGTATTTAACAACTATATGACCTTGGACAAGTCAATCTCTCAAATATTCAGATAACTCATCTATAAAATGAGAATAATAGCTACACTATCTACTCCACAGGTACATGACATATATATATATATATAATATTTTATATACTTTTAGTATTATATAAATATCTATTATTGTTATTATAATCCAGAAAAGAGAAAAAGCTAATAGACATGTTAATAGAAAAGTTTATGAGAGCTTTCAAAGGTAGAATCAACAGGATTTGGCATATAAGGGAGTGAGGGAAGATGGAACAGTAGGAGAATATGCCAATATTTCAGGTCTAGGTGACTGAAAAAATGGTAGAGATATGAACATAAGTTAGAAGGGAATCAGCTATGAAAGAGAAATCAGTTAGGAATATATAGTTCTTACTTCCTGAAACATCATGCCTCTCCAGGATAAGCTGATCACCTGAAATCTCATCATCCTGCTGATTAATTCAGTTTTTTGATACTTATCACCTTCTCACTTTGCTTAGTTGCCTTTCTCCTCTGATTAGAGGACTGGAATATAGAGCAATAAATGCTTTCTAAAGTCAAGTTTCTTATAGACAGCTTAGAACTTCCATTAGCAAGTTTCCACTACAGGAATATAATGTCCCAATGTCTGGGTGTTCCCTCCTCCCCACTTTTCACCTTCATTTTGTATGTCATTTCCTATCATTGGATTGTAAGCACCTTGAAGGCATGATGTCTTTCTTTTCTTCTTCTCTCCTTTCCTCCCTTCTCTCTTTCTCTCCCTCCCTCCCTCTTTCCCTCTCTCTCCCTGACTCTCTTCCTCCCTGTCTGTGTCTGAGTCTCTGTCTCTCTGTCTCTGTTTCTCTGTCTCTTTGTCTGTTTCTCTGTCTCTCTGTCTGTCTCTCTCTGTCTGTCTCTGTCTCTCTCTCTGTCTCTCTCTCTCTTTATGTTTTATATCCCCAGAAATAACTTAGCACAATGCTTGGCACATGAGAAGTTATGAATAAATGAGTATTGAATTGAATATAGATTTTGAGATGCTGGCAGGATGTTAAGATTTTGTGCTATTTTATTAGTAACTGGAAATGCCAGCTAGAACTAAGGGGTAAGAAAAGGGATAAATATAGATCTAGAAGTGGCAGAATAGTATAGTTAAAATAACACTGTAATTCTGAGTTTGAATTCCAATTTTGACAACTGTTATCTATGTGGCTAGATGCTACTTAATCTTGTTGAGCCTCATCAGTAAAACTGAGATAACAATACTCATACTACCTAACTCAGAGACTTGTTTTGAGAAAAGTACTGATAAGAATTTAAAGTTAAATAAAAACAGTGTTGTTGTGGTTATTATATCTACTTCATAAAACTAATAAATGAAAATAAATAAATGTAAGTTAACAAATCCCCAATGAAAACATAGGAAAAAGATAACAGAAGCTTGAGGATGCATATTTTTAGAGAAGTGAAGGAAGAAAAGGAGCAAGCAAAGAATTATGAGAATGAAGAGAACTCAGTGGCACAAAAATTAAGGAAAGAAAAATATTAAGAATGATCATGTGATGAACAAAATCAAATACTGAGATAGCAAGAACAATGAGAATTGAATGAAAAACCACCTAGGATTTGGCAATAAGTTGTTTATCAGAAAGAATTGTTTCAGAGAGGAAAGGAAGAAAGGAAGGGAAAAGGAGAAGGAAAAGAAAAGGAGACAAAGAGGGGAAGGCAAGAGAGAGAGTGGGAGCAAGAGACAGCAATGCAAGGGTTAAGGGAAGTAAAAAAGAGAAGGGAGGGAGAGAGAGAGCAATGATAGGGATAAAGGAAGGGAAAGAAAAAAAAAAGTAGAAGAGACTTAGACATGTTTATAGTTAGAAGAAAAGAGGTCAGTAGATAGAAAGAGATTAAAGTTAGCAGATTTTGAATTTTGATTGACATCTTACTTTCTAGCTACTTTGAAAAGTGGCATGATAATTTGTTCCTGCTTCCTATCCCCTCTATTCTCCTTTAGAACAATAGGTCTTGAAATAGGGGGAAATGATGAGTCATGTGACTAGATTGAAGAGGTGGTTTCCTCTTGCTGTTAGATATGGCCTAATGCTTAAAATGCATTACTGCTTCAGTATTTTCTAGCTATTTGGAAGACAGGGATGTAATAATGTGAGGTCCTCCTCTACCACTACCATTTCTCTTTATGTACTCAACTCCAAAAAGAATAATGAGGATAAAAGGGGAAGAGCAAGAATAGGTCATAATGCATGGATTGAGAATGTGGCTTTTTGTTACTAGCCAAATATACTGGAAGTAGTAAGAAAGATCTGAGTCAAAAACAAAGATATTCAGCTTTCTTCGGGGTGGGGGGGGGCGAGATTTTTTCTTTCAGGAGGTTGGAAATCAATCTTTTTTTTTTTTTTCAGTCTTTTCTTAGAATCATTTCAAAGTTCTCACTGTCCTTGTTTCTCTTATTCTGTACCAGAACTATCTCTTGCACATTTTTTTTTAATTTGGAAGACAAAGCTGTGCTTAAGCCACATACTCGTAGGTCACTACTTTCCCCCTTCCTTATCACTTCTTGATTTGGAGTTAGTAGAGGAAGTGACCCCATTTAAACTAAAGAAGTCCAACAGGGACACAAGGAGAATTAATCTTATTTCATTCTATTTCTAATAATGCTTATATATTTTTTTACAGTTAGTGTTAAGATTTATATTCTCAATTTATAGATATTAGTTTTATAGACTGCAAAATTTCTGCAAAAGCCCATATGTCTGAGATTCTTGATAAAATAGTAGTCTTTTACTTGAGAAAAGTCACTTCTACTTTATTGAGTAAGATTCAGACAATGCAAGTGTCCAAAAGCAAAATGATTCCTAGAATTCCTGCCATGGAAGAAGATTCAAGTGAGTCTCAAACCCTTTCCTGGAGTGGCACCAATAATTAGTATTCCAGATCATATCAGTGTAGAATACAAAAAACCATGGGTAATACAGATGATGGTTGATGGGAAAAAAAATAATGTAGGAGAGGGGAAGGGCTGGAATCAATTGAACATGTGAGGTCAATCCTAGTGAGAAGGAAGAATATTGGCGACAATAGGGAATGAGCAAAAAAAATGGATAAAGCTATAGGGATAGAAGAAAAGAGAAAAGCTAAAGAAAGAAGGAAAGGAAGAAAGTGTATGGCTTTAAAATATTACATCAGAAGACTATCATCTGTTTAGCATCAGGGGACTTGAGAAAATCAAAGGTCTAATAACTTTATTTGCTTTTACTTTCAAAGGTCTAATACAGATAAGTACATATATATATATATATGGCTAGTTAAAATCATTGCAATAAACTCCTAGTTTCCCATTGATTTATCTATGTAAAAATTATATGTGTGTGTGTGTGTGTGTGTGTGTGTGTGTGCCGTTTTCTGCCTACAGTTGCTCTATTTGCCAGATTGGGATTATGAACCTACCTTTGGATACCCTGTAACATTACATGGAAATAGAGGGCTATCTACCTCGACACTAGCGGCTGAAGATTGGAGCTGATCTGGTGACAGTTGCTGAAAAGGTTTGGAAGTAAAGGGTGTTCCTTCATAAACCCATTTAGAAGAGCCTATAAAAACTGGAAGCTGTCCACAGAATAATTCTTAGGGGAAGAATTCTCACCAAACCTGTTCCCCCAGAAATATGATGGAACATCTCCACAAGGGGCAGTGTAGGACATTATGCTGACATGCAGCCAAGAGTGATGGCTCTGTTCCCTTGGCAAATTTCCCAGCTTTATGAAATTTGGTCCTTTCCCATTAACTACTCTAATGACCTATTGATCCAGTGTGATTCTGATGCTGAGATAATTCATGTTCTCTCCTAAAATACAATCACATATTTCTTATGTCTTTCTGATATTGCTATAATCAATCAATAGCTATATTATATTAAGACAATGGAATCAAGTCATATTCCAAGTCTGCATCCCCTGTAAAATGTGCTAGGTATTCTGGTTTAGATATTTAAGAACATACATTGTAACCTGCATGTTTCTTTTCATTTTGGAATAGAAAACAGACTTAGGAAGGATCTTAAAAGCTATTTTATCCAATTACCTCATTTTAAAATTGATGAAGCTGAATTGTGACTTTAAATTTTTAGAATTCAATCTGTGTTGCTCTTTGATGATTCTAGTCGAGAAATAGTGCCTACCTTTTCTCTGATTTAATTGTTGTTGTTGTTGTTAAATCATATTAGTTCTATATGTATAAGATCATTTCTTCTTAGCTTCCTCTCTTCTAACTGAAGGAGTCCTCCAGAGCTCTCTGCTGTATACTATTCTTTTTTATTTTTAATAGCTTTTTATTTTTCAAAATACATGCAAACATAGCTTTTAACATCCATCCTAGCAAAACCTTGTGTTCCAAAATTTCCCTGTCTCTCCCTACTTCCCTGCTCCCAGCAAGTAATCAATATAAGTTGAATGTGTACAATTTTTAAAACATATTTCAACATTTATCATGCTGCACAAGAAAAAAATCATCTTAAAGGGAAAAATAAGAAAGAAAAAACAAGCAAATGACAAAAAATATGTGAAAATAGTATGACGTGATGCATATTCAGTCTTTATAGTCCTTTCTCTGGATGCAGATGGCTATTTCCATCACATGTCTAGTGAAATGCCTTGAATCAACTCTGTTGAAAAGAGCCAAGCCCATCACAGTTGATCATCACATAATCTTGTTGCTGTGTACAATGTTCTCTTTTTCTAATCACTTCACTTAGCACCTGTTCATGTAAGTCTCCCAGGCCTTTCTGAAATCATACTGCTGATCATTTCTTATAGAACAATAATATTACATAACATTCATATACCATAACTTATTCAGCCATTCTCCAATTGATGGGCATGTACTCAATTTCCATTTACTTGCCACTACAAAAAGGGATGCTATAAACATTTTTGCACGTGTGGGCTCTTTTCCCTTTTTATGATCTTCTTTATGAAGATGCAGTAGAGACACTGCCAGATCAAAAGGTATGCACAGTTTTATAGCCTTTTGGGCATAGTTCCAAATTGCTCTCCAGAATGGCTGAATCAGTTCACAACTTCACCAATAATATATTAATGTCTGAGTTTTCCCACATCCTCTTCAACATTTATTGTTTTCTTTTCTTGTCATCTTAGCCAATCTGAGATGTATGAAGTATTACCTCAGAATTGTCTTAATTGGCATTTCTCCAATCAATAGTGATTTTCAGCATTTTTTTCCATATGACTAGAAATGGCTTTAATTTCTTCATCTGATAAGTATCATTCTTTGTATATTCTACTTTATTTGATGACCTCAACAACTCTCATGGATTGGATTACCATCTTTATGCTGACCTTTCAGATATTTCAAACTGACATCTTTATTCAACCTAACAAAAACTCATAACTTTCCACTTAAACTTTCTCCTCTCTTACCTTCCCTATTAACAGAGAAGACAACATTATCCTTCCAGACTCTTCAGGTCACAGCCTAAGTGTCATCCTTGAATCCTCATTATCTCTCACCACCACCCCTATATCTTACCTGTTGCCAATCTCTTGAATAAGCCCCCTTTTCTCCTCTGATACTGTGAACAATCTAGTATTTATTACCTGATGCCTCGACTATCACAGAAGTTTGCTGATTTATCTATCTGTTTCTCTCTCTCTCTCTCTCTCTCTCTCTCTCTCTCTCTCTCTCACACACACACACACACACACACACACACACACACACACCTCCAATGGTTGCCTTTTTTGTTTGTTTTATTTCAGAATTTTTTGTCCCCAGAACTTAGTACAATGTGTAATACATAAGGAAATATTTTATAAATGCAATTGCCTGTCTGTCCACCTTATGTTGTTTTACTGAGATTCCATCCTCCATATTTATTTCAAAGGAAATTTTTCTACCCTGAGATATATTAGTAATCATTTTGCTGAGAGAAAGCATGATATAGTGGCTAGAGACCCAGCCTGCAGGCCAGTAGTATTTGGGTTCAAACCCTGCGTCATACTGAATGTGTGACATAGGTCAAATCCCTTAAACTTTCCTTGTTCTAAGCAATTCTCTTAGACTACAAATTTTAGACAAACTTACAGGCCAGCATTTATAAAGAGACGTTTCTCTCATAAGAGTTTTCCTCTGTTAGTAAAATCACAGGTCCATTTCCTATTGATCTTTCTATATGGCTTGCATAAAATAAACATATGTATTATGTATTATATATATATGAAAGTACTCACATATGTATGTAATTCATGCCTACATTTCCAATTGTATACTAGATATCTATACTTGGATAGCATACTGGCATCTCAAAATTCTGATTGGGTTATTAACTAAATAATATGTGTAGCATGCATATATACATATATATATATATACAATTATATATATAAGCTTATCTAGGTATGTATGTATATATATATTTTAAATTTTCAGAGCTAAATTTATCTTGTGGCAACTTAAAAATAACTAATAAAGCACTCAAAACATGAACAGTGCTCTGTAACTAGAAAAAAAAAAGTTCTTTTTTATAAAATTAAATACTTCACAACCATTTAAGCAGACCAGTGCTGTTAACGGTGCAAGAATTCCCAAAAGAACCATGCCAATATATAAGATAACAATTTATTCACATGCTTTTATTTTCTCTTACAGTGTCCTTTTAAAAATATAAATTTTAAAAATCACCCCATTTTTATTTTTTGTCTTGGTTTAATTTATATCATGTGTACAAAAGTCTTTATTCAGGTACTAGGGACATGCTTTATTATAGAGTCATTGCTAAGTAAAATGGGATCTTAATATTAATTTTATATATTATTAACCATGAAAATCAATAATTAAGTTGTTTCCTCTGATGAAATGGTAATGGTATCAAAATAGTTTACCTTTGCTTATTCCCTTCCAGAAAAAATATAAGGCAATAATCTATGTAAAAAATAGAGAGAATGCAAAATTTATAGCCCAAACTCAACAATACAGTTTTAATATATCCTATATAAGCAGATCAAAGAAGAGACTTACCTAATCACTTCCAAACCTACATTTAAGGCCTCATGAAGAAGTAAGAAGCAAAGCCAGGTAGAAACAGATGACTATGAATGCAAAATGAACTGTCAGGGGAAAGCATACGTAGGGTTCTCCAGGAATAACAACATTCCCTTCACTCCTAACCAAAATCCTAACCAAAAGTACTTTGGCTTTCAGTGGGGACACAAAACAGGTACCTGGGAACAATGTGTGGAAGATAATCCTTCCTTCTAGATAAGGAAGCCTCTGCAATAGGACTCCAAAGGGCATGGCTAGCAAGGGAAAGCTACTGACCTGTACTTGATAATCAAGTGCCTTGATAATGTCCTATGAGTACTGCTATGGGGGAAGAGAGGGGCCTGATAATGCTGTATTATTATCAATTAAATATTCAATTTAAAATTGTAAATGCCCTTACTAAGAAATGAACATTTGACCCAAATCAGTAGAGAATATATCTCATTGTTTTTCATAAATTTTGCAAGTAAAGGCTATAAATGTTAATTAAAGGCTCACTTTCTGTGAGCAGTATATGGTTATCCTATCTGTTCAGCCATTGTTTCACATAGAGGTAACTGACATCAATAGCACCATCTTTAAAGAAGGAGGATATAAAGAAAGAACATATGTATGTTTTCATGGTATATATATATATATATATATATATATATATATATATATATATATATATATATATATATATATATATACATATACATATATATATATATATGTTTATGTATATATTAAACACAAATACACAAAATAAAGCAATAAAAAATAAAATTACTTTATGAGGTTGTGGCATAGGTCTTCATACTAGAAAGTAGTTTTACCTAATATGTAGACATACTTTTGTAGTAAAAATGTTAAGATTTACATGTCTGTGTGTGTGTGTGTGTGTGTGTGTGTGTGTGTGTGTTCAACTCTAATCTGTCCCTGAGTTTCAGTTCGGCATCACTGAATAATTATTGAACATTTCAAGATGAATGTTTTAGTAACCTTAAACACAACAGATCCAAAACTAAATTCATTATCTTTTGCCCAAAGCCTTTCTCTCTTCCAAACATCCTGATTCTATCCAAGGGTAATACCATCTTTCTAAACTCACATGTTTATTTTCCTGAATCCTTCATCTTCCTTCACTATGCCTAACTAGTCATTTGCGAAATCTTAACACTTCTACCTCTAACTCTTCCCTCCACTCACACAGCTAACCATTATTTTAGGTCTACTTCATTTCTTTTTATTTAAACAACCTCCTAGTTGTTCTTTGTGTCTCAAGTTTCTCACCATACCAATTCATCCCAAATTGTGAAAAGCAATTTTCCTTAAACACAGATCTGACTATTTCATTTTCTATTCAATTAATTACAGTGGCTCCCTAGTGCTTTTAGGATAAAATATAAACTTTGCTTTTTTTGTTAAACGTTTAAACCCTTTACAATCTAATCCTAACTTGTATTTCCAGCCTCAATTAATATTACTCCCCATATCTCATATGCTGCTGGAATGCAACTTTCTTGTCCATCCTCAAAACTCAACATTTCCTATCTCCATGGCTCTGAATTAGCTAGTCATGTCCCATCCTTGCAATGTGCTCCATCCTCATCTGTGCCTTTAATGCAGATTGAGAAAGGAATAATGCAAGAAAATATATTGTCACATTATTTATTTAAATTACTGAATTTAGAAATCCAGCATTAAGGCTGCTGAGGGAAATATGAACACTTTCAAATATGCAGATGATATCACTCTGATGGCAGAAAGTGAAGAAGAATTAAGAAGGCTCTTGATGAGGATGAAAGAGAAGAATGCAAAAGCTGGTTTGAAGTTTAATGTTAAAAAAAAAATCTCTTACCTACTAGTTCCATTATTTCCCACCAAATAGAGGGAGAGGAAATGGAAACAATGTCAATGTTATATTCTTGGACTCAAAGATCATTATAGATGATGACTGTAGCCATGAAATTAAAAGACTCCTTGGAAAGAAAGTTATGACAAATTTGGACAGCATACTAAAAATCATATTTGCCAACAATGGTCCATATAGTCAAAGCTATGTTTTTTCCAGAAGTAATGAATGTCTATGAGAGTTGAATTATAAGGAAAGATGAACATCACTGAATTAACCCTTTCTAACTATGGTAATAGAGGAGACTTTTGAGAGTTTTGGGGATCAAATCAATTAATGCTAAAGGAATTTAATTCAGATCACTTATTGGAAATTCAAATAGTGAAGCTAAAGCTTAAATACATTATGGTCACATAAGACAGGACCCTTGGAAAAAGAATCTGATACTAGGAAAGATAAAGATAAAAGGAGGAAATGACAGGGCATAAGACAGATAGCATCAGGGAAGCAACAAACATGAGCTTAAGGAAACTTTGGGAAATAATAAAGGAATAAAAGGCCTGGGTTTGCTATGGTCCATAGGAATCACAAAGAACTTAATATGCCTGAATGAATGAACCACAAGAAAGAGAATATAAAAGAAAAAGATTAACAAAATGCAACTTAACATTACAGTGCATGATTTTTGACTTTGCTTTTAATGTTTGTATATGTACAAGGACATTTAAAACCTACTCAAATGCTTTTTTGTTACTTTTAATGAACTATTAAGTAATGAGTCAGAAATATTACACTGAATAGAAATAAATTCAAAAATGTATTTCAAGCCCTAGTATAAAGGCTACATATGTAGGCTACATACACAGGCAAAGGCTAACAAATATGTAAGTCATGTGGATTTGATCATAGAGGTAGAACTTCAGGGACCTTAGAGGCCATTGAGATCAACTCTTTTAAATCACAAATAAGAAAGCTGGGATCCAGAAAAGTTAACTGACTTGCTCAAAATCATGAGGATCATAAATGCCCAAAACAGTACCCTCCTACATCATTTACTCTGCCATGGATAGAAAGAAGACCTCTAATAAATGTCTGCCTTTCAAATTGAATTTAAATCTGAATGATAAAACTTCCCTCAAGCTTATAGAATGGTTGTTTTTAGGCTATTGCTTTCTTTAAGTTAATTATATTTGGAGTAACATTCTGGAGTTTACCTCTAATAGAGGCAAATAAGAATAAAAAAGATTTGAAGAAAAACAGCAACTGGTAAATAGTCTTACAATTCCATTTGACAATATTCTTGTGAATCATGATTAAATCTTAAAAATTTAAACAATGAAAAACCATCAGATCTATCAAGAAGCTTAACACTATTCTATTCCTAGAAGATAGCTATATTTTACTTAATGTCACTACACACAAATTTTTTTTTTAAATTCAAGGTGCATATGTGTATGTGTGTGTGTGTTGTATATATATATTATATATATATATATGTGTGTGTGTACATATGTGTGTATATGCATATATGTATATCTATGTAGATATATACATATAAAACATATATATACATGCACACATATGGTTTTTTCTTTTATTTTTAAATTTTTTTCTCTCATAAGTCAGGAAGGTTAGGTGACTCAGTAGATAAGAGTACTGGGCCAGGAGTCAGGAAATCTCTGAGCTCAAATCTGATTTCCTAGATGTATATCTTTGGACAAAATCACTTAACTCTGTGCATCTCAGTTTCCTCATCTAGAAAATGAGCTAGAGAAGGAAATGGCAAAACTGTTCAGTATCTTTGCCAAGAAAATCTTTGCAAATGGGATCACAAAGAGTTGAACACAAATGAAACGATTGAACAACTACTATAGCTCACAATCTGTAGGAATTCATAATTAGGTTATGCCAAATAAGCAATCCTAATATCATAGTTCTATAGCTAGAAAGGATCTCAAAGGCTTTTCATCTTATAGATGAGAATACTGTGGCTCAAAACATTAAGTAGTACCCTATTGTCACACAGCTCCTAAGAGTCATAGGTAGGACTTGAACTCGACTCCTGATAAATGAGTCAATTAATCTTCTCATTATACAGTCTACCTCCAGTCTGACTTACTCTCTCCACAAAAATGTCTTTACATTATATACCAGGCTCTTTATAAATAAGTAGAGTCTTTCTACCAGTATAATTTTGTAGTCCAAATTCTGTCCAAAATAGCACCTTCATGTGGTTTTCATAATTAGTAAGCAATGATACTCTCTGGAAGAATTTCTCTAGTGTGAGTGCTTAATCATTTCAGTCCATGAAGCCAGTGTGAATATTTAAGGAAGTGTGAACAAACTGTGTCATATATTTTAATACATGTGCATTTTAATGAGTGTGCAAAGATCAAAAGCATGAATCATCTATTTAACTTTTCTTTAAAAATTCATGTGGAAGAATGAAATCCACACAGACTATAAAATGGCAGTGAAAAAATGTTCCTTGAATTAAATGTTAGGAATTTCAGTGGATTTTTTAATTAGAATTTTCCCCTTTGAAGGACTGTATCTTTGATATTATAATGTAAGCAAATATGAGAAAATATTTGAAGATATAATTTATACAAAACTTTTCAAGAGCCTCTATTGCATACTTTTAAATATTTCAAATTCTTTTTTTCTTTCTCTTTCTCACTCTCTCTCTCCCTCTTCTTTTCTATTTTTTTTTTTTTTTTCTTGCTTCCTTCCTTGCTTGCTTCAATTACAGCCCCATTGGATTTCCATTGTTAAGGAAAGCACCAATGATAATTTCAGAACACATATAGAATTGTGTTGAATATGACAATAATGAAAAAACCCTAAGTTTTTTCAGCAAATATAAATACATAGACTCCACACAGATTTGGGTAAAGCATATTAAGAAATTTAGATAGATTCAAAGAAATTCCTAAGCCATCAGGATCATCTGCAAAATTTTATGGGAGAAAAAAATGGTTGAGTGATGTGGATTACTTGCCTTTTCTATCCCTTTAGGGAGATGCTGAAGAAATTTGGTTGGCCTTTACTAAGGAAATTTAGAATCCCATAATGCCTAAAATACATGCTAACATAGAATCTCCTTAATAACAAAGGACTAAGTTGATCAAAAGAAGAAAGTTGTAAAATCCATTTCCTAACTATTGATGGATAAAAGAATCATCTATTGAGGGCTGCATTTTAATAGACAAAATTTTCATGAAGGGGTAGAGGGAAATTGCTGAACTTTGAAATACTAAAATATCTACAATTAGAAGAAAATAAATTATTTTGGAACTAATTGATTGTATAAGGTTCTACCTATTAGATAACTATATTATGTCAGCTAGCAAATCCTTCTAGCTTACCTCCTAAACTTTCACTCACTTAATTTCAAAACCACTATCTGCCAAAATACAAATGATGTTCAGTCCTATCATTCTTAAAATGCCATCCTCTTTACTTTGCTAAATTGCAGTACATATATATATATATATATATATATATATACACACATACATATTATTATTATTATACTCTTATTTTTTACTGTTATTTTAATTTTTCTTTCACCTTTCTCTACTATTAAATTAAAACAACACTCTCCCAAGATCCATTTTCCAACTCCCACATATACTGGTCTTTTCTCAGTTCTCATTCCCTTTGACTTTTCTTTAGAATGTGCTAGTGTTTGGTACCTTCATGTGGTTTTAAATAAGAATGCTATTTTCTGGTTCTCTTAAGTGATGAAATTTTTACAAATTCCTTTACTGCTTCATAGTACTCCTCCTTAAGCCCACTCCTCTCTTCTATCTATATCTGATTATCTCTATCCATTCTTAGTTATCTTTTTCACTACTTGAGTTGTATTCAGTTATTCAGATATGTACAACTCTTTGTGGCCCCCATTTGGAATTTTCTTGATAAAGATACTGAAGTGGTTTGCCATTCTTTCTCCAGGTTATTTTACAGATGAGGAAAATGAGGCAAATAGGGGTAAGGGAGTTGTCTAAGATCATACAGCTACTAAGCTTCTGAGGCTGCATTTGAAGTCACATCCTCCTGGCTCCCAGGTTGGCATTTTATTCGCTGTGCCACCTAGCTATCCCAGAGTGTTGTGCTTAGATACCTCCTCATTTCTCATCTGGGTCCATTCATTGTGGACTTCTTTGGCTTATTCACCACATCCCCAATAAATTCATCATTGGGAAATCTTATTATCTTCAAAAATTCAATTAGTTTTGTTGCTCACACTTCATCAGTTTCCCCTGTCTCTCTGATTACAATGGAGCCATAAACCTCTCCATTTATGCAGAGGGAACAGGACTGATATCTCTCAGACATGTCCTCATTTTCCAATTAAGTGAACTCATTTTGGACTTTGCATTTTCCAGTGCCCCCGTATTGGGTATCTCCTCCACTCCTCTTTTCAGTTGACTTTTATGTATTGTGTTCACCCATTAAGTCTTAAGCTCCTGGAGGACAAGGACTGTCCTTTTTTATATTTTTATCCCCAATGCTTAACACAATGTTTGGAACATAGTAGGTGCTTAATGAGCATTTAATGGCCATTGACTAAAGTTTTATCTCTACTATGTGGATAAGGAGAGATCAAAGCTGGATGGAATTCACACTGCAGTAGGACTCAGAAATCAATGGATTTTTATTCCTTGCTCTGCCAGGAACTTTTGTTAATTTGCACAAGTCATTTCACCTTAGTCTTGAATTGCCTTATCTCTAAAGTGAAGTGATTGAACTAAATGATTTATAATGTTCATCTTCAAAGTATTATATTTGATTATTGTACACAGTGTCTCTTCAATCCTCAAAATAGAGATTGTTTAATTTTTTGTCCCTCTATCCCCAATGACTCTTTGAATATTATCTTAATTCTTGAGTTAATTAAAAATGTGGGATCCTTTCCTAGAAAATTACCAAAAGATTGACATACTCTTAGGGGAATCATATCAACTTCATATTCTCAGTATAAATAAAATTAGAAGCCTCCCCCAAAAAATGATATAGCTAAATGTAAAGATGGCTATAAGTTCTCCTTGGAAAAAGAAATGAAAAAGTTGATGCCATTGGTTTTATTGTGTATCTGAAGAAAAACAAGAAATGTCATTTTATAAAACAGCTGCTCATCCTGTATTGTCCATGATGTGTATTTGTTTTAGAAAAAAATGATTTAAGCATAAAAAAGGAAAGAAGCCAAAGATTTTAGGTTACAGAAGCCTCACACCTATAAACTATGTAATACTATGAACATATTCTTCAAGAATGGAATTGAGAAGTCATGGATATGGCAAGCACGAAAAATGCAATTAAATATATATTTAACTAGTCAGGAAATGACTAGTTGCCAGTGTGGAATTTACTTCCAAAGCAGCTGTTGTAGGTAGGGGGTATGAACTTGTTAGAGCAAAGATTGAAATCAATGCCAAATTAGAAGAAAGAATCAAAATAAAAAAGCAGACCATCCAATTAAAAGACCTCCTACCTGACTAATTTATACAAGTTTATGATTGTGAAAATTAGAAATGCCTTAAAAGAATAGGCATCAGCATAAACAACCATCACTTCCATTAAAAAAAATAGTGTAACCTATGTAAATCAAGTGCTGTTACAAGGACATCAAAAGATCTTGGAAACCACTCTTGCCAGAAAATGCTTGATCTCCTGTCCAAGTAAAGAAATACAGCAGCCAAGGGCAAAAATCATTTTGAATACAAACTCATTTGTAAAATCTTTCAAAGGACAGAGAAAGATTATGAGCAGTATCACCTCATAAAATAGTGAAAAGCAGTGGAGAAATAAAGTCTACCAAAAGCTTGGCAAGAGACCCAACTAAATCAGAGGATCTCAAGGGCATTTAAATATGAAACTGGAAGGATGAAACTGAACAAATGAAAAATGAGGCACATCTGTAAAGATTTCCATAACAAACTTTTTTATCCACCAATTACAATCAAATCTTAAAACTCCAATATACTACATGAAGAAGTAGAAATCATGCTAAAGAAACTGAAGCTACAACCAAAAAAGTACCAGTATTAAGCCAAATATTCACAGAAACTTTTTGCTAGCAGCCATTAAATCTCAAAATATAAGAAATAGAGACCTTATTTTTATAACTAAAAGACAATTCAGAGAACATTAATAACCCATAAGGTAAAATTTTTTGAAAATAAACTACAAGTTGCATTCTATTTGAAGGCAAACCTTTATATTCATATAATTTAGTGATAAATGCAAAAGTCAGAATGCAACTAAGCTTATTGTATGTTTGATAAATAAATATGTAAATGAAAATAAAACGTTTTCTTTTCAAGACTCTCCTCAAACACAATTTCTTCTTTGCCTATATTTAAATAATATAAGATTATAACCACAGAAATAATATTGTTTATTGACTTTCTGATTATTAATATAATATAAACCATGAACCAGGGAGATGGATGCTTGTAAAAATTACTCCCGCTGTATCTTTGGGTGTTCAATTTTTCTTAGATTATTCAGTCTTCTAGGTATTTCTGTTTATTGATAGCACTGTACTTGTTGCAATTTGCCTTAGAATACTGCTAAACAAGGTTCCAAATACCCCCAAAGGCTTAAGTATCCACAAATTGAAAAAAAAATGATGTTATGAGGTGGAGTAAGAGAGGAGTAAAATTTATGTATTTCATTTCTTTTTCTTGGTTGGGTCTGGTTGTAAAAGCAACAAAATCAAGATCTAACTCAGTAAAGAAAAATGAAAGATGGAACTAGGTGCCAAAAGTATATGAATCTCAGAAACAGAACTGAAACAGGAGTAGGGTCTACAAATAACAATGAAACGAGCTAAGGGCTAGTTTATACATAAATGCTACATAGATTTTTTCCTAACTATATCAATATAGGAAACCAAATCAATATGGGAAAACAGTAATAATGTTGATCTGTATTGTCGATTTTAAAACAGAAATATAATATATGCATATGTATTACAAATTCAAATTACATAAATTGAGTTCATAAGATCAAATCTTGACCCACACAATATAAAACTCTCAGAATGATTTTATATTACTTTTATTTGGTTGTAAATCATAAGTAATTTAAAATAATAAAATGGTAATATAATCCAGTAACATGAATAAAATTATTTAAAAAGAGAAACTAAATTATCTTCTTCCTCTGCTACTCATTTACCTAATTGAGAGAGAGATAGACAGATAGAAACAGAGAGAGAGAGAGAGAGAGAGAGAGAGAGACAGAGACAGAATCACCACACAAAGGACAAGAACATTAAAGATATGGAAGACATATGGAGCAATGTTATAGCAGCTCTGCTTAATTTCATTTTAAAATAGTTTAAAAAAAGAAAAAAAAAGTTTCTAAATTCTAACTGATGAAGCCAAGAACCTACCTAAATATCAGATATAATAACAATGAACTGTCCTTAAAAACTCAGAATCACTTCTTACTCTCTCCTGATCCTTTTACCTTTAGAATTGATAAAGCCTCTCATCTTTACTAAAATTAATCTCTCCACCTAGAATCTTGCTCTTTACTAAAATTAATCTCTTCACCTAGAATCTTGCTCTAATTCTTTCCTACTTCTTCTAGAACTGTACTCTGTCAGTCATTCCCTGTTTCTCATGTACCATTATCCATCGCTTCTTCACTGTTTTTTTTTCATTTGTCTACAAGTATTATCAAATTTCTTCCATAATTATAAAAAAATTTTTACTCCCCTATTCTCTCTAGCTGTCATTCCATTCTTGTCTTTCCTTTTGGTACTCCTCCTATTCCTACTCCTCCTCCTTCTTCTTTTTTTTTTGCTGAGGCAATTGGGGTTAAGTGACTTGCCCAGGGTCACACAGCTATGTCCATGGTCACACAGCTATGATGCTCAACTTCTTGAAAAGGTTGTCTATACTTTAAAAGTCTAAAGAACTGTGAACAACTCCATGAAGAACCACAATCCCATGGAACTTGTGATGAAACATATCATCTACCTCCTGAAAAAGAGGTGATGGACTGAAAATGAAGAGGGAAGCTTATATTTTGTATGTGGTCAATGTTGCAATTTATTTTGCTTAACTAAAAATCCGTAACAAATATTTTGGTGTGTTTTTGTTTTGTTTATTTTTCAATTGATATAGAAGAGTTGAGAGGAAAAAATAGATTTTTTTATGAATTAAAAAAATTAAATTAAAAATAAAAAGAGAAAATTCTATCTACAACTTATATATCATCATTTCTTTATTAGCTATACTTCTCTTTAGTGCCTTGCAAACTGCTTTTAGATTTCATGATTACATTGAAATTCCTCCCACAAACTAGAAATAGATACAAAACTTTATGAACTATCTTTGCCCTTTTACACCATCTTCCTATATTATTCTGTGAAACTCTTGTTATACACTATTTCTTTTTGTTCTAATTTTAGTTTGCATGTCAACAACTCATTCTTAAATGTACACAAAATATCAAATAATAAACCAGTGTATATGCTTTTGAAAATTTCTTTGCTTTGATTTTTATTACTTCCTTCATGTATATAACATAAAATAGTTTATATGACCACTTCAAAGAGATTCCCATTCATTCATGAATTAAACTAAATGGCTCCTGAGTTTCCTGCTGCTGCTAATCATCATCATCATCATCATCATCATCATCATCACTAGTATTTATATAGTGCTTTAAGATTAACAAAGCACTTTACATATATTAATGCATTTGATCATCCTCACAATAATCCTGTGAGGTAAATATTATTGTTATATTCATTATATATATATATATATATGGAAATTTTTTTGAGGTACAGAGAGATTAAATGACTTGTCCAGGATCATCTAACCAAAAAATATGTGAGACAGGATTTGAACTCAGGTCATCTTCTCCAAGTGCTATGTTCTATCACTATACCACTTACCTAGTGATAGATGTGAGTATGTGATTTGAGAGAGCAGAAAGAGTAAAATTTTTCTGAAAAATAAAATATTTGAAATATTATATTTAAAACATGTTATTTTAATGTACTTAAAAGACTTGTGCTTTTTTTCAATGTTACTTATCTCCTCCTTCAATACACACTTACTCTTCCCTACTCTCTTATCTACTTTGCATTTATTTTCTATATGATAGGGATGCTAATAATGAAATCAATATGTCACAATCTAAGAAATATACGTTTCTTTTAATACTCTTTGCCTTTTTCTTCTATCCTTATCATTATAAGATTTAGAGCTGGAAAGACCTTATATTGTATAATCCAAGGGTTCTCAATCCAGGATCTGTGACTTTAATATACATGGTGCCCCAAAAGTTTTAGGACAGTTTAAAGATATTAATTTTTAAAAGTATTCTAAGACTTTGGAGCCCCCTACATTTTGATATAATCGATCTTCTTTTAATCCTATGTATTTTGTTTTATACATTTAAAAACATTAGGTGGAAAACCTATAGACGTTATAATCCAATCAAAAGAGTCCATGACAAAAAAAGGGATAAGGAACCCCTATAATAGTCTAATATGTAATTCTGCAATTCAGAAAACTATATGTCTTTTCACTAAGTCTTAGAAGTAGTAATAGCAGAAATCAAATTGCAACCTGTACCTCAAATGTGTATGCATAATAATCACAATACCCCACCACTATCCCTATGTAGGCAAAAGAGAACAACACAAATTTAAAGACTATTTTGTATTTTTGTCATTCATCATCTGGTAACCAAATCTCTGTACACTTACCTAGGCTAAGCATCAAAGAGCAGACATACAGAATTCACTAAATTTTAAATAATATAGCAAAAGAGGAAAAAAAGCCTTTTGGTGAGATGCATTCAATTGCAAAAAAAACAAAAAAAAAAACCAAAAAACCTGTGATATCTAAGTACTGTCATTTTAACACTTTATAAAAATGCTTAATTATCCAAGTCTTTAAACATTTCCTGACTTTAAAACACATTAAACAAAGTGGTCATTTCAAGGCTCTAAATCAAACTATCTGCCATCTAACCCACCACTGGTATTTATTACCTATGCAATCCTGGACAAATCACCTAGTAGTCCATTATCTTAGTGTTGTCGCTTATAAACTAGACATTTGGGAACCATACAGATCCTGGGGTCCCTTTCAGCTTTAGATTTATTGTTATCTAATCCTACTATTCTAAAGCAGCTAAGTGGAGCAATGGATAAAGTGCAGGACTAGGATTTATGAAAACTATCTTCCTTTCCTATCTATGAAAACTATTTAGATCTGAGCTCAAATATTACTAGCTATATCACTCTTGCCAAGTCACTTAACCCTCTTTGCCTCAGTTTCCTCCCTTGTAAAATGTATCATTGCCAGGAAAACCCCAAATGAGGTCTTGAGGAGGAACAACAAAGAAGATCCTCCCATTGAGAGGGCAGTGTTCTGAATAATTAGACCATAACTGGAAAATAGAACATATTTCAAACAGGAAGAGTATTTAAAAATATAGAGTTAGAAAAGACTCAGAGGGAATTCCTCAGACATCTTTTACTCTAGGGTTACTCTCTCCCTTTTTTCAAATGAGGAAACTAAGTGACAGAGCTATTTTATTGACTTGTCTCCTGGGTCACATACATGCTCTTCAATAAAATTTGTATCCATGTTTTCTGGATTATAAGTCTAGCACCCCCTAGATGACAACATGTCTTCTATCTTCCATGACAAAAAGATTTCAATTTGAATCTGCCATGCTAATTAAGAAGCCAAAGGAGCAAGTAATAAATACCAATAGGTCTGATAAAGATTATGGACTTTGTAGTCATGACAAAGTCATAAAAAAATAACTGTCCAACACGTGGAAGAAAGCTAAGATAATAGGCTTACTTTTTTATTCCATTTCACATGGATTAGCCCCCCAGAAAGCTAATGTTTTTATCCAGAAAGAACTAAACTTCCAATGATTAGAGTAGATCTATTCCTGAAATCTGGGTATAAATAAATTCTTGGTATTAAATTATACATTTTTATCGATTTATATTAGAATTTAAAAGATGTGTTCTCAAAGGGGGAATATGGCCACAAAACAAACAAACAAAAAAAATTTAATGAAGGGACTCTTTTAAACTATCAAATTTAATAAGTAAAGATCTTGATACAATCTCAAGAATACCTGAGATTTTTATTTTAAATAATTGTTATTTTAATCATTTTAATTTTATACACATACATGTAGCAAAGACTAGATAAAGTGGTATAGTAAAAGAATACTAGTTCTAAAGTCAGAGGATGTATGTGTATGTGTTTAATCATGTCAGATATGTTCCAACTCTTATAATCCCATTTGGGTTTTCCTAGTAAAGAGATGATTTGCCATTTTCTTCTCTCCTTCCCTCCTCTTCCTCTCATTTCACAGATGAGAAAACTGAGATAAAACAGAAATAAATGACTCTTCCAGGGTCACACAGGTAAGGCCAGCTTTGAATCCAGGAAAATAACTCTTCCTGACTGTAGGCCTGGTACTCTATCCACTATGATGCCACCTAGCTGTCCAGAGTCAAAGGACCCAGGTTCAAATATCATCTCTGCCACTTAATCATATGTGATTTTTGGCAAGTGTCTTTGCTGGGATTTGGTTTCCTTGTTTGTAAAATGTTGGAGATTGGACTGGATGGCCTCTAAGGTATCCTGTAGCTCTAAATGCAATAGGTGATCTCTCCTTTTCTTCAATCCTTTATCCACATACCTACCAAAATAATCTTCCTATAGCCCAAGTCTGATCATGGTTACTCCTTTGCATGGTAGCCTTTAGTGGCTTCCTGTTTTTTTTCCTAAAATGAAAAGCTAGTTTTTCAAGTTGGCATTTAATATTCTTCACAATCTGGCTTTAATCTACCTTTCCAGGCCTACTGCAGATTATGTCTTTTATGTTCCAGCCAAACTTGCATAATTGCTGTTCCTCAAACTCAGCACTCCATCTAGTCAGTGCATTCTGTTAAAATAATTCTAAGCATCATAAACCATCTGGTAGTTGAAATTGGTCAGAATTGGGATGAGAAGTATTGGCTAAGGGAAAAGAACAAGAAAGTTATATTTCTGCTTTAATTCACAGTCTTCTTTTCACAAAAGTCTTTATTCATAGGATCTAATCATTATTTTCTCAAAAATCCAAAATAAAAAACTCCAGGGCCACACATGACAGAGAATTCTGGGGGAGATCTGGGCACTGCAAGGGTTATTAGAGTAACTGGTCATTGATGGAGTGAATATATCCAAGCCTCTGAGTGCAGTGATAAGTTATGTCCTTTTCCATGATCATATTGAATGTTTGAAAGGAATCCTTTGTCATCACCTGGGCTCTCAGCCAGCAAAGCTTTTCAGAGACCTGCAATGTAATTGAGAGCATAGAAAGAAGAAAGGTCCATAGGTGTGTTCTGCCTATAAACTTGACAAGTTCATAGGTCTTTCAAAAACTTGTACAGGCAGATGAGATTTTTATTGAAGATCAGTTGATTACAAATCTATAGGAAAACAGTTCAGAGGAATTTGCACAAAACATTAATGACAAATGGATGAATTTGAGGCGACTCTAGCATGCTGGAAAATATCTAAGCAAACTACTTTTAGTGCTTCTTGTGATCATTTGGCTGGAATCTCAGAAAAATGAGGAAAAGAATAAAACAAATTAGTACAATAACATTAATTTGACTCATGACTTTGTGAAATTGTTTATAATCTTTATTGCTGTTGTTCAATATCAAATGATAGTGTAGATTTAATATTTTGGAAATATTAAAGTAATGAGATACAAGCTATGATTATCATTATAATTTTATTATTTTACATTTCTAAGAATTTGTAGAACCACAGAATTTCAAGTCTCCAATTAAATTGAAGTTTAAAATTTATTATATGACATTTTGTATAAAACATTTTAATTTTAATTTTAATAAATGCTCAGTGAAATATCAAGTTTGATTAGGACCCAGTCTCTGGCTTCATGAAGTTTGCAGAATAAGAGAGTGATATGACATAAAAAACTATAATAAAAATAATATATGATAATAAATGCATAAGAAAGCTATGGAAGGAAATTTAGTGTAATATAAAGAATATTAGACTTGTAAAAGACTTGTTTAAAAAAAATAATAAAAGAAGCTTGGAGAACAGAGACAAAAACAGTTTGAGGCAAATTAGGGCTCATCTAGTCGAACCATCTCATTTGTGTTTAAGTCTTAACTCTATTCCTTATTAGTTGAGTAATTATTGGCAAATTCTTTCCCTCTTAGTATTTCAATGTCATAATTTGTAAATTAAAGGAATCTAGCAATGACCTCCATCATCATTTTTCAATCCACAATTTCTAGAACCTGCCTATGACTTTAAATAGTAGACAAGGTCCAAAGCAAGAAGATATTATTTAATGAGCAAGGAGCTAGGTGGACATGAAAAAAGGCTTCATAAAAAAATATGATATTTGAGAAGCTGCTTAAAATTTGTCTAGGAATCATCAAGCAGAGAGTACTTTAGGTATAGAGAAAATATTGGGCAAAGACCCAGGCATAATTGATAGCAAGTAGCCCAATTTGGTCAGGGCATGGAGGATGTGTAAAAGAGTGGAGGAACCTTTTAACTAACAGCAACCAAGTTTTTCTCCCTGGATGTTGACAATAGAAGGGGGCACACTTCCTTTTATCCTACCCACAAACTCCACACTGTGAAATTTTTCATTCCAAGTATCACTTATTTTTCTCACAGGTGAAAGAATTCCCTGTGATAGTTATGGAAAATAATCTAAAATGAGTTTGGAAAGAAAGATTGTCAAATAAGGCTGGCAGCAGATTGCAAAGGTTCTTGAAATCTAGATGACCTTAAGAAATTATGTGGACCAACCACCTCTTTTTATAGATACAAAGATGGGACCTAGAAAATGAAATGACTTACTAGCAGCCAAATAATTATTCAAAGAATAAGCATCAAGGACATCTCTTGACTGAATGCCAGCATATAATTTTTTCACTACTCAATTTTGACTAAGAAAATTAGTAACTATTAAAGCTAGAAGAGACTGAAGCAATTATCTAATCCAACTTTCCCATTTTAAAAATGAGTAAACTGAGTAAGATGGGTTAGTCAATTTATTCATTATCACCCAGAAAGTAATAGAACAAGACTTGCAAGTCAGATGCCCAGAATATAATACAGTGATTTTTTTCCATTGTACTCCCTAAATATCATTAGCTATTTTCTTCTACATTCATTACAGTGTATACATGCCTATGAAATGTTGGATTCATATAGCCAGATTTTTGAGACTCAATCTTAACTCTCACATAAATGCTGCAAAAAGAAATGAATTTAGAACCTTTGTTTTCTCTTCTTTTTTTATCATATTTTATGCTTTAAAAAAGATTGCAATTTTAGGATAGACTAAGGGAGACCCAGTATACAGAAAAATGTTCAAAAAGGTTTAGGATGGAAAGAATACTAACTAGGTTTATCTTGATGGACTCAAAGAGGATGTAAAAAACTGAGCTTTGATGGAGGATAATAAAGAATTTTTAAATCTTTTCCTGTCTTCCTTTATAATTTTTCTATTATCTTTAGCTGGTTTTATTAGGAGTATTCCCATGCCCACTCCCTGGTATAGTATAAATTCTCTGAATTAGTAAATGTTCCATTTTTATTTTTGTGACACTTCTTAAACATCTATTAAATTGAGTTAAATTGTGTTGTTTTAGAAATGCGTAATGACTCTCCATATATGTAATCCATATGTTGGAAGACAAATCTAACTACACCAAACAATAGACCTGGGCACTAAAGCACTTTATGTGGATAAATCCAAAAAAGAACCTAAAAGGCATCCACAGAAGAGCACAGAGAAACATAATCATACATTTTAAAATTCTGTTTAATTCTCTTTTCTAAGTTTGGATTCTATAGCTTCTAAAAAAACCCTTCTCTTTTTATTTTGCAGCAGTTTCTAGGGGAACCTGTCAGGCAAATCTGCAGATTAGTTATCTATTATAGGCAGATTAAGTTAAAACAATTTAGAGCTGCCTTAGCAATTTTTCCATACTCCCTCTACTCTTTGAACCTCATTCCAATCTTCTATACTATAAAATAAAAAAAGAAAGAAATCAGTATTATATTTTCAAATAAGACTGTCTAAGTAAGAGAACAGGAATATAAGACAAAGTTTGACAGCTCAATTTCTCCTATTCTAGTGTTACTAAATTAGAGTACTGGATTTAGAGTCAAGGAGATCTGGATTTAAATTCCACCTAGAATACTCACTTGTTATACGATCATGGCTGTAAACAGCCTTTACAAATCTAAGCCTCACTTTCCCTGTCTAAAAAATGGGGTCCATAATACTGCCACTTCATGGTGTTATGAGATAAAATAAAATAACATCTATATGACACAGCATAAACTTTTAGGAGGGAAAAAACTTTTTAGGAACCTCTAAGTAAATGGCCCAAGTCAGCCATCTCTTCAGGTCCCTTCTAGCTATACTCCTCTGAAGTTCTCAATCACTCCTCAGAAATTTCCTTATCCTGCAAGATCACTTCAGCCCCTGGAACTTATATTTCAGTCATATCATCTGCCCCTGAGATCCCTCCATCTGATTGGAGTATGAAGATGAAGACTTTCTCTCAGAATCTCCATTTAAGGAAGTGACCCAGGCAATTTTCTCTACCTTTCAAACCTGGATGCACTTCTCTTGACTTGTCCCCAGATACTAGGTGTCAGAGGCATGATGGTGGTTAAAAAGGCAAATAAAAAGTGAAGCGCATATTTATCCACAGACTTAGAAAGATTTCTGAAGTCTTGGGATTGATGAAAGGAGTTTATTTACCATAATTCAGACAAAGGTAAGGACCCTGGGATCTTTCTTCAGAGGAAGAGGGGGAGCCGGTAAGTAGGCAAAATCTAAAAAATTGCCTAAATGACTCATATGTGGCAGCTGGTGTGACTAACATGCCAGACTAACAAAAGAACTGAAAATGTGAGAATTTTTGAGGTCAAGTAACTTGAGATAGTAAAGAAAAGATCTTTTAGAAAAGTTAAATAGAAACTAAGACAACTTAGAAATAAAGATGCATGTATGTATGTGTGTTTATCAGAGACATTCTATTCCATGCTATCAAATAGGCTTATAAAACCTATAAACCTGGAGTTTTATATTATTGCAACTTTCCTTATTTAACAAATAGCCTTTACTTTTTGATTTTAAAAATCAAAAGTGAAATCTATATTAACAGTATTATAATAATACTGGAACTCTTAATAACAAAAGAATTCTCCAAAGTCCTTGGACAAATTAACTTCTCAGGATTTCAGTTTCCTCATCTATAAAATGTACTAGATGTAATGTTCCTTAGAGAAATTTGGAGGCAGTTAGGTTGCATGCAGTGTTTAGAACACCACGCCTGGAGTCAGGACCACTTCAGATACCTACTAGTTATGCCACCTTGAAAAATCCACTTACCCTATGTTTGCCTCATTTTCCTCAACTAAAAAATGAAAGAAGAATAACCTTCACTTTCCACGGTTATGGTATAGATCAAATGAGATATGTGCAAAGTTCCTAGTTCTAGGTGATATATCAATGCTAATTATTATTATCCTATTATTTTAAACTTTTGACTATGGTACCATTTGTGAAGGGCATATTAGACCCTAAATATAAACTTTTTGATTTTAGTTCTCATTGACTTTCTGCAGTCAAGCTTATAAGGAAATATATCTATCTAAATAGACATATATATATGTGTGTGTGTGTGTGTATATGTATGTGTATACATTATTTCTATATATTATATATACATATATAAGTATATTTTAGTATGAGTCTTTGAAGACTAAATTAAATTTGATGATCCATGAAAATAATAAATTACAACATTATTTTGAAAGTAAAATGCAATTTTATTATTGTTTAAACCAAACTAAACTAAAATTGTTGCTTAAAAACCAATCTGCTCATAAGAATGTAAATCCTATGAGAACAGACCCTAACTTAGACCATTCCTACCAATCAGTAAGTTCTTTGAGAACAAAGATTGTTCCATTATTATTTTTGCAGATCTCTGGTATAGCATAAGTGCCTTTTATCTAGCTGCTGAACAAGAGCTTCTTGGATAGAACTGAATGGAATCTGCAAGCCAATGAGATTTCAACTATCTAATAAATGCCCCTGATATGAAGGAGGAATTGGCTTTCAGGTACCAGCATTTATTTTGTATAATTTCCATACTCGTCTTCAATCACACCTCAATTTCCCAATTGTGAATTACAACTTCTATATGGCTAAAAGGGGTGTTAGTTCATTTGTAAGGGGAAAATATTTCTCTATGTCTTTTTTCAGAAGTCAATTTCCTGCATTTTTAAACTTCTCATTTTATTTCCCAGGTGAATAAGTTATTTAAATAAATAAAAATTAAATTAAATTAAACATAAATAAATAAATGATGAAAATTTTAAATATGAATATATAAATAAATATAAATGTAAATGTTAAATATAACTAGCATTTCACTTACTCATTCAACAAATATTTTAAAAATATTTACTGTTGGCTAAGTATTGGAAAGGTGGAATACAAACTTGATTAAGATAAAGCCCTGACTTTAGCTTGGGAGCATAATTTTTAGAGCTGGAAAAGATGTAATCCAGGATTATTTTATATGGACTCAATAGGTCCATGTCTCATTTGTTCAATACTTAAACAGAATTGAAAAAAAAAGTTAAGCTTTAGTTAAAGGGTTGTGAAAATAAAGATGCACTTTTCCCATAGAGTACAAAAATCCATGAAAACCATGAATCCCAGGTTAAGAACTCTAATGTATTTGCTTCATTTTATAATTCGGATAAATGAAGTACTAAGGAGTGAAATAACTTACACAAAGTCAAATTGATAGTTTGGAGAGAAACTAAAATTCAAATCAGTTCCTCTAATGATAAAACATTTTCTTTCTATTTTAAATAGTCTAAGAAAAATATGATTTAATATTTTGTTATGATTACAGTTATTTATCTATCTTCACTTGAAGACAGGAAACTTGGATCTAGGTCTTCAAACATTTACTATCTAGATGGTAATGGGCAAGTGAGTAGCATCTACAAATGGAGATAATACCTTTCAAAGTTGTTGAGAGGAAAGCACTTTGTAAATTTTAGAGTAAAATACA
Source organism: Sarcophilus harrisii (assembly GCF_902635505.1). NCBI lineage: Eukaryota > Metazoa > Chordata > Mammalia > Dasyuromorphia > Dasyuridae > Sarcophilus > Sarcophilus harrisii. The sequence goes on along the minus strand of NC_045426.1, from coordinate 586,009,387 downwards.
AATATAGATTATTGTTGCTGCTACCTTACTAACTCATGCAATAAAATATATAGTTATCAAGGAATCAAAAGTGAGTACCATACAAAAAGCAATGAAAAAACATGTAGGTAAATAGGCTGCCACATGTTATCAATAATGAACAGCAAGAAAAAGGAAAAAAAATGTCATCCAAAGAGGGTGGGTTGATCATACAGAAAGAAAAAAGATAATAGATGGACTTCTTTGTGCTGCACTGGTATTTATATAATCTCCAAAACCCTAGAGGAATACCATTGCATATTGGCTAGACCCTGTGCAGAATTTATTACATGAGAGGACAGGAAAAAGGGTTGTTCTGCCTGAGATAGATGGGTATCAACAAAAATCTGTCCTGTTGAAGACAATACAGACCCTAATTTATAGCCTTTCTACCAATCAGTAAGTTTTTGAGAACAAGGATTGTTTTATTATTATCTTTGCAGGCACCTAGTCTAGCATAAATGCCTTTTACATAGGTGCTGAACAAGAAGTTACTGTATTGAACTGAATGATTGATTATCAATGCACTGAAGAATTAAAGTATTATTACTTTCCATATCATAACTTTATAGTAAAAGTCTGATATAACATGGGTAGACTATAAAGTGAATATTAATTATTTTCCCAATCGAGTTTTAGAGAAAGATTCTAATGCATTCATATATGATAGTAAAATAACTTACCCACCTTCTACATTTACTTACTTCACTATCATCTACTTGTAGCAGAAGCATCACTGTACCACCCTCAGAGAGGCCCAAGAAAGAGGTTCCATAAGACTAATTCTCTAATTAAAACCTTGGAGGCAACACTATATCACTTAACCAGTATGTGTAGGGTACCTACCACATGCCCTATACTGTGTTTGACACTGGGGGTACAATGACAAAAACAAAATAGTCCCTGCTTTCAAGGAATCAGTCTACACACTTGTCTACTTATATACTCTCTTCAAATTGTTACACAAATCACAAACTCCTAATCTTCAAATATCCATGATTTAGACTCACCACTTGGATTGGCAAACCTCTTTTCTCCCTTCTACCTTCCCCAGGGATTTTCATCTTTATTTAGCTCAGACCCACACCTTTTCAGTCTCTGTTCCCCCTCTTCCACCATTTGCTCTGTCCCTTCAGTAATCACCTCTTTTATCAATTAAGTCTCTTTCATCTTCAAATTCTTATTTTTTCTTCCATCCTTTGACACTAAATTAAAAATAAATAATAAGCCTGGTTTCTGCTGATGAGACAACAAACCTTTTGCCATTCTCTCCAATGAAAGAATGTTCCCTACTTTATAGGACCAGCAGTATCCAACATACTACCATTTTCCCATTGTAGATAGCAGACCTTTTCATCTGCAACCATCACTCAGCAACCACTCCTGCCTTGAAGTCCAGACCATTTAATTATATCAAACTGTTAAGCTCCTTGTTGTTAAAATCTACAATAACATCTTCAAGTCACTCTCCCTCCTTTCTCAGTGACTTAAAACCCTTCTAATTTCATCTTCACCAAGATTCTAAAGTTTTATTTCATCATTCTGCCTTTTAAAATCCATGTAATTAGAAGCTGAAAATAAAATAGGATTGCCAACTCCTAAGTTATACAAAGATGATGTTCTTCTTATCTCTTTAGAATTGAGGACAATGCACTTTGTCATACTTCCCTAACTATATTGTCTTCCCCTATTAGATTGTAAAGCTGTTGAGGTCAGAGATTACCTTTGCATCCATAGTGCTTAGCTCAGTGCTTGGCAGGTACTGAACAATTTGTAGATGTTTTTTCTATTTATTCATTGCTACATAAGACAGTCCCTTGGATATTTGAAGAGACATATCATGCCACCACTGAATCTTCTCATCTACATTGAATTTTCTCATCCCCAATTCCTCTAATTAATCCTTATTTAATATATATTCAAGGTCTTTCACTATCCTGGTTGGTCCTTGATGCCTTATTAATGTCTTCCTTATACTAGCACATATAGAACTGAAGACTATACTACATATGAGATTGGATGAGGGTAGAATAGAACATAACTATAATCTGCCTTTTCCTGGAAGTTATATCTCTCTGAATGTAGTCCAAAATAATATTGAGTTATTGGACTATTTCATCACATTGATAAGTCATAGTGACTTTAAAATTCACTAAAACCTCCAGATCTTTTTCATAAAAGATTCTGGCTAACAATTCTTCTACCATTTTGTATTCATTTAATCCATTTGTTTGTGTCTACATGAAAAACTTAACATTTATTTTAGTGTATTTCATATAATTACATTCAATCTAATGCTAAAGCTCACAGATTCTTAATCTGGGATCCTGAGTCCTCAAAAGGCTTGTGGATAAGTTTTAGAGGATCTAAAATTAAGCAGGAAATTTACATTTTTATTTTTACTAATCTCTAGCTGAAATTTAACATATCATACCCTTATAGAAGCAACAAACAACAGTAATGTTAGGCTTCATCTGAGTAGCAAATAAATCCATTATGCATATATATATATATATACATATATATACATATACACACACTTATAAATCTCCTGTTCTGTGTGGTCAAAAATCTTTCTGAATCCTCTCTGTCAACCAGTAGATTAGCCATTCCTTCAAGCTTTATGTTATTAGCTAATTTGATGACTATGTTGTTTATTCATTTAATCATTTTTTTAAAAAAATTAAGTAGAACAGAACCAAGTTCAAATCCCTGGGATACTACATTGGAAGTTTCCCAGTATGTTGATATTAAATCTTTTATAACTACTCTTTGAGTCCAGCCATCCAAATAGTTCTGAACTTATCTATCTTTATAATGCAGATCTCTTCATTTTCTTCATAAAAGAGTAAGGTATTTTTTAAAGTTTTAATAAAATCTATATCAGTTACATTGCCTTCAACCACTAGTTCATAAAGCTGTAAAAAATAAAAGAAAATGAGTTTGATCTGGCATGTCTTGATCTTAATGAAATCATGTGTAATCACATCCTCCTTTTGATACTCAGTAATAACCTTTAATAAACTGTTCTACAATTTTTCCATGCACTGAAATTGATCAATCTGCAAAATTTGCACGTTCTTCTTTCTTCCTCTTCCTCCTCCTTCTCTTCCTCTTTCTCCATCTCCTTCTCCTTCTCCTTCTCCTTTCCCTTCTTTTTCTTTGAAAAGTCCCATTGATAATAGCCCAGCAATTGAATATGAGTTCTTTGAGAAATGAATAAGATTCTACCACTTCTGGGCTAGGTGAAATGAGCTTCCAAGTGTTTTTTTAGTATCTACTTACTTATCTTTGGTGTCAATTACCTTTTCATTATTTTTGTTTTGTCATTTATTCTTCTTGGTAGAAAAAAATGAATCAAAATTAAGAATAAAATGGCTTTTCCTTTTGTTTGTCAAATACCATAGTCTTATCTATCCCAAGCAGAGTTCTAGTTACAAAAATATCTTTTTGGTTGTTTTTCATAACTTTGACTTTCTAAACTGTAATATTCCTGACACTATTTTTACAGCCCAAAAGCCTCATTCACATTTATCCTCTATAATGTGATCTCTAATGTCATCTGGTGTCAGGATTCTAAGGAAAGGACTTCAGCTAAATTGTGACAGAGTGACTTTAACTTAACTTGGAATGAGCTAGAATCTTTAGTTGGGCTTAATAAGTGGGGTAGAATGGTTACTGTAAGGCTTACAATTACATTAACATGGTCTTGGGTGCCACAATTGCTTCAAATACTAGGAGATAGTTTCTCAGTTGCTATATAGCAGTCCCTTTGGTGTGGCAAGTTCAGAACCACAGACAGTTCCTGTTTACTCAGCTTGGGTCAATGTCCAACAATTGCATTTGCAGCCTCCTACAATACAGAAATCAAAAATATTTACTAAGCATAATATTGTTAGGGGTGAAAAGGGATGTATCAGAGCAAGGCCCCTTCCTTCCTTTCTTTCAATCAAGTAGGAGATAATAGAAAAATATAATTAAAATGTACAGTTTTCCCAAAGTGTTAGTTCAACTTTAAACTTTATGGGACACTCTATGGGATCACACAAAGTAAATAATAATAGGTAACAATAATATAGCACTAGCTGTATGCTATATCTTATATAATGTAGAATTATCTTACTTGTTCTTCACAATAACCTTGAAAGGTTTGTGCTAGTATTATCCCCATTTTAGAGTTGAAAAAATGAAGCTAAATGATTTGCTGAAGGTCATAAAGCCAATAGGTTTCTGAGAGCAGATCGGAATTCTGGTCTTTCTGACTCTGGGTATAACACTCTATCTACTATACTACTTAGTTGCCCCTATATTTATAATGCATACACACACAATATTTATATAGATATAGATATACACAATTACAGGAAATATATACAAACAATTTACATATGAGAGCTAATGCTTCTTTATACTGACTAAAGTGAATGGAAAATGAATGTCAACATGCAAAAATATCAACTAAGGGAGTCTAGTCAATTGATATGTAGTGAATATTTGCAATATATATTCATGATATATTAGGTGTTAAAGATATAGATTAGAAGACAGACACAGATTTAATATTCAAATAATTAAAGGCCCCATTTTAAAAGGAGGTTATTTAGCCAGAATTTCTCAGCCCTTACCTTTTTCTTCTACCATTGCTTCTTTAAAGACCAGGGGATGATGAGAAGACACTGAAAAAGTGGCATATTAGGAACCAGTAAACTTGAGGTTGGATTTTGGCTCTGTCATTGGCCACTCATTACATTTTATTTAACTTTATTGGTTTTCAGTGCCTTAAGATTAAATAAGGGATTTGAATTAAATAGTCTCTAAGATCTTTTCTAGCCCTAAAATTTGATTCACCTTATGTAGACTCTTCAATTTTGCCCCCTAGTGGAAGTTCATATGTAATTCAATACTTTTTAAATTCTCTAGTAAAACCAGATTCTAACTCAATATTTGATTTCCCTAACATATCACAGCCATTTGAGAGTAATTAATGAATCAACATTAAAAATATCCTATTACATAGCACTTTAACTGAGCTCAATTTGTTTTTCTTTGATAAAACTAAATACCATATCTTGAAATCATTATTGAACATCCCCAATAACTATATGAAACTCATAGATATTTAAAATTTTCCTAACATATTCAGGTTTTTTTCTTAAGTGGCAGTAATGGAAAAATATTTACCTTAATACTGAAGTTCCTGTGTCAGAGTAAGTTTATCTCTAAATTGTTGCAGACCACAGTAAAAAGTCCAAGAAAGAAAATTGAAAGTCCACACATTGAAAACAAAAGCTTTATGTAATGACACTTTAATCAGGTATTTAACTTGATCATGGTGCCATATTAAGAATCCTTTTTCCATCTTTAATGCCTGTCTTGTCTTAATTCTGAAGAATAATTTGTTCTTAAGAGTTATTAGCATTCAGAAAGTTCACTGCATTGTTAACATACCAAGTCCAAACAAGGCACACAGTGCAGATTGTTGTCATGGAGTTATGAAAAGAAAGCATGCTGTTCTTTAAAAGTCAAAGTAATCATTAATGTGCCATGATAAATAAATCATATCTGTGCTACCAATCCTGGACAACACATGATGTCTTCATTATAAACCACTGCTACAGTTAGTAATTTCTAGAGAATTACATTTCTGATGTGACCAAGATATTACTAGATCAGTTGACCATCTGAAAATTTATTTAAAAGTAAAGCAATGCTTTAGAATATTTAGTAATTTTATTGTGGAAAATGCTGACACTGATATTAGGCAAAGGTAAGCTTTCCATTTTGTTTTCACTCAAGCATCCTATAACTATAATCAACCAGAATATAAATCATAAGTACTTTTTAAAGGAATAACAATCTCTCAACTTTAAATCCAAAATTCTTTCTTCTTAAAAGACCAAGCACAAGTTTCTGTCTCTCCTATTGCTAATCTAAGGTCTGGAGAAGTGATAGACCCTTTAATATCTAGCCTGAAGAAAGGCACATCAGTTGCATTATGCCCCTGTGTGGCCAACCTGAACAACAGATTCACCTTCATACATTTTATAACATGAAAAGACTAAAGGGAAAATATTTTTCATTTTAAAGAAAAAGGTGTTCAAGAAGAGCCAAAAATGGGGGAAAGAGGCATTTGGGGTACACTTTGCATAAATTTTGGTCAGAAAAGATCATCATCATTATTCAGGATGTGTTCATTTAAATATTGCCTAAAGCAATTATGAACTCTAATGCAGTGTAGAGAATGCTGCTAAAAATATAGCTTCTGACAGAACAATATTTGTACATTTGCTTCTAAAGACAGAATCACAAGCAAAAGATTTCATAATATATTCAGTACTTTGGGGCCTTTTTTCTAGAAGAAAAAAGCAATTATCTCATGTCCTGATTAAATAACTTAATTGGAAAACTGAGTTTAGAGAAACAAAATAAAATAATCCTTTCTAACATGAATTTAAATTATAGTGACATTTTAATATACTATATCAAGCAAACTTGGTTATGAGTAAGACTTAGATAAGCCATGTATAATATTGATTTTTCTTATAGTATCTTTGGTTTATATATATGCTCTATAAATTTATTAAGAATATTCCTTTTCTTCTCGATAGTTCAATACTTTTTAAATGTTGTAGGGAAAACCAGATTGTAACTCAATATTTGATTTCCCTAACATATCACAGAGTAATTAATAAATCAACATTAAAACATATCCTATTACATAGCACTTTAACTGAGCTCAATTTATTATGAACCAGAAATTATGATGATAGGAGTTAAGGAAAAAGAAGATAGCATCTAATTAGAAATTTACAAATCTTTCTATAGAATATTCAATGACACAGAAGGTAAAACAAAAACTTCATGGTTATCACTAATATATTTTAGTGGTCAACTTAGCAATCTGCATTAAGCATCTCCTGTTGTGATTTAACACTAAGGATAAAAAGATATCTTTAGCAAATTTACAATCGTTGCTCCTTTTTCTGGATAAACTTTAAAACAGTTTGGAAATGACATTAGTAGAAGAATAGCTTAGACTTCTCATATATTACTCTTTACTGATTAGTTTTAGGTCAAGGTTCTGATCCAAGATGACCTATTCCATTAGCTACAGAGTTTATGAAAGCGAGGTATGGGAGAACAGCGAAAATAAAGTTATCAGAGGAAGAAAAAAGCTTCTTTCTTCACACAGTTGACAAATCAATTCAATAGCCTTCAACTATGGGATTCACACTGTGACCCAGGCTATAGAGTTCCGGCTTACATGTAGTATTGACAAGCATAGCCAGTGACTCTCCTAGTAACCACACCAAAACAGCAAGAAATTCCGAGAAGAAATTAATGAAACTTATTCAAAGATTCAGTAAGCAATTATACTGATTTTCACAATCATAATAATGTTACATTTTGATTAATCTAACTATTAAAAGTATAAAAGATTAACAAGAATATTTATAAAATTTTAGATCTGGAAGAGATTGTAAAGATCATATATATCAATTCCCTCCTTTTGCAAATGGGGAAACTGAAGTCAAGAGAAATAACGATTATCCAAAACCAATTGCTGTTATCGTATTTTAGAAGGTTAAAAATATCTTGAATTTGACATATTATAGAAAAAAAGCATTTCAGGGTAATTGTCATACTTATATCTTTCTCTTACATATTGCATATTTGTTATATGTACCTGATGATCTACTAGCATATGTTATAATAATATCTGACTTTTTAACCCACAAATATGAACTACTATTATACAGGTATGTTTATAGTAATCTTTAAAAGTTTTAGTAAGGAAAAATACCCATCAAAAAGGGATTTTTTCATAATAACTAAAGACTAAAATAATAAATGGTATTAAAATATAGAGATTTTCATTTGTTTATATAAACTTATTTTTCATGTTATACAATGCTAAAAATACTTACTACAAATTTACACAGCTGCCTCTGTCACTACTTCAGCAAAGCTAATCAAAGTTTTAGGCAAAATAAAGCCATCAATGGAATGATAATTTAAATTAATTTTAATAAATAAAAAATAAATATAGAATTATTTTAATTAAAATAGAAAATAATTTTTTCTAGCTTTGGTTATATTTTACTAACTTTGATTATATTATAGTGAAGAGAAAAAGAAAACAAATTTTGAAAAACTCTGACAAGATCTGACAAAATTACATAACATTATAATTAATCTGGAAATTTAAAGTTTCAATTATAAAGTTAACAGAACCTTGTTCTTAATACATATTGATAAAAAAGCAATTTTGAAATATAATCAGAATAAAAAATGTTTTAAAGCCAAAAGACCATGATCTCCTCTTAACAGCATACATTTACTTTCAATACTGATTTTTTTTTTGGTTCAAAACTAATGATATTAACATTGAAATTGAATTCTTAATAAGTTCCTTTGCCATCCATAAGAATATTACTCTTTCTAAAATAAATCTGATCTTTTTTCATGCATGACATTAAAATTGAATTCTTTCTTCAGCTCTGTCTTTCTTGGGCTATCTCTGTTTCTATCTCACAATACACATTTTCAATTCAACAGTCATTTCATTTTATAGCATAAGCTTTAGGCATTTAAAATGGGTGGGGGGAATCAGGAAATGATTTGTAGAGGTTGAGAGCAAATCTGTAACCTCTGGCAGCTGCAGGCCTCAGAAATGTTTGGAAAACATCATGGTTCTCTTTTATTAATAAATGTGATCTATGATATACAGATTTTCAACTAATATTACAGATGTTTAAGAGATGTAATTCCAAGTGAGAAACCAACAATGCCTCTGAAATACAGAAATCCCATTGTGTTTTATTAGCACATGCTAATTTCCATATGTTGCTATATCTTTTATAGTGTTCCTGAAATAAAATGTGACAACAATCAGCTAGTTAATTTAACAGCACTCTTGGGGGGAGGGAAGGAATTAAATGTGTACAAAATCAGGAATAATCCTCCATATGTTAAAGAAAAGGTCATATAATCAACATGAATGCACATCATGAAAATAACAATAACTTTTTTAAGCTTTTCATAGCTTCTTAAATGAAGATATGATCCACAATAGACAATGAAAATTTAACCTCTCCAAAATAGGCTTTTGCACATTTCTGAGACATCCCTAAGAGCAGACAAGGTAAAGAATCCAATATTCTCTGCCCTGGTTGTTCCCAATCATTTCCAGAATGTTTCAATGCATTATCATTACCAAATCCTACAGTATTTTTCTGTATTGGATGGAGCTTTATATTTAATGAAAACAGAAACATGTGAACCCTGGCTATTTAACATTAAGAGAGGGGAGAAGTGGACCTAAAAACTTTCACTTTTTATCAGAGATAAAGGTTTTTTGATAAGATAGTTACATGATAAGACATGAATGGAATTTTTCCTTCAGAGCCAATGAGGAAAAAAAAATCTGAAACATCTGCTCATACTTCAACCCTACATACATACACGCGCACACATACCCATCACATACACACACACACACACACACACACACATTTGAAAAAGCTATATTTTTTTTTAACAAAGATCTCTTCAAAGCTTGTTGACCTACTGCAAAGCATCATGAGCTATTCAGTAACCAAGCCTGTTAGAAAAGATTATTTAGCTGCACTACACAGAGAAATGTTTTATCTAGAAATGTCTTCTGCATGTTTTACAAAGAGTATGCCTAATAGCTAATTTAAATCCTCACAAATAGCTTATGTTTATAAAATCACTTCCTTTTTTCTGTATTTAATCCATGCTCTAACGCAAGCTTTTGCCATGAATCTCATAAAACAATTCAATAGGATCAACCTACCCGGGTAAGTGAAGGCTGTTTCAGGAGTAGGATTCATAACACTTTAGGCAACCTTTACATTTCAGCATATGCTTATTTTATCTTTAAAAATAAATTTCTTAGGAAAGATGCTTTACAACTTATAGCTATTATCTATGAGAGAATCCTTCCACAGAATATAAATACTAACAGTTTTCACCTAATTACAGCAGCTTCTCTCAAGCAGTCACATAAACCAAGCTTTCCGAGAACATAGATTCTAAAATGAAGTAAACAAGACAGAAACCCTGAAAATCAGATTACTTACAAAATAAAAGATGCCTTCACTCACCTTGCATTGTTCAGCGTTTGTCCAAAAAGCTCGTTTTGCAAAATATTTGGTGGGGATGAGAAAACCCCATGAAAATGAGATAAGACAGAATTGCAGACCTGGCGCAATGTCTCAAATTGCATTTTCTTTCTTTTTCGCTTTCCTCTTATTTTTCCTTACTACCTGTCTTTAAAGTCATCTATTTTGCAGGAACTGTCAAATGAAAACATGCCAATCAAGTTCCATATTTCTCCTGATTTCTGTAAAAGCTGTGCTTAAATGAGCAGGGCTTGATAGCTAATTGTACAGTCATTATTCTTCTAATTCCGTCGTAGAAGATTTAGTGCCTGTGTGGCTTTCTCCTGACTGTAGCAAGAATTCCAAACAGCAGTGAGCTTTTGGGGCATTCCCAGCTGAAGTGTGAAGCTGAGCTCCTTTCATGTACTCTACTCATATTTCTCTAAGCCTATTAAAAACACGCAGTGAATAGATGCTGTCGTCAGGACTTTCAGCACATCTGGCTTCTAGCAGTAAAATCTCTGAAGTAATAAAAATGGGGACAAGGCATCCTCGGGCTGTTACTACTCTGTAAGAGGAGGAGGAGGAATTCTGCATCTTTCCCTTCCCTCTCTCTTCCTCTATAAAAATGAATAACACCAATGACAGCATACATAGGTCTCTTTAATGTGCAGGAGACTACATGGGACCAAAAGACCACTCTAAAAATAACTATTACATTCCCCTTATGATAACATGGAACAATAAGGCTTTAACAACAAACCTTTCCTCTACTGAATTTACAAAGCTATATCTATAACAACATATTTGGGAAATGTTCTTCCATTAAAATCGCTCTTATATCTTTTTTAAAAATGTTATTATTTCCTTTCTTTTTAAAAGTAGATAGTATTCATACATTCTAATTCCTAGCACTGTTTTTTCTAATTATAATAGGCATCATAATCATATAAATTTCATGTTTTAAAAGAGAAACAAAGGTCCAAAATCAATTTCTATTTAAAAAAAAAACAGTATATGTTAGAATAGGGGCTTGAGATACCATTTAAAGCTCTTAGCTGAAATGTTGTTCATGTTAAATCACTAGGAAAATCAGAGACTTGGAGTCTATTCCAACAGAGAACACACACAGAGCAAAGGTAACAAAATGAGCTAGTAATTTTATATGAGACATGCAATATGCAGCATTAATAATGTAAAAAAATAAATTAAATTCTTAATTATAAATTTTTCAAGGTATATATTAAATCCTTATTCAAAACAGAATATACAAATTTTAAATGTTTTAACATTGTCAAATTGAAAGAACAACATTAGTATTATTCTATAAATCCAGTGGGTCTTCAATAAATATTAATTTATGGAAATTTTTTCTGAAATGTATGAATTTTTTCCTGTTTTTTTTTATATTTTATCCACTAGCTTCAAAATATTCATGCAAAGTTTCTGCTAATTAAGAAATCACATAGATAAGGCCAAAAGGGAAGCTTTCACAACTAATGTTATCCTTTGATTACAAAAAAGATGGCTGCAGCATATACCATTTTCTAGCAAGCAAAGAAGAGGGAAATTAATATTTATTCATGGCAATAATATAAACGCTGAAAAACAGCTCTTTCTCCATTCTCAATGCTTAATTATCTCAGATAAAATATTAAAATTCATTACGACCTTACACTGTCTGAAAAGGTTTGGGACAATCAAATTTTCCAGTCAATGATATACATTGCAATTTCAGAAATTCTTCAATCTTTTTCTGGTTGTTCTGATTGTTCTTCATAACTGACTCCTACAACAATGTGCTTTGCTTCCCTATTACCATATAAAACATTGATAATCTACAGACTCTTAAATTCATTAGATACCTAGCTATTTAAATGAACCCATGTAAAATCTATTTTATAAAGCAAATAATCCTTTTTTAATGTGAATAAGTACCTAATTGATATGATTAATAAGTTTAATTTTTAATATATGAATGTGTCTTGAAATGAAAAAGAACTACACAAATTCTTTTTAAAATACATCTCTATATTTGTGAATGTGTATGTTTATTTATGTGTGAGGGCTAAAAATGTGTGTATGTGTGTGTGAATTCACATATGTGTGATTTACTACTAAAGTGGCAAAAGCAAGCTGAGTAATATCACTCTTAAGCCAAAGAATTATCATATATTTATTATGTATTTTATAAAATAATTCTGAGAAAAATCCCATAAAAGAAATTATAAGACTATTCTGAAAAGTGGCTCCATCAATTGAATAAATGTGTAGGTTTTACACGGTGACTACCTTGAAAGATAACATTCATTTTAAGGTATAAGCTCTATAATATTTATTTTTTACACACAGAAATCTCTGTACATAGTAAACAGAACAAGTAACATATTTTCATTTATATAAGTACCAGATGGTTCAGCTTAAATCTATGACTTAATTTTACCAAATAGGGTAGTAAAAGTTCAGCTTCAGTAATGCTGCAAATGATAGTAATGGTCACCATTTAATATTATCAGCAAGGTACTCATATACAACTACTATGCTTGTGATGGTACTTACTATTGATAGCAAAACTACTGAGTAACAAAAGCAGCATTTAGTTTTTCATTTTAAATCTCCATATGGTATAAGTTCACTAGATACATAAAGAGAGAGCAGTTCTACTGTGAAGTAGTGAAATGAGCAAACTGCTAGGTCCATAGTTGTTGACATTTCCCATTATGTTTAGGCCTCCATTGACTACATAAGAATGATCATATGACTGCTCCTACTGTTTCTAGTATTTCAGGAGAAAAATGAGTGAATTTCCAGCTCTCTTCCAACCACAACGTCCTGGCAACTCACAGCTGCATTGAAACCAGCATAGTAGCTCTCCTACAATTTGTGGGACAAAAGAAGAGTAAGGAAGATTTTAGCAGCTGGTTTTCTGAGGGCTGCTCTACTAATTTCTATCAGGAAACCTGGCATTTTCTTTCCTTTGAAATATTCACTGAAGAAAGGCTACCTATCCTATTTTGTCTCAATCATGCAAATAACTACATTTTAGGAAGACACTCTTGACTACCCAAAACCAAATATGACACTATTGTTCAGTCATTTTTTAGCTATCTGACTCTTCATAACCCCACTTGGATTTTCTTGACAAAAATATTAGAGTGGTTTTCCATTTCCTTCTCTAGCTCATTTTACAAGTGTTGGGAACTAAGGCAAATAGAACTAAATGACTTGCCCAGGATTAGCTAGAAAGTGTCTGAAAATAAATTTGAACTCAGATCTTCCTGACTCCTAACTGGGCACTCTATCCAGTGTGTTACCTAGCTTTCCAAAAGTGTAATATTGGCTCAGAATTATTTATTTCTTTATTTGTTTGTTTGTTTGTTTGTTTACTGCTTAGCAATGGTCAAGAAAATCAATAAGCCAGTTTGGCAGAGCAGATTTTTTTCATTTTCATTTTTTGCCAAATTAGTGTGAATTAATAATGTTATCTTTTCCCTTTTTCTTTGCTAATCATGAATAGCTAAAATTGAATCATTGACTATATTATTTTAGAGTACTAGCACTGAGAAATGAAATGAGGATATGAAAGATAGAAGAAAATACATTAGCTGAACAAATAGCCAATCAATTTAATGTTGAGACCAGTCTAAACTTTTTTATATCTTCCTTATAAATATTTGAACTAGAAGCTTTGGCATTAAAACTAAAAGTTCTGGATTCAAAAATGCTTCTACATACTAGTTTAATTAAGTTCCTTAAAAATCCATCCCGATCCAAAAGTCAAAGCTGAGGAAGTCCTATTTTTCTATGAATTGATGTCAACTAATTTGAAAGAGTGCAGCACCCACTCAATATTCAAAGAGTATACTATTTAAAACTCCTGATTTTATTCTTTCAAATTAAAGAAATGTGAAATATTGGCAGATATGTGGGAAAACTGGGACACTAATGCACTTTTGGTGGAGATGTGAATTCACCTAACAATTCTGGAAGCCAATTTGAAACTATGCTAAAAGACTATAAAATTGATCATACCCTTTGACCCAGTAATACCACTATTAGGTCTATGTCCCAAAGAGTTGAAAGAAAAGATAAAAGGACATATGTGTACCAAAATATTAATTTTTAAATTTTTTAATTTTTTTAAAGTTTTTTTAAAACTAATGTCAAAATTGATTTTAATTAAGAAAAATAAAATAACATTATTTATTTATTTGTTTGTTTTGCTGAGGCAATTGGGGTTACGTGACTTGCTCAGGGTCACACAGCTAGGAAATGTTAAGTGTCTGAGGCCAGATTTGAACTCAGTTCTCCTGGCTTCAAGGCTGGTGCTCTATCCATTGCACCAACTAGTTGCACCAATAAAATAACGTTTAAAAAAAGAAATGTGATATAATATATATATATATAGAGAGAGAGAGAGAGAGACATATGTCTCTCTAAACACACACACACACACTAAAAAACTACTACTGAAATAGCTAAATGAATCTACTTCTAAAACCATATATTATAGATGTTATAATTTATAGTAATATAAATCTAGAAATATTAAAAGAATTTCCTTTTTTTTCTTGAAAAACATCTCTTCTATACAACAAAGAAAACATACCACAAAGTAAAATATACTTTAACATACAAAATAGCATACAAAAAAGTAAAATAAGAAAGCAATTCTTCCATTCTGGGGCTGGGTTACTTTAATTGCACAGGTCTGTGTTACCAAAAAAAAGTACATATCTTATAATATATCTAGAGACTAGACCTATGATTGTATGAATATAGGCTACTCCCTAGATGAGAAAACTTCTATCAATGAATATCAATACTTCCTCTTCAACTTAAAAAGTTAAAGTTACCTAGCCCTAGAGCACTGAAAGGTTAAATGCTTTGACCAGGATCACATAGTCAGTTTGTTACAGAGAACTTGAACCCACTTCTACTAAATTCTGGAACCATCTCTATAGCCATTTATTCAGAAGAATCAAACTCAGGAACAAAGTCAATCCAAACTAATACAAAATGTAAATGGAAAGCTTTTTATTAAAAATAGAAAATACAATAGAACATAGATGTGTTAATATGTGGTTTTCTAAGTCAATATGTAGCCTGCAGAGATTCTTATATAAGTCTAATGGTCCCATTTGAGTTTGACAACATTGGACTATACCATCTGCCTCTAATGTAACTTAATATTATTGCAAGTCAAATTTTTTTTCTTCACCTTGTTGGAAATTTTTACTAAGACTTGGAACACAAATTCCTTCCCCCTAAATATACAAAATCAACAAAAGAATAAATGACAGTGAAGGAATCTTCTGACCTATTTTCAAATTATTTTAAAAGTAGAGAACTAAAAAAAATAAAGGATGTATTTCTTTTCATTAGTCAGGGAATGTCTTCTCATTCTAAATGTTACTCAGTGATGAAGAAAAGGAGAAATAGCCAATACTCTTTCAGTACCTTAAAAAGCAAATCAAATGTCTAAAAATGACAAGATACATTGATTTTTTTATAAAAGTTCAGGAGAGGTGGGAAGACAGTTGAAGTGCTAAGACAAACTGTCAAAAAATGTCTATAATTGCTTATATTTTGAAAACTCAGAGAGATCCTGCTTATATGCTTTGTTAATAAAGAGACCTCTACAGACATAAAAATATAGAACTCTAATGTTCATTCTCAGTTCAATTTCATTCCTTCATGATATCAATAATTGAGATAATTATAAGTGGAAATTTTATCAGATTGCTAGGTGACATGAAACTAATAGAAATAATTAATGTATTGGATGACAAAATTAGAGCCACAGAAAGCCTTAACATACTAGGCTAATCTGTTAAGATGGAATTTAATCAGAGTACATATAAAGGTTCATGGATTCAAAGATTAAACTTTAAAAGTACAAGAGATAAAAGATTTGGTTCAAAAAAATTGGGGATTTTTAGTGAATAAGTGCATTATGCATTAACTGCATGATATACAACCAAGAAAGGAAAGGGAGCTTTAGTCTACTTTCTGAAATACATAGTGTCCCAGATGAGGTAAGTGATAATTTGACTGCACTTTGCCCTGGAGTGTTTTGTTTATCTAGGTATTATATTTCACAAAGGCCATGAAAATGACAAAAATTATCAACAGGTAGAAAAGTGTGATACGAAGGGGATGAAGTCAATAGTGATGTCAGACATGGAGAAAAGAAAACAAGAAAAATAACAATATCTGTCTCCAAATATTCAGGTGACCATTCAAAAAAGGAATCAGACTTTTTTGCTTGGCCCCAGAAAACAGAGTAAAGAACAAGTGAAAGTTACAAAGAGGTCAATTTGGGTTTAATATAAGAGCAGCTAGGTGGCACAGTAGATAGAATAACAGGTCTAGAATAGGAAAACTCATCCTCTTAAGTTCAAATCCAGCCTCAGACATTTATTGGCTGTGTGATGCTGACAGTTCACTGACCCTTATTTGCCTCAGTTCCTCATCTGGGAAATAAACTAGAAAAGGAAATGACAAGTCACTCCAATATCTTTGCCAAGAAAACCGCAAGTAAGGTCATGAAGAAATGACAGAACAATAAGGGAAAACTTTCTTCAAAATTATCCAAAAATTTCATAGGATACCACAAGAGATGTCAGGTTTTATTTACTGTACAATTTTAAGCAAAAGTCAGAGAACAGTTTCCAGGTATGTTGTAGAGGAGTCTTGTTAAGGTTTGGTTTGGTCCCTTCCAAACTCTGTGACTGTATGATTTTTTGATAATTTGACAATAATGAAATTGTACTTGTTAAACTGACTGAACCAATTTCAGCCCCACATTTCAAAGTTTGTTAATATCTAAACAAACTTCTATTTAGTCAAAGCAACATAACCAGTTTTCATGCAAATTTCCTAAAAAGTTTTGTTACAATTTTTATTGAATTGTAAAAATCACTATATACATAAATTATCAAGTTCTATTCCATCTCAGATGGAAGAGAAATGTAAATCTGGTGTCATTTTGGGAAAATTGGCTATTTGGGGCTTTCAAGTGTTTAATGAAAAATTTTCCATTAGCAGAAAATGTCAGAAAACATCAATTATTAAACTTATAAAGAAACAGAATGCATAAGATTATGATATAATAGTAGGGTCTTCACAGTTATAAGATCTGGGGTCAGAAAGGATCTTAGAGATGTTTTGGTCCAACTCCCTTATTTTTCAGATGATGAAACTGAAATTCAGGAGGGCTAAGAAGTTATAAGTCTAAAATCATACTGTGACAAAAAAAAAGTGCTGAGATTTAAAAACAATGATTTTCTCACTTTTTTACCCCACCTCTCAACCTGGGCTTTATTAACCAAAATATGAACTGACATTCTATTAAACAAATATAAGTAAACTGTACATGGTACTGAATTCTGAAAGCCTTATCCTCAAGCATATAAAATAAAAATATGAATAAGGCATGTAGGATTACGAATAAGAGCGTTCTGAGTACATTTATACCCACTCACTTTTCTGAATTTAGAGATGCTAGGCAAGTGTTTATCATTTTTCACTCCCCTAATTATGTCAAAATCTAGAACTATTGGCAGTCAATAACATCTGGTACAAACAACAAAACAGTTCAAGGGATCTCTAAATTTCCTCTCCATTCTCACAAGTTTACAAGTTTTCCTCCCATATTTCCAATATAATAGGAAGTACCAGATTTGTTCTTGTTGGCCTTAAAGGATACATATGGATTAAAGATTTTGGCTTAATAGAAAAACTTTCTCTGCATCAGAGAAGCCAAAATTGGAATTTTCTGTTATTGGAAGTTAATGATTTTCCTATCATTTAAAGTCTTCAGGAAGTAGTTTAGATTATCACTAGAGATAATATTATGAATATGATAGGAGAGTTTCACTATCCAGGTAGAAATTGAAGAAGATGACCTTTCTTCTGGACACAATTATCCCTCTCACTAGTCTTCCACATCCTCCATAGTGAGCCTTTCCTTGTAATAAAAAAGAAGATAAGTAAAACTAACAGATACAGTGACCTCATCTGACAGTCTATTTAGAATTTTACACCCACAAGTGCCCAGTTTTCTAAGGAAAGGTGGGCAGTTCACTTTCTCAAGGGAATTGACTGTTAAGCCAACTCTAAGTCAACTCAAATCCCAAGATTCTATCATTCTAAAACTAAAGGAACTTAAGCTTTATTAAAAGTTGAAAGGAAATTAAATCCTAAATGTGAGGATTTTGAAGTCCTTTACAACTTTAAGGATAAAAGATGCTAATTGTTCCACATATTTTTATAACACAGAGGCAAGGGACATTCAGAAATATCATGACTGATTTTCTTAAGTACAAGCTCTTTGATATGGAAGATATTCCAGAATATCCCTAAAAAGATAAAATAGTATAATTCCTACAGAATAAGAAGTGTTAGATGTGGGAAGATGGTTGTAACTATTCTATGTACCAGTACCAAAGTTAGCAGGACAAGCATGATTCTCTTCCAGGACCCCTGCCAATCCTTCTTACTTTATAGAATAGAAATATAAAGATATCTATGAATTATCAATTCTATGGCACTCCTTGCTTCTATCTACTGACTCCTTACTCCTTATTTATAGATAACTAACATGAACACTAAGTTCAAGAACAATAAGTGGTCCTATTTTAAGAATCTTGATTATAAACCACAGGTCTCTAAACCTGTTTCCAATAACTGATATCACAGGGAACTTGAACAGAAATAATTCATGTAGTTTCAATGACTTTTGCACTGGCTCTTGATAGTCTAATGTCTTTTAGCATTAAAATGATTTCTAATAGACTTGTAAACTTCCTAGTGATTATGGAGTTGTTTTTGTTGAAAAAACCACAATATAAATAACTCTAATAGAAGGACCATGTCATGCTGAAGCTCATCAAGAAAAAGTTAATCAGTATAATGAGGGCCATTAAAACCATATTATATAAAAACTGGCAGGGGAAGAGAGTCCTGGAGTAGTGGAAAGGGCCCTGGATTTAAATTTATAAAACAGGGATCCAAGATCTGGCCTTACCACTTGCTACCTGTGCCAAATTTACTTTGGGCAAATTACTATAATAGTTTTATCAAATTCATTTGTAAAAAGCAGGGTGCTGGATTGGATAACCTTTGAACTCCTTTCCAGCTCTAAATCTAGCATACTAAGAGCTGTGTTAACTTAGTGATGACCTGTGAGTCATCTTTAAATGTTTGAAGGATGAAGAAGAGGGATTTGACTTATCCTGCATGTCACAAAGATGGCAAAATGAAGATCATAAGAAGAAGTTATAGGGAGGCCAGTTACTGTTCAATATATAAGGAACAACCTCCTAACAATCTGAAAATGTATTAGGCAATCTCATAGAATACAGAATTGCTTTTAACTAAAGGTATTTAAACAAAGTGACTTATAGCATTTCTTGAATGTTGAAGAGAGATTCACACATCTAGACTAAGAATGAATTTTGATCATGAGCTCTTAGATCCTTTCTAATTTTGTAATACTATTTTTGACAATTTAGGAACCGTTTCTGACACTCTGTTAAACAATTACTGATGTTCTGAAGTCTTCCAACTACAAAATATGAGTCAAAATCAGAATCCAATATCAGTCAACATCAGAATGTATACCAAAAAAGCCTATAAGATTCACCAAAGTCTAAGACAGGTGTAATTCAGTATGATATTAGCTTATCAGCGAATAAAAGAACATTATATTGCCCCTCATCTAAGGCAATCCATCATCTCAACTCACTGCATTTTGAGGAAATATTCAACAGAAAGTATTTTCCCAATAAAATTCCCTGTATTCCCTCTTACATTTGTTTTCTTTTTTGAAACCTTATCCATGGCTGCCATGAGAATCTCCTCAGAGGTTTTAAGAACATCAATCAGGTTCACAGCTGGAGAAAAAGTGACCTAAATAAAAGTATAGCAATAAAGCTTAAAGTGCTTTCATTTTTCTATAACTTGGTCCTTGCATCAGGGAACACTTGGCATAAAGTGGAATGTGCTTAGTCCTTTGCAGAAGAAAGTGTTCAATTAAAGAGCAGCTTGGTTCACCCAGATACTTGCATCTCATCACGTGGGAAGCAAAAGCAAGTCAGTGTTCTCATTTCAGTTACCACTCATCCTATTTCATTTATCACTGTTTCCCTATCTCCTCCATTAAACTGTCAGAAGCCAATAGTCAGTCATCTGACACTTATTAAACACTTACTATGTGCCAAGCATTATGCTAAGCACTAGTGATACAAAGAAAGGCAAAAAAAGCAACATGATCAACAGTGGCCAGTGTCAACTTTCTGAGTAGACTAAGCCAGGGAATTAGTTGAGTAGTGATTTCCATTATTAGTTTTTTTTTTTATTTCAGTATGTATATGAGACTTTGGGGGGCGGGGGGGATTAAAGCAGTTAACTAGTGGGATTTGGGATTTATCCAAGGAAAAAGGATTAAGCAGCTGCTATTGTTCCCACTTCCTGACATTCAAATAGAGACTAGACAACTATGGCAAATGAGCTAGAGAAGATTATTGCATTGGCTGGGAGGCTTACTTTTTTAAAAAGATTTATGATGCCTTTTGTTTTTACATCCCAGTTATGTCAGGATATCAATTCTTTTGATCCTACCCCTCCACATCCTCCAACATTTATCCTTTCCTTGTAACACCTAAAAAAGCAGCTAAGAAAAGCCAACAGACACAGTGACCTCATCTGACGGTATATCCAATAATGTACACCCATAGCACCCCAACTCTCTAAAGAAAGGTGGAAGGTTCACTTACTCATTGGGTTGGGTTTTCAAATCAAATAAAACTTAACTCAGACTGAGATTTTATGATTCTTAAATTAAAGGTGCTTAAGCTTTATACTTAAAGGAAATTAAATGCTGAATGTAAACATTGCCTTTAAAACCACTTTGCAAATTACTTTTCTCTTCTTATTTTGTCCTATGCCTTGCCACATCACCTTCTTAAAATATTCTGGCATGCCAGCATTGACACTTTCACACATAAATTGTTTGCTGTACTCACTTATGGCTTTCACTTGAAGTAGCCCATTTAAGGATGTGAAGGATTTCTGAAGGAAGCCAGAAGTGTTAGGAGATTACAATTACCTCTGCCACTGATTGATGAATATTTTCCAGTGTTACTGTTCATTAGCAAAACAAGGCTAGAATCTCAAAATAACTCCTTTGCTAGGGTTGAAAATGGCATCCCCATGATCTACTTTAGAATAGAAAACATCAGGGAAAACAACCTTCACTATAACTTATAATTCTGGGAAGTCCAGTAGGAAGCTTCAGATGTCCAGAGGCAAGTCCCAAAGCCCACTCATACATCTTCCACAGAGTTAGAAAAGTAGTAATTATCCAGCAGGAATAACCCTGGAAGAGGAAGCTATTGTACAGTGGAAATTTCCATTGTGACTTTGGAATCAGAGGACCTGGTTTAAATTCCACTTCTAATACTTACACCATATGACTTTGGCCAAGTCATCTAACCTTTCCATGTTGCATTTTTTTCACCAATGTAACTGAGGAACTTGGACTATATGATCTTTAAGATCCCTTCTGGCTCCAAATCTATGATGAACTTTGGGTTACATGCAATTAATTTATTTTTAAAGGAATGAAAATTAATTCTAGACATTAAACACAATCTCGGTGATTGGCTTTTAGTTAACTTCTGTAGCACCATGATAATCCCCAAATACATCATTTTAAATGGGAAAAGTAGCAAGTTTGTTAATTAATGCAAGGTGCTGCATCAATTTAAGAAAATCCAGGGTTTTTTTTTTTATAAATTATCATTAACTGTGTTATCTCTAACGTGATGAATCTAACTAAGTACACAAAACTTGGTAAGTAATTCCAAGTATATGATCTTCTAAATGTTACTCATTGCAACCTAATTTGCCCCAAGATCTTAACCTAAGATAGTTGGGCTTCATGGGTCAGCAAAATGGCACTAACATGATGTACTAGAAAATTCAAGACTTTTTTGTCTTTAGTAAAGCAAATAGATTAAATTGCATTTTACCTTTCTCATAGAGATTAAAACCCCCTTACAAAAAAATGAAACTAACCTAAAAAGAAAAATAATAGTCTTCAAAAACTAGTCATAAAGATAATTGATGGGATCATTTATCTATTTAAAATTCCCAAATCATATTAAAAGAGGGTAGTGGTTAGATAAAACTAATGTCATCAGATTTGATTATATCTGAAAACAACAGATCATGTAATATTTAAGATCATTCACTGTGGTACACAATCATATTAAGAGCAATTGCCAGTCATAAGAGGATGAGTTAAGGGATCCTGTTTATTCTATTTTTCTGAGCTTTGGTAATTAACATTCTTTGTTGTTTCTGCTTCAAAATAAAATGTAAGAGATACAGCTAAAGATTTTTTGTTTGTTTTTCACATATAAATTAAGTCTATCAGAGGTTACATGAAGTTTTATACTTAGATATGCCCTAAGGATTATTTTGGTGATTAGTCTGGTGGTCTACAAAGTTGCCTAAATTTCTTTGACAGAGATCCTTTATCCTTAAAGTCAATGTTTCAGAAGCACACAAAATTCAAATAATCCCTTTTATACAGAAATCTGTGCCCCAATTAGAGCTATAGCAAAGAATTAGAGCATTATTGTTGTTGTTGTTGAATAGTTCAGTTATATGTGAAAGAAGAAAACACCATTTGGGGTTGGGATTTCTTAAGAAATAAATTGGAGTGGTTTGTCATATCCTTCTCCAGCTCATTTAACAGATGAAGAAATTGAGACAGAGTCAGGTGATTTGCCTAGGGTGATAGACCTTAGTAATTGTCTGAGAACAGATCTGAATTCAGGAAGATGAGTTATCCTGACTCCAGGCTTATTTAATTATATCGAGCACCTTACAATACTCCTGAGTGCCTCCCCACCACCAAAAAAGAACAAAAACCAAACACCCAGATTAAAATATAATTTATAAATATTTAACAAAAGGAATAAAAATAAAATTAAACATAGATCACATATTTTACAACTAAATCAATATGCAACCTGCAAAGACATTTATGTGTGGATTAGAGAGCTCTGTTACTATTTGAGGTTAAAACTACTAGTCTAAAAGAATATGAGTCAAGAAGCAGCCAACTACAGAAAGGGTCCTAAGAGACAGTGGCTTCAGGGCTAAGCTAGTAATCACCAGAAAATTGGGGAGGAGAAAAGAGGAATGTTCTCAAATGCACAGTTAAAAACAAAAAGTGGGTAACGCTAGGGAGAACTAAGATGAGCTTACTGTGAAGAAGGTTTATGGCTATGGGATAC
Source organism: Sarcophilus harrisii (assembly GCF_902635505.1). Classification (NCBI taxonomy): domain Eukaryota; kingdom Metazoa; phylum Chordata; class Mammalia; order Dasyuromorphia; family Dasyuridae; genus Sarcophilus; species Sarcophilus harrisii. The sequence goes on along the minus strand of NC_045426.1, from coordinate 585,985,929 downwards.
CAATTACTTGATCCAGCACTACTGACCACTTTTCTTGATCCTAGATGTCCAAAATAGAATGGCTCTAAAGGCTAAGAAGCATGTGAAGGGCAGCTGCTCTGGTGGGAAGTCAGTTCCTTGATAAAGGTCAAGCTGGTCACTGGATATAGAAAATATTACCTTTGTACTGGAAAGAGGGAGTGTTTGCTTTGGGGGAAGAAAGGACATCTCCCTGGAGTGATAATGGAACCTGGGGGAAAAGCCCAGAATGACCTATTCTTTTTTCATCTTGACCTCCAAACCCTAACCTAAAAATTCTGCAGCCCTGTGTTTTGGCATAATAATAACTCAATTGTTTTTTTTTTTTTGGATAGGTAATCTGACCCTCTTCTTTAAAAATAATGCCATAACTTAAATTATTATTTGTTTAGAGCTAGAAGCAAATCTTAAGACAAAAGCCCTACCTCGTTTTTCAGAAATAAAAAGGTGAACCCAGAAAAGTTAGACGACTTGGCCCCACTTACTATCAGAGTCAAAAGTAGCAGACTCCCTTATGCCTCATCCAATACTTTTCTCTCTATGCTAAAAAACCTTATACTCCTTAGGGCCATATTAACTTCAGATGCAAAGTACAGCATATAGTTAGTTGCACAGGCCTTACATACTTACAGGAAATATTGTTTAATGAATCTAATGTAAGAATCTTCCAGGATTTGGACTTAATGAGATCTCCCAGAAAGCCAGCTCTAGCATCACAGTTTTTGAGAAATGGGAACCCATTTTCTCTGCTTGCTTGTGGCAAACTCCACAAGGACCAAACTAATATCATTATTGTCTCTGTATCACTAGCACCTATTGCAATGTATGGCACAAAGCAGACACTTAATACTTGTTGATTAATGGAAGTTGTTTGAAATTATGCTAATAGTCATTAGAAGCCAAAAAACCATTGCTTTGTGGAATAATCACTGAATTTGGGATCCAAAGATCTGGATTCAAATCTTGACTCTGCAGAACAGCAATGTTACTTTGAACATGTCATTTACATTTCTGGAAGTTTTCTCATCTGCTAAGTGAATGTGGTGCATCTGTGAGGTCCCTTCCAGGGCTAAGTATATAGATCCTTGACTTCAAATCTCTAAAGTCAGTCAAGAACTTAGAGTTAACGAAAATCTTATGCTCTGGTGTCCATGATGAATGAAAGCTGAAATAGATTTGTAGCTATACTCTGCTTTTGACAAAAATGTCTGAGTCTTAGAATATCAAGTAACACAGAATGTGCAAACAACAACATAGCTGAGTTATAATTAATAAGAACACATGCATTTCTGGTATGTCTGTAACCCTGTATTAGGATTATAATAAACCCCACTTCAGAAATGAGAAAGGAGTCATCTTGACATTACCCAAGAAAGATGGGATATGGAGACACTTGGGAACATGAACAGGGAGTTGGAAAATGGGAAAATCTCCAACCAAAGTTTCTCCTCTTTTTGTCTCTATTCCTCTCTCCCTCCTCAGATCTACAACTAGAAAAGGAAATAAAAGATATGTGCCTATTTTTTGTTCTTATTAAGAATTACATAAACATTTCCCTTTAATCTTCAGTATTTCCCTTATACTGTCTCTTTGCCTGCTGCCTACAAATATAACCATCTCTCCATCCTTAAAAATCCCTTAGGCACCAACTAGCTTGAGCTATCATCCCATGTCTTTCCATTTTTTTTTCCCTCAACAAAATTTCTTTAAAAAGCTACCCATATTCATTGTCTCTACTTAATCTTCTCTTTATATAAAAGCAGTGTGGTGGAGTAGGAAAAATAATGGAATTGTAGTCAGGAAAGGATTAGCTTCAAATCTCACTTATAATACTTAATAGCTCTGTCACCAAGGATAAGTCATTTGACCTCTTAGATTCTGTTTTCCTCATTTTTGCAAATGGAGAGTAGACTAGAACTCAGCCCAGGGATTTCTTGTGAAGAACAAATAGCATAATGTATATAGAGCAGGAACATTGGTTCAAATTCAGCTCTAAGACTTACTAGCTACTTAAATTCAGGCAAATTACTAAAGCTCTCTTTGCATCAGTTTTATAAGCTCCTTTATGAGGTCCTGTGATCTTGTAGGTTTCACTCTACATCTTTGGTCTATGACTTCAGAAAAAAAAAATCCATTTCTCACTAAGAAATACTTGATTTTTATCATCACCTTACTCACTAATTTAAAAAATACTTCATTGAATAGAATAGATATCTGAATGACACAATTGTTTTGCAAAACAGGGACGCACGCTACAATCACATACCCAACAGTATGTCATAGAAAGTGTTGAGTCTTGTCTCAGTCACCTGAATTTCTCTCTAAGCCTGTTTTATCATATCTAAAATGGGGATAATAAAAGGAGTTAACATGGTGTTTTTGCAAGTACTGAAATGAGATAATGTGTGTAAAATATTTACAAACTTCAAAGTCCTACATAAATGTGAGTTCTAATTCATTTTCTATCAATGGCCCACTCTCTATAACACTAGTTTCCTACATGAAGTAATATATACTATATACTTTATATGTACTATATAAAGATGGCCTTTATAATTCTATGCACAAGCACACAGACGCAACATGTGCACACACATGCACGTGCACACACATGCACGTGCACACACATGCATGCACATGTGTGCTTAAGAATCAAATACTTTGAAAAGCATGTCTAGAAAAATGCCTCAGAGCCATATCTACAGTGAAATGAAGGAAGAAATAATGAGTGAAAGACAGGAAAAAGAAACAGAATTAATAAAAAGCTCAATAAGAATCAGAAGGTAAAAGAGAAAAGAGACAGAGACAGAGAGACAGAGAGAGAAAAAAGGAGAGAGAATCCTAAGAAAGAAAGAAAAATGTACAGATGGAAAAAATATGAAAAGAAAAAAGATGAACACAAAGGCAGAAAATTAGAGAGAACTGAATCTCTGGGGGAGGGGAAGCTTACCAGAACATTTAATTTTCCAGCTCAAGCACTGTGTAATTAGGTAAGTGCAGTGTGAGCTACTCCACCAATAACCTCAAAACGAACCTTGAAGGACCATCCTTTCTTCAAGACAAAGGGTTGCATCTCAGACTGCAAAAACAGAAACTTCCAACTGGTGCATATCCTCTCTTGTACATATAGGTTTATATCCAAATATCATTTAATTTTATGTTGTTACTCTCTTGACTTCCTACTATTGTCTCAATCTGTGACAAAGTTATAGTAGCCACAGAGGCCCAAAGGAAACATCAGCATGATTGTCTGCAGTGTTTTGAACATAAAATAAAAGTATCATTGCTATCACAAATTACCATCATCAAATTCAAAATATCAAATTAGGCATTATCAAGTATGCATCCAGGGCAGCTAGGAGGTACAGCAGAGAAACCTGGGTCTGAAGTTAAGAAGGCACATCTTCATATATTCAAAACTAGCCTCAGACATTTACTAATTGTGTGACCTTGGATAAGTCACTTAAGCCCATTTGGCTCAGTTTCCTCATCTATAAAATGAGCTGGAGAAGGAAATAGCAAACTATTTCAGTATCTTTGCCAAGAAACTCCCAAATTGGGTTACAAAAGAATTGGACATGACTGAAAAGCAACTGAATAGGAGTTATACATGTAAATTTATTTTTCAGGGTTCCCAGAAACTATAGAGTGGTCATACCAATAATCCCCCCCACACACATACAAAACCACCGTAAGGTGCAATTTAATGGTACATATGCATCTACATGTATAGGTATACATATTTTACTAACATACACATTTCTACATTTTAAAGAATCATAGACTAATGGCAATCCTACAGAGACTAAAATGAATTTCTAAATAATCAACAACATAAAAATTCTTCAGTTCTCCTGAATTTCTTTATAGTATCTCACAAATGTTATAAGAACTCTGTTTAGAGTTATTATTTATCAATTTTCTTTCTATACATGTCTGATACATTATTTGAGCAAAAGCCCAAAAGTTATTAAATTACAATGTGATCACCCCCACTGAGTATTTCATTGCTGCTTTTCGAGTTTCAATCTTTACAAAGAACATATTTGTATGTTGTACTTCTAGTTCAGAGCAGGCAAACACTAGCCATAGCCAGAGCAGAGAGTTAACAGTATAAACTCAAGTTAACAATCCCCTATTTCACTGTGGTGTGGAAATATGGATTGTGAGTAAGCTCTCCTGTTACAGAGCTTCATTCCTTGCTTTCACTGATGTTGGCCAAAAGTTTAGTCTCAGAAGCATCCACTTCACAAGTTACTGGGGTAGTTTTGTAAACAATAGGGGATTTGTGGTTTTATATACAGATTGTTAGGTAAAGATGGTAAGGAATGGACAAGTGAACTTCCAGCTCAATATGTATAGTGGTGTGATATGACAGTCAAAACAATCTCATAAACTTTGCTTTGGAGAGACATATTGTTCAGAATGATGATAGCCCCAATATACTGTGCCTTGATTATATGATCATATTTCATTTGCAGTATCATGGTGAGATCTGTAAACAATGTTTTTTGGAAAGACATTAAGCTACAGAGCAACCAGACATTCACAAAGGATAGCATATGGTTTTTAGGATCATGTCATAGAAAGATTGGCTAAACAAACTATGGATGTTTAGTTCCATAAAAGTTAGGAGAGATAAATTAATGATGTTTATCTGTATATACAGGGATCCATGTGAGAGAAGGATCATCAAACATTCTTCTTGACCTTGTGAGGAAATGCAAAGAAAGTGGAGAACCTATATTCTATTAAGCAATGGGTGCATAGGTTATAGAGAAGCAAATTTAGGCTTGATATCAAGAGGAAAAAAATTCTTAATAATCAGAGCTCTCCAAGAATTGCAAGGAATGCCTTAAGAAATAATGAATTTCTCCTCTCTACATGCCTCCAAAGAAAGACAGGATGACTATCAGAAGCCACAGAGTGAGTTTTATTCACATCTAGGTTGGACTAGGAAACTTATGAAGCCCCTTTGAACTCTAAAATTCTGAATCCTGGGAGCTTGAACAATTCGATTCTTTTGAGATATACATAGCATCTGAAAGTTGGTATCAAAACTGCAGAAATTAAGAAGCATAATGACAATGCAAATCTGATCCATTCATTCTTTCCCAATGATTACATATAAGCTCCTTTGCATTTAATACAAATTATTGACTGTGCTTTATATTTTATCTGAAATCATTTCAACTATTATATAGATGGTTATAATAAAGATAGCTAAGAGTTATTTATTAACTAACAAAATTTAAGAATTAACTTCTATCTAAAAATATATTCTATGTACTTTAGACAAAATTAGCATGGAATAGAAATTTATCATAACCCTCGTTTCTGGGCCATACCCTCCTTCATAGAGCAAATTACATTTCATGGCCCTTGTTACATACTTGAGCCATCATCCAGACTTTCTAATGGAACTCTACTCCCCCCACCACCAGGTGATCAGGAAAGGATTTTTGGTTGTTGTTGATTTTTTTTTACTGTCCCAATTTCTACCCTTCCCCTTGTAGCTACATAAAGGCTGATATATGCTTTACCTTGAAGAAGAGATCATGTTGTAGTAGGAGAGGGCAGGTTCCTCCAAAAAGTAAGGCCATCCTGATACCCTAACTTGGATGCTCTTTAAAGTGTTCCTGACATCTGAACATTTCTAATGTTGCTCTCCTTCCTGGTAAGCTCCTAATGCCTGACCTATAAGTTGCTCCTATAGGAGCTAGTAAATGCCCCTTGAACTTAGCTCTGCAAGCAGCTTTCCGATGCCCCTTAAACATCAGCTATTCCCACGAGAATTCCCAGCTCTGAAAATAGCTCCTAGGCCCATCAGCAGCTGGACAGCTCAGGGATACTCTGTCAGCACCTCTCAAGAACAACTCTCTTCAATGTATCTGCTGCTGAGCCCTCTAGTGACAACTAGCTGCTTGTGTAGTTCTTTTAAGAGAGCAGTGATTTTTATGCAATGAGTTTAAAGCCCTCTAGAATTATACTAGGGAAGCAAATTTATGCAACATTTCACACTATCATGCTTCCACTTTCTCCCTTGGTTTTTTGTTGTTGTTGTTGTTGTTGTTGTTTTGGCTTGCACAAAGGTAATGCATAAGCCTATATTCTTCTTTAGATCAATGTGAATTCTTCGGGTATCTCATAGGATCTTTCAACAGAGCTGAAATGAACTTCAGAGGTAAGTATAAAGCCTTTTGACAATGTCTAAATTCAATAATTTAAAGGACTTAGAAAAATGTTTTATTTCTTTCCATCTATTCTATTCTATAGGTCAAAGGGTCTCCATGTAAAACAAGTCTTAGGAAAATCCTTAGATGTTATCTTGGTAAATAAACAAATTCAATCTATTAATTGTCCCGGGTCAATTAGCATAATGTATCTTCTCTGGAGTGCTCAGATAGGTTTTGAAATGATGAAAATATAATGCAATCAGATTAACTGAACTTGTTTCTCTGCAATCCTATGCATAAATATATCACAGGAAAAAATTAAGAACTTGTAAAAAAATCAAATTTATTCATGTGAACATTTAGCTATTCATAACCAAGTATTATTGAGAAATTTTAAATACAAAAATAAAATTCATCAGTGTTGAAAATTCTGATGATAGCTCATAAAAATGTTATGAATGTCCTTTAGAGCTGTTATTACATAACAGAATCAAGATGGTTAATTTATAAACACATAGGGAAACATAGACAATTGAAAACATCTATAAAAATATGATTTTCTACCATATGTCAAATAAAAAAAACACAAAAAAATTAATTTACTCTTTGGGCACTAATTAAATACATACTTGAGTCTATATAATATCTACACACAATTTAATATATAAATATTCATCATTTAATTTTTAGTAGTAATGAATGATTGAGTCTCTTTTCACTCTGGTAAATGATTTTTCAAAATAATTCACCAATATTAAAACTGCTAAAATGCTTTTATCTTCAGTGAATCAAAATTGACTGTATTAACTTATATTGTAGGAAGGGTATTGAAAAACTAGAGTTGTTTTGAAGCTGAGTGATCAGCATCCTAAAAAGAATACATAGATCAGCTGATGGAACATTATTAAACATATTAAATGGGATGTAGTAACAGTAGGATTTATATACTACTTTACAATTTGCAAAATATTTTATATGTATTATCTTATTTCTTCCTTACAAGAGACCTGCAAAATTGGACTATTGTTATCCTCATTTTTATGGATAGGGAAACTCACAACAAAAGAAGTCATGCAGCTATGTGTCTAAGGGCCAAGTTGAATCCAAGACTTCCTGATGCCAAATTTAATATATTTTTCACTTTATCATCTACTTTCTTCTCAGTAAGGGCACAAAAATCATCTTCAAGTGGAAGGACTGTATTTTCCCTACTGAGCGTCAGAAGTTTGAACTGGGCAAAATGGACAGAAATTACTCAACATAAAGAAAAACTCCTTAACAGAGTACTCCAAGAGTAAAATGGACAAGCTTAATAGACTTGAATTGAGTTCATTTCAAAGAAATCAAGCAAATATTTATTAGTATTAAATGAAAAAACTTTACAGGGTGGATCCTGGTCTCTGTAGTTATGAATTTTGTAAGCAGGTAAAGAGAAAAGGAATATATATTGGTAACAACAGTAAGCAAGGAGATTCTAGAGATCTATGACAAAGTGCTCTCCAAGGTCAGAGGATCAAAGATTTGGAGTAAGAGTAATCTTGGAGTAAATTTGGAGGAAGAGTAATCTCACCCAACTTCTAAATTTTACAAATGAGGAATCTGAGGGCTATAGATTGTCTCATCTATATCCTTCCTAAATCATGGCACTCAGAACTCAATCCAGAACTTCAGATATATTTCAACTAAAGCCATCAGTCAATAAACATTTATTAAATGTTTAGTGAATTCCAGGCATAGTGATAAGCACTAGGGTTACAAAAAATGTAAAAGACAGTTCTTGTTCTCAAGGCTATTCACTTACTAATGGGGAAGGCAACAGGTAAATAACTATGCACAAGCAAGATATATACAGAATAAATTAAAAGTCATCAACAAAGTAAAGATATTAGATAAAAAGGTGATCAAGAAAAGTTTCCTAAAGAGATGAGGTTTTAGCTGGGCCCTGAAGGAAGCCAAGTGACAAAATTAAGAAATCTAAGCAGAGGAGGAAAAGCACAAGAAAATTCCTGATATTGGGAGATGGAGTGTCTTCTTAGAGGAACAGTAAAGACTCTAGTATCACTGCATCAAATAGGGCCTTTTGGAGAGGGAAGGTACCAGAATTTAGAAGGTTGGTAAAGCCTTCCTGTAAGAGAAAGAATTTTAGTTGGGACTTAAAGCAAGCCAAGAGAGTTAGGAGGTAGAACTGAGTAGGCAGATCATTCCAGGCACGGGAGACAATCAAGGAAAATATGCAGAGTCAATAGATTGAATGTCATTTTGTGGAACAGCAAGAAAGGCAGTATCACTAGATCAAAGAATACATAGTCAGAAGTTAAGTGAAAGAAGACTGGGAAGATGGAGGAAGACTGGAAATTACATGTCAGAAGAAAATTGAAGGAAGACTACAAAGGCAGGTTACAGACAACTTTGAATGCCAAATGGAGGATATTATTTTTGATCCTGGTTGAGAGAATGAAGAGTGACAGTGACAACAAGGAGGGTAATGTGCTAGACAGTAATGGGAGAGTTAGGGAAAAGGGAAGCTTTAGAAGAAAAGATGAGTTCCGAGCAGAATACAGCAGAACTAGCATCCCTTTTTTGAATATTGTATCCTTTTCAAAGCTGCCTTTCTCAAAGCTTATTAGCTTTCTGACTGCCACATCATATTGCTAACTCAAAGTGAGTTTGTAACACACCAAAAATGACCAAATCTATTTTCCAACACAAATTGTCCACTCACACTTCACCAACTCCAGGCCTGCAGAGCTGATTTCTGAATTCAGTCATTGAATTTTACCTTATCTGATTCATTTCATTTCTCTACTCTGTTGAGATTTGTGGAGATTCTGTCACAAATGGGTTAGCTATCTTAACTTTGTTTCATCAGCAAATTTTACAGAAATGCATTCTATAGTTTTACTTGAATCACTGAAGAACATATTTAATATTATAATATCAAAGATAGGTTTCTGCAGAACTCTAACCAAATGGAAACTATTTTATTAATGACTAATGGATCTGGGCATTCAGTGAGTTATGAATCCAACTGACAGGTATTATTTAAGTCACATCTCTCTAAATCATCCATGTGAAAAACTGAGCGATTTTTCCCTAAATACTCTGCTAAATTTAACTATATGTACTCAAAATTTCTCTGATCTGCCATTCTAGTTGTCCTATCAAAAATGATAAACCTAGCATATTTATTCTTAATAAATCCATGCTGACTTTTAATGACCACTGCTTTCCTTTCAAAATTCTTGTCCATTAGACATATTTTAAATGCTTGCTATGTAACATAAACTATCCAAGTGTTTATTTAGAGAATACAAATACAAAATTATAAAATACAAATACAAATACAAAAATGAGACAGTTCTTACCCTCACAGACTTTACATTGTATAAGGGGAATAAATATTTATATGTATAAGTTAATAAAAAGTAAATTTCAACATGGAGGCTCTAGCAATTACAGGCAAATAAGAAAATCCTCATGTAAGAATTATTACTTAAGTTTAGCTCTAAAGGAATCTAGAGGTTCTAAGGGAGAGAAATGAGGAAGGGGTACAGACCAGATGTGAGAGACAATTTGTGCAAAGGAAGAGAATAGGAAATTAAATGAATGCTCTGTATAAAGAACAGCAAGAATAGTTTGAAACAGTCAGAGTTAAAAAGGAAAGAAATATATAATAAGCCTTGAAAAGTAGCTACATTGGGAAGGTATCTAAATGATAAACAAATGAATTTTATTTTATTTTAGAAGCACTAGACACTGGAATTTGTTGTATAAGGGAGTGATATGATAATATACATACCTCATAAATATCATTTTTGGCATTGTTGGAGGACATATTGAAGCAGGATATTAATAACTAGTAAATTATTGTTATCATCCATTGATGAATGATGAAGCCCTAAGCTAGCTTGGTCCTTACATGAGTGGAAAGAAAGAGGATGGACATGAGAAATTTTTTGGAGACAAGAATAATAATATTTGGCAACTGATTGAATAGATGCAGTGACTGAGTTCCAGGAAGTGATGATATTGAAATCATGAATGTGAATGTGAACGACTAGAAAGATTATAATAGCCATGAGAATAATAGGAATATTTGGAAGAAGAATGGGCTGAGAGTAAAAATAATGAATTGTTTTGGGCATGTTCAATTTGATATGCCTCTGCAATATTAATCATGAATCAATCAATAATCAATTGATACTTTTGGACTGGTGCTCATGAAATAGACTATGGCTCAATATATAGATAGATATTGGAGTCATCTACATAGAGATGATAATTGAAGACACAAGAACTAATGAAGCCAGTGGATGTGAATATGTAATATTATTAAACAGATATGATATATCCAGGGAAATAAAACATCCATATAATTTCAGAGTTGGAAGCAACTTTAGTGACCACCTTAACTCATCCATATCTGAAATCCTTTCTGCAAACTACCAAATACATAGACTTCCAATCTTTTGCTTAAAGAAATCCACCCACCCCCAGTGAAGGAAAACCATTACCTTTGAAAATAGCCCACTCCAATTGTGAATAGTTCTGTTAGAATAGCCATTACTCCTATGGAGTCCAACTTAGAAGTTTAACTCCTTACCAACAAGATCACCCTTCAAATAGTTAAAGAAATTTATCACATCCCACTGAATTTTTTTCTTCTCTGGTCTAGATATATCAGTTATTTCAAATGCCTGTCATATATGATAGCCTCAAGTCCATTCACAATTCTGATTATCCTTTTCTATAAGTCCTCTAAATTATCAATCATTCCTAAACTTCAATATCAAGAACTAAACATAAAGCAACAAATGTAGTCTGACCAGGGCAGAGAACAATAGGGCATTATTTCTGGACATTATATTTCCCTTCAAGAATCCCAAGATCTTATTAATTTCTATGGCTGCTGTATTACACCCCTGACTCACACTGACTTTTTAGTTAACTGAAATTGTTGAGGATATTCATAATGAAAAATTTAAGTAGAGTGGTGTAAGAGGACAAGATGAGTGTAAAAAAAAATAGAGATAGAATAATCAAGAGGACTTAATAACTGATTGGCTATGACCCATCAAGACTTAAATGTCAAAAATAATGCCAAGTTCTTATCAAAAAGATACTAAGTGAATAGTGGTATCAATAATAGAAAGAATGAAATAATAACAAGAACAAATTTAGGAGGAAAAATGATAAACTTTATCTGGGAGATGTTGAGTTTGATGTGCTTGTAGGAAATCCAGAAAAATTTATCTTGTAAACAGCTGGAGCTCAAAAGAGAGGTCAGAGACAAAGAAACAGATCTGAGAGACATCTGTATGGTGATGGTAGTTAAAGTAAGCATGTGAGATTGTTATGGTAGGGATTCTATGTACAAAGAGGAGAGTTAGGAAATGAACCTTTGTGAAAACCCTTGTTTAAAAATAAAGGATGATAAGCCAGAGGACGCTGAAGAAGAAAGGTTCAAAGGCAGGAAGAGAGCCAAGAGAACATGGTATCTTTGAAGGAAAGGAAAGGAACAGAATCCAAAGGAGGAGTTGTTCAACCATGTCCAATACTGCAGAGGGGGTAAAGTATCATGAAAACTGCCAGCAGCAATATTTGCTTTTTTCCAATCAAGAGGTTTTTTTGTGACCTTTGAGAGAGAAGTTTCACTAGAAGAGTCAGTCAAGAAAAACATTACAATAAGTAAGAGAGAGATTAGGCAATGGTGTATATGGTAAGGAAATGAAAGGATTATGTGTAAAAAACAAAAACCTTTTTGGGTGAGGAGAAAAACAGAAACGTAACTAGATGGATTGAAAATATTTTTCTTCATTTTTATTACTTCCAAATGGGGATATTTGAGCATTTTATAAGCAAGACATAAAAACGCACTAGAAAAAGAAAGGATGAAAATGAATGAGAGATGATGGAGGAGAACCCTAACAAAAGTCGAAAGAAATGGCTACAAGAACACAGAGCAGTTAGAACTAAAATCAACCAGAGAGAAGGAAAGAGTGAATGATGCTGCTAATAAATTTTTGGAATAGCTAAGGGAAGTTGTAACACCTAATAAGCACCTTGGAGGTCTTCAAGCTAAAGCTGAGAGTATGATGTAAAGAGGGATAAATGTACCTTGAGATCTCTTCTAAGAGTCTATCATTCTGTGTACTACTCCAGTCATTTTGATCATAGCATTCTATTAAAAACCTCTGTTTTCAGAATTAGCTATTGAATGAGTAAGAAGTTATCTTTTGATTAGAAATATCAACTAATAAAAATGTATTTGAATTTCTACAAATAAATTTGCTATGTCCTGATAAAGTAACTAAAGATCTGGCTTCAGAGTCAGGAGGATATGGGTATAAGTCCCATCCAGCTTATATAATAGTTAAATGATATCAGACAATTACTTAACTATTCAGAACACTCCAACAACTCTCCATGGCAATAAATTTCAAAACAAGTGTTGATCTGTGTAAATGGAAGGAAATTCCTCATATGAAGATCCTCTAAGGGATGAAATCACAGATTTCCACTTCCCCCCCCCCAAAAAAAAACCTTCTCTTTTATCAAAGCTCAGAAAATCCTTTCAAATATCTATGAATAAATATGATACCTCTAAAGTAGATGCAACACTATAAATGGGAACCAATCCATAAATCATGAATATACAAATTGTTCTTCCTCTGCATGGGCATTAATCTTTTTAAAGTACATATTTGAGCTATTGATTGATAAGCTCCCCTGACAAGTGCCTCCATTTTTGCTTAATCTTTGTTAATGGACTTAGAAATCACTAAAACAAAGCTACAAAGAAGTCACAACAACTTCCATTCTTCCCAAGGCACCAAAAGAGGGAAGAACTGGTAGTTAGAAATAAAAAACTTGTACAGCCTCATAGTAGATTTGAAGTTATTTACTATTCATGCCTTTCCTTTTCATCAGCTGATTATCACTCTATATCTGACAGCAAGTCCAGCTCTCTAGTTGGTCTAGTTGGACTGTACAATGCTCCCTCCCCCCCCCCATGTGCCTGTGTTTCAGTCTCTCTGTATATCTCTCTCTGTGTGTCTGAATGTGTCTGTGTGTCTCTCAGTCTCTGACTCTCTGTGTCTTTCTGTCTCTCTGTATGTCTCTGATTCTCTGTCTCTGTCCCTGTCTCTGCCTGCTGTGTGTCTCTCAGTTTCTGTGTCTTTCTGTTTGTATCTCTATCTCTGTCTCTCTCTCTGTCTCTTTCTCTCTCTCTCTGTCTCTCTCTCTCTCTCTGTGTCTCTCTCTATATATATATGTGTGTGTGTGTGTATACACAAATATGCATATATATATGAGTATGTGTACATATTGTATATACAGATATAAGTATATATAAATTTCTTCTTAATATTCTGAAGTGATTCAGAGAAACTGTTTCCAGAAGTAGCACATCGTACTTTAGGACAACTAATAAAAACATACATTTAGAGTTAAGAAGGTCTTCAAAGGCCAAATCCAACTTCCTAATTTTACAGATAAAGAAACTGAAGTACATAGCAGGATGATTTCAGAAAGGCCTGGAGAGACTTACATGAACTCATGCTGAGTGAAATAAGCAGGACTAGGAGATTATATATATATATATACTTCAAAAACAATATTATATATGATAATTCTGATGGACATGGCTCTCTTCAACAATGAGATGAACTAAATCAGTTCCATTTGTTCAATAATGAAGAGAACCAGCTATACCTAGTGAAAGAACTCTAGGAAATGAGTGTGAACCACAATATAACATTTCCAATCCCTCTGTTTTTGTCCACTTGCATTTTTTATTTCTTTCTCAGGTTAATTTTACCTATTTCTAAGTTCAATTTTTCTTGCGCAGCAAAATAACTTTATAGATATATATACATATATTGTATTTAATATATACTTTAACATATTTAATATATATTGGTCTACATCCCATCTGGGAGAGGGGATGGCAGAAGGAGGGGAAAAGTAGGAACAGAAGGTTTTGCAAGGGTTAATGCTGAAAAATTACCCATGCATATGTCTTGTAAATAAAAAAGCTATAATAATATTAAAAAAAAAAAAGAAACTGAGGTACAGAAAGCTTAAGAAACTTGTCCAGTATCACACAACTAGTAAGTGTTTGAGGCAGAATTCAAACTCAGATTCTGATTCTTAATCCAGTGTTTTACCCACTACAATAGTGGTGTCAAGCACAAATAGAAACCATAAATAAGGATTCTTGAGGGTCATATATTGTCATATATTGACAGCCAGATGTTAATATTATTCATATTCCATTTTATTTATTTTGTTAAATATTTCCAATTACATTTTAATTTGATCTATATTAAACTTGGGAGCATTACCCATATTATCTGCACTGCAGCATCTAATCTTTAACTTCTTAAAAGTTTAAATGTTAGAAAGGTTTGTTTTTCCCTTATATTGAATCTGAACCTGTCTCTTTTCAAGTTTCATCCTTTTATCATAGTTTTGGGATGACAAATAATATAATCAAACAGGTTCTTAGGAAGTTTAGGAAAGTAAAGAATGAATCAGAGGGGAAAAACTGAAAGTTATTTAAGATCACTCAGGAAACAATTACAATAGACTAGGTAAGTGGTAATTAGTGTCCAACTAGGATGATTAGGATAATTATAGTGAGAATACATGGGGTTGGGAGTAGATGTTGGAAATGATAACAAACTAGAATCAACAGGACAATGGTAAAAATTACAGAGTAAAGAAAATGGAAGAAATGAAGGTTATGGTTACCTTTTGAAAGGATCATCCCTTATTTAATTTAAGCTACCTGAAAGTAGTGACTAATTTTCATCCTCATATCCTAGAGTTAGCATCATAACTTATACCTAGTAGATATTTAATAAATGTTTGTTGCATTGAATTAAATGGAGTAGATATTGAATAAATACTGTGAAGGAATGAAGTAATACTTGCTATAATAGAATTTCTTTCAGTCAGATGTACAAAAGATATGCCACAGCAGGAAGTCAGTGCCAGATCCCTACAGTGAGCTGAAATAGGACAACAGTAAGAAAACTGAGAATAAAAAATACTTTTAATACATTTCAAAGTACCACACATGATGTGGCATAAGTTTGTGGAGCACAAGAGAAAGACCAACCTCAACTGTAGCAATCAAAAAATGGATTTTTTGGCAGCATTAAAATGTGTATTGGATTCTTCAAAAAAAAAAGTTGACTTTGAAAGGAAAAGCAGTAAACAGTGCCAGATTCTGCAAATAGCAGTACTTTTAAACCACAGGAAGTCTTAACATATGCAAGTTATGTTCAACCATTTCTCTTTTTAGTAAAAAACCCTTTGATCATGTCATCTTTGAACTGTAGAGAGTCCCTGAGGATTCTGTCCTGGGACTTATGCTCTTTAATATTTTTCTCAATAACTTGGATGAAGGTATAAATGACCTGTTTATCAAATTTTCAGGTAGCACAAAGCTCAGAAGGATAACTGACACACTGGATCATATTCATGTTTCCAAAAGATTTCAACAGGTTAAATAATGGGTAAAATGATAACATTTAAAAAGGAAACATTCAAAGACCATGTGGAGTTAAAAAAACAAAACAAAAAAAAAATGTAAGCAAAGAATTGGAGAAGCAAGGCTAGTTCCTAATGTTCCATTAGGCCCAATGAAAAAGATTTGGGTTCTCAATATGACTCAAGAGTGTGAATTAGTAGTTTAAAAAGTTAATTATAATCAAGGGCACACTATAGGGACAACTTAGTGGTACAATGGATGTAGGATAGAATCAGAAAGGCTTTCTGAATTCAAATCTGGCTTCACATACTTATTACCTGTGTGATCCTAGGCAAGTCACTTAATCCTATTTGCTTCAATTCCCATTTGTAAAAAAATAAATAAATAAATTGGAAAAGGAAATGGTTTTCCTTTTCCATTCCAGTATCTTTGCCAAGAAAACCCCAAATGGGGTCATGAAGAGTGAGACAGAACTGAAAAAAATGACTGAACAATAACAACATGGGGCATGTTCTGAGTACCACATATTAGGAAGTACATAAATAAGCAAAAGAGGGCAATAATCAGGATGACTAGAGAAGATGCTCTATAAGAACAGATTAAGGAACCCAGAAAGATTAACTAAGAGATTTGAAGCTATCATGAAGTGCTATCAGGTGGAAGAAAGATTAGACATATTTTACTTTTTAAGTTCTTTGATCATAATAATAACTAGTACTTGTAAGGTATTTTAATATTAGCAAAGCACTTTAAATATAATCTCATTTGATCCTCAGAGCAGCTGAGTGAATTAAAAGCTGTTATTATGCCCATTTTACAGATAAAGCAACTAAAGATGACAAAGATTAAGTGATGTATCCATCGTTATCCATTTAAATGTCTGAGATAGGCTTTAAATTTAGATCTTCTTAAATACATAAAATACTAGAGTACTCTATCCTCTTTAACACCTAGCTGCCTGGAAGTTACTGCTATTGCTGATGCTGTTGCCATTGACACTTAATGAAGAAGAAAGACTAAAGAGCAATGTTGGAATGTCACTTGTAGAGTGTCTGATATCAAATAATTGTAAAGAAAAATTTTCCACCAATTAAACTTATCCCAAAGTGAAATAGATTGTCTAAAAAAATGAGGGGATAGTGAGACCTCCCTCACTAGAGGTCTTTAAGCAAAAATAGGATAATCACTTGCTAAGAATCACTTGTAGAGAGGATTCTTTTTAAGGTGAAGTTGAACTAAATAAAATAGATATAAAAATCAAAAATTTGCTAAAAACAAATCAAAATTTTGTGACCCCAATGTTCATGACCCATAGTCTAATAAGCTTTGGCAAATGACCACTGAATCCCCTCTTACCTCAAATGTTCTGTGATTCCGGGATATTAAAGACAGTAACATAAAGGCTGTCTTTGCCTTTCTTATACACAACTATATTCTGATTATTTTTCTATTCTATTATCTCTCATAACTGTTAAATTTATTTTTGAAGATAACCCCTCAGTATTTTTATTGGTATGGTCTAAAGAGGTGGCCATTATGACAGGGTGGCTAGAAAAGTATCCTCAAAACTAGGAAGACCTGGATCAAATCCCTTCTCTGTCACATACTGGCTGGGTGACTCTGGGCAAGGCACTCTCAAGTCTGTAGGTAACTCTAAAACTATATATTGCAGCGAAGATATCTACCTGAATTGGTAGAAGGAATTTGCTTAACTTAGAATGCCTTATATCAATGGAATCATAGGTCTAAGTCTCTTCTACATATTTACTATCAGGTAGTATAAAGGAACAATTACAGGTTTTTACTTGACTAAAATTATATGGAGATTTAAATGATCTACTAGAACATATATGTAAGCATGCATGTATACACATATGCGTATATAGACATACACATATATACAGACACAGAGAGACAAACAGACACTATCAGAGCTGGAGAGGCCCTTAAAGGCCATATAATCCAACCCCATTTTTACAGATGAGGAAATTAAATCCCAGTGTACTTAAATGCTTTTCTCAAAGCCACTCAAGTAGATGGTAGTCAGTTTTCAAATAGAATCAGATCATCTCTCTCTAAGTCTAATGGTCTTTATCCCTAAGGCTGATGGCATGAAGCAAAGATAGCATTTTCATCATTAAATTTCCTTAGAGAACATAGATAAATATATATTCTAGGCAACAGCAGATAAAGTAGGGAAGTTGGTGAGGGAAAGAGGGAAGGAGTGATAGGATACAATAGCCAGAGAGTGACTCTCAGACTTTTTAGTCTTGCTGCCTCTGAGACCAATTTCCAGGAATACTGTGTTACTCCAAATAAAATTATCAAGAAGTACAGTAGCTCCCTATTCCCTTTTGTTCCATTGATATTATTTGTCCATTAGAAGATATAAGGAACGTTTGACTGTTCTTGACTATATAGTGGTAAAGAAGAAAAAATAATAGCTGTTAATATTATGAAACAAATTGTTTGTTTTTCTGTGTGATAAGTATTTATTTTTCCAATTATAGAGATAAAATTTTATTTTGTAATTTAATGTTATATTATTTCATTTGAAAACTTCATTCTTTTAAAGAAGGTGAAGATGAATTAATTTTGGCATATGCACTTAAATTGAACAAAATATTCTCTAAACAAACTACCATTTGAATATTCCATGTGAGGATACTGGCCTAAACATTGCACTTCTCACAAATGGTCTCTGAGCCTCCGACATTATGTCCTTCTGTTATAATGGCCTTATGCCTGCTCCAAAGTTAACTGTGCTTTGCCAAATACATTTGAATAACACTAAAACTCCATCTTTTCTGAATATGTCACTTTCATCTATATAAGGAACATGGCTAGTACCTGGATTTGATCATATTTCCATGTTTATTATAATAACAGTACAGAATTATCAAAACAGCAAAATAAAGAAGTATTTGAGAGTTCATAGATATTTAAGGATAAAATTTATTGAAAGCTACAGATCCTACTGAAGAAAGTACAAAGGCAAACTGAATTCTATATCAATATAAAAAGATGTCAGTTCAAATAAATATTATTAGTTTCAAAGAGCCCTAAAATTGTGAGGTTTTGTTCAAATTTTTAGAGGTCATTCCCTTTTCAGACAGATCTTTCCTTTCCTGACTAGGATGTTAAAACCTCATTTATTTCTCTGCATGGCAGAATTACCACACAAACAACTAACATTATTTAACACATTTTCTTCCCTGGGGTCCCTTATAACTAATTACATATTTGCAGCCCAGCTACTTGAAGACAGGTGGGCAGTCTGCTATTTTAGAACAGACAAAGCAGAACTAGTTCAAAAAGGAATAAGGAATAATTTCTTTGAAGTATATTTAATGTCTTCAATATTGTTTTTCAGTGGGACTTTACTCCCAAAACATAGCAGATTCCTTATTGTTAAATTTCAGGGAAGACTAATGATCTATTTTAGGATAAAAATATCTCATATTTTTGAAACTCTCCAAACCATAAATTTCCCAAAATACCTCATATGTATCTAAGCACATATGAAAACCTCAAAGTTTAAAATTTAATGATGCTAAATTCCCCTACTAAATGCATCCTCATCCTGCAACTTACAGTGACATAATATAAGACCATCTGACATGAAATTCCTCAGCTACATTCTTCTACCATCATCACCTTCTCTCTTTTTCCTGCCTGGCACAAAAAAGGCCTCCCGCTTTTGTGATCCTTCAAATGAACCTTTGAACCATTTTTCTCCCTACTTCCTCCAGAATTTTGTACCAGTGATTATCCTCTCCTCTCTCTCTACCCTCAAACTGACAGTTTCAGTACAGAAGAAGCCATGAACTATAGGTAACCATACATGAATTTTGAAGTAAGTTTAAGACTTATAATGATATTTTCTTAAATTTCATTTCTCTAGTTAAAAGATGTTTCCATGTATTAAAAAAATTTTCGAATTTCATATTCCAAGAGTAGAAGCCATCTGGCATTTATCCAGACAAGTCAATTGTCACATCATGTTGAACATCCTTGTTAGAAGAAGTTCTTTGTCTTTCAGAGTGCATATCAAAGCATTCTTATAAATAAAGAGAGGCCTCTTAAGAGTTTGCTATGCCTCATGTGTCATTATAAGTCTTAGAAGCTAGTGATTGATCATTCATTCAGCTGGTCAGCATTGAAAACAATCAGTCATGTTACAAGACAAGTACTTCCAACTCTAGCTCATCCATCATCAACATCAAATATTTATTGAGTGTGCATAATGCACTGGAATCTGTACAGAATAAACGAAAGACATGATTCTTGTCCACTGAGATCTTAAGTTCTGAAGAATAAAAAGAGAAAGATTCAAGAGAGAGGTTACTAAGCTATTTGATCTTAAACTAAGAAGATCATTTAAATGTATTTTTCTTTCAAGGTGTTATAGAAATTTTATTTTTTCTTCTTTTTTTATGGTTGACATCTTGCTATACTCCACCTATTCTT
The DNA here is from genome assembly GCF_902635505.1 of Sarcophilus harrisii. NCBI lineage: Eukaryota > Metazoa > Chordata > Mammalia > Dasyuromorphia > Dasyuridae > Sarcophilus > Sarcophilus harrisii. The sequence goes on along the minus strand of NC_045426.1, from coordinate 585,965,766 downwards.
CATTTTCTTATTTGTTTTGTCCATGCCATTCCTTTTTATCTTCACAATCTTTAATTTTTTTCTTGTGTAGCTTCTTTTAATAAAACTGGTCAAAATTGACATTGTTTACACCCCATACTCAGCTCATAGCAGGTTTCCTAAGATAGAGTATGGTCCAAAAAGTTAGTAAATATGCCACATATCCTATGAATACAACATTATACAAGTATCCCTCAAGGTGCTAAACCTATATTATTTAGGAAATGAACTATTATATTATTACAATATTTGAATATTTAAAGCCTATTCCCTTATACCCATTCCACTTCAATTTCCCAAAATGAGGAAATCATAAGTAAGAGTGTAGCAAATACTTTTAAGTACACAGTATTTAAGAGTTACAAATTCATGATGTCTAACTTTATTAAGGCTCTCACTGTTTCTTGACAATTCTTCCCTTATTGAATATCCTTATCTCATTGTCCACAACAACTGTTCAAAAAGTTTTCTGTTTTCCCCTTGACAAGAAAGGCCCTGTACATAATTCTTACAGGAAGTGAGTTAATATCCTACCTCACTAAAAATACTAAGGCCATCTGACATGAAGTTCCTCAGTTTTATTCTTCTACTATCATCACCTTCTCTTTCTTTCCCTCCTGTCAAAGAAGGCTAATTTCTCTGAAATAGAACCTCTGACCCCATTTCTCCACACTTCCTCCAGAATCTTGCACCAGTAGTTATCCCTTCTCTTTAGCACGTTGCCATATATTTATAGACCTGCTCAGATCTCTACAATCCTTCAAAAAAATTTTCCTCCAGGAAGCAGAGAAGTATAGCAGAAACAATATTGGTTTTAGAATCAGAAGTTCAGTCATTTTTCAATCATGTCTGACTCATTATGACCCCATTTGGGGTTTTCTTGACAAAAATAATGGATTAATTTTCCATTTCTTTCTCCAATTCATTTGAAAGATGAGAAATCAAGGCAAATGGGATTAAGTGACTTGCCAGAGTCTGAGATAATATTTGAAAATCAAAAAGATGAGGCTTCCTGACTTCAGGTCCAGAAGTCTATCCACTATGCCATCTAATTGCCTAGAGTCAAAAGACTTGGCTCCAAATTCTGTCTCTAACTTTAACTATCTGTTTTACCTTGTATAAGTCATTGAATGTCTGGGTTTCAATTTGCTCCTTGGTTTTAGCTTCCTCATCTTACAGAAGAGGAAGCTAGGTAAATCCCCTCTAAGGTCACATATATCTCTAGAATTATAATTTAGAAAAGTAGTATTTGCCCATATGCTAAATGGATCTAGAATATTATGCTTTAGAGGCAGAACAGTAATGCAAAGGATTAAATTCCAAGTTTGGAATCAAGAAGATCTTAGTTAAAATTTTCCTTCAGATACTTGATGAGACATGTTCATCAATTCACATAATTTCCCACAGCCTTAGTTTCCTCATCTAAGAAAATTCAGTGGTTTTAAGGTGCCTCCCAGATTTAAAATCCATGAACCAATGATCTTATGATCATTATATTCTATTAAATTACATCTCATTTCTCTCCTCTGTTTCACTTAAAACTTTTTCCAAAAACTGTCTACAACTGATGCTTTGTCATCCTCACTGATCAACCATTTTCCAGTACCTTGCATCTGAGCTCCCATTTTCAACAATTCCAATTCTTAGGAAATCTTTTTTTTTAATATTAAATATTTTAGTCATTATTCCTACTTCTACTCTTTAGGGATAAGAAAAATGGTTCTAATTCCCCTTCAACATTGTTGTTGTTATGTTATTTTTCAGTCAAGTCTGTGACCTCATTTGGGTTTTTTCATAGAGATAATGAAGTGGTTTCCCATTTCCTTCTTTAGTTCATTTTATAGATGGGAAAACTGAGGCAAACATGGTTAAGTGAACTGCCCAGAGTCACATAGCCAGCAAGTATCTGAGGCTAGATTTGAAGTCATAAAGATGAGGCCCATCACTCTATTACATTGTGCCATCTAGCTCTGTTAATATTTAAACACTGAATGATGCTTTATTTTTCTTCTCCTCTTGAGACTAAAGAGCCTTCATTCTTTCAAGTAATCCCTGAGTAATACTATCTACAGTCTTCTCACCAGCTTGATCATACTCTTTCAGATGTAGTCCAGATTATTTAAATTCTTCCTAAAATGGCAAGACTATTCTCTCCCTTTTTCTGATCTTTATAATTCACTTAATATAATCTATCTCTATAATATAATCACTAATATAATCTATCTATATAATATAATCACTAATATAATCCATGCTTGGGTCTTTTTTTCATGGGCACTATCATCTAAACACATCTCTCCCATCATGTTCATCTAAATGGATTTTTTTTGAGGTCCTTCTGGTACTTAATGTTTATCCCACTGAATGTTTTGCTAGATTTGGCCCAATTGGATCTGTCATCCAGTGTTTTAGCTAACTCTCCCATGTTTATGTCTTTTGCAGGGTTTGACAATGATTCCACCTATGGCTTCATCTAAGGTATTGTTAAAAATGTTAAAGAGCACAGGTTTTTAACTTATTCATCTAGAGATTTTCTGAAGCTTTGCCTTGCCTCATTAATCTAGGGCAACTGGCTGAAGTAGTAGAAGGGGTGCTGGACCTAGAGTCAGTAAAACCCTTTTTCACATCCAGCCTCAAAATACTTCTTAGCTTTGCAACCCTAAGGAAGCCATCTAACTCCTGTTTGCCTTCTTTTCTTCATCTATAGAATGGGGATAACAATAAACACTCCCATCTAGGATTATTGTGAAGATCAAATGAGATGATTATTGTAAAGCTTCTTAGCATTATGCTTGACATATAAGTGCTATATAAATACTATCATTATTATTTACTACACTTTAGGTGTGGCAAAAAGGATATTTGTCTCAATTCAATACAAGGATTTGTCACAAGAGATATATAAGATTGAGACTGTCACTACCAGAAGAGGGAAATCTGCGATAATGCACTATGATTACATTTCTGAAAGAACCAAGTAACAGCTACATATGCATAAAGTACAAGTCAGTCTCCCTCCACAGAGGAGAAAGGGCAAACATACAACTTGGCACCTCTCTTCAGGTTCAAGAAGAAAGGCTAAAAAGAAATTTTTATCGGGGTTATAAGGTCAATATGAATTAACAGAGGAACGTCATAGCCAAAACCCAAATACTCTGCAACATTAAGACAGTCTTTATGGCTATAAAGGGGCAATCATTCCTTTTTGCTTCAACCTAGTCAGAACATTTCTAGAGTATTTTTTATAATTATTGGCACTATATTTTAGGAATATATAGACATTCTATATGTAGTCAGAGGAAGGCAACCAGGATAATAATAATAATTCCCAATTGTATAATGCTTTAAAGTTTATAAAGTGTCTTCCTCATAACAATATTGTAAGGTAGACAGTTAAATATCATTATTCCCATTTTGTAGACAAGAAAACTGAGGCACATAGAAGTAAAGTGACTTCTCTGGGATCACATGCTGTCAGAACCATAAAGCAAACCCCTGATTGTCTCCAGCACATGCTCTCCACTGTACCAGGCTGTCTCCTTGTAATCCTAAGCAAAGCAGACAATGCTATCATTTGAAGGAACTGGGATAATTTACCCTAGAAAAGAAGGTTTGCTTTACTTATCTGTGTATATATTATATACACTTCGGTACAATATAAACTCCCTCTGGGTAAGGTTTGACTTGTTTGTCTATCACTGGGGTCAAACCAGTACCTGGCAAATAATGTTTAATGTATGGTTGGTGAAATGAATTGTATTAAAAATGTTTTAACTGTCCTCAGATATTTGAAGAGCAAAACTGGGAACAAATGATAGAAGTTATGGAGGCAGATTTGGGCTCATTAGAAAGGAAAGCTTGCTGAAAATAAGAATGGTCACGAATGAACTACTTCTGGGGGAAGTGGAGTCCCCATCTCACTGAAGTTTTGCAAAGGGAGGCTGCATAACCATTTATCAGGGATGCTGCTGGGGGACTTTTTTACCAAGGTCCAAGACAGACTAGATGACCTTTGAGATTCCTTCCAATTCTGAAATTCTGTGACTGTGAAAGCAGGGATGCTACAATTGTCCAGGGTATTATTAGAAGAGAGGAATTGTAATGGTCGGTTAGGCATACCACAGAGGGCTGAGAAAGCAAGTAAAGTCTCCTCTGATGACAGGCAATTGGCCTATAGAAAGGCCAACTTAAAACAAGGTAGCTCTCCAGACTTTAGAGCAAAGTAAGCCAGAGTAAAAGAGCAAGACAAGCATCAGCTGTGGGTGGGGGTAGGGTGAGGGGGGGGGGAGGGAAGAGAAGAGAGCAGAGAAGGAGGGAAGTAAGGGAAAGAAGAGGCAGGAAAAATTAACTAAAGAACATCATGCCCTAGAATCTCTAGCTGAGGCAGCACTCTCCCACCCCACCACCAAACACACTTCTAGCCAACTGAGCACCTAACTCTTCCTCACAAAATTAACACCCACACCAGAATAGGAGTGGAACCTCATTCAATGCCCATAAGCTTAATTGGCTGGTTAAAAACACCGCCAATACCCCAACTGAATGAGCTGGTTGAACAGATACCAGAGAGAACTAATACCAGAGAGTTGAAGAAAATGACTGCTCCTGACACAAATGAACAATTCTATCTCCTTAGCTAGAGTAAACATTGCAATCAGCCCAAATGGAACATGCTAGCTTAGATAGAAATAAAAGAGAATAATAAGATAGTCATTATTGTTTTGAGGATTAAGTCTGAGAACGTATGTAAAATGCTTTGCAAATGTTCAAATACTATATGAAAGCTAGCTATTATTGTTATCGTTATTAGCAATGACACCAAAATCCCACTGAATGTAACATGTAAAGGACTGAGAGGAGCTAAAGGTTCTCTAGATTATACTTTTATCCTGGCATTATTCAGCATAAGGAAGGAAGGATGAATTCAGTCCACAGAAATGGAATCTAGTAATTAAATTCAAGTAGGGTAAAACATGGAGTGGATAGAGTCCTCAGCATGAAGTCAGGAAGACTCATCTTCCTGAGTTAAAATCTGGTCTCAGACATCTACCAGCTGTGTAACCGTAGGCAAGACACTTAACCCTGTTTGCCTTAATCCATTGGAGAAGGAAATTGTAAACCATTCCAGTATCTTTGCCAAGAAAACCTCATGGAAAACATTGGCATGTGATGGTCTAGGGAGGTCACAAAATGATGTACACAACAGAATAACTGACAACAACAAAACATAGGTGCTAATTACGTTACTGTAGATAGATAGGAAGAAAGCATTTAGGATTTTGATCCCAGAGGAAAGAAAAAGTTTTTTATACAATGCACACTCCAGGCAAATCTGTTTGCTAGCTGATCCCTAGTCAGGGTACTCTGCTGCTTCAAAGCCTCGACTTACACCTGGGATGCTCCCTTCTCACCTCCACAACTTGGAATAATGAAGATCCTTTGAGAATCAAATCACATGCCATCCTACATGCTACCTTTCCTGCTGCCCCCAGTTTTTCAGGGTTCTGAACCCTTCCCTGAAATCACTTTGTTTTCATTTTGAATATATTTATTTACTTATATATCCTGTACACATACAACCTAGAAATACACACAGTCAATAAAAAGTAAGATTCCTGAGGTCAAGCTCTATGGCATTTTTGTCTTTCTATCCCAAATATTTTGCACTTAATAGGCATTTAATGAATTCCTGTAGAATGAATGAATAAAAGTAAAGAATCTTTACTGGAGGTCTTTCAAGAGAGATTTCAATGAAACTTGAGAGGCAATGAAGGAGATATGTCTGTTCAGGTATACATTTTTGCTATCTCCTTTGTCTCAGAATCTTTGCTTCTTGATTTTGTCCTTATATCCCTAAACTCTTTTTTTCTAACATGATCTTTAGGAATTCTTAGCCCTTTCTTTTAACACCTCTAAACTCAGCTTACCAAGATACAGGGATTCTGGCTTCCTTTAGTGAAACCAGGGTCAAGGAATGTATAGTTTTTGTCTGAAGTCTTTTTGACTTGTTCTGATATATCCCTGTTGTAATCTAAGGAGTAGAAAATTTTCTCTGAGTGGGAGATAGTGATACAAAAAGACACAGAGACAGAGAGAGACACAGAGAAAGAGAGAGAGCAGCATAATAGACCGTGTATTCCTGGTCCTGAAATCAGGAAAATATGGATACAAATCCAACTTAGATATTTACTCGGTATGTGACACTAGGTAAGTCACTTAAACTCTCTATGCCTCAGTTCCCTTATTTGCAAAATGAGGGAATCAGCTTGATAGGTCCCTCCATCTTTAAAGCTATTATTATCTTAGTGTCTTGGCCCTTTTAACCAGGAAATGAATACAAGACCCTTAAAGGAAGAAACCATGTTATATATTTCTTCTGTATTTTCCACAATGCCCAGCATATTGTTAGGGGCATACTAAACCAAACTGAACTGAACTGAAGGAAAATGATTTAAAATTTCATAACTCACCCATAAACTTCCCAATAAAACTGGGAAAGGTTCCAAATCCAAAAGCTCAGACTAATTATATGTAAACTTATTAATTTGTAATCAATATCCCATTGACTAATTCAGATATCTTTGGGCCCTTAGGATCATAAACTGAGGCCTAGAATACCTGGAGCTCAGTAGTCCAACCTCTTCGTTTTACAGATGAAGAAAATGAGGAACAGAAAATGGAAATAATTTTCCCAGTCATATAGCTTTTAAGTGGTAAAAACAACTAATATATCCTAATCTTTTCTCCCAATCTAACAATCTTTTAATTATTACATGCTGTATCTTGGAGTTGCATGCAACTCTCCAAGAGAATTAAAAAAAAACTGGCCTAATAATTGTTATGGATGTTAGAAATAAATAGACAAAATAAAGGGAAATTTCCACAACACTAAGAGAATCAACTACCATCTAGGGAAGGAAAATTGAAGGGTTCATTACTGGTCACAGATACCTGCTTAATGGGTTTTCTCAGCCATGTGTATTAAAGGATAATAGAACAAGTGCCCCATTTTGCTTCTGGTGAGATAATTTAATTACTCCTGAAGAGAAAAGAAATACTTTTCCTAATATGACTATTGTACAACAATTGATGCCCAATCCCATTTTCCAGACATAATTAACAAAAATGCAAAAAAAAATTCTACCATCTTCCTTGTTCAGATGTGTACCCAGGAGGTCTTAGCAATAAGATCAGCTGTTGGACTTAGCTCAGTGCAGCTCAGAATGAGTAAATATAATTAAGGAATACTTTGACTCACCAAAGGCTAAAGCCTGTTAGAAATAGCAACCTGAACTCCTGGGTAAAATAGGAGAAGAAAAAATTAATTACCTTACATCACTTCCCTAAGGATATAAGAAGTGCTATACTAGGTCAAACTTATATTCTACCCAACTCAATATTCTGTCTCTGGCAGAGGTGCTAAAGATAGTTCCAAAGGTGAGCATGGGCATTCTCTTTAATGATATTCTCAAGGGTTAGGGATAGACATACCAAAACTTCCTTGTTCATAGTCCTTATTTCTCCTTTATATTCAACTAAAAGTTTGTCATTCAGGAATTTTACTAAACTTTCATTAATCTATCTTAACTTGTGATGTGTCTGATATTTATAAAATATTTTACATAATCTCTTTAGAGTCTAAAAACAACTTTATGAAATAGGTAATAAATGTATCCTGTGAGTACTGGTATGCTTTGTGCCTTCTATCTCTTGCTGGGCATAAAGTTATGCCTCAAAGAAGGCAGCAAGAGGCCAAGCTGAGAATATTTCTTTTACCTCTATCATCCTTTATCCCCAAGACAATGACTTTCATCTGTCTCAGCACAAGGCAACTGCTACCTCCTGATACCAACTCAATCTCCCAAAAGGGATAAGGAGAATAATCAATGCCAAGAGGACCAAACTCAGCCTTTGACTTGTGCTTGTCTTTGAGTCAGAAGGAAGAGAAAAGTTGTTAGGGGAATCTACTTCTTCCCTCCACCTCAGACATACACAAAGATGTTCATAACCTTGATCTTGCCATCACCAGCAAATAGAGCACTTTATGTTTAAGAATTCTGAAATCTCTTATCTGACCATAATCTATTGGTTTTTCACCTTCTACTATATATAACCTTTAATCCCAAGACCCCTCAATTATCTACTCTTTCCTCTTTTCCCCCACTTTAAACCCCTTTGTGAGCCAATTCAACTACACGTTCTCTATCTTTAATCCCAAACTCTCTTTATTATGTCATTGATTATGTCATGACAAGCCTTAGCCTTGGATCACACCTCATTTACCACCTTTGCTACTACTGTGCTGCCGAATGAAGGTGAAAAAAAATCCTGAAACTATTCTGACTGGGTTCATTACAAGTTTGTTTCACAACTTCAATTGGGTCCTCATTGCTGCTGGGCAATCCAATTATATCTCTCTTGTCAACTCTCTCTCTCTCTAAAAAAGCTTTTCCAAATATTTTCATGTATGTTTTGGCTTCTCATGGCTCCTCCACACTCCCTCAGTTGAGTGATTTTATAGGAAAAAATTAGGCTATTTACCATGAGTTCCCTCTTTTCCCTTTTTCTCCATTCCCTATCACTTAGATGCCTTCTGCCCTACTTCATCATTTATTCCTGTCTCACATGAGATAGGCTTTATTCCTTACCAAGGTTAGACTCTCAACCTGTTTAAGTGAACATATTCCAACCTGCCCTTCTATTATCCCACTCTGTTACTTATTTCTAATCTCTTTCTGTTTAGTGGCTCCTTTTCTCATGTCTCTAAACATGCCCATATATTCCCCCATCCTGAAAAAAACCTCCCTTGTTCTTTCTATCCTTGCTGACTACCATCCTGTATATCTTCTACTCTTTGTAAGTAAACTCAAAAAGGTCATCAATAAGTGCCTTCATTTTTTTTCTTCTCACTCTCTTGTTAACCCCTTACAACCCAACTTCCAACATTATCAAAAACTGCTCTCTCCAAAGTTACCAATGATTTTTAGTTAACAAATTAAAAGGCCTTTCTGTAAGAAATGACCAGCAGGATGATTTCAGAAAGGCCTGGAGAGACTTATATGAACTGATGCTGAGTGAAATGAGCAGGACCAAGAGCTCATTATATACTTCAACAACAATACTATATGATGATCAATTCTGATGGGCGTGGCCCTCTTTAAAAATGAGATGAAACAAATCAGTTCCAATAGTGCAGTAATAAATAGAATCAGCTACACCTAGAGAAAGAACTCTGGGAAATGAATGTGAACCACTACATAGAATCCCCAATCCCTGTTTTTGTCCACCTGCATTTTTGATTTCCTTCACAGGCTAATAGTACACTATTTGAAAGTCTTGTGCAGCAAAACAACTGTATGGACCTGTATTGTATTTAACATATACTTTAACATATTTAACATGTATTGGTCTACCTGTCATCTGGGGGAGGGAATGGGGAAAAGGAAGGGAAAAACTGGAACAAAATGTTTTGCAATTGTCAATTCTGAAAAATTACCCACGCATATATCTTATAAATAAAAAGCTATTATAAAAAATAAATAAATAAATAAAATGAGCCACCAAAAAAAAAAAAAAATTAAAAGGCCTTTTCTCAGTTTTCATTCCTGTATATCTCCTTAAGGCTTTTGATGCTGGCTCCCTCCTCTCCAATAATCTCTTCTCGTTAGGATTCCAGGACAGTATTATCTCCTGGTTCTCCTCCTATCAATCTAACCCATCCTTCACAGATTTCCTTGCTTGTCCAGATCACATCCTCTACCCACAAGTATCCCTCAGTGCTCTAACCTTCACTTTCTCTTCTTTCTCTATAGTACTTCACTTGGCTATCTTATCAACTCCCATAGATTAAAATGTCACTTCTATGCTGATGATTCTCAAATCTACTTATTCTGCCCAATTTCTCTGCTGACCTTGTTGTGCCACAGTTTCCTTTTATTGTTCTGCCTCAGTTTCCCTAAACTGTCCTGCCTCAGTTTCCCTGAACTGTCCTGCCTCAATCCCCTTAGTTGCAAACCTCCCCTCCAGTTCATTAAAAACAGATATAACTCAGAGCTACTTTCTCTAAGGTTATAAATAGTCAATCTGTAAACTCAAGATAATGGGGAGTTCAGACTTCTTGGCTCCTAACTCCTTCTAAATCACCAAGAATTTATGGTCCTATACCCCATTCTGCCATTGTTCTTCTTTATCCCAATTTATCAGAATATCCAGTGCCTTCCCTCACCCTGTCAGAACTGGATTGATAATCTGTTCCCACTCTCAGTACTCTGACTCCGCCCCTGCCTCCATCTACCCCTGTAGCTGAGCCATGTGTATATGTACTTCATGGGAAGCGCACATTAGCTGCTAGATGCTTTGGACATCAGCCCTGGGGGCAACATGCTCCTAGCATAATCTCTCCCTCTCAGAAATCCAAATAAAATATTAAAAACTCTCTAATCTCTATCTTGCCTCAGTTTCTCCAGCATTACAACCTATCGCCTTACATTTTCAACAAACTTTCAGATATTTCAGCCTAAATGTCCAGTTAGCTATCTTTAGCTAAAAACAAAGATTTCAAAAGAGAAAGACTTCAAAGCAGAAGTCATTACTTCCCCCACCAAGAAACAAATAACAACAACAAAAAAAAAAACAAACAAACAAACAAAAAAGCCAACCTTCTACCTCTCCTGTTACTCTACTAGACAAAATCATTGGTCTAGTCCATCAGGCTGGCAACCAAAAAGTTACCCTCAATTTCTCCCTATCTCTCACCCCTTCCCAACATCTAAGCTGTTGCCAAGGCTTATTGATTTTATCTCTGCAACAACTATTAGATACTCCTTCTTGATTAACTACTCTAGTACCCCTGAAATTACCTGTTAATGAGTCTATCTGCCTCAAGTATCTCCCCTTTGCAATGCACCCTCTGTTTAGCTACCAAAGCAAGTTTCATAAAGCACAAATCTGACTAAGCCATCCCTTATTCAAAAATTACAGTTTATTGATTATCATACTCCTATCATCTCAAGTCTCAAAAACAAAATATTCTTTCACATCCAATGCTCTTCGTAAGCTAGTATTCTACTATCTCTCAGTCTTTTTAAACTTACTCCCTAACACTTCCAACCAATATCACTGGCCTTCTGACTATGGACAAGATATTACATCTCTTGGCGCCAGACATTTATGTTCTCCCTCTTAGACTCTGCCAAATAACTTTCCTGGCTATCTTTAAAGATCAACAAAAATCCTTCCTTTTACAGAAAGCCTTTCCCAACATCCCTTAATTCTAGTCCTTCCCCCTGTTGATTGTTTCTTATTTATCCTATATATAACTTGCTTTGTATATATTTGTTCACAAGCTCTCTCCCCCATTGGATTACAAACTCCTTGAGGGCAGGAATTGTCTTTATACATCTTTTTCTATCCCCCATGCTTGGCATAGAATAGGCACTGAATAAATGTTTACTGACGATTGTTATCATTTCCATTTTATATATAAAAAACTATGGAGCAGAATAGGTTAAGTGATTGGCCTGTGCTGACTCACATAGTAATTAACTCTTAGAATGACTAATTCGGCAATAGTAAGCACTGTGTATTTCACTAGTAGGGATGAAATAAATTAACTTTCATTTCAATTCCTCTAGCACTTATTTAACCCCTACTATATACCACACACTGTTCTAGGACTGGGATACAAAAAAGAAACAGGCTCTATTGTCTTAATTCAAGTAATGAATTTCATCTCCCAACTCCTAGAAATTATGTCTCTCTTATACATTAATGTTTTATCAGATGTTTTTTAATCATATCATGCTATTAACTCATTAAAACTTCCTGATTATTTTTTTCAGACAAACTTCTATCTATCTTATATTTTGTACTTGTGATGCTGACTTTTAAAACCAAATCTTATGACTGGGCAAAGTGGTAAAAATTTGTTTACAGCTTCCAACTTTATCACCTGTAAATTTGATAGATACTCACTATGGCTTAGTAGAAGTCATTGACAGAAATGTTAAATAACAAGGGGCTCCACACAGATCCCAGAGGCATTTCATTGGAGATTTCTTGCCAAGTTAACCTCAAATCATGAATAACTTCTCTTTGAGTCCAATCATTCAAACAGTTCTGAATTCACCTAACTGTATTATTATCTACTTCATTTCTCTTTAGCTATTCCTTAAATTTAGGTTAACTGTATCTAGGGCATTTCCCTGATCTATTAGTTTAATAACTGTCAAAAAAGGAAATAATTTGTCTGGCATGATCTATCTTTGAAAATGTCATATTGGTTCTTCATAATTACAACTTCCTTTTCCAGGAAGTCACCAAATCATTTCTTAATATATCCTTTCTAGAATTTTCCCACAAATTGAAGTCGTTTCCCACTCCAGACTCGGTTCTCTTCCCTTTTCTGAAAACTGAGAAATTTATCTTTTTTTCTATCCTATGTTATCTCTTCCATTTTCCATAATTTTTCAAAAATCACTTATAATGGGTTAACAATTGTATCAATTAGTTCTTTCAGGTCATAAGGATCTAATTCATCTGGCCTAGATGACTTGAATTTATGAAGAGCTGCTAGGCTATCTCTTAACTTTGGTATCAATTCTTTTAGTGTGTATGGTCAGTTACAGTAAAAAGATCATCATTCTCCTTGGCATAAAAAAGGACAGAGGACAGACTTGTAATTTGAGTGTTATAGGGAATTCCCAAAAGAAGAAACTCCCTAGTCCAATGCAGATCAGCATCTGCTTTATATAGTCTAGAGAATCGCCTAGAGCACTAAAAGTTAGATGATTTACTCAATCACATGGCTAGTGTGCATCAAGTGATATTCTTACTCTCCATTCACTATACTATTCTTTTTTGTCACAGAGAAAAAAAAATATTATAAGAAACAAGTAACTCTGCCTTCCCTCTAGTCCCAGTTCTGTCTCTTCATAGAATCTCCTAATTTCTATAATAAAACAAACACACAAATAGCAACAAAGCTCCACCATTTTTGTCTATTTGTTTTTGCAAGGCATGGGAGTTTTGCAAGGCAAAATTCGTGCCCAAGATCACACAACTACGAAGTGTCAAATATCTGAGGTTGGATTTGAATTCAAGTTCTTCTTACTCCAGGGTCGAGGCTCTATTCACTGTACCATCTAACTGCCCTTTGAGGATACTTTTAAAGAACTACACTATCCCCTTCCATTCATCTGGTTGCCTGCCTTGGCTTTCCTCTTTTGTATTATTTTAAATTATTATTATTCTCAATTTTTTGATTGTGGACTTTCCCAAAGATCCACAGATATCAAGTAGCATTTAATTCTGGGATTCTGAACCCATTATCTGACTCCAAATTCAGCCCTCTTTTTACTGCATCATACTTTCTCTGTTCTAGCCTATAAGGAATAAGTCAACATCACCAAATATAATTTATTAAGCGCATAAATGTCAAATTTGTTGAAAAATGTAATGAGGAAGAATGAAGTGCTCTTGAGAGGATGATTTAGTCAGCACATTGCCTTCAGAAAATATTCATTCTGGACTATAAATATAGCTACTGGCTAGTGGAAGGAAAATTTCCTTAAGTCATTTCTTCCTATTGAATCACAGTGACCAGACACTCCACTAAAATATTCAGCCTAAGTTTCCTCCCTCTCTGAATTATATCTACTAATGATTTCAATCAATCTCATCATCCTTTAATATGAAGTATGACCATGTCTAACTGAATTGAAATGTTGGAGACTAAGCAAAAATAGTGTACTTTGAAATAGCCATTTCAGAAATAGCCATTTCTGGAAAGCTACCTTATTTTGTCATGGGATTATAAAACCAAAGATTTAGAACTGAAAAGGACCTTGGATGTCATCTAATCTAGCTCTTCATTTTCTTTCTACTTTTTTCTTTTAACTTTTAATGTTTTTTCTCTTTATTTTACAAGTATTTATATTTTTTTTCATTTTACCTACTGTCTCCTTATTGGATAAAAAGAAAAAAAATAAACTTTTATTCCAAATATGTATAATCAAGCAAAGCAAATCCCCATACTGGCGAGGTCCAAACCATATGAGGCAAGAAAGGCCTAAAATGGTTAAATGATTTGATTCCAGTAATACAAATAGTAAATGACAGTGCAAGTCTGTCTTTTCCTCCACTATAATGATTAAATTATGAAGTTCTACAAATAACTTCCTCTTGACAATCAAAACATAAATTCTTTCATACAAAGAAAAAATAGGCAGATAGCATTACCTGTCTGAAGTGGTGTCACTTGAAATGGGGTGCTTCATTCCTGACCCGTTTTTAATTGAGTCCTGCCTCATAAGCCCATGAGGTCGGCTTTTGTCTATTGAAGGGGCAGGCAGGTCCCCTGAAGTGCCCTGGTACTGAGCCTGTTCATGTAGCTTTGCTTTCTTCTCCTGAGGAGCCTCTTCATTCCGCATCCCTCGGAGAGCCTGTTGGTCAGGGTGCTGGGGTGTATTCGAGCCACTATTATAGAACCAAGCTCCTGATTTAGTGAGGATTTCTTGTTGTTTTCGGCACAGGTTACATACCCACATAACCTGTACACATACACACACACAAAAAAAAAAAAAAAAAAAAAAAAGAAGAAAAAAAAAAAAGATGTAGTGTGCTTTAATTTAAATTCAATAATCATTTATTAAGCACTTAATACATGCCCTGAAGGTATAAAGACAAAATCAAAATAATATCTAAGCTTTAAAAGCTTACATTCTACTATATTTACATTTTAGATCTATATAATGAGGTAGGACCTGATCACCTCTAAGATGTCTTCAGTTCTACAGACAACTGGGCAGGGGTTAGAGTTAGAGTCAGGATTAGCTTACATAGCTTTTATGATTTTAAAGATGACAATATGGAGCTACCATAAAGGTAGAACAAAAATATAAAGATATTTCCCTTTAGCTTTCTTTCTTTTTATTAACAATAACAATAAAAAAAACAAAACAAAACAAAAAAAACTTTGCAATTCAAGGAAAGCTTTTAACGATTATGTAATGAAGAATTTTATTTGATCTACCATCTTCATTGCTATTTTGGCTATTGGCTTTATCTCCTCAACTGAGTTATAAGTTTTTTTGAGGTCAGGGAATATAAGTTCGTACTTTTTGTAAATGTCCCACAATCCTTACAATAGTAATAGACATATTATGCTTAATGAATATTTCTTGATGGCTATGTTTGGTATAAAAGAAAAGATGTCAGATTTGGAGTCAGACAACCTTGGTACCCATCCTTGGCCTCCCACTTATTACCCACAGAACCTGCTCCAAGCCATATAACCTTTCTGGGTCTCAGTTTCTTCATTTGCAAAAGAAAAGAGATTGGACTAGACAACCTTAAAGATTCTACCTAACTCTAAATCTAAGATTTTGAAAAGTTGAAAAAGATACTGGCATCATAGATGACAGAAAAGTAGGCTTTTCAAAGATCTTGAGAGGCTAGACTAGTGGAATGAATATAACATGATGAAATTTAATAGGGAGAAATGTAGTCTTCTTGAATTAAAAAATGAACTACATTAGTATAAGATGAAAGAGGTGTGGTTAGAAAGGAATTTACTATTTAAAAACCTGGGTGATTTAGTGGCCCACAAGCTCAACATAAGGGGAGTTTCATGTGTAAGGAACAGAAGGAATAACATCAATGAATAGAAGAGATTAAGGTGTAAGAAGACTGCAAAGTAGAAAGGGGACAGATTACAAAGGGTTTTATAAGTCCACAGGGAATTTTTATATTTTATTCTGGAGCTGTAAGAGAATCCATAGAATTTGTTGAATAGGAAAACCAGTTCCAATAATCTTGGGATGAAGAGAGCCCTCTACACCCAGAGAGAGGACTGTGGGAATTGAATGTGGATCACAACATAGCATTTTCATTCTTTCTGTTATTGTTTGCTTGCATTTTGTTTTCTCAGTTTTTCTCCTTCTAGATCCAATTTTTCTTGTGTGGCAAGATAACTATAAATATATATGTATACTTATATTGGATTTAACATATATTTTAATATACTTAACATACATTAGATTAACTGCTATCTAGGAGAGGGTGTCAGGGAGAAGGAAGGGGAAATTTGGAACACAAGATTTTGCAAGGGTGAATGTTGAAAAATTATCCATGCATGTGTTTTATAAATAAAAAGCTTTAATAAAAAATTTAAAATAAAAAAAAAAGAATTTGTTGAATAGGGAAGTGTGCTTTAGGAAGATCAAAATGAAAGTCTGAGTAGAAGACATACTGAAATGGGGAGAAACCCATGGTAGAAAGACCAACCAGTAGGCCACTGCAATCATTCAAGTATGAAGAGCTAAGGACCTCATCTATGATGGTAGGAGTGTCAGAGCAGAGAGGGGAGTAGATACCAAAAAGAGTGCTATGAAGGTAGAATCAATTAAATTTGGAAACAGATTGGATATAGGGGGTTAAGAGAATGAGGAATAGGTTATGTGCCTGCATGTTCAAAAAGCTGTTGGAGTTCTTGACAGTAGGCCTTTGAATTCATGTCATATGAGGATCAGTAGAATAAAACCAATATTTAATATGGAAAGGGTTTATTTTTCTTTTGAGGGTGAAGAGACAAGACAGTGAGCATCCAAGGACCTGAGAAATTGTCATGCGGAAAAAGGTTTAGATTCGTGTGGACCCAGCAAGAAAGAGGAATGATGGGTAGCAGTTACAAAGAGATAAATTTAGCCTCAATATCATTAGAATTTCTTAACAATTAGTTTTCCAAAAATGGAATGAATGAAATGAATAGGAATGTTCTCCCTATTAGAAGACTTTAATCAAAAGCTTCTGATTTCTGAAATTTTGTAAAAAGTCAACGTTCTAAAATGTAATTTTAGAGTCAAATCAATGTTACTAAACCAATGTTAAACCTTATAATTTCTCTCTCTCTATTTGAATTATATCTTTCTTCCAGGTCCAGCTCAAACCAGTCTCCTTTTTGAAGCCTCCTTAATAAATCTATCCCCAAATTTTCCACACTGCAAAAATCCGAATTCATTTTCATTTCATCCCACATAGCTGGCATTTATTCACATATTGTTTTCTGTTGTTTTGATTTTAAATACTTAAAATATTCAAGGGTATTAATCTTATTCTTTGTGTATTCTATAGTGTCTATCATTGTAGACTTAATAAAAACTTGTTAAATTTAATTTATCTGAATCCATCATGAACTGAAATAAAATACAGTAAAGTATGTAGTACAATTATGCCAGGATCTATTTATTTATGATTTATAGCCTGACTTCTTCCAAAAGGATTTGGGAGAGCAATTATACCAATACATAAGTGGATTTAATTCTTAGAAGAATTATTTCTAGCATACAAATACCAGCTTCCCTAAAGAAAAGAAAATGAATTGTTGTCTTGTGGCTTAATTTTCTTTTTCCAGGGTTAGTTCAAATCAGGACTAAATGAAATCCATATAATCCACCAACGTGTTGACAAAAGCATCATATTTCAGACTCAAACTTCAGCCTTTGTCCACCACCTTGTGCCAAAAGTTGGTATTGCAGGTGTCTCAAACCTAAAAATGCATTAGAGAAAGAATATGACCTAGAACAGTCTGGCTTAGATTGGAAAGGACTGTATAAAAGTCAGTCCAACTATTGCTTTTTGTAAGTGAACAAATAAGACCCAGATACATTCAGTGATTTGCCTGAGATCACAATCTAGTTAAAGAGAAAGTTGTGACTAACCTTGAGTAGTTTTCTTCTAAATAATATTAGCCTAGTGCTCTTTTCTACCTCACATTTCTCTAGATTCAGTTAGACTGCACTTACTTTAAAGTTAGAAAAGCATATTTTTCTGGCTTTTGCCTTTCACTCTTAAACAAATAATTCTAGTTCTCCCATTCAGTACCCATGCTGATTCTTCTTCATAGCATGAAAGTGACCATGAATTCTGCAGAAATCCAAGTTCTGGGCAGGTCCTCTCAATTTCAAAAAATTTCCACTGGCGGGTTGGTCATTTCTATATGTCTGTCAACCCAAGGGCCAACCCAGCTAAGTAGCAGACTGTATGTCTGTCAACTAAGAACTAACCTTGCCAAAATGTTGGCCATCAATTGAACCTAGATTGCAATAATTATTAACTGGTGGAAGAAGCAATTTGCCTTGATGGAAGAAGTATTCACACTGATGAAATCAACAGTAGTCAATATATGTAAATATTACTTGGTCACGGAAAAATTGAATCTCATGAAGTTGACATAAATTTGCATGAAATTACTATATAGCTATTTTGGAATGACACATATCTATTTTAAAGAACATGTATCTATCATGGAATAACAGTCTTTATCCCCAAACAACTGAAGTAAAATGTGCAAACTGGAAGACAGATATTTAAATCAATCACTGTCACTTGCTTTTTTCTTTCTTCTGATAACATCTATTAATTAATACCACATATATTGGGGGAGTAAGGGAGAAGTCCTGTAAAATTTGCCTTCATTTTCTCCTTTACCTTTTTTGTTTTCCACTCTCCTCTCTCAGAAATAACTTAATAATTAATAACTTATTTTGTTATGAGTAAACTTAAAGCCATTAGTTCTGGAGAAAGTAAAATAAAAAATAAATAATATTGTATGTATACTTATAACTTCCTAGATAAAGATAGTGCAATTAGTAATGAACACATTTTGGATTATTCTTCTGCTAATGGTAAGGAATTTGCATGGCTAAAGGTGCTACTTATGATCGTAAAAGAGGATAAAGTTATTTGTCTAGAATTTTTTGAACCATATTTATGATTTAATTAATGTAGGGAATGCCTGATAAGGAAATTTTCTCTCCTAATAAAGATCAGTAACTGTTCTGTAACTTAATCTTTAAAAAGATGTCTGGTGTACTTAAAACTTAAGGGACTTGCCTCCACTAGTAATGAGTATGCATCAGAGATGTAGCTTGAAGCCTAATTCTGAATCTTCCTAAATCTAGGGTTGAATCTCTATGCTTTGCACCATGTTGCCTCTAATATTTCTCATAATGTAACAAAAGTCCAAAATGACTTTATTAGAACCAAAGAGCTACCTTCCTGTCCCATAATATACACTATTAAGATTATGATTTTAAATGGCTTAAGAATAAGTTTGCTTATAGAATTCCATAATCAGGGCCAATTAGATTTGTTTCTTATCATCAACAACCATAAAAAATTTATTATGTACTCATTACATGCAAGACAATGCCAGGCCTTGGGAACATGAAAAGATATAGAAGAATCTATTCCTATTGAAAAAGAGCACTTTTTTTTTTAGTTCCAGAGGAGAAAAAACTGTATACATTAAAGATTAATAATAATACTTATTGCATACAAAGAACACTAAATATGTCTAGAGTGTAAGTGCTACTGGAGTTCAAAAAAGGGAGAAACAGTGAGACTTAGAGATTTAAAAATGTTTAGGAACCTGTAGTCTGAGCATCAGAAAATCCAATCAGCTTTATATACAGAGAAAAGATTTATGGAGCTAGAATATGCACTCTCTGCCAACTAAATAGCTATATAAAGACAATAGTAGGCACAAGTGAAATTACAAAATTTAAAGCAAGACAAATTCATCCTGCCTGATAGGAGAAAAAAATCAAGGTACACATTCTGTTAAATGTAGGACAGTAATATAATTTGCATATGAAATATAATACATGATTAAAATATTAAGACAAAAAGATATAATATATGTCATGTTCTCTTTTCTTTCTCTCTTCTTTCTTCCTTCCTCCTCTTCTTTCTTTCTGTCTTCCCCTTTTTGCTTCCTCCTCTCTCCCTCCTTCTACTTAAATTTCCTTTCTCCTCTCCATCTTCTTTCTTTCTTCCTGCCTGTACTCTTCTCTGTGCCTTTTCTCTCTTCCATTCACCCTATTCCTCTCTTCCCTCCCATCTCATTTTTGTCTCTCCGCCACCTTTCCCTCTATCTCTCTTCTTTCGTCACTTTTCTTGCCCCATATATATTTAGATTTTCTTTCATGGTAGAAACTGCCTCACAAATGCAGTTGCTGATCGTTCGATAACTCAAAAATCTTAGAGAATTGCCTGGGGCATTGAGAAATCGACCAGTAGTCAGTGTAAATTAGAGGCAGGATTTTAAGCCAGGCTTTCCTGATTACAAGGCATTTTCTCCCTCTACCATGCCCTGCTGTTTCTTAAAAGATTCTCACATTTGAATAATTACACTTGATTGAGCTGTCTCCCCAAGGTTGAGAATATCTTCATTTTAAATGAACATAAATAAATATTGGCATACTTAGAGTTGAAAGAGACCTCCAAAAGTATTTTAGTCTAGCCCATAAACTAACAAAAACTTCTACTTCAGTGGATATAATGGAAAGAGCATCAAAGAACCCAAGTTAAAATTCTGACTCTCCTACTTCTGACTACCTCTAAGTTACTCTGTATGGATCATATATGGACCTAATTGTTTATTTGTTCTCTTCCCCATTTGAATGTGAGCTACTTGGAGGTAGGGATTGGTTTTGCCTATCTTTGTATTTCCAGTGCACAACTCACTGTGTGACATATATGCCCTTAACAAATGTTTGTTAACTTGACTACTTTTGTAGAAAGGTTTTCCTTTTGTGTGCTACAATTCCCTAATCTATAAAATAAAAGTTATAACCTAAATGATCTCTAAGGGATCTGTAAACTGCAACAGGTAAACATTTTGCCTTTATTCATAGACCTCTAGTGAGGGGTCGCCATTTACTTTCTGAGGCAGTCTATCACATATTTAGAAAACTTCAATTGTTAAGAAACTTTTCTTCGCATCAAACCTAAATCTTCCTGCCTGAAACTTTTACCCCTGTCCCTCCTGCCCCTTGTCTAAAGACAAAATGTCTAGTCACTCTAAACTAACACTATTTCAAATAATTAAGGATATTTGTCATGTCACATACTCTGTAAAGTCTCCTCTTCTCTAGATTAAACAACCCCAGTTCCTTCAACTGATTCTCACATTGCACGGACTCATGACACTTACAAATCTTATTTTTCCTCTGGGGACACACTCTCCCCTGTCAGTAACCTCTCTAAAATGTGGTACTCAGGCAAACTCAAGATTGGCTCTGACCAAGGCAGAATCCAATTGTGCTCATGGAAGTTTTCCTCTTAATGAAATCCAATAATCCATTAACTTTTTTGACTGCTACTATAAACCACTAATCCCTTTAGATCTTTTTTTTAAAGACAAATACTTGTCTTGTCAAGTCTTCCCCATCTTAGAACTGGGTAAGTGAACCTAAGGATAAGATTTTACCTTTATTCCTAATTTATTCTATCTTTTTATATTCTGTCAAACAAATAATATGGTAACTGAGAATTTTCTAAATATTTTACCAAGATATAAGCAAATCATATCACTCTCTTCTATTGACCTCCAAATTTAGTAGCCCTGGCAAAAATTAAATTGAGATTAGTCTGCCATGACCTGTTGTTGATGAAATCAAGTGAATTCTTTGTAATCAATGCCTTCTTTTCTAGATGATCCATGACTCTCACTTTAAAAATATATTCCAATGTTATCTTAAATCACTTAAATTCAATAGCTAAAGCATTTGCACTTTTTCACTGTTGCATTCTGCTAATTCCACTAATGAAGAGGAAATTGGATCAATAATTAGGTGTTACTTTGCCCAACTTTATGCCAATAAATTTGATAACTTAAATGAAACTGATGAATACCTTGAAAAATATAGGTTGCCCAGATTAACAGAAGAAGAAGTAAATTGGTTATATAATCCCATTTAAAAAAAAGAAATAGAATAAGCTATTAATCAACTCCCTAAGAAAAATCCCCAAGTCCAGATGGATTTACTTGTGAATTCTATCCAACTTTTAAAGAACAATTAACTCCAATGCTATATAAACTATTTGAAAAAAATAGGGAATGAAGGAGTCCTCCCAATTCCTTTTATGACACAGACATGGTACTGATATCTAAACCAGGTAGGACAAAAGCAGAAAAAGAAAATTATAGACCAATCTCCCTAATGAACATTGATGCAAAAATCTTAAATGAAATATTAGCAAAAAGATTACAAAAAATCATCCCCATGATAATACACCATGACCAAGTAGGATTTATACCAGGAATGCAGGGCTGGTTCAATATTAGGAAAACTATTAACATAACTGACTATATCAATAACCAAATTAACAAAAACCATATGATCATTCAATAGATGCAGAAAAAACATTTGGTAAAATCTAACACCCATTCCTATTAAAAACACTAGAGAGTATAGGAATAAATGGACTTTTCCTTAAAATAGTCAGTAGCATCTATTTAAAACCATCAGTAAGCATCATATGTACTGGTGAGAAACTGGAATTGTTCCCAATAAAATCAGGAGTGAAACAGGTTGCTCACTATCACCATTACTATTCAATATTATGTTAGAAATATTAACTTCGGCAGTAAGAGATGAAAAAGAGATTAAAGGAATTAGGATAGATAATGAGGAAACCAAATTATTAATCTTTGCAGATGATATGATGGTATACTTAGAAAACCCCATAGATTCTATTAAAAAGCAAATAATCCACAAGTTTAGCAAAGTTGCAGGATATAAAATAAATCTACATAAATCCTCAGCATTTTTATACATCACAATCCAAGAGATACAAAGAGAAATTTCATTTAAAATAACTGTCAATAGTATAAAATATTTGGGAATCTATCTTCCAAGAGAAAGTCAGGAACTATAAGAGCAAAATTACAAAACACTTTCCACACAAATAAAGTCAGATCTAAACAATTGGGAAAATATTAAGCAATCTTGGATAGATCGAGTGAATATAATAATGACAATATTCCCTAAACTAATCTATTTATTTAGTGCTATACCAGACTTTCAAGAAACTATTTTAATGACCTAGAATAAATAACAACAAAATTCATCCGGAAGAACAAAAGATCAAGAATTTCAAGGGAACTAATGAAAAAAAAAAAAATCAAATGAAGGTGGCCTAGCTTACGTGATCTAAAACTATATTATAAAGCAGGGGTCACCAAAACCATTTGATATTGGCTAAGAAATTGATTAGTTGATCAATGGAATAGGTTAAGTTCAAAGGACAAAATAGTCAATAACTATAGTACTCTAGTGTTTGACAAATCCAAAGATCCCAACCTTTGGAATAAAAATGAATTATTTAACAAAAACTGCTGGGAAAATTGGAAATTAGTATGGCAGAAACTAGGCATTAACCCATATGTAACACCGTACACCAAGATAAGATCAAAATGAGTTCATGATCTAGGCATAAAGAATGGGATTATAACTAAATTAGAAGAACATAGGATAGTTTACCTCTCAGACCTGTGGGGGAAGAAGGAATTTGTAACCAAAGAAGAACTAGAGATCATTATTGATCACAAAATATAAAATTTTGATTACATCAAGTTAAAAAAGCTTTTGTACAAACAAAACTAATGCAGACAAGATTAGAAAGGAAGCAATAAACTAGAAAAACATCTTTCTTAACAATTAAAGGTTCTGATAAAGGCCTCATTTCAAAAATATATAGAGAATTGACTCAAATTTATAAGAAATCACGCCATTGTCCAATTGATAAATGGTCAAAGGACATGAACAGACAATTTTCAGGTGATGAAATTGAAAATATTTCTACCTATAGAAATGGTGTTCCAAATCAATATTGATCAGAAAAATGCAAATTAAGACAACTCTGAGATACCACTACACACCTGTCAGATTGGCTAAAATGACAGGAAAAAATAATGATGAATGTTGGAGGGGATGTGAGGAAACTGGGACAATATTGTTGTTATTGATATATTGTTGGTGGAGTTGTGAACAGATCCAACCATTCTGGAGAGCAATTTGGAACTATACTCAAAAAGCTGTCAAACTGTGCATACTACTGGGCTTACATCCCAAAGAGATATTAAAGAAGGGAAAGGGATCTGTATATTCAAAAATGTTTGTGGTAGCCCTTTTTGTAGTGGCTAGAAACTGGAAATTGAATGGATGCCCATCAATTGGAAAATGCTTGGGTAAATTGTGGTATATGAATGTTATGGAATATTATTGTTCCGTAAGAAATGACCAGCAGGATGAATACAGAGAGGCTTGGAGAATATTACATGAAGTGATGCTAAGTGAAATGAGCAGAACCAGGAGATCATTATATACTTCAATAATACTATATGAAAATCAATTCTGATGGAAGTGACTATCTTCAACAATGAAATGATCCAAATCAGTTCCAATTGATCAGTAATGAACAGAACCAGCTACACCCAGTGAAAGAACACTGGGAAATGACTATGGACCACAACATAGCATTTACACTCTTTCTGTTATTGTTTGCTTACATTTTTGTTTTTCTTCCCAGGTTATTTTTAACTTCTTTCTAAATCCGATTTTTCTTGTGTAGCAAGACAACTGTATAAATATGTATACATAAGTTGTATTTAACATATACTTTAACATGTATGGGACTACCTGCCATCTAAGGGAGGGGGTGAAGGGAAGGAGGGGAAAAGTTAGAACAGAAGTTTTTGCAAGGGACAATGTTGAAAAATTACTTGTGCATATGTTTTGTCAATAAAAAGCTATAATTAAAACATTTTTTTAAAGAGCACCGACAGAGGCATAGCATCTGCTTATTCTTTTGAAACCTGGGTATATCCTTTCAACTCAATTCAATTCATTCTAATATTGAAAAAAAAAACTCTCTTTCTGTTAGCATTAGTTTTATCTCCCCAGTCCTGGATATAGAGTAGTTGCTTCTGTTAGGGACTCTTTATCTGTTAAGGTGTGTCAGAGAATGAGGTCTGAGGAATGATTCTGAATATGAACTAATCTTTCATCCTCAACCCTACTCTTTCTAACTTCACTTTTAGGGACCATCATCCTTCCAGTCACCCAGATTTGTAATCAATTATTGTCCTCAATTCCTCACTTTCCCACATCAGTCCTATTATATAATGTTGTGAAGCTCTATTGACTTTACCTTTACAATATCTGTCATATGTACCCCTTTCTTTCCTCTGACTACCAGAGTAGTCCCTCATCTTCTCATGACTGGAATATTGTAATGGTCTGCTGATTGATCTCTCTGCTTTTTTTTTCCCAACTCCAGTCCATCATCCACTTAGCTGTCCAAGCAAAAGTTCTAAAATATAGATGTGACTACATCATTCCATATTTAATAAACCCCAAAACCCTACCTCCAGCATAAAATTTTTAAATCACTCATTTGGTATTCAAAGTTCTTCATAACCAGCTTCCTCCATTTTCCTACTTTTATAATATTCTACTACCCCTTCTCCACATACATGACACTATCATCCCTGTTGTTCAAAAAGCAAGATACTCCATCTTCCAACTCCACAATTTTTCAATGTTCTGGAATGATCTCATTCCTCCTTTTTACCTTGCTTTCAAGTTCCAGCTAAAATCCCATCTTCTGCAAAAAGCACTTCACAAATCCTCTTAATTCTAGGGACTTCCCTCGGTTGATTTTTTCCCATTTATCTTATACATATCTTGTTTGTACAGAGATATTTGCATGAACCCCTGGATGATAGGCTTTCAGAAAAACTACCTTATTCCATAGCATTTCTTCACAGAGGACATCTGCAGTTCTTTACACCTGAAGATCATTCTGGAGATATATCCTGAATCTTTAGAATCTCATGAGCTCTAAAGCAAGAGGACAGAGATGTATGGCTTCCATTTGCCTATCTTTTCCTTGAAGTCAAAAGCAAAGAGCCTCAGGGAAAAAGAAGGTAGGGCTAATATATGAATTGATTTGTTTTGGGGGAATGATTAAATGAAAATAAATTAAAAGTTTTTGGAAGGTGAAAGAACTGTTGAAAACTTTTGAAACATTTGATAATGACCTAATTGTTGACTCTAAGCTCTAAATTTTAAAGTAGAATGACTAATGTCCTGGGAAATCAAGGATTTGAATTTGTGGTTGTAAATTCATTTTGTTTGACTGAAATTTCTCCTCTAGAGCAATCTGGAATTATGTTCAAAAAGCTATCAAACTGTATATACCCTTTGACCCAGCAGTGTTTCTACTGGGCTTATATCCAAAGAGATCTTAAAGGAGAGAAAGAGACTCACATTTCCAAAAATTTTATGGAAGCCCTTTTTGTATTGGTAAGAAACTGGAAGCTGACTGGATGCCCATCAAGTGGAGAATGACTGAATAATATGACTGTATATGGATATTATAAAATATATGAATGTTATGGAATATTATTATTCTGTAAGAAACAGTCAGTGGGATGATTTCAGAGAGGCCTGGAAAGACTTACATGAACTGATGCTAAGTGAAATGAGCAGAACCAGGAGATCATTATACACTGTAACAACAAGAATATACAATAATCAATTCTGATGGATGGGGCTCTCTTCAACAAAGAGATGATTCAAACCAATTCCAATTGTTCAGTGATGAAGAGAGCCATCTACACCCAAAGAAAGGACGGTGGGAACTGAGTGTGGACCACAATGTAGTATTCTCACTCTTTCTGTAGTTGTTTGCTTGCATTTTGTTTTTTTTTTTTCCCAGTTTTTTTTTTCCTTATTGATCTGATTTTTCTTGAGCAGCAAGACTACTGTATAAATATGTATACATATATTGGATTTAACATATATTTTAACACATTTAACATGTATTGGACTACTTCCCATCTAGGGGAGGAGATGGGAGGAAGGAGGGAATAATTTGGAACAGAAGGCTTTGCAAAGGTCAACGTTGAAAAATTACCGATGCATTTGTTTTGTAAATAAAAAACTTTTAATAGAAAAATAAATAAAAAGAAGTTTCTCCTTTAACTAAATAATGTTGTGGTAAAAAATGTTTCTATTAATTGTAGCATTTAATGCAAAAATTTGTGAATCAGAGAAATTTGAGTTATACTTGGTCTTAGAAATTTTTAACTATGTGATCTTAAGCAAGTTATGTTATCTCTGTTTCAGTTTCCTAATCTGTAAAAAAGAAAAATAATAATGGTACCTTTTCCCCAAGATTGTTGTGAGGATCAAAATGATATAACGATTGTGAAATGCTTGATATAGTGCCTTGTATCTCTATATAATTGTTAACTATTGTTATTGTTTCTTTGATTGCATAATATGATGACTGATTATTGGATCAAGTCATCCAGTATGAAGCAATGATATTTTCTTTAAATAAATATAGTGGCTCTATGCGAAATTATTCTATATTGGGTTTTATATAAAATAATTTAGAAATGTATTAGGCTGAGTTGATGTCATCCATCTAATAATATATATTTCCTGTTTTATATACATATGTTAGAAATGCTATGAGAAATCATATCAGAAATGTTGTTAGATAAATAATTTCTCTTTTAATCTGGATGCTATTAGATTATGAATTAAGTTTTTAAAAGGATATAATAAAATAAATATTTGAACATTTTTAAATAATTAATGGGATATATATTGTTTTGAAATAGATAAAAATTTACTGTTTGGGGTAATATTTGCACAGACCCTTTAACATATCTTTTTCTGTGAGGCCCTTTGAGTCTTTATATTCAGGCAGAGTCATAAGATTTTATTAGCCCCAGTGACCATTTGTCACAAATTCTTAAATACTGTAGTTTGAAAACCTAGAACCAAGAAAGTAAAAATCCCTCTCCTGTTCTGTGTCAAAGGAGGGAGGAGGTGGGTGGAAGAGGAGCTTAATAAGTACACTATAATAAAGGGTGAGATTTTACTTGAAAATGTTTAAAATTGTGAAAATATATAGGTGGTTTAAGGATGTACCTACACTACATTTATATGAGTCAACTATCAGATATTCACTCTATGTCTGAAATCCCTGAATGTAGTTAGTTTTAATTAATGAGTAAATGATTAATGATATGCAATTGTTAGGGAACTATGAGAAAACCAATAATATTTAAGTCTTAAGTCATAAGAATTTAGCTTTTTGAGGTAAACTCCCATGGGAGTATAATTTGATATTGTTTCAAATTTGATTTTAAGTATGTTTTTTTGAAATATTATTAAGCCAATACTCTACTACTTAAAGATAAAATGCTATGTGTCACAATCTGAGAACTGCTATGGGTGGGTGTTTATCACTGGGAAAAGTTGAAGGGATGACTTTGATATGGTCTAAGATAAAATTCTCTTGATTCAGCTTTCCCATTGTACTATTTCTTTTCTAAAAAGGAAATTTCCCCACCTGGAAGGATGACCCTGGTTTTTAATGTCCTTTGCATAATAAGTCCTTTTCTATGTAATTGACTTGTCAAATATGACTCGTGCTTGAAATCAAACAGAGCTAAGAGAGATTTTTCTCTATGATGGTATATGTCAGGTCAGTCTGTGCCTATGAAGGGATAATTCTTGACATCATTATAACTATTCCTTTTTTTTTTTCTCTCCCAGCAAATTTCTATAATCAAGTGAACAGCAGAACCTTTATGAGCATACTACTAAATCTATTAGCAGATTGATACTGGAATATCTCTGAGTTATTATAATAGGATGCAATAATGATAAATTTTACAATTTTAATCTGTATTTAGTCAAATTTCTAGGATATATATGTACATTTATATACATATGATTGGCTTTGATAATCTTTTTAATGAGGAATTCAGGCATATTGTGTTTTTGTGGGGGTTTTGTGTTTTATTAACAAGTTCTCAAAATTGGATCAAAAATTTTACCTGTAAAATTGTGATGATAATTGTAAACAAAGTGAAATTATTTCCCATTTTAAAGTATCTATCTGATAATTTTAAAAGATAAATGGATGTATCTTACAAGTTAGACCCTCATGAATTTTTTTTTGTGTGTGTTTTTTGTTTGTTTGTTTTTCACAAGGCTTTTGGGGTAAAGTGACTTGCCCAGAGTCACACAGCTAAGAAGTGTTACATGTCTGAGGTCAAATTTGAACTCAGGACCTCCAGACTCCAGGATAGGTGCTCTATCTACTGCACCATGTAATTGCTCCATGAATTTATTTTTTAAAGATTCTTATATGAGGTACAGGGTTTAGGTAAAGATTAAAAACAGCAAATGATATATAAAAAACAAATTTTCTCTAAAGCCTCGGGTGAATTATAGATATTAATTTGATTTTTTTCTTATAATTCTGCTGTTATCAGGATTAAGCTTCATAGGGTTTGAAATAATTTTCCCACATGAACTAGTTACTGGAAACCCAAGTTGGGGAGATTTTCCTAATTGTACTGTCTTGAGACTGAAAAATTTCAGAAGAATTACCTAGGAATTTCTTCAAGTGATTTGGAAACAGAGAAGCAATACCCCCTTTAGAACTTACCTAAGAATAAAGCCTATTCCAAAATGTTCATGAGAAAATATTTTTAAGAACCAGCATATTTCTAAGAAATAGATACCTGGGTCTCAAGATGAAATGAATAAATGGAGATTGGCAGTAATTTACTAGGATACAGGCAAATTGATGTTTTTGATACTGATAATCATCATTCTTCTGGGTCTGATACTAATTAGCTACATTACTATGGTCAAGTCACTTAATCTTTCTGAGTTTTCCTTTACTCATGTGGTAAAAACCACATGGAGCTAATCTTATTAACAACAGAACTATAAGAAGATCAGATTAGGAATCTATAAATCACCTGAGACTTCAGAGAATTTATATGCTACTTGCTATTTTTTCTTTGCCTAAAGACTATATTTTCTCTTGAAACTATGCTAAAAATTAAGAGATATAATGATAAAAATGAATTGGTTCTTGCTTTCAAATGTACAATATTAACTGAGCTGAATTATATAGAGAACTTTTTTCTTCTTTACATGCTAAGCAATAAATCAGAACATGACATCTAAACAAACCTAAAACTCATATCTTTTACATCCTCTGTTTTAGTAGCTTTTTGTTTCAAAGTTGGATTCTTAATCCAAAAACCAATGGACTAAATGAATCAGAGGAGTCAATCAATCTGAAAATTTTATCTATTTGATGATTATAAGAAGTATGCTTTTTTACTATCATTTGGTGCATATGATCATCTAAAAATTAAGGGACAATTGGAATCTGTCTAAAGAGTAAAAGCCAGTTCTTAAAAATAATAACTATTTCATCTTAAACTCCTGGACTGGGACTTTTCTGCAGTTATCAGATCATCCCACTAGGGGGTGATATGTGCCTGTCTTATACTAGAAATTAATTTTAGTTCATGAATAAATGGATGTATTTCACATTAGTCCTAAATTTGAACGCAAATTCAGACTTTCCCTAAAAATAAAGTGCAAATTCAGTGTAAAAAAATCCCTAAATATAATTAACAAAGTATAATATATGGCAGTTTGTCAAAGCGTCATAACCTTGTATTATATAGTGTTGAGCCAAGATTATATTTATTAATTAGAATAATCTTCCCCAAAAAAACCTCCTAACTCAAGTCTAAAAGAAGAGTAGATTTTTCAAAACTGAGCTCATATATTGTCATGTGCCATTCAAGCTTTCATGTCATTTTATGTTATATCTTATGTATCATGTAGAAACTATTGCAGACTGTGTGGCTGTAAAGAATAAATTAAGGAATACTGTAAAGTATATATTTTATACCCCCAAGAACAAAATTAAGTTCAAACTATGAGGGGGGGAAGTAAATGGAGTCTGTTGTTATATCAATTATAGTATTATCCAAATTCATCTACAAGGTCCCCAGAAGGATATCTTTTCAGATCAAAATGTACTATTATAAGAAAATAACATTTTATTAAGGACAAGATCTTCAGTCAATCAATTCAATAAACATTTACTGGGACCCCTAGCATGTGTCAAGTGTTATGCTAAGTACCTAGAGACAAAAGTAGACAAAAAAAGGCCCTGCCTCAAGCCCGGGTGTATATTCAAACAAGCTATATACAAGATAAATTGGAGATTACGAGCAGAGGAAAAGCACTCAAATTAGGAAGAGTTTAATTGTAAAATATATGATTTTAGAAAGAAAGCCAGAGAAGTAATTTGGAGGACTTGAGGAGGGAAAACTTTCCAGGTATGGGAGACAGGCAGAGAAAATGTCTAGAGCTAAGCACTGGAGTATCTTGTTTGTGGAATAGTCAGGAGACCAGTGTGAAAGTCAAAAAATATATGTTGAGGAATAAAGTGTAAGAAGATTGAAAAGATAAGAGGAGGCTAGGTTATGAATCATTTTGAATGTCAAACAGAGGAAAGAGCTTTTCATTCTTGATGCAACAGGGAACAACTGGAGTTTTTTTTTTTAATAAATAGGTGACATGATTGGGATTGTGCTTTTTTAAAAAATCACTTTGGTAGATAACGAAAGATAAATTGGAGTAAGGAAAGACTTGATGACGGCCTGAATAGAATAATGACAATTTCAAAGGATAGAAAGGGGTGTATTCAAGAGATGTTGCAAAGATAAAATCAACAAGTCTTTGCAAAAAATTGGATTTGGGAGCTGAGAGACAGTGAGAAGTCCAACATGACTTTTAAATTGTGAACCTGAGGAATTGGAAGGATACTGTTACCCTCAATAGTAATAATGATGATATGAAGGATAGTTTAAAGTCAGGGAGTAATGAGTTCTAGTTTGGACATATTGAGTTTAAGATGTCTATTGGACATCCATTTCAATGTGTCTGAAAGACAATTGGAGAGGTGAGATTGGAATTCGGCAGATATTGGAATAAGATAGGTAGATTTGAGAAATCATCAGAATAGAGATAACAATCCATATAGCTGATAAGATCACCAAATAAAATAATAGAGAGGGAGAAGAGAAGGCCTAGGACAAATCTTGAGTGATATCTATGGTTAAAATATATAAACTGAACGAGGACACAGCAAAGAAGGCTGAGGAATGATTAGATAGAACCAGGAGACAGAAATGTGTTCTAAAAACTTAGAGAGAAGAGAAGATCAAAGAGGAGACAGTTTTCAAAAGATCAAAGGCTGAAGAAAGGTTGAAGAAAATGAAAATTGAAAAAAAGGCCTTAGGTTTGGCAACTAAAAGATGCTTGGTAACTTTGGACAGAGCAATTTGAAGAATTTAAGGAATGGTCAAAATGTTCACAAAAGTTAAGGATCTTCCCAAAATAAAGACCATAAAAGTTTAGTATAGGAAACTTTGTCAAAAAATAAAGTAATCATTATGTAGAAAGTTAATGAGAAGATTTGTAGTGTGGCACAACATTCAAAGCTGCTTTCCCCAACCCATACTCACAAAGGCAGTCTGGACACCAAAAAGATAATTGCTACTCCACTCAAACTTCTGAAGATATAAGTATCTGGGTTTCTAGTACTATGATCACAGGCTCTTACCAATGGACTCCCCACTAATTATCAGGAAGTCATCTCAAATAACTTTTAGTAAAGATATTTACTAAATTGATATAGTAAGAGCAGTTGGTATAAAATCTCCTATTGGCTAAAATACTGTTCTCTTGCACAAATTTCTCAGGGACAATGGGGCTGACTTTACACCTTCAGGTTACTAGAAGTCCTTTTTATTCCTTTATAAGTTCTTTAAGAAGATCCCCTCAGGTATTTGGTGAACTTTGAATTAGTACTTTGAGTTCTTAGCCAGCCCTTCTCAATTCCATAAAAGATCTCACATTCTGAAGTTGTCACCAACCCTGAGTAACTCTCAACAACTCCACAGATACTTACTCTATCATCAGTCATTACCAGCTCCAGTAACGCTCATGGTCTACTAAAGTCACAACTATGGAACTAAGGAGAGAAAGAAATATCCCTAACCCAAGCCATTCCCTTTCATGTTCTTGGGTAGAGCCTATCTACCAATAGAGTAGTCTTCCACTGGACTTTTTAAATTTAGGACTGAATTTCCTATTTATACATAGGCATGCCCTGTTTTTTCAACTAATCAGAAGATAATTCCTGTGTGACATCACCTGATCATCTGTTGTTTTTTGTTTTTGTTTTTGCTTTTTTTTTTCAATGATCAAATACTTCATACCTTCCAAATTGATAAGAACTTGGTCTCACCTAGTTTATACATTTGACTGATTAAATTGCAATTTCTGAGCCTTCCTTGATTATATATTAATTGAGGGTGGTTTAAATTAAATTTTTGATAGGAAGGATAAGAAGCTAGGGATCAAAAAGATTAAAGGAAGAGACATAGCTTTCCCTGGTATCCCCATAATAAGTATCTCTATAAGTAGTTTGCTCAAGATGAGAGGCACATATATAAAGCTAAGATGCCCAAGCACTATTTGGAAGAATCCCCCAAGCATGTTCTTAAGTGCATTTCCAGAAGGCAGTGGAGTCAAAGTGACATTTGAAATTTTAACATGTCTATTCTAAAGAGCAATATCTTCAAATCTGTAAATCAGGGATTAATATTTTTGCAATACAGTTTTGCTAGAACATGACCAATAATAAGACAAAATAAAATCTATGATATATCCATATTATCTAAATTGTATTGTATTTGTATTTATTTCATTAATTATTTCACAATTACATTTTAATCTTTTCTGAGTGTCTTTTGACAGTTGAGAGTGTTGTGCCACAATTCTCTTTAATGGTCCTGACTCAGTTTCCCTAAATTGGTTCTGCCTCAGTTTCCCTAAATTGTTCTGCTGCAGTTTCCATAATTGTTCTGCCTCAGTTTCCTTAATTGGTCCTGCCTTGGTTTCCTTAATTGTTCTGCCTCAATCTCCTTAATTGCAACCCCCCCCCACTCTGGTTCATAAAGATTGATATAACTCAGGGCTATTTGCTATAAGGTTATAAATTCTTAATATGTAAATTCAGAAAGGGAATTCCAGATATTGTGCCTGGAGTCCGACATTTTCTTAACTCATAGTTTATTAGAATTTATGGTCCTATTCCCTACCCCAACCTGTCAGAACCGGATTTATGGTTCCTGCCTGGAGATTCCTGCTCACCAGAGTTTGGACTTCACCCCCCTGACTTTGTTTAGCTACTGTATATAAATATGTCATGGAGAACTCGCATTGGCTGCTGGAGGCTGGATTCTTGGAGGCCATAGCCTCATTCAGCCCTGGGACCAAACCATAAATCCTAATTTGGTCTCAGTATATCTCTCCCATTCAAATGAAATGTTAAAACTCTCTAATCTCTATCTTGCCTCAGTTTCTCCAGCATTACAAGAGATGCAAGACCAGTTTAACACCTCTTATTCTGACTCTGAAGACCCTTTTACAGCAAATCCCTAATATACTTACTTTAAGTGCTAATTAAATTAAAGTCACAAAAATATAGAAATTTAAAACTAGAAAGTATCTTATTTTGTCAATCGATGTATCTCCTTTACATGATCCTTGACAAGTTATACCGCACTTTCCTAGAAAGAGAAATTTAAAGTAATTTCTGTAATGCATAATACATTTTCTCCTTAACTTTTATTGCATTGCCAGAGAAGTATCTTTTTAATAAAGCATTAGTCTGCAAAATAATGAAATCACACTTGAAACCTTTTTAAAATTACACTTAAGGAAATAGTAGTCTTTATGATAAATTATTAAAAGTATTTATGAAATTAAGTTACAACATTTTAAAGTAGAATAGTTAAATTCTGTTCCCTAAAATTTTATAGAGGAAAATTTGCCTGAAACTAAAAATTTTAATGGTGTAATTCTAATTGGGAATAAAAGCTATTTGAAGCGACTTGTGTGAAAAAGTCTAAAACACCAAAAAGAAATCATGGCAGGAAAGAGGAAGGAGGAATGAAGGGGATATGTACCTTTACCACATTTCAAACTATGTTATTTTAAACTACTCTATTACTAGTTATCAAAGCTATTTTGTAATGGTTAAAACAGGAAAGTACATTAATATAAAGAACTAAACAAGCAAGACCCTGAAACAATTAAATATATAAAATCATATTTTTAGAGCTGAA
The DNA here is from genome assembly GCF_902635505.1 of Sarcophilus harrisii. Classification (NCBI taxonomy): domain Eukaryota; kingdom Metazoa; phylum Chordata; class Mammalia; order Dasyuromorphia; family Dasyuridae; genus Sarcophilus; species Sarcophilus harrisii. Next base: position 585,930,857 of record NC_045426.1, on the reverse strand, counting down.
AGGGCCTTTAGAAATCACCTAGCCCCATATAAAGAAACTGAAGCTTAGAGAGTATGATTTGCCCAAAGTCATACAGGTAGTAACAGAGAAAGAATTTTGATCTAGGTTCTCTGATCCTAAATTCAGCATTCATCCTACTGTATGATAATGTTTCTTGTTAAGGTTCAGTTTTCAATAAACATATCAACATAAACTACTTGAAAAGGATTCTTGATCGTTACAGGGTTTTCTGGAAAATCTGGAAAATACTTTGAATTTTAAAAAATTGCAGATAATCATCTTACAATGTATACCCTAATAAATTCCAAATGGATGTGACCCAAACATATGGAGTTACATCATTAAAAAAATAGGATTGCAAGGATGTACCTTCCACAACTTCTGACTGAGGGAAAATTCTTAGTCAAACAATAAACAGAGAACATAATAATAATAAAATAGTTTATATAAAATTTAAAATATTTTACAAGAACAAAACTTATATGACTAAAATAAGACAGGCTATTGAGTGAAAAAAAAAACACTTTTGTTTCAAGTATATCTGATAAAAGTCCAATAAGGAGAAGGAACTAACAAAAGTATTTAAGACTGAGTTATTTCCTAATAGATATATGGTCAAAGGATATCAGTAATTTTCAAAATATTAGTTGCAACATGCAAAATGGTCTGAATCACTAATAAAAGAAATGTCAATTAGAAAGAAGATTTAATAGAGGCACTTCCATGAAGAAGGTTCATGTGGCAGAAAAGCACTTTGTTTTCTCTTACATGAAACTTCATTGAAAGCACATTACAGAAATGCAAAACAGAGTCCTGTGACAATGAAGAAGATTTTTAAAAAGAGATACCAAAGAAATATTTAAGGAATTGAACTTTTAAGGAAATTAACAGAAATTAGCAGAGATGAGAACAGAAAGGGCAAAGACATTATAAGCATAGGAACAAAAGATGTGAAAATGAAAAAATGCAGAAAAATTTCAAGAGACATATTTACTGATATGATTTAAGGATATAAAAGAAATGCCAGTCTATGGAGGGTCCTGAGTGCCAATGAAAGTAATTTGGATTTCATAGGCAATGGCACTTCTCTGAGCAAAGAAAAAGAGAAGAAAATCAAGTTGGGAAAGAGGTAGGATCCTTTAGGAATGTGATCATAATTATTAATAATAAAGATTAATCTACTAATGCGCTGAAATTTCAGTAAAGGTAGGGAAACCAATTTGGAAATTATTATGATATCCTGGGAAGATGGTAATGAGGACCTAAAACAAAATATAAAACAGAATAAGAAAGTACTGAATGATATTGGAAATAGAGTGGCAAAAAGGATTTGGTAACTCAATAATAGGTGAGTGAAAAGGAAGAATCAAAAATGGCTCCAAAATTTCAAACTTGGGGGTAAAATTACACCAAAAAAACAGAAATAGTGAATTCAATAGGAAAAGGTTTGAAAGAAAGAACAAGCTCAGTTTGGGACAAGATGAGTGTTTAGTGTCAGTGGGACATCTAAGTAAAGGCTTCTTTATGTAGTTGGAGACGTTGAGTCTAAAGATCAGAATAGAACAAAGCTGTACCTTCATATTTGGGAGTCATCTATGGGACATGGTAGCTGAAGCTAAGGATAGAAATGTATTGCCAAGGGGAAAAGATTGAGGAGAGAAAAGGACCAAGAAAATCCCTCTAGTCCCTTTGCCTTCAAGTACACAGACCTGCATGGGCTTTCACCTGTTCCTTATTCCACCTCAAACTTTTAGCCAATCTTGCTTAATTCTTTGATCAGGAAACTTTTTAGAAAAGTCTTGTCATCTAGCCTTACTTATATTCTCCCTAGTTAACTGTGCTGACTCCTTTTCTCATATATCCAAATCCTACCCTCTTCCAAATTCAACTAAAGTCCTTCTCCTTCCTATAGAGACATACAGAGGAGGGAGAACTTACTGTGGATTGAAATTTAGTGAAAAGTTATACAGATTCTCTCTAACCATCTCACTTTCTACATAAGAAATGAGGCTATCAGGGACTGATTTATCCAAGGTCATAGGGACAAGCACAGAGCAGAGCTGGGATTTGAACCTATGGTTTCAGATCTAGTGTTCTTTCCACTACACCACATATCCTATTAAATGAGCTGCTAAGAAAGGAAGCTCAAGGCCATTCTAAAATAGGCAATATATATTTTAGCACAGGAAATGATACTGAGTTTTTCTTTCTCCAGATAAAGTGGTAAAGGATTTGTATGTTATGTATATGAGCATATAATTCTTTGAATAGACTGTAAGTTCATTGAAGCCAGAAATGCATTTTCTATGGTCAATTTAAGTAGAAAATTATACTGTTGCAGTCTACATAAAAAGATGTGTCCTAGATATTTTTGGTTATCCCTGTTTTTGACATGCAAATTATCTTTTAAACAGGACACTTCCTTAGAACATTTGGTTGTATATGTCACTCAGTAGATTTTGAGCTATGGACACCCATATTCTAACTGGAACAAAAAAAAAAAAAGGAAGGGGGTCCTTAGAAATCTCCAAAAAGCATCAATATTTTCTGTCTATTAAATGGAAGTATTATTTATCTAGACTACTCTTCTCTAATCTAAACCAAAACAAGGAAAATCCCTTTATCCTTCTTCCCTGGTCCTATTTTCAATCCTTTGTAATTATTTTTTTTACTACTGAGAACTTTCTTTAGTTGATCCAAATGCTTCTTAGATGAGGGAATTGGTGACTGAACATGATATTCTAATAAGGGATTTTGTGACTCTATTAAAAGGTCCTTGGAGATCAGAAAGATCACTTCCCGGCTCATGTATTTAATATTTCTGATAATAACATCATATCTTTTTGGTCTAAATTGCTGACTCATAATTGAATCCCAGTTTAACCAAACTTTTTCTCCTGAATTTATTATCTGAACAGTCATTTCCTATATTATATCTTTAAATTCTGCTTTTTTGCTCCTACAAGTTTAGTAGCCTGCATTTTGCTTTACTAGACATCACTTATTTTGATTGGCTATTTTTCTATTGTGTCAAGGTCATTTAAAATTTTATTTCTGTCTTCTAGCATGCTAGCAAATATACCTGCCTTATGTCCTGCACACATTTAATGGAGCTACTATCAATTCTATTATCTAAGATTCAAGTCGGGGGGGGGGGAGGAAATATATATATATACACACACATATAGATGTATGTGGAAAGAGACAGAGAGAGAGAGAGAGAGAGAGAGAGCGAGCGCACAGAATATAGGACTAAAAGATAAGAAAAAATAATGTTATTAAATTCTACATTTTTATTAAAGGAGGGAGAATTTTAGGTCAGAATTGTAAGGACATTTAAATGTTTCTCTGAAGAGAAAATCATTGATTTTTCTGAATAATCATGCTGCTTCCAGTTATACATTAGCATAATAACATGCAATTTTGATTATTAGGCATAAAATAGGCAGAAAAGCGTATTTCAGAATACATGGGAGATCCATACATAAGTTGCATAATTAGCTTAAACACAATTAACATAAAATATCTACATTGTTTCAGAACATTTAATTTTTCACAATATATTCCCAAGAAGTTAATATCTCAAACTTTGAAGATATTGGAAATCAAGATGATAAATACCATTTCTATTTAGACAATAAACTTCAGAGTATTAGGTAAAAGCAGCCTAGTTAAATTTTTTAGAAGACATTCACATGTTTGCATAGCATTACTTTTGCAAAGCGTAGCAGTGCTTAGAATTATACCAATTCAGATTCTTATAAGAAGTTTATGGTTTTGTGCATGACACACTAAGCAACTTGAACAACCCTAGTAAAGACACTTTATATGGCTTGGGTTTTTTCCATTGTTCTTGGTTTTTCTATGATAATGCATTCTGTAAAAGAAAACTAGCTGATGTACTTAGAAAATATGATGCATTTCAAATTCTATACCATACACTCACCAAAGTTTATGACCAGTTGGGTGTTTGCCTTAAAGTAAAACAGGTAAAATGAAATCCATACTGTTATATTTAGGTTGTAAATCTTAGTAGAGGTGAACGAAGTATGGATAATCAAACAGTGGAATGTGGTATAGTTAGAAAAAGCTTTAAATTTTACTATCCAGAATTGTTATGAGAATCAAATGAGATAAAATTTTAAAGCCTATAGTGCCTGACACACAGGAGTCCAAACTATGACATGGAGTTGGTTGGACAATGTATAGTACTTATCCAACAGTATATATAAATATTGGACAAATGCTGTGGATGGACAATGAATTGAATACAAAATTTAATAAAAAGAGAGTGGGCTAAATGGCCTTTAGAAAATTATACCAAGTTTTTCATGACCTCCAAGTTTTGAAACAAAGGCCTATCCTCAAAACACACACACACACACACACACACACACACACACACACACACACATACATATACACCCTAATACATACCTTCACTGATTACCTAATTATTATTATATGTATGTGTTGTTATTATGTATACTTCACTGATATCTAAATAATGTGCAAAAATCTAGAAGTTTCCTAGGATGGAGGGGAGAGCCCTTGGGAAGGACTTTTTTTTTCCCCCCAAAGGGAGAACACAGACAAGTTTTAAAAGATGAAAAAACACAAATAGCATACAACTTGCACCATTAGGGGGAGTATCTACATTAGTTAAATAACAGCTCAAATGAAATATCAAAGCAATTTTATATTTGGCTCTGAAATCTGTCTTGATAGCCACATTTTAATATCTATGGTGTTCTGTTAATTTAAAACAAAATAAAGAAAAGTTTATTGTAAAAAACAAAGTCAAAAGGAGCTAAGGAACTGTCCAGCTTCCCTTTGCTGATTTCAGTTTATCTCCTGGGAGCCCATCCTCTCTCTATTGGAAATAAATAGATACTATCTTTCAGAATGACGAAAAATATCAGCCTAAGCAAAGCTGTCCTCTCTCAAACCTTACTAAGGAATTATAAAAGACTTCCTTCTTATTAAATAGACTGTAGGCAATTAGAGAAAATAAAAGGATCTGAGAGGCAACAAAGTAAATTAATATTAGTTGAAATGAGTGTTAACTACTAATAAAAGGAGGTAACAACCATAGAAATTTCTATGTTCCATTTCTAGTCATGGAAATAACTAGAAAAGTATTTATATTACTGAAGGAAATAAGTAAAAGAGAGTCTATAGTATGGATAATTCCATGCAGAAATAGTCTAAAGTTGACTGTTTTCATATTTTTATAGTAACAATCTTTCCAAATTAAAAGATTGTATCCAGCATACATTTAACTAAATTAATTAAGAATATTAGTCTACATTGAAACCCAAGTACCCTCAAGTAGGTTCTTAATTTGGAAAACAAATCAAAATAAATAACTGTAAGGGCTTTATAATTCTAAAAAGAAAAGGTTGAAAAAGTGCACTTGATTTAGTAAGAATTACTTCTAAATTATTTTGATTTTAAATAGTCTTATATACTATTTGTTCAGCCTGTGACTCCATTTGGGGTTTTCTTGGCAAAGATACTATAGTGGTTTGCTATTTCCTTCTCTTAGATCATTTTATGGAGGTGGAAACTAAGACAAATAGGGTTAAGTGACTTGTCCAGAGTGACATAGCTAGTAAGTCTCAGAGGCCAAATTTGAACTCAACAAGATTTAACTCATTTTAAGCAATTAAAAAATTTACCTACTCATATGGCTAAATGTATTGATCACTTTTGAGATACTGCATTTGTAGACATCTTAATTATAATAGAAAAGATGATAATCATGATTTATATGAGGAATATGAATATCTTAGTATGTCCTCATAACCTCAGACCTTTGCAGACTTTCTTGAAAAAACATGTTTTTATATTGCATATAAATCCGATTTTGATTTTATCTATTCTGGACAATTTACAAATATCACAAAACTACCCAAAATGAATATTATGAACACAAACATTAGCTAAAATTAATTAGCAACCTAAAATTCAATCTTTTTTTCTGTTGTGGGTTTTTTTTAATCATGAATAAAGACATGGTCTTTCTAACACTAAAGAATAAAGTTTTACCCCTGTGTTATAGGCCAGAACTTGAAACAAGGTGCTAAGTCACTGGAGTTGATAGAAACAATGCTTATGTATTTGGTTCACACCTTTGGAGTTCACACCTTTGGGAGAGTTCACACATTAGCTCACACATTAGAGTTCACACCTCACACCTTTATAATTCACACCTTTAAGAGATCATATATAAGGAGCTTCCACAAGCCAACTAGAGACTTTGGGAGGTTCTGAGCCAGGATTCAGTCCAGGAGCTCCCACAACCCCAGAGAAAACCCACAAGCCCACTCTCTCGGAGTAGGAGTTGATTCATTCCATATTCCGTCATTGTGCTGACTGGAGGCTTTGGATTCAAAAGGAGCTGGAGGCTGAAGCTGGCAGAGGCAAAGGATTAGCAACAAGAGCTCTTGGAACCAAGACAAAATAACCGGGCTATTTTGGAAGAGACAATAAAGGATTTGGACTTTAACTCCTGGCTGCACTTGTGATTACACTGAATTGAATATTTTAGAGAAGAGAACACTACATTTTGGCACCCCACGTTGGATGCCAAAATGTAGTGTTCTCTTCTCTAAATATAATCGTTCTCTGAGAGCAGGTTTCTTGGGGAGTTTCTGGAGGCAGCCTTAGTTTCATTTCTGTGTAATAATCACCTCAAATGCAGCCAGGAGTAAAAGTCCAGATCCTTTATTTTCTCTTTCCTTCACTTGGAGCTCAGCTAGCTTTCTGGAGCCTTCTGGATCTTGATTTCAGTGTTCTCCACAGGACAGCCTGCCATCTCTTCTCTGTCTTCCTTCATTCTGCCCTGGCTTCTCAATCTCCCTGAGTGCTCTTTGGCCCTGAGAGTTTCTTGCATATATGCTGCACACTGAGTATATACTCCAGTCATTACATCACTAGGAAACACTAGGATTAAATCAATCCTAAATTAGATTTAACCATTGTCTCCTCAATTCCATTGAATTAGCACCTTGTAAGAATTCTAACACCCCTGTCTATACATAAGTGAAAGACTTTAGCCAAAGAGGCTTTTCCTTCATTTGGCTTCTAGCTATACCATCTCTGTCAGCTCTATATTCTCTTAAATTCCAAAGTCACTTAAAAAGGTCTATATAAAGTAACTTGTTCTATTTTATGACAACTGTCATGTTGTACTCCTTACCCCAGTTATAGATCAATTAATTGAAAGCAGATGCTTGCATATAAATCCCCACTTGCACAGAGAAGCAGCAGGTGAATAAATCCACTCAAATTAGATTAAAGTTTTATTTCATATTTAAACATGGTTCATTCCATCAAATTCATGTAATATAGTCTTTATAGCTACTGACCAAATAAAGTATTCGGCAAATGGCTCCGAAAGAAATAAAAGATAGTGAGGCTTCTTGTTCTAGTCCATTACTATCAGTACCTTCATTATTTATACATGTAGGTGGTTGCTTGCAGCAGCCAAAGCCAAGACTAGTCCATTAAATATTCACTGAGTCCCCTACTATGTTAAAAGAATCCTAGATGTGCTTCAGTTACACATCTGTGACTAAAACAAGAGATTTGCTAGGCGAACTTTGATAAAGGTCTGCTCATGGAACTTAATATTGTTTCTAGATTTGACAACAGGTGGCAAATATAACAAGAGAGTTAAGAGCCACTTAGCTTTTCATCTTTGTAACTGGAAATGTCCTCTATAAAAGATGTATCACTTCTTAATGAAATTTGATCACTCATTAAAGAGTATATTCATGATTTGTTATTAGATAACAAGGCATAATTTGTTAAAAATCCATAGCATACTGGGCAGGAGCCAGGAAAATGTGTAAGGAGAAAGCCAAGGTACCCAGGGATATGTAATCTCCAGGTGGAAAGAAATTTTAGAATTAAGATATTCCTGAAGGTAGGAGAAAAGAAAGAGGTGAATTCTGAGGGGGAAAAAACTTCCAAGGGGAAAAAACTATAAAAAAGGAATATTCCAAAGAGGAGCTATCTTAGAGAATTTTATTTTCTAATTTGTACAGATTTTTCTGAATTAGGGAACAAAAAGTAGTCACCTCTCTTAACCAAGGAATAAGACAAGAATAATTTCTCCTAGCAATTTGGAACTGCGCTCAAAAAGTTATCAAACTGTGCATACCCTTTGATCCAGTAGTGTTTCTACTGGGCTTATACCCCAAAGAGATACTAAAGAAGGGAAAGGGACCTGTATGTGCCAAAATGTTTGTGGCAGCCCTATTTGTAGTGTCTAGAAGCTGGAAAATGAATGGATGCCCATCAATTGGAGAATGGTTGAGTAAATTGTGGTATATGAATGTTATGGAATATTATTGTTCTGTAAGAAATGACCAGCAGGATGAATACAGAGAGGATTGGCGAGACTTATGTGAACTGATGCTAAGTGAAATGAGCAGAACCAGGAGATCATTATATACCTCAACAACGATACTATATGAGGATGTATTCTGATGGAAGTGGATTTCTTCGACAAAGATCTAACTCAGTTTCAATTGATCAAGGATGGATAGAAGCAGCTACACCCAAAGAAAGAACACTGGGAAATGAATGTAAACTGTTTGTATTTTTGTTTTTCTTCCCAGTTTACTTTTGCCTTCTGAATCCAATTCTTTCTGTGCAACAAGAGAACTATTCGGTTCTGCACACATATATTCTATCTAGGATATACTGAAACCTATTTAACATGTATAGGACTGCTTCCCATCTGGGGGAGGGGGTAGAGGGAGAGAGGGGAAAAATCCAAACAGAAGTGAGTGCAAGGGATAATGTTGTAAAAAATTACCCAGGCATGGGTTCTGTCAATAAAAAGTTATTTAAAAAAAAAAAGAATAATTTCTCCTCTAGCTGCATATATGTGCAAGCTATTGTTTACTATTTCAGAAACTGTTTCTATTTAACTTTTACCCACATAAAGTTCTTTGGAATACAGAAGACATACTATAGGCTTAAAAAATATGTATATATATATATATATATATATATATATATATATATGGATCTATGTATATCCATTCATATATATATGTATATATATACACATACATAACACACATATATGTGTATGTATACATATAAATGCATATATTGATGTATATAAAATGTGTGCTTACATCTATATATCTACATATACGTTAATGTATAAAAGAGCTATTTTTAATTCAATCAAACAAGCATTTGTAAAATGCCTACTACCTAAAAAGGTATTTGCTTAGCTCTGGGAATTTATTTTTAACTAAATAGATGGTTTCATTTATGTAAGGAAATTCTGATGAATAAAACCCATGCATGTTAGCTTTTACACAGAAATAGGATGAGATCATAGACTGATTTCAGAGAGTCTATAAAGTTTAATAGGAAACAATTATATATCTTTATTTTCATTATTTTTTATTTTCTTTGTAAATTTGTATTTTATTTATGAGAAGGGATCCACAGACTTATCCAGACTTTAAAAGGGTCCATGCCACAAAAATGGCTAAAACATCTGTCTCAGAGTTGCCAGCATCACTGAGGAGGTTAAGTGATTTATTTGTATGTATTGAAGGCAAACTGAATTCTTCCTTGTCACAAGGCCAGGTGTCTATCAACTATCCTAACCTACCTCTCTTGCTAGAGATAAAAAAAAAAAAAAAAACAGAGAATAAAATAAAAAAAGCCCCTTCAAGAAGTTTATACTAAGTAAATTGGGGTTGTTATTATAATTGCTTGCCCTTTTGGAAGAGGATCAGTAACAGTAGGAAGGTGATGTCTTAACCTGCAAGTGTGGCAGGGCTGTAAGTCACCAGGCTCACTCTCTTCTTCAGGGCCATCTGGGTCCAGTGGCAAGATATAGATCAGGATGAGTGGAAATAGTCCTGGTGGTAGACTTTGGCCTTTTTAAAATAAGGTCTTTCCCTGGTCTCAGTTTGTCTGAGGAAATATCCAATCAGTGATTGAGGGTAAGAAATAAGGCAAAAAAAAAAAAAAAAAAACATTCTGGGAGAAAAAGACCATCTGATTTTTCTGGCCGAAACAGAAACAATTGCTATTTACATTCACACAGGCCAACTGGGGTGCATGCTATGACCAAATGGGGCTTGGCCTGGGACTATTGTTGACCAATCTATGAGAATCAGAGTAATCTGGGTTTAAGGCAAGATGAAGTACTTCCATTTGAATCGCAGAGGGTTTGTTTTTTGTTTTTTTTTTTGTTTTTAACCAAAGCCTTGTTTTAAACAGAGAAAGCAGAAATAGAGAAAAAGAAAAGTGAAAGACTTGAAGTGAGAGAAACATAGCTGAGGGGTAGGAGGGTAGAGGGAAGAACAGACTAAAACAATGAGGAAAGAGACAGAGAGAGAGAGAAATAGAGATAAAGACAGAGAAACAAAGAGAGACAGAGTTGGAAAGACAGACAGAAACAGAGACCTGGTTGTGGAATCCACCCATGGCCAGATATATGCCTGTGTCTTCTGTGTTCCTTCAACAAAATATTAATGTTTGCTCTAAATAAGTCCCTTTTAAAACCAGTGGGAAAGAGAAAGGAATAAGCATTTATATCTTATCTACTATGTTTCAGGAACTGTGCTAAGTGCTTTGAGGTGTTTTTTGGTTGTTGTTGTTTTTGTTTGTTTGTTTTATAAATATTATCTCATTTAATTCTCCTCAATATTTCCATTACATAGGTAAGGAAACTCAGTCAGAGATAAAGTGATTTGTCCAGAGGTCCAAGCAAGTAAGTGACTGAAGTCATATTTAAACTCAGGGCTTCTAGACTACTGATGCGGGAAAGATTCCAATCTTTGATTCCCAACCCCCCTAGCTAATGTAAATTACCCTTTGACTCACAAATCCTGGTCCCTTTGAATTCCAATAGAAGATCCGGACCTGTCCCAGACCCACCCGGATCTGAGCCAACTTTGGGGCTACACCCCAAAGCCCCTTGAGCTAAGTCTCCAACTTAAAAGGACCACACTGGGAACCCCTCTTTGCAGAGATTCCAAACATGGTCGCCATGTGAGGACCCTCTGTCCAGTGCCCTCCTTATCTCTACCTTCACCTATCCCTTACTTCTAAACTCAGTAATAAACCTCTTTTATCAATCTAGCTCTCTGGGCCAATAAATGCTTTTATTGGGAATCCCGCACCACTACTAGACCTCATATACCTCCGTATCCTTGCGCCGAATCCAAGGGGGTTGCAGGGGAACTCTGTTTGACTCCCTGTACCCCAAACCTGCCACTAGATCTTAACTAAACCCTAATTTCATTTAGGTACCCCAAATCTAGACCACATGTGGTCTACACCTCAATATTTGGTTCCTTTCAGGAACTGTGCTAAGTGCTTTGGGGTGTTTTTTGGTTGTTGTTTTTGTTTGTTTGTTTTATAAATATTATCTCATTTAATTCTCCTCAATATTTCCATTACATAGGTAAGGAAACTCAGTCAGAGATAAAGTGATTTGTCCAGAGGTCCAAGCAAGTAAGTGACTGAAGTCATATTTAAACTCAGGGCTTCTAGACTACAAGACCACTGTGTTACCAGCTGCTGCTAAATCTGAAAATATCACAAAATTGAGAGGGATAACGTAAGTGTTGATAAAGCATAGTGATACAAAACAGTCTTGATAGTGCAGAACACTGGGCCAGATGTAATATGATGAAATATGACTAGAATGAATGTAAAGTTTTACATTTGCATTTTAAAACTAAATTATAAAAACAGTCAACAAATATAGCAACCTAGTCTTTGACAAACCCAAAGATCCCAGCTTTTGGGATAAGAACTTACTGTTTGATAAAAATTGCTGGGAAAATTGGAAACTAATATGGCAGAAACTAGGCATTGATCCATACTTAACGCCGTACACCAAGATAAGGTCAAAATGGGTTCATGACCTAGGCATAAAGAATGAAATTATTAATAAATTAGAGGAACACAGGATAGTTTACCTCTCAGACCTGTGGAAGGGAAGGTCTTTATGACCAAAGAAGAACTAGAGATCATTACTGATCACAAAATAGAAAATTTCGATTATACCAAACTGAAAAGTTTTGTACAAACAAAACTAATGCAGACAAGATTAGAAGGAAGCAATAAACTGGGAAAATATTTTTACAGTCAAAGGTTCTGATAAAGGCCTCATTTCCAAAATATATAGAAATTAACTCTAATTTATAAAAATCAAGCCATTCTCCAATTGAAAAATGGTCAAAGGATATGAACAGACAATTCTCAGATGAAGAAATTGAAACTATTTCTAGTCATATGAAAAGATGCTCCAAGTCATTATTAATCAGAGAAATGCAATTTAAGACAACTCTAAGATACCACTACACACCTGTCAGATTGGCTAAGATGAGAGGAAAAATTAATGATGATTGTTGTAGAGGATGCAGGAAAACTGGGACATTGATGCATTGTTGGTGGAGTTGTGAACGAATCCAACCATTTTGGAGAGTAGTTTGGAACTATGCTCAAAAAGTTATCAAACTAGTGCATACCCTTTGATCCAGCAGTGTTACTACTGGGATTATATCCCAAAGAGATTATAAAGAAGGAAAGGGACCTGTATGTGCAACGAATGTTTGTGGCAGCCCTTTTTGTAGTGGCTAAAAACTGGAAACTGAATGGATGTCCATCAGTTGGAGAATGGCTGAATAAATTGTGGTATATGAATATTATGGAATATTACTGTTCTGTAAGAAATGACCAACAGGATGATTTCAAAAGGCCTGGAGAGACTTACACGAACTGATGCTGAGTGAAATGAGAGAACCAGGAGATCATTATATACTTCAACAACAATACTATATGATGACCAGTTCTGATGGACCAGGCCATCCTCAGCAACGAGATCAACCAAATCATTTCAATGGAGCAGTAATGAACTGAACCAGCTATGCCCAGAAAAAGAACTCTGGGAGATGACTAAAACTATTACATTGAATTCCCAATCCCTATATTTATGCACACCTGCATTTTTTATTTCCCTCACAAGCTAATTGTACAATATTTCAGAGTCTGATTCTTTTTGTACAGCAAAATAACGTTTTGGTCATGTATACTTATTGTGTATCTAATTTATATTTTAATATATTTAACATCTACTGATCATCCTGCCATCTAGGGAGGGGGGGGGGTAAGAGGTAAAAAATTGGAACAAGAGGTTTGGCAATTGTTAATGCTGTAAAGTTACCCATGCATATATCCTGTAAATAAAAGGCTATTAAATAAATAAAATTAAAAAAAAAAACTAAATTATACTATGAGAGATGTTAAATATCAGTTGATCTATATCAATATGGTCCAGCATCATAACAGGATACACAAAAACTAATAATTTGGGGTTATATGAGAAGAGCCAAAGTTTCTTGGTTTGGTGCAGGGGGAGAGAAGGCAGTTAATAAGCCCATTCACCTCTGTCCTGGTCAGACTACATTAGGAATATTGTGTTCAGTTCTGGGTGCCACATTTCAAGGACATTGAAAAGCTGGAGAGCATCCAAAGGAAAGTGAACAAGATGATAACTGGAGAGTATGTGATAAGAAGATCAGCCAAAATAACTGAATGTTTATAATGGAGAAGAGTTGGGGAGGGGGGTGATAATTGTCCAAGTATTTGAAGGGCTGTCATGGCAAACATGGATTAGACTTGTACTATTTGGTACAAGAGGGCAAATCTGGGAGTAATAGGTAAAAAGTGACAAATTTTGGCTTGATGTCAAAAAACAACTTTTTGATGATGAGAACTGGCCAGAAGTAAAGAGGCTGCCTGGGGAAGTAGTAAGTTCCATCATTAGAAGTCTTACAACAAAGGAAGTCTTACAACAAATAGAGGGATTGCTGGTTAGACTGGTTAGTCTGTAGTTGATGCCAGAAAGATCCCTGCAAACTGAAATTATTCAGTGAAACCACTAGTGTTGTACACTCCCCAACACACACACATACCCCTACATTTATGAGTTCAGCATTTAAAATTTTGCTTAGCAGTCTAAAAAATATTATTTTTCCATATATCCAATGACAGAAGTAATATGCAAATGAGGGGATGGAGACAAGGGATGGAGACAGAGAAGATGGGTAGCAGATACACTTTTATATTTTACTAATATTTTCTGGAAAAAGTAAAGGAAAATTTGGAATGATTTTATGCATTTTTAAGAGTGTCAGGATGGAAATCACACTGGACTTGAGTTCAGAAGGCTTCTAAGTTCCAAGCAAGGTTTTATCACATATTACCTGTGACTGATGCCTTTTTGGATCTGTGATGTTCCTAACCTGTAAAATCAGCAAAGTAGATTTGGAGATGTTTCCCAGTTATAATATGATGCTGTAACCATTTTCTTTAAATGATCTTTACTAAGGAAGACACACATTTGTATAATCTAATCTTAAAATAATTTACATTTCTCTCCGTGATAATTTTTAGTACTTGAATTTAAATAAAGAGAACATATGAAAGAATGAAAATAAGAGAAATTTGAGAATTTTTCCTTCCTCCTTCCTACTCCTCTCACTTGCAATATATCTCACCATTCAGAAAGGATGTAAGCTTAGTAGATCTCTGTCTCTCTTTTCCTCTGCCTCCCCCATCTCCTTCTATCTCTCTAACTCCCTATTTCTGTCTGTCTTTGTCTCTATCTCTTTCTGTCTCTGTATATCTCTCTCTCCCCTCTCCCTAGCTCTCTCTCACTCCATCACTCTCTGTATGTATGTCTCTTAATAGTTCTCTTTCTTTGCCTATCCCCACCTTTTTCTGCACTCGATATGTGTTCAGCAAGAAGAGACAACTAAAAATGTGCTTGTTCCTTCAGGTTCTCTCTAATTTTTGAGTTATAAACGGAATAAGCATATCAGAATTTTCTCCAGTACAGTTGTTCAGAACTTTACGAGAGACAAAAATTCACAGAACAAGTAGAATTAAAGAGTGTATCCTCAGAAAAATTATCCACGGACATAGATAGAAAGTGTGCAAATCTGCACAACTTCCATTTTGCAAAGCAGCATAGAGAATGTCATATTGGAAAGATTACAAACTGTAATATAGGAACATAAACAACCATTTATAATATGCATTATATAATCTGCCCCATCCACGTAGTCATGCCCTGACTCAGTAGAGGTTTGATTCTTGCTTTGTTTTTGTTTTTAAAGCAACTTCCCCACAGTAACTAAATCCCAGGAACAAGTAAATGGTTTTCCTTGTGTCCTGGTTTTTCTCCTTTAGACATTTTGGCCCTGCCAAGGCTCATGTCATTTTAGTTTGCATCTTCAGTGTGCTACTTTTCACTCATCCTTAATAAACATCATCCTATTTTTAATTTCTCAAGATCATTCTGAATTCTATTCCTGTATTACTAGGTGTTAGCAAGCTAGCCCAACTGGGTGTCATTTTCAGACTGAATAAGCATGGCCTCAATTCTCCAAAACAAGAAATTCAGACATTTTATGAGTATACAAACTGAAAATTTTTGTTGTGAAAAAATCTACATGCAAATCACTCAAAGATATGACTGACATTGGTAAACAAATAGTCAATTACACCCAAAATCTACCCATACAAGTAAGGCCCTTCTCAATTGCAAGTGAGCTGGTGGACAACAGGCCAGATCCAGATTGAAAGGGCCTGGGGAATGAATAAATCCCATCTAGAGTTACTCCAAGAGATGCAGTTATGTCATTCCCCATGTTGGCTGAAGTCTGGTGAGTTTTCACATTACCATAACTGTCTTGAGACCACTTTGTGATATTTAGATATAATGATTATCAGATGATTAGAAAAGTTCTCTGAACTTGAGCCTGCTTTATGGGGTTCTTTTTTTACCTAGATCTACCAGATGGTTCTATTCGCTAACAGTAATACTTTTAAAATATATCAGAAGTACCATGGCGTAATAAGTATAGAGCTGATTTCAGAGCCAGTATGCCATGGCTTCATATCCCACTTCTGATACATATTGGCTGTATGACTTCAGGGCAAGTCACTCATATAGTTGGAAAGGAATGAAACAGACAAAAGCATTTATGAAGCACCTACTGTGTGCCAGACTCTATGCTAAGAAATTTATCCTCATTTTACAGTTGAGGAAATGGAGACAGACAGGTAAAATGACTTGCTCAGGGTCAGGCAACTAGTAAGTTCTTTCCTCCATGATGTTTCTTCCTAACCTGTGTAAATCTCTTCATCCAGTTGAAGCATTTTGATCAAGGATTCACTTTATAATTCTGAACTTAGAATTTTTGATCACTTGCCTTTGTGGATTCTGGATTTTAATTTTGGTACAGCTTTTGGTCTACCTTCTTGTTTCTTGGTTTGGAACATGACCTTCCCTTCTTCATGGTGAGTTCAGCTTTGATTTCAACTTCCATCGGGGATCATTCCTGATTCCCTTAGTTGTTAGCATGCTTCCTTTCTCAGTTACTTTATATTTGCTCATTTACATATGTATTTAATACTCCTTCTATGAGAATAAAAGCTCATTGAGAACAAGGACTTTTGTCCATTTTTTCACATGTAGTAAATATCTAAGGGTAGATTTGAACTCAGGTCTTCCTAAATTATGATAAGCATTTCATTTTGCCACCAATAGCTAGAGTAATTTAGAACCCTGAGCAATTTACTAAAAGACTCCAGGTTGAAGAGAAAATGTTGGTATGCACTGGTAAAGATTGTTCCTCATCAGTATGTAAAAATAACAAGCCAGTCTCTATTGAAATTCATACCAATGCCTTTTATATGCACATACATAGATATTACCTCACTTGATATTCAAAAGAATGCTATGAGATTAGAAGAAATGGCATCCTCTGCCATATTTTACAGATGAAGAAATATAGTCAAAGAGATTCAATGACTTACCCAAAGTCTATATGGCTAAAAAATGACAGTTGGAATTAAGGTCAGATCCCCAACCCCACAGTGATAGAGAAACAAGAGAAACAAGAAACAGTAAGAAAGTAGGAACTGAAACACTCTAGAGATGATTGACAAAATCATACCTGAAGTGAGAGAACATCCAAATTTTATAGCAATATATTAAAAATGCCAGTAATGAGTAGAGAACTTGGTGCCAAAAAAGCACTTACTGTGTGCCAGACGTTCTTTAAAACAAAATTAACAAAAATCCCTGTCCTCAATGACATGTCCACATATAAGCAAATACTAAGTAATTAAAGCAGGGAAAGTACTAAGACCTAAGAGAATCAGGAATGGGCTCCTGTGAAACCTTCCAAGAACCAAAAAAACAAGAAACAAGTAAGTAAACCAAAAACCATACCAAAATCAAAATCCAGGATGTACAAAGGCAACTGATCAAGAAGAATAAGTTTGAAGTTGTAAAATGAATCCTTGAACAAAAGGACACAACTAGATAAAGAGGTCTGCACAGCTTAAGAAAAACATCATTGAGGAAAGAAACCCAATGTTTCAGAGACTTGAAGTTTTTCTCAGGCAAAGAATATGAATGATGGTGGATCTCTAAAAGTGTCCTGTTATGAAAATGATAATGGATATTCCTCTGATTTAGTTATAATCACATAGCTATGGTCCTGAACACCCAAGAACCAGGAACTTTTACAACCTAGCCCAGTGTGCATTGCATTAACAGACTCCCTTCCATACCAGAATTTTGGCTCATGCCCATGGAGGACTATTCCTATAATCTCAGATTGATACTGACCAGTCTGGAGCTAAATCAAACTGGAAAATACAGAATCAGAACATCTGAAGATTCAGTATTTGTATATAATAACTAAAATGGGAGCCAGCTAGTTGGTGGAGTTGGTAAAGGAATTTGCAACTACTCCAGTATCTTTGCTAAGAAAACTCCAAGTGGGGTCACAAAGAGCCAGACATAATTGAAATGACTAAACAACAATTAGTGGCCAAAATGCTAAATGTGATGTCAGGAAATTCTAAATACAAATCTTTACCCAAACATTTATAAGCTGAAATGGATGATGAGTTACTTACACTCTTGAATCCTCAATTTTCTCATCTGTAAAATAAGATTAGACCCAATGACCTCTGAAATTCCTTCCAGCTCAGTAACTAGAATTACAGCTCTAAATGATGTCATTATATTGATAGTCTTTTGAAATTTGCAAAGTACTTTATATCCATCATCTCATTTAAGTCATTTGACCATTTGAGATCATTTAATCTCAGTGTAATTATACCTAATTTACAGATGAAGAAACTAAGGCTCCAAGATATTAATTAATTGCCCAGTGTCATTTAGCTAGTAAGGGTCAGAGACAGATTCAGAAACTAGGTCTTTCTGCCTTCAAGTCTAGACGCTAACCTCTATGTCATACTACCTCTCCATCACAACTCATCATAATACTTCAGGGTTCTTTATGGGATTTCTAGACACTCCATTAAAATAAAACTTGCCTTCCAACCAATCCCTGTGGAACATTCAACTGTTCCATTCCAATTTAATCTTGCTGCTGCTGTCGTCATTCCCCAGAGTTAGTATCTACCTCACTTCTTGGCTTTAAAACCTTGTATTGTTTCTTTCATACACTCTGTTTGGGGAAGAGCCTGTCAGGTGATTCCATTCTCTTTTCTCCCATCCTCAGAGACCAATTCAGCTCCATCCAGCCTGGAGAGGAAGGAGGAGGAATGGAAATAGAATTAGCTGAAAATAGGCCAGGGAGTTCATTCAGTTCACAGAGATCTAGAGAAGTCTGCTCATCTCAGAAGCTGAAAATCACAAGTCAGTACTCTCTACATGACGCTTGGTATCTTCAGTGCTACTCTGATCCTCCCTAGAAAATGACCTAGCTTTAGGCTGGTTGCAGACCAAAGCCAACATTTTATTAATTAAAATAGAATACCAGATCAGGAGTCAGAAAAGCTGGGCTGACATTTAAACTTCCTTAGCCTTGGTTTCCAATCAACAAAACAATGGAGTTGCACTAGATTGCCTCTAAGGTTCTCTTCCATTTTAAAAGATACAGTTTGACCTATAAGCAAAACTGTCAGGGCCTGAGATAGAACCAAATCTTAAAAGCTACTGGAAGATTTTCTAGATTCTATCACTGAAACTGAGGCTCAAACAGAAAACAGCTACCAGTGAAGAAACAAGGGTTCAGAACTAAAAGAATACATCCTCTTCCCTGCCAGACCTCAATTTCTTGCTAGATCAGCTTGTTAAACAGCAGCTGCCAGATTCATCTATCGTCATCCATCTTCCGCACATGACTAATCTAAGAGAGAACACAGCTTCAATACTCGGAAATTGGCTGTTTTCGAGGACTTCCCTGTTGGTGAGTTCATTCGCCTATTGGATGTTAAGCATGACTCTGAGTGACATTGGTAAAACTAAACCAGCAGCCTGATGTGATGTTTGTGGAAAATGTAAGTCTTGAGGACAAATAATAGACTGGACGTGACTCACAGCTCTAGAGAATTTGAGTTTAAATACCATACAACACAGCCATCAGAGCTGTAAAATGAATCCAAGGATTATCAAGTGACTTAAATAAGAAATTCAATCCATATTTTACATGAAGGATGTGTAGAACCATAAAGTCATTTTTCATAGTTTTTCATCCATGAAAATTCATTTTGCATTGTCATAGGTAAGATTCAAAAGCTTCAATAATTGACATTTATAGAATTATAAATACAGAACTACAAAACTTCAGAGCTAATCTCAAAAAATAGTTAGTATTGTTATCCAAAGGTAGAGAGATTGTAGCAATTCTAACAATGGAATATAGCCAAACATAATGGTGCAGTTAAAAAAAATATTTAAGTTGGAGCACTGGACCTGACCTGTCTGATCATTGCATCTAAGATTGAATCCTAGCTCAGGATTCTTAATTCTATGACCTTCTAAACAAGCAAAGTAACATTCATTGGGCTGGGACTGTAGTTCTGTTTTTAGTACTAAGGAATGGCAATATAGTATCATCAGGAGAAGGTAATTGGTCTTGTACTGTTTGGGGTGATAGTTTGTAAATAGTCATGAGGATCATGGGTCTACACTAAAAAAGACCTTAGAAGTTACCTAAATCAAATCATCCCTATCCATTAGTTCCACCAAATCCATCCTAGGTCCACTGAATTGTAAACTTTTGGACATTCTCTCTTTACAAATTGATTGAAATCTCTGCTTTAGAGCCTTATCAAGACTTTTTAATTCACAATCCAGAAGTAAAATATATTATCTAGAAATTATAGGATAGGAAGCAGAGTTAAACTAATCACATGGCAATAGTAAAGGAAAATAGGAAGAAGGAAACCGGGACTCCACTGCTATCTGAGGAAGAGCTCCACACTGGTGAAGTGTACGACAAGGCTACAGAAAAGTATTTCTCAGGATGAGCATACGTGGATGGGCTGTGATCTCCAAGACTGGGAAGAACTTCCAAAATGATGAGATCTTAGATCCATTCAAGTTCCCAGTCCGTACTGTCTTGAACACATCACAACTTGAATTTAGTCAACACTCCTTATCTGCTAGTATTATTTTTTCTTTTATTTATACAGCAGTAACTAGGTAACACAATAGATAGATTATTGAGCCAAGAGTCAGAAAGACTTGAGTTCAAATCCTGTTTCATATCTTTAGAAGTCATGTGGCTCTGAGTAAGTCATTTACCCTCTGTATGTATATGTTTTCTCAAATGAAAAATGGGGATAACAGCATCTATCTCATTTATTTAGCTAGGTTTCTCTACCACACCACTATGAATTGGCCTCCTGGCTAAGACATTACTTCAGAAAAAATGGTGATGATGATAATGACTAATTTTTTGTGTATTCTAAGGTTTCAAAGCACTTTACTTAAATTATTTTACTTGATCCATACAATTATCCTGTGAGGTAGATATTATTACTATTCCTATTTTGGAAATGAGAAAACTGAGGCACAGAAAAGGTTAAATGACTTATTATGGGTAACACCCATAAGACAGCTAATAAGTGTGAGACAAAATTCAAACTCAAGTGTTTTATGACATCCAAGTCCAAGTTTTAATCTACCTTATCATGCAGCTTTCAGAAATGACAATATCAGATTTTGAGTCTTAGCAGATAGCATCAGCCAAATCTAGGTTGTAATAGTTATTATTCTAGAAACCAAGGCTGGAAGCTAGATTACATCCTAATATAAAACACTGTCTCTTACTCTCTCACACTCTCTCTGCACCTCTTTCTGCCTCTGTGCCTCTCTCTGCCTCTGCACCCCCACTTCCTCCTTTCTTCCCTTCTTCCCTCCCGCCCGCCCTCCCTCCTATAGGTTTGGAAGAGAATGAGAGGAGAACACATGTATATTCTACCAAGTATACATGATTTTTCCAAGTTTAACTGAGAAGAAGAGAGTATAGAACAATAGCAAATATAAATGGTAGGTTCCATCTAAGATAGGATCTTCCAAGATGGGGGAGATTTAGGTGTATTGGCAGGTATTAAACCAGTAGATACAGAGAGAATGAAGACTAAAAGAGTGGGAATGATAAATTATAGCAGGGACAATCTGCTGAAGAAGATGACAGCAAAAGTACATATAGGGGTTCCTCTTGGCAAGCTGAAGGACCTCATAATCATCACAGACCTGAATGAAGGAGAACAAAATAGAGGGGTGATGCTAAAAGATATGAGATGAAAAGAGAGAGGGAACTCTCATTGAATGAAATCATTTTCTTTTCAATGAAGTACAAAGAGAGATCCTTAACTGAAGTAAGAGGAGAAGTTGGGGGTATAACTGAAAGTGCAGCCAATACTTGAAAAGTATTCATCACTGAAATCTGGCTTTGTCATATGATATTATATCATTGGCAACATCATATGACAAAGCCAGATTTTAGTGATGGTCAAAAAAAATGGAAGAAGGAAGAGAGAGTTAGCATTTATATTATGCTTTAAGATATATAAAGCACTTTACAGATACTATTTTAACTACACAACAACTCTGGGAAGGTTGGCATTATTACTATAAGCATTTTACAGATGAGGAAACTGAGGCCCAGAGAGGTTAAATAACTTGCCCAGATGACACAGATAGTTAGAGACTAAGACTGGATTTGGACTTAGGACTTTCTGATTCCAGGAACGAAGTAAATGGAGCAGGGAAAGGCGGAGGTTGTTCTTTGGCAATTGAGAATTCAGAATGGTAAGAACAAAGAAAATAAAAGGGAATATGTTAACCATTAGGAAAGAAGCTCAGGAATAGCAGATGTGAGTTCTGTTGATAAAAGCAGGTGACTAACAGGCTCAACTCTCTAGGTTTAGGGACATTCCTCAACTATCCCCCTTCCCCATTATTATATTCCTAGGGATCTGCAAACTTAAGGAAGAAATGGTAGATTCCAGACCATGAAGCTGTTGTGTTCTAGGCTGATGCTCTAGTCATTGAGAGGCCTAGGGAAACATAAATAGTATTATATCCTGCCCTCCCCTACCCCTTAATATGGCCAGGGTAGTATTATGGCTCCATTGAAGATTTCAGGATATTTAGGGAATACAAAAGAGAAAGTACATAGAGACCAGGTGCTTAGAAAGGAGGTGAGGAAAATGGATTCAGTCCAGAAGCCTGGGGAAGAAGGAGAAGGTCAGAAATCTGAGTACTGGATGGAAATTCCAGTTGCAGAGGTGAGTGGGATCCTGCTTACTTCTTGGCCAGGTAGTAACCCTTATGGTCTCCAGAAACCAAAATAAATAGTTTACATGTGGGGAAAAATTGGAAATTTATATCAGTTTTTAAGTTTATTACCTGATAATCTTCTCAAAGAAAATTGTCAGATAAAGTTTTTTTTTTTGCATACTGTAAATGAATGTACTCATTTGCCAAGCTTCATTTACCACCACTCTAGTTAGAATGCTAGTCTAGTCCCTTTGAGTTCCCTAATGTTACAGTTCAGTAATCTAATTCCACCTCCTCATTCCCCCAACACATGGAAGGGATGCCTATGAGACAGGAAATGGGCTTCATTTTCAAATTTCCCTTTCCACAAGTGAAATTCTCACAGTATAACTTGTCTCAGGAGCTTATAAATAAACTGATAAACTTTTCAAAAGGAAAATCTACTGTGCAGAGAATTGCCCTTCTAGAAATTATCAATTATAATAATGACACTTTTCTCAGGCACCTGAGTGAGCCCCCTGGTGAGTGAGAAATAAACTAGCCCTTCCCATTAAAAATGAAGAATCCATTGAACAGTCCTAACTAGTGCTTTTAAATAATTAATAGATATTACACAAGATAAATCCTCTTTAGAAAAAAAATCTTACAGAATAGTGATAAAGCAGTAGAAAAAATTAAAGATAGAGCATTTCTCTCTAACTCCAACTAACCCTGAGGGAACTTGGTCTGTAATATAATAGTCAGCATTTCAAGACAATATTTATACTGAAATCACTCTCAGAACCATGAATAATGTCTTATCAAAAGAATTATCTCTGTCTCTGGAAACATGACTTTTAAAAATTTGCTACATCAAGTATTATTTTATAAATCATATCTTAGAACCAAATATTTTCCTGTGGCCTTCATATCCAACTGATAAAGGAAATCCATGGGGAAAGGAGATTTGATTTGAGATTCCATTTATACCAGATCTTTTAGGAATGCTTTCACTTTGCCAAAAGAGATATTCCCATAACTACTATCACCCTTCTTCAAATTTAATATTGGAAAGATTACAAGAAAATCAAAAGCAGATAAAAACTGATGATAAAGCATATCTCACTTTATTCATGTTTAAAACCTGCTTATTTACTTGAATGGTATAAATGAAATGAATCATTTGCTATATTTTCATAAAGTCTCATAATTATGCTTATTACTCAACTGACTATATTTTAAAGTAATAAAATTTACAGGAGTTGAAAAAATAAAAGAACTCATCCTCTAAAAACACTGTCATCACATTATTCAAACTTTCTGAAAAGTCTTGTATTAATAGTCTTTTTTAATCAAACTAAATGGAAATATGAATTTCAAAGTCCCAGGGATCTCTTAGACACATAGCTCACAGTTCCCAATCATTCAAATAGAGGGATCATTAATAGGAATTCCTCAATTTACCTCAAAGGATCCTTTGAAATTTATTGCACTGGCAGACCATCTTTCCCAATTAATAAGCAAATGTATATGCTATTCTCCAGACATCATGTAAGAGCTATAACAGTTATAATGTCTGCCTGCCTTCAAGGAACTTCAAACTAATTAGGGAGATAAAACTCACAAGGAACAATAATTAATTAAGAGCTAAACAATGGAGTACGGTAATATGCTAAGTAAATATCCTGAATTATTGAATTGCTACAAGATATTTTCCCCCACCATCATGAGAAATTAATAATCACAAAGTGCTTTACTCTTCTTTCCAGATTCTCAAGCCTTCCATTCCAAAGTTACGTCTCTTCTTTTTATAATGTGTATCTAATTATTTTCACGTGGTCTCCACTAGAATGTAAACTTATTGTATGAAAAGCTTAGCACAGTGCTCACGTGTAGTTGGTGTTTTAAAGTGCTTGTTGATTGATTAAAGATTATCTATATTATTTAAATCTCATAGCAGCTTTGTGAAGTAGGTGCCACAAGTATTGTTCAGTTTTACAGATTGGGAAACTTATTCTAATGAAGAATGAATGACTTACCAGATTACACAACTAGTAAGCGTAAAAGGGGACTTGTGCTTAAAAGTCTTTTGGGTCACAAGTCCACCTATATCATATGGCTATATCACTGTAAGACCTATTCTCAAAAGAGATCAAAGAAAAAGGAAATGGTTTTATGCATAGGAAAGTGATAGTGTATGTCTCCTACTTATACAGCTAATACCGTGGTTTAATCCCTCAGCTTTGCTCCACCCCTGGACAAGTTCAATAACTTTCAAATGTATCACTTTGCATTGCAATCAATTCTCCAAACAGCTGCCAAATGGATTTTGCTAAAGGGTTAGTGTGACCATGACACTCTTCTACTCAATAAACTCCAGTGACTTCCTATTACCTATAGGCTTGAATAGAGATTTCACTAGGGCAATTAAAGGCCCATCCTATCTTTCTAGTCCTTTTATACAGTGGTCTTTTTAAAGCTCACTCTGGCCCATACAAATTGGGCTTCCTACTATTCCTCATATATAGTACTGAGTCTTCACTTTCCAAATCACTGAACTGTTTGTCCCCTAAAAACTTATAATATGCCCTCTCTTCATTGTCACATCACAGAATTCCAAATTTCCTATAAGGTTCACCTCAAGCAACACATTTTACAAAAAAAGCTTCACTGATTTCTTCCCAGATGCTAGTTCACTTCCACTGGAACATTATTTTTTAATCTATTTTTAATACATACATATGCTCTCAGGCAGCTAGATAGTGCAGTGAATAGATTACTAAGTCTTCTGTCAAGAAGACCTGATTTCAAATTTGACTTAGAAACTTACTAGCTGTGTGACTGTGGGCAAGTCACTGAACTCTGCTTCAGTTTTATCGTATGTAAAATGAACTAGAGAAGGAAATAGCAAACCACTCCAGTATATTTGGGGTAACAATCAGTCCAGCACAAATGAAAATACTGAATAATAAAACAACATATTTTGTCACCCCTGCCAAGACAACAAGGAGCTAATGAGCAGAGACTCTTTCATTTTTTGTCTTCATATATTCATAGCCTTGAAGAGTGCCTGGTATATAATTGAGACAAACAATACTTCATGGTTGATTGATGGGAAGACTTGTTAGGAGGCTATTCCAATAGTCCAGACAGAGGTTAATGAAAGCCTGTATTATTATAGGATCTTTGAGAATAGAGAGGAGGAGGAATCACCAGATCATCAGACTAAAACTAGAAAGTAACATAAGAGGTCTAAAATGTCATTGAATTCAACCTTCTCACTTTAAAGATAAGAAAACTGGGGCCCCAAGTGATTAACCAACTTGCCTTAGATCATATGGAGAATTAATGATTCTCCATCTATCCCCATCATTTAGCAATCTCTTTTCTTTTGGGATATAAGCTATTCACATATATCACCTAATGAAAACCCTGATAGCTGCTGTTTACACCACCACCCCCAGTTCACTCTCATTGCTTCCTTGAGGAGTTCAATACCTGGCTCAATTTTTCTCTCCTCCCCAATTCCTGCCCTCATTCTAGGGGACTTCAACATACCTACTGACTCTTCCTCAAACATTCTCACCACTCAGTTACTCAAAACTATTCACTTAGCATGACTTATTCTTCCTATCATAGTCATAAAAATGGTCATACACAAATGTCCGACCTTTATGTTCAAAAATCCTGAAATTCCTTATGCAAGCATTATTTATTGGGTTTTATTTTTACCTCTCCTTCTGCTTTCCCTCAACAAACATTCCCTCTGTGTCCACATCATGACCTCCAGTCACTTCATCCCACAATTCTTTCCCCCAGCATAAATGACTTTCTCTGTTTTTCCTCATCTTTACTCCTTGGTCAAACTTCATACTGTCATTCTCTCTTGAATCCCTAGCCCCCTATCATATCATTGATCATTCCTAGTTAAATCCCAGCTTTGGATCACTCCCACCATTAGCTGACTTCACCCCTACAACTAAACAAAGATGTAGAAAATCTCAGAAATCTATGTTATAAAAACTCAAGTGGGACATCACTACTGCTAGACAGTACTACCACATCTACTTTATCAATTCACTGTCAACTTCACCACAATAATTTTTCCAAATTTTTTCATCTCTTTTTGAATAGTTCTTTATACCTCTATTCTCTTAGCTGAGAATCTGGATTATATACAGAAAAAAGTTAGACCATTTGCTGTGAGTTTCCTTTCCCTCTCTTTCTCATCCAAATTCAAAATGTTTCCATTATATTCTCCTCATTCACCCCTATATCACATAATGAAATGGCATTACTCTTTTACAAGGCTAAACTTGCTACATGTTCAAGTGATCCTATTTCATCTCATTTTCTCTAACAGATTTCACCCTCTGTACTTTCCATCTTTTCACTGTCCTTCTTTCATATTATCTACTACATTTTTCACTCTCCTTCTTTCCTACTAACTAAAAACATGATCATATCTCCCCTATTCTGAAAATCCCCTCACTTGATCCCTCCCCATCCCTATCATTCTATATCTCTGCTTCCTTTTACAGCTAGACTCCTCAAAAAAGACTATGTACAATAAAAGCCTCAACTTTCCTCTCACTCTTTTCGTAACTCTTTTACAATATGGCTTCTGACCTTATCATTCACTTAAACTTTTCTCTCCAAAGTTTACTAATAATCTCCTAGTTGCCATATCAATGGACTTTTTTTCAATTTTTATTCTCAACCTCTCTCTTGTCTCTGACACTGTTGATAACTCTCTTTTCTTTGACACTCCCTTCTCTCTAGGTTTTTGAGATGCCATTCTCTCCTGGTCCTTGTTCTTCCTATCTGAATACTCCTCTGTCTCCATTGTTAGATCCTTATCTGGATCGCACTCTCTTAACATTAACGTGTGCCCTAATGGTCTCAGGATTCTAGGCTAGGTACTCTTTTCATTCTATAGTACTTCATTTAGTAATCTCATCAGCCTCTACATCTCTATGTTGATGATTCTTAAAACTTGCTACAGCCGCTGTGCTGATCTCACATTTCCAGCTGTCTTTGAGATATCTCCAACTGAATGTCCAATAGATAGCTTAAACTCAGTATGTCCAAAACAGAACTCACTGTCTTTCTCCCTCTCCTAACTTCCATATTATTGTAGAGAGCAACACTACTCTTTCTCCTTCAAGTTCACAAACTCATTCTCTCATCCCCCAGATCTAATCTATTGCCAAGACTTTTTGGTTTCATCTTTGCAACTCTCTCCAATTTGTCTCCCTTCTTTCTTCTGATCTTGCCACAATTCTAATGCAGACCCTCTTCACCTAAGTCCTAAATTATTGCAATAGCCTATTGGTGAGTTTGTTGGAGTCAAGTCTCTCTGCATCCCAAACCATCCTCAATTTAGTTATTAAAGTGATTTTCTTAAAGTACAAGTCAATCATGTCACACATGCACATACCTCCATTTGAAAAACTGCTCTATTTGGCATTCATAGCTCATTGTAATCTATTCCTCTCCAACCTTGTCAGTCTTCTATTTTAATACCCAACATGTAACCTTTGATCCAATGATACCAACCTTGTGGTTATTGCACAAACAAGACTCTCCATTTCTCACCTTCAGATATTTTCTCTGGTTGTCCCTTTTGCCTGGGACACTGTGCCTTCTCCACTCCAGCAACTGAGCTCCTTCATTTCCATTAACTCCCTACTAAATTCCCACCTTTTATAGAAAGCCTGTCTGAAGAACTCTTAATTCCAGTGACTTCTCCTTGTTAATTACCTCCTATTTTCTCTTTATAACTTGATCTTTATATAGTTTACATGTTCTCTCCCTTGCTTGGCTAAGCTCCTAAAGGGCTGGGACTGTTTTTTCACTTCTTTTTATATCTCTAGGGCTTAGCACAATGTCTGGCACATAGTAGGCAGTTAATAAATGTTTATTGATTGATTGATCATTTAGTATTATGTATTTCCTTTATAATCACATCCATTTTATCTTATTTGCTTAAAATATTTTACTAAGAATGAGCCCAAAAACTTCCTACCATAGGAATCAAGGGTGAATATTAAAAAATATCTTTGCATGTATTTGAGACTATAGGAAGCTATTATTAAACCCCAAAGAAAGAATTCTAGCTCTAACTTAATAATAGCAGAAAAAACAGAAAGCTAAATTCAGCTCCTCTGAATTCTTAGTTGAAATCGATGAAAAATATGTAAGGAACATGACTCAAATACACTTTGAAGAATGAAGTAAACAGTGTCAAGAGAATAATTTATACAGCAATAACAACAAAGCAACAAAAAAAAATAACAATTTAGAAAGAGTTAAGAAATATCTTCAATGATACTGATCAACCACAACTCTAAAGAATCACTGAGGAAACATGTTACCCACTCCTAGATAAAGAGAGGATGAAATCAAGGAACAACTACAACAAATATTAAGAATTATAGCTTTACCACAAGATTACATAATAATCAACTATAATGGACTTGGCTCTTTTCAGAAATGTGGTGATTCAAGGCAATTCTAATAGACTTGTGATGAAAAGTGCCATCCACATCCAAGAAGAGAACTGTGGAGACTGAATGTGGATCAAAGTATAGTATTTTTCATCTTTTTTGTTATTATTGTTTGCTTGTTTTTGTTTTCTTTCTCATATTATTTTCCCTTTTCATTTGATTTTTCTCAAGCATCATGATGAATATGGAAATATGTTTAGAAGAATTATGTGTATTTAACTTCTGTTGGATTGCTTATTGTCTGTGAGGAGGGAGAAAAAAATTTCAAAGGTGAATGTTGAAAAATAAATTTGCATGTATTTGTAAAAAACAAGTCATTATTTAACAACAACAAAAAAAAAGGATTCAGTAATAATAATAGCAAAAACATAAAGCTTAGGAAGCAAATCTTTACCGTAGCCCCTCTGAAGTCTTAGTTGTAGCACACGGAAAATGTAAATAAAAAATATAGTTCAATTACACTTTGAAGAATGAAGTAAGCAGAATCAAAAGAATAATTTATACAGTAACAATAACAATGCAACAAAAATTAACTTAGAAAGATTTAAGAAATATCTTCAATGCAATAAACAACCACAATTCTATAGAACCATTGAGAAAGTATGTTACTCATTTCTATCTCAGAGAGATAATGAAATCAAAGAAGTAAAAGGTGGTATGGATTTTCAGACAGGGTCAGTCTGGGAATCTGTAATATTTGATTTTATATGCTTGTTATCAAGATCTTTGTTTTGTTTTTTTTCTTTTTCTTTTTTTTCCTATGGGGAGGGGGAAGCCTTATAAAGGCTGGAAATCAAAAGAAAACTACCCAAAAGGTTGCCAAAAAAGAAATAAATTAGGGTATTGAAACATTTTTCAATGTACAGAAGAAAACATATGGAAATACAGAAGGAAACAAAGACAAGCTAGACAGCTTTGAAAATTACATGACAAACTTATATAATTAAAAGGGAAAATAAGCTGCATGTAATAGAGACTCTAGGTTTTATGTACTATTTTTCTCTTAGAGTTTGTAAACAGGAATACTCATTTTACTTGGTATTTGTTAGATTCAAAAAATTTTAAATGCAAGGAAAGAATTTTTGAGGCACGCTACAGAAAACATTAAAATAGATGACTTGAGAATGATTAAAAGGTCTAAGAGCTAATTAATTCATAAAATTAAATTGCTTGTTTTAATAAATTAATAAAATTAATGATGGTGTTCTTTCATGATTCTCTTCTTATCTCATAGACTGAGTTCCTTTGCTGGAACATCAACTATATTCTATCTATGTCCTGGGCATAGACATATCTTAGAACTTTATCCTTAACTCCCATCTGGTCTGAAGCAGCTAGTGGTGGAAGCTGGAATACCAGGTCTACAGTCAGGAATACCTGAACTCAAATCTGGTCTCAAATACTTACTAGCTGTGTGACTGGGGCAAGTCACTTAATCTCTGTTTGCCTCAGTTTCCTCCACTGCAAAATGGGGATGATAATAATAATAATACCTACTTCATAGGATTTTTATGAGGATCAAATGAGATAACACATGTAAAAAATTCTTAACTCAGTGTCTGGCACATAGTGAGAAAAAAAAATAAATGCCTATTTCCCACTTTCCCCTTCCTTCTTCTCTTTCTATATTCTCTTTTAATGATCTCATTAACTCCTATGGATTCAATCATCACATTTATGCAGATGATAGGATAGACCTAGGCTGATCACTACTCAGAAGGTAACAAGTTATTTATAAGTTTAGCAGATTCCTCTTCTTCTTCCTCTTCTTCTCTAAATCCTTGTGATTTGGAGTCTTTAGGTTCACAGATATTACCTCTTTTTCCCTGTTACTACTCTCTATTTGCCATCTACCTAATGCCTACCACAAAAATCCAAATACTCCCAAAAAAAGTCTATCTCAGGACACTCTCCAATATCAAGTGCTCTAGCACTGGGCTAGAAAAGGAGGCTATCTTTCAGTAAACTCTCCTCCTAGGTTTGCTCCTTCCATATCATGTTAACAACCATTCACTGGCCTCTCTATCATTCTCCCTCTTCTCCAAAGACTTCAGTGGATGGTTCATAGTATTATTTTCTAGCCCAACTCCTGTGCTTATACTAGGAGACTTCAATATAGATTATGATATTCCTTTAACATGATGACCTTCCATTTTATCAGCCTTTTCAACCCCTATGATCTATATCTTCACTCTACCTCAGTCATACACAAAAGATTGGTCATAATTTTGATCTCACAGATTCATAAATTTAGAGGAAAAAAGACTTCAAATTTCATTTAAGAAATGAACAACCAAAGACTCAGAGAGGTTAAATGATTTTCAAAGGTGAACCATTCCAAAACTCTTGATTTCTATATGACCATAATTTCTTGTCCTTTTATCTTTCTCTATATATCACCCTTTATAAACTTGGTCTTCATTCTCACAACACCCTCCAGATGTGCCATCCCTCTAAGCTGAACAGTACATTAGCCCTTGTCAAACCTCATTTTGCTCTCTTTTACCCCCACGTAATTTAATGAATCGGTTGCCAAATTGCATCAATTGTTCCTTCTCGACATTTTTAAAATCTATTCTTCTCTATATATTTATTCAATTACTACCATAGTTCAAGCCTTCACCTCTGCTCATATGGACTATAACATGCTTTCCTAAATAGTCTGTCTTTAATACTTCTCTATGCTATCTTCTACATAGTTGATATATTGATATTCTTAAAATATGAGACTATGTCACTCTCCTACTCAAGGAACTTTGTTGGCTCCTTATTTCTTTGAGAATAAAAAACATCATCTCAGAGTTGAAAAAGACTGAAAGTCATCTAGTTCCATCTATACCTCATTTAATATCTTTTCTACAATGCCCTCAGACAAATAGATGTTGTCTTTATATTGTTATGAAGATATTGAGTTTGGGAGAGAATGGCTCTACCATCATCTATTTTACTTCTGGATAATAGTATCTAATGTTTCTAGTAAGCTTGTGCTCCCAAGTTTTAGAACATTATCCATTCATTCTTGCCTAATCTATGTAGTCTAAATGGCCCGCTCAACATAGTAAAAGACGTCTTTACATTCTTTTGGCATTGTGTGGATAAAAGTAGAGTATATGTTTGATCCATTTGCTATTCCTCATTCTTATCACATGACAAGCTAATTTTTGAGGGCAAGGAGATATATGTTTATTTATTAATATGTTTATTCCAAATCTCTCTTGTAATTTCCCATTTCTAATGTACCCTTATTATTCTACCCATACAACTCTCCTTTGACTTCAATTATATTTGTTTTCTTTGGAGACTACTGCTCCATTATAGCCACAAAATGATGAATAGCAGCAAAATGTTAACATGAAAAATGTGGGCCTTTGTTTCAACAAGGTTTGGAGTCATTAAAAGAATTTTGTAATTTCCCAAAGGTTTTACAATCTATGCTTCTTCTTTAGTTCAGTTCAGGACCCAATTTATTGTCCAAGATAGACAAGGGCATATATATGTGTATATATGCATGTGGACAGAGATAGAGATGTTCATATAAAAGCATCAACTTAAAGCATTCATCTATGAATACATTTTTCTGTATAGCTAGATACACCTTTATCATTATATATAATTTTACATATGTATTTCCATTACATAGATTATATGTAGTTATATAGGTGTATATATAATGCATACGTGTATGTGTATACTGACTATTGTTGAGGCTTCTAATTAAATATTCTAAACTAGACATTAGCAACAAATAATGCATGACTCACTTAAAGAGTCTTAATAAAGCTATTTCTATTGTACATTCTTTATCCGTTTATTTATTCCCGTATGGATAAGTAAACCAAAATCTTTAGAGATTATGGTTCTCTTCTAGGATACTCTGCAACATTCTTGGGCTTGATACAACTAGCACAATGTCTCCCCTCAAAAATGCATCTATCTAAAGGATCTACCTGCATGAGAATTCCTGTTTTTGACTTAATCTCTGTGCTACATCTTCTATGACAATCGCTTTGGTAGGCATATACCTCCCTATGTTATGCTGCATTGATCTTAAAGATTTGAGGATCTTTAAACATTAAGTTTCTTTTGTCTATTTCAAGGAAATATTTTTCAAAAGTGTGTCTGATGGGGGCAAGAGACAGCTGATTGACAGAGAGCCTTACACTGTCATTTTGCTCTATCTAATCAAATGCATTTAAACCAACAATAATAAAGGAAACAGAGTGAGCTTTTTTATTTTCTACATCTTTCATATCCCATATATTGCTCCTACTTTTGCCCCTTTTGGCTGAGCAGACAAATTGAATTCTTTTTCCATATAATAATCCTTCAAATACTTGAATATCTGTGCTTACTTAATCTTCCCCAGGCCCTTCAACCAATATTAGTACCCCTTACCACCCTGTATATACTCTTCTGTAGTTATCCTGTGTATTCCCCTCTAGACCTAAAGATAGGTCAAATCACAATTTCAGAAGATGTAAGATAACTACAGACAGCTGTAGAAAAAAAAAAACTTTGGCACTTTAATTAGAAATGGGGTGACTTTTTTTTAGAAAAAGAAATCAGGTAGCTGAAGTAAAAAAGGAAGTCACAAGCATAGCAAGGCTCTAAATATCACAGCTGCAGCTGTGCTTTAACAGTGTTTATATTTCTCAAATGGGAGAAATATTGCTAATCATCCACGAATATTTTCAACCACAGACACCCCACACACACATACGCACCAACACATACACATATCAATTGCCATCAAAAGTATTTTTGAACATGGTGGTAAATAAGACATGTCAGTAATAAGAGAAAGTTTCATTGATGAATACCTAAATACCATTGCTTAGGACAGCCTAGTGTCCAAGGGGACTTATATTAACTGTGTTAAGATGAAGAAAGCTCCCAAATATTATCACCAAGCAATGCAAGAGTCACTTAAAGAGTCTTTCCAAAACTACCTCCATTTAAACATAGTGAATATTTCCCCTGTGCAGTGAAATGAAAATTATTTTGTCATTGAAACTATGCTGTCATTATGCCTTCATTTCCTTTGTATTAGTAGAGAGTAGTCAGATTATGTTCTATTCTAGAAAGGATTACACAACTGAAACCTCCACGATCATAATGGGTACAAACTATACAATGGACTTTATGGTGATTTATATGGTCTAGACTTGCTGTATGCCTGAGAAACATCCTGTCTTCAATTTAACCTTACTACAACAATCTTTTTCTCTCTTTTATTAATCTACTAACTGGCTTACCTTCACTCCCCAATGTACTATTAGTATGTTAGAAGTGGAATGAACTTTAAAATCATCTAATTTAAGCCCTGCATAAGATTGCAAAACCAAAGGCCAAGAATAAAGTGATTTATCAACAGTCATCCTACTGAGATAATGGTAGAATCCAGTTTGGACTGAGGCCTTTTATTTCTCATTCAACTTCTCATTCCATTGTATCAAATAATTGGGTTTTACTATTTTGAAAAACACTTTCAATTCAACTGCTGTTTGAAAGTATCATTTTATTCTTCCTTCTTTTTACTGACACGTTTTTATATGATGAAGACTATATTCACCTCTACTTCTTCACCCACATATTGTTTAACTACTTGCGATCTAGTTTCTTTCTCAATTACTCTAATGAAACTTCTTTCTCCAAGGTCACTAATGACCAATGACCTTTTGTCAGCTCTTTGTCTTGATGTTTCTGCAGCATTTGACCTCACTGGTCAGCTAGTCTTTCTTAATATTTTTGTTCCTTTGACTTACATGACAGTATAATTTCATGGTTCTAATTCAGCTTCTTTGGCCTCTTTTTAACCAGTCTCCATTGACTTGTTATCCTTTCAGTCTTATCCATTACTAGAATAAAGCATGTTTCAAAGCTCTCTCCTTGGTCAAAGATAAACCTAACAGTCATAATATGGAACATAAGGTGATCCATATAAAGAGAGAGTTTCTTTAAGCAGGTTCATCTGTGGATCTAAGAAGAGAGATCAGGACTGGAAATTTGGTTTTATAAGTAATCTGAGTAGAAATGATGGTTAAATCTAGAAAAGAGAATGGGTAAGAGAGTGAACAAAGAAAAACCAATAACATTTACATAAGAAGCTTCTGTATCAAGAGCTCAGCTGAAAGATGAGAAACCATAGAAGCCAACAATAAGACTAAAAATGTAATAGAAGCAGGAGAGAAGATCATGGCATTTCTGGATGGAAAGGAAAAGACAATAGCCCTCAGTAACAAGTATTAAATTGTCAAAAGCTGACAAGAGGTTAGGGAGAATGATGACTACAAAAAGTACTACTTAAATTAGAAAACTGGGTATTCATTGGTGACCACTGAGAGAACAGTTTTATCAGAATGTTGTTAATGAATAAGCAATTATAAGAGATTAGAGACCAAAGGCATTGGAAATAGGCTTTTGCCTTTTCAAAAAATTTAGCAATAAAATGGAGGAAAGGGATAGAATGAAATAGTGATTTCAACATATAGAAAGGTCAAGGAAAGACTTTTTTTAAAAAATTGGAAAGAAATTAGAATGATTATCTACAAAGCAGAAAAGCATCACATTTTAGGATGTTCTGAGGTCGACATTTTAGGAAGAACACTGGCTAGAGACCTCAGAAAGTAACCAGAATTGAGAGGACTCAAAATCACATCAAATCAACAACTAAGTCTGAGAATATACAACCCAAAGAAGAAAAAAAATTACATTACATTACAGATATTATCAAATGTTTTAAATGTTATCATAGGGAAGAAGGATTATATAAATGAATGAATGAACAAATGAATAGGAAAATACTTATTAAATGATTATTAAATGATAAACACTGTGTAAAGTGCTGGGAGTACAAATATAAAAGTGAGGCAGTCTATATTTTTCTCAAGAAGAGTACTATAAGAGTGAATAAGATGGCCCCAGGAGTCCTTCAGTAAATCCTTATGAATGATGGAAATTCCAGGTTTTAAATTTGTAAAGGCAGGACATATGATAAGATCAACTGAATATCAAGAGGGAGAATTAAAACCAGTGGAAATTATACAGGCAAATCTTTAACTCAGTGACATTAACAATTTGAGTCATTTTATTGCAAGATAGGCTACTTTGGAAGATGATAACTTTCCAATCATTGGAGTTTTTCAAGATGAGGATGTTTGATATTAGAGATGCTTTAGATAGAATTCATTCTGCCAGTAATATCTCAACTAGACTTCTGTTTTTCCATCTAGCTTTGGAATTCCATGATCCTGCTACTCCTGCCTCTGAACTTTTCCCTCTCTCATACATACCTGCAATGGAAAAGCAATAGAATGGTTAGGGAATAGTACTAAGAACTAAAAATAACCTGGGTTCCAATACCACTTCTGATGCTTAATATCTCTATTATCTTGATCAAATCATTTAACTTCATTCAAACTGTTGGTTCAACTGAGCTTCAGTTTTTGTGTGAAAATGGGGACAATATAAATATGTTGGATGGATTCCCTTTGGCAAATTTATGGGAAGGCATGCACAAAAATTTATGAGTAAACAAGTAGGTTGCAATTTGCATGTTGAATAGCATTTCTAAAGCAATTAAATCACAGATATCTTTGATAAATCCTAGCATCTACTTCACAGAGCTATGGAAAAGAATCAAGTAAGATGATATATGGAAAGAGTTTTGGAAACTTTAAAGTGCTATAAGAGGTATCTCAAGAGATATCCAATGTTTACATTATCCTACTAACATAGCAGTATGTTCATATCACTAATCAGAATATTTCAGTGGCTCCCCATTTCCTAGTAAACAAAGTAAAAGCTCTCAATACTATTACTCAAAGCCAGTCCCAAGTTTGATTCCCACTTACCTTTCCAGGATTTCTTTCACATAATCTGAATTTCAGCCAAATTGTAATTTCAGCATCACTCATGCTGGTTCTACCCTCTCTTTATTCAAAGTAGCCCCCTATATCTGAAATGACCACTTCTATATCATTTTTGGAAATTCTTTCCTTTAAAGTTAATTTACTTTTTTCCCTCCCATAAAACTCACCCTAACCTCTCTTATTGAAAATGGACTTTTCCTCTTCAAAGAGCTCATAGGTTTTTGCACTTGCCACATTCTTCCTTGAATTATTTATGTGTGTATGTGTGTGCATATTGTGTATATATATGCATGTGTATATATACATCTATATATAGGTCATTAAGGACATTGATTGTATTTTGCCTCATCTTTATATTCTCCTTTTAGGATGGGATCCCATAGGTGATTAATAAATACTTGTTAAATTAAACTGAATTTATTAAGTCAACAATATATTAATCCCTTTTCTATCAATTTTGATCCAAAGTTGATCACCATTAATTCATAACATTTGGAAACAAGCAACTTCTAATATTAACAACATTCATTTGACTATGAAATAAAACTGAAAAAATTGATATAGGAAGAATCATGCATCCATTTTATTTAAGGTTCAAAAGGCCAAGCTGTGTTATTCATCATAGTAATTTCTGCTACTTGAAATAATTCTAATATTATAAATATAACAAAGCTTTTATTATAGAAACAACAGTCTCTTCCAAACATAATACTCAAACATCTATAACTGGGTATATTAGAGTCTGAATAGACATAAATATAAGACTTTAATATGCTCATCTATTTAATTTCCTCTAATAAATTGGTGTTAGAGTTATCTATTAAAATAATACAGAAACTACACATAAGAAATTAAAATAAAGGATGATTTGGGGGGATATACTTACAGAAACTTACAATGATTGCAAAATCATCAAATATTCTAAATAAATTATCAAAATGAACTTGTTTTCTGCTTTGATAACATTTAAAATCTCAAACTTGGTGTGTGTGTATATATATATATACATTTATATAAAATTATGTTTTATAATTAGGCACTAAATTAACTATATGTTTGCATATTATAATTGCTATCTAGCTATCTCATCTTAATCAGCAATAGCATTTATTAACCACCTACTGCTCAGAGAGTACTCTAATGAGTAATAAGAGACATATTGACATTCATTTGAAATGTTTCATAAGCATTTCAAAACCAGAGTAAATCATCATAGTTATTTGTTAATACTTGACTCCAAATACAGTTGTTAGTTGTTGTATTATGAAATGCCAAATCATTTCGGTGACAAATATATTAATAAGCACTTCATTTTTTGAAAAGATCTCAAAATGTTTCATTATTACAATGGAAAAATATTCAATTATTATGTATCTATTCATGGAAGGACACCACACTCTGTAACACCAAAATTCAAGGTAGCTCCAGAAATCATGAAATCTTTCCAATGCCTCAACTCACGTAGGCCCTGCCCTGAGCCCTGATGATAGATATAAAGTAGAATGGTCATTCATTAAACCAGTAGCTTCAAACACAAATACTTTTCCCATCTAGTCACTTCATTGTTAGGACCCACTCTCCTGAACTTTACCTCAGACCCAAGCTTATCCCTGGTGAACATAAGGTCTTAGAGAAATAACATGTCATTTCTTCTAGCAAATAATTTCAAAGCCTTTAATCTGGCAGATTAGTGGATCTGGAACGAGAATGGACTTCAAATCAATCTCCTCGTTTTATGGCTGAGAAAGTAATGCCCAAGTTTGGTGACTGCCCCCAATGTCACACACATCCCCCAAGCTATTCAAAGGAATCTGTTTCTTATTTGTGGACTCTCCTCAGATTTTAGAGATTTCTTAACCCAAAATCCTCAATACACTGAAAAATTACATTTGATATTAGAGCATTGAAAATTGGTCCTGAAGCACTTCACAGCTAGCATAAGTATGAATTTGACTCCTCAGAATAGTTTAATGGGGGTACCAGAGGTCAATTCTCTGTCCCAAACTCATAGCCCAGACTATTTAAATTATTATAATGTTTATACTTTATTAAGTGAGGGGACTATAATATCAACATTTCAATTTTATAATTAAGGAAATATTAATAATATCCTACTTTTAATCAACTTCATAATACATTGTTCACAAGAATCCCTTCTGGATACTGGTGTGAAGGAAGCTACTCTACTAGAACTAAGGTTAGATTCCAAAATTGATTTACCTATGCTCTCACCCCACCAAATTTTAACTGAAGAAAATGTTGAGTTTAGAAAGTCACTAGTGACACTGAAATTTTGTTTCATGGAAGATTCAATAAAATCATCTTAAATAGAATTCTAAAGAGGTTTGCTCCCTTTAGAAGTAAAATAAATTATAATCAATGATTTTCCACTTTAATTATATATAAAAAGAACTTAAAATGCTTTTCTTTCAGATATGTAATTGCACATCAAATTATTTTTCAATTAAAAGCAATTGTCATGCATTATCTCTTCAAAATAACAAAATATAAAAATAATTATCAATTCTAATTGTGATGTCAACAACAATACTATCAATAAATAAGACAGAAAAAGGCTCTAACCACTTTGTCCTCCTGGTGGGAAGGTCCATGAAAGCAAGAAAGAAAGGACAGAGAAAGAAAAAGATAAAGAAAAAATTACTACAATTCTGAAAGCAAATAAGATTATTAATAAATAATAAATTTTATAAAAGGTTAAAGTAACATCATTTGGTTCAACTGTAAAAAACTGTAAAAAAAAAAAAAGAATAATATAACAATTTTATTTAACTTTTAAAGAGCAAGCTGAGTTTTACAATAAGTAATAAGATCCATTCAAATAGAACTATTTCCACAAAAGCAAATTAATACACCAATGAAATCAGAAAAAAGATTTCTACATGAACAATTGAATTCCTGAGTAATCAATCTTTAAAAGAAAAACTGACAAAATTATGAGAAAGATCTTGTATAAAGGGTCAATAAATACATATCATTCTTGACTTTTCACCCGAGTATTATGGAATCTCATCCTACTAATAAAAATTCTGTTTTCATTTAAAATCTTTATATTATTATTAAAACTCATTTTACCTACATTATACTAGGGAGGCTTTGTCATAGTAACTAAAAGAAGTTTTTCATATTGAGAAAAACACTGACAATAAAATTCCAATAATGAAATGCTACATTTTTCCAGAATAATATGCTCCAGTTTTTTAAAGTAAGGATGAGAATTAACTGGTACAGATAATTCCTGGATGAGGAAACTTCTTTACTGTTCAGGTCAACATATTCTCTGAGAGTTATAGTCAGTATTGCAGCTCTCTGACTATAAATCAGAACCCTGATAGATTGCAGCTTTGACTATTAGTTTCAAAGAACATGCTGAACTCCCTTAAGTGTCAAACCTACAGCCAATATAGGCAACATTTACAGCAAACTGAGTACCACTAGGAACCATATTAAAATGTAATTGGGAAATATTTAACAAAATAAATAATATAATAAAACACAAATAACATTACATCTTTAAGTCAATATGTGGCCTGAAGGGATACTTATTTATAGATTTGTGTCACCATTAATATTTGAATTTGACACCAGAGGTCTAAAACACTAAATTAAATCATTTACACAGGATCATATGATCGATATGTGTCAGAGGTGAGATATGAACCCATTTCCCCTGGCTTTGACAGCAGCTTCCCATCCAAGTCATTATACTGCATTTCTTCTTTAAATTTTAATATTAAAAAAGGACAATAATGACTTTTGGCCATCAATAATGCTTATTTCATGCTTTTATGTTTTAAATATATATGAATGTTTATTTCACACTTTGGTCAGGAGTCTTTCCAGGGTTAGGTAGATGAAGTGATGACCACATTCCAAACATATCTCTTCCTGTTTTATAACCATATCACATTTCTTTTTCTCTTTTTAATAGATAGATGATAGATAGAAAAATACAAGTATATAATGCATGCATGCATATACACATACATGCATGCTTACAGAAAGAGAGGCAGAGACAGAGAACTAACTATATGTAAAATGACAATAAGAAGCATCTCCTTTGGAAAAGATGATTTTTAAAATGGTCATAATCAATGTTGGAGGCATTGTGGAATGATAGGAGTATTAATATATTTATGATGGAACTATCAAATTGGAATTTTTTTGGAAAGCAATTTGGGATAATATAAATAAAATGACTAAAATTTTCATAACCTTTGAACCAGAGGCTCCTTTCCTGGGCCTAAGGAAGTCATTGATAAGAAGGTCCTCCTATATAGCAAAATATTTAAAGTACTACTTTAAGAAATTACTAGTGTGGTGGATACAGAGAAACATGGAAAGATCTACAAGAACTGATTCATAGTTAAGTAAGCAGAGTCAAAAAGCAACATATATAATAATGATGTAAATGGAAAAATCTATACTCCTAAAAATAAAAAGCAATATAAATTATAAAAATTAAATACAAGTCAAATGAAGAGATATGATAAGACACTCCCAAACTTCTACCTTTTCATGGAGATGGAAGGTCCACAAGTTTTATCCATTATACATGTTATGGGACTTTTTCTTTGATCAGTTATGCTTTTATGCTGACTCGTTATTTTGAGGGATTTTTTTTGTCTTTAAGAAATACTATGTATTATATGGGGTGGTTCGCTTGACAGAAAAGAGGGCAATCCTAGGGAAAATTATGATGATGTAAAAAAAAGACATAAAAAACTCTTTAAAAAGAAATACCTCCCTATACTACTTTTGGAAATCAATTTTCATTATTTGAAATATGAAATAATATTCTGACTTGTGGAAAAAAGTATTTGTTATTTCTACTACTTAATTATCACTGACTTTATGAAATAGGAAAAGGGACTGGATCTATTATTTCATTGGCATAGGGAATTTGTTGGTGAGGAAACTCCCTCTACCAATGTAAATCAGCACCTTTTTAGCAAATTATAGTCTTAGAGGGTTGCTTAGAGCAAAGATGGCCAAATCACTGTCCCCAGCTGCATGCAGTTCCCAACATTCCCAAAGTCCCCAGAACCATATAAAAATATAATAGGGAAATGTTTGATAAAAATACATTAAAATACAATAATATATAGATAATATTAACATGTGGTTTTTCTAATGCAGCCTAGAATTCATTTATATTTGAGTTTGACATCAGGGTCCTGGAGCAATGAGAAGTAAAGTGGCTTATCCAGGTTCATTCAGTCAGAACACATCAGGCAAGATGTAGCTCCAAGGCTAGCTGTCTATCCACTATGCCACACTACCTGCCTATTAAATCCTATTCATTTTGCAATGTTACAACTACACACCATTTTTAAACTAATGTCCAGAAATAGGAAAAAATTCAGATCATAAATTTCATTTATTCCTTCGTCCAGCATTCGATAAGCATCTCCTATGCACCAGGCACTTTCCTTGATGTAGGTGATTTGAGGAGAGAAACGAAATGATCTCTGCCCTCAGGTAGTTTTCATGGCTTTTGAAGAGATGGCAGCCTAATTTATTAAAGGGAAGAAGATTCCCAAAAGCTTGCCAGTAATACTCACTAAACTGCAAGAAAGCATAAAAATGTATTCTTGATGCTGGCAATTGTTAGAATAGTCTTATTAAGAAGTCATCTCTTGGGTACATGTGATAAAAGATTTAGCAAACTTTGAGTATATGGAAAACACAGAATTAGTGTTCAGGTTGGGTGACTATGTGAAAGTGGCAAGAACAATTAGAGAAATTAAACAGCTATATAGAGTTGGTGAGAGTGTAAATGCTGAGCCAGTGATTACTGCATTGGTTGGAGAGATTGATTTTCAGGCTATGTTGAGGGGTAAATTCCCAGGCTAACCAAAGTACATTTTGGGACTCTGAGTGGACTCTCTGAGTCAATTCTATTTTCTCAGCATGTAAGTGAATACTAAGCTATAGATACTTTAGAACATTGGGTTAGAGGATGAGTCAGGGGCAAGTTTATATCTATGGAGTTGTTCGGATAACTATATGGATCTGGCTCCTGACAAACCTCAATAATTTGGGAGCAGTGATGTCAGGGCTTTGGAAGATATCATTGATCTGACTAGCACAATTCTGAACCCCAGGAATTTTCCACCCATGTGAAAGAAAGTGATAAAAAAGGGGGGAGGATGGATAAAAATTAAAGAGGACAGACACACACATAATACAACAACTTTTCTTAAGTCATAGCAATGACTATGACCAGTAATGGTAGTAGTAGTAGTTGTAATGGTAATACTAGTAGCACCAGTATGAGTATTACTAGAGTAATCATTGTATTCATACTAGTAGCAGTGGTGACAATAGTGGTGGTAGTAGTTATAACAGCAGCAACAGCATAGATTCCTCCCCTGTACTCTCTGGGATGGTTGCCTCTCTCATTTTGGACATCATGCCTCTCTTAATGCAGTATGAATGATTGAGTTAGCCAGAAGCAGAGCATAAGAATGTGTTTAGATACAAGGACCCATTTCAGTGAGAGTTAAATTAAATAATTGCTAATTCTAAGGCCTATGATGCTATTAACTATCATGATGTAATGAAAAGAGTGTAGGACATAAAATCAGAAAACCAAGATTTGAACACAGGTTCTGCTATTTATTGACTACCCAACTATGGGCAAATCACTTAACTTTTTGGAGCTTCAGCTTCTTCCTTCATGAAATGAATATAACTGTATTTGCAAAATCAATTTCAAAACATTGTTATGAGAAAATGCTTGGCAAACTGGACAGAGTAACGTAATTATATGCATTAGTATTATATATATAATTATATTGCATTAGTATTAGCAAATTTATCATTCATAATATTACTGTTTCTATTTCTATCACCATTCATTGGCAGATGAATGGAATGTTCCTTAGTTTACTGCAATTACTACAACCTATGATAGTAATAGTGGCAGTAGTAGCTTGCCCTCTCTCTCATCAGGACAGAGATCATGGAACATCTGAGCTTTATATCTCACCCAATACCTAACATGGTGCTCTGCACATAGTTAATATTGAAGACATATTTCTTTAAAATAATAACAGCCAACATTTATATAACATTTTAAGGTTTGCAAAGATCTTTAATTTCATTCTTTCACTTGACCCTCACAGCAACCCTATTTTATAGATGCTATTATTATTCCCATTTTACATACCAGGAAACTGAGGCTGAGAGGTTAAGTAACTTGTCAAGGACCACACAGCTAGGAAATGTCTGGGATAAGATTTGAACTCCAGTCTTTAAATGAATACCATGAATATCTGTTGAAATAATCCAATGAATTCGAATTTGCATCTCCTCTTCTGAGTTCCACACTCATATCTCTGATTTCATTTGGACATATGGGTGTCTCCAAAGTATTTGAAACT
The DNA here is from genome assembly GCF_902635505.1 of Sarcophilus harrisii. NCBI lineage: Eukaryota > Metazoa > Chordata > Mammalia > Dasyuromorphia > Dasyuridae > Sarcophilus > Sarcophilus harrisii. The sequence goes on along the minus strand of NC_045426.1, from coordinate 585,886,471 downwards.
CAAAATAGTTGAGACAATTTCCCCAAATCATTTTCCCCAAATCACTTATCATCTAAGTGGTTTTCTGCAAGTCATTTAACCTCAACTTCCTCATCTAAAAAACTGGGAGGGGCTGAACTAGATCAAATCTAACTTAACATCCATGACCTATGGTCATATAATTTCTGTATATATATATATAAAGAAAAAGGGATCTTAAAGGTTATCTGGGCTAACTCCATCTACAAATGAGAAAAGTAAGACTGAGGAATCTTAAAAAGCTTGCCTAAGGTTGTATATCTAGAAGTGTCAGAGAGGAATTTTAATCCACATTCTCCTATGCCAAAAAACAAAACTATTGAGATTGTAGTGGTTCCCTGTTACTCAGAGAGTCAAATATAAAATCCTTTGTTTGGCTTTGAAAGCCTTTCAAAACATGACTCCTTCCTATCTTACCTATCTTCTTATACATTATTTCCCTCCATGAATTATTCAACACAGTGACTGAAGCCTCCTTGCTGTTTCTCACACATGATATTCTATCTCCCAATTCTGAGCATTTTCCCTACCTGTCCCTCATGCTTGGAATGTTTTTCTTTTTCATCTGTTTCCTAATTTTACTCAAAGTTCTACTTTCTACAAGAAGCCCTTCCCAATTCTCCTTAATCTCAGTTCCTTTCTTCTAAGATTACTCCTAATTTTTCCTGTTTGTATATTCTTGTTTACAGGTAGACTCTCTCAGAGTTAGCTGCTTAAAACTGTTGATTGATATGTTATTAATATTCACTCATGTACAACTCTTCATGACTCCAATCAGAGTTTTCTTGGCAAAGATACTAAAACTGTTTGCCATTTCCTTCTTCAGCTCATTTTACAGATAAGGAAACTGAGGCAAACAGGGTTAAATGACTGAAGCAAGTTTTGAACTCAGGAAGATGAGTCTTTAGGACTCTCTCCATTGTACCATGTAGCTGCTTAAGAGTAGGGACTTTTTATTTTTTGCCTTTATTTTTATCCTCATTATTTACCACAGTGCCTGCCACAGAGTAGGTATTTAATAAATGTTTGTTGACTGATTGACTATACAACACAACGGCCCAAGCATTAGAATTTTTTTCACTCTTATATCCTGTACAGGATTATGGGATTTAGAATCAAAGAGGACCTTTGAGGTCACCTCATCTAGCTGTTCATTTTTCAGACAAGGAATCTGAGGCCTAAAGAATTGAAGTGGCTTGCCTACTGCCACAGAAATAGTATGTAGTAAAGTCAAGATTTGATCTCAGATTCTCTGTCTCCAAATTTTCTTTCCACTTTCTTCTTCCCAGGTAGTCTATTCCAACTCTAATGTCTAGGAAGTTCTTCACTGCATTGAACTTAGACCTATATTTGCCAACATTCACTTATTGCTCCTAGTTCTATTCTATGGTGTAAAACAGAGAAGAGAACAATCATGTAAACTCTTCTTCAGAACCTAATTCCTCCTATTGATCCTTACACAGTATGGTTTCCAGTTCTATTGCCATCCCAATTCATCCTAATCTGAATACAAATCAGTTTCTCTTTGTCCTTTTCAAAATGTAACAGTGAGCACTGAATGTCGTTCTTCAGAAGTTAACAGAGTACAATAAGATCATTACCTCCCTTACAGTGGACAACACATGCAGCCTATGTTAGTTGTTTTTGTTTGTCCGTTTGTTTGGTGGGTGGGGTCAATCTTTGTTGAATTTGAGTTTGCAGTAAAAATATACTATGACCTTTTTCACAAACTTTTATCTAGCTATCTACCACTCAAACTGTGCAATTGCTTTTCTTTGACTCCAAATTTTCTTTGAAATATTGGATGCCAATTAAATTTCAATATATTAGATGTGTGAGGTAGTCATAGTGCTTTGAACTTTTCATATATTCATGACATATCATTTCAATACTATAGTTACAACTTCATGGGTCATATTCCTTAATCTCCTGTAAATTCATTTAGGGCAAAGACCATGTCTTAATCTAAACTGCCATGTAGCCCAGCCCATAAAAAAGAACTCTGCAGGACGATAGTTGGGTACCCACAAGGTGCAAAGGATAGAATGCTGAGGATAGAATCAGAAAGACTTTTCTTCCTAACTTCAATCTTGGATAAGTCACCTTACCCTATTTCCCTCACTTTCCTCATCTGTAAAAGGAGCTAGAAAAGGAAATGGCAAACTACTTCTGTATCTTCACCAATAAAATTCCAAAAGGAGTCACAAAGAGTCAGATGTGACTGAAAAACAACTAAAAAAAATATAAAACCATGGAATGATGCATATAACAGTTACATAGAACACTTTAGTTCAGGCTGCCCTCACCTTTCATCTAGATTTCTGCAACAGCCTGCTGTTATCTGTGCATTAACCGTTCTTTCTCTCTGTCTGTCTGTCTCTCTCTCTCTCTCTCACACACACACACACACACACACACACACACACCAGTCTAGTCCATTTTACACACTATTGCCAAAGTGATCTTCCTTAACAGTAAATCCACCTCTGTCACTCTCCTACTAAACCAAAGCCAGTGACTTCCTATTGCTTCTAGGACACAATATGAACTTCTCTGTGTACCTTTCAAAGCCTTACACAACCTGGCTTAACCTATCTTCCCAGACTCATTAGAAATTACTTCTTTCCTAAACCACATAATTTATACAAACAATATGGCCTTTCTCTTGTCCGTGCCCTTGTAATTGATCATCTCCCAAGCTTGGAATATATTCTCCTCATCTCTACCTCCAAGAAACTATCTCTTCCCTGAAGATACAAGTGAGGCTTATATCTTCTACTTGATCTTTCTTATTTCTTTTCCCCAAGTGGTAGTATCCTCCTCAAACTACCCTTTAATTCACTACTTTGTATGTGTATAATGCTATGTGTTATTTTTATATGTACTTCAAATCTTCATTATTAAACTGTAACCCCTTTGTGAACAGGGATTGTTTTATTTGTTTTATGGAAAGTGGGAATTGTTTCATTTGTATTTATACTATGTATCCCTAGTAAAATGCCTGGCACAAAGAATGTACTTAATAAATACTTACAGATTAATTGATTAAAGAGGGGATATGTCAAACTATTCTTAAAACTAAGCACTTGCATTGTATGGATTTGCAAATTGACTTATAATAACTTAGCTATTTTTCTTCACAACATTATCTTGGAGATAGAATGATGCGGTTTCCTCATTTTACTGATAATCGTAAGATAATTCAGTTAATATCATACAGAGGAGCAGTACAGGGATAACATCAGAACTCTAAAAACTGAAAACTGAAAATTAGTTAAGGGAACTCAAGTAATTGATTGAGTATACAATCAACTGAGATAACCTGTACACTACCCCAAATTGGCAATTTTACCCCATCTTGTGCCACCCAAGATCTATAATGTAAATTATATAATGTAAGATCTACAATGTAAACTGATTTAGTGTGAGGAATGAGTATGTCTTACACTAGAAAAGAAATATTGTAGCCCCAGTCCTATATCCTCTTTGATCTGGCTTTGATTATTATGTTCACTAACTGTGGAAAGAAGTTACATAAAAGTGGCCCAGCTAAGCATCCAATGACATTCTAAGGTTTCAGTTTTGTCACTCATGATAATGTTAATCTTACTGACTTTGATATCAAGAAATTTGCCTTACTTACTAAAAGACTCCAAATAAGATCAGAGACACCAACATAAAGATTATTCAAACAGGAAAAATAAAGTGAAGAAATTAGTAATCATTCAGGAATTTGTTGATTACAGATGATCACTTTCAATAATTTGGAGAAATGTTTTAAGAAAATATTTTAATAACAGGCTATCTTATATGAATTAAAATGGGTTTGGGCTTTTTTTTCTTTCACACTTCAATTTTTCTACATATTTACATAAAAGCTGGATTGTTTGATGGATTAAAATTCAACGGCCAAAACTTGTTAGCTTCACCTAATAAAGTGACTAGACATTTCTTATGATTAGCATGCTAGAGCAAGGAGTCAGAAAGACCTGAGATCAAATCCTGAGTCAGTTTCTTGCTAGTTCTAGAACTCTGGGCTTTCTCACATTCACCTGTTTCCTCACCAGGAAACAGATTCAATTTCCTCCCTGTGCTTTGAAGAGAATGAAAGCACGTACTTCAAAATGTTCTGACAATCAGATGAGGTAATGTGTAAAGAGTTCTACAAATCTTAAGTACTATATAAATGTTAGTTACTATAAGTTGCAATAGCTATATTCTAAGACATATTTACTAAGTGATAGATAAACTGGGCTCTTTATTAGTGAGAATTCCTTATACTGATGAAACAGCCATAAAGTATGCTTAAATTAGCAAATTACAGCATATTCATTTCAGTTAACATTGCTTTACATTTATTCAGTTAGTGTAGATTTAAATTTCACCTCTAATTAATTAATGTTCTCCAAGGTCCCCAAAGCCTTCCCAAAATCCTAGTCTAAAGCCTCATCATAGCATAAAAATGAACCTGTCGGTCAATAAAAAAATTCATTAGGTGCCTACCATGTGCCAAGTAATGAAAATACAAAGGCAAAAGACAGTTCCTGACCTCAAAGAACTTACAGTCTAAGGGGAGAAACAACATGAAAACAACTAAATGAAAACAAGCTACATAGAGAATAAATTGAAAATAATCAATAGAAGCAGGCACTAGAATGAAGAGAGATTGGAAAAGAATTGCTCTAGAAGCTGGGATTTTGCCTGGGGAAACAGGAAATAAGGAGGCAAAATTAAGCACAAAAAGTATAAGCTCTGACAGATTCTATCCTGTTGGAAAGATTTCACGTATAGTTGTACCCATAAACTGTGTCTATGTTGTGGACCAGCCTACCTATATGTAGAGAGGCTCTACTGCAAGACTGTTTGCTCAGTAATGAATTCATTGGCTGTAGAAGCAAAGAAAAAATTCAAATAGCCTTCAATCATGAGCACCTCTACTTTGCTTCTGGAGTGATAGTGTCAAGAGAATGTGAGAGCTTAAATGTGGAATCAGATGCTTATTAGCTATGTGACCCTGGACAACTCACTTAAACTTCTGTCTACCTTGGTGTCCTTACCTGCAAAAAAGGTACAGCAATAACACCTGCCTTTCTGGGTTGTCTGAGGATTAATTGAGATGATATGCTTAAAGTGCTTAATATAATGCTAGACACATTGTAGTTGCTTAATGTTTCCTTCCTATAGGGTGAGAAGTTTGAAATATAGCTGTGAAGGTAGTTTAGAGCCATTTCTAGTGGACTTTACATGCCAGACTAAGTTCTTTGCATTTATTTTTATTAAGTTGTAGGGAATCACTGAAGATTTATGAGCAAGAAAGAGGTGATGAGACTGAAATAAGATGGAAACAGTGTAAATGAGAAGAAGAGAATTGATATGAGTTATTATTGAGGTAGATTTAGCAACTGACTAGAAATTGGGGTAAGGTAAAGAGAAAAATTAAAGATAATGTTTGCATGATATAAACGGGAAAAGGGAAGCTGGGTTTATAGGGCCCTTTATTTACAACAGGCTTTTATGAGACAGGTACTGTAAGTATTTATTGTTGTTGTTGTTCCTATTTGTAGGTTAAAAAAAAAGCTGATATTCAGAGATGATGTACCTTACCCATATCTAAAGAGATAGTAGAAGATGAACATAGAATTTAAACAAAAATCTTCCATTTCCAAGTCTTAGTGTTGCAACAGTGCCATTCTAAGGTTCTCTGTCAATAAAGAAAACCAACATGGCATCTATCCAACATCTATTCTATAGAGATGGAGAGACTGAATCATCTTTCCTAGTGAGAGAGAAATGACACAAAAGGTAGTACTTGGGGGCAGGGGAAGAGACAAATTGCTATTCAGGTTGTGATAATGTGGAAAAATTCAAGTAGAAGAGTCATTGGAAAAGGATAACACTAATTGGAAAGAAAGGTGTCAATGGAAAGGTAGATGAGGAGATCATTCTTTAAAAGAATTGAATACAACTGAATAAAAGTTAACTTGATATAAGAAGACTTCTATAAGGCTGCCATTTTGAAGTAAAACTATGAAACAATCAATTGTTTTTGTCATAATTTGTGTTGAATATTATGAATCTTATTTTTGGACTAATACTGAAATAGTTAATGGCTACAAGATGCTATATTATTAAAGGTAAGGATCACCCCAAAGGGGAATGGAGATGTGTATATAGAGAACACATTGCAATACATTCCAAATAAAAGATTACAAAGGAGAGGTTGCATATAAAGAATGTCTTCTAAGAAATGCATGGAAGAAAGCAATGAACTGGTCATGTGACCCAGATCATGAGAACGTATGTATTATAGTTCATTCAAACAACTATAACTCCACAGGATTAATGATGAAACATAATATTATCCTCCTCTTGAAAGAAAGGTGATGAACTCAGGGTAAAGAACAAGAGACACATTTTAGATACAGTCAAAAGGTAATATTTGTTAAAGCTTTTGTTTTTCTTTTTCCTATGGGGAGGAATAGAAGGATAGAGTCATGATAACAACAAAGGAAATAAAAGGAAATAAAAATACACTGGAGTATCTTTTTTTAATGCAAAAGAAAAATAAGAAAGAAGCAGAAACATTATAGCTTTGCAATCATATGTTGAATTTTTAGAAAACTAAGTTATATGTAATAGAGAACTATAGTTTCATGAATAATCCTTTTTCTTTTTTGATCTGTAAAGATAAATTTCTATTTTATTTTCTGTTTGCATATCAAACTTATACTATAATTTCCTTGATGGAAAGAACTATATCATTATAAATATGTGTTATATATACATACTTACATAAATATGTATGCATGTATATATGTGTGTATATTTATGTGTGTATATCCTGTCCCTGTCTAATACAATGCAACACTATACATAATAGATACACCTATTTCTTAAACTGAATTGTAAAATACTATATATATGTGGCTATTATTATTAGGAGGGTTCTCTTTTTATACGCAATCATAGGCTATCATCTGTTTTCTTCTATAATCAGTTTATAAAACATCTTTCCCACTTCTGCAAAATCTGCTAACTCCATCTGCATTAACATTAAATTGATTACTCTGAATTCCACGTGATCAAATACGCTAATAAAGTTTAGTTCATCTTTATAATTTACCTATTCACAAATTTGGACTTCCATTTTCACAAAATCAAGCAAATAGTCACAGACTCAGCAAATTTCAGAATTGGCAGGGAATCTAGTGTCCCTCAGTCTAAACCATAACTCAGTAAAGGACTCATCTATAACACATTGTAGATGTGGGTACTTAGCTTTTGCTTAAGGACAAACCTCCAGTGAGGAGGAACACACTACACTAATAGCTAGTATTTATGTAATAGTTTAAGGTTTGAAAACTGTTTTCTATTTACTCCAAAGTCATTTGATCCTCCTGGCAACCCTGGGAGGTAGGTGTTATCTCCATTTTACATATGAGGAAACTGAGAGCTCAACTTTCTTGCTTAGGATCATACAGCTAGAAACTATTTGGGGCACTGAAAATCAGGTCTTCCTGAGTACAATAAAAAAATGAACCACCTCATAATCAATCAGTCAGCAAGCATTTATTAAACATATGTTAAAGTTCATTCATCATTGGACAAAAGTTAATGGGGTTTCTTAACAAAGATACTGAACTAGTTTTCCATTTCCTTCTCAAGTTCATTTTACAGATGAAGAAACAGAGGTGAACAGAATTAAGGGACTTGCCCAGCATCACAGAGCTAGTAAGAGTCAGAGGATTTGAACTGAGATCTTCTTGACTCCAAACCCAGTACTCTTATCTTCTAACCACCTAGTTGCCCCTTATTAAGCACATACTATGTGCCAAATTTTGAAAAAGCAAAGATAAACAAGGGGGTTTCTTCTCTATAGAACTTTATAGTCTTTTGGAAAACAGAGTAAAGATATATAGATATATATACATGTATAAATACATATATTGCAATATAACTATATACAAACTAAATATAAAACAAATACAAGAGAAGTAAGAAAGACAGTAGTAGTTGAGGGCATCAGGAGACTGCTTGAAAGATGGTGGTACCTCCCAAGAATCTATTTTTGCATGGCTTAACTTGTCAGGAAGCTCTTTCTAACATTAAACCTAAATTTGTCTTTTTTGCAACTTTTACTCATTTCTCCTACTTCTTCCCTCTAGGTCCCCTAAAAATGTCTAATTCCTCTTTTTCCATGGCAACCATTCAGATCCTTGCAAACTGTTATCTTTTCTCCCCCCTTTCAACTAATTTCCATATGATGTAAATTCAAGATTCTCCACTATCTGGTTGCCCTTCTCTATATGTAGTCATGGTAATAGACCAAATCATGTAGTCATCGGAGTATAAGGTAGCTAGGTATCATAGTGGAAAGAGTGCTAGACTCGAAATCAGGAAACCTGAAATCTGGCTTCGGAAACTTACTTGCTATGTGACCCTTGGCAAGTCATTAAAGTCTGCTTCTATTTTTCTCATTTGTAAAATGAAAAGGATAAAAGCATTTACCTTTCAAAGTTGTTGAGATAAAAGGAGATATTTATTAAGTGCTTTGCAAACCATAAAGTGCTGCATAAATGCCAACTATTATTTTAACAAAATTTTGAAGAATAGAGTGTAAAAGAAAACATGAGAATTGTCAATGTTGCTTCATATCATTTAAATCCAATATGTGAGATCATAATAATACTAATAAGTCACTCTAAGATATTATTTTAGACTCAGATAATAACTTCATTTCCTCTATGTAGAGCCAATTATCAATTTGCCATCTCTCACTGGGGAGCAAAACAATCCATTCAGCATACAACTTGGCATAGTTGAATGAAAAAAATCTATGGTCTTCTGGGCCATTCTCTATAATAGGAATCTATATGAAAACTGAGGAGAATGGCAACTTATTGTTTCATTGGGAAAGATGCTTTGGACAAAGAAAGGCCAGGAAGGAATCTGATCCATTTGGAAGTAAAGAAAAGGGGGGGAAAGAATAATAAAGGTTTCAAAGGAGAAAAAGGGACTATAGAAATAGTCTACTCAACTCTTTCATAATCCTTTTTTAAATCTCCCTAGTTTCACAATGACATTTTACCTTATATTATGTGTCATATACTATCTTTCTCTATATGCTATATATATATACATATATATAGTCACAGACATATAATATAATGTGATGTCATTGTGTCACATACTATATTTCACTATATTATCACATACATCATATATTATAGTGTCATGTAATATATGGGTTATATAATAAGTAATAATATAATAAGTTAATTATATATCATATCCATAATGCATGCATGTACATTCATACATATGTGCATGTGTAACACACTTGCATATACATATATTTAGGTCTTATAATACATGATACTATAGTGTATGACAACATACAATATAATGTATGCATGTACATGCATGCATTATGCATATGATATATAATTAACTTATTATATTCCATTACTTCCCTTGCTAGACTATATGCTGTGAGGGTATGGAAGAATCATTTGTTCTTCTACAATTTGGTTTTAAGATCTATACCTGTTTTTCTATAAGGATTCATCTATTAGCAGCCTTACCAGAATTATACTTTGCTGTATCCAGAGGCTTGAGAGCTTAATGAAGCTTCTCCAAGTGCCTCTCAGAGAATATGGCTGAATGCTTTCAGAAGTCAAATAGAAGAAGCTGAAATTACCATATGTGACAATAAACATGAGTTTATTGGCTTTTTACCTGACTCTCTGCCTTCTCTCACAAAACCACACTCTATCCATGTCATCACCTTCCAATCTCTTGACCCTTCAATTCTCTCTCTGATCATCTTCCCAACACTATCCTCTCTTCTCTTCTCCCCATTTTAATCTCTTAGTCAACCAATTCGACTCTACCCTGTCCTCTTATCTTGAATCTCCAGTTCCTGATAATATCACCAATTATGCCAAGCCAGATCTCAGCCTCAGATCTTTGTCACCTCCACTCCTAAACACTTACTGCTGAACAAAGATAGAAAAAAGCACACAACCTTCCTGATGGATCCACTACATATTTCTGTTATATAAACTCAAGGAGGTTCTTACCACTGCTAAACGATTCTACTATACCTCCCTTATTAGATTACTCTCCCCCCTTCACAGCAATTCTTCCAAATCTTTTCATACCTCCTCAAACTTCTCTGCACACCTCCCATCTCCACTCTTACTTGAGAAACTTGCCTCTTATTTTACAGAAAAATTGAGGCCATTCTCTAAGAAATCCCTCCTCTCCCCTCTATTACTCAGATGTCTTCAGCCACTTTTTTCTCCCTGTCTCATGATGAAGTGGGCTTACTTCCTATAAGGCTAACCCCTCTGCTTGTTGGAATAATTCCATTCCATGTCCTCTCTTCCAACAGGTTGATACTTCCATCAACCTCACTCTTTTACTTATTTTTAATCTCTCCTTGTCTATGGACTCAGCACTCTAGGTGCTTCTGCTTTCTCTTCTTAATCCTTTATAATCTAATTTACCATTCCACTATAATTGCTCTCTTCAAAGTGACTGATCTCTTAATTACCAAATCCAATGGCTTTTTCTCAATCCTTATTTTCCATGGTCTTTCTATAGCCTTTGATATTGTTAGCTACTCCTTGATACTCATTTTTGGGACACTACTCACTCTCCTAGATTTCTTACTACCTATCTGACCACGCCTTCTCTGTCTCCTTTCCTGGATCTTTAAGCAGATCACATCCTTTAATCTTAGGTGTCCTTCATGGTTCTGTCCTAAGTATTTTCTTTTCTCCCTTTATATTACTTTTGATTTGATGATCTTAGAGCTCCTATGGATTTAATTACTAACTCTATGTTGATAATTTTTAAATCTAATTATTCTGTGCCAATTCACCTACTGACCTTCAATCTTGAATCTCTAACTATCTTTCATACTTCTCAAACTGGATATCCAAGAGACATCTTATATGTGATAAACTGAGAATGGGACTCATCTTTTCCCCTAAATTTTTCACTCTTCTTTCCCCTCCATTACCTTCCCTACTTCTATAGAAGATAATGCCATCCTCCCAGTTCCTCAGGACCACAATCTAGAAGTCAGCCTGTATTCCTCATTAATTCTTGCCTTTGTAACATCTCTCCATTAAGTCTCCTCTCCTCTGACACTACCATCACTCTAGTATAGACCCTTATCACCTCATGCCTTGCTTTTTGCAACAGCTACTAATGGGTCTTCCTGTCTCAAGTCTCTCACCACTCCAATACACCTCCATTCAGCTACTAAAGTGATTTTCCCAAAGCACAGATCTGATCATGTGCTACCCTCTCCTCCACTTAACAAACTCCAGTTACTTCCTATTAACTCTAAAATCAAATACAGAATGTTCTGTTTGGAATTCAAAACCTTTCACAACTTAGCTCCCTCCTACCCTTTCAGTCGTCTTACATCTTACTCCCATCTTTTGACTTTAGGCATTTTCTCTGGCTGTCACTCATATCCATTCCAACTACTGATTCCCTTGACTTCTTTTAAGTTCTAACCAAAATCATACTTTTTATAAGAAGCCTTCTCCAAACCCTTTTAATTTCAATTCTTTCCCTCTGTTAATTATTTCCTATTTATGCTGTCTATAGCTTCCTTTGTATATATTTGTTTGCAAGTTGTTTTCCCAATAGATTGCAAGCCTCTTGATGGATGAAACTGTCTTTTGCCACTTTTCCACATAACACATAGTGGGCACTTAACAAAGGTTCAGTTGTTTGATTGATGACCTCTAAAGTCCTTTCCATCTAAATCTATAATTTTGTAATTCTAAGTCACAGAATATGAATCTATGAACCTTCAAAGCATTATCATATTTGCTTTAGCATTTTATATTAGCTTAAATATTTAAGCTTAATTTTGGAAAAAGTCATTTTGGACAAAAAAATGTGAATTAATATTTCAAAAAAAAATCTAAGTGCCACATGACCTCCATCTGGCCCTGCAATTCATTTATTCTTTTTTGCAGTATTCTAAATTTGTCCTCAAGAGAGAATTGATTAATTTTTTAGGGATGGCTTCACATGAAAGAACCACAAAATTAAAACGAAAGCTTATTTTATCTTACTTTATCAGCAAATTGCTAAACTAACTCAAAAAAACAACTGTATAATTAAATTTTATACTAGAAAGAGCAATCGGCTTTTCAAAAAATCTTTGTAACAATATTCTGCCTGAATTTCACTGGATTTGATAATAATGAGATATGACAGAAACAAAGAGAAGTATTAAATATCTACTAGAAGCAAGAGGCTATTGCCATTAATTACATAAGGAAGTTGAGAAAAGGCATGATGGTCCAATTGGAAGGGATACAATGAATATACACACCATTCTGTGGTTATTGCTGCTGTTGCTGCTGCTATTATTTAGTTAATCTCAACAGAATGTAAGTTCCTTGTGAGCAGAAACCATTTTGTTTTAGGCACCTCTTAGTTGCTGGTTAGTAGATAAGAATAGTAAAATAGAAATAGAAAACTTGTATCTAATTACTAGCTCTGACATTTACCTGCCTGACTTTCGAGAAGTCGTTAACTTCCCTATCCATTTCCTTATTGTAAAATGAAAGGATTCTACTTTTAAGGTCCCATTTTTTTTTTCAGGGAGCATGTTACTAAATATTTATAAGCACAGCCCTTTTTAAGGCAAAAAATGGAAGAAGAAGGAAGTAAGAATATAAAATGACTACAAAGGGACACCTAAAAAATTGAAAAATAGAAATTTATATGAATCCTAAAAGGAAAATTAAGAGGAATTGAAGGAAAAATATTTACTGCAGACCAAATGGAAAAAAGGTAATGGAAAGATAGCAAATAGTCCCTATTAAGTCAAAGTAATATATTAAAATACTTTTCTACAAAGAATCTAGATTAAGTGTAAAACTGGTTGACAAGATATGGTAAGGAGGTAACTAAGCAAGATAACTGCTGCTGTACAATCTCAAAGTGCCTTAAAGCACAGTTGATTTCTGTGCAGATATCTTAAGCGTATTTATATAAGCACAATATTAAATATTTAAACAAATATAAACAAGCTTCTAAAGCAGGATCAACTATTCTGTGTTACAAAAGCTCATCTCTTTAGCAACAATATTCTAACAGTGATATTCTATAACCACAATTCATGGAATGCCACCCTCCCAGAAGAATTAAAATCATGAGTCACCCAAAGGAGCAGTGGAAATACATGTGATGGATTAAAGTCATCTATATATTACCAACAATGATTTGTACATGTAAGACAAGATGAAAGACATCATCAAGGACAGGAGGTTTCATGGAATAGAGAAAAAAAGAATTGAACCTCTGGTCTTAGGATCCCAGTTCAGATTCCAGTTCCACATTTGCTATGTGGGTGATCTTAAGATAAAAAATTCTTAACCTAACTGGGCCTCAATTTTCTCACATATAAAATTAGATTATTGGTCTACATTACTTCTGAGGTCCTTCCAAGATCGAGCTTTATGATCTTAGGAATAGAAATTTAGTGGATATATATGAATAACACATGAATGTCAAGAAAAGGAGATAGTACAGTCATGAAACAGAACAACAACAGCTGGATAGCTTGAAAAATAGCTACATTGATATTGGGACAATATTTTTAAAAATTTCTAGTGCTCTGAGAAATTCTCTTTGAAGAATACTGGCATTAATAGTAACTAAAGATCTACTTACTACATATGTTTAACTTGTCACCACAATGCAATTTCACCTACTTGTTAGAAAAATAGAAATAGAATAAAAGCAGTTTTGTTTATTTTTAAAGGAAAACTAAGGAGGAAATTACTCATGCTGAAACCAGAATTTGTTAAAATTAAAACTAATTTCCTAGCAAACAAACTTTCTATTGTTGATCACTTTTTAAACATAATGTCTCCAAAATACATCTGAAGATCATCAATAGCTATAGGAACTTTCTTAGAAAATATACCATAATGTAAAGGGCACTAGATATAGACCTGGGTTTAAATCCCACCTCTGACACCTTAGACAAGTTACTTAAGTTGTAACCTATGTCACCTACCTGCCTCTCTTTCACTTTCCTCATCTATAAAAAGGAAGGTGATGAAATGAATGATCTTTAATGTCCCTTTCAGCTTTAAATGTTTCAATTTATGTTGTTGCTGTAAAGCCATTTCAGTCATGTCCAAGTTTTCATGACCCCATGCATGACTTTTTTCTTGGCAAAGGTACTAGAATGATTTATTATTTCTTTCTTAAGTTTCTTTCACAGATGAGGAAACAGAGCCAAAAAAAGATCAAATGACTTTCCCAGTGATACATTTAGCAAATGTCTGTATCCAGATTTGAAATTAAAAAGATAATTCTTCCCAACTCTAGGTCTGCCACTCTATCCACTGTACCACCTAGCTGGCTGATTTTATAATCTAATAGTTTACACTAGAATAAAGTCAAAGCTTCTCTTCCTTCCTCTATAATATGAGGAACTTGGATTAGGTCGCCTTCAAAATTTCTACAAATAGGACAGCTAGGATGCGCAGTGAATAGAGCACCAGCTCTGAAGTCAGAAGGACCTGAGTTCAAATCTAGTCTCAGACACTTAACACTACCTAGCTGTGTGACTCTCGGCAAGTCATTTAATTTGCCTCTGCACAAATAAATAAACAAATAAATAAATAAATGGACAGAAAAATTAATTAATTGATTGATTGATTAATTGCTCAATTAATGAATAGATAAATAAATAAATAAAATCTCTACAATTCCCTAAGAGCATATTCCTTTGAACTGAACTGGTAACTTCATGTATTTCAAATATATAGATGGCCATGAAAAAAAGCATTATTTACTTCTCAGTTTAGAGTGTGATATAAATAAGGTTTGCATCCCAACTTTGTAACTTACTATATGTGTGACCTTGGATAAGGGAGGATAGAAGGAAACAATTATTTTAACAGGACCTACTATTTACCAGGCATTATACAATATGTTTTACAAATATTATTTCATATGATCCTCACAAAAACCCTGTCAGATAGGTGCTCTTGATATTCCCATTTTACAGTTGAGAAAACTGAAGTAGAGAATGGTTAAAGGATGGTCTAGGTCACAAACCTAGTAAATGTGTAAGGCCAGAGTAAAATTCATGAGTTCCTGACTCCAGGCCCAGAACTTTATTAGCCATACTACACAGCTACTTCTATTTCAATTTCCTCATCTGTAACAGGAGGATGTTCTATCTGATGACATTTAATGTCCTTGTCAGTTCTAAATCTGAGTTTATAAACCTGATCCTATAATCTAATGGATTAGAATAAAATCAAAATGTTCACCATACAAAAGTAAAGTGGAAAACTGAAATAAGATAAAAAAAACCATCTTGATTAACTCAACCCCCCAAAAAATTTCTTTTTCCTGAAATAACAAGACATGAAATTTTTTGCTTGGATGTTTTAATAATAATCTTAATTATTTATTCCATTTTGCTATTATAAACCTGGCCATGATTAAATATTCTAAACACAAATCATTTCAATAACAAGGCAATTCTGCTTAACTCAAGTGATTTCCATACCTTGTTTGAGCGTAATGACACTCGCCCTCCACAGCGTGCACAGAATTTCGTTTGGCAATATGAACAGTTATGGCCACATCCATCAGCAAACTTTGTTTTGTGGCAGATGCCACAAGTGGGAGCATCGCCCTTCTGCTCCTGCTGCTGCTGGGATTCTTCCCCCATCTTCTTGACCTGCTCCTTGTACATTTCAAACTGCTGGTGCAACTTTCTGTTAGGAAAACAATTAAAAAATCAGTTCCCAATAGAAAAAATTAATAGTTCACTTCTCAAAAAAAAACAAATTATCATTCTAAGATCATGTAACATTTATAAGAAGAAATCTTTGAAAATGTTTAAAATAATACAGACATTATATTTAGTAGAATACAGAAAACAAAATAATGCAATTTGATTATTTCAAGAGAAATGTCTCTTTGGGACACTCAGTCATGCCGGTGTTACAGAAAGTTTGGCTCTTTTCATGAATATTAATTCAAATCTAAATTTATTACATACATATAAACATAGAAAGTCAACCAGACATCTAGTTGGCATAAGACATTCTGAAGTAGATTTGCTTGAGTTCAATTCTAAATTCATCTCTTTATTACGTGGAAAATATACAGATACTATTGTGTCTTCAAGTGCTATCTTAAAATGATTCAAGTAAGACTAGCTTATGAAAGGAAATATGTCATAATAGTTACAACCCTGGATTTGGAGTTAAAAGACCTATATTCGAATCCTTCCTTGGGAGTTTGGGAGTTGTGTAATCATGGTCAATTTATTTAATCTATCAAAGTCTCTAGCTATTCGTCTATAAAATTGGAAGTACTTGTTTCAAAGGACTGTCAAAAGAACCAGATAAGACAATATAGGGGAAGGGTTTCAAAACTTTAAGTGGTTGATGATAATGATGATAATGATGATGATGATGATGATGATGATGATGATGATAACAATTACGATGACCTATATTTTCACAGCATTTTATTTTTGACAATGTACTTTCCATACATTTTCTCATTTAAGCTTCATGACTATACCATAAGGTAGCTACTACAAGTATTATTGAACTAATTTTTAAAATGAGGACAAGGTTCGGAGAGATCATAAATCCAGAACCAAAGGATTACCAAAAGGTAATCCAGACACTTCATTTTTCAGGTTAGAAGACTGAGGTTTAGAGAGATAAAGTGAATTAACTAGGGTCACCTGTGTATCAATCTTCAAAGATGGGATTTGAACACAGCTCCTCTGACTACAAAAATAGAGGTCTTTCTCACTATACTATTATACCTTACTTCTATCACAAAAAAAGTTGTACTAAATGCCAGAAATGAGATTTAAATTCAGTTTTCTCCTGATTGCATGTCCAGAACCCTTTCATGATATTTCTATTACTACTTTGGAGCAATTAAAAATGAAGCATAGGGGACCACCTTCATTACATTTTTCAGTGATTTTTTTAAAAATTATTCCAAGTAAAAATGGCTTTATGGTTTTTTTTTACTAAGGGAATAAGAAGTGGACTGACCACCTTTTGGCTTTTAAAATAAAAATGGGACCCATAAATCTCAAATAGCTGAGACAAAATCTCAGTTGAGGTGTCTGCAATATTCAGACATCATGAGGGACACTGGATGATTGGCTTCACTAATTGGTTAAATCTGTTCAAGAGTCTGGACAACAGTTGGCAGACAAAATAGTGCGAAATATTAGAAGTGGAACCAGAGAAGCTGTACAAAAAAAGTAGAGCCAAGTTTTAAAGACAGAGGATTACTCACTCTCATACCCCACCTCCACCCAAAAATAAGTGTTTTGAAGTTTCATTCAAGTACTAAACAAAACCTTAAATTTACAATACATCTTTTATGAAATATTCAAAATATTTTTTTTAAAAACTGGCTTCAAATCATATTTCTAAAATCAGTGACTATTATTTCCCTAGTGGGAGGAAAAAAGAATAAAGAGGTCCTGATATCTATTCCCCAACTTCTTTCACTTGTAATAGGTGTCTGTTCTTGGTGCCTCCACCCATTCTTCTCTAATTTACTTTTTAATTCCCTGGCTTTTGACCTCATCATTCACCTAAAAGTGCTTTCTCCAAAGTTCCTAGTGAGCTCTCGAATGTCAAATCTTATGACCCATTTTTGTTCCTCATACTTTTCAATCACTCTAGAGCATCTGATAATGTTGATCACTCTCTCCCTTCCTAAATTTTCTCTTTTTTTGGGGGGAGAAGGAGGGGAGGGTTTCTGGACAGTACTCTCTCCTCCTTCTCCCCCTACATATAAGACTACTCTTTCTTAGTCTCCATTGATTCAATTGTCATCCATTTCTTTGTTTGTTTTGGGAATTGTTCCCCAAGGCTCTGTCCTGGGCCTTCTTCTATTCTTTCTCTATAATCCCTTTCTTGGTGATTTCATCAGCTCTTATATGTTCAATTATTATCTCTATAAAGATAAAACTCATGGATCTATATATCTAACCCTATTCTCTTTCCTGAATTCCAGGTCCACATCAACAGCTTACCCATTGAATATTTCGATCTTGATGTTTTGTAGATGTCTCAAACTTAACATGTTCAAAACAAAAATTATCTTTTCTCCAAAACCCACCCCTCTGAATTTCCCTATTCCACTGGGGCTGATGTCTAATTTATCAGGCTCACAATCTCAGAGTGATCCTTGACTCTTTTTTTCTCCTTTACCCACTATTCAGACAGTTGCAAAATTTCATCAGTTCTACCTCCATGTCTCTCACATATGTCCTCTTCTCTCTACTTATATAGTTATCATCTTGATTCAGTCTTTTATTACCTGTCAAATCTACTAATACAGTAGTCTCCTAATTGGTCTCTGCTTTTTAACAAAGCATCCAAATTAAGATGGTCACTCAAAGAAGGTAACAGGTCCCCCACTATTAGAGATCTTGAAATAAAGGATGAATGACAATTTGTCAAATATGTTGTAGTAAATTCCTTTTTATGGAAAAAGTTTGGTCTACTTGGTCAATGATGTCCCTTCAACTCTGAAATTCTGTGAGTTTGAGATTCATTTCTCCATACCATATTTAAATTATAAGGAATCCAAGTTTTCTTGACCTTGACTCTAACCACAAATAGCTCATTGTTTTTCCCTGCCCATACTCCTACTGTGCTTGGGTATAGCTGTGAAAGGTACACAGATGGTATCAAGGCAGGGGTCGACAACCTATGGCCTCTGTACACAAAGAAGTCAAGCCATCCAACTTTCAGGGTTTAAAAATGGGTACAAAGGCAACCAAAACCAAAGGTGGAAGAAATAGACTAAAATAGGAGGAGCCATGACAAGTGTGAGCAGCAGATTTAGCTTATGAAGTAGTAAGTGTAAATATATAAGTGGCTAGAGAGTAGAATTTCAATTCTACTGCAATTCTTCTCAATTCAACTTCAAATCTTATATGTGGCATTTTCCTAATATAACAACAAACACTTGTATTTCTAATTCTGGACTATTTTCTCAATAGTCTTGCCTACTGCCTTGTTTTTTAGACTACAGATACCATCCTAAAGGTTTAAATCCTTTTTTTTTTCCTCTGGCGTCTATATCCAGAGTACCAGCTCTTCTGTTTAGTGACTGCCTCATCTGATTTACTGACATTGTTCTTAAAAGGAGTATGTTAATCATTTTTCTAATAGCTCCATTTAGGGGCATTTATTTTCATTTCAAAATGCCCCTACTTGGACATCACTCCCCTATGTATGTTGTACTTTCCCTGCCATAATGTAAATTCCTAAAGAACAGACACTGTTTTTGCTTTTGTATCTGTGATTGTCCCTACTTTTCTCTGCCCCACCCCAGCACATTAGACAGTGCTTAGCATATAGGAAGCCCTGAATAAGTCCTTTTTCCATCCATTAATTCACTCTTTTTAATGTATAGAGGTTAGCTACCACTAACATTCTCTTCTAAATACAATTTGTGGGAAAAAAAGTTTGTTTTTGAAAGCCAATGTCCCCCTTTTGAGAGGTGGCTAATAAATTTTCTTTCTTTTCCCATATCTTACTCCTTAGCATCAACAGCATTCCCCATCACCATTTGAAATCCTTATCAAAGAACAAAGATTAAAAACTGGAAAGGTTGGTAACAGCCATGTTATGCCAATCTATGCCCTTATCTGGGATAGGATAATATTGGAAAGATGCTATGATTGGAAAAACATGGTGATTTGCCAAAAACTTTCACTGAAGAATAGAGGTAGGTACTTTACCATAAGTTGTTTGAAATAGACCATGGGAATTTCAAGAGGGTAGGATTTGAGTTTCTCTAAATGTATTTCAAACCCATGTACAGTAGAGTGTTTTAATAAGTTTGTGAAATAGAACTGATCTGAACTGAATTAAACAATTTTTAAAAATTTAGTTCATAATATTAACTATGCTATTCATTTATCCAGTATTAGATGAAAGGGAAGAAAATGCCAAGGAGAAAATCTTTTGATAAAACAGTATGAATCTAGTACCCTTCTTGTACCAAGTACAGGAGAATTCAGACACTTTCAGAAGTAGTTTAGGAATAACAGTGATAAAAATAATGCTAAGCAAAATCATGATAATGTTTAAAAATAAGCATTATAATAATTGGTTCATATCTTATTTCTATCATGTATTAGGAAAAATTTTATACTGCTTAAAAAGAAAATGACAGAAGCATATTAAAATGCCTCTCAGTAAAAACATTATTATGAAATTTCATATTTAGTTGATTTTTTATCTTTAACAGCTATTTTCAGGTGATACTTCAAAGATTTTGTTCCTTTTTTATATTAAGCCAGTATAATTAATTTCCTGTAGGAAATTAAACTCAGGAGGTCAATTTCCTCCACAAAAATCTGTATGTACTCACTAGATACAGAAATCTTTGGAACTGAAAATATCCTAATCCCACTCACAAAATGAAATAATCTTGATAATAATTCTCATGGTTAGAAATAATAAAACTGAACTTCATATCTTATTCTAAATAAAGAGAGTATTAAAAAATTTTAGGAAAAAAGATTTAGAGCTATGAAAAATGAAAAAGATACATTATTATATAGATGTATTAAAATAGGAATATCTTTTCAAGATATTCTTATCTTTTTGAAAAAGTCACTTGAATAGGAAAAGCACTTGGAGTTACATAAGAAAAGTCACTAAATAATACTCTTGAATCAGTAAATCCACTACTATCCATGTTTTCCCCAAGGAATCCAAAGATAAAAGGGAATTCAAGGTTTGTGAAATACTTCACAAATCATCTTATTTGATCCTTACAACACCTCTGTAAAAGAGAGCCTATGGTTTTCCTCATTTAACAGATTAGTAAACTAAAGCTGAGAAAAATCACCTGCAGAGGGTCATATAAATAGCCAGAATTCAAGCTCAGATTTTCCTAACTTCAAGACCAGTATCCTCTACCAAAATATTTGTAGATCTATTTTTTGTGATGGAGAAAAACTGGAAACAAAGCAAGTATCTATAATAAGGGAATGACTAAACATATTGTGACATATTACACACAGGGTTGAATAAATGCAATAAAGGTAAGCTGGGGTGCAGACTCCAAGCTAGTTTAGTTTATTAATAATGAATGAAGCATATAGTTTAACAAAGTGCATCATGCTGGCAACATCAGTAAAGCCAGAAACTTCCACAGAAGGAGAGGACCTTCTTTATTAGCACACAATCAAAAAATTAAATAAATAAAAGGGTCTTGATAGGCATGGAGAAAAGATGATAGATTTTAGTATTTGAGCAGAACCATTATGTTTAGCTAAACTGAGCAAGATTGGATGACATTCAGATAAAGCCTAATGATATCCCTCTCTAACAATTAAAAAAATGTTAAATATTTTGTGAGGCCCATTTCTATCTTGTAATTTTTTGTTAGAGACTCACAATTAGCAGACTTGTGGTCTCCTAGAAAGCCATAAAAACTCCCTTTATGACACAAAAACAGGAAACGGACTTAGATTAGGTGGTCACTAAAATTCCTGCAAACCCCTAAACTAATTTATATCTAGACAAGCAAAATAAAATGAAAGCTTGAGATATATAGCTCCACACCTGTTTTTTAAAAATGCTTTGGAAAAAGCTCCAGCTTAATGGATTAGTTGAGTTGAATTTTAAATTTTTTAACATAGGTTCATAAACAGAGCTGGAAGCAGCAATATGCTGATTAATATTTAACAATCAGCTCTTCCCCCCTCACAAAAACGACATATATGCACTGCACACAAACTTAATATGAATTATAATATTTTCTCCATCACTTTCTTAAGTCTAGACAATAAACAAAACAATAAATCAGCCCCTGATATGTAGCATTTGTAGATTTCTAAGGTATAAATATACACACACTAAAAATTTAACAATCAAATCTTGGTTCCAACCTGGCTCCAACATATTCTTGCCTAGAAAAGGACTTCAAAAGTCTTCTGGTCCAACCATAACATTTTATAGATGAGATATCTGAGGTCTATAGGGGTCAGAATTTCCCCAAGATCATATAGATGATAAATAACAAAGTCAAGATTTGAACCTACATGCACAAAAATTGGATACTTTCCACTGTATCATTTAGAGAGAAAGAGGATTAATCTAATGCCCTTGGCTATCATATCTTTTCCTCTTTCCTAAACTTTTCTAATATGGCATGTGAAAGGAACAGAAACCAAAAGTATAAAGGGAAGACAGCAAGGAAAAGCAATACTTAACTGACCCAAACTAATAAAAAGTAAATTCTTCCAGATTACCCATAGATCTTAGGTATCTCTTGATTTTAACACTGACTGTTAACTATATTAGACAAAATCATTGGATACCCTAAAAATTCATTTCCATCATGGCTTAGATGACTGTAGGAATTTCTTCTGATCCTGTGAGAAAAGCATGTCACATCATTCCTGTAAAATTTGCTTTCAGGTAAAGCTTGTTGAACAAATTCAATCTTGAAAAGAATGAATTACAGATAAAAGGGTGATATATTTTGAGAAATTATCAAAAATTCAAGATATAAACAGGCTTTTGCTACATACATATACACACGCATGCACACACACACACACACACCCCACAAAGAGTGCTCCTTTGAAAAAATAAAACAATATTAGAGAATTAAGTATTTTTTTTACTACTACATAAGGTAACTACTATATTCTCTTCACCAAATTAAAAAACTAAAATAAAAGATGTGAACACTTTAATAACTATGTCACAAGATGGATGGATAACTGATAGGCATTTAATCTCAGACTGGCACAGTCACAAAAGAACTGGAGCTAAAGTGGAATGCAGCAGGCCAACTTGTACTATACGTTGCCTACTAAGATCACATTACAGTAATTAATACAAATATGCCTCACTTCACAGAATATTGTGTTACCATAAAAGTTCTATGCAAATGTCAATTTCATAAACACATTTCATTTTAAGTGTACTAGGGACTTCATCATTTCAGAGAAACTACAATTAGTATCTTAGTAAAATGAAAGGTCATTTGTAATTTCTGTCTTTGAATTTGGGTATTCATTATTTTTCAAAGAAACATAAATGTTGCTTTTGGTACATGAATGCCAATGAAAATGAAAAAAAATCAAATTATTGTCCTTATTTGCTACTTTTTTAATTGAATTGGGCAAGATGATAAATTCATTGACTCCATATATTTCTATATTCACACTTTATTATTTGGCCAGAAATGGTAAGGTTTTCTCATTAAAAATACAATAATAATTGTGACTTCATTGTTAAACATTCATTTTTGTTAAATAATAAATAATTTTAAAATTAGATGATTTTCATTTAAAGAACTACAATTTTTTTTTAAAAATCTGAATACTGATTTTTGTTCACTTTTTAAGAGTAATACAGATTGTTAAAAAACTTAATCAGGGAAATTTCTGGAAAAGAATCTACATGAATTATAAGTACAAAATATCTTAATTAGCAGTAAAAATTAGAGAAACACACAGACTCAATGCACTTGTCATTGTTACAAAGTACTAAATAAGTGAACTGCAATTTTAAATATATATATATTATCCTGTGCCCATATAATTTTTTTTATTAATTAAACACTTTATGCTTTTTTGAAAATAATTCCAGGTAAATTTGTTGAGTTTTGGCTCGCTTTTTAAATTGTTTCTCATTCATATTTTAAATTTACAAAATAAGAATAATATTTCTTCTATAAATACTAATAATAATATTAATAGTATACTAATAATAGTATAATGAAGTGGCTTTTTTCCAAATTAGTTGTTATTTCACTTTGTACATAACAAACTAGACACTTTTTTAAGTAGTAAATATATACTAAATGTTTATTCAATTAAAAACAATTGAATAGGATTCCTGGTTACAATGGTATGTGAAGGTCAGACCTACAGAGACAAAGTCAGATTGTCTAGGAACAACCAAACAAATAACTAAGTTTAATGAAAAATAAATATCTTTTATAAATACCCTGGTGGTGGTAGTAGTGATGGTGATGATGACGATGACGATGACAAGAATAACGATGACCACAGAAATAACACATTTTACAATTCTTTAAGATTGAAAATTGGTAAAACTGTTACACTCTATTTTATCTGTGAAGAATGGGTCTAATTACAAAATGAATTTTAGTTACTTAATACATATTTTTCACAGAACAACACACACACATACACACACACACACACACACAAGAATCTCTGTGGTGATTGGCTAAGAGATCAGGAAATAAGAGCTCTTTCAGGGAATAAATGTTTTCTGTTCAGTTTGCTTCATCTTTATTTAACCAAAGAAATTTGGTAATATGAAATCCAAACTATAAACTAGTACCTAATACACATACCTTTTTTTTAATACACTGGGTAATCAATAAATATTCTTCAAATAAATGATTACTTAAACATGTAACTTACTATGAGATACCTGATTTACTACTGTAGTAATTCAATAAATTGTAATTTAGTGTTCTGAAAGATCCACAGTATTTCCCTGGGCACTCATTTGCTAAAAGTAATTTAGGCATCAAAGATACTGTGGTTCATTAATTATCTTGAACACTAAAATTTTCATTACGATTAGGATCAGTCTTTATAGCCAAAACCAAGTAGAGAATTGTACAATTGCCCAGTTAATTCAATTGTGAGCAACTTTATAGATGATCCTAAAGTAAAGTCTTCAACTCAGACATGGCTGCATATAGCAAGTCTTAACAGCTACACAAGGAACATGCAATATAATCTATGAAGACTCCTTTTGTACCTTGCTTATTATTAGGGGATAAAGTAACACTGAAAGGTAAATAGTCTAATTCTTGTTGTTCAGTTCTGTTCAATTCTTCATTACCTCATTTGGGGTTTTCTTGGCAAAGAGAGTGGATTAATTTGCCATTTTCCTCTTCAGCTCATCTTGCTGAAAACTGAGGCAAACTGAAACAAACAGCATTAAGTAATTTATCCAGGGTCACACATGTAGTAAATGTCTAAGGCCAAATTTGAACTCAGGTCTTTCTGATTTTAGGCCCAGAGCTCTATTCCCTATGCCATTGGAATTGGTCCATAAAATTCAAAGTAGAAACTAAATTTTAAAATTAAAACTAAG
This sequence comes from Sarcophilus harrisii, assembly GCF_902635505.1. NCBI lineage: Eukaryota > Metazoa > Chordata > Mammalia > Dasyuromorphia > Dasyuridae > Sarcophilus > Sarcophilus harrisii. The sequence goes on along the minus strand of NC_045426.1, from coordinate 585,861,275 downwards.
TAGCTAAAAACTCATTTCTAAATGTTTTCACACATTCAACTTTTCTTTAAAGTAATAGAAAATATTAGAAGACTGTCCAATAACTAACAATCTTTTATTTATTTTTATTACATTTTGAATTCTTAATTGTTTCCCCCTCAACCCCACTATAGAAAAGGCTAACATTTAATGTAGATAGTATATGTGAAATCATACAATATGTACTTCCATATATCAGTTCTTTTTTCTGGAAATAGATAACATGTTTTTATCATTGCTATTAAACAATCTTATCAGAACAGACAGTCTAAGATAAATAACAGGATAAAGTCAACTGTTACTTTTTCAGTAATCTACATAAGGGCAAGAAATACCTCTTCATGAAACTCCATACTTTCCAAAAGGAAAACAGTGTTATAGGCAACAGGAAACAATATTGCAAGAGCATGGTTATAGAACATCTTTAGCAATTAAAGGCCAACACACATAGCTAGGCAAAAAACTCTTAAAATTTTACAAACACTATTTCTGATTATTCTCTTATTGATTTTAGTTGCAAATTGACTAACACAGCATCTCTCGTAGCAAGAATAGTGTCACAATGAACAGAGTGCTCCACTTGGAGTATTCAAACAATTCTGTTAGTAGCTTCATTTCTTTGAACCAAGAACTTAATTCTCAGTCTTAGTTTTGTTGTTTGTTGTTTGTTTTGTTTTGTTGTTCTTTGCATCTTCAGCACAATATCTGATACATAATAAGTGTCTAATAAATGTTATTTTACTGATTGACTGGCTTGTTTCCTCATCTACAAAATGGTAATAATAAAAGGACCAACCTCACAGGATTGTTGTAGAATCTGAGAAGAGAATGAATGCAAAGCACTCTGTGAATCTTCAAGTAATATATTTTATATTTATATGTATATATATGTATATTATTATAGTATACATAATATACTATATGTTATAGTGCATACATATATATACTATGTGGGCTACATATAATATACTCAAAATAATAATATATTATATATGATATATACTATATTCAACTATTCTATTAGATATTGAGTGTAGTACAGAACAACTTTGTACATGGCTCTACATTCTCTTCTGGTGACAGTTGGCAACCAATTCCTAGCTCGTGTCTTTATGGCTAAGCAGCCATTTAGATAAATACGGCAAGGACAGAGTCTAATAAAGATTTGGAGAAAATTCCCTAACTAAATATAGAGGGAATCCTAGTAGTCAAGTAGTAAAGGGATTAAGTTAGCCCCTGATGTTTCATGATTAAATAAGTACTAGGAACTACCTCTGACACTGTTCTAAGCCCCAGTGTTGGAATGCCATACATTATATGTCTTACAGTGTCCTCCTCATCAAAGGAGATAAATAAATAAATAGCAAAGTTAGACTCAAGTAAAATTACCAAAAAAAGAAAGAAATTTACTTAGAGCATCTTATTAGCAAACCGCACTTGTAATGGTAAGAAAACATAAAACACCTTAGTTCAATTTCAGGCTAACTTTTTGCTAGTTGTATGTCTTTAGTCAAACCACTTAAACTGCCTGAGCTGTGGTTTCTTCATTTACAGAATAAGGGTAATAACTCCTGCAGATAGGTCTTGTGGCAAGATAGATGAAGAGCTAGCCTTGTGAATCAGAACTCTTAATCTTTCAGTGTCCTATGCCTCCCCATAAATCTCTAAATTGCAGAAAGGGTACTGGGCTGTAAAAACAAAAAAAGGACCCTCAACAGAAGTCCTCTTTATAGATGAAATGAAAAATCCAGTCAAAAATCAGTATACAATGACTTATCTTTTGGTAGGTTTGATGTGAGGATAATATTTTAAAAGGTAAAAAGTAATGCAGAGCATCCCAAAAGCCTTAGTGCAGTTTTAATCTTTAATAGCATAAATGTCCTTAATATAAATATAATAATAATATTTTAATTTTCCCATCAAATTTCCACTAAAACTCAACAAATAGAAGAAAGTTTAGATAATATGTAATCTGGATAGATAAAATATTCACTATTATTTGACATTATAAATGTGTTAGAGAGATACAAAACAGTCTATTATATGAGGATGGGGGGAGTAGGAGAAGAGTATTATCAAAAAAGAAAGATCAGAGATGGCTTTCTGTCGAAGGCAGTTTTTAGAAAAACTTTAGAAGAATGCTGGTTACCCCAAATTCCAAACTGTACCACCCGAGGCAAGCCCAAGTAAGACTAATGCTCAATTTTTTTCATTCTTCTCTTGCTTCTATTTAAACATACATGTTTGATATTATATCCCTTTAAGATCTTATAAGATAACTGGTAAGCTGATCTGATAAAATAATTTGTGGTACAGTTTGAAGGCATACAATGGCTTTAGGGATCTCTCATTCCAGAACACAATTTATAAGGAGCCAGACTTTGGTTCTAATGATTAATCAACCCTGGGGTTTTCAAACACAATGGCAGACAGTTATTGATATTTGAGACTCCCACCTATTATCTCTTGTTTTCCCCCTCCTCTCTTTCCTCCGTCCCTTCCTTCCTCCCTTCTTTTTCCTCTCTCTTAGCCTCTCCCCTCCTTCTCTCCCTTTCTCCCTGCTCTCCCTCCCTCCATCTCCTCCTCTTTTTCTCTTTCTCTCCTTCTTTCTCCTTCTCCCCTTTCTCTCTCTCTCCCTCCCTCTTTTTCCTTCCTTCCTTCCCCCCATTCTCCCTTCCTCCTTTGCTCTCTCCCTTGCTCCTTTGCTCCTTCATTCTCCCTCTTTCTCTATTCCTCCTCTCTCTCTCCATCCCTTTCTCTCTCTTCTCTCTCTTTCTCACTCTCTCCCTCTCTTCCTCTCTCCTCTTTCTTCCTCTCTCCCTCTTAACAAATGTCACCATTTTACTTGTACAAATACATGCTCATTAGGGATGGCAAAAGGCTTTACATAGCTTATCTCATCTGATCCTCACAACCACCCTGCAAAGCAGGTGCTATTTTTATCTTCATTTTACACATGAGGAAACTCAAATTGAGGGAGGTTAAGTGATTTCCTAGAAACATACAAATAATAAGTATGTGAAGCAAGATTTGAACTTGTTTCACTGACTTATAAATGTAGCACTTGATCCACTATCACATTTAGATGCTATAATAATAATAACTAACATATATAAGTGCTTTAAAGTTTACAAAGCTTTATATATGTTATTTCATTTCATCCTCGTAACAACTTTGAGAAGTAGGTATTACTATTATTTACATTTAATGGATGAGAAAACTTAGGTGGACAATAATTTAGTGACTTGCTAAGGGTCACACAATTAAGTGTCTGTTTGTTCATCTAACTATCCACCTATCTATCCAACTATTCACCTAATCTTCTGTCTGTCTACCAATAGTTATACAGAAAGACTAGTGAATTAAAATCCAGCCTCATAGTAGCTGTATGATGGTGGACAAGTCACTTAATCCTATTTTGCTTCAGTTTCCTCAGTTATAAAATGGAGATAATAGCATCCATGATGCATGACTGTTGTAAAAAAATAGATAATATTTGTGAAGCACAAAATACTATGCTTGGCAACATAGTAAGCACTATATAAATGTTTATTCCCTTTCTACCCTTTCTTTATCTAGCTAACTATATCAGAATATACCTCTATATAAAGCTAGAAAGAAATATTTCTAGAGAGACAGACAGAGAAGTAGAGATACAAACAGATGGAGAAATAAGAGTTTTTGATAGACTGATAGGTAGGTAGAGATAGACATAGGAAAGACACAGAGACTGGGAAAGACAGAGAATCAGAGAGAGACACAGAGAGAAAGACAGGAGAGAAAAAGGGAGAGATAATCCAAAGGTCCAGACAATAATATTGCTCTATACAAAACACAAGAAGGCTTGTCAAGCATGCTAAAACTTCAAGAATATAAATACATGGCTCAGCATAAGGAGAAACTTCCTAACAATTATAACTCTCCAAAAGTGGAACCTGAAACCTTGAAAAGTAATAGTAGCTCTATAAAATTACAAGGCCCATGACTTACAGCAACAAGAGACAGAGATTAGACCAATTCCCTCATTTAACAAAGGAGGAAACTAAGATATGGAGAAATAAAGTCAGATGCCCTCTATCATACAGGCAGGAAATGGTAGGGCACCTGATTTGAATTTAGGCACTCAAACATCAAATCCTGCACTCTCTTCAGATACCACCCAAAATCTTTAGACAAAGTATAAGCAACTATTTGGCATGATACAGAGGGTGGTTCTCTTTCCAGCTGTGGATTGGAACAGACAGCCTCTAAGATCCCTTCCAACTCTGAATTCTGGGATTCTTTGGCATTGGACTAGATGACATCCAAGGTCTCTTCCAGTTCTAAAGCATCCTTTGAACTTCCGAAGTGTATACTGCTACCTTTCAGTAGCAGAACTACCCATTCTCTATTTCCTTGAATTAGAAGAATGACTCAGTTTTATTTTTCCCTTATTAGGGTAAATCACCTAATTGTGTCTTTTTGTGGATAACAGAAAGGAACTGGAGTGATAGTTGTGGCAAATCAGACTAAGAAAGAAAATTCCATCTAACAATAATTAGCTCCAAAAAAGATGATTCTCTTCTTGTCTGATGCCATGTCTCTATTTCATCAGAGAAATATCCTTAAAAAGAGGAATCACTGACTATTTAGAAGCTCTGTTGAAATGTCAATTAATCAACAAATATTTGTTATGTACTTACTATGTGCCAAGCACCATATTAAGTCCTGAAGATACAAAGAAAGGCAAAAACAATATCTCTACCCTCAAGTTCTTCACATTCTGGACATGTGTGTATGTCTGTGTCTGTGTGTATGTCTAGCTATATGTGTGCATGTGAGCACACACACATACAAAAAAAAAACCTTTCTTCAATTAAAAAGATACAAATTAGTATTATGTTTTTTTCTGTGATTAGAGATTTACATATTATACAGTATAATGCTTTGTGAATATAGATTTATATACTAAAATGCATTTATTGTAATTTCTAAGAACTATGGAACTTTTGCTTTTGTAATTTAGTCCAGAGTTTCTTAAATTGTGGGTCATAACCCCATATGAGATAATGTTAACTGAATATGGAGATTATAAAATTATGATTTATTATTAGTAAATGTTTGATTTGTATGCCAATTTTATATACTTATGTACCTAGGGTCATGAAAAAAATTTCTCAGGCAAAAAGGGACAAAAAGTTTAAGAAGCCCTGCTTCAGTCTACAGGACAGTCTTACAAAGAATTGGTGCAAAATTTTAAATGTCTCTTAAAGTCTACATGAATATGACATATTTGTACTCATATTTTCCTTTAAATTAAAGGCTGAATTAACATCACAGAGCAAGCAGTAACATGGATTTTAAGAAACAGTTAAATTTTCTCACATAAACTTAAATATATCACTTTCCATGTCCATTCTTAAATTTAACCTTTTTCCCTAAAAAAATACAAGGCATGTTCTGGAATTCTCTTTACACATCCTTCAAAAAGTCAGTACTTATTTCTTTATGCTTTCATTAAGATAATGGCTACTTCCAAGATGCAAACATGCATGTAAAACACAGTATCAAGTTCCTATTAAACACACTGGAACCAATGTTTTAAGCATATAACATTTTAATATTTATTGAAATCTGAAACATTTGTTGCCAAAATACCAGTGTCCACGTTCTCAAAAGGATACTAAATGTTACTCAGTTATTAGATTAAATAGTTTTGATTGTTTTTGTTGTGACTCTCATTCGAAATAATAAATAACTGTAACTTCAGTAATTTACTCTGAAGACAGGATCCAAACAAATGTAAAACAAAATAATACATCAATTTATCTTAGCTCAGAAACTAAACACAACATCAGAATATTAGAATGAGTTCATTCTACATCATTTAGAACATTAATGAGAGTTTAAATTATTAAGGAACCATCTCCTTTTTCTAATGTGATAGAGTTGTCTTAACCTAATAGTTTTCTTCTTTAATTAATAAGATAAGCATGAATACTCTATGCTAAAATAAAACTAAACTATTTGTTTAATATTTGAATATTTTAATACTCATAAAAATAAGGCTCTCAAAGACAACATTTTATTTCTTTAATTAGTTTATATGCAATGGATGAAAAGATTCTTTAAAATATATTATTACTAACAGATAATCACTACTTTGGCAGAACTGGCTTCCTTCCTATGTAGACTGGAACATGGGGATGATAAAGCTGATTAATTATCATGCATTATAATTAGGAATTGCTTGGCTAAAGTTACAAACTTTTAAAATAAACTCAGAAAATGACTAACAATGATTGTTAGCAATGTTGGTAGAAGATGGGTAAATTAATATTTGCTTTGCGTCTATCCAAGTAGCTCCCAAATTTCTGAATTCAAGTAATTCAATTATATCTACTTTAGAAACCAGGCTGAGTATTTCACATATTTGAGTCTATAAGGAAAATGATCATTTATGTTTAATCACAGATGTATATTTCACTAGCAATCTTCTTCAGTACTGGGACTCCTGAGCCTTTAAGCCCTTCAAAAATTTTACTCCAGCCTACAAAATACACTTAATAACAGACTATACCATTATGTTCAGTGATGGATTTACTGGGAAAATGTAAAGGAAACAGATAAACATCAATTGCTTAGAAATGAATAGGTATGTGAATACAATTAAATTGGAAATAACTTCATTAATGTAAAGATTATTTCAAAGGAAAATAGTTAATACTGAAGATGCTGCTGCTTTCTGTTAGCAAACATTGCTTTTCTGCATCAAAGCTAATTTCAATCTAATTCAACAAACATTTATTAAATGTCTTCTATATAAAAAGCAGAGTATTAGGCTCTGGAAACACTATTATACTGTCATAATAAATCTAGTAAATTATAAGGTCTAATAAATATTTTTCAGGCTTTTTCTCTATCAGAGAAGCTATCATTACCCTGGCCACAATCCTTCCTCTCTGACACTACCTTCCTTCTGCCTGTCCCTTTTCTAGAACTCTACTACATCTGAAACATTCTAGAATCTAGAATCTAGAATCTGATCTAGAATGTTCAGTAAACTTCAGGTGAGAAGCATCAAGCTTCCCTGCCAACTGGCACTTTCCTCTTTGAAGTAAGAAATGAGTAAAATTACCTGAATAGAAATCCACTTCTCCCTTCAAAATCCCTTCCCCTCTTTGGCTCCCATAAACTGACAGATGAAATAAATTCTAGTCTACTAATATCTCACTCTATTTCCCTCTACCTACTCTGTATTTCACCCACATGGGAGTACCTTCTGTTTTTATAGATGTCCCATCTTTGTACCTGTTGAAGGTCTTGCATAATATAGCTTCATCCCATCTAACCAAGCTCATCATTCATTTCCAAACCTAAAGGACTCCCTTTCATATTTGCCAGTTGCTACAGGTATGACCTCATGCAAGTCAATTCTGGGAATTTAATATACACATCTCTGAAATGAAAGATGTAGTCAACAGTGCCATTCAGTAGATGGTCTCAAAAGTTCATTGTAGCTCCAAATCTATAGTGCTTATGGTCCAATGTATCCTGTAGTTCAAGTAGGCCAGCATGTTTACTATGTCTCATATTCACTTCCATCTTCATATCTAAAATGAGCTTCCCCCTAATTTAGATAAGGGATAGCATGAACCCTACAGTTCACTTATCCAAATCATATAAATCTTTTAAGGCTCACATCAGTTACACATCATAGAATCAAAGACTTCAAATTGCAAGGGGTTTCAGAGTCCAAATCTTATGTATGCTCTTAATTTCCATCTCTAAACAAGTTATCACTGAGCTTTTCCTTAAAAACATTCCATGATCCACTCTAAGAAAGCAATCCATTCCACTCTTGGACCACTCTGATTATTAGGAAAGTGTTTCCTTATGCTGAGCTGATATCTTCCTTTAATTTCTAACCATTGATCTTAATTCTGTCTCCCAGGATCAATCAGAAGAGACATAATTCAAATGACAACTTCCCTCCTCTGAGTATTTTCTTTAAAAAAAAAAAAAAAAAAGCTAAATAACCCCTTTCCTTTATCAAATTCTCACATGGAGTGGTTTCTAGTCCCTCATCCATCTGGTTTCTTCACTACAGTGTAGCTATAGAACTAAATACAATGCTTTGGGTATGATCTGATCACAGCAAAGATACAAATACTCTTATTCTATCTTCTTCATTCTCCCCCAGAACCAGACTCTCCCCCACTTATAAGCTCACTAATTAACCTTCCACAATTAAAGACTCATTTTTTTCCTTAGACTTTGTTTTTAATTTTAAAGGTGAGTAAAATTACAAATTCTCAAGGATGAAGTTTTATCTTCCAACTTTGTATCCCACAATTGTACCAAGTTCATAGAAGGCACTCATTAGAAATGTATTGGGTGTATGCAAATGAGATATAAATTCTTATTCAATTTCATAAATGTGTAGTAAGGATCCTTTAGCAGGCAAGGACAATATGTTATAAATTTCTTTTGCATTCTCCATGATATCTAGTATACCACTGGAAAGAGGCCCATGAACTATGTGACCTTGGTCAAGTCACCTAACCTCAACTTCAATTTCTCTGTTAAGGTAATAATACTTTTAAATGTACATTTATTTCATTTGACATTTCCCAATTACATATGTTTTTTTTTTAACTTTTAAAATTTTCTCTTCCTCCCTCCTCCCCTACCCATTGAGGAGGCAATAAATATGATATTGATTTTACATGTGAAGTCATGCAGAAGATATTCCCATATCTATGTTGCAAAACACAGACACAAACACACACAAAACAGGAAAAATAGAGTTTTTTTAAGGTATATTTCAATCAGCACTTAAAAGATATCAGTTCTCTCTGGAGGTAAATAACATTTTTCAATAATGGGAACTTTGTAATTATCTTGAATTAATGTCTCAATAATAATAGCTAAGTTCTTAATAGTTGATCATTATTTCAATATTGCAGTTACCGTGTACAATATTCTTCTGGCTCTGTTCACTTCACTTAGCATCAGTTCATATAAAATTTTTGCCAGTTTTCCTGAAACTATTCTGTTCCTTTCTGTTCCCATTCAATTTTCTCCAAAGTTCAGTCATATCTAACTTTTCTGACATTTATTTTTTCTCCTTTATTTCTTTTTTATTTATTTTATGGTTAGATGTGTCTAGATGTGAGAAGGGAAAGGGAGTTCCCTATTAATATAGTTTTACTGTTTCCTCCTATAATTAATTTAACTTTTTCCTTTAAAAGTTTGGATGCTATGCCATTTCTCTCTCTCACACACACACACACACACACACACTTAATACTGATAACACTTCATGTCTACAGTGACTTTAAAACAAGATACAGTTTCTCTGCTTGTCTTTTAATTGGATCTATTTTTGCTTTTTCTTCGTCTGACATCTTGATTGCTACCCCTGCCTGTTTTATTGTAGCTGAAACAGACAGATTCTGCTCCAACCCCCTCCCTGTTTTTACTCTAAGCATGTATCCTTTTCGAGTATATTTCTTGCAAGCAATATATTATTGTTGGATTCTGATTGGGTTCTAATCCACTCTTCTACTCATTTCCTTTTTAGATGAGTTCATCCAGTTCACATTTACAATTATAATTACTAATTATGCATTTTCCTCTATCTTATTTTCTTATCTTTCTCTTATTATTGTGACCCTCCTCCAAAGTTTGTTTTGCTTCTGACCATTGTCTTCCTTTATAAGTCCTCCCTTCCATCACACCCCCTCACTTTTTCTTATCTACTTCCCCTTCTATTTTATTACTATTACTATACCCAACTGAGTGTATGTGTGTGTATTTATACATGTATATATGTATGTATGTATTCCCACTTCAAACAAATTTAGATGAGAGTAAGGTTCAAGTATCTTGTTCATTTATCATTTTCTGCTTTGTGCATCTCTTTTATGTGAAATAAATTTTCCCATACTTCTCTCTTTCTCCTTCATCCAGAGCATAGAGCATCTTTCTTACCTGTCCATTTTTATAGCATCCCAACATAGCAATGATTCACTCCTATGCCCTCTTTATAGAATCCTTTTAACTGCCCTAATAATGAAGTTCTCAGAAGTTACATGTGTCATCTTCCTATATGGAAATATAAACAGTCAAATCTTATTAAGTCCCTTAGGATTTCTCTTTCACATTTACCTTTTTATGTTTCTCTTTTAAGTCTTATATTTGAAAGTCAGTTTTTCTATTCCATTCTGGTCTTTTCATCAGACATACTTGAAAGTCCTCTATTTTATTAAATATTCATTTTTCCCTTGGAGGGTTATATTGTTTTGCTGGGTAGGTAATTCTTGGTTGTAATCCCTGATCTTTTACTTTTCAGAATATCTTATTCTAATATTTCCACTTCTTTAACACAGCACCTTCTAAATCTTGTATGATCCTGACTCTGCCCCCATGATATGTGAATGGTTTCTTTCTGGTGGTTTGAAGTATTTCTTTTTACCTGTAAGACCTAGATTTTGACTATAATATTTCTAGGAGTTTTCATTTAGAGATCTCTTTCAGGTGGTGACTTGTGGATTCTTTCCATTTCTATTTTAGCTCTGGTTCTAAGATATTGGGGCAGTTTTCCTTGATGATTTCTTGAAATAAATGTCTATGTCCTTTCTTTGATCATGATTTTCGGGTAGTTCAATAATTTTTAAATTATTCCTACTCAATTTATTTTCTAAGTCATTTATTTTTCTGATGAGATATTTTAATTTTTTAACTTTTTTCATTCTTTTCACTTTGTTATATTGCTTCTTGGTGTGTCATGGTGTCACTAGCTTCTATCTGTCCAATTTTAATTTTTAATTTATCATTTTCTTTAGTGAGTTTTGTATCTCTTTTTCCATTTGGCCAACTCTGCTTATTAACATGTTTTCTTCAATATTTTTGTGCCTCTTTTACTAAGCTATCTTTTTTTCATATTTTTTCCTTCACTTTCAATTCTTTACCTCATTTTTCTTCTATCATTGTTATTTGATTTTGAAAATCAATTTTAGCTCTTCTAGAAATTCTTATTTTGCTCGTGTCCAAATCACATTTTTGAGGTTTTGCTTGTATCTGTTTTGATTTCATTGTCTTCTGAGGGTGTAACCTGATTTTTCCATTACCAGAAAACTTTTTATGGTAAGGTTCTTTTTTTGGCTGTTTGCCCATTTTTATATCCTATTTATTGCTTCTGAACTTTATGTTAAACTTCTGTTTTGTTCTCAGCATGGGAAGAGAAGAGAAAGGGAAAGGCACTCTCCAAAACTTCGGCTTTTTCACATTGCTATTTTCAAAATTAATTCCAGGGGTTTGTTTAGTGCTTCCAAGAAGGAGTGATCTGAGGAGAGAAGTTATTATATGAAGAGAGAAGTTATCACTGTTTTTCTGGTCTGTACTCTGGTCCTTATCCAGGAAGGGTCCCTTATTCCTTGGGAATGTAATAGATACTATTTCTCAAGGGCCTCGGCTCTCTTGAGATCAGAAGTGATATGGTTCTTCAAGGTCCTTTCTCCATTACTGAAAGCATTCCTCTCTTATTGAACTGTGACCCAGAAGTGGGTAAAGGCAATAGAGTTGTCAAATTACATCTAGTCTTGCATCAATGCTAGCACAGAGCTCCCTGTAATCTCTTTCTGATCAGGTGCAAAGGTCCCCTTATTGTCTCTGACCTCAAAGCGTCTGATGTTGCTGCTCCTTCTGTAACTACCACTTAGTCCTATCACTGGTGTTATATTCACCTGCGCTCTGGGCCAACTTCCAGTCCCCCATGTCACAAATCTTCCCTTCTAATCTTTTATCTTGGGCTAAAAGAATATCTCACCCTGACCTTTTTGGGCTTTACCACTCCAGAATTTGATTTGAGGTAGTTTGTTGTTTGGCGAGTAATATTGGAAAATTTTATCAGAGTTGCTGCCTCTACTCCATCTTGGCTCCATTCCTGGAAAAGTGAAAAGATGATAATACTTGTCCTATCCAACTCCAAGAATTCACAAACTCATTGATTTAGAACCGAGAGAGACCTTAAAGGTTCTCTTCTCCAATTTCTTCATTTTACAGATAAAGGAACTGAGACCCAGAGAGGTTGCACAAGCAATAAGCATTAAAAGTTGTATTTGAATCCAAGTATTTATCCAGAATCAGAGTTCTTTCTATCATAGTATTCTTTCCACTGTGGGGAACCTCAAGTAAAATAGTTTAAGCAAAAGTTCTTTTTTTCAACAATTATTCAATCAATAAGCATTTATTAAGTACCTAGAATGTACCAGGATTCATGTTAAAATAGTAAATTTCTCCATGATGTATAATCTTTTAATTAATAATAGTTGTAGTAAAAATAATTTAATTAATCGGTGTTTTAATGACTTTAAGATGCCAAAGCTTCTTTAGAATAATGACTGTTTTTTGCCTTTTTTATCTCCCCAGGAAGTTGCCTCACATAGAATAAAGTGCTTAAAAATACTAGTTGACTGACAACTGCTACTCATGCAAGCTACTCCTTTGGGTGAGCAATTTCATACTCGCCCTAAATTGAACAGTCAGACTGAAATTTACCAGAGAAAGCTTCTCTTCCTTCTGCACTCAAAGAACATTCTTTGCTTACCATAAGCAAGAGCTGGAATTTCCACCAGGAAACACAACAATCAAAAGACAGATGCTTTTACATTGTGTGCCTCAACTAATCCAGAAGGGAACTAGGAGAAGCACAGAGAGATGTGCCTCTATAATATTCTGCCAAGAATTCTTCTACCTTCTGCTATCCACACATTTGAGTAGTAATAGCATCTGAGTGCTGAAAGAAAACACAGAGGATCCTCCATTTTATGGATGATGAAACTGAGACCTAAAACAGTTACATAATTTATTCAAAGGTACACAATTAATTAGTGGCAGAGGTAAAGCTATAATCCCAGTATTCTGTTGTTCCATCCAGTGTGAATATCATTATGACACACTGTCCCTCAATAAAGGGGGGAAAATGATCTGTTTTAAGCTGTTTCTTGAGCACTTAAAATATACAACAGAGTAACCCACATTCTCTATCACAGCTTAGAGAATTAAAGATGCAAAGGACCTTGAAGATTATCTACTCCAACCTCCCAAAAAGAGGAGAGGATACTATGTTATGGTAATAAAATGAGGAGTATAAAAGTGGCAATGGAAGTCACAGAGCATTACAATTCCATCTCTGGAGTAAGCTAGGGAGTATAAGATAAGTTACAATAGTACTAGAAATGAAAGCTACATTTGATCCAAGGCAAACCAGGCATCAGTGAGAGTAAGAAGATAGAAAAGACATAAAAGGAAGAGGTCTGAAATGAAAGGGAGTGTATTCATTATAGAGCAAGTGTTCCAGGGATCACAATGGAAAAGGAAGACGAATATACAAAGTTGAGGAAGATGTGGATGGAGATTCAGCATCACTAGAATTGAGAAAGTAAAAAAAGGGACAGAACTTGTTAATCATTGGAGGGTGAATCCAGGTAGAAAATGAGGGAATGGGAAGGGTCCTTTCTGTTAAAGGCAAATAAGTAAAAGAATCCCTCTCATCTTATGGTTTTATGGTAAGACCTCACAATCAATGCCTGCCAAAATATCCTGCTGTCCTGAGCCTTAATTACAAATATTCCTTATTCACACATAATATTTATTATCTCCATGCCCTTGTACTGACTGTCCCCCCATATCTAGAATGCAGTTCCTCCTTACTTTTTTTTTATCTTCTCCTCTTAGAATCATTGCTTTCCTGAAAGACAGATCAAGAAGTACCATCCTTCTACAAGAAGTCTGTCCAGTTACCTTAGTGTCTTCCCACACCAAAACACTTAGTATTTGTGTGATACACATTCCAAATACAATTATACATTTTTATATTGTTTTCTCCATTAAAATTTAAGTTCCTTGAGGGCAAGGACTATTTCACTTTTGACTTTGCATCCTCAATACCTAGCATATTGTCTGACCTGTAGATACTTACTATTTGTTGACTATGAAACTGAAGCCCTTATCCTTAGAGGTTTTATGGGGATGATAGGTCTGAGACTTAAAGAATAGGCAGGATAAAGAAGGGCTTCCTAACTAAAGATAAAAACATGAACAAAAAAGTATAGAAACATAAATGGACTTTCAATGAAGGAAATAGTAAGAAGGCAAAAATCTATGCAGAAGAATAGGAAGAAATATACTAGATAGACATGAAGACAAAGTATGGAGGACCTAGAAAGTCCAACACAGGAGTGAATTCAATAGGATATGGATTTGAGATGATAAAAGTCTTTCCAAACTATTAGCTTGACAGCAAAAGGCAAGATAGATGAGACAGAAGGAAGGTATACCAGCTAAAATATTATACTGTTATAAAAATTTAGACATATTCTCAAATTCCTACCAGGATAAGTGAAAATGGAAAGTAAACAGCCAATCCAAAAACATTTGAAAACAAGAAACAATCAAATTTAATAACAAGCAATGAAAGTCAGGTAAAACCAGGAATATGCTGATAAATATTTAATAACCAGGAAAGAGTGTACACAAAAAAAATACTTTTATGTTGAATCTGTATTATTAACATTTTCTCCATCATTTTCTTAATTTAGAATAATCAATGAAACAATAAACCCTTAATTTTAATACTTGCTAATTTCCAAGGTTTAAATGCTTACACTGAAAATTTAGCAATCATGTTTTTATGGACATTTCAAGTTGGATCCCCACAGCCCCAAAATGGCTTTAAGAGTGTTAACATTAAAAGTAATATGAAAAAGAGTTTAGACAGGGATTTCCTTCTTGGATAGAAGATATTAAGTTTATTTTTTTTGCATACTGAGTTTGAATTGACAGCAGGATAACTATTCATATGACAAAATCGTCCAAGGGTCTCACCTCCAGACACATACTGTCTAAGATGTTCTGAGTAGATATATGCCTCTCTTTGCTTCAGGAAAAACAACCCAAGACCTTTCTCAATAATCCAATCTAGCTGAACTCACTTTATTGTCAGGAAGGTGTTTCCCTTACTTAGATCAATATTGCTCCAAGTGAAACAAATTCCTCTTGATTTCAGTTCAGAACATTTAATCTTAATATTCATATGGTACCTAACATCAAAATATCAAAGTATATACATTAATAAGAAACATTAAAACATCAATTACCAAAAGTTTCTTCTTTTGAAATGTCTTTGACTCAAAGGACAAGAGTTAATATAGGTTCTGTCACTTCCTACCTGTGTGACATTGGGTCATTCACTTTATTTATCCGGGCCTTAGTTTCAATGTTTGCCAAAAATAAAAAACAAATAAACAAAAAACCCTTTAACAAAAAAAAAAACAAAAAATGTTGCTCTTTGGTCTATTGCACACATTGAAATACAAGAAAAGTGATTCAAGGTTGGAGTAGATGGCCTTTAAGGATCATTCTAGGTCTAAGTCTCTAATCTCATGATACAGCATAATCACTAATTTGATGCTGATCCTCATCACTTCTTGCCTAGATTTCTGCAACACTTACAAATGACCTTTTACTGCCAAACAAGCCCAATTTCTTAACCTTCATAGGCCTTCAATTGCAACTGTTTAATCATGCTTGCTGTTCTCCTTTGGATCCCTTCCAAGTTTTCTAAATCAATCCCTGCTAATTTGTGAAGCCCAAATTAGATAGTGCATTCAGAAGACTGTCCAATTTGGTCAAAGAGCAGGGGGAAAGGTGGTACTTGTTTTATAAAGGCCAGCCAGTATAAGGAGCTGTTAATTCTACCTAATCTTAGCTGTTAACTCCCAAAAAAGGGTTCTTCGAAGCTCATCTAAATTTTAGTTATCTGATTATAACCTTCAAATTAATTTTATGTAAATAAGTGAAAAGAATACCCCAAAATTTTCTAACTTTTAACATACTTACTATTCTTCTGCTCTGCTAGTAGCTGACAAGAATGGAAATTAAGACTTATCAGAAGACATTATAGTTCTACAAAATCTATTTATCTATTTGCCTGAATTTGTAAAGTATCTGTTCAAAAACAAATTACATACAGAGTAAAGCACATTAATAACTATTTTTGGAAAATGTTTAAAATCAGTTTTAAAACTCTCACAGAAAACCAAAGTGGAAGGACCAGCTTACTATTATATGATCTTGGTCTTTTACACTTTTGAAGCTATGAAATTTTATGAGAATATGATTGTCCTTTTTACTATAAAAGTTTGGATTCCAAAGATTGTCCTCAGCTGAAACACAACTTTACAGATGTCATAATATATCCTTAAGAACTCTAGTGAGAAGAGATTTCATGAGGAAAAGTATAAACAAATGATCTCATTGGAAGCAGCACTTCAGTTTAAATCAGGATGACAATATTGCAAATGAATAAATTAAGGAGAAATTTCATATTTACAGAATGACAGAGTCTGGGTGAAGAAAGGGCTCATCCAATGGGTATTATTTATTCCCTTTCTACAAACAAATGGCAAAGTGTCTTACTTTAGATAAATCTCTACTAGAGACAAAGCAGTCTCTACTTTAAAACTTCGCACTAACTTGCCAAGTAACACATTCCATATTTAGAAAGATCAAATTGTCAGGAATTTTTCCTTTACTTCAAACTTATATTTGAGTCTTTTCAATTTCTATCTATTAATTCTAGTTCTGCCTATGAGACCAAGTAAAGCAGGACTATCCCCTCTTTTATGTGTCAATTCTTCAACATCATTAAGAGAAGATGATCCTGTGAAATGGAGTCTTTTGGACTCCAAAGATCTGCCTTTGATCAGTCACACTACATATACTATTTCTATGAACCTGAACTAATCAATTAGTTACTTAAATTTTAAATTCAACCTTAAATTTTCCCATCTGTTAAATGAAGGAATTTTCTATGAAACCCAAAATCTGAGCACATGATTGTTTATTCCTACTGAAAAAGGGAGATAGAATTGATTATAACATTATTCAAAATGGCTTATGCCAAGAAGACACAAACTTGATTGTATAATGTTTGCTGGAAAGGAGTATACTTCTGATAAGACCAAGGATTCAAATAAATGAATCTCCTCTTCCATTTTAATTTTTATGCTTCCCAACTCTTAATAGTATAATTATTTAAAATATATGGGAATAGAACTATAACTTGATTTTTTTTGCTTTCTATAACAAAATAGCTTACCTATTTCCATGTTATAGAATATTAGTCCGAAAGATTGCAGGTATCACCTATGAGAGTGATTGTTTCATAGATTACACCATTAATTATATGAAGTATCATTTATATTTCCGTTCTACTTCCAGCATTCTCAGCTATCCAAAATGTAGGTGCAAATTATGTTTGTGAAGGAAAAAGGCTCCTCTATTTAGCAAAAAGAAATATCTGTCAAAAATCATTCATCTTACTTTACAATAGAGTCTGGAATTGGTCTTCTGTTCTCATTTGGAGCCCACTGACTTACAAGAGGACAGGGATTTTGATTTCATTGATAAAGGGAACTACCAGATGAACAGCCTCCTTCAACCTAATGCAGGGTGTGTCCTCTATAATTTAGTCTTAGAATGTTGGCTAAGGCAGTACTATCAACTGCATTAGAAACAGAGCCAACTAAACTATAGTCTACATATTAATTTAGAAAAATACATATCAATATTATCTGCATCTTCTTTTATCTTTATTTATTTTGCTAAACATTTACAAATTACATTTTAATTTTTGTCAGGCTGTCTATGAACCATGTGTGGATCTCTGACTGAAGCCACTGAGAGGCAAGTGACTTGTCCATGGTGATACAGACAGTATATACAATAATCAAGGATTGGATTCATCTTCCTCACTCTGAAAACAGTTGTCTATCCATTATAGCAAACTTTCAATGACATAACCATAATATAAAATAAGGTTATTGATTTTTAAAGATATGCTATATGTTTTTTCTAATAGATAATAAGATCTAGGGAAAAGTTTAAGGGGAAGATATTCTCATTATAGATTATAGCATGAAAGGAGACTAAAAAATACAAAAAGCAGGTGGAAAATTCATAAAAGTACTAAAATGTGATGTAAAATGTCTCAGTAACTTCCATGTATTATGATTGCTTTTAATCACTTAATCTCGTAATGATAAAGAAAATATATCATAAATAGAAATAAAATATCTTAGAAAAAAAAACCAAAACAAAAAATTTTATGGAAGAAAGCATTTTGTAAATAGATTACTTTAAGGCCACTGGGGAAATTTTTAAGAAACAATTGAAAATGTAAGGGATTTCCATAATTTTTGCAAAAATTACATTTATAATTTATCACGTCACAACAGGAGTTGCACAGTTATTTCACTTTAACTCTTAAACATAAATTAATTAACCACAGTACAGGCATTACAGAGCCTTCACCATTTTGCACTAGTATACCACAGGATTTATTTTAGAAAAAATAACAGTATTCAGTATTTTCCCATTTCAAAACTAATATGAAAATCTTTTTGTCTTTTCTACAACCTGCTTCCTCACATTTTCATTCTTCATTAGTACTTATAAAATGAATGATCAGGGAAAGAAGAGAGTATAATTTATATCATTCAAATTATGTACTAATCATTTTCTGTAAGACATGCATAGGGCATAAATTGAAATAAGTGGCCCAATATATTATCTGCTTCAACTCAAAGATGATCAAAGCCAGATGAATTATTCTCCTTGTGATAATAATTTCAAATAAATTACTCACATCTCAATAAGTAAGTCTTCTTCATACACTAAAATATAGTATAAGACAAAACAATACAAAAATGACACATCTAAAGAAATTTACATTCTAATAATTATAGTTTATACAGCCCATAAATTGAAGGGTAAAATGCATTTACTAAAATGTCTTGCATTTACTAAAATGTAATTAATTACACTAGAGAAATATTATGGATATTACAGTTAATGTTGATTTTTGGATTGAATATGAATTGAATTGATGGAACCCAATTAGCTCTGTAGAGAATACAGCTCTACTTTTTGGGAACTTTTAAAACATCTAGGGACATATCAAGTTTTAAGCTGTTGTGATTAAGGGGAATAAATGATGCTACTTGTACATAATCATCAGAATATGAAATACCACTGAGAGTAATCTGCTTTCAGTTATCAGTAAGGGGCAGAATTGGTAAGCTCTCCCAAAATTCAGAAAAAAAAAACTTAAAATTGAACAATGAGGCTTTTTCCTATCACCAAAAAAATACAAAAGTCATAAATGGTATACCTAATAGAAAGGTCAGAAAATTAGAGTGAAAATTGTAAGCACAGGGAAAAGATGTTTAATTAGAGAGTAAAACTGTGCAAATTATTTTCATAGGTATAAAATATAAACTAAGAAATACTTTCCTGGTCATCTCTTTAATGATTTTATACCTCATTAATGTGATACAGACCATAACCCATTCATATTTACTTATTTTGTGTGATTCTTATACATCCTTTATGTATATAAATGTATACTTATGTATATTTATAAATCTGTAGAGCTCAAAGTAAGTAGACAGCTTCCCTCTCCCTGCCCCCCCAATATACACACCAATATTCCCTTTCCCTTAGTCTTTGTTGGCCCTATCCCTTCCCATGAAGGGATTCCTTGAGAGAACCCAGAATCCTTTGCCAAAGGGAATCTAGAATTCCTGCTCTATTTTGACTCTTAAGCCCACTTCTTCCTTTTCAGTGATGGCGGATTGCTTTCACCTCTAGACAACTCACCCTGTGGAACAGACACTCTGATGAATCCCATGGACAACTGGGCCCTGCAATATGCTGTGTGGCTGAACTCTTAGAACTTCTGGACCTTTCCATTCATGCTGCAGCTCAACTGTTCCAGATGCATTGTCTTCCCAAAGAGAATGTAATCTCTTTCACAGCAGGGTTTATCTTCAGTTATACTTGGACCATCCATAATGATTTATGCCATAGTGACACAACGGTTGGCATGTGGAAAATTCTTGACAAGTATTTTTCATGCATTCGTCATTCAATCAGTCAGTTATAAAGAATTCACCCACCATGCTAGAATCCTGTTTTTAAGCAGTTCCATATCTCTCAGATACCACAATCATTGGACTGCCCTCATCTCTCACCCTCAATAGCAGGGACAGCCCATTTCCTTTTTACAGTCATGTACTACATTGATGATGTCTTTTACACCATTCTTCTGGACAAGTTGCCACTGGTAAACTTCTATATAAATCATGAGAGTTGTTAAATTAATATTTCATCTCAACTATGACTGCAAAGACTGAGGTGATGATCATTCCAACGATGCATAAAATACAGAATATAGAATTCCATAATAGAGAAAAATATTGCTATGACGCTTTATATAATAGCCAGGTTTTTTTCTCTTTTAGCCAAAAGTTCTTGGAAAAGCTAACCTACACTTCATGGAGGAGAGACTAAATGAAATCTCTTTTGTTCTGCTAATAGAGCAGAATAAAGAATCTTTTTTCCTCACATTATTGAAAAGCCTGTCCAGTGTCATTATCCAAAAATGGGCTTGAAGTTATAATGAAGATATAACATGAAAAATCAAGTTTCCCAGGGTCCCAGTCTAGGTTCTAAGTAGAACCTAATATAACCTGATTAAAATCTAAATAAATGAAAAAATAAAATAAAATAAAATAAATGCCAAGTAACATAAAATGGCAGGTTTTCTGTCATTTAAAAGCTCTGTGGTTTATTTTCTGCAATTCTGAAGCATCTCTGGTCTCCAACAGTAATAAGAGTCCATCTTTTTTTTAGTCTCTATCATCATAAGACTTAAAGGATCATTAACAAATCTTCCATGAAAACTTCTGCAGTTCACTTTAATTAATAAACTCTGTTCAAGTTTAAGCATTATGTGCAAGGCAGTATCCTAGGGGATAAAGCAACTCCTCCTTTCAAGGACAGTAGGTGGTGCAGTGGATAGAGTACTGGGTTTCTAATCAGGAAAATTTATATTCCCAAGTTAAAATTCAAAATACACTTGCTTTCTATATTATCCTGGGACAGTTCACTTAAATTTAATTGCCTCAGTTCTTTCATCTATAAAAATGAGCTGTAGAAGGAAATAGTAAAACATTCCAATAGTTTTGTCAAGAAAACCCCAAAGGGAGTCATGAAGAGTCAGACACTACTAAATAATAATTCCCTCAAGGAGTTTATACTCTATATTGGTTCCGTGAAATTCTTCCCTCATTCATTGTAACCAGGTCACCTTCCTCATTATTCTATACGCTGCTAGGGAGCCTACAAGAAGTCGTTCAGTTAGTCAATAAATGCTTACTATGTGCCAGGCAGTGTGCTAAGTCCTGAGAATACAAAGAAAGACAAAAGTCAGTCTCTGCTCTCAAAGAACTCACAGTATTAGGGGTTACGCTGACACTAATTAGGGGAAAAGACAAAGAGAGAGAAACTCTTTGTAAAGTTGTCTTTAAATTATAGAATTTGCATTTTTAGCAGTAGCCTTCATTGACCCATAATTTGTATAATCTCTGAAGTGGCAATATTATCTCCATCAATATAGTTTTCTCTTTCTTCTCAGTACTGCACTTTACATTCCAGTAAATTATGGTCACAATAGTTTATTTAGGGGTGTGCTGGTAAAGGGTTAGCTATTGGATCTTCCCCAAAACATACACATAACACACTTTTCAGTTTTATTTACATTAACATCTTTTCCATCCTTTTCTTAAGTCAACAAAAGAATAAATTGAATCCTGACCTGTATTATTGACTATTTTACAATGAATACAATATGCTCCCAGTGAAAATTTAACCATAAGCACAAGCAGGTGAGCAATTCTTGTCTTTTGCCCAAGTTCTTGTCTTCTTACATAACATTTTTTAGAAATCTTTCATGATGACAAGTTTTTCATATTTTTTTAGTTCTACTAAGAATTTTTAAATTGAACCCAAGTGCTACTCCAATGCTCTATTATGCTTGGAGGTGGCCATGAAATATTAAAGGTTTTGTTGTAAAAAGCTTCATTTATAGCTCAAGGATAGGCTTTGTCCTAGAAACAACCTAGATAAATTCAGAAGAGATCATCATGAGTATGTTGACTCGTAAAAGATGACTTAAAAAAAACCCTACAACTCTTGAAAACCATCTATGAAGGTTCAAAAAGATCACAAAAACCATTGAAGGGATTATTCACATAAAGACATTATGAATCTTTTGACTATGAAAGTGGAAAAATCACTAAAGCATCAAAGGCCTGGTCAATTTTTGAAGTTTTAGGATAAGACAAGTATTTGACCATGTTACTGGAAATAGAGATATTTTAAGCAGTGTGTACTGTTTATACTATTCATACAGGAACTTCAGAGAAATTAAGTCTTTATATATCTTCCATAAAGTTTCCATTTAAAAAAAATGTTGCATGGAGCAAAGAAAAGAAAACTGAATTTGGAGTCAGAAAATCCAGACTCACTTCCTGACTCTGATACTTCCTATATGACCCTGAGTAAATTATTTCCCCAATTTCAGTTTCCTCATGCGGAATAAGAAAGAATTAGACCATAGACTCTAAGGTCCACTCCAACTTGGAAATGCTATTATCCTATGTTTCTTTTTTTTTTTTAATTTCTAGGGGCCATACGTTAATCAAAGGTAGTCACACTCTAATTGGAAACCTTCCTGCGGTTATTCTATTCAAGGGGCAAGTAATTAGGAAAAAAATATACTCTACAGTGTGTTATAAATACTGATACAATATTTATTCTACATACAGCAGCTTACTTACGTCTGGGGCTCCTTTTCATTTTGTTGTTTGTGCTGTGGTTGAAGAACGTTATTTACCAGCTCAGTGATCCCACTAAAGGGAAACCACCTGTTTAAATAAGCAAATAATGTGACTAAATTACCAAATCAATAACACTGTGGTCAAATGTTTTCTTATCCAATCATAACCAAAAAGATAGAGAAAGACAGGCGGGGAGAAAGCTACAGCCAATGGGAGTGTGAACTGCGACCATCTGTCAGCCAATTAGAATAGAGAGAAATAGAGGTTTGACACTTCACCAATCCACAAGCAGGCAGCAAGAAACGACATCCAGCCACTATCGTGGATGAAGTAAGAAGCTACAGGCAGCTAGCTATCTTACAAGCCAGTCGGGAAAGCAGCAGATGACACGCTAGCTGAAGTCTACCAAGTATTAGTGTTACGCTAATACCATCAGAGGGGCAGGAAGCAGAACGGAACAGAGGGAGAGAAATCAGTCTACTGCACTCTACTTTTACTTACTGTGTCGTCTGGGGTTTGGGGTCTTCTTTGGCCCTAAAAAGATAAGTTTGCAGAACTGAGGGCAGTGGCACTAAAAACCATGGTTTCCCTACGCACTTACTGTCTAACAAAATGTTGAACCAATAAAATAAGATCTAGCATTCTCTAAATATGATGTCACTTCCTAAGAGTTCAGAGAGATAACTAGGCCAGAGATTCCTTCTATTACATTTCACATCTAAAATTAAGCTGTCTAATCTGTGATTTTAAAATCAGTAAAATGGAAGTATTGCTGAAATTATAACACATTAGGGTCCATACCTTTAGAGGTCTCTGCTTCTAACTTTGCACCAATACTGTCACATGAAAAATACTAACTACTAAAAAAAAAAAATTATAAATATGTATTGAAGGTAAAAATACTTTTTTTTTTAATTTTGGAAGGGGAAGGGAAATGGTTCTTTCGAAAAATTTTCAGGTAATTCTGAGAGGCAGGTGGTATTTATATTATACCTTCCATATTGTTGGGATTATGGGCCTGGTATCCCACTGATCTGGAAAATCCCAAAAAGTCTTTTGGCCCTCCCTTCATATCAAAGAAGTAGTCTGATATTTTTTCTTTTCTTTTTCTTTTACAGAATGTTAACAGTACCTTATTGTAAAATTTGAGTTAACTATTTAGTCATAGGCTCTGTATCGTCTGTTAGCCTTGGCATTTTCTTTGTGACTTCAAAACTCCCAAAAAAGTCTTATTTAATTTTTTACATGCCTTGTGATATATCAAAACTGCATTGGGGAAAATTACAATATGGAAGGCACTATATAAAGTGCCTGAATCAGGAAAACCTGGGTTCAAATTAAACCTAATAGTGTGATTTTGGCAAATCATCTCACCTCTCTGATCCTCAGAAAATTCCCTAAAACTTATCCACTAGGTTAAATAAAGAATGTTTTCTTGGTTGGTGCTTGATGTACTGATGTTATTATATTTATCCACTGTTTTTTGAGTCACCATTTATTTCTTTCCTATGTAAATAAATGAGACAGAAACATATTATGTCTGAAATTAAAGGTTTTCTTACTTTCTCATATAAATTTGTCTCCTGATTAATAATAAAATAAAAAGGAACAAATTGGGGGTCTGTGATGGATTTAGTTTATTTTTGGTTCAGTTGTATGATTTAATCAGGAAAGATTAATTACTAATGTAAAAAAAAAACTAATGTAAAAATTCCTTCCACCATTGCAGACCTGCAACTTTATTTTTTTTATTTTTTTATTTTTTTTTTTTTTTTTTTTTTTTTTTTTATTTAATAGCCTTTAATTTACAGGATATATACATGGGTAACTTTACAGCATTAACAATTGCCAAACCTCTTGTTCCAATTTTTCACCTCTTACCCCCCCCCCACCCCCTCCCCTAGATGGCAGGATGACCAGTAGATGTTAAATATATTAAAATATAAATTAGATACACAATAAGTATACATGACCAAAACATTATTTTGCTGTACAAAAAGAATCAGACTCTGAAATATTGTACAATTAGCTTGTGAAGGAAATCAAAGATGCAGGTGTGCATAAATATAGGGACTGGGAATTCAATGTAATGGTTTTTAGTCATCTCCCAGAGTTCTTTTTCTGGGTATAGCTAGTTCAGTTCATTACTGCTCCATTAGAAATGATTTGGTTGATCTCGTTGCTGAGGATGGCCTGATCCATCAGAACTGGTCATCATCTAGTATTGTTGTTGAAGTATATAATGATCTCCTGGTCCTGCTCATTTCACTTAGCATCAGTTCGTGTAAGTCTCTCCAGGCCTTTCTGAAATCATCCTGTTGGTCATTTCTTACAGAACAGTAATATTCCATAATTTTCATATACCACAATTTATTCAGCCATTCTCCAACTGATGGATCCATTCAGTTTCCAGTTTCTAGCCACTACAAAAAGGGCTGCCACAAACATTCGTGCACATACAGGTCCCTTTCCCTTCTTTATAATCTCTTTGGGATATAATCCCAGTAGTAACACTGCTGGATCAAAGGGTATGCACAGTTTGATAACTTTTTGAGCATAGTTCCAAACTACTCTCCAAAATGGTTGGATTCGTTCACAACTCCACCAACAATGAATCAATGTCCCAGTTTTCCCACATCCCCTCCAACAATCATCATTATTTTTTCCTGTCATCTTAGCCAATCTGACAGGTGTGTAGTGGTATCTTAGAGTTGGCAGACCTGCAACTTTAACATACATGGAACGTCTCCTAGAATATTGAAAGGTCATGTCAGTCCGCTAAAAAATATAAAAACAGAACTAGAACTTCAAAGTTGGCTATCCCATACACCCTACTACCTCTCATAAATCTCAATTTCCTATCACAAATAACTTCATAGAAAAGCCACAGTTATTAAATCATAGATTCATTTTGGATAAAGAAATTATAACTTTGCTATGTAAATCCTAACAAATAAAATGAAACTCTAATCAGCTTAGTTTTTTATTCCCAACTTTACGATTTGTGCTCTAGGAAAGGTAAGCATCTAATTGTTTTATTCTTAGCTTTGAGCCTACATGAAGTCTAATATGAAGCAACAAGACCTTATCCTGAGTTTATCTTCACTTTCCCCCATCCAAAGGGCAATATGGCTTATTGAATAGGGGGTCAACTTTGCAGTCAGAAAGAATTATGTTCAAGTCCTATTTCTAATGCATCTCTGAGCAAGGACAAATTATTCATCTAATAATATGTATTAAGGTAAAATTAACTTATTTTAATTAATTTAAATAATAATATTATTTTGGAATGGGAGGGGACATAGTTGAAGATCTGTACATAACTGTGTGATCCTAGGCAAGTTATTTAACCTCCTACTGCCAATTCTCTAAGAATATAATTTGCCAAGAATATGCCAATATTTATTGGTAGAGGAAGTATCCTAGCTGTTCCTCCACCCCTAGAACACACTTCCTCCTTTCCTCCAACTATTGACTTCACTGGCTTCCTTTGAATCCCAACTCAAGCCACATTTTGTAGAGAAAACCTTCCCTAACCCCTCTTATGTAGAGGGCTAAAACTCTGAATCAGATAAGAGAGCACTTAAGGCTACCTATTCAATGTGAGACAATGGCTCTATTAGCATATATATTAGCATATATTCTCCTCACCATTGATGCTTGCTCAATGTTTGGTAGTAAGACAATTGTAGGCAAGGATTGGAGGGCTGAGGGAGAGAAGTGAGAGGCATTTGGTGGCAGGATGAAGAGGAGAGAGGCTGTAGACTCCAGACTCCAGAATCCAGGATATATCTTTGGCAAGTCACATGGTAGCTTGCCTGCCTCTTTCACTTCTCCCCCTAAAGACCAAGGACTTTGACTTATTCTGATTTTGGCTGATCCTGAGGCCTTCCAGGAAGCTAGCCCATACTTTACACTCTTAAATCCAGTGCCTTCCCTCTGTTAATTATTTCCTATGTATCCTATACGATATATAACTTACATTATATATATTTACTTGCATGTAGTCCCCTCCCCACTTTAGATTGTGAATTTCTTTAGGGGAGGACTATCTTTTGTCTATTTCTGTATCCCCAATATTTAACATAGTATCTGGCACCATGGTACTTATTAAATGTTTATTTAATAACTGAATTCCAAATAAATTATAGGTCCAGGCCTTATCCTTTATTGCCTCAAATACATAATATATAAGCTTCTGATTTCAAATACAAACAGTAGGAAAGGTACCCTCCATTTAAGAAGTCTTTCCATATAGCTACTTACAAACTTCTTCCACAAGGAAATCTAGCTGCCCCAAAAGACCTCTGACCACTTTGCCTTTTGCAACTTTTCTAGTCAATGCAAAGGACTTTTCCTGATCCTTAGCAAGCCTTTCAACTTTATCTGAAATTTTACTCCCTTAAGTTTTCTATGTGGATGTTTCCTTAACAAATGCAGCACTCAAATCACTTACATGACTTTGTAAAGAATTTTGAAGAATTGTTATGGCCAAGAAAAACTTCAATTTGTCTTCTTATACTTTACTCTCAGTCATATATTTAACAATCCTGGGGCACTGGTCTTGTTGCTATTTCTCCCACAAGACACTCCATCTCCCCCACATCATGCCTGTGGACTGGTTGCCCCCCATGCCTGGAGGTTCACCCTTCCCGTCTACTTCTCCCGCTTCTCTGGCTTTTTTCAAGTTCCTTCAGCTAAAATACCACCTTCTACAAAAAGCCTTCCTCAACCCCACCCCTTTAATGTCTTTCCTCTTTATTTACCTTGAATATATCTTGTATAAACAGTTCCCATAGACTT
Organism: Sarcophilus harrisii; assembly: GCF_902635505.1. Classification (NCBI taxonomy): domain Eukaryota; kingdom Metazoa; phylum Chordata; class Mammalia; order Dasyuromorphia; family Dasyuridae; genus Sarcophilus; species Sarcophilus harrisii. The sequence goes on along the minus strand of NC_045426.1, from coordinate 585,833,724 downwards.
AGGAATGGAAAATGCCATCCACATCCAGAGGTAATTATGGAATCTGAATATGGATCAACACATAGTATTTTCACCTTTTTTGTTTGTTTCTTTTTTTTTCATGGTTTTTCCCCTTTTTTGTAAAATATGACAAATATGGAAATATGTTTAAAAGAATTGCACATATTGGCTCAAAGCATGGTATTTTCACCTTTTTTGTTGTTGTTGTTTGCTTGTTTTTTTTTCTCATTTATTTTTTCCCTTTAAATCCTCTGCAGCATGACATGTTTAGAAGAATTGCACATGCTCAACCCACATCAAATTGCTTGCTGTCTTGCAGAGGGGCAAGAGGGGGAAAGAAGGAGAAATATTGGGAACACAAGATTTTGCAAAGGTGAATGTGGAAACCTTATTTGCATGTTTTAGGAAAAAATACTATTTTTTAAAAAGAATTGCACATATTGAACCTATATTAATTACTTCCTATCTTTGAGAGGGGGGAGGTAAAGAAGGGAGGGATCAAAATTTAAAACACAAAGGCTTACAAAAATGAATGTTGAAAACTATCTTTACATGTATTAGGAAGAATGAAATACTATTGAATTTTTTAAAAAAGAATATATCTTATATGGAATGTACATTGTTGTTAGCACATTATCTCCTCTATTAGATTATAAGGTCTTGGGGGGGAAGAGACTGTTTTTGCCTTTCTTTGTGTCCCCAGTGTCTGGTCAACATACTTGGTTAAAAAAATGAAAAGAAAAATACTTGAAGAAAAGACATATAGTTGGGTTTGGGACACATCTGCGGAAACTCAAAATTGGAAGGGTAACTGTGTTTCCTGTCTGTTTTTAGAAAGAAGCTTCAGATGCTTACTCTATGACCTTGGAAAGTCAACTAACCTTGCCATGCCTGTTTCTTCATTTGTAAAATGTGAATAATGATATCACCTACCTCATAGCTATTGGGATAGTTAAATGAAATAATATACATAAAGTGCTTTGCAAATCTCAAAGTGCTATAAAATGCTAGCTAGTCTTACCTTCATCAATCACCTAAAAGCTCCCAAAGCCATGAACCATTGTGTGGATAATTACCAGAAAATATTGTCATTAGAATCACTTCCTCATAATTATGTCCCCTCTAAATTAACAGAGCTGCATGGCAAGTAATAAGCACAAAGGAGGAAAATAATACAATATTTTTCAGTAAAACTCAAAATCAAAGTAAAACAACAGGTCAGTCACTTGAGCTTTGATCCTTCCAAGAGAGATAACCAAAGTAATTTAATTTACTGAATATAAAGTTGGATTTGATCAGAGAGCTTGAAAAACTTCCAAATGCTTCTGGAACCAAATTAAAATATAATTGGGAAATATTTAACAAAATAAAAATGAAATACAACATAGAAAGTGTCAATTTTGTTTTTTGTTTTTTTCAAATCAATGTATAGCCTGCAGGGGTCCCATTTCTATTTGCGTTTGACATGAAAGGACTGGACAACTTCTATCTGAATTTTATGATTCCACCTACCACTCAGATCAATCTGTCCCTTTATCGAATTCCTCTACAAATGTCTACCTGATTGAGAATCTTGTCCTGAAAAATCACCAGATGACATTGACCAACCAACAACACTTGTCAGCTTATTAACCCTTTATGTCACTTTCCTGCAAATCATCCCTCAGTAGTCTCTCACCTTTACTTTCACCCTCACCTAATTCCATTTATGGTCCTACATAAACCATAAACAATCTCTGAATCTGGCTCACTCCTCAGAGGTTCTGGAGTAAAAGCCTATAAATTACCACACCACAAAGACCTGTTCTCTTATGCTGCACTCTGTCAAAATGAGCTCACTTCATCCAATCCCCATGATTTTAGTATCTCATTAATTTCAGTAGCACAGACTCCTACAATTGGAATGTTCTCTGATGCTGATGGGATATTTTTAAACATCTTTCATGATGACTAGAAATTCTCTCCTAAAGTATGGAAGAATGGAAATGAAAATAATTATATCCAAGCCTTCACAAGCTCACAACATTTACCTGTAGGACACATGTCTTTTAGAAAAGAAATTTGCTCACATTCAAAGGTTCAGAGAATTTTCTCAAAATGTTCTAGATAAAGTAATTTTTGAAACAGACAAAGTTAGATATACTGGTTTTGGTTATCATTATAAAGTCAATCAGTTCCCAAACTATAGAACACAGAACAAAGAGTTCAGTGCAAAAGAGAACACTAGCTCCGGAGTCAGATCACCTGTGTCCAAATCCTACCTCTAATGGCAAGCTATTTAAACTCTTTGGCCTTCATTTTTTAATCTATATAATGAAAGATTTGGATTAGACAGCTTTTGAGGTCCCTTTAGATCTAGTGAACTCTCAAACTATAATCCCAATATCTTTGATCATTCCAATCCAATCCAACTAACTTCTTGATATGATTGATATTGTATTCTTTAATGTGTATCTCTCACACCTATTCATATGCAGCATGTTCACTTACCAAATTTTCAGAAAATTCAGATTAAAAGAATGTTTTTCCTTATGGACCATTTCTCCATGGAGAGGCTGCCTGAGTCAGAGAAAAAATACCTGGGCCAAACTCTTCTATGATAGCTCTCTTACAATGTTTAGCAGCAGTCATGGGATAAATCTAAAGAGATTTGTACCTCGATATCTAACCAATGGTCATCATTAGTGACTATTTAATCATAATTATCCTTTCATAGCTCATTGAGATAGTTACAGAAGAGAGAGACTGAGGTTAGCAACTCTGCACAGTCCTCTTTTACTTAAATCCAATTCACTTGCAAGTCATTATATCACCTTCCTGATGTCACAGTTCTCTTCGAGAAATAAGGACAAAGTGGGCAGAGTCAAGATAGAGCAGAGTACATAGGTCTTTATCTAAGTTCCTCGTGGCATCCCTCAGAACTTGTTTTGGAGTGACAGAACCCACAAATATTTGGAATGTAAAAATTTGCACCAGAAGATAATTTGAAAGAACTTCAGAAAAAGTCTGTTTCAATTGGACTGAGGATTGCCACCCCCCTCCCAATTGGGGAGGGGGAGAGGAGAGAAGATGACCAAGAGCAGGAAGTCAAGAGAGTATCGCATGCCAGGGAATCTAACAGAAGATTCTTAGCCAAAATAAAGCAGCATTGGCTACTCTGTCATGACTACAAGTCAGGGGATCAGCAGCTTACTTGTGAGACATCCAATGCAAATAAAAAAGGTAAATAGTGAGTCTCTAAACCTCAGAATAACACAGGGCCTGGCTATGCTCACCCAGCACCAGAAGTCAGTCAGCACCCATCCAGGGGAGCCTAAAGTTGCTGTTGCCTGTAAAGAAAACTCGTGTCAATCTCCACTTTGCCCTAAAAACAGACCTTAACCTTTTAAAAACAATGAGCAAAAAAACAAAAAGAACTCTGACCATAGATAGCTTTTGTGGAGAAAGGAGAGAATAGACCTCAAACCCTGAGGATCCTAAAGGCAAATCATCTCCCAATGAAACCCCAAAAGGTGATATGATTTGGTCGTCATCTCACAAAGTTCTCTTGGAAGAATTCAAAAAGGATCTTAAAAGAGAAGAAAAATGGGGAAAGGAAATGAGAACTTTGCCAGAGAATATGGAAAAGGAAAAACAGAAATTATATGGAGAATATTCCTTAAAAATAGATTTAGTGAAATGTAAAAATCATGTAATCCCTTACAAAATAGATTTGTTGAAATGGAAAAAGCATTGACTCCTTACAAAATAGATTTGATAAAATGGAAAAAGAAAGCAACTCCTTGAAAATCAGAATTTGTGAAATGGGGAAAAATATCCAATGAACAAAACATCTAATTTAAAAGTTGAATTGACCAAATGCAAAAGGACATAAAAAGCTAGTTGAAGAAAATAATTCACTAAAAATTAGAATTGAACAAATGGAAGTGAATGAGACTTTAATAATTAGTCAAAAAAAAAATCAAAAATATAAGAAAATGTAAAATACCTCGCTGGAAAAACAACTGACCTGGAAAACAGTACTAGGAGAGACAATCTAAGAATTATTGTACTTCCTGAAATCCATGATGAAAAAAAAGAGCCTCAATATCATCTTTCAGGAAATTATCAAGGAAAACTGCTCTGGTATCTGTGAGATCTTAGAACCAGAGGGTAATTAAGCTATTGACAGAATTCAATAATCACCTCCTAAAAGAGACCCCAAAATGAAAACTCCAAGGAAGATAATAGTTAAATTTCAGAATTATTAGATCAAGGAGAAATATTGAAAGAAGCCAAAAAGAAACAATTCAAATATTGAGGAGCCACAATCAGGATTACCTAAGATCTAGGAGCTTCCACTTTAAAGGATCAAAAGAGCCTGAAATTTGATATTCTGAAAGGTAAAGGAACTTGGATTGTAGCCAAAAATCAACTACCTAGCAAAATTAAGCATTATCTTTCAGAGGAAAAGATGGACATTTAATGAAACAGGTGTATTTCACTCATTTATGATGAAAAAACCAGAGCTGAACAGAAAATTTGATCTTCAAATACAAAATTCAAAAGAAGCATAAAAAGGTAAAATGGAAAGAAAACAAATCAATTTCTTTTAAAAGTTAAAAAGTTTATATCCCTATAGGGGAAGATGATATTTTTAATTCTTGAGATCTATATCTCTGTTATAAGTATACCTAGATGGTACAGATATAATTTGATTTTATTGTGATAATATAAAAAAGAAACTAGAGGAGGAAAGGAGATTCTACTGAAGAAAAGGAAAATGGATTTAAAATATGGTATAAATCACATCTCATGAAGAGGCCAAAAAAGACTTATTAAAATTGAGGGAAAGAAGAGAAGGAGATGAGCATTATGTGAATCTTACTCTCATCAGATTTACTTCAAAGAGAGAATATCATATATATTTAGCTTCACAGAGAAACTTGTCTCACCTATAGGGAAGTAGGAATGGAAAGGAAAGGGGGAGGCTAATAGAAGGGAGAACAGAAGTAGAAGGGGAAAAGTATAAGAAAAGGAGAAAAGCTGTATAAGAGGAAGGCTGTTTGAGACATGTAGAAGCCAGAAGCAAGATACTGAAGAGGAGGGAAAGGGGGAAAGGAAAAAGAAAAGAAAAGAACTTGGGGGTGTAATGAGCTGAGGTTTGACTTGATACACTGAGGTCCCAAGCACATGAGGCTAAACAGTAATTGGACTATATTAATATATATGCTTGAAGAAAGAATGGCCCCCACCCACTCTCTGTGCAAGTCTTGATGTGTTGTATAGGAAATGATGATTTTGGTGGGTGGAGGCAGAAGGGCAGGAAGAGAGAAGCAGAGAGAAACTGCTGGCTGGGTTCTGCTCTGGTGACTGCTGGTCTTGTGGCTTCTGGTCTGGCTGGCTTCTTGACTCAGTTCCCTTTTACCTCTGATCCCATTCTACCTCCGATCCTTCTTCATCTCTACTGAGAATAAAGATTGAAGATTTCCCCCTAACCTGAATTCCTGACTCCGGCTGATTTTAAAATACACCATCATCACATGGGGGAAAAAATATGGCAGAAAATACATAATTAGTAATTTTAACTGTGAATGTGAATGGAATGAACTCTCCCATAAAATGGAAATGGATAGCAAACTGAATTAAGAGCCAGAATCCTACAATATGTTGTTTACAAGAAACACATTTAAAGCAGAGTTATACATTCAGAGTAAAGGTAAAAGGCTAGAGCAGAATCTCTTGTGCTTCAGCTAAAGCAAAAAAAAAAAAAAAAGCAGGGATAATGATCCTGATCTCAGATCAAGCAAAAGCAAAAAATGATCTAATTAAAAGAGATAAGGAAGGAAACTACGTCTTGCCAAAGGATACTATAAATAATGAAGTAATATCAATACTAAACATATATACACCAAATGGTATAGCATCCAAATTCCTAGAGAAATTAAGAGACCTGCAAGAAGAATTAGAAAGCAAAACTCTACTGGTGGGGGATCTCAATCTTGGCCTCTCAGAACTAGATAAATAAAATCACAAAATAAATAAGAAAGAAATTAAGTTGGTAAATAGAATTCTAGAAAAGTTAGGTATGATAATTGCTATATATTTGGGCAAAATAAACTTTGGAAAAAAAATTTTTTCTCAGCAATACATGCAACCTCTACAAAAATTGACCATGTACTAGGGCATTAAAAAAAACCTCAAAATTAAATGCAAAAAGGCAGAAATAGAAGTGCATCTTTTTCAGATCATGATGCAATAAAAAATATATGCAATAAAAGGCCAGGGGAAAATGGACCAAAAATTAACTGGAAACTAAATAATCTAATCCTTTTAAAGAATGAAAGGATGAAAAAATGAATCATAGATACAATCAATAATTTCATCCAAGAAATTGACAATAATGAGATAATAAACCAAAATTTATGGTATAGGGCCAAAGCTAGTCTTGGGAAGATTTTATATTTCTATATGTTTACTTGCATAAAATAGAGAAAAAGAAGATTAATGAATTGGGCATGCAACTAAAAAAGTTAGAAAAAAAATTTAAATCCCTAATGAAATACCAGACTTGAAATTCTGAAAATATAAGGGGAGATTAATAAAATTGAAAATAAGAAAACTATTGAATTAGTTTTGAATTGAATTGAATTAGAAACAAAAGAGCTGGTTTAATTTTTTAAAAAGCAAAATAGATATACTTTTTGTTAATTTAACTAGAAAAAGGAAAGAAGAAAATCAAATTGTTAGTATCAAAAATGAAAAGGGAGAATTTTTTATCAAATAAAGAGGAAATTAGAGCAATAATTAGGAGTTTGTTTTGCCCAACTATGTGGCAATAAATCTGATAATCTAAGTGAAATGGAGGAATAGTTACAAAAATATAGATTGCCCAGATTAACAGAATAGGAAATAAATTACTTAAATAGTCCCATTTTAGAAAAAGAAATTTAAAAACTATTAATCAGCTCCCTAAGAAAAAATGTCCAGGGCCAAATGGATTTATATGTGAATATGTAAATTCACTTATATGTGAATACTGCCAAACACTTACAGAACAATTAATTCCAATACTATGCAAACACTTTGGAAAAATAGGGAAAGAAGGAGTCCTACCAAATTCCTTTATGATATGATTTTTATGCCTAAACCAGGGAAGGTCAAAACAGAGAAAGAGAATTATATACCAATTTCTCTAATGAACTTTGATACAAAAATCTTAAATAAAATATCAGCAAAGGGATTATACTATGACCAAGTAGAATTTAAATCAGAAATGCAGGGCTGGTTCAATATTAGGAAAACTGTTAGATTAATTGACTATATCAATTACCAAACTAAAAAAAATATATATGATTTTCTCAATAGATGCAGAAAAAGCATTTCACACAATCCAACACCCACTCCTATGAAAAACCCTAGAGAGTAGGAATAAATGGACTTTTCCTAAAATGATCAGTAGCATCTATTTAAAACCATTAGCAAGCATCATATGTAATGGGGACAAATTAGAACTATTCCCAGTAACATCAGGGGTAAAACAAGGTTGCTACTTCAATACTGTATTGGAACTGTTAGCTTTAGCAATAAGAGAAGAAAAAAGAGATTAAAGGAATTAGAGTAGGTAATGAGGAAACCAAATTATCACTCTTTTGCAGATTATATGATGTTATATTTTGAAAATCCTAGAGAATCAACTAAAAATCTACTAGAAACAATTAACAACTTCAGCAAAGTTGCAGGATACAAAATAACTCCACAGAAATCATCATCATTGTTATATATTACCAACAAAGTCCAGCAAAAAGAGATAAAGAGAAATTCCATTTAAAATAACTGTAGATAACATAAAATAAATTTGAGAGTCTACCTGCCAAGGCAAAGTCACATATATAAACACAATTATAAAACATTTTCCACACAAATAAAATCAGATCTAACCAATTAGAAAAATATCAAGTGCTCATGGATAGGCCAAGCAAATATAATAAAAATGACAATACTACCTAAATTAATCTACTTATTCTGCACCATATCAATCAAGCTCCCTATAAATTATTTTACATAGCTACAAAAATAATAACAAAGTTCATCTGGAAGAACAAAAAGTCAAGATTTCAAGGGAATTAATGAAAAAATATAAATGAAGTTGTCCTAACTGTACCAGGTCTAAAACTATATTATAAAGCTGCAGTCATCAAAACCATTTGGTACTGGCTAAGAAATAGAGGAGTCAATCGGTGGAATAGGTTAGATTCACAAGATAAAATAGTCAATAACTAAAGCAATCTAGTGTTGACAAACCCAAAGACCCCAGATTTTGGGATAAGAATTCACTATTTGACAAAAACTGCTAGAAATTTGGAAATTACTATTACAGAAATTAGGCATTACCCACACTTAACACCATATGCCAAGGTAAGGTTGAAATGGGTTCATGATTTAGATATAAAGAATGATATTACAAGCAAATTAGAAGAACAAAAGATAGTTTACCTCTAAGATCTGTGGAGAAGGAAGGACTTTGTGGCCAAAAAAGAACTGGAGTACATTATTGAATATAAAATGGATAATTTTAATTATATTAAGACAAGATTAGACAAAGACAACATTAGAAGGGAAGTAATAAACTGGGAAAATTTTTTACATTCAAGGGTTCTGATAAATACCTCATTTCTAAAATACATAGAGAACTGACTCAAATTTATAAGAATTCAAGCCATTCTCCAACTGATAAATGGTCAAAGGATATGAACAGAAAATTTTCAGGTGAAGAAATTAAAATCCTTTCTAGTCATATGAAAAGATACTCTAAATCACTATTGATCAGAGGAAATGCAAATTAATCTGAGATACTACTACATACCTATCAGACTGGCTAAAATGACAGGAAAGGAAAATGAATGTTGGAGATGATGTGGGAAAACTGGAATGCTAATATATTGTTGATGGAGTTGTGAACTAATTCAACCATTCTGGAGAGCAATTTGGAACTATGCCCAAAGGGCTATCAAACCATGCATACCCTTTGATTCAGCAGTGTTTCTCCTGGGTTTATATTCCAAAGAGATCGCAAAGGAGGGAAAGGGATCCACATGTGCAAAATATTTGTGGCAGCCCTTTTTGATTTAGCAAGAAACTGGAAACTAAGTAGATGCCTATTAGTTGGAAAATAATTGAATAAATTATGGTATATGAATGTTACAGAATATTATTATTCTATAAGAAAATATTAGCAGGATGATTTCAGAGAAGCTTCTCTAAAAGCTAAGTGAAATGATCAGGAGATCAGGAGACACAGCAAAAGCAAGATTATACAATGATTAATTCTGATGGACATGACTCTCTTCAACAATGAGATAATTCAGGCCACTTCCCAAGATCTTGTAAAGAGAATCATCTGTACCCATAGAGAGGACTGTGAAAACTGAGTGTGGATCACAACATAGTATTTTCATTCTTTTTGTTGTTGCTTGCTTCCATTTTGTTTTCTTTTTCATTTTTTTTCCTTTTTGATCTGATTTTTCTTGTGCAGCATGATATTTGTGAAATATGGATAGAACAATTGCATATGTTTAACATATATTGGATTACTTGATGCCTGGGGGAGGGGATGATGGGGGAAGGAAGGGAAAAATTTAGAACACAAGATTTTGTAAGAGTGAACGTTGACATGTTTCTACCATGTTTAAAATATATTGAACTACTTGCCATCTAAGAGAGGGTATGGGGAAAGGGAGGGGGTACTGGAACACAGGGTTTTGTAAGGGCTAATGTTGAAAAATTGTCCACACATGTTTTGAAAAATAAAAAGCTTTAATAAAAAAAGAGTGAATGTTGAAAATTATCTCCAAGTGCCTTGACATTCACCTAACCTACACAACTAGCAGTCTACCTACTTTACAACCAGTATGTGTCAGATGAGAGATCTGAACCCAGATGATCTGGACTTTAAGGCCAATCTTGTCATTTAAATACACACACACACATACACACACACACACACACACACACACCCTCACATCATAGAATCTCCAAAAATACTAGTAATAATAATGATGATATAGTAAAGAGGAGAAAAATTATTTAATTTGTGAAATGACATATTTGGATATCTTAAGATAATCTGATGAAAATGAACCTGAGATTAAAAAAAAAACATAAAGTAAGAAAAGTTAATAATTTAGAGATCCAAAATGAAATTAACAACATTAACAACTTGATTTAGGGCAAATTTAGACATTGCTTATAAATCATATATATATATATATATATATATATGTATATATATATCATCATAAATATAATTTAATTCAAAGACTGTCCAAGTTGGAAGATATCTTACAAATCACTCAAGACTATTTTTATAGTACAGAAAATCTCCCTGTGTTATTTCTTAGTCATTACAATACTTTTTGAAGGAATTAAGGTCCCACTCCCAATTCCAAGCTTAATCTCTGACCTTGCCTAAAAGTTACTTTGGATCTTATGTGTCACAAGAGTGTCACATTATAGCTATTCATAAATTCAAATACGTAAGTTGTAACTATACACGTGAATGTGATCAAAATAAACTGCTTTCTGTGCCAGAGCAGTAGAATAGATCAAAATATAATCCAACATCTCTCAATCTCCTCTTGATAGATGACAATATCTTTGTTACCCAAGAGGGCTCTCTACCAGCTCAAATATACTACACTATAAGTATGGTATATGTTAACCATGCACCAATCATGCACCAATGGCATGGTAATATTTTCTTTGTTACTATAAAGGGATTCCATATGGAACCTGTGTTACCTGGGGAGAAGAGCTAACTTTCATATGCAGGAATACAAATAGAAATCATCAAGACATCCCTTTCCCTGTACAACAAAGGACCCCCTATAGGGTCTGAATTACTATCTTGGGTTTCACTTTCCTAATTAATAGTGGCTAGAGGAAAACAACAAAGGAGGAGATGGTGTGTTGCCAACCATGATTGCCAGGACTCCTGGAAACTGCTTTCTGTACAGTGCAGGGTGATATCAGAGTCTTTGACAAAAGGTGAATCTATTCAGCATCAAATCCCTTCACAGTTTCCTACCCCTCCAATTCCCCCTGCCAGCCCAATTTCTGAGGGAGAAAATGAACAAAAGGCATAAATTCTACAGGTTTTGTATTATATCAACCATCTCATAATACAGAGACTCTCCCTCAAAATATCAGGCTGATCTTACCCTACCTGCAGAGCTGTATCAGATTAATGCTGTCGGCTGGATCCACAGCATATAGTCTAACTTCACAATGGGCAAGCTATGTAAATAGGAGGGGGGTCACTGATTAGCTAGAATATAAATATTATATTTAATTTGCTGAGTATTCAATCGGAGTTAGATGGCTGCTCAGTCACTTATTACCTGCAGGACTTTGAATAAGTCTGAAGAAGGGACCCTGAAACTCAAACTACTTGAAGGAGAAAATCTCCTTCAACTCTGCCTCAGTGAGGGACCCCACCCTAGGGAAACAAGATAAACAGCTTCATTCTATTATCTAGGTGGGGTTTTAGGTGCAGTCCTGAGCTAAAAGAATTCCAACCCTATTCAATTAAAGAAACTCATTCAATTCTATTCAAATTCAGCTCAAGCTGAATGCCAGTTTGTACCAAAGCTCCTATTATAAAAGAGTCAATCTAAAATCCTCTCTTAGAAGATGTTCTAACCATGCCATGCTATGCCATGCTATGCCAAGAAAGCCTCTGCCCCCTGGATAATATTCTTTTCCAGTGCTACCCTCTTTTTTATCCTCACCTATTTCCCTAATGAGATTTTATGCCTCTCTATCAGGATTTCTAACCTTACTTCCCAATCCCTATAATAAACCTCTTTTATCAATCTAGGTTTTTGGGTTTGTAGATTCCTTTACAGAGAATCCCTGCACCACCAGAAGGGGATTCCCCAAATCTCACTACCCTTACACCAAATCCCAAGGGGGTGCAGGGGAGCCAAACCTCTCCATTTGGTTCCCTGAACTACAAATCTGCCACTAGACCTTATCATTTAATTCCCTGATCAACAGAAACCCTAATCTCATTTTGGTTCCCTAAATCTAGACCTCATCATTTGGTTCCCTGATTGGGAACATCAAAAACTAGATGACTTCATCAAGTCCATTGACTTAAGAATCTCAGTTTCTAAAATAAGAGAAGATTAAATGACCTATAAGTACACATCCAATTCTACAATTTTATGATTTTATAATATAGTCACTTCTGTTCTCAAGAAAAGATCTTTAAAAAAAAAAAAAAAAAAAAAAACAGCCAAAAGCTTAACATCAGTTCAGGTTATCACTTTGCTATCTTTATTATTAACATTAATTCTTTGTAATCCCCCCACAAAAGCCATTTATAACCACCATCACTAAAATCATTACTTTGCAAAAATTTAGTGAATATCAAATCTTAGTGAAAATGTTTAACAGCATATAAAATCTATTATAGTAGACAAATTTCCTTAATTTGCCTTAAAGGACACCTCAAATTCCCTACAAAATGGATTGGGATTTTTGAAGACATCTGCTATACACAATTTTTAATTGAATGAAATATACTACATTCAGATCAGTAATCATAACAAAGATTCTAATGTGAGACATAAAAATTGTTCTATTACATTGGACTGAAAGTTTCGAAGAGATATGTTAAAATGGGATTATACCTATAGTCTAATTTTTTTAATGACAAAAATGAGGCAGAAAAAGAGAAAGAGAAAAACAGTGCGAGTAGAAAAAATATCAAAAATCTTCCTTTGATTCATTAGGCTATCTTGCCTTCACAGATGTCATCAAAGTTGGATTACCCATTGGATATATAAAACTATTCTTCAAAAATCCTAAGGTTCTAGTTTGTTCTATCAATTGTTATAGATATAAGAATAAAACATGATCTTCCCTCTTTTGGAAGTAGCATTCAAAAAAAGTTATTACTTTTACATGCCAAATTTCTCATCTCAAATTTCAAATCCTGAAAAAAAAATACTTTAAATGATTTGAAGACTGAAAATGCCTGAAAAGCTTAATTGTAATGAGCCAAAATTCTCTCCAAAATAATGCTCTGTGTTTACTCATCCTCCTTTCTTTTTTTTATTCCTACATTTCTTTCTATTCCAAATCTAAATTTACTGTAGAAATCAATTACCCTAGGCCCTTCTTAATCCCCACTTTCACTTGTTAAATTACTTTAAAATATTTGAATTTACACACACACATATATACACAGATTTATTTCCCTCTCTGAAATATAATAAGCATTTAATAAATATTTGTTTACAAAAATTTAAGTCATAAAAAGGCAGCCTATAAATTTTAAATCCCTTAGCCTGGTTAAAAAAAAAAGGAGAGTTATTTGGCACCATCAAAAAGTATAATCAAAAGTAATCTAACAGCTAAAAAAATGTTACTTAAGAAGACTATGACTTTTAATGACTCTGATCTTCCTCCCTCCTTCAGCTAATGAACTCAATTATTAATTCTAAATCTATTAACAAAAATAAGATTATGACATTCATTTTAAATGATGTTTATTGTCTGGGAATTAGCTGAGCTTTACTCTTGATTAGGTTTTCATTACACTATTTCTATATATTATCTGGTTGGCACCACCATTGTTTATTAAATTAGTGGAAATAATTAGTTATTATATAATCCAATAATATAATGAAGAACTTTGAATTGTATACCCTGGTGTTAATAAAAGCAATTGACTGTTACTTGAAATCTTAACCAACTGTGTTCAAAACATGCAAATTTACTACACAAATTAAAAAGAGAGAAAAAATGTGGCAAGATGAGAAATCAGTGATGTTCAAACTGATAAATTTAAATGTCTGGACAGGGAAAACAATCAGAATCAACACTGGCAATAATTGTTCCCCTTCAATTTCTTTGTTTAATTTTAATTATCAAAAATAAAATGGCTTCATATTTACAAAACACTTAACAGTTTGCATGCTTTTCATGGTGTCATACACTACAGTATTGTGCTGTAAAGATTTCCCAACTAGCTGGGGGGAGGGTAGGAATGTATTTGCAATATACTTCATTTCCTTAAGTCTAGACAATCAACAAAGCAATAAATTGAGTCCTGACAAAGCATTTGCCAGTCTTCAGTGTGTAAACAAATGCTGACACAGAAAATTTAATAGCTGACTCTAAGAACTCCATTCATGTTGCTCCAGCATACCCATGCAAGGTACAGAATAATCACTTGATAAGTACTTTTGAATGAATAGTAAATGAATAACAAAACGAACAAATCAATGAATGAATTATGTTTCCCAAAAAAACGTGTTTGTGCTGCAAGAACTGGAAAATAATATGATAGAAATTAGGCATAGCCCAACAGCTCATATAAGTATATATGAGTATATATTGTATACCAAAACAATATACTTATAGTATACCAAGATAAAGTCAAAATGAGTTCATGATTTTTCATTTAGGCACTTTATAAATGTGTCGGTCTTTACAACCAAATAAAGGAATAGACTTGATACTTCCAGAGGTATAGTGTGTGAATTATCAAAAATTCTACATCATCATGGTAATTCTATTCAATTTCACAGACATGTACTATTCAACTGCTGTAAACATTTCCTTTGTGAAAATATCTTGTTTATCAGATAAATAATAAGACATTGGGAAAATCAAACAAATAAATGGAAATCAGTATATGTTAAATTTGCCAAAGGAAATCTTTAATAGGAGATCTGTCCTAAGTAATTGGACTAAGCAATCCTAGGAAATGTTCTTCAGTTCAGAGTGTCTCCAGAATACAGTGACTAAGATCATGAGAGGAATCAAAGCCTAGCTATATGGATATTGGGTTCAAGAACAGGCAAAATTGAGTTAGAAATTCTAATTCTAATTGGTCACATAATAACACTCCTTAAGGATAGGAAAGGTTTTCATGTAGAAGAGTGATTAAATTTGTTCTGCATGGTCCCCAATGGCAGAAACAATGGAAAGAAATATCAAGGCAAATTCTTAGACTCAATAAAAAGGGAAGAAACTCCTTCCAAAGACTTTTGGAATGGAAAATGTGCTTCCTAGGGAATTAATGAGCTTCTCATCATTGGAGGTGTTCAAATAAAGGTTGTTGTATGGCAGGCCTGAAAGTTGGAATAGGGATTGGTTTGTATGACCTCAATGGTCCCTTCAATATTGTAGGATTTTCTCTTTCCATGGTGTCTCAGAACTAAACAAAAATAGACAAGTTTGAAACCAAGACTTTTAAAGATAGCTCTATTCGCCTTTGTCTTTCGTGAACAAGAAGCCAAAATATCTCGTTATTTGCTAAATGCAGATAACAAATGGTCAAGTGTCTATTAACCTACATATATACTTTTACAAGATCAAACAGATAGGAAAATCAACCCGGCACCAAGACTTTGCCTCTCAGTGTACCATCTTATGAGGAAACCCAGAATTGGAAGTATGCTGTGTGCTTTCCTACTTGGCCTAGAAGAAGGGGATGACATACTTTTCCACAAAAACTTTTCTTGAATATTTTGTAGGCATCCATCTTTCTTTTCCTTATATTACTTGGATAATAAAATTGTAGACATTTGTTTTGTTCCAGCTCTAGGAGAAATTACTTGAAGTCAATCAAGAAAATTATAAGTAGCAGTATGGAAAAAAAAAGTAAAATGGAAATTATATTTGAGCTAGTTAGTGTCATCTTGTTCAGAATCATGCTTAGAAGCAAATGAGACTTTGAATCCAGTTCCTTTAAATCTCTCTATATCAAAGGAAGAAGAGGACATTGCAACGCCTGGGCTACATCATCTATTTGGGTAACAAAAACTTTCTTATACAAAAAATAGTTTAACTTCAAGTTATAAAAGTAAAATATTTGTTTTATTAAAGATGCATAACCAATATTTCTATTACTCATGATAAGCATGTTTATTTTAATAAGATTATGATAATGATCATAATGTTACTTTACATTTGAAATCTTAATATTCTTTTAAACATTATTAATTTTAATTAATATTAATAGCAATAGAAATCCCCTAAAATTAGGAGACAAAAGCTTAAAGTTATGTGTTGAATATACTAAATCCATGATAAATCTATTTTTTATTTAGATATATTATTTTTAAGTTGATACATATTGTGGTGTACACAGTTGCCAGGTAGAGTAGTATTAGGCCTAAATGATCTGACTGCTATTTTAAGCAAACTGCTACTGAGAAAACTAATAGTATCCTGCAAAAACTAAATTAATAATGGTATTATTGTTCTAAAGCCATAGGTCCAGATAGAGAAAAAACAATAGACAGGTAAGATATCTAATTCAGAACTGATAAAAAAAATGTATACATTGATTGAATCCAAACTAAGAGGAAAGAAGTTAATTATTTCTATGTAAAAACAATAGACAGGTAAGATATCTAATTCAGAACTGATTTTTTAAAAATGTATACATTGATTGAATGCAAAGTAAGAGGAAAGAAGTTAATTGTTTCTATATATATGTGTATATGTATGCTTTTATATATATTTGAGAGAAACATATGTATACACACATATACATATATATATACATATACAGTGTTTATGTGGCTGAATGCAACTGTATAAACACATGAATATGCAACGAGATACTGACACAGTTATTTCAAGGGAAAATGACTTCAATTTATATATCTTAGCAGGAATATAATTCTCCTTTAGGGGCATAATATGTAAAAGTTTTTACTATAACTTAATCATGCTCTTTCAGTAGCTTAATGGGAAAGTCATTTTTTCCTGTCATTGAGGGAATTGTTGCACAGTAGAAAGAGAAATTAAATTGAAGTCAGAGGATTTGGACTTAAATTCCAATGTTGATACTTTCCTAGGTATAGAGGAAGTTATGGCAAAAAGATCTTAGCTTGAATACCACTTCAGACATTTACTATTTGTATAATCATAATCAATTCACTTAACCATTTTTGCCCTCAGTAAAATCTGAAATTGAGATTAATAAAAACATCTATCTAAGAGATATCTTGTATTAGATATCACATATCTAAGAGAGCAAATGAGACAATATAAAGTGCTATATCAATTTTGGTGGTTATCATTATTATGATCTTGTAATATTGTGATCAAGGGCAAGTGACTAAAATTGTTTGGGACTCAGTTTCCTCATCAGTAAAATAAAAGGTAAATAATCTTGTAGGTCCTACTCTAAATCTATGGCATAGTATGATAATTCCATGAATGAAAAATTTGCTCTCAAGCTACAGTAATGGTGATAACTATAAATTGAGAAATCACCTTGACTGACTTTATCTTCACAATGCCAAACTGCTGCATGAAAATTACAGATTCTAGCAAACAGCTGGATGTTTTCCTACCTAATAGAAATTGTTGTTTGTCCTCATTTTCAAAGAGGACTATGACTTCAGAGAGGTGATGCCATGACATGCAAGTGAGTTGGATTTGAGGTTGGGTTGTATAGTCAACAGCCTCACTTTCTCCTTTACAGACATCTGGATCCAGTGGCAAGATACTGTGTTTGACGACATCCAACCAACTACCTCTTTTGCAATCTACTTTATATTTGATCAATATACAGACATTTTAGCAGCTCTGGAGTAGATGTACTCCCTGTCACTAACCTTCACTATTTAGGGATAAGGCTTTTTTCATCTATAAAGTGCCAGTGACAGAGTATGATTTTGCTCTCTCATCATCTAGTAAGTTACAGGCAAGCATATTTCTAGTGGGGTTTTTTTAATTATGGTTGTTTATTTTGTTTTGTTTTGATCCTGCCTTTTTCAAGTTACCAATCACAGCCAAGTCTTGATTATTCATTTTTGGAGATTACATGTGGCAAAGGCTGAATCTTAATTCATCTCTCCCTGCCATTCAGGATGTTCCTTTTTCTGCCAGATGGTGTATACTAAGATAATGCATCCTTAAAATGCTAACGTAAACAAAAGATAATTAGGACAATGCCCCTGTATTTTTCCAAGTCCACAAGGCATTGCAAAGCTCTATGTAAATAATCTTTTGATCATCTACTGCTTTAAATATTTTAGCCATTAGCATGAATCACTAAATATTTACTATACTATAGTAAGTGGCTGGATTTTATTCTAACATGTTCGATATTTCTTTAGTTATAATTATTCTTCTACCCAATTAGTGAAAATAACAAATCCCATAAGGGCGCACATTATTTGAATTTGCACTGAATATTTTTTTATTGGGCTATAATCTTTCACTGTATTTTACACAATTTTAACTTCAAATAGTGTGAATTCTAAAACATTTGACCATTCCACATGATTCATTATTCACACTAATTGCAACTTGGCTATACTACTATGGCCAGGCATCTGAAATATTGTGTTCAGTCCTTCAGGGCACATTATCCATTACAGAGAAGTTACAGATTTCAGGTTCAGATTGAATCACATATATTTTTGTATACAACCACTGAAGGAATTTGTTTTGCTTAATTATGCATATTTGTTCCAAGAAAATTATATTTCTTTTCTTTTTTTTCCAGTGGAGTGGGGATGGAAATAAGAAAAATAGATTTCTGTTTGTTTTTAATAAAAAAATTGGAGGAATAATGCCAATATGAAATATTGCATGAACTGTCAGAAGATGCCACATTATTAGTTTTACTTAGCTATTTTTATTCTGCTAAAAAAGCTCTCTCACAAAGTGAGAATAATTAATAGTAAATATCTGTAATATAAAAACAAAAAAAATTTAATTAAACATTTTTTCAACAGAACAAAACAATCTGGAATATATTGAAAAGAATGTGACCAGGATGAATTAGAAGATAATGTGAACCACAATTCTGGAAGAAGCCTTAGAAATTATTGAGGGAATTCCTTAACCTATTGTCTATGAACTTATTTTTTAATATTTTGGTAACTATATTTAAATATGATTGGGTCCCTTTGTAATTCTGTGTATATAATGCATTTAGAAATATTATTCTTAGAAAGAATTCCTAGGCAATAGCAATCTATCAGGACACATGAAAAATTAAGAATCCCTGGTTTAGTACAACTTCACAGAAGTGAAGCAATTTTCCCAATGTCATTCCCAATGTTTATCTTTGTTTGGTTGTCTTCCATTATGTCTGAGTTTTGGTGACTCCATTGGAGGTTTTCCTGACAGAGACACTGAAAAAGTTTGGCATTTACTTCTCTAGTTCATTCTACAGATGAGGAAACTGAGGCAAACAGGATCAAGTGACTTGCCTAAGGTCACACATCTGTTAAGTGTCTGAAGCTAGATTTGAACTCAAGCCTACCTGAATCCAAGCCTGACCCTCTATTTATTGTGCCTTCTATGTGTCTTTTAAGGAAGGATATTTATGAATCTCCCAGAAAGCATGGGCAATAATATAAAGAATTTATCCAAAGCCTATTATCAATAAAAAATTATAGTTTCTCCATCAAGATCATTGTAAATTGGCATAACATTTTCCAATCTATGAGTGACTCACATAGTTTTAGACAGAATATAAGATTATGGCAATAATATAAATAGATGAAAGATCATTTGTTAGGAATATAATTTTCAATATTGTATTAAGTGTTAAATTATGAAAATTCCTTAATTTTTCTGAGCATTTTTATAAGGAAAGAAATGATTTTGAATTATAATTACTAAGGCAGGTAGGTGGCTCAGTAAATAGAGCACCATCCCTGAATTCAGGAAGACCCGAGTTCAAATCTGACCTCAGACACTTAACACTTTCTAGCTGTGTGACCCTGGGCAAGTCACTTAACCCCAACTGCATCAAAAAAAAAAAAAAGAATTATAATTACTGATTACAAAGAATAGGCTTTAAATGGTATCAAAAGTATTGGCTACTAAGTTTTGAGGGGAATTATAAATAAAAAGAAATTTTTCAAAGTAAAAATAATATATAAATGGGCAAAACCAGTGAAATCTGGAAAGCTGTGTGATAAAAGCAGCTGATTAAAGACATACTTAATGAGAAGTAGATTTGAAATTCCTAGAAAGAATGTCAAGGGGTTATGTGATCTAGTCTTATGCTTTTAGGCATTAATAGTTAAACAATCTAAAACAAATACCTGTCAGTCTCATTTTTCATTGTTTTTAGGAAAAAGATATGTCACATTTTATGGAAGCTATTTCCAAAATCACAGATTATATATCACATACTCCCTCCATACCTTCACCCCAGGAGACTCACAAGATTTACTTAAAAGGATAGTTAAGTTCCATCTCTTACACTGGATTTTTTCTGATCCCTGCAGTCAGTATTCTCTACCACCTGAAATTACCATTGTATAATCTTTGGATTCATTTATCTGTGTACATGGTCTATCATTGTAATGTAAGCTAGTTGAAGGCAGGGGTTATTTTTGTATCTTTAACTTCTAATACCTAACATAATGTTTTGGCAACAGAACATATTTAACGAATACATGCCTAACAAATAATCTGTCCACTCTTAATAGCTATTAAAGCTTCAAACTTCACTAGGAATTCTGGAATACACATTTGTTAAAGTCAACTAAATTAAAGAAATTGCTCTTGGAAAAAGAAGTGGTGATTGATCAACTTTGTCCTCATGATAAGATTGCTTTTTTCACTTTTTTCCTGTTTTCTTATATCTATTGAGGCTTGGGGAGGTGAGAAAGGACAGTTGGGACCTATGATTTCATTGATATAGGAAATTCTCAGTGAGAAAACTCAGTCTGTGAATGCAGACCAGCAACTATTCTTCAATTTATATTCTCAGAGAGTTGTCAAGGATATTGAAAGGTTAATGACTTGCCTAGGGTCACACAATTATTATTTGTGAAAGTCAAGACTTCAGCCCAAGTTTTCTTCACTCTGTTATGTTGCATATTCTCTATTACATCTCACTACCTTTTGAGCAATTAATATAAGTATTAAATTATCATTTTATTGTGTTACATTCTCACACAAGACATTGAAAATAAGTGATAGTGGAAAAAGTCAGGGGAATAGTGAAGAGGATAAGAGTGATAAAAACAAATATAGTACCAACAGTTTCACAGAATCTTAGAACTAAAAGGGACCTCAGAGGCCTTCAAACTCAACCTGAGAAGCAAACTTTTCAATGACATCCCCCCAAAATGACAAGTCAACCAACATGATAGTCCATTTTTTTATGACTCCAATCCAAATAGAATCCAATTGTAGCAGAGTTGCAATGGAATATGGCTATTAAACCCAAAATAAAGCAAAATCAAAAAAGCATAGTCATTGTAAATAGCTATTGCTTTTTAATTTTAATTTACGGTAAGTCATACAATATGGGATGAAAATGCAGAAGTATTTCTACAATAATTCATGGAATGGGCAGGAAGTAATAGTTGAACATTGAAAATCAGGAACTTTGCTTTCTAATCTGAACTATGACTTTCCAATTAAAAGTTTTTGTGATACTACACTCATTTGACATTTGTATTTGCTTTGTGATTATTCTTCCAAGTACTTATAATTTGAGATCTTAGAATAATAATCATTAGACTCTTTGTGCAAAAAGCAGCCCTATTCCTTACAGTCCTTACAGATATCTCAACCAATTGTTCCTGTTCCCTAGCAGTGAACAGTTACATAGCTTGATAGTTGGTTTAGTGAATCCTTAAATCCTTAATCATTTCTTTTTGCTTTTGATAGCAATTATTTAAGGCATCATATAATAGGTATAAAAATTTTTGAAAAAAAAGGATTTGAAAATCCATATGATATGTGTCCTAGCTAATGTAACTATGTCATTTTAAGTATTATTTCAATAGTGATAAATTATCTATATTCTAGAACTTCACCATGGATGGGAGGCAGTGTTCTCCAGTGGAAAACATAATGGATTTGGAAGCAGAGGAACTGGAAATAAAATTAAGCTAAGCTATTTATTACCTATATGATAACAAGCAAATCATTTAACCTCTGTCTTTGGTTTCTCATGTGAAAAGGTAAGTTGGATTCAATTATACCTCTAAAGTCCCTTTGAAGTTTAAATCATATGAACAATTATATGAATCATATGAGCAATAATATTATCTCATGAGTTTTATCCTGACACTTGTGAGTGTTAGATTGGAATTCTGAGGACCAGGATTAGAAAACTTGCTTTACTATTCAATATCAACTATTCATGTGGTCTTGGGCAAATCACTTCACTTTACAGAACTTCCATCTTTTGATCATAAAATGAGAAGTCAATAGTATAGTAGAAAGAGTACTTTGGAATCAGAGGACTGGGTTCAAATTTGACTCCTGATGCTTACTACCTGTAATATTTTTGGTAAGACACTACACTTTTCTGGGCTCCAGTTTCCTCATCTGTTAAAGCACTTACTATACTCCATACTCTGAACTAGGAATACAAAGAAAGGTAAAAGCCTGCTCTCTGCCATCAAGAAGTTCACATTCTAATGGAGGAGGCAATATGTAATCAATTATGTAAATATAAGACATAAAAAGTGTTCATAGAAAATAACCTCAAAAGGAAAGCATTTACACACTGGGGAGTAGGAAGAAGAAAGATTGAAAAAGGTCTTTTCTTGTGAAAGATGGGATTTGAGATGAGTATTGAAGGGAGATAGGCAAACCATAATACTTTTTTAAAATAATATTTTATTTTCCATCCATTACATGTAAAACAATTTTTATTTTTTTTAAGTTTGAGTTTCAAATTCTATTTTTCCCTCAGGTGATATATGTGCAATCATGTCAAACATAATAGTCATTTTGTGCAGGAAGGAAGGAAGGAAGAAGGAAGGAAGGAAGGAAGGAAAGGAGGGAGGGAGGGATGTGATTATGGACTGTTATAAAAGGAGCATACATATGGAAATGGGGAGGTGACAATTCCATTGTCCTCTGCCTTCTCAGACCTTTTCTGGAATATTGTGTTCTAGGGGCCACAGTTTAAGAAGGATAGCCTGGAAACTAAAGAGCCTTGAATTCATGGCATATAAGGATCAGATCAATGAAACAGGCATGTTTAACATAGAGAAGAGAAGGGGAGATTGATTTATCTTCAAATAAAAAGGGCTATCATGTGAAGGTTGAAGTAAATTTATTTAGCCCAAAAGGTCAGAAACATGAATAATGTACAGAAGTTGCAAAGCAGCCAATTTAAACTTAAAGCCAAGAAAAAGCTATCCCATAACTAGAGCTGTCCAAAAGTAGAATGGGCTGCTTTGAAAGATGTTGGTTGCCCTCCTTGTATGTTTTCAAATATAGGCTAAGTTAAAGTACAGATTCTTTTTCAGCTACAGATGTATTAGATGGCTTCTTAGATCCCTTCCTATCTTTAAACCCTGCTATTTTATAATATTTTTACAATGCTGTTACGAGGATGACATGAAATCTGGAATATCTGCATCTAAATTTCAGATAACTGTCTTCATACCTTCCAAGGTAGGTGAGTGGGTGGTGGGGTTAGGGTGCCACAATCTGTTTTCTATACTGGTGTATAAGTTCTTTTTTTATAGTTTTTTATAGTCCATATGTATCATTATGAGATGCTGAGCATGAGCTGCAAATCATGACTCCATTTTTATAGCAAATATCTCCTCCCAAAACATAAGATTCTATTAGGTCAAGCAGAATTGCTGAAAGAATATACATGTTGGCAAAAAGAAAAAGGAACACAAGACATCAATATAGAGACCTTGCACAGAATTCAGAGATTTTAAAAGAGGATTTATTGAGGAAGGGTTTAAAAAAGAAATCAGCATGCATGATGGATATAATATAATCTTCAAAGAATGGCAAAATATCATTAAATTAAATACATTTGCTAAATATCCATTGTACTAGGAACTAAGGATATGGGCAACATGGAATAATGAGTAGGGCACAAAATTTGAAATCAGAAGACCTGATTTCAAATCTTACCTTTAAATACTCACTAGCTCTATGACTCAGGGTAATTCACTAAGACTTTCAGTTTTCTTAACTGTACAATAAGGAAGTTGAACTCGATCATCTCTAAAATCCTATCTAGCTCTAAATTTATTATCCTTCAAAAAAAAACTATATACTATTTACTGAGGGGAGAGGATATAACATGTCAGAGATGAACAAATGAATGGACAAAAGCAGTAATCTAACTAACAGCAAAGAGGTATTAAGATAAGGGAAGTTCTAGTGTGAGAAGTACCTATTTCTTTCCACTGAAATATAATGAAAGGTTTAAAACTCCTGTACATACAGTAGGATAAGGCTAAGTTGATACCTCCTGATCCCAGCTACAAACACATACCTATACACATGGAATCATTAGAGAATGGACTCAGTGGGAGTTGGTCAGTTATAAGGTAACAGTTGTATTTAATTAAATCTATGGTGTACTCCTTAGGAACAAAATTATTTAAAGCAGCATCAGAGGCATATCTGATGTTGGTGATTATTAACCTGACTACTTACTTCTAAAAAAGTCAGAATTACTGTACTGGGCCACAGCAGTGGTCTACAAGCTTCAGAGGAGTCAAAAATGTGATATGGCAGCCAGAACTGCAACTAGGAATTTTTATGCCCATTGCAAACACAATAACCTTTACGTGAGGCAAGCAGCAATAAAATATCCATCCATTGAAGAAAAGCTGGAAGAATGCCCTCTAATTTTTAGTGGCTCTGCCAATAAAGAAAGGGTTAATAAGAAATGATTTTAGCACTACTTTAAATTTGTTTGAAGGGGAATCTTGGGAGAGCTCAGCTGAGTACTTTCTCTACTTTTCCATCTTGACTCTGTCCTCTGAAGTCTAACATTTTTATAATAAATAAACAAATTACTATTTGACTGATTGATGAGACTATAATATCTTACTGTTTCTGATATGTGGAAGAGGCATAGAATATAATGGTTTCTGAAATGAAGTTATTGGTACAGAAAAAAATCAGATTAAGAAATCATCAGTAACTACTAAATCTTATGTCTATTGTCTCACCTCTACAAAATCTCTATGAAAATATTCTGTACCTGTGTTAAGGGTAGCCTTGATGAAAATATAAGAAGAGGAGAGGCAGACTTCCAGAATTTATATTGTACAGCAGACCACCTTTACAATCATACTAAACGGGGTAGATTATACAAGATCCCACTGGGATTATTTGTCATTTAAAAATTGATTCAGTAGAGAACAATTTATCCTTATAGATTCTCCCAAAAATTTTCTTTCATGTATTTATATGTTAAGAACATTGAACATAAAAGGAAGCACAATTGATAATGTCCATGTTTGAAGAGATCCTGGGTAATATTACCCAGTTCTTTTAAAGCTAGGTACTATATAAAGAATATATAAAGGATTTAAATTCATAAAACATAGGTTCAGATCCCAGCTTTCCCATTTCCTTTTGTGATCTTGATCAAGGTACATCCTCTCTCCAGGTGTCAATTTCATCATTTATAGACTAGTGACTTCTAAAGCCCTTTCCAATTCTACATTCATGATTCTATGATCCTACAGGTCTAGGAAATTCCTCTAAGTATTTGTGTATATCAGTATGAACACAAACTTAGCAGCAGATAGGAAGCTCAAAACCGATGTGGAGGAATAGGAGAGACAATGATCAAACCAGAGATGCATGAAAACTAAAGTCTGACTATTGAAGTTGCATGACTTCTGTGACTGAGTAAAATTGACTGTGACTGAGCTGGAACTGACAGCTAGGAGAGAGGGAGTTGAATAGAATAATTTCCTTTTAATATTCTATTCCTCTCCTTACCTTGCTTTATACCTTTCCACAAAGATTTCCAAACTTCCCTCCTTCCCATGCCAAAGTAGCACTAAAGAAGTGAACAGAGGAAGGAATGGTAATGCTCCATGATCTCTCTAACAATGTCTCTAATCCAATGCAGGTCAAAATTCATTTTGAAAATTGAAATGTGTCTAGAAAAACTCAGTTTAAGATCATGTCTTACCAGCCTTTCCATCTTGTTTCTAAAATGGAGTCATATCCTCAGACAGTTCACTCAACAACAGGACTTAAATTTGTGTTCAAATTACACATGAATTTGTCTACATCTTAAAGACTTCATGTACTTTGGACATTTAATTACACTATACACAAAGAAAGAGCACATCAACAAATAAATCACCTTGGCATAATCCAGTAAAATGATCAAAACAGGATCAATAATAGAGAAACCTGCCAATAATGACATTAATTGAGATCTCCTGCCAAAACTCAAAATAAAAAGAACTCATGTCTCAATTCTAGGCACAATATGTTCTCAAAAGTGAATGATGCAGTTTATTATTTCAAAGGTTAATCCAAATTCATGGCCTGTTTTTATACTGGTTTCAGACATAAAGAGTAAGCAAATATTATCTGGATCCATTGGCTTAAAAACAGAACTTCACGATGTCATTTTATCTCGTTCCTACTGGCATGAAGACTCCATAATATCTGTAAACAATATTTGATGCGATTCCACAAATGTAATTGAGGACTTTCATAGGATTATAGATTTCAAGGTGGAAGGGATCTTGGAGACCATCTAGTCCAAAACTATTATTTTACAGATAGCAATCCAAGTCCAAAGGAACTTACAGATCCAGAGTTGGAAGCTACTTTAAAGATCACCAATCCAGCCCTTTAATTTTACAGATGAGGAAACTGAAATCCAGATACAATATGTACCATGGTCACAAAAAGTAACAGATGGTGAACTGATATGTCTTATGAAATTTTAAGTGACATGTCAAAAGTCAACCAGAAGATAAGCAAAAGAGCCAGGATTTGAACTCAGATCTCAAGACTCCAACCCCATTGTATGTTGAACTATATCTCTTCCTCTTTTTATAGAAGGCTACTTAAGCCATACAAGGTGACATACGCTCAAGTATTCCATGAAGTGACACTTCTTATTGACTCTAAGCACACAATGAAATGAACTCTTCTTAGTCCAGTATGTATCTCTCGAAGAAAAACATGTCACCTTTCCATTTAGCTTCAAATGTGTATAATAGTAATATAAAATTTTAAAAATTCTAATGTAATGTCTTTATTTATTTCTCTAATAATGGGCAAAAAAGTGAATAAAAACAAACATTAAATCAGATGGGTTTTTGTCCAAACTACTTCAAATTTACATTTTGGGGATAATTTTTTAAACTTTTAATCTTATTTAGGATTATTTTTTAGAGATGGAAGAGAGAGCAGAGCCAATCTAGATAGTCCCATGTATTTATTTTACAGATGAGGAAACTGAGGCCACAGGAAATTACGTGACTTTCCTATAGCAATAGAAGCTCTAATGTCAAAGGTGAAATTGGAAACCAGATGTCCTGAGTGCAGAGCCAGAATCCTTTCAATAGTACCATTTTCATTAGTGTGTTTTGTTTTGACATCTCATTCATTTCTGAACATATATCTCCTTCATTTCTGTCCAGTGACACAAAGGCTAAAAACAAGAAAGAATTTCAATAAAATTAACCACAGATCATGTCTCATAGTATATGCCATATTCCATAGCATAGCCTCATCTTCAGTAATGAAAGGAGGTAGTTGTATTTTCCTAACTCTTTTCTAGTACCAAGTTCATCATTGTCATTCCATAATGTTTAGATTGGGAGATTTTGTTTGCTTTTTTCTTTTAATTTCTGTTTACATGTTGTGTCACTGCATATATTGCTTTCCTGGCTTTGTTTACTATAGTATACAGTTTATTTATATAAACTTCCCATACTAAAGAGAAATTTCAAAGTCAGTTTTAAAAGTATACTTTTACTAATTAGACTATAATTAGTAAACTATAAGCATACACATTTTGGAGAGATACAAAAGATCTGTATCCCTAAAAATAGTTAATATTCTCTTTAGATATTTTAGAACTAGGTAAGCTCCGAAGAATGAACCTTGAAAAGATACTAGACATTTTTTGAAAAGATTCTAATACTAGAATTAATCTTTCACATTCTCACCAACATCAACAGAATTTTAGCCTGAGTTATGTAAGTTTATTGCATCTAATTGTACAGATTAATGGTCCCATTTCCACTAGAGGTTGACACTGCTGCATTATATGACAGATGTGTTAGAAAGTTACAAAATCAAGTGATATATGATATCCAGGAAAGAAGGTCATTAGCTACTGGGGGTATCAAGAGAAAGTTCATGGAGCTAGTGACATTGAGTTGAGCTTTAAAAATGGAAAGTAGAACAGGGATTTTTGTTGTTTGTTTTTGAAGTTAAATTTATAAATGCACCTGCAAGACTGAAGCCACTGAAAAGTTTGAGGTTGAGACAAAGAATATTTCCCCATCCCTATATACCTAAAATCACTCTAACCCATATTTCAAGGCTCATCTGAAATTTGGTCTTTTCCATGAAATCTTTGTGAACTCTCTTCCTCCTCTAAATTCTCGTAGCACTGTGTACCTCTAATCATTTCAAATAAGCAAGTTACTGTCTTTTAGATTTAATCATTTCCTTCAATACCATTATTATCAGGGCCCCTTTGTTTATTAAGATCATTATTATTAGTTCCTAAGTACTACCTTCTATTATCAATGTGTATGGCATTTTTGAATGAGTCAGTAATTTGTTTTTATGTCTTGCCAATGGAGGATCTAGAAAGGCTTTATTTTGGAAATGGTACTTGAGCTAGAGTACAACTCAGATTGGGAAACTGGGTGACTGGAAAGATAACAGTAATATCTACAGAAATTGGGAAGTTGGTATAGGCTGCAGTGGACAATATAATGAGTTTTGCAGTTAGGTAGTTCAATAGTACTGGGCCCAGAATCAATAAGATATGACTTGAAATACAATCTCAGATACTAACTTGCTGAGTGACTCTGAGCAAATCACTTAAGTTCTATTTGTCTCAGTTTCTTCAACTGTAAAATTGAAATAATAGCACCACTTATCTCATAAAGTTATTAGGAGGACCAAATGAGATGATAATTATGAACTGCTTATCACAGTTCTTGGCACATAGTAAGCAGCATTTAAAGGTTGATTCCTTTTTGTTCCTGTTTGGGATGTGTTGAATCTAAGATGCCTATGGGACATTCAGGTAGAAATTTCCAACAGTCTTTGGTAATATAGTACTGAAGCCTGAGAGATATGACAACAGGATTTGTAGATTTGGGGATCATCTGCAAATAAACTGATAAGCTCACCAAGAGAAAGTAGAAAGAAAAGAGAAGGTGGCACAAGACAAAGCCCTGGGATATATCTATACTTGGGGAATGGAATATGGAAGAAAAGGTGGAAAAATGAGCAGGAAAATTAGGAAAGAACAATATAGAACACTGCCTACAAAAAAGAAATTATCTAAATATATAGACTCATATAACCTCAAAATGGGGCATCCCAGTTTTTCTTCATATTTCTCTATTCATGCCTCTTCCAGGTAAAGCTTCATTTAACCAGAGCATATCACTCCTAATATTATGGACATAGAGTGCTTCTGTACAGGACATTGAAAAGTAACTCTGCACCTACTACTACTGTAAGCTATGTCTGCCAAGGAACTTTGTAATAGTACTTGATACAATTATTAATTCAAAACATGTCATCTTGTGCAAAATATGGCACTACTTCTTACAACCTCAGATTTTTTTTCCTCCATTCATTTCACATATCACAGATGCTATCATACATGCCATCTGTGAAATGTTAGGAAATGAATAGAAATGGATGACTTTTAAGTTTTTGAATTTGATTCACTTGGAGAATGAAAGCACCTAGTGACAGAAATAGTAAAGTTGAGAAAGGAATATGGACTGACAATATGAATCTCAAAGAATAGCTATCCTAGAGCTTTTGAATAGAAAGAGATAAAACTATACACTTATTAAGCCTTTACCATGTACTAACCATTGTGATAAAGTTCCAAGGACACAAATACAATCCCTATCTTCAAAGAACCTACATTAAAATAAAATCATCAAACACGTTGGAGAAGTAGTGGTCAAGCAATGGACACTTGGTCTAGGAAGTCAGAGAAATCCTAACTAAAACAATGTGGATGCATATTGACATAAACTTTTCCAGAGGCAAAAGTCATATTTTTATTACAGTTCTCAATGCAAGTGAAGTAAGGAAGGAGGGGAAGCAAGAAAAAAAAATTTCTCCGAGGTATAATCTCAGGAGGTACAATTTGGTAAATCAAAATTAGCAGGACATAAAATGACCATATTGAAATAAATTATCCAGGATGGAGTGAGAAATGTGAGACTGGTAATAAAGGAAAATCTTGATGAGAACAGAATTCACAAGGCTTATGCTAATTGAAAGGATTCTATTTTAATGGATACATAAAGGACAAGACTAAATTCAATGAGTGGAAATGAGAAAGTCATACTATACAACATATCAAATCAATATTTGTCAAAGAACTGGGTGTTGGGGATACAAATGCAAAGACTAGAAATAATATTCTATGGGGAAACAACAAGGATATATACAAATACATATATAGATTAAATATAAAAAGAAGTCAAAATATATGGTAAATAAACACAAGGTAGTTTGGGTGGAAAGATAGTAATGGGGAATCAGGAACTGCATTAATAATTAGTATTATTAATAATAATAATAATAGCCAACATTTATGTAGCCTTTACTGTGTCCTAGGCTCTGTACTAAGTGCCTCATAATTATTATCTCATTTAATCCTCAAAATAACCTTGTGAGATAGATTCCATTATTATCTTCATTTTACAGATGAAGATTCTGAAGTCAAAGGCCTCAGTGACTGGCCTAGAATCACACAGCTAGCAAGCATCTGAGGCTGGACTTGAACTCAAGTGTTCTTGACTAATGCCCAGCACTCTACCCATACACAATTCTGAGACAGAGGTAAAGAGAGAGTCAGAGACTAACGCAAAGACATGGAGATGGGACAGTGGGTATTAGGCATAAGGAAAGAAAGAAGGGCCAGGTTGTCTGGATCATAACCAATGAATCTAAAAGAATAGATTAGGACCAGGTTTATATTATTTTATATTTATATATGCATATATAAATATAAATGCATATATATATTTATATACATAATAGGTTTATACAAATGCATAAATTCCTTTTTTTAATTTCAAAATCAGGTTATATAGGGTTTTGAAATTAAACACAGGTTTTATAAATTAAACAAGAATCTTACAGGCACATCAGTAAGCCAATGGAGTTGGTTGAGTAAGAGAATCACATGATCAAATCTACCCTTAAGAAAAATTACTTTAGTTGTAGTGAATATAATTAATTGAAGAGGAAAGGGACTTGAGGCAGGGAGAACAATTAGAAGGCTGTCAAAATAATCAGGGCAAGAGGTGATGAAGCCCTGAACTAAATAGTAACCACATGAGTAGAAAGAAGAGGTCAGATGCAAAGATGTTGAGAAAGTAGAAACAGTAAGATTTGACAACTGGTTGGATATGTAAAATGATGGAAAGTAAGGTGTTCAGAATAATACTGAGATTACAAACATGAGACACTGGAAAGAAGAAGGTGTTTGAGTGAGGGGGGATAGGGAAATTTGGAAGATGGAAAGACAGTGAGTTAAGTTTTACATTTTAAAAGTTTCCAAAACCTCCAGTTTGAAGTATTCAACATAAAATAGGTGATGGGATATCAAGGGTCAAATGAAAGAACAGGCTTTATATAGGAGTTATATGCAGAGAAATGTTAGATAAAACCTGGGAAGTAGATTTCCAAGAGAGAAAGTATAGAAGGAAAAGAAAAGAAAGCCAAGGATGGAACACTGGAGAGTGCTTACCATTTCAAGGAATGATGTTGAAGATGAGCCAGCAAAGGAAACTGAGAAGAAAGAGAACCAGGAGAAAATGGTGTCACAAAATCCCAGATATGAGAGAGTATCCAGGAAAATAAGGTGATCAACAGTATGAAATGCATCAATTAGGGCAAGATGGATTTAAATTGAAGAGATTATCAGATTTAGTAAATAAGAGATCACTGATAACTTTGGGAAAGAAGATTTAATTGAAATCAGAAGCTATTTTGCAAAGGGTAGAAGAATGAATGAGAAGAGATGAAATAGAGGTAGAGTATAGATAACTATTTCAAGAAGTTTGGTTAAGAAAGGGAGGAGAGATCAGGTAAACATTTGAGGGGATATTAAGGTCTACTTAAGGGGTTTTTTAAGGATGAGGGAGAACAGCATGCTGGAAAGCAACAAGTTATTTTCCATTCCACTGATATTTAGATGAAAAGATATGGTTGATATAGAAAGATTGAAGATTAGAAGCATAATGATAGCATATGCAGTCTGCTGAAGAAGATGGGGAGGGATGGGATCAAATACACATATAGAGAAGTTGATCTTACCAGGGAGAAGATCTCTTTGCCATCACCTAGACAATGGAGGAAAGAGGAGAAAAGATGTTAAAAAATTTTGAGATGAAGAAAATGGGAGAAGAGGGAGGTCTGATTTTTGTTTTCAATAAAGTACTATCCAAGTACATCCCTGTTATGAAAGGCAGTTGTTTCATTTCATCTGTCAGAAAAACTGGCAGCAGAAAGAAGATAGGAGGAGTAAGATGTTGATAATTGTGCTGTGTGTCTCTGAAGAGCAGGAGCAGAACCAGAGCTTCACCAAAATCAGAAGGGATTAATGAAGGTGAACAGAACAATGACAGAATGAATATCAGAAGCAGCAGATCTTTCTATTTGTGCATGTTGAAGTGAGTAAATGGCCTAATAGAGATAGTCACATTTACATGTTCATAAAAAATATAGATTGGTTTCTCCACTGAAGTCCTATTCTAAGCAAGGAATAAAGATAACCCTGGATTTTTAAAAAGCCATTCTAATGGAATAGCTTCCACCTAACTGGAAAGACGTTTACAATAGGCTCAATGAGGATCTGGCTGAGTAATGCTGCAAGGGCTTAGCACCCAAAGGTAGGCTACCAGGCATATTTTCATTTTTGTTTTCCCATGACTTGTGGATATCATCTATGAAGCATGAAGGCACTTCAGTCTGCATTTGTATAGGGAATACCCACATCATCAAAGTCATGAACTAATGGAGTACAGGCAGCTACTGGCTTTGGGCTATTGCCCCACATTCAAATATTCTTAGATATTACATTATCCAAAATACTGGCAGCCGATTTTTATTTAAATCTTCATGTCATTGGTCTAAAAATGATTCTTTCAGGCATTTCTATTATGAGAGCTGCTGAATGTTTTATAACTGAATCCTAATTCACAGATTCAAAGCTTTCAATTCATAATAAAGAATCATTGTAAAGTTGCCAATCTCTTCTCTTACCAACTAATTATAACCATTCACTTCTGCCAGTTTGCAGTTGATCTGCATAAAAAATGAATATGATTGCCACTTATGAAGAGACAACATGTTAGCACAAGCCAGGAAATATAAAGTGACACTCCAGTCCAGATCTATGATGCAGAACACTGGGGGAGGAAGGGAAGAGAGTCAAAGTATTTATATTTCTACTCATCTTAGCATATTGCATTAGTCAGAAAGCTACAAATTACTTTTAAATAACTCTGAATAAAGCATAAAAGAGATAATTTTTAAAACCTCTTTTTTAATATGATAAATGTAAAGCATACTCATGTCTTCCAGGTTACTCACTAGAAAATCAAATAATAATTTGACATAATAAAATTTTACAGGAAAAGGGACAAATGTGTGGTTTCCTTGGCATGAGGAGCATTCAAATAAGAAAACTTTTTATCAGTTGGAAGTAAGGTATCTTCTTTGCAAGTTATAGCATTAAGGAGCTCCCTATAGCATTAAAAAATTGCGACTTGCCCAAGTCACACAGCCAGTATGTAACAGAATTTGAGACAGAATTTGAACCCAATTTCTAAGCCAAATTCTCACAATGAATATTTAGCAATGGCAGTGAGCCAATTAGAGCAGGCTCCCATGCACTTCCACTGTGTAAGCATGGACCTTAGTGAGATAATTGATAAAGCTCTTTAACCTCTGTCTATGTTCACCTCAAAAAAAAATTTTCTTGTCAATGAGAAGAAGAGATGTGAATGAGGCTGTATATTTCTCAGAAGTTGGAAGACTGGTTCATATATTATCTCTGATATTAAATAGCTGTGTGACCATAGGCAAATTAATCTCTCTGAATATAAATCTCTCTTGTAAATGTAGATAGTCACCATAGTAACTAGCTTTCCGGGTTGATGTAAGACTCAAATGAGATCATATATATAAAGTTCTTTGAAAAACTTAAGCAAAAATGTCTCCTATTATTATTATAACTGTTGCTATTATCATTATACATTTAGAATACTTTGTAGTTAGAGAGCCAGCCCTAGTATCAGGAAGACCAGAATTTAAATACCACTTATGATAGGACCTGTCTAGGACTAAGGACAAATCACTTAACCTCTCAATCATCAATGACTTAGTGATTGCATCATTAGAAGAAGTTTTCTAGGGACAGCTAGTTGGTGTGATAGAGCACCAGCCCTGAAGTCAGGAGGAACTTAGTTCAAATCTGGACTCAGACACATAGCATTTCCTGGCTGTGTGAACTTGGACAAATCACTCAACCCCAATTGCTTCAATAGAAAAAAGAAAAAAAGAAATAATTTTCTTATTTATGATGCCTCTACTAACAAAATCCCATGTTCAAAAAATAAATATCCTGAAACAATTGCAATGCTTATCAAATAATCATGCCTACATAGATATCTACAACTGATTGGCATAGATCCTTGTCTTACATAGCACTTTTATCAATGATAGATAAAGTGATGCTTATCAAATTTGTACATGATGGGACCTAAGAAACAAGAGATAATATATGGAATACTCAATCAAAATCTAGAAAGTTTGATTTCTTCATTTTTTTAAATGCTTAAACCAATAACTCCAAGATCTAAATAACAAAATTAATGGAAAGATGCTGTTCTTAGTAGTCAGTTAAAGTGAATCTGCAGTCCTTGGACCCCAGTTCAAATCATGTTTCCAATATTTATTACTAGTATGACTCCATTACACCTCTCTAAGTCAGTTTTCTCATATATAACACGATGATGGAGCTGGTCAGATGACCCCCAAAGTCAATTCCATCTCCAAATCAATTATCCTCTTATCCCAAGATGAAATTGATTGTATTATATCCTTGAATTCCAAAAAGTTATTTACACAAATATAGGATAGAAAGAAGTGATCAGACAACAGTTTATGTGATAAAATCCAAAGGTTTTTAGTTGACAAACAAGTACTACATAAGCAAACAACTTAACACACACAAAAAAATGTTTTTAGGCTGCATTAATATTAATATTTCTATAAAACATTTAGGATCTTTCAGGTTTTTTTTCTTCACATCTCCATGAGTTAACTGATACAAATATCACTGCTAGTTGTAAATAAAGAAATCTAGTCTAGAGTAACGTTTGCCTAATAAGTCAAGTCGAATCAATAAGTATATGTTAAAGGCTTAGTGCTTTTCATATAAAGACAGATCTAAACAACTGGAGAAATATGAATGGTTCATAGGTAAGCCTAGCTGACATAATAAAAATGGCAATTCTACTAAAATTAACTTACTTATTGAGTGCCATATCAATCAAACTATCAAAGAATTCATTTATAGAATTAGAAAAAATAATAAAATTCATCTGGAAGAATAAAAGGTCAAGAATATCAAAGAAATCAATGGGAAAAAACTGTGATGGAAGGCAGCCTAACAGTACCAGATTTCAAATTACGTTACAAAGCAGTAACAATCAAAATAATCTTGCACTTACTAAGATATAAAGTGGTGGATAGTAGAATATATTAGGTACACAATACATCATAGCAAATGACCATAGCAATCTAGTTTCTGATAAACCAAAAGATCCAAACTCTGGGGTCAAGAACTCACCATTTAATAAAAGTTGCTAAGAAAATTGAAAATTATCCTATAATAATCTCTACATGAGGTATCATCTTATGTCTATATCCAAATAAGGTCAAAATCAACAAATGATTTTGATATAAAAGATGATATCATAAGCATATCAAGGGAACATGGAAAGTTTACCAGTCAGATCAATGGATAAGGGGAAAATTTATGGACAAACAAAATTTTGATTCAATATAAAGAAAAAACTTCTAACAATTAACAGCTGGCTGCAAGTTAAATAGGCTGACTTGAGAAGTAACGTTTCATGTTACTGGAATCCTTCAAGTAGAAATTAGATAGATGACTTACAATCAGAGCTATTTTACAGAGGGCTCACACTTCAGATATGAGTTGAACTAAATAATCTATACTAACAGTAAGGCAACTGACTACAATTGCCTGATTTAGGAATCAGAAATAACACGAAGACAGGATGGGTTTTGTTGTTGTTTAAATTAAGGTTCTTCAATTTGAAACTGTGAAGGTCAAAAGAAATCTTACGGTATAGAAAATCAAGAAGTAGATAATAAGATCTTATACTTAAAGGCCATAAAGATTTAAGCCTCTGCCTCCATGATAGTATAATGAGCTAAAACCCAGAACCACCATATTATACAAACAGAGCAAACCAAGGCAAGGTATACAAAAGTTAACTCTCCTTCAACAGCTTGTTATTTCTAACTCACCATTACAATTGTAACAGAGAAGTTGGGTTAGGGTTTGAACCGTTTATACCTGTTGATTTAGCCCTCTTGGTCCCTGCATGCCTATTTAATGTCTGGTTGCCATTGTAAAAATTTTAGAGCACATGTACTGTAAGTAGATCAGGACTATACAATATATTGTAATTTGTGAAAACTATAGTATGCTAAATGTCCATACTTCACCAAAAGCCATTATCCCATATCTCTCTTCCCTTTTATGGCTAAACATCTTGAGAAGGTCATCTATAAAAGGAGCTTCTTCTTGTTTCCCCCTCACTCTTCTTAATTCTCTATACCTAGTTTTTGACTTCATCATTCAACCAGATCTGTTCTCTTCTAGGTAACTAATAACCTTTTTATTGCCAAATCTAACAGACTTTTTCTCAATCCTCTCTGTAGTCTTTGACACTGTCAGTCACTGTCTTCTCCTTGATACTTTGTGCTCATTAAGTTTTTATATTTTTCTTCTGGTTCTTTTCTTATCTGACTGTTCCTTCCCTGTGTCCTTTGCTGAATCTTTATTCAAATCACATTAACTAACTATAGGGTGTCCCACAGGGGTTCCTGGCCTTCTTCTTTTTCTTCTCTATATTATTTCACTTGGTTGGTCTCTTCAGCTTCCATGCCAGCTTCAATTATCATCCCTACACTGATGATTCCCCAATCTATTTACCCAACCCAAACCCTTACTAACCTCCAACCTTGTGTCTCCAACTATCTATTAAACATCTTGAGGCAACCATCCTGAGATATCTTAAATTCAATATGTTCAAAATTGAATTCATTATCTTTTCCCAAAAACCTTCCCCTCTTCCTGCCTTCCCTATTATTATCATTACACTATTATATTCTCAGTCACACAAGCCAAGTCATATCAACTTTATCTTCAGAACATCTCCTGTATCTACTTCCTTTCTTCTGTCAATAATCATTCTGGTGAAGATTATCATCACCTATTGGGATAGATATTTGTTCATTCTAAGCAGCTCCTAGTAGGAAAAATGAAGCATCCTGTAAAAGGTCAGTACAGCATTGTGAAGAGACAGTTGGTTTCAATCATAAAGATCAGCATTCAAGTCTTGCCTTTGAAACAGACTTGGAACCCTGAACAATTCACATAAACTCTTAGTATCCACAAGCAACTTTCTAAGGCCATGTGTTGTAGAGAAGTTGTAATTTTATATTAGTATAATGAAATCACAGGTGTAGACCAAAAAAAATTTGAAGCATCCAGTATGTCATATAACACAGTGAAGACTCTGAAATCAGGACTTAAGTCTGATTCCTGCCTCAGATATGTCACTTGTGTAACCTTATTTAATCTTCCCAGTGATTTCCTCAGTTATCTTATCTTTATAACAAAGTAATTGGGTGAGTTAGTCTCTGAAACCCATCCAGCTCTGTATGATCCTATCTCATATTTTGTTTCATCATTTTTCCTGCTTAGTGAGATGCTGTTTCTCAACTACCAACAAGAGCCTTTATATATCTATTTCCCATTTAACTTTTTCACTTATCTAGTCAACCAAGATTAATTACATGTGCATTGAATTCATTGCATATATGTTAGGTCAATCATTGATAATGTCTGTGCAATGCTTGTAGCTAGATATGAGTATTCCCACTTGGCAGATGAAAAAACAAAGGCTCAAAGTAGCCTAAAAACAATCTCAGAAAGGCTAACTGCAATCTGTCAGCCAAGGGAAAGTAAAATATGCCTTCCCTTTTAGGTAATTCATGCAATTCTCATTGAGTAAAGTCTCTCATCAGGATCAACATCAGGCAAACCAACCAGGACATTCCTTTTTTTTCTTTTTTTTTATTATAGCTTTTTATTTACAAGATATATGCATGGGTAATCTTTCAGTATTGACAATTGCAAAACCTTTTGTTCCAATTTTTTCTCTCCTTCCCCCCACTCCCTCCCCCAGATGGCAAGTTGACCAATACATGTAAAATATATTAAAGTATAAGTTAAATACTATATATATATATATATATATATATGTATATTCGTGTCCATACAGTTATTTTGCTGTACAAAAAGAATTGGACTTTGAAAAAGTGTACAATTAACCTATGAAGGAAATCAAAAATGCAAGCAGACAAAAATAGAGGGATTGGAAATTCTGTCTAGTGGTTCATAGTCATCTCCCAGAGTTCTTTCGGTGGGTGTAGCTGGTTCAATTCATTACTCCTCTATTGGAACTGATTTGGTTCATCACATTGTTGAAGAGGGCCATGTCCATCAGAATTGATCATCATATAGTATTGTTGTTGAAGTATATAATGATCTCCTGGTCTGGTTCATTTTACTCAGCATCAGTTCATGCAAGTCTCTCCAGGCCTTTCTGAAATCATCAACCAGGACATTCCTAATACTTCCCGTGTGTACTGAATTTAGCTCATACTAAAGATTCCAGATCTGTTTCAAGATGTTTACATCCTAGCACATATGACTGGTATTCTCCCCAGATGGAAAAAAATAAGACTGTTATTTCTGGGAAATAAGAAAACACTGAAATAAAAGAATATCAAGACATTTAGTTTGGCATAATGCCTAATATAAATATTTTATTCCATTGATCTAGTGATAAGAGTCAGAAGTAGCCTTGGAGTCAGAACCACTGGACAGGAAGACCCAAGTCAGGAAGACCCAAATTCACTTCCTAGCTGTATGATCTAGATCAGGGGTCCTCAAACTATGGCCTGAGGGCCAGATGCAGCAGCTGAGGACGTTTATCCCCCTCACCCAGGGCTATGAAGTTTCTTTATTTAAAGACCCACAAAACAAAGTTTTTGTTTTTACTATAGTCTGGCCCTCCAACAGTCTGGGACAGTGAACTGGCCCCCTATTTAAAAAGTTTGAGGACCCCTGAAGATGGCTTAGTAAATAGGATGCTGGATACCTCTCATATTAGCTAACAAGAAAAGATAATGATAAATGTTGGAGAGGATATGGGAAAATAGTGGTGGAGTTGTGAACTAATGCAACAATTGTGGAGAGGAATTTGGAACTATGCCCAAAGGGCTATCAAACTGTACATATCCTTTGATCTAGTAGTGTTTCTATTGGGCTTATATCCCAGAGACATCATAAATAAGGGAAAGGGACCCACATATATGAAAATGTTTGTGGCAGCCCTTTTTGTAGTGGCAAGGAATTGGAAATTGAGTGGATACCATTAATTGGGGTAGAACTGAGTAAGTTATGAATATTGTGAAATGTTATGGAACATTACTGTTCTATATGAAACAATCAACAGGATGATTTAAGAAAGACCTGAAGAGATTTACATAAACTGATGCTAAGTGAAGTGAGTGAACCAAGAAAACAACATACACAGCAACAACAAGATTATGTGATGATCAATTCTGATGGATGTGGTTCTTTTTAACAATGAGATGATTCAGGTCAACTCCAATAGACTTGTAATGGAGAGAGCCATCTACATGCAGAGAGAGAACTATGGGGATCAATTGAAGATCATAACATAGTATTTTCACCTTTTTGTAGTTGTTTGCTTGATTTTGTTTTCTTTCTCATTTTTTTCCTTTTTGATCTGATTTTTATTGTGCAGCATGGAAATATGCATAGAAGAATTACACGTGTTTAATCTATAATTGGATTACTTCCTCTCTAGGGGTGGAGGTAAGGAAAGGGAAAGAGAAAAATTTGGAACACAAGGTTTTGCAAGGATGAACATTGAAAACTATCTATGCATGTATTTTGAAAATAAAAAGCTATTATTTAATTTAAAAATAGGGTGCTGGACCTAGAGTCAGAAAGACCCGAGTTCACTGAGTTCTAATATAGTCTCAGATACTTTCTGGCTGTGTGACCTGGATGGCTCAGTGACCTAGAGTCAGGAAGACCTAAATTCAAATTCTAGCTGGGTAAGTCTAGGCAAACTATTTATCCCCTGCTTGCATCAATTCTTCAACTATGAGATGGGGAAAATAATAGAGCCTAATTACCAGGATTGCTGTGAAGATAAAATGTGTCAAGTATTATCTGTTATTATGTAAAAGTTCTTTACAGATCTTAAAGCACTATAAAAATACAAGTTCTTCTTATTACCAATATGCTCAAATCCTAGCGCTGACACTTAATAAATATATGACTCGACAAATATCTTAATTTCTTTAACCTTTATTCCTTCCTCTGTAAAATGGTAATAATAATAATAAATAAGTATCTTATAAACCTTGAAATTATGTATAAATGTGATTTATAATTATTAAGAAAATCAAAAATTAAGAAAATTATAGAGTGTACAATTGGTATAGACAATAGCCACTGAAGGGTACATCAGCCTCTTTCCCACCCTAAAGCTGCCAGTAGACAGCAGATAAAAGCAATCAGAAGCAAGACTTCTTCATTGATGTTTTGGGGGTTAGTCCATTCTACAACTGTTCTGGTTGATTATACTCTTTAAACCCTCCGTACTTCCAAATTTCCCTATTCCTATCTAGGGCATCATCATCCTCGCAATTATGTAGGTTTATAACCTAGGTGTCAATCTATTGCCAAATCTTGTCAATTTTGCTTTCATAACAAATCTTGTACGCACTTCTTTCTCTCTTCTGACACTGCTGTCACCCTGGTAAAGCTCCTCATCACCTGAACACTGCTCTACTGCAAAGATACTTTGGTCATTCTTCCTGCCTCAAGTCTCTCCCTACTCCTGTTTGTTCCCCACTCAGTTTCCTAAAATACAGGTTTGACAATGTCATCCCCAACCCCCAACCATCACCACTACCACACACACTCAATAAACTCCAGTGATTCCTTATCATCTTCAGGATCAAATACAAAATCTTTTGTTTGATCATCAAAGTCCTTTGTATTCTGACCCCATACACACACATTTCCAATCTTCTTATATATATCCCCATTTACTCCTGGTGATTCCAGCCTCTTCTCTGTTCCTCATACCAATATTCCCTCCCCAGATTCCAAGTATTTTCACTGATTGTCCCTCACATATCGTATCCCTCTCTCTTCTCCTCTCTCCCTACTGGCTTCCCTGATTTTCTTCAAATCCTAGCTAAAATTCCCCCTTCCCTAAGAAACCTTTCCTGATGACCCTTAATTCTAGCTCCTTTCTTCTATTGGTTATTTTCAATTTACCTTGTACATAGTTGTTTATATGTTGCCTTCCCCATTAGACTGTGAGCTCCTTGGTTATCATAATTCTGTTTAGTTTTATTGGTTCTGCTGCCTTCACTCTGCATCAGTTCACTTGGGTGCATAAAGTGGCAAGATTATGAAAGGAATTGCAACCAAAGAAGCCAGTTTTATAAAGCTATAGTTAATACAGAGCTAATCAAAGTTTCTTTAAAGTAGTGATTAAAGAAAACAGGTCTGGCAGTGATCTGAAGGACAAATCAAAGAAGAACCATCAAAGAGGATATTAAAAAAAATGAAGTGATAAAGACCTAGATAGAGTGGTGACAGTACAAACATAGAGAATGAGAGATTTTAAAGCAGACCGACACTTAACGATGAGGTGCCCCATGTTTAACATATATTGGATTATTTGCTGTCTAGAGGAGCAGGGGGAAGGGAGAAAATTTAACAAAAGGTTTTGCAAGTATAAATGTTGAAAACTATCTTTGCATATATTTTGAAAATAAAAGACATTTTTTTAAAAGATGAGTTTCCCCAGAGGGATACACTTTAGAAGATACTAAAAACTCTTAGCATAAAAGAAATGGTGTTTATTTTTTGTGAAACTTTTTTTGGCCCAGATACATGATTTCACTGGGGTTAGGGAACCCCCACCAAAGAAATTCCCCTGCCAATACAGATAAGCAACTTCTCTGAAAAGAATAGTCTTCTAGAGAATAGCCTTGGATCCTGAGATATTAAGCGATTTGCTCAGTCACACAACCAGTAAGTCCAGATCTGAACTTAGGGCTTTCTCACTCTAAGATTGCTTTCCTATGCACTGTGCCAAGATGTCCTTAATTAGTGTCTAATTAGTAATAATAAATAGGTACTCAACATATGGCATGTTTTCTCATGCCCTCACTCTAAATAATTGTTCCCAAATGAGTGCCTCTTTGTTCCCCATTTCCTCCAGTTCTCCCCAATTCCTTTTCATAATCAATCTTATACTACTTGGGGTTCTGCCTGTGAAGTATCCCAAGGCTCTCTCATCAGATAAATGTATCTTTAAAAGTTGACTTGAATGCAATGGATACAGCATCAGCTCTGGAGTCAGGAGAAATTGAGTTCACACTTAGCCCCAACTAGCTATGACTAGC
The DNA here is from genome assembly GCF_902635505.1 of Sarcophilus harrisii. Lineage (NCBI taxonomy): Eukaryota > Metazoa > Chordata > Mammalia > Dasyuromorphia > Dasyuridae > Sarcophilus > Sarcophilus harrisii. Next base: position 585,790,896 of record NC_045426.1, on the reverse strand, counting down.
TAGGCAAGTCACTTAACCTAAACAAACAAACAAAAAGTTGATTTGAGGAAATTTGCTCTAGTTGAAAAGATTGCTAGTTATAACTTTTATCTGTTATTTTTATATATTTTGAATTAGAAATTCTTCTCGTTCCTCCAAATCCTCTCCTACCCATTGAAAAGGCAAGCCATGTGATATCAATTATACATGTGAAGTCATGCAAAACATTTCTATATTAGCCATATTGCAAGAAAAATAAAGGAAAAAGTGTTAAAAAAAAAAAAGTATGCTTCAATCTGCTCTTAGATTTCATCAGTTCACTCTCTAGAAGTGAATAGCATTTTTCACTATGGGTTCTTTGGAATTGTCTTGGATCATGGTATTGATTATAGTAGGTAACTGATCATCATTACAATATTATAGCTCTTTTTCTGAGGAAAAATGATAGGACTTTGCCCCTAAAAGAATTGTGGAGATGAAGAATTCTGATATGGAGAAAGTTGTGTTTATTGCTCACTTCACCACTACGTGAATATCCGTGTTTCTAGTTCCTGAATTTTAATTCCTTCTTAGATAATTATTTCTGATTTCTGACCATAATTCACAATGTAAGATTCCATTTCCTGAATGTTTTATGCAATTGCACATGTATAATATATTAGATTGCTTACCTTCTCAGAGAGGAAGAAAAGAAGGAGAAAGTGATAGAATTTAAAACTCAAAATTTTAAAAAAAAGAACAATGAAAAAATTGGAATTCAAGGCCTTAAAAGAAAATGAATATTAAAAATTCATGTGTATTTGGAAGAAATAAAATAGTATTAAAAATAAAAATGAATATTAAATTTCCTGCCACATACTTAGCAATAGATTACTGAGAATTTGTAAACAAGGACATGAAATAGGTATATGACGTTCTGATCCTATTTCTCATAGTTCTACAAAGAACATTAACTCCTTTCAGATCTATTATAACACTATTTTGTATGATATTTTGTAAGGAATGTCACCAAGAAATAAGTAAAAACAAGTTTGCTATATCCATTTTTATAAATGAAGAAAGTGAACCAAGATGTTCAAGTGATTCCAAGGTAATGTAATTATCAGCATCTAAAACTAAAACATGCATCAACTGAGAGCTAGCTCATTATTCTTTTCACATCTTGCTGTGTTCCTTTTCAAGCCCAAGCTTGTTCTAACCCAGAATCACAGTAAAAATAACAGAAAAGATACTCACTAGAGCACAAGACTGCCTCCTGTAGAAAAACTAACATTTATTACAATTTGGAGAGTAAGATTATGGCAACAATAAAATGAAAAAAAATCAACCAATAACTAATTAACATCTATTATATACAAGGGATTAGAAAGCTGTGAATTATACAAAGAAATATGGTACAGTCTCTTCACTTGAGGAATTTATGTCATAAATACACAAGTTAAATAGCAATACAAGGTATGTCACAAGACAATTCACAATTTATTGCCAAGTGCCTGGCATAGACAATAAACAAGTGCTCTGAGTTCTAAATAGACAGAATAATGCAAGAAAGAGGTCAGGCTAGAGGTCTTGAAATGCTGTTTGATCTTGCCTTGGCAGCATAAGCACAAGTTATTCCTTTCCCCCACCATCAGCATCAAAAACCTCAGGAGCAATCAATATTTCACTGGGAATATATTTGGGACATGAGATGCCAATATCCATTCTGTTAGCTTAAAGGGAGCAACATGTTTTCAAAGACCTCAGTCCACCTATACTGAAAAAAGTGAAATCTACAACCTTGATATGTGGATTAGCCAAAATCCATTAAAATTTTTCAAATATATTAGTAAGAGTTCCATGAGCTTATCTTTTACTCTGATATTTCATGTTTATCAGTCTCTCATGTCTTCTCATTTCTGTCTCTCCTCAATCCTACCCCTTCATATATTATCTGATCCTGCTTCTACACATTCATTTACCTTCTTTTTTACATTCACTTCCATCTTCACTCCCCATCATTTAGCAGCACATTTCTCTGTTTTCCAACCTTAAGTATATTATCATTGTACTTTTAGCTCTCTCTCCTCTCATCTTTACTTTCCATCGCTTATCTTCTGAAATCTTTTTTTTTCTAATCCAATTTACTAGTTCACTCCAATTTACTGGAATTCCGAATCTATTTTTCATTTACTCATAATTTTTCATTTGCCATTTCCCTTTGTTAGTTTTATTTTTAATTCCATAAATTTTATAACATAGTATAATAAAAAAGATGAATGGGCACGAAACTGCAAATCCACTATGCACAACTTGCTATGCCTTTCAAATATAAACAAAATTATCAAGTAACTTTTTTTTATCTTCCCTTTCCTAGAAATAGCTAACTTTAAGAAACAATGTAGAGACTATATATGTAAAACTATTTTATACATACTTCTATTTATCAGTTCTTTCTCTGGATGCAGATAGCATTATTCTTCATATGTCCTTTATATTTAATTTGCATCTTTATAACAGACAAAATAATTCATTTGCTCAGTCATCCTTAAAACAATATTGTTGTATGAAATGTTCTCTTGATTCTGCCCAGATCCTTTTCCTTCTTTCTCTGTCCTCCCAAAACTCCCTCATCTTACTTCTGCCTCATCTGCATTTCCCTGCTCCTGTAACCCTGTCAACCAAAGTTTCCAAACTTCACTTTCTATACTGTCTCTTCAATCTCCCACTATTTTTACACTACGTCTATTTTTATTACTGCTTAAAATCTATTTCCTATTATGCTCTCAAAGCATATTTACATGTCATTCAAAAACCATTTATTAAGTGTCTATTATGTTCAAGACATTGTATTATGGAAAGCACAAAAAAATTAAGATAGCATGCTGTCCACCTCCATAAAAAGTGGTGATGGACTCAAAATGTGAATTGTAGCATATTTTTTCAACATGGTTAATATAGGAATTTGTTTTCCTTAACTATCTGTATTTATAATGGGTTGTATTTTTCTGGCTTTCTCAATGGATCAGGAAGAAGAAGGTAGAAGGGAAAGAATTCAAAACTGAAAATAAAATAAAATTGGAAAAAAAAGGGGGGAAAAGACATAGAACCTTCATAGGACTTACAAGCTTACAGGGGAAATACAATATATAATCATACATATATATATGTTTATATGTATATAATATATGTGCATATATTATACAACTGTATAAATGCATAACTTCCGTAATACAGACTGTGGAACATAATCACGCAATAAGAGCTGTTCATATGATGCTTCACTTTACCCATATTATTTCATTTGATCATAAGACAGCTACAAATGCTCTGAAACATAGGAGGAAGGTAAGATCATTTTGAGCCAGGGAATATGGGGATGCTTCTTAGAAGATTTTAGAATCTTCTACAATGCCTAGGGCATATTAGCTGGGTCATAAAATATAATTAGGAAAGATTTCAAGAGTACAGATGGGTATTCCAGGCAAAAGGAACAGCATGAGTACAGGGACAAGATGTACACAAAAGACAAGGAGTACTCTAGTTTGGCTGGAGTATAGCACATATGGAGGGAAGTAGTAAGAGAGATGGCTGAAAAGGTAGGTAGACTATAGGTAATAAAAAGCCTTGAATGCCAACTTTAAGAATTTGGACTTTATTTGGGAACCAGACAAAGGTTTTGAGCAGAGGAATGATATAATAGGATCTATACATTAGCAAGACAAATAGAGCAACAATATGAAGAATTTCACCCTTCCATTCTTTTTTGCACTCTATATGTTATTCTTGCTAACCTTGTTATTCAGTACCACTTAACTCTACTTCCAATCTTTTCAAAATAGCAACCATGACTTCTAGGCAGAACACCAAAGGGCATGGAAGAACCATAGGTATCCATTGCATATGTACTCAGGAATATGTTATTATTTTAATAGATGATTGGACCAACTTTTGGATGGAGCATTAACTATAAACTGAATATAATATAAACATGAAGCTAAGAGATACCTACACACTCAGTCTTTCCACCTTCCAAAGAGATACAAAGATACATAGCTAAGAACCAAATACATCCCTTTAGCAAATCTATAACACCTGTATCAAAATCATAGCCTTCCACTTAAATCAATCAACAAGCACTTATTAAGTTCTTATGTACTAGACACAATGCTAAATACTAGGGATAGAATTTTTTTACAAAAACTATTTCCTGCCCCTGAGATATTTATGTTTGAGGCAGGTAGCTTGTACATAAACAAAAATATAAAAGATACAAGCAGAATAAAGGGAAGGTAACTGTAGAAGGAAACACACTAGTAGCAGTACCTCCTGGGGCATGGGTGAGGAAAGGAACTAGGAAAGGCCTGAAAGTGGTGCTGTTTGAACTGAATCTTGAAAAAAGTCATGGATTTTAAGAGGTACAGGTGAGAAAAAAAGAGCCTCAGCTTAAACTGTCATGCCAAAGGAAGTCTTGGATGAATTTCAGAGAATTCTTATATTTTGGAGGAATAAATTGAAATAGCCTCACAGATAGTCAAAGGAAATATTCTTCTTCTCAGTCACATACTGCTTCAAGCATAACAATTCATATGATGTTAAGCCAAAAATTATTTTAGTACTAAAAGCAAGCCTAAGAGTATGAAAGTAAATTGGGTTCGTAGAAGAAAGGAATGCTAAGAAAAACATGGTTGACAAAGGGAATGGGTAAGCAGGGGAAAGGAAAAGAAATACAGACATGTATAAGCAGGGTAGAATCAGGAGGTAAGATGGGAAATAGGAAGGGTGGACAGAGCCAAACCCAAGAGAGAGAGAGGAGGGCCTAAAGCTGAGGGTGAATGGGAACCATGCCAGAAGGGGAAGCAGGACCAGGAGGAGAAGGGAAGTCTGGGCCAGGAGCTGAAAGGGAGCAAAGCTAGCCTAATGTGAACTGTCATGCCAGCAAGAAAAGGAGGCTGAAGGCATTTGGCTGCCACATGTGTGAGAGCACAAAGGCACAGGGTGATGCTATGAAACCTGTACCTTCTCAGGATGCCTCAGTGCCCAAAAATGGAGACAACAAAAACCTACTGAAGTTAAGGAAAACATAGGCTTCACTCACACTTAACCAATTATCACTTTTTTTACTGCTGAACAATTTTGACCTGTTTTTACTGAGATGTTCAGCACAGTAAATAGACATATGTTGTTTATCTACTTCATCCTTTTTCCACTGCCAGAATTTAGATTCAAATGTAATGTCTGTCACAACAGATTTTATAATCCATGACTGCTCCAAAATTTTTTGGGGTCCATAATACTTCCTACATAGACTATGTTAATGTGATTTTAGCATAAATTGTGAGAAAATGTATAATGAGAAAAATATAACTGAACTGATGTTTAAAAAAAAAGTGGAGTTGGCAGGAGAACACTGTACCCAGTAATAGCAATATTGTATGATGATATACTATGAATACCTTAGCCATTCTCGCAATATAATGATCCAAGATAATTCTTTAGGACTCATAATAAAAGGTATTATCCATCTCCAGATAAAGAACTGATAGAACTTGTATGTATATCAAAAGTATTTTTATTTTTCTTTGTTTTTTTTTGTTTGTTCTTTCACAGAATGACATATATGGAAATGTGTTTTGCATGATTACACATATATAACCTATGTTAAATTGCTTGCATTCTCATTGAAGGAGAGGGTAGGGAAGAAGAGAATTTGGAACTAACAACTTAAAAAAATATTTTAAATTGTTTTATATATAAGTGGGGAAAATAATATATATTAAATAAGGAAAAAATGTGGAGTTGGGTTTTTTTTTTATTGGATCTTTGACATCACCTATGAGAAGAACTGAAATGGAGACTCCTTCTATTAAGGCAGACTGCCTCTATCTACTCTAAAGAAAAGCAACTGAGACAAGTAAATTACCTTTAGTCATATACTACAATGTATTAGGAACATGACTTGAACCCACATCTTTCTGGTTCCAAAGCTATTCTTTTATCTACCATATCCTTATTTTTTTAATTACATTTTAAGAACCAAAATAATATTGTCTACAGTAACATCCATACTGTTTTAATAATGACCATTTGTTTTAAGAAATCATTTTGACTAATATAAATATCCAAACCAGAAATATGACATATGTAGAAAGATGCTTTCTGCAGCCAGAAAAAAAATTTATAAATAGAAGCATGTATAGAATTATTTTACAGATATAGATAGATGGATGGGTGTGTATATGTATCTATACCTATTTGTGTATAATGATAGCCATATGTAGGGTGGGTTGGTGACAGAAGGGAAAAGAAGAAATTTACATGATATTTTATTATATATTTTAAAAGAGTAGCAAGTTGTATATCACAGATCTGCAGTTTCATATACAATCATCTTTTTTATTATACTGTGTTAAGTAAATTTTGTTTTATTCCAAGAATTAAAAATAAAATAATTTTAAAACAAATTGCATTTAACTTTCATATGCCATACTAATTAATTATTTCAACAAGAAGATCAATCATTAAGCAGTGCTATTAATGCTAAATATCATACCATTGACAGGAAGCTTAATCTGAGTCTTTTAAAAAAAACATATTACTGTATTTCTGACATTCAGGGGTTTTGTCTTCTAGCATGAAGCAAATCTCACTACTTATGTGAGTCATTGCAAACAATTTTGAACTAAACTGGGACCAAATTCATATTCACCAGAATTAGTTAGATTTTTCTGGACAGGGCTGACTCACCATTTACTACTCAAAAAAATTTAGCTCAGTTTATCTGTAAGCAAACCTGCAATAAAGAAAAGACTATTTTTGTATTCTGTTTTTCATCATAAAAACTGAAATCAGCTGTGCAAGTACTATTGTTCACATAGAAACATCCATTCAACAAACACTAGTACAAGCAAGATCCAGATTGGGTCTCTGGGTATACAAGGATGAACAATGACATAATATATGTCCTAAAGAGGAAGGTTAGTGAGGAAATACTTAAGAGGAAAAAGAGAGGACAGATTGTCCTTTGAAATTTAAGGAGGAAGGATCACTTCTGGTTCAAGGAATCAAATAAGGCACCATTGACAAATAACTTGAACTTGACAGTGGAGAAGAATGTCAAAAATATGTCAAGAAGTATTCCTAAGCACAATGGATGGTGTGCCCAAAGGTACCATAGCACAAAAAGTCAGAATGATATTGGAATAGAGTGACAGTTCCAACATATTTGAATCATAGAATGCTTGAATATAGGTATAATAAAATAATGCAGGCAAAGTAGATAGATAGGAACTGAACCATGGATACCTCTGAAAGACAAAATTAAAAAACTATATTTTATCATATAAAGTACTATCATTCAATGTTTTGGAACAGAGGAGTAATATGGTAAGATTTGTGCATTAGAAGGATTATTTTGAAAGTGATATCATAGATGAATCAGAAAAGGGAGGAGCAAGAAAACTAGTTAGGAAGCTATTACAGCATTCTAGACAAGAGGTAATAAGGTCTTGAACTAGGGTGGTGGCAACTGGAATGGTAAGGAAAGTATGAATATAAAATACCAAAACAGTCTCAACAAAATTAGGGCAACTGACTAAAAGGTGGGTGAGGAAGAGAAAAGGAAAAATAGAAGAGTGACTAAGATTTTGAATAAGGGCCTAGGAAAATGGTGGTGTCATCAACAAAAGTAGAGAAGTTAAAAGTAGCACCTAGAAAGTGATTAATAAATGTTTATTGACAGATCATTTAATTATAGATCACTAAATACAAAATTAGAAAAAACATTAAAGATCATTTAATCTTTGCCTTTATTTCATAAATTAGAAACTGTCTGAGAAAGATTTAATTAGTCCAAAATTACAAAGCAACAAGTGACAAAAGCAGTCTAACCTTTCTTCTGTCTCTGAATCCAATACTCTTTTCAGTATAATGTGCTTCTTTCTCTGCACCTTTTTATCTTTCATCTTAGTGTGAAAGAGAATAGTGTAAGAGAAGACATTTTAAATGGATATGAAAAATGCAAAGAACCATGGAAAGACTTAGATTGATTCAAATTGAAATAACCACGAACAGGAAAATAATATAGACAATGAAATCAACGTAAAAGGAAAAGAAGAACAACAATGAAAATGAACCAATTATGACCAAATTTGGCACCAAAGAAAAAAATGAAAAAATGTACCTTCCTTTCTTCTTTGCAGAGGTTGGGGACTATGGATATGGAACACTGAATTTAATGTCAGACTTAGTGACTGTGATTGATAATTTTATTAATCTGCTTTTTATCCTTTTTTTATTCTTTATTACAATTGATGGCTCTCTGAATAAGGAAAGGAATATATTTAGAACTGAAGGTGGTATAATATAAATATTAATGAATATTTTTAAAAGAAAATATGAATTTAAGTCATCCAAATAAAGCATTGAATTTGGAATCAGAATATGTATTCATATCCCAGTTATGCCATTTACTATGATTGATAATTTTATTAATCTGCTTTTTATCCTTTTTTATTCTTTATTACAATTGATGGCTCTCTGAATAAGGAAAGGAATATAATTAGAACTGAAGGTGGTATAATATAAATATTAATGAATATTTTTAAAAGAAAATATGAATTTAAGTCATCCAAATAAAGCATTGAATTTGGAATCAGGATATGTGTTCATATCCCAGTTATGCCCTTTACTACTGTTATGATTTTATACAATTATTTAGCTTCTTTACACCTCTATTCCTTCATCTAGAAATTGAAGAGTTAGAATTAAATTTTTCTAATGTCCCTTCCTACTATGAATACTGTGGTCCTATGATTTTCAATCACACACCTATGCCTTGTATTTACAATAGATGACTATTTTCACCAGAAAGAGTGAAACCATTCGATGTGGGCTCTCTCCCGGCTTCTCTTACATTGCTTAAAACTTCTCCATGTTGTTTCTACCCACTCTTTCCTTCTTCCCTCTGGTAAATGAAAATAGATTCCCTGCTTCTCATTTCCTTCCTTGTTCTCTTTCTCATTTCATTCACTATCTTGTTCCAATAGTTATCTTCTACTGTGAATATTCAAACTTTCTCTATTAGCTCTGTCCCTTCTGTTGTTGTTTAGTTATTTTCAGTTGTGTCTGATTCTTTGTGACTCTATTTGGGTTTTTTTTTTTTTTTTGGCAAAGATACTGGAGTAGTACAATATCTTCTTCTCCAACTCACTTTATAAATTTAAAAAACTGAGGCAAACAGTGTTAAGTGACTTACCCAAAGTTACCCAGCTAATAAGTGTCTGAGGCCAGATTTGGACTCAGAAAGATGGATCTTCCTGACTCTACTCTCAGCACTCTATCCACTGAACTACCTAACTGCCTTCCCTGCCTTCCCTGCCTTCTGGTCTCCTCAGCACTAAGATATTATTCTCATCTTTATGCCCTATCCAGCTTAATTCTTTCTCCTCTCTGAAGGTGGTCAAAAGTGTCAAATGCTACAGACACCAAGGAGAATGAAGACTAAAACCAGATGTCATTGTATTTGATGAAATAGCCTCAATGTGAGAAAGACCTGCAATTATGTGTAATGGTTGAAATAATATATACTGTGTGACTCTTGGCAAATCCTTTAATCTCTCAGTATCCTAGTCAAGGTTTTAAAAAGTTACAAAGAAGATGTTAATCAGCATTGGTATAAGGATTTTCCCATCTGAAAGTTCAATATATAAATGAAATCAAAGGTCTAATCTATATGCCAACATTTGATGATCTGAATTCTTTCAGTATGGTAGTAGAGACATAAACTTGATTTCAAAGGGGGTCGAAAAAATACATAGTGAAGAAGAGGAACCACACAACATAAACAGTGTTTGAGAAATTTGGTAGGAAAAATGAGTGCCATAGACCAGTTTTCATTCTGGATCAAATGATGTGTACACTTATTTCTCTCTATTTTATGTATAAAGGGATCACTACGGGGTTAGAACTCTACCATCCAGACACAATATATCAGGTTTGTCATCATTCTTTCGTGATATAAGAATCATTCTCAATGTCATAGTTAATCTCACAGACATGCTACTCCAATGCTTAGTTTTTTCATGTTGTATAAATTGATTTCTTCCCAAAGGACAACTTGAACCCTCAAATAATCACAGGCCCATCAGGAATCCACACTCAAAGACAAATACAAATTGTTAGGAATTCAACTTTAACACACTTACTCATAAATGCATAAGCTCATGTTCTTGGTTCCATTCAACTACTTTCTATGTATACACAATCATACATACTAAAAACACTATGCTTAATTATCTGTACCCTCACATCATCCCCTACATATGATGCATCAGAATAAAATGCTTAAGAACTCTTTTGTGGTTTAGGGATAATCAATAACAATGAGCTGCTATGAGCGTTCTTCAACTCAGGTATCAACCATAAGTGCTTAGCAAGCATTTTCTTGACACTAGTAGTAAGAAAGAACTCACTCATTCCCAGCCCATTCTACTTCTGGATAACTCTGACAGGAAGTTTTTTTCTTACATTAAACCAAAATTTTTCTCCATAACATTCACCCATTAATCCTAATTCTGCCCTCTGAAGCCAAGCAAAATTATTTTTATCTCTTTTCCACAAGACATTCTTTCAAATGCTTAAAAACAGTTTGTGTCATTTTCAGGTCTTCTCTTCTGACAGTTAAACATTCCCAGTTCATTTATCCAAAACTCCTATGACATGATTTCAAAGCTACTCACCATCCTAGATAGCCTCTTCTCAACATTTGTCAACTATATGATTTTAGATTGTTCACAAAACTCCTTTAAAGTTTTGTTTTGTCTACCAAGGGAAATTTTTTTTCTTATTTAATCTTTACATATATTTATTAACAATCTTGTAAAAAAAGCCTTTGGTGAAGCTTTAAGCTCAAATTTTAGAGTCTCCCTCAAAGTTAGAACTAGAAAGGTATTCTATGCAATATGAATCAAGTATGGAACAAGAATTTATTTCCTACACACAGAAAAAATGTTAAAGGACACAAAAGTCTTAAAAGACTTAAGCAATAAGTAGGTGACAATCTCTTTACAAAGAATAAAGTTATTCTCCTAACTCTCAGTCATCTGTATGACTATGACCATATAGTCTGACATAGAAAATTATCTGCAAAATGTACTTAGTCCCATGTGATTTCCTATTTTTATCAAAGACTTGGACAAAGATAAAGATGACATGCTTGTCAGATTTGTAGCTGACACAAAGGTAAGAGTGGTAGCTAACCTAATAGATGCCAAAATAAAAAAAAAAATACAGGGGGATTCAATTCCTTTTTTCCTATTCTGAAAAGATAGAAATAAGAGCAATTAATGAAACTGACAGAGAGGGAAAGAAGCTTAACACTAAGGGGAAAACTTTTCTAATAACTAAATAAATGAGCAAAAATGAAATGGGCCACTTTGGGAGTAATGGGCTTTCCTTCACTGAAGGTATTTAAGGATAACCCCCTTATCTGTTGGATTGTACAGAGGATTCTCATTTAAGTTCAAGTTAAATGACTTTTGTGGTCTTTTCCAAAGTTGATATTCTGGGTCATCCTAATTGTTCCCCCTCTTATATTTTCATCAAGAATATTTTTAAATGTGTCATATATTAATAAAGATTTTATAGAGATAAGAAAGTAGGTAAATGGGTCATGAGTTGCTAATATCTCATAGACACTTTGGAGCAGGGTGTGGTGCTAATAATAATATCTATATCTTTTCAATATTTTTGAAATTTTCCTCTCTGAGTTATTTAAAATAAGTAACTGTAATAAGTGGTCAAAGGATATGAATGCATAAATTTTTGAGAAAGAAATTCAAGCTATCAATAGCCACATGAGGGAAAATATTCTAAATCTCTAATAATCAGATAAATGCAAATTAAAACGACTCTGAGGTACCATCAGTTTACCTAAGCTGAGATGATTTAAAAAAAAAAAAGAAAATTGTTAAGTACTGGAAGGCCTATAGAAAGACATGTATTTTTATATAATGTTGCTTTGATCTGTGAACTAATCCAACCATTTGGGAAAGCAATTTAGAACCAAGAAGCTAGTCAACTGTGCGTGGCCTTTGACCCAGTGATACCACTACCAGGTCTATATCACCAAAAACATCAAAAAAGTTTTAAAATTATTCATATCTAGGAAAATATTTAGAATCACTTACTTTGTGTTGGTAAAGAATTAGAAAGTAAAGGGATGCTTATCACCTAGGGAATGCCTGAACAAGTCATAAATGTGATGGAATATGATTATATTGTAGGGAATAGTTTCCAAAACCTTGGGAAGACTTATATGAAGTGATACAAAGTAAAGTGAGTAGATCCAGAGGAAATTTTTCAATGATAATAGTATTGTAAAGACGATTAACTGAAAGACTTAGGAATGCTAATCAACATAATAAACAACTACAATTCTAAAAAACATGATAAATCAAATCATCCACATGCAAATAGAGAAATGATGTATTTGAGATGGAGTGCATATTTGGAGCATATTTTTCTTTTTGTGGGAATCTGTTTTTCATAACTATACATATTTATAATGATATTTGTTTTCTTGCAATCTCAAAATGGGGGAGAGAGAATTCAGAGCTAAAAATACAATAAAATATTTTTAATTAAAAATCAATTGCTGATTGTCTTTAAAAGCACATCAGAAGGGGTTTCTTTTGTATGTCTTGAACCTGGTCCTGCTGCATCGTCCAAATTCATCTCTTTAAGTCATTTCACATACTAAGGTAGTTGAGTCTGGATCCATTGGTTTGATTATCATTGATGATAAAATAGCCTTCTAGTGAAATAGTAGAAAATTTCCTCCATTTCACATCTGTTATCTACCTTTCAGGTTCATCTAAAAAGAATCTTACCCAATCTGGTACAACTGGGTCTTTGGGTCTCATAATAAACTCTTTAGTTTTTTGCAACTGTTTTTTGTTATTCTATGAATTAACTGTAATGTCACTCTCTACATACCTGAAATCTCAGGTCCCAAGCAAAAAAAAAAAAAAAAAAAAAAACTGATCATAATTAGAGTCAACTTCTTTCCATTTCCTCTCCTAAAAACTGCCAGACTGTTCAAACAAAGCATGATGTATTTCTTATAATCTCTTGTAATGTGTATTCCCTATGTTTTAACTTTCTATTGCTTTTAAGCTTTATTCTAACTAGTTTGAACTAACTTGGACACAAATATGTGATTCTGAAGTCTCACATCAATATCTAGTCTTTCCCTCTATATTAAAATGTAACCAAAACTTGATATTTGCAATTCAATGCTTTCTAATTGTCTTTGAATACTGCATTTATGGCATATCGGCATGAGCTTTCTGAGTAATGAATTAAGCCTTTAGCTTCCTTTGATTTTGAACCAGATTTTTTTTCTGCTTGTTATACCACTAAAATTGAAGTTTTAACTTCTGAGAAAGCAGAGTTGGCTGTTAAAACTAAAGAGTGAGGCCCTGTGACTAATGAAGAGTATATGCGCCTTTGGGAGAGCCAATAATAGATATTAAGCTATATATGGTTGTACAGTAGGGCTAAGAACCTTCCACAATATCTCAGATATTTGGGGCTATCCCAGTACTCTCTATATTTAATGCCAAAATCTGTTGTCAGAGTTCCTAAATTCACCAAAAAGTTCCTAACCCTCTAACATCTGAAAAAGACATCAGAATTGATTTTTGGATTTGGGACCCAACCCTATATTGCTAAAACCCTACATATATTACAATTGAATTACAGACCAACTAGAAGTATTTTATCAGGTGAGCTTGACCTAACACATAGCCAGCACATTAAAATATAGCTTTTAATTATGAAAGTAATCTAGATATTGATTCTGCTGACAACAATATGTAAGAGCATCACTCTGAAAATCCAAAAACCCAACAAGAAAAGCAGCATACTATAAATCTCTTAATACTAGTATTCCCTAATGGAATCTGATTAGAAAATTTCTACCTATTAATCCCATGTCAACAACTTTAACACTGATTGATTGCTCAGGGCAATGGAAATCAGCAAAAATCAGCTATTCCTCATCCCAGCCATGATTCTCAAAGGTGTAATACAACCCATCCAATTGAGAATGACTGCAAAAACTATGCTTTATAAATATTATGGCAGCTAGGTGGCACAGTGGATAGAGCCATGAGTCTAGAATCAGGAAGACCTGAGTTCAAATCTAACTTCAGAAACTTAACTCTGTATGTATTCCTGAGCAAGTCACTTAGCTTCTGTTTGTCCCAATTTCTGCAGTAAAATGGGAATAATAATAGGACCTACCTTCCAGGGTTGTTGTGAGGAATAAATGAAATAACAATTGTAAAGCATTTAGCACAATACCTGGCATGTCATAAGTGCCAACTATCATCATCAATTTAAGAAATGGCAAATAAGGCATTCAGAGAAAATAAAATATATGAAAAGATGTGAAGTAAGGAGAATTGAGAACAATAGCTACTAGAGTGTAAATAAAAGTCTACTTAAAGCCAAATACAGCTACTTTAACAATTGATTTTAGAAATGAGAAAACACCTTCCCTTTGAAATAGAGAAGATAATGTTGCATGTACTGTCATATGTGGTTACTGTCTGTCAGTTTTGCTTAACTATTGCTTGACAGCTCACTTAGAATGGGGTGGAGGAAGGGAGAAAGAGGACAAGAAAGGGAGGAATTATGCTCAAAATTTGCCATGTTATAAAAAAACAAAATGCATAAATAAAATTTTAGAATAAAAAAAAGGCTATATTCACTAAGAAGGAACTGTATTACTACAATAAACATTACCACTAGTTGAAACTGAGGCCAAAGATTCTTTCCTTCTCAAGGGAAGAGGATAAGCTCTGAAAAATACCACTATCTCAATAAGTAGTAAAAAAACACTAAAGACACACTTCACCTAGCCAAGGAGATTAAACAAGAAATAGTGTTTGCAATCAGTGATCCAGGGAAAGCAAATCAAATAAAACACATACTTCCTCAGGAGCTAGAGATACCATAAGCCAGAATGTGCCTTTGGACTGGACTTGCTATCTGCTAGTATTACTCCTTCCTAAACAATCAGGAAAACTATTGAGAATCCATAATTTAAATTTCAATAGGAATACAAATAAGAACTCTAGGGATGCTTTGCTCTTAGATCTATGAAAGAAATTCCCCTTTGTGCTTTGCAGTCAATAACAAGATTTAATTTCAACACAAACCTACCTGGAGTCTACCTCTATCTCCTATCCAATGGAAACAAAGTGGGACACCCATGAGAGGTGATGCAGACTACTAGAATCTAAGGAAAATGACACCATAGAAACTGGTCTAATTTTGTAACTAAGTTAGAAGGAGTATGAAGTGCCCTTGAAAAGCAAAAGCACCAATCTATAGCTAGACTGAAAAGGATAAATATTATAAAGACACTAGGGACATCAACAGATAAAAGGAGAGTAATACATCATCCCCACCTGCACCTCTAGTCATAGTCTACTTGAAAGTGCTTAAGGAAGCTAAAGAAAGTGTACACCTGACAGTTTTTCCTGACTCTATTAGCATTCTAGGATCATTCACTCCGTGGCCACCCAACCCCCATCTTTAGGTGCAAGTCTGCCTCCCTCAGACATTGATACTAATGTTGTCTCTCCGAAAGGGAGATACAAGCAGTCCTAGTTCAGTAGTTCATCCTCTCAACACTGTCAGCAATGCCAACAGCAAGCTGGTGCTGTCTATAGTCCTGAACCAGTCCAGTGAAAGGAACTACTATCAAGGCTCTGAACACCGCCATGTTTTATTAGTGGGTAAACAAGACAGCTGCTCGGCTTGACAGCTGCAGTCAATTCATGGGAGCTACAGCCTCATTCATCTAATAATGACCCCATACAGCTGTACTTAGAAAGTCTCAGCAAGGAGTTCAAAGCACTGCTGATTATCCTGGTCTGTCCAGCCTTCTCAGCACTGCTAAAGTAGGTTTCTCAGAGTAATGATTCTGGGTATCAACTTCACAGAAAATCACAATTCTTATGGATCTTGGCTCTGCTACATTTCTTGACTAGTCCCTCCATTCCTCAAATATATCTTTGGCTCCATCAAAGGAAATTGTATATGTTCTCTCTTCCCATGAGAGTGAATTTTTCTTATAATAATCTATTTGGCTATATGTTTGTGCATTTCTGGGGATGGTTACATGTGAATCTTAAACAGGCCAAGTTACCAGATGGTTAAAGTAAAGAATGAGAATGAACTACATGCAAATCTATTACTAATCTCATGTTTCTCAAATTACCTATATCTGAAAGGAGAATGTCATTCTTGCTCCCAGTCCTCTCTGCCCTTGCTATACCAGTTACCTAATAATTGGGTTAACTGCTTTAAAGTTCTTCAAAAACAGTGCCTTTATCTTGGATTCCCAGTCTTTCTAGGGACTAAATTCCCAGTTTATTAATTAATCTCACCAATATCCTTCTTCATTACTTAACACTAAATATTCTAAATGCTGATTATTCATGTTCCTGAACTTATATTAACTGCTTGATCCGCTAGATAAGTTATCCTGACTCTTGGACCTTGTTTGGTACCTTTGCCAGTGATACAGTTTTCCTTCCAGTATAATGCAAGTTTCTTGACTGAAATATGTTTTGTTTCTGCCTTTGCATCCCCAGTACCTAACAATGCCTCACACATATGTGCTTGACAATCTTAGTTTAATTCATATTGTTCTTTCTCCCCATATACTGATCTCCTAGTTGGGAATCTATATTCACTTTCATACTCTTAAAATAACTAACTTTTGCTCTTGTGACATTTAATATTTGCTCAACTTTGCAACTCTTCTCGGAAGCTCCCCTTCTTGAACTTTCTTAGTATGGTACTTTCTTCACCTCAATGTGCCTGCTTATTTTGCCATTATGTAATATTGGCCTTCAACACAGGAGAAATTTTTATGTTACTTTCAGATCTGAAAAGAAATTATTCTCTAAAGTTATTACTGCCCAGAAACCTAATTAGAAAGTGTTCATTTCCAGAGATCCCAGATATCACTGGACCCTACAACATTGGCATTATACAAAAGCAGCCCAACTGTATCATAGCTCATCCAGAAGATATCTATCCAGGGCTCATGCTTCACTCCAAAATCAGCTGGAATGACTATTGACAGTTGTTTCTTCAGAGCTATCCCCCAAAAACCCAGTACTGCTGGACCTAGAGTAATAGACAAAAAGGACACTTAGTTCTCTTTACTCACAAATGAATGAGTGGCATCTACACATTTCAGTCACCAAAAAAAAAAACATGAAAAAGGCCATAAAATATTTCATATTCTTTTAAAGTGAACAAATATATTTTAATTTTTAGGTTATTGATTTGCTTTTCTAAATTCAGAGTAATTTTCAGAAAGGATTTCTCTCCACATTACCAAACTATAGTTGGAATTATGTTTGAGGGGCATCAGAATCATAATTTATCTAGTCTTATCCTTTCCTATACAATGTCCTCAATAGGAGGTCACATAGTCCTTTCTTGAAGACTTCTAATGAAAAGGAACTTTTTACCTACCAAAGAATCCTACTCTACTTTTAGATAGCTTTAATTGTTAGGAAGTTGTTTTTCCCCAACCTAAATCTAGTTCTCCACAACTTGACAGCTAGGTAGTGTAGTGAATATAGTCCTGGACTTGGACTCTGAAGTCTGAGCTTGAAGCTAGTCTCAAATATTTATCTTGCCCATGTGAACCTAGGCAAGTCACTTAATCTCTCTCAGTTTCCTCATGTGTAAAAAAAAGATAATAATTGCATCCTCCTCCTATTGTTGTGAGAACCAAATGAGGTAACATATTATAAAGTGCTTTTTCAAAACAAAATATAATGTTACATACAAATATAAATGCTAGCTGTTACAACTTTCACCAATTCATCCTATTTCTACACTCTGAAGCCAAAAAGACCAAGTATAATACGTCTTCTATATATTAATCTTTTAAATAATTGAAGATGCTATCATGTCCCATTGCCATGTCCAACATACACCAAGAGTTTTATCTTCTCTAAATGAAATCTTAGTTCCTTCCATTGACACTGATATGGTAGGGACACAAGGTTCTTCATTATTCTAGTTGTTCTTCTCTCAATGATATCCAATTTACAAATGTCCTTTCTAAAATGTAGCACTCAGAATTCAACATGGTATTTTCAATTTGATCTGACCAGGTGTTCAGAGTATCACCTCTATTATTATTGATGCCATTCCTTTCTTAATACAATTTAATATTGCATTGCCTTATTTGACAGCCTTTATCACATAGTTTATTGATATTGAGCTTTCAATTCCCTCAAACCTCTAGATCCTTTTCTCACCAATTAAATTACTTTCCTTTGAAAAGTACAATATTTTTGATACTTCTTCCATCATATGCATATGAACTTGATTTTTAATCGGAGTTTAAGACTTTGTTTATTGCCATATCACATCCTGTTGAGCTATTTTGATTAATTTACAAGTATTTATTAATATCCTATAAGTCATTAAAACTTATTTACTATCTAGTAATCTCCAGGCATTATTCTAAGTGCTAGGGATATAAAGACAAAAATGAAATAGTCCCTACCCTTAAGGAGTTGTATTCTATCAGGAGAAACATATAAACAGATACAAAACACATATAAACACAATAAAAATGGAGTAATTTTAACAAATATTAATGGCTGAAAGCAATGAGAGATGTGTAAGCCCTAGCAGGAGTTTAACTAATTCTCAAAAAAAATTGCTCAAGACACACTTTAAAGTTTAGCCTATATTATTAACATTTTCTCCATTGCTTTCTTAAGTTTACATAATCAATTAAACAATAAATCAAGCATTGATTTGTAGCATTTGCTTATTTCCAAGCTGTAAATGCTTATATTGACAATTCAACATTGGAGGGGGTTAATCTGAGCTGGCACCAGAACATCCCTGGGCAGAGATGAGAAGAGAGTGCTTTCTGAGTGGGAAAGGAAATAGGCAAGAGTGAGAGAGAAGGAGCCTTGCTAAGTCACAGAGATAGAATATTGAATGTCATGTGTGAAGGCCAGGTAGCAGAACACTTTGTCTTTTTCGTAGATTGTGTAAAGAACATTGTGTAATGTGCAAATAAACCTAGAAAGGTAGGCTATAACAAGATTATGAAAGACTTTAAATGCCAAAGAGATTTTATTTAGTTCCAGATGCAATATAAAGCCACTGACACTAAGCAGTGAAGAGAAATGCTTTAGGAATATTTAAAATTCTAACTCTGCTACCCAAAATGGTAACTATCCTTCCCAACTTTTGTATCTAAGTCAATGACAAATAGCTACCGGCCAAGAATATCTCTGGGATAGTCCATAATAAATTTCCTTCCACACTTACTTTAACTTGTTAATGACATTTGCTTAAGTTTAGTGATTTGACTAGTTTCAAATCTACCCAGCTGTGCCACAGTCTAGTTATCATCTGTCTAATTTTTACAGAAACATAAGAAACGTTTTTGCTATTAGAACACTATTTCCCAAATCTAAAAACCTACTAACCATATCAAAAATGAGGGAAGAAATTAAATTGTCATGACTACTTCATGATAAACTTACACTGATTTTTTATCATTACTTCCTTTTTTAGATGTTTACCAACTATCCCTTTATTAATGTGTTTTAGAATTTGCTAGAAACATGCCAGCTCACCTGTCTCATATCTCATTATCTTAAAAAAAAGTTGAAAAAAAACTTTTATGTATTCTCAGTTGTAGTTTTGTAATTTTGTATTTGTGTTTTTTATTTATGTAAATGGCTATATTTGGTTAAATTGACATAAGAAGAAATAGCATCCCATAGTTAACAGATATGATTTCAAAGTCAGTATTTCCTGTATTTAAATGATGCTTTCTAGCAGTATGACTCTACATAAGGCACAGTTTGGAACCATGCTCAAAAAGTTATCAAACTGTGCATACCCTTTGATCCAGCAGTATTACCACTGGACTTATATCCCAAAGAGATTTTAAAGAAGGGAAAGAGGCCTGTATGTGCAAGAATGTTTGTGGCAGCCCTCTTTGTAGTGGCCAGAAACTAGAAACTGAGTAGATACCCATCAATTGGAGAATGGCTGAATAAATTGTGGTATATGAATATTATGGAATATTATTGTTCTGTAAGAAATGACCAATAGGATGATTTCAGAAAAGCCTGGAGAGACTTACATGAACCAATACTGAGTGAAATTAGCAGGACCAGGAGATCATTATATACTTCAACAACAATACTATATGATGATCAATTCTGATGGGCGTAGCCCTCTTCAACAATGAGATGAACCAAATCAGTTCCAATAGAGCAGTAATGAACTGAACCAGCTACACCCAAAGAAAGAACTCTGGGAGATGACTATGAACCACTACATAGAATTCCCAATCCCTCTATTTTTGTCCACCTGCATTTTTTATTTCCTTCACAGGCTAATTGTATACTATTTCAAAGTCCAATTCTTTTTGTACAACAAAATAACTGTTTAGACATGTATACTAATATTGTATTTAATTTATACTTTAACATATTTAATATATATTGGTCAACCTGCCATCTGGGGGAGGAAGTGGGTGAGAAGGAGGGGGAAAATTGCAACAAAAGATTTGGCAATTGTCAATGCTGTAAAATTACCTATGCATATAACTTGTAAATAAAAAGCTATAATAAAAAAAGGGAGATAGGACTTAAATGTATTGAAATATTTATAGAGGCTCTTTTTTGGTAGTGAAGAATTGAAAATTGAGAGGATGACCATCAATTAATTGGAGAATATCTGAACAAATTGTAGTATGCTATTATGATAAAATGTTGTTGTGGGAAGTGATGGTGAAATGGTCTCAGAGAAGCCTGGAGACACTTGCACGTATTAATGCAAAGTAAAATATATTGTGTACAAAATAATTGCAATGTTGTAGGATGATTAGCTGTGAATGCTTTGCTATTCTTAATAATACAATAATTTAAGATAACCCTGAAGGACTTATGATGAAAAATGCTATCCAACCCCAAAGTAAAAACTGATGGTATCTAAACACATATCGAAGCACTTTTTTATTTTCTTTATTTTTTTTAATTTTTTGTTTGCTCTATATTTTCCTTTACAAAATGATTAATGTGGAAATGTTTTGCATGACTACACACATGTAACCTATATCAAATTGCTTGCTTTCTCTATGAGGGGTGGAGTAGAAAGGGAGGAAGGAAATGAAATTGAAACTCAAAGTTTTCAAAATGAACATGTAATTGGGGGAAAATGAATACTAAACAATTTTTTAAAGAATGTATATTGCCCTGGCTAGAAGCTTAGGGACTACTCACAAATCCAATCTTACTACTCATCAGCATAGGACAATTGACCTTCTCTGATTCCATCCTGGCCCAGTTTCTACACCTTAAGCAAACTGGTAGCTCCCAATCCCAGGGTTTTGCCACACTGATGTCAGAATTAGTTCAGATGCTTGATGTGCTTAGCCTGATGTAGTTCAGAACTCTTGAGCTCAAGAGATTTGCCAACCTCAACCTCCTCAGAAAATAGGATTAAAGGCATGTGCCACTACCCTTTTCAAATATAAAATAGAATTTCAAGAAAGCCAAAGCTTGAACTGCAACTTAACTGAGATAGAACTAACACCAAGAGATGGTTAGCATTGAAGTTTCTGGGCGTCTTTAGATGATGGTAATCTTCCCTCAGTCTGGTCCTACTGGTACAAGGTAGCTTGAATTAGAACTCTTCATCTACTCAAATAAAATATTAAGATGTAATGATTGATCTTTCCTAGTATAATAAGTAGAACATTGGACTTAGAGTCAGAGAATGCCAATTTGAATCAAGCCATTGTCATCTTCTATCCAAGTGACCTTGACCAAGTCACTCTGGTTGCCTGAAGCTTAATTTCATCTGGAAAATGAGATCAAGATAGCCTCAAAAGTCCTTTCTAAATCTTAATATGTGTCCTTATAACTATTATTTATAGTAGGTGACAACACCATAAATCTCCTAAATAAACCTCCCCGAAAACATTAACTACTTCTATCCTTCAGTTGCAGAATGTAGCAATCTTTTTTTCCCCCACACATTCTCAAGGTACCTCTTTCTCTTGGAACCTCAGATTTAAAAAGAAGCTCGGATGTCATCTGGTCCAATATATTCTTTAGCAGGAATTTCCTCTGGCACACCCAGAATCCACTTGAACAACTCCTCAGAGTAAAATCACAAATTCCCAAGGCAGCCTCTTATGGTAAGAGTCTACTTATGGTAATTGTTATGAAATTCTTCCTTATATTTTTATCTCTGCATCTTCTACTACTTGTTCTTCATTCTGACAATCTGCCTATTTCTTACAGGGAACAATAATTTTTTTTTCTTTATCTACAAAATTTTCAACTTCCATTACTGTTTCTTAGGATTCCTCCTTTAGGATTCCAAACTTGTTTTCTACAGTATAAATGATGACCATTCTTTCTTCAGTCTTAACAATGGCTTTCTATGTTTCATGACTGACATGACATGACTGACTACTGTTCTTTATTTTTATTCCTTTTTTCTCCTAGTTGGGAGGTAATTATTTTGACTGATTTGAGAGATTATAAGGCACTTTATGCTTATAAAGAATTATGTATCATAAACATAATTAGAGAATTAGCACTGATTACATTTTTTAGTTTTATAAAATACCCTTTTTTAATTGCCTAGAATTAATCATTATAATGATACACCACAATTTTAAAAGTCATGTTATAAAATACTATTTTCTTCCAGACAGAAAATTATAGACCTGGAATGCAGATTGAAGCATTTTTTTTCTTTATTTCTTTTTTCTTGCTTATTTTCTTGAGCATGACTAAAACAGAATATATCTTGCAGGACTGTGTTTGGATATGTGTAATGGGTATCTTATTTTTGCCTTCTTAATGGGTAAGAGTGAGGAAAGTGAATGTGAAACTGAAAAGAAAAAATAAAATTTTAATTAAAAACTTAAAGAGTAAAAGTGGGAAATGACTAATTGAAAACATCATTGAAAACTAAGCTAACAGGGCAGCTAGGTGGTGCAGTGGTTAGAGCACCATCCCTGAAGTCAAGAAGACCTGAGTTCAAATCTAATCTCAGATAATTAATACTTTCTAGCTGGGTGACCTTGAGCAAGTCACTTAACCCCAACTGTCTCAACAAAAAAGAAAAGGAAAGAAAGAAAGCAAGCAAGCAAGCAAGCTAAGCTAATACCATAATGCTAGGAATGGGGACCCGGAAGGTATTTGGTTCCATTTTATTTCAAAGACAAATTCAGTGCCTCAGGGGAAAGGAAATTCTAGTCCTGAAGATCAGGATAGAAACTTTAAATTCAAAAAGTTGTGATCAAAATATCAAGAGAATAATACTAGATCGGTGTGAAAAGTGAGAGATTTTCCTCTGGTCCTCTACATCTTTTTTAATATATGTCCATATTTGGGGGCCCAAATTGGAATGTCATAAGTCTGAATCAGATACACTCCAACAACATTACTGAAATGTGAAAAGAAGAATTGGATTATGGATATGGTAGCTGCAGTAACAGAGGCAAGAACCTAAATTGACATCTCCATCCTTTACCCTTTATGTTGTTCCTTCAACTAAATGCTTTAGATTATATCACTGCCCTACTCTACTACTGGATCTCTTCCTTGTGGACAATCTATTACTGTCAAAGGCAATACCACTCTTCCAGTCATTGATTCGCATTTCCCACTATTTCCCTTTACTTCTTCATTTCAGCTGAACTAAAGCATTAGAAGTTCTTTTAACTTAATGTGCTAAATTCAGCCTTTGTGAACGTGCTCTAGCCATTACTTCCATGAATGGAAGGCACATTCTCCTCCTCCCTCTGCCATACAGAGGCTTTATCTTTCTGCTGGATGTGAGATGAGGGAGAAGAGAATTTGTAACTGAGTCAAATTAGGGAGTAATGTGGGCAAATGGAAAATACAGAAAAATAATGTTCAAGGAATATTTGAGGATGGAGAGAATACTGTCATCCAGAGAGATCAGGAAAGCCTTAACTGAGTAAGTGATATCTAAAATTGATTTGGAAAGAACCAGCAATTTCTTTTCTCAAGGAGGTGACATTCAACTAGAAGGAGGGTGAGAAAGAAGAAAATGTGAGCATAGATAAGTGCTTCTCTTTCATTAAAAACAAAAATTATTTCCCAAAATCTTATAAAAGATTCTGACATCAATGTGTGTTCATCTGCATTAAGCTGCTTCAAATATCACACTTCTATCAACTTAGTGTTTAAGAGCCTGCAAAGACTGTTTGTTTTAAACTCCTATTACCTTACACATAATAGATGCCTAAAATTCCAATGAAATTTGTTTATTGAATTATTAGTTTCATTATTTTGAGGAATTCTGTTGCCCTCTTCTTTCCCTGCTATCTAAGGGATAGAAAAACCCTCTAAGAAAAACCCCATTTTTCCTGACACCAGTTCTGGTCCAGAGATACCAAAAATATGCTACCAAAAAATATATTTATTCCTTCATCTTAACCATTTGTTTGATTGACACATCTATTGTAGACAGGTATTAGCAAACAGGGTGAGATGGGACAGGGGAGAACTGCAGTCCTACAAACTGGGAGCTTGTTCATTTTGACATCATTGGTGACAGTATGTATTTCAATGTGTTATTTGATCAAGATAATGTTTAAGAGCATAATTTCAATGCTACAGATACAATTTGAAGTCTATAGACTTTGTAATAATTGAGATTCCTTTATTTATCTGAAACTTTTGGAAGTTGAATATTCTCAAAATAATTTTTCAAGTACATATTAAATATCAGGTAGATAAAAAAATAAATAATATATTCTTCCATGGCACAAATGATGTCTTTCACTATTTTTATATCTCATTCACATAGCTAGCACATTATGGGACATACAGTAGACATTTAATGAATGATTATTGGGTTGAGCAAAAAGGTGCTTCCAAAGGTAGTTCAGACTCACTTCCCATCCAAAGTCAATGATTCTGATTGGCTGGCCGCCTATAATTATTTATGCTTACAAATATGTGCACTCCCAGAATGAAAAGGTGTTTAGTAATAACAACCCATTTTCTAAGAAAAATATCTTTTAGTTAATAATTTAGGAAAGTCCTAGTCAAATTCTAGCCATTCTTTGACGAATATTTAACAATTATGATTTAGGGGGAGAGATCCAAACAAACCACAACACAAGTAAATGATTCTTCTTGTGGTGAAATGAGGCTTACATCTGCAATCTAGATGGAGGAAAAGATTGGATAAGATAGGAAAAGATCTCACTTGTGGCAATAGCCAACTGCAGAAATAGATAGATAGATAGATAGATATAAATAGGTAGGCTATAGAAGCATTGAGTGAGCAAGATAATCTCAATTAAGATAAGTCAAATGTCTATATATCAATATGGATAGATGTAACTGAAAAAGTAAAGTTTTCAATCACTAAGATTGTATCTATGGTCACATGCTGTTTTCAAGCATTGTATAAGACAAACAGTCATGCTATTCAGAAATAGAAAGGGGGATGATGGAAAGGAAATGCCATTAGTCATTCATCATTATTTTATCTGCTTCACATTGTTTTAATGTATCTGTGTGACCTCATAAATGTGGGTACTCTCTTAAACTACATAGACCTCAACATATCCTTAGCTCCTTGGTACTATACTCCTTTCATTTCTGCTTTCCCACACACTGCTCACAAGCTGCCCACATAATTTGGTAGGGGAGGATGGGGCTTATTCAAGTTCTTTTGAAATTTCATGACATTCAATGGAGCTTACAAGCTATCTATGGTCAATGCATCATTTCAGGTTTTTAAATATCTAAAACTGTATCATAAAAAGTTTACAACTTGAACTGATACAACCATTCTGAAGAACAATTTGGAGCTATGCTCAAAGGACTATCAAATTGCACATATCCTTTGATCCAACTCTTAAAGGAGGGAAAGGGACCCATATGTGCAAAAATGTTTGTGGCAGCCCTCTTTGTAGTGGCAAGGAACTACAAACTGAATGGATGCCCATCAGTTGAGAAAGAGCTGAATAAGTTATGGTATCTGGTATATGGTACATTAATATTCCATATAACATGGAATATTATTATTCTATAAGAAATGGTCTGCAGGATGAATTCAGAAAGGTCTAGAGAGACTTACATGAACTGATGCTAAATGAAATGAGTAGAACCAGGAGAATATTGTATTCAGCAACAAGATTTTTGTGATGATCAATTCTGATGGATTTAGTATTATGGGAGCCACCTACTAGTGGCTACTGGGGATCTAATTCTGACCAGCAGAATAGATTCCTTCATGTGAGAGGATGATAACAATACAATGAGACTGAGAGGCAATTGCATTCTCTGACCTCTTTCCTCTTCCCTCTTGCCTCCAATTTATGTAATTCCCAATCCACAAGCAACATATGCATCTGTAAAGACTGATTTGCAATTCCTTCAAGGGTTTTATGATTCACAGGTATGGGGGCTTTCAGAGAATCGACCTGCCCCTTCACACTTAGGCATGGTCCTTAACAACTTGGCTCTTTCCAACAGTAAAGTGATTGTGTTGGAGAGAGAGAGAGAGACATTCAAAAAAAGGACTGTGGGGATTCAATGGGGTTCTTTCATTACACAAATGATGTCTTCTACTAGTGAGGACACAGCATAGTATTTCACTTTTTATTGTTGTTTTTTTCTTTCTCATATTTTCCCTTTTGATATGATTTTTCTTGTGCAGCATGATAAATATAGAAATATGTTTAGAAGAATTGCATGTATTTAATATATACTGTATTACTTGCTGTCTAGAGTGGGAAGTGTGGGAAAGGGAGGAAGAAAAATTTGGAACACTAGATTTTGCATGAGTGAATGCTGAAAACTATTTGAAAATAAAAAGTTTTTTTTTTAAGTTAACAACTATTACATTATCTAATTCCATTTTCACATACTGGAGGTTTTAATCATCTGAATACTCTTGTCATTAATATAGATTTTAACTTTTCCATGCCTTGTCATTCTGTGTGATTTTTGTCCCCATTCTTCTACAAATCTGTGCTGGAGCACTTTGTCATGTTTTCTTACTACTTCAATAACATCAATGTAGTACTCAAGCCATCCGTCTATTAACTTTCATTATTATTCCATTACCATCACACCTTTTGATTTCATACATGTCCTTAATTATATAATTTATAACACTTCTTATGTGCCAATAATTATTGATAACATGCATGAGTATATGAGTATCTATATAAGTGTAGATATGTATGTATGCATATATTTAGCTAGTTAGTTTATAACCACTAAGCCTTTTGATTGTCTGTGGTTGTTTTTTTTTTTTATTTTTGAAATTATGGCGTTTCATTATCTATCTGTTGCACATTTATGGTTGGAAAAACAACAATAATAAGTAGGATTTTATAGCCTTTTAAAGTTTACAAACTCCTTTACAAAGAGTACCTCATTGTTATCATCACAACAACCCTGAGAGGTACATATTATTATTATCATCACTTTTCAGATGAAGAAACTGAGGTTAAGTAATTTGTTCAAGAACAGACAGCTAATAAGTGTATGAGGCTAGATTTGAACTCTAGTCTTTTTGACTCCAAGTCCAGCATACTATCTACTGTGTCACACAGCTGCTTCTGAACAGTATCCAAATCTATACCTCCACACAAGTTAAAAGTTTTTTTTTCTTTCAAAGTACTAAAACCATCCTTGAGATTTTATTAGTTCAAGGGACTAAAGACTCAAGAACCAAAAAAGTTATAAGGAGCTTGAGGCACCCTTTACAACAACTGGTGGACCATGATGTAAACTAGGAGCTTCAATCAAATGAATTAACTCAGAGTTCTCGACACATATCCTTAATGAATATTCTTCAGCTCTCTTTCTGCTAAGTAAATCTCCTCTTGTTAACTGTTGAATGACATACACACAGCCCCTCTCCCAGTGTATCACTCTATTTCTAAATCAAACATAAACTACCAGGACAGCCCCACATCAAGCCCAGCCCAGAGTGGTTAACTAACTCAATGAGTTATCCATCCACTTGCATGTCATAACCAAGGAAATATGTGTTTTTCATTAAAATTACTTTTCCATAAATGCAATAGTAGACTATCCTCAGCACTAACAATGGTGGAATATGTTCAAAAAAATGAAATCAGGAAAAATAATTTTATCTAATCATATTAAAGGAGAAAAAATCTATATTAGAGGGAATGCAGTGTTAAAAGCACTAGGGAATTGTTTCCATCACCAACCCCCCCCCAAAAAAATAGAAAAAATAATAGACAACATTTTTATGACCAAAAGAGGTGACAAGCTACATAACTGATGTTATATAGTATAAATACTGAACTGGTATGCAGAAAGTACATAAGGATCTAGAAGAAAGCCTCCAGTGCACTACTGATCAGATTTGGTATGGAGGATAAATGGAAGGACAAAAACAAGAATTATACATAATGAAAATCATTACTAGATTGTAAACTGGTTTCATGGAAAATGTAACTGCACAAATAAGGTTATGGATTCACTTAAGTATTAAAGGATAATTTGGAGGGAGTGCGGGGGGGGGGGGAAGAAGACAGAGAAACTAAACAGACAAACTAATTTCTAGAATAATTACGGGTTATACTGAAGAGGCTTCAGAATGTTGTCCTTCAAAATAATCACCTTGAGAGATAATATGCTTATTCCTGATTTGTTTAGTGGTCTCATCAATTACTATTATCAATCACAATCTTTGTCCTGATGATTCTCAGATCTACTTCTCCAGCCCTCAATTCCCACGTGAACTCAAGCCCCACACCTCCAATGTCTCAGACATATCTTAAGTTCAACACATCCAAAATTAAATTCGTTACCTTTCACCCCAAACTCTCCCCTCTTCCTAACTTCCCTATAACTGTGAGGGTGCTACCATCTTCCCAGTCTTCCAGGCTTGCCTTCTAGGTATCATCCTCAACTCCTCACTCCATCTCCCTCATCAATATCCAATTACCAGGTCCTGTCATTTCTACCTTCACAATTACTCCCCTATATGCCCAGCCCTTTCCCCTTATATTGTCGCTACCCTAATACATGCCTTCATCACCTCATACTTGAACCATTGCAGTAACTTTCTAGTTGTACTCCTTTCCTCAAGTCTTTTCCACTTCCAGTCCATCATCCACTCAGCTATCAAACTGATCTTCCCTAAGCATGGGTCTGACCATGGTACCCACCTCTTCAATAAACATCAATGATCCTCTATTATCTCTAGAACCAACTATAAAACCTATTTGGCTTTTAAAGCCTGGCTGCCTCCCAACCTTTTAAGTCTTCTTATTTTTTACTTTCCTCCAAACACTCTTCAGCCTAGTGACCCTGACCTCCTTTCTGTTCCATACATGGAATAGTTCACCTTCCTTTTAGTCTCCCTTTGGGTTTTTGTTGGAGGGGGGGACAGATACTGGAGATTTGCCATTTCCATTTCCAACTCATTTTACGGATGAGGAATCTAAAGCAAACAGGGCAAGTGGTCTGCCCAAGAATACATAGTTAATGATTGTTTGAGGTCAGATTTGAACTCAGGAAGAAAAGTCATCCTGACTCCAGGTCCAGAGCTCTATCTGCTGAGCACCAAGCTGTCTTCTATTTCACTTTCCAACTCCAAGCATGTCTCATGGCTGTCTCCCATGCCTGGATTCTCTCCTTCCTCATCTCTACCTCCTGGTTTCACGGGCTTCCCTCAAGTGTAGTCTAAAGTTATAGCTTCTGTAAGAAGCCTTTCTCAGTCCTCCTTAGTCACAGTGCCTTCATCTTCTTGATTATTTTCAATTTTATCAAGTATAGCTTATTTGTACACAATTGTTTATATATGTCTCCCTCATTAGACTGTGAACTCCTTGAGAATAAAACCTGTTTTCTGCCTTTCTTTTGCTTACTCAGCACTGAACATAGTACCTGGCTTATAGTGGGTGCTTAATGAATGCTTATTGACTGTTACACAATAGACTGTTGTGATTGTGCAATATTTTTCTGAAAATCTTCTTTAAAACTGACTCCAATGATATTCTTTTACTCAAGCAATCACTATTAGTCATATACTACAAAGAAATCACGGTGGTAAAATAATTTTATATACTACCATCTTCATAACAGAACTTTTGGTTGTAGAAGAGAATTGGAAACTAAGAGAATCTCAATAAACTTGGGAAAAGCTAAAGAAATTATGGTATATGAAGGACATGTGATATTATTACACCATAAAAAAGACAAAAGGAATGGATTCTGAGAAACCAGAGAAGACTTATATGAAGAGATACACATTAAAGTAAGCAGAAACAGAGGAACAATTTAGGAGTAACAAGGAGTTCCATCATGAACATAAATAGTTTTGAAAGACTTAAGCACTCATCAATTCAATGATCAGCCATAATTCCAGAGAACAAATGATGAAACATGTTACCCACCTCCTAACAGAGAAATGACAAATCAGAGATGGAGAATAAGACACACATTTTTTGAAATGGCCACTGTGTGGATTTTCTTTTTTGCTTGACTTATTTATATTTAATGAAGAATTTCTGATGGAGGGAGAGACAGGAAGAGGGAAATGGAATTGAAATAGGCAGTATCATAGCCCTGATATTTAAATAAATAAATAGACAAATAAATAAATGAATGGATGGATGGATGAATAAATAAATAAGGAAAAAGGTATCCTTAAGCAAAACATTTTTTAAATGTACAGATGAGTCCAGAAGATTTAGTTAGACAAGCAAGATAGCTTTTAAAAAAAACACACATTAATCTTATTACATTTTTTTTAAAAAACTATATATTTCATATAAAATGTTCTTTTATTATTCTTTATAAGTGGATTTAGATGGGTATCATGATCAGTATAACTATATGTATATTTTAATTGTTTTTTAAACAAAGGAAACTGTCTTTAAAGGCAACTTATAAACCAAATGAGACAAGCTTGTCTCATTTATTTGTAATTATCATTTTAAACTAAAAGTATTTAACTATCTCTTTGATCAAACAACTTATTAATCAAATTTCCTTTAGGTCAAATACTGTTAGTCTGTTTCCCAAAAAAACCAAATATATTTATATTTTCACAGAATGAAACTGCTTTCATTTAAGATATTCAAAAGAACGCAATGAAGTCTTTGAAAGTAATGGCAAAACTTCCCAAAACCATTTTGAACACCAGCAGCATCATTAAGTGTATAACCTATCAAGATTAAGATTTTAATGAGAACAATACTCACATGTGTGTGTATTAATTCTGGTGTGTTTCTTTACAAATTAGTCAAATTTGAGATGAAGGGGATAAGAGCAATGATTGTGAATGCCAGAGGAGCTGCACCAAGAAAGGTGGATAATTTTTATGCACATGTTTATGGATTCTACAAGTGATTTTGTCCCCTGAAGAGTGGTAAAAATCATGAGTAGAAGAGGGCACTGAAATGAAAAAGCTAAGGTTATGAATAGGGGAGCACGATTATAGAATTCCTACTCATCCAAAAACCATATATATTTCAGTTGCCTGATAATTTTCACAGTTCATCAAGTAACTAATATTGGTTATAACCCAATAAAATTCCAAAAATTCTATTTAAAAAAATGTTGCTATTGATAGATGAAATTATTTTTAAGAAAATAATCCTTTTTTCTGTTTTAGTTATAGTAAGCCCTTCTCTAACTTGACTCTCACCATAGTTATTTAAAGAGATTAATAATGTTATAATCAGGAAAAAGATAAAACTATTACCGAATTGTGTTATTAAATAAACTCATTTCTATACATTCAAATTTGGGACAAAAGTTTCTAAAAGGAAAATGTGCTTGGATTTAATTTAAAAATTGAGAATGTCATTCTTTAGATTTAAGTGAGTGAGACAACCTCTTTTAAACAATGTGTATTTGGGATTGTTGATCACAGGGTCGGGGCAAAGACAGGAAGCTGTGCTCTCTTAGAGCAAACCAGAGTATAAAAAGCTCATGACCAATTATGTGAGAACAGCTGCAATTGAGTCACTGAGCTAAAATTTAAAACTACCCTAACTTTGTCAAACAAATTCCAAAGCATACTCAAGAATTTAAAGATACAGAAAGAGTTTTTAAATGCTAAAACTTGTTAAAATACTATTAATTCTTATTTCAATTCAATTGAGTTCACAATCAAGCATTAATTGTGTAAGGCCATTATAGTAGTCTCTGAAAAAAAATGAAAATAAAAAAGGTCACTGTCTTTAAAATAACTTCATTTAATAATGTTAATACTGCAACATATCATGAATCTGTGCTATCATCCATTCTCACCCATGTGGCTCATGTCCATTTCCACATAAGTTTGCCACACAGGGTCTATCCAATGTGCTTGAAACCCTCTTCCTATTCACTTGACATTGGGTGAACACTAATGAACTGAACAAGTTATTTTTTCCTCTTATTGCATGACCAGTCCATCCCCACCCCATTACAGGATTTCACAACTGGAAAGATCTTCAGAAGCTAGAAAAATTCCCTCAACAATATGCTCAACAAATGATTGACTGAAGATCTTCAATAAGGGAAGATTCACCACTTCCTTAGGGAGCAATTCATTTCCCCTTTACAGGGTGG
The DNA here is from genome assembly GCF_902635505.1 of Sarcophilus harrisii. NCBI lineage: Eukaryota > Metazoa > Chordata > Mammalia > Dasyuromorphia > Dasyuridae > Sarcophilus > Sarcophilus harrisii. The sequence continues at coordinate 585,758,239 of NC_045426.1, read as the reverse complement.
TACTACTGGGAACCTCAAGACTACATTTGTCTTATGCAACTTCCACCCACTGATTCTATGTCTCCCCTCTAGGGCCAAGGGAACAACTCTAATCTCTCCACCATCATACTCCAGTTAAACATTCCAAACTATTGAGAAAGGCAGATGAGGTAGTCAAACACATTTGATGCCATTCTTTGCATCATGTCTCCATAATTGTTTATTTATAATCTGTTACAATCGGTAATCACTCCCATTATAACCTCTCTGCTGATCTTTTAATGATCTTCAATGTCAACTCTCCAGTTTTCTGTAGTATTCCATGATTCAGTCATACAGTCATCAGAAGAATATCATGTTAAAAAAGATGTGTCTGTTTCATGAATTTGCTTGTAAGAAGGGAGGAGACATTAAAATAACTTTTCAATTTTCTGCATGTAATCCAATCTGCTCTGTTCTTCCTGTTCAATTATGGGCCCATTTATAATGTCTATTTGTTCTCTCCATTTTTCAAGATACATATTCTGATAGATGAGCTTTGTAGGCTGTCCAATCAATAGCACATCATATATTTGGCAATACACATTCTTCAGGCACTTGGTTTTCTCTGTGTGGATAATTAAACTAAACTCTTAGGACATTTTTATATAAGTGTAGAGTCTAGCTTCTTAAGCAGTGGTTTGTAATCCTAACTGGGGGTCTCATCATTGAATGTGAGAGTCATGAAATTATGATTTGTTATCAGTAAATGTTTGACTTGTATACCTATTTTATATACCTATATACCCAGAGTCACATACCCTTCTCAGATGAAAAGGAGTTGTGAGTGGAAAAAGTTTAAGAAGCCCTGGAAAAGAGAACTATACTGTAATTTCAGTGACTTAGGGAATTTCTGGATAAAGAAACTCATCATAAGCACTTTTTCTGCAACTAATAGTCTCAGTTTTCTGAAGAAATGATACATTAAGTGATTTGCCTATAGTTACAATATTGTTATTATATGTCTAAGGCAGAAGCTGAACCCAAGTCTCCAAGACCAGCTCTCTATCCACTATATCATACTGTCTCTCTTTTGTAGGATAGCTATATTCTATGTGTTTAAAATAGGTAAATCACAAATATAAAGTTTTCTGACAGTTCAAAAATTTAATTCAAATTCAACAAACATTGGCCATTCTCAAGTTCTCCAAATATTCAAGTATCACCAACAGGGTCAGCTAAGTGGGGCAGTAGATAGTCTGCTGAACCTAGAGATAGGAAAACCTGAGTTCAAATCCAGCCTCAGATACTTACTAGTTGTCTGATCCTAGGCAAGTCACTTAATCTCTATCTTAGTTTCCTTATCTGTAAAATGAAAAAAGTACAATACCTACCATCCCAAGGATACGGTGACAATAAAATGAGATATTTGTAAAGCATTTTTCAATCCTTAAATTGCTATGAATCCTTGAAAGAAAGAAGAAGAAGAAGAAGAAGAAGAAGAAGAAGAAGAAGAAGAAGAAGAAGAAGAAGAAGGAGGAAAAGAGGAGGAGGAAGGGGAGAAAGAGGAGGAGGAGGAAGGAAGAGGAAGAAGAGGAGGAGGGGGGAGGAAGGAGGAGGAGAAGATAGTTTAAATAATCCATATTCTCCTTTTTGGAATTATGAAAAATGTTTACATATATTTCTACTTGTAACATCTCTCTCTCTTACCCTCTATAAGCATACAAAGATCACACAAAAAAGATTTTTGGGTGCTCTAGAAGATGGTGGGATTTGTTTAGACCAGATGACTTGAATCTTGAATACTTGAAAGTAAAAACAGATACCTACCATTTACATCAATCTCATCAAAGAAATATATTCCTTTTCCTTTTAATTTCTGAATTTTTCTCCTCAACACATCCCTGAATTTATGGTTTTGATAGCATTAGTGAAAATTGGAGCCTGGTCACTGGTCTCCTCTACCTGTAGGTCCAGCTTTCCCAAATCTTTCATGACTAACAACTTCCCTAGTTGTTACTTCACTAATTGGCATCTGACTATGCTATTTTTAGTCCAAAGGAGCTTGAAAACAGAGAGGTCAGGCCTAGAGGTGCCAGAGCAGTCCAGATGGCCAAGGCTTACCTCTGGCTCTGGATTCCCAGCCAAAAGCCAGCATTTAAACCTTGAATTCTCACAATGCTCAGCAGGTGCTCAGATCAGTTTTGGGCTTCTTCCAAAAATAGATTTGAACATTGTCATATAAAATCCTGAATATTCATACAGGGGTCTGATCTTCCAATTACTGAGTGAATGATTGCTCATGGCATCCACAGCTTCTAACACCTGAGTCATAAGCAGAAGCAAAGGAAAGCCCACCACTTGCTTTTATCAGTTGGGCAGAAAAGAAATCATTAAAAGTGGTGTGATTTACCATAAAATAGAGAAGGAAGAAATCAATATACTTTATATTTGGTAGTAGCTATATATTCCAGGGTAAAAAGTAATCTCCTTGAAGGCAGGGAGTTTCATTTTTGTCTTTGTCCCCCTAGTACTTACCACAGTACCTTATACACAGCACTCTCTTAATGAATGTCAAAATAATATCTTCTTCCAGATCTCTGAGCCGAATCTTGGAGCTAGCCACCTCTCACGTGACTTTGTCACACACTCTGGCTGTATGAAACCTTAGAGAACAAGACCCCATCTTAAATACCCAAGGAGAGGAAGAATTTTTTTTTGCACATAGTTCACAGTATAGAGTATTTTCAGCTGCTTCACACTTTGCACAGGATGCAAAGAGACAGGTGTGATGATACTGAGCTCACACATATAGAAATACATTCTGAAGTTTAAAAACTGAAAAAAGAGGAAAAAGACAACCTCCCCCCCTTATAAAACTTAAATGCTCAAGGAAGAAAGCTTTTGTGCTATACAAGATTAGATTACTCCAACAGTCATTTGTTGTGGGCCTGGATAACTAAGAAGCCCATATTTAACCATCTCAGTGGCCTCTGATCTATCCAGAAATTTCTGCTCCTACTTCAATCTGGCTGAGGTGGTATTTGGTCCTGTGCTATATCTGTTTCTCCAGTGGTATGATCATGAACAAATCATTTGACCGCTCAAATGTGCAATTTCTTTGTCTAAAAACGGAGGAGTGGTATTGGACTAGACGTTCTCTTCAAACTCTGAATCTATGAATGACCCTCCTAATGCTTCAAAGAGAACCCAAAGTTGTGGGGAAAAACATTTGAATTAAAGCAAGTACATCAAAGCAAGAAATTTTATGTTACAAACTTTATACAGGCTGTCCCAAAAGTCTCACTGGAAGTCTAAGCTTTCAGAGTTTAGAGTATAGAATTCTCTACTTTGTATGCAAACCAACTATTTTTACTTTTTGACTGAAGGGAACAATAGAGTGAGCCCACTGGAACCATTAAAAGATTATTAAAGCTGACTATAAACTACAGGGCTAATTTCAAAACCTAGTCATGCAAGTTGCATGAGCATAGGGAAATTTTGAATAAAATTATAATGCACAAATTAAATGTTATGCTTTAGTTAGCATAAAAGTGGAGTCAAAAGAAGAAGGGGGGCTCACAATTAGATGCGGTTATGTGAAAGTCCAGTTAAATCACCTGGATTCATGATCTAGGGAACTGGATGTAATAATGATTTCAATTCCATTTGTGGGCAGAAGGAAATATGGCTCAGGATTTCATTGGTGTAAAGAACTCCCAATGAGAAATGTTGTTCTGCCAATGAAGATTCACAATTGTTCTGAAAGTCACGTGGGCAACTGAGAGATCGAATGATTTGCTCAGGGTCACACAATCAGTATCTAATAGAAGAATAACTTGACCCAAAGTACTTCTGACTTAGACCAGATCTCTATCCTCTATGCCATGCTACCTCTCTCTACGTATAATTCTAGAAATTAAATAATTATAAATTGGATACTTTTACTTTACAAATTATAGAAGCCTTGTGAGTGGTTAGACAACTAGCATCAGAGCCAAGAACTGTGTTCAAGTCTTGAGTATGACATATGCTGGAATCAATATTGGAAGGAGTTTCTTTACAAGGAAGATACATCAATGAAATCTCAAGTCCAGTACCTGTTCCCTAAAAATGATAAATATTTTAGGGAATTATTTTATGATCATGATAAATGATTGAGCAGTTTACCCTTATTGCTTCTCAGCATCCTCATTTGAAAATAAGAGGACTTAATGAGATAATTATCTAAGGACAGTTCCAATTCCAAAAGTATATAATTTAGTTCATAACTCTGTTATTTAAGTGCTCAGTTTTCAAATCATGGATATACCTTTCTACTTTTTTCTATTAAAAATAAGTTAAGTATGTCATTTTTAAATTTAAGATAAAAGTTTTTATTCCAAATACATTGTCTATAGGCAAGCATAAAATTCTTTTTTTTTTGAGAATTACAAAAAGTTATGAATGTTTATTTTTATTTTTTTTCTTTTTTTATTTAATAGCCTTTTATTTACAGGTTATATGTATGGGTAAGTTCACAGCATTAACAATTGCCAAACCTCTTGTTCCAATTTTTCACCTCTTACCCCCCACCCCCTCCCCCAGCTGGCAGGATGACCAGTAGATGTTAAATATATTAAAATATAAATTAGATACACAATAAGTATACATGATCAAACCGTTATTTTGCTGTACAAAAAGAATCAGACTCTGAAATATTGTACAATTAGCTTGTGAAGGAAATCAAAAATGCAGGTGGGCATAAATATAGGGATTGGGAATTCAATGTAATGGTTTTTAGTCATCTCCCAGAGTTCTTTCTCTGGGCATAGCTGGTTCAGTTCATTATTGCTCCATTGGAAATGATTTGGTCGATCTCATTGCTGAGGATGGCCAGGTCCATCAGAACTGGTCATCATATAGTACTGTTGTTGAAGTATATAATGATCCTGCTCATTTCACTCAGCATCAGTTCGTGTAAGTCTCTCCAGGCCTTTCTGAAATCATCCTGTTGGTCATTTCTTACAGAACAATAATATTCCATAATATTCATATACCACAATTTATTCAGCCATTCTCCAACTGATGGGCATCCACTCAGTTTCCAGTTTCTAGCCGCTACAAAGAGGGCTGCCACAAACATTCGTGCACATACAGCTCCCTTTCCCTTCTTTATGATCTGTTGGGGATATAAGCGCAGTAGTAACACTGCTGGATCAAAGGGTAAAGCATAAAATTCTTTTTAAAAATTCTAATAGTGCAAATAATATTAATATTTGGACTTGTGCTATATAAGTCTGAGAACTTTTACGGATCAGTAGCCATGTTTCATGGCTCCATCATGCCAAAGTGGATAATATTCTAGATCTAGAATCAAGAAGCTCTAGGTTCAAATTCAGCCTCAGACACATGTTAAGCTGCAAGTTATTTAGCCTCTTATCTGCCTCAGTTGACTCAACTATAAAATGGAGATGATAAAAAACTCATGTCACAGATTTATGAGAACCAAATAAAATAATATTTGTAAAGTGTTTAACACAGTTCCAGGCACATAGTAGGTACTTAATATTTATTTCCTTCTATCCCCCTGGCTCATAGATGCATTTGAATGTTAAAATCCATGTAAAATCTTTAGCAAAAACCTGTCTGCTTTTCATAATAGAAATCTGGGCAGAAAATAAGGATTTTCACTTGCCTTCATTTGATTCTGAAGGGAGGGGGGAATGGAAGAAGAGAAACAATTATTTTTTTATTATATAGAGACTATATTTACTCTTTACTATTTGCTAAAATTGAATGCTAATATGTGTGATGTGATCCATCATTACACATTAGTTACATCAACATAATATATCACCTTTTCTTTTCCTTCCTGTGAATTATAAGTCACTTGCCTACAGGTTTTTTTGTGTCAAACTAGGCAACACATTTGTATCCTTAGTAGGATAAACCAGCAACAGTCTGCTTTTTCTTCTGTTGAAAGCATGGCTGAGGAATAGAGATATACATACCACTTTCTTAAACAAATTAAATTCCTAATGGGGGGGGGGAACTATATTTGCTATGCCACGAAAAGAATTTTTTTTCCTTGGGCAATATTGAAAAAACAAACAATAGCAACATAAGGCCTAGTTATAGAAGGCACTTTGTTCAATTTTTAGTCACCTCCCCCTTTTTAAAATTAAACTTCTGGTGTAATTTAGCCTATGTTACAATCTTACCCATACCTTTTCCTTCAGAATCAATAATATCTTAACTGTTACTCCCATTAGTATTCTGGGATTCAAATAGTCCCTAAAAGCTTTGTTGATACAGACCTCAGGAAATTTGGTTTCTGAAAAGCTTGGAGGCAGCAAGAGTTCTGTTTCTACTCATGATCTACCTAAAACATACTGGGTTGCAAAGGCTTGCAAACTTTTTGGTCTCGGGAACTCTTTATGTTCTTAAAAATATCCCTCCAATCCTCCTCGCCAAAAAAAGCTGTTTGTGGGTTATAGTTCAAATTGATATTTCTAATACTAGATATTAAAATTAATAAAATTTTTCAAATGTATTTATTCATTTAAAATAATAATAAATCCATTACATGGTAACAAAAACATCATATTTTTATTGGGAAAAAAACTACATTTTTCCGAAAAAATTAGTGAGAAGAGTGGCATTATTTTACATATTTTTGCAAATCTTTTTAATGTCTGACAATAGAAAACAGCTTGAGTTTCATATCTTCTGCATTCAATCTGTTGTGGTATATTGTTTTAGTTGAAGTATGGGAAGAAAACCTGGTCTCATACAGCAATGTAGTTGAAAATGAAGCATTTAAATAGGCAAATAATACCTTATCTTTATGAAAAAATAGTTGTGACCTTGAAAATTACTTCATAATGTCTTAGCAAACCCTTAAAGGGCAATGTAGCAAAATTTGAGAACTGAACAGTGTAGTGAAAAGACAATTTAATTGGAAATCAGGAGGCCTGAGTTCTAGACATTTGAACAGGCCCAGGATCTGAACTAGGTATGCCAGGAAAAACCTAGAAGAGCATTTCCACTGGTTTTTCACCTAAGAGAAAGGAGAAGAACCAGTGGGAAAGCTTCCACAAAATATGCCCCCAAAGCTAGCTACTGACTGATAGTGTTAATTAAAGCAAATCACTATTGGTATGGTAGATAGTCTTGGATCTGAAGTCAGAAAGACCTGAGCTTAAATCAAACTTAGAAATATATATATATATATATATATGTCACATTGCTTGCCCATCAGGGATAAGGAGAAAGAAGGGGGAGGAAGGAGGAAGAGAATTCAGAACTCGAAAAAAAATTTTTAAACAAATATTAATAATAAATAATCATTTTCTTTTTTAAAAAATAAATTATGTGTAATATTATGGATTTAGAGCTGAAAGAGACTATTTTTTCCAATCTTCTCAGTTTACAAATTAGAAAATTGAAACCCAAAGATCACCTGCCTAAAGTCAGAGGAGAGGTATGTGACAGAACTAAGAGATTTAAGTCATGAGACTGATCAAGACACTTAACATCTCTGAACTTCAGTTTCCTCATCCATAAAACTAGGAAACTGAATTTAGTAACCTCTAAAGCCTCATCCAAATCAAAATCTATTGAATCTCAGTTTTTATATATGTAAAAAAGATAATCAAACAACCTATCTGATTCGTTGCATCTTTCCCAAGGTCTGAAATGCAATACTCTGAAGTTCCCTCTAAGTTTCCTCCTAGTATTAAATCTTTTACTAAGTTTCTATTCAAACACTCTTCTCTTTCATTTCTTTCTTCTGGCCCTAACAAAAGCAAAAACAATGAACAAGAAGCATTTATTAAATATTTGCTATTGACAAGCTCCATGCCAATAACTAGGGATACAAAGAGAAGCAAAAACATATTCCTTCCCCTTTAAGGAGCTCACAGTCTAATGAAAGAAAGAACAAGCAAGCAATCAGGAGTATACAATATGCAATATAAATATAAATACAATAAAAGTAATTTATCTGAGAAAGGTCTAGTAAAGGAAGGAATCAAGAAAAGTCTCCTAAAAAAAATTTAAGTTGAGTCATGAAAGTAAGAAAACTAGGAGGTAAAGATGGAGAAAATTCCAAGCACAGGAAAGAGCTAGAGAAAATTCAGAATAAGGAGATGAAATATGTGTAAGGAACTAAAATACAAAAAAAACTAGAAAGGAAGGAATGAGTCGGATTGTAAAGGGTCTTAAAAAGCCAGAGAGAATTTTATCTTTGATCCTGGGGATAAAAAGGAACCATTGAAAGTGATTGAATAAAAAAGATCACTTTGACAGTTAAGTTAATAATGAAATAGAAGGAGGGGTCAGATATGAAGTGAAGAGATTAACCAGTAAGCTATTACAATAAGCTAGACAAGTCACAATGAGTGTTTTCACCAAGATAACTACTGTGTAAGCAGACAGAAAAGGATATATGCCAGGAATGTTGTGAAAGTAGAAACAAGATTTGGCAACAGATTTGATATGTACAATGACAGAGTGAGGAGTCAAGGATAATATCAGAGTTATGAGCCTAAGTTACTGAAAGGATGGAAGTGTCCTAAACAAAGGCTTCTTAAACTTGTTCTATTCATGACCCTTTTTCATCTAAAAAAATTTTAACATGATTCTAGCTATATAGGTATATAAAATAGGTATATAAATCAAATATTTACTGATTAAAAAAATCATAATTTTGCAATCCCCACATTCAGTTAGAAGATCATATATGAGGTTGCAACAACCCACAGTTTAAGAAGCTTTACCCTAGACAGTAATAAGGAATATAGGAAGATAAAGGATTGGAGGGAAGAAAGCACTAAGTTTGGGAAAATTTGAGTTTGTGATATCTATGGAATATCTAATTTGAAGTGTCCAATAGGTGGTTTGTGATGTGAGATTGGAAATTAGGAGAGAGATTAGGACCTGTTATAAAGATTTGAGAATCATCTTCATTCAGATGATAACAGCCCATGGGAGCCAATAGGATCATTTTTATAATAACTACTTTATCTATCAATCAATCAAAAAGCATTTATAAAGTGGATAGTTATTATATTTGCATTTCTTTGCCAGGCTGTATGCTAGGTGCTGGTAATGTAAAGATGAAACCAAGATGATACCCAAAATTATTCTCAAATAGCTTGTGTTGGGGTAGTAGAGAGAGTCTGATAACATGCACACATTTAATAAATACATAATATTTACCAAGTTAATATAGTAACTGTGGGAAGGCACTTGTAGCTGAGGAAACAAAAATGGTTTCCTATATGAGGCAGCCTTCGAATTGAGCTTGGAAGGAAGTAAGAGATTATAGGTGAGGGAGGTAAGAAGGAATACATTCCAGGTATGAAAGACAGAATGTGCAAAGGCAGAAACAAGAAATAGATTGCCTTATAAGACACTGTCATATGTATTAATTGTGATATCTCACTGTCAGGCTATACTCTTTGATCTTTCTCTTTTTTTCTCTCGGAGAGGGAGAGGGAGAGGGAGAGGGAGAGGGAGAGGGAGAGGGAGAAGGAGAGGGAGGATAAAAACAATGCAAACTCTTTTTCCTGAATTGGCTGTGGGGTACTAAACTAGTTCTAGTCCCAAGATATTTCTCTCTATCAGAATCGAAATATACCTTTATTACCATGGCTTCCTGCTACCACTATCCAAAATGCTATATCCATGCCATATCTCATTCATTAAGTCATTTGTATTCTACTTCTTCCCTTCAACTTGACCAGTTTCTGCCTAAACTCAGTCATTTATGGGGTGAGCCTTCTACTTTGTGTCTTTAACACAGATAAACTTCTTTTGAAGAACTTCAAACTTGATTTGTACATAAAATAATATGAGGTTTTTGCTTGGTCCGATTTTTACATTACAGTTTTTCCCACCTATTGCCTTACCACTCTCAACCTTGTTAAGTTTGTGTTGGGGGAAAAAATGAGTTTGGTCTCCAAACACTACAGATGGTATGTAACATAAAAAATTAAATTAGAGTCAATTCAACTCAATTCAGTGTAATTCTATTTAACAAGCATTTTTCAAACACCTGTTACCTATTCTAGGTACTGTGTTAGCCACTAAAGATAGATATATATAAAATCCAATCAGGTACTGCTCTCATGGACCTTACCCTCAGCAAGAGGGAAAGAGGCAAGGATTTAACATCTAAAAAGGTAAGTTTGATGAGGAAGAGACCTAACAACCAGGGGAATCACAAAAGACTTTTCACAGGAGGTAGCAGCTAAATTTTACTTTAAAGAAAGGTAAAGATTTTAGCACATTAATGAAAAAAGGGTGCTTTTTATGCTTAAGACATGACCTGTGAAAAAGCATTAAAATGAAAAGTAGGAGATGTAATGTTAAGATCAGTTAATAGAGAAGCTCTGGGGACTTGAAGAGAACAGAAGGAGCTCCATTATTAGTGAAGAATTTTAAAGCACATGTAAAAGCTAAACTCAAATAATTCCTTATTAAGTGCTTACTAATAATAGTAATAACTAACAATTATTTAGCATATTTGCAAAGTACTTTACACATATATACATATTCAAAAGCTTATATATAAAGTTTTATATATAAGTTAAAATGTACATAAACATATGTATGTATATATAAATACACACATATATAATCTTCACAAAACTCTGTGAAATAGATGCTATTTTTAGTCCAATTACAGATGAGAAAACTGAGGATGAGAGAAACTAAGTGACTTACAGAGGGTCACATAGCAATGTGTCTAAATTAGGATTTGCACTCAAGTCATCCTGATAAACCCAATACTTTATCTATTATACCCCATAGCAGACTAATATGTGCAAAGCTATACCAGAGAATGGGGCATTAGCTTTATCAAAATCTATTAAGCAGGAATGGCTACATCTCTTTTCCAACTTTCAATGAGTTTGGAGAGACTCATCTTTAGGCTAGCCTCAAATTAACCAAGTACATTAAATATAGTCTGCAGTCTGCATCAAGGGGAGGAGTCAGTCACTTAATTAGACAATAAACATTGATTAAGCACCTACTATGTCCTAGCGAGTGTACTAATCACTGGGGATACAAAAACAAGCACAAGACAGTCCCTGAACTCAAGGAGCTCCCGACTAATAGAAGAAATGTACAAATAAACTGTATGCACGATGGAAAAGCTTCTTGTAGAAGTAGAATTTTAGATGGGAGTTAAAGGAAGCTAGAGAAGCCATGTGGAATTTTAGATGGGACTTCCAGGGAAGCCAAGAGGCAGAGATGAGTAGGGAAAAGATTCTAAGCATGAGACCAGTGAAAATACCTGAAGTTGAGAGATGGAGTTTCTTGTTAGAGAAACATTTATGAAGTCAGTAGCAGTGAACTATGAAATATTTGGGGGGAAGCAGAATAAAGTCTAAGAAGACTAGAAATGGGGTGAATTAAAAACCATGTTATAAAGGGCTTTGAATGCCAACTGAATTTTATATTTGATCCTGGAGATAATAGGGAGGCACTGAAATTTATTGAGTAGAGGAGAGGGGTGATATGAAAATGAACAAAATTGAACTTAAAGATCACTTTGAAATCTACAAATCACTTTGAAATGATTGGAATGGGAAGAGACTTGCGGTAGGGAGACCAGCAATTTATTTCAATAGTCTGGAGATGAAGTGATGAGGGCCTGCATTAGAGTGATGGCAGTGACAGAGAAGGGGGGTGCTGTGTTTGATAGAGATGTTACAAAGATAAATAAACAAGATCTGGCAACAGGATCTGTGGTAATAGAGAATGAGAAGTCAAGGATTATTCATCAAAATTATGAGCCTACATGACTATGAGGGTGTTGGGACCTTCAACAGAAATAGGGAGGTTTAAAAGAAGGAAGAGATCGTAGTAAAACATGAGTTAAATTCTGGACATATTGAGTTTTAGATGACTACAGAGCATCTAGTTCAGGATATATATATTAAGCAGTTGATGTGAAACTGGAATTCAGCAGAGAGGTTAGGACTGGTTAAGAAGATTTGAAAATCAAGACAATTCTCAAATATTAGCAATTCAATTATCTTCTGATAATTGAATCCATTGGTGCCAATGAGATCAACAAATGGAATAAGATTGAGGGAGAAGTACTTGGGACTTGGGAATTACTCATGATATATATCCTGAATTGAAGATCAAGAAAAGGAAACTGAGAAGAAGTACTCAAAGAGAAAGAAAAGGAAAGAGAGGTCCACAAGAATGAATTTCTAGATCAGTGCCATGCTGAATGCAAGGTTATATAGCAAAACATTAAGCAATCTAGGGCACCAGTATACAATAGTTATCTATCCCTCCAAATCTTCTCTTCTCCATTTCTTTCAACTAATACTGAAATGTCCTCTTACCATCCTAATTGCCTTCTTGTTGATAAAAACCTTTTTGTCAATGTCTCTTCTAAAATGTGATACCCAGAAATGGATATAATTTTCAATAGCTCCCTATAAAATACAAGCACCTCAGCCTACTATTTAAAACTAATATGACTTCAAATAACCTTTCCATACTTCTTTTACTTTACTCTTCTTCACACATTTTATATTTCAAACTGATTCACTTGTCTTTCCTCAAAGTCAATATTACATCTCCCACCTCTGTGTCTTGACAAAGGTAAAGTATGTCCCATATCCAGAATGTCTTCTCTCCAGTTCTCCATCTCTTAGAAATTTCAGTTCCTTCAAGGATTAACTTAAAGACTACCTCCTTCAGAAAGCCTCCTCTGGTAATTCCCCAAATTGTCACTATTCTCTCCCTTTTCGGATTACCTTGCATTTCTTTACCTGTTTATGTATTGTGGTAGTGATGGTGATGATGGTAGGGGTGGTTTGTTCTTCCTTTTCGAAAAGGATCATAACATCAGGGAGGTGGTGCCATGACATTCAAATGTCATTTTTAAGTGAGGGAGGGTTATATAAGGTCAACTGCCTCACTTTCCCTTCCAGAGCTAACTGATTCCAGTGGCAAGATATCCATCAAGATAACTGAAGATGGCCCTTGAATGCAATAAAAGATCTTGGCCTTTTTAAGCTAAGTTCTTCAACAGGTCCCAGTTTGACTGAGGCTGCACTCATTCTATGATTAAAACTATACCAAATAACCTAGACCAAAAAAATCTAAACAAACAAATAAATAAATAAATCTGGGAGGGGAAAACCCTCAGGGTTTCTGGCTAAAGCAAAAATAATTGCTATTTACACTCAATCTGATTCAATCAGGACCCAAACAAGGTCCAGATGGGGCTTGACTTAGAACCTATTGGTGGCCAATGAGAATCAGATTGATTTTGGTGTAAGACATGGTCTTTGCCCAGTCAAAGGAAAGCTCCTAGAGGACAGATATTATTTTTACATCTATGCTTTGCATGTAAGTGATAAACTTACAATAGAACTAGCATTTACTATGGATATTGCCTATGATTGCAGTAGCATCTGGCTGCCATATCACACTGCTAATTCGTTAAAATATGGCTTTTATAAAATAGCTTAAAAGAAGAAAGAGAACTCAACTATCCTAAGATCAAAGAAGAGATAAGAAGGCTCCTCTGGGTGGATGAAACAGCAATAACATTAGAGATAACATTACAACAATAATGTTCAAATCTCTTCTGTTTTCTGTGTCAATAACAATGATCTTTGGACTACAAAGAATAGAACAAAAATGATAATACAAAATTGAAATACAAGAGAACTTGGGAGACAGTAAGGGAAGAAAGAGAAAACCTAGCTGCCTTTGAGTAATCAAGTCTCTTGGCAATGTTTTAATAAATCTCAAGGTTCAAAAAGAACTGGAGAATATGATTTCTGATGCACTGCCAATAATCTTTAAATAATCACAGAATGAAGTCAACTTTACTATCTTATAAGCAATAACGAGTATAAGGAATTCAGAAAATCCTGAGAAGAAAAGACAAAATAAAATCAGAACCAAGAGAATAGGACACATAATGACTACAATGAAATGAAAACAAAGCTAAAAGGCAGCTACATTCAGATTAACTGCACAATCAATCTTGGTTCCAGAATACTAAGGATAAAACTTACATCTCTTCCTTCAGTAAATATCTCTAATAACTTTGATTATCAAGACTTTTCCAGCTCTTCCCACCTCCTCACCATGAAGATGCTTCTACCCCTCTGGCCAGCTTTGTTCTTGATTTTTCAACCTTGTTCCCTATACCATTCCACTTTTTATTTTCCTTTTAAATGTTGTCTTCCTCTGTTAGAACGTAAATTCATTAAAGTCTGCCTATTTTGTTTTTATTTGTATTCTTAAAACTTACTTTAGTGACTGTCATATTTTCTTGTTGTTGTTGTTGTTCAGTTGTTATATTATGACTGACTCTTTGTGATCCCATTTGGTGTGTTCTTGGCAAAGATACTCTATTGGTTTGCTATTTTCTTCCCTAGTTCTTTTTTAGAGGAAGAAACTAAGGCCAATAGAATTAAATGACTTGGTCAGATACAGCTAGTAATTGTCTGAGACCAGATTGGAACTCAGGTTTTCTTGGTTCAACATTCTATCTATTGAATCATCTAGCTGTCCCTATTAGCACCTAGTGAATGCTTAACAAATTTACTAATCTGTAAATTGTTATATGTGCTGTCAGAATTCCTTTGCTTTGTCAATCAATTTCATGTATATTTTTTCCTTTAATACATGGAAGGGTTTTATGGAGGAAATAAAGTATATTTTAAATTACCATATTACTAGGAGAAGACATTATAAATATACTGACTCGCATAAACTCAGAAATAAAAAATATGATAGCTACATCATTGGATTGAATTGAATTACATGAAATTTAATAGTGAGAGTCATAGTATTGTAGGCTCTTTCAGGGTCTAAACACATGAACCAGTTTTACACTTAGATTCAAAAAAGTCCTTTTCAAAAAATATAAAATGGAGGAAAGCTTGGTTAGGCAGCAGTTTTTATTTTTAAAAAAGGATCTGGAAACTTTAAGGGATTACAAATTCAACATTATTTAATAGCATAATAATAGCATTCAAAAATGCTAAAGTGGTATTGGATTCTATTAAGAGAAGCATAACATTCAGGAAAAGGAAAGTGGTAGTCCTGCTGGACTTGATCCTGGTGAGATGCTGGAGTGTCCTGTGCTGAGAACTATCATTAGGGAGGATATTGATAAACTGGAAAGAGTCCAAAAGAAAGGCAACTAATATAGAGGAATGCCTTCAGGTCATTAATCAATCAATCAATAAGCATTTGTTAAACATCTACATTGTGAATACAAAAATAAAAATGAAATAGTTCCTGCCTTCAGGGATCTTGCACCCTTTCAGTGAATAAAATATATATCCAATAAGCATATTTACATAAATATAAAGTCTCTATAGGCAACATAAATATAAGGGAAATGTATGAGAGTATTAATAGATAAGTGAAGTGGGCAAGATATCATTACAAAGAAGTTAAAACTGGAAGAGAATTTTGAAAGAAACACTCTTCTAAAACAGTGAGGTGAAATGAGGGTGGATAAAGAGTTTATGGGGAATAGTCACTGTGAAGGTATAGAGAGGGGGGTTATTGTGCCTTATGTGAGGAGCAAGAAGGTCAATTTGGCTAAGCTGTAAGTATGGAGAAATATGCAAATATAGCTGATGTCATTTGAAGATTGATTAAAAGAATTAGAAAGGTATACAATAGCAAAAAGAAGAATAGGGTTTATCAAATCACAGATTAAGAACTAGAATGGGTCTTAAAAGACATTTAGTCCATCTTCTCATTTTAAAGATGAGGAAACTGAGGCAGGCCCAGAGAATATCAAAGATTTACCCAAAGTTAGGAAATCAGAAAGTAGCAGAAACAGAACTCAAACTCATGTCCCCTAACTGCAGTGTCCTTTCTACTGTACTACCCTGTGGAAAGGGATAGAGACCAGAGAATGCTGGCCAAGCACCAGCAACACCAAATAGTTCATTCTGATTGGAACCAAAGCCATATGAACAAGCTGTAAGGAGAGATAAGCTTGTAAAGGTAAAGGCATCCCAGGATGTGGAAGCTCTTAAATTCCAGGGTAAGTATTTTCTAGCTTATTTAGTTTACTTATTTAGGCAAACGGGAGTCATTGAAGGGTGTTGAGCTGAGTCAGTACATGATCAAATCTGTGCATAAATAAAATTAATCTAGCTGCCTGGGGAGGCTAGATTGAAGGGATCTGCAATTAGTGGTAGGGACCAAGGCTATTTCAGGAGGCTAAAAGGACAGTAAGGAAGACCTGAATCAGAGTGATAGCAATGAAAAAGAAAGCACAGGCAACTTTGGAAGACATGAATGGGGGAGGGGAAAGGGGAGGATGTGAGGCTGAGAAGAAAGCTAAGTCAAAGATAACGTTTTTCTTAATGTCTAGGTGACTGAGTGAAGTGTGGCTCCTTCAGAAAAATAAGGATATCAGAGGACAAAGTGTATTGAGGAGAAATACTAAGAGTGAAGTTCTAAGAGGTTTTAGACTTTTAAATGTAGGTTTGTATTACTTAGGGGGGAGGTGCAAAGTTCAACACTTTTGAGTACCTCATATCTTTCATTGTATTATCTTTGAAAAACCAATTGTGAATTGGAATTGATCTCTATAAAAAAATAAAATAATTGTAATTGTTTTCTTGTTAAAGTCAGACAACTCTTTAGCTGAGTAGAGACCCTCATAAATACCTTATTTGTTTTGCTTGACACCTGGTGGCCAAAAGATGGCACTGTACTATCAACCATCCCAGAAATGGCATAAAAGCACCTGCCATAGGATAGTTGTCTTGGTGAATTTTACATTACTTACTCATTGGCTTCTTACAATGATACAATAGATATTAGCATACTCCAAATGGAAATGGCAGTTGAGAGAACACACATACAGGATGAGAAAGCAATCTGACCTACCACTAATAAACTACAATCGAAAATTCAAAAACACAACACAGGAATTGCAGTCCCACAGATTTGGGAAAAGTGATCTAAAATGCCAAGAAGCTACTCAACAAATGTAAAAAGAAGAGGGAGAGAGGGGAGAGGGGGGAGAAAGGGAGAATAAGAAGGAAAGAGGGAGAGAGAAAGAGAGAAGGAGAGAAATAAGAGGGAGGGAATGAGGAAAGGAGGAAAGAAGGGAGAAGAAAAGAGAAAGGAAGATTCTCTTCCAAAGCAATTGCTTCTTTGACCACTAATGATGTAGGTTTTATGAGCTATACAAAGAAAGCTTAATAAAGGGAAATTACAACATAATTAGCATACTCTTTCATCTGTTATATAGGACTACACAAGGAAAGGATTGTTAAATATTGCTGCCTACCCTCACTGAAAAAGAAAGCCAAGTATGAAAGGAGACCCTGTCAACATTTCTTGCCCTCAGAGTTGTTACAGGTCCTGGAGCTCTTCCTCTCAAATCCTCACAGTGTATTTCAGCCTTTACTAAGGCTGTCATTCCTGGCTCTGAGTAGTACTACTATAAAATGATGAGGAAATTCTTTAAATACCAGGAACTCACTAACTAGTTGTTGAATGAAGGCAAAAATAAATGAATCAATACATAAGCTATGATTAATCACTATTTTGCCTAAACATTCAACAGGGCTGAGTTTATTTTGTTACTTTTTAAAACTATGATTATTACTATACCAAAGCCTATGCTATTCATAATTTGGCCCTTAAAGAAATGTTTTCACTACATAATCATCATAGGCTGAGAATTAGAAGATTGTATCTAGTACAATCCCTATACATATTTTACCATGGCCTAAAGACCTCTGGTGAAAGAGAAATTCACTGTCCTCCAAAGGAATCCATTCCATTTTTGGACAACTCTAATTTTCTTGGTTAAGCTGAAATCTGCCTCACTGGAATTTCTACTCCATTGATCCTGGTTCTGCCCTGAGTAGTCAAGAAAAATGAGCTTTCATCTTTTAAATGACAATCCTCTGTATATGTCAGTATTGCTTTTATGTTTCCCTCCCTCCAACCATGGCTTTCACATCTCCTTGCAAAAAAACCATCCTCAATTGTTTCAATAGATACTAATATGACACAGTTTCTATTCCCCTTGTTTTCCTAGTCAACCTCCTCTGTGGCATGGGCAGGCCCAAAGTGAAACATAGAGAGCTAAATTTTCAGACCAATTGTTCATTGAGAGATTTTCCAGAACTCTATTTCTCATGAGACTGAGTGTTTGTCATACAGGTTAAGTAAATCAAGAAGTAATGGTTGATAAAAAGAGACTTATGAGGAGAAAAGGAGGAGTTATGTAAAAGAAACAAGTGTGGAAGTACTTGGAAATGAAAGGGTGCTTCAGCCATGTAACCCTATAGTTTTCTTGCTGGGGACTGAGAAAAATAAAACTTAAGAGTCAGTCAATAAGTATTTACTAAAATGTGACAGACACTGTGCTAAGCATTGGGGATACAAAGAAAGGCCAAAAAAAAGTCCTTGCTTTCAAGGAATTCACAGTCTAATGGAGAAGACATGTGAACAACTATAAACAAACAAGCTAAATAAAGAAAAAATGGAAATAATAAACAGAAGGAAGGCTTGATGTAAAGGGGCTGAAACTCTGAATAGGTGCACTGGAATCAGTGCACAACCAAGCACTTAAGGCTAATTATCGATTGACCAATACTCTATTAGCATATGCTTGGAAAATGGCCCTTCCCACTGTTATGTGCTGGCTCAATCTTTTGGTGTATACAGATAATTGTAGGAGGGATTAGGGGGTGGAGTAAAATAAGCCAGGATCACTTTGGCTGTGGACAAGGAGAAGAGAGGAGGTTGTGGAGAGCTCATGGAGTTTTCATCCATCTCCTTTACTTCTCCCCCTAAAGACCAAGGACTTTTGCTTATCCTCACTCTGGCTGATTCTAAGGCATCCAGGGTGCTAACCCAGACTTCATAGCTTTTTATAAAAGGTGATATTTTATGAAAAGGGAGAACTTTCCACCAATGAAGAGGAAATTAGAGAAATAATGAGTTACTTTGCCCAACTTTATGCCAATAAATTTGATAACCTAAGTGAAATGGATGACTACCTCCAAAAATATAGGCTTCCCAGATTAACAGAAGAGGAAGTAAATTGCTTGAATAGCCCCATTTCAGAAAAAGAAATAGAACAAGCTATTAATCAACTCCCTAAGAAAAAAATCCCCAAGACCAGATGGATTTATATGTGAATTCTACCAAACATTTAAAGAACAATTAGCCCCAATGCTATAAACTATTTGATAAAATAGAGAATGAAGGAGTCCTACCAAATTCCTTTTATGACACAGACATGGCACTGATACCTAAACCAGGTAGGTTGAAAACAGAGAAAGAAAATTATAGACCAATCTCCCTAATGAATATTGATGATAAAGTCTTAAATAAGATTGCAAAAAGACTACAGAACATCATCCCCAGGATAATACACCATGATCAAGTAGGATTTATACCAGGAATGCAGGGCTGGTTCAATATTAGTAAAACTATCAGTATAATTGGCCGTATTAATAACCAAATTAACAAAAACCATATGATCATCTCAATAGATGTAGAAAAAGCATTTGACAAAATCCAACATCCATTCCTATTAAAAACACTTGAGAGTATAGGAATAAATGGACTTTTCCTTAAAATAATCAGTAGCATCTATTTAAAACCATCAGTAAGCATCATATGTAATGGGGACAAACTGCAGCCATTCCCAATAAGATCAAGAGTGAAACAAGGTTGCCCACTATCACCATTACTATTCAATATTGTATTAGAAATGCTAGCTGTGGCAATAAGAGTTGAGAAAGAGATTAAAGGAATTAGAGTAAGTAATGAAGAAACCAAATTATCACTATTTGCTGATGATATGATGGTATACTTTAAAAACCCCGGAGATTCTACTAAAAAGTTATTAGAAATAATCCACACCTTTAGCAAAGCTGCAGGATACAAAATAAACCCACATAAGTCATCAGCATTCTTATATATCACTAACAAAATCCAATAGTCAGAGTTACAAAAAGAAATTCCATTTAAAGTAACTATTGATAGCATAAAATACTTAAGAATCTATCTGCCAAGGGAAAATCAGAAACTTTATGAGCAAAACTACAAAACACTTTCCACACAAATTAAGTCTGATCTAATCAATTGGAAAAAATATTAAATGATCTTGGATAGAGTGAGCAAATATAATAAAGATGACAAAACTATCTAAACTAATCTATTTGTTTAGCACTATGCCAATCAGACTCCCAAAAAACTATTTTAATGACCTAGAAAAAATAACAACAAAGTTCATATGGAAAAATAAAAGGTCAAGAATTTCAAGGGAATTAATGAAAAAAATCAAATAAAGGAAGCCTAGCTGTACCAGAGCTAAAATTATATTATAAGCCAGCAGTTACCAAAACCATTTGGTATTGGCTAAGACATAGATTCGTTGATCAGTGGAATATTTTAGGTTCAAAGGAGAAAACAGTCAATACCCTTAATCTTCTAGTGTTTGACAAACCCAAAGACCCCAGCTTTTGGGATAAGAACTCACTGACAAAAATTTCTGGGAAAATTGGAAAATAGTATGCATTTTTTATTTCCTTCACAGGTTAATTGTACAATATTTCAGAGTCCAATTCTTTTTGTACAGCAAAGTAACAGTTTGGACATGTATACTTATTTTGTATTTAATTTATTCTTTAATGTATTTAACATGTATTGATCATCCTGCTATCTGGGGGAGAGAGTGGGGCGAAGGAGAGGAAAAATTGGAACAAAAGGTTTGGCAATTGTCAATGCTGTAAAATTACCCATGCATATAACTTGTAAATAAAAAGCTATTAAAAATTTAAAAAATAATAATAATAAAAATAAAAAGGTGGGATTTTAGCTGAAGCTTGAAGGAAACCAAGATGGCCAGAAAGCAGAGATGAAAAGGGGAGGATTTTAGGCATGGAAGACAGACAGTAAAACTGCCCAAAGTAAGAAAATGGAGTATCGTCTTTAAGGAAAAGGAAGAAAACCAGTGTCACCTGTTCATAGACTATGTGATAGTGAGAAAAGGTGAAGTGTAAGAAGACTGACTAAGGCAATAAAAAGTACCACAAATGTTCTACAAGCAAATCTATTTTCTTGTTTCCTCCCCCCACCACCTCCACTTAGTATGGCAGTGACTGCCATGCCCTCTCCCTAAACGAGAGAGAATCTAAAAGGCTGAGGGTTTTCTCTCTCCCATAGCACAGGAGCTCAGTGTATTCAAGAATCAGAGAGGATTAGATTGTAATCCCTCAAGAATATGTGTGAGATTGTTTTCCTATTCCTTTGTTAATTATTTTAATCCTAATTAACTATGTTACTTTTAAAATGTTGTTGTTGTCTGTGGTAACCTAAAAAGTGCAAACTGATTTTTTTTATGACGTTTAAGGGTCCCAACTGATCTGGGGCACTGGAGATAATTGGAACACACACACACTCACACACACACACACACACACACACATCACAATATATCTAGATATATTCTTTTTTCAAATACAACACCACAGAGTGAACACAGTCTTAAGGTGTTCTGAGCTATCATTTGTTTAACTCTGGGCATTATACTTCTTTCAATGAACACACACACACAGGTCACATTTTCTTGCCTTGCTTGTCAAACTTGGAGAGTTGGTATTCTATTAAAATCCAAGATTATTTTTCATAAGAATTGCTTTGCAGTAACACCTGACTATATTTCCCAATGCCCTTTCCACTAAAGAATGCTATTGTCAAGTGGATTATTGCATCAAAATTCTAGAATTGAAAGGAACATCAAAGGTCATCTAGTCTGACTCATTTTATTGTTGAGGAAACCTAGGGATATTAAGTGACTTGACTGAAGTCACATAAGTAATATACATCAGAGATTGAATTTGAATCCAGATCCTCTGATCCCAAAGTCTGTGCTTTCCTTCCTTAATTAGGTTACTGTTGGATCCAATGTATTGCCTTGGTACTTAATGTCATTCACACTAATCTAGTCAGCATGCCATATCTATCTTCATCCACATAAAGCTAAGAACACAACCATCTCATCAGTACAAAAGAGACCTTCCTCCTGACATCAATTCAATAATTAATACTCATTGAGCATGTGTGAGTACCAAAAGCCCTCCCTTCCCTTGAGTTTTTGGGGGGCTAAGACCACCCCATTCCCACTGGCTATTCTGGGAATGAGGTCCCTGCTTTCCCAGAATAGAAAATAATTTATCTATCACACCTTTCAAAAGCCTGGAACATAGTTTCTCCAGATGAGGTATTCTTGAAATAAATGTGGACAGCTAGGTTCTCTTTCATTGTCTCCTTTGTTAGTTACCCCAGGTTTAAATTCCCTATTAACAATTTTTTTAAATCATTCTCGACAAAAAGATCGTTGTCCCTGGTAGAAAAAGAAACAGAAACAAAATAACTGATTCATTCCACCTTCTCTGTCATACAGTATCATCTCAAATATATTTTGGTCAGCTAGGCAGTGGACAAGTATTTATTAAGTGATTCCTATACCTAGGCACTGGGCTAAGTGTTGGGTATACAAAGAAATGAAAAAACAGCCCCTGCCCTTGAAGAGCCCAAATTCTAATGGGGGAGACATCATGTAAATAACTAGGTACATATTAGATATATACAAATAGGAGCAGTCAGGTATTGCAGTGGATAAAGTGGAAGCCCTGGAGTCAGAAGGACATGTCAGATATTTTCTAGCTATGTAATCCTGGGGAAATAACTTCACCCTGATTTTGCCAAAAAAAAAAAAAAAAAAAAAATTTTAAAGATATATACACAAAGTAAGAAGGCACTAGCACTTGGGGGTGGGAAGGGGATAAGTAAAGGCTTCCTTAAAGAAGGTGGACTCTAAAGTAAATTGGAAGTTTGTTTTGAGATCAATTTTGTAGGAAACTTCTACAAGTAACCTGAGCTAGAGAAAAACAGATCAGAGCCACAGGACTTCATCAGCTGTGTCTAAAAGAAGGGAGACATCTACTTCTTCCTTTGTGTCTTTTATCTGTAAATTCTACTTATCAAAGAGGACTGTCCTCTTTGATTTCGGCAATGTTATCAAAGGGGTAATACCCCTTTGATTTTTTTTTAAGAACCCATCCATTTTTCCATTTTTCCTTTCACATTGCCTCCCTTCATAAGTCCCAAGAAATCCTTGATGAAGTGTTTGTCGTTAGTCTAAAAGAAATGGTCAAATGACCATCTCTTTTAATAACCTGTTGGCCTTTTTAATAAAATGATTAAATCCCACCCCCACCCCCAAAAAAAGAAGGTAGGCTTTGAGATGAATCTTGAAGGGACACAGGAAAACTAAAAAATGGAGGCATAGTTCTTTTAAGTCTTTCATTATTAACATCAGCAAAGCACACTACCTCTCATGGGAGGCAGCCTAGTATAATCTTTAGAGAGTCAACCATGGAGTTCCAGTTCTATCTTTAACATATATTATCTGCATGACAATTAGTCAACTCTCTATGACTAATCATTGCAAAACAGTTGACAATCTGCATTTGTAGAGGGATTTTCTTTACTAAGAACTCCTTACAATGATAAAAATCACTGGTCTGAATTTGGTTTGTTTTTTTTTTTTAATATGCATCATTGTTGGTGGAGTTGTGAACGAATCCAACCATTCTGGAGAGTAGTTTGGAACTATGCTCAAAAAGTTATCAAACTGTGCATACCCCTTGATCCAGCAGTGTTACTACTGGGCTTATATCCCAAAGAGATCATAAAGAAGGGAAAGGGACCTGTATGTGCACGAATGTTTGTGGCAGACCTTTTTGTAGTGGCTAGAAACTGGAAACTGAGTGGATGCCCATCAGTTGGAGAATGGCTGAATAAATTGTGGTATATGAATATTATGGAATATTGTTGTTCTGTAAGAAATGACCAACAGGATGATTTCGGAAAGGCCTGGAGAGACTTACACGAACTGATGCTGAGTGAAATGAGCAGGACCAGGAGATCATTATATATCTCAACAACAATACTATATGATGACCAGTTCTGATGGACCTGGCCATCCTCAGCAATGAGATCAACCAAATCATTTCCAATGGAGCAGTAATGAACTGAACCAGCTATGCCCAGAAAAAGAACTCTGGGTGATGACTAAAAACCATTGCATTGAATTCCCAATCCCTATATTTATGCCCACCTGCATTTTTGATTTCCTTCACAAGCTAATTGTACAATATTTCAGAGTCTGATTCTTTTTGTACAGCAAAATAACGGTTTGGTCATGTAAAAAAAAATATGCATCACTAGGTCATTGTGTGCTTTACCTTTCTAAGGCTATTATGTAAGGACTGGCCATTTTTTTGTGTTTGTCATCAGTTATATGCCTTCTGTTCTATCTCTTACACTTGCCCCTTTTAAAAGTAAGACTGTAAGTAAATTCTCTGTTTATTCACATCATCCTCTTCAGTCACCTCTTTACCTCTTCTTTAGTATCAACTATAAACCTAATTTCCTTAGGAGAGAGTCTCATAACTCCTGAGCTGGTTTCAATTTTAAAGTCTCAGGCCATGAGATATTCCCTTTCTCTGAACTTCGTTCTCCACTCTTTTAATGCCTCCCAGCAGTTATCTCCTTATTAATCACAAATTCTAAGGTGGCAAGATCATTCTCTCTCATCTTTACATCAACTGATTCCTCCTAAATAATCAGAATCAGCTTAGCAGTCTTCCTTCATCAGTGCCCCTACTTTCTGAAAGATGAAACATATACAGCTCTGAATGTACAAGAACCCCAACTCCCCAAATAATCATTGTAAATCCGAGACCAAGGTGTCAGTGGAAGGTTTGTAGATTATTATCCTCTTCCCTTCCTTCCCCCTACCTCCACTCCCACTGGCACTAAGTTACCATTCACATCTGGCAATGGAGCTGCCTTGAGATTCTGAAGATTGGGAAGCCATTATTCTAATGATAAGGCATTTTAAGGACTGACAGGAAAGTCGGAATGTGTCCAATTAAAGGTATACTGAGAGTTCTTAGTACCCCCAATGAATTAAGTAACAGATTGTTAGTTCCAAAAGTTTTCATGATACTAAAAATAACTTTCCTCTCTTCAGCACGGTTTTCACTTACCCAGATTCTGTTTTTATTCACCCAAACAAGATTCTGAGTTCCCATATCAATTGACTCAGATGCCCAACTAAGTTCAGTTTCAAGTCAAAATAGGAATTTCAGTAATTGCATGGGAAAATTCAGGGATAGGAGAAAAGAAAGGAAAATGAAAAGAATAAAGGATGGAAAATGAAGAGGGAAAAGTTTTCAGATATTAAAGCCCCAGAATTTGTAGTGCTGTACTAGTGTATATTAAGTACTGCAATAAGACCATCTTTGGTCACTGATTGTTTGTAGAACATGGAACACCCCTTGCTGCTACCTGCATGAGGAAAAAGTGCAGTGTAGGGGAAGACAATGAAGAGAAAAATGTTACACTGTAACAGAAGTTTGTCTGACTTGAAGCCACATTGTTGTTGTCTCTGATACAGTTTCAATCAGAGGTGAAAGCCATTGGAATCAGAGTCATGGATGAAGCAAGGCCTCAGCTGGAGAAGGTTTGAAGAAGAGAATGGAATGGACTGAGCTTCAGGGGCAGAGATAGAATATAAATTTGGGAAAGGAGAAATAAGGCTAGATTAAAGCAAGAGATTGTACTAGCAAATCTGTCCTTGGAAAGGTAGGGGGGAAAGAGGCAGAGTGTTTGACAATACACTGAAGATATGGAAACATATTATAAATTGGGAGACAGTTTGAGCCATGGCACGATGCGTGAATTCCCTGGGAAGCTGCAGATAATATTTCCTGCCACAAAATCTGGTGGCCAGATTGGAAACATGTGTTCCAAGACAATTCCTTGAGATTTTCTGTTGAAGTTTAAGAAAATGAATAAAACAGATGACTTTTTAATGTTCTTTTGGGGAAGAATCAAAAAATGACTTCCTTGTGCTAGTAAAATCACTCACTGAATTCAACCATCATTTATTAAATACCTACTATGTACAAAGAACTGTCCTAGATGGTAGAGATGGGAGACAAAATTAATAAAATCTTTGCCCTCAGGGAGTCTACATTCTATTTGGAGTTTATTAATATTACTGTGTATGTGTGTGTGTGTCTACCAAAAGAATTTGACCTAAAATTCCTTAGCACTGAATCAGTTACTTTTTTGGTCTCTCTTTTTATGTATTGTAGAGTTTTCTAACAGATAGGAATAGCTTTTATCAGTGGAGACAGGAAGTTGAAAAAAATGAGGTACAGCATGTATTTAAGGGTTTATTTCTTCTGCGTTCCTTTACATTGAAATATGCTTCCCAACTTTCAAAATTTTACAGGAAGAATAGTCGCCCCAAAAAACCTTAAAGCCATGAAATTATGGTTCATATCTAGGTTCATATTTGGGCTAATTTGTAACTTATCCAAGCAACCTTCTTTGACCATTAAAAAATTAACATAAAAATCTTATTAACAAATATTATGACCTTGTTTCATACAAAAGTTTATGGTGTGGAACTATATAAATGGAAACTATAATTTGTTTCTTTGCTTTGATTTCAGAAATAGTCTATGGAGAACTATAAGAAAATATTCCTTAATTTCTATTGCAGGCTCCAAATCAACAATATGTCCTCTAGAATTACATTTTTACTCTAAACATCTTTTAGATTTTCTGGAAGGTTATCTAAAATTAATTTATAGTGCTTTAAAGTTTCAGAACTTTGTATGTACATAAGCTTCACTACAGTGCTAGGAAGTACTATTATTTCATAACTGAAAAAATTGAGACAGATATTGACTTAAGTGACTTTCCCAAATATAGCTATTTAAGTGTTAAGCATGATTAAAATTCATATCTTTCAGACTTCTAAGTCCAGCACTTGATTAATTATGCTGCCCCCCTCTCTCTTTGTCTGTCTCTCTGTCTCTCTCTCTTTTTCTGTCTCTCTGTCTCTCTCTTTCTCTGTGTATGTGTGTGAGAGAGAAACAGGTTAATAGTTATATTTATATTATACATACAGAGAGATTTATAGAGTGAGAGATTCAGACAGAGATTTATGTATATATATGCACATATGCATATATAAACACACATATGTGTGTATTTATATATGTGGGTGAGTAGATAGAAAGATCATGATAAAAGGACTTGTTTTTTTCTGAAATATTCATATTTCTGGAATTTTATTGCTGTGAATACTCCTTTCATTAATGAAGATTTGCAACTTTTTCATGTCTTAGAAAATCATGCTTTCTGGAATTGACACAGTCATAATAATTGGTCATCTGGTCACCAACTCTGGTGATAAGCCTCTCTGGCTAGATAACCCTTGGTCACCAGCCTATAGTGAAAGTCTTTCCTGTTTGGTAGAATCTGCCAGCAATCAGGCTGTGCTGGCACAGACTGCAGTATCTTAGAGCCTCTTTCCTACCCTAGTGAAGCACTGAGAGGATTTTTGTGTAGGAGTTTGAAAAGTTAAGAGTCATAATAGTAAAGTAGAAAAAGCTAGGGATTTGATTTCTGAAGACTTGAGTTTAGGGGTCACCTCAATCACTGTGTGATCTTAAACAAGTCACTTAGCTGCTCTGGGAATGGCAAAATTGGTTTCCTGACAGTTAAATGAGGAAGTTAGGTTAGATGACCTCTAAAGCCTTTCCAACTATAAATCTATAAATTTTGGACAAAACCAACAGGAAATAATGAATAGAATGCTAATTTGGATTAGTGTTTTATAGAACTTATGGTCACTTGAAAGGGATTTGAATATGTTTCAGATACACGTTGCATGTTCCTGTTGTTCAGTTGTAATAGTTGTGTTTCACTCTTCATGATCCCATTTTTTTGTGTGTGTGTGACAAATATTGGGGTGATTTGACATTTCCTTCTTCGGTTTTTTTTGCAGATGAGGAAACTGAGGCAAACAGGGTTAAATGAATTGTCCAGGGTCACACAGCCAGTAACTCTTGAGGCCAGAATTTAACTTACAAAAATAAGTCTTCCTGATTATAAACTGGGTGCTCTATCCACTGTACTATCCAGCTGCAAATAGAATCTAAAACCTGAAATCTTTTTATTCTTTAATTGATTTCTTCCATTTTTTTGTGTATTGTTATTCTAGAAAGGCAAACTCTTTCATCCTATGAGTGGAGGCAGCTTTACATAATGGATAGAGTGTTGTATTTCAACTCCATTCAAATCTCATTTCTGACAAAATTAGTTGTGTGGTAAAGGACAAATCATTCAAATTCTATAAACTTCAGATTCTGTTTCCTCATCTGTGAAATGGGGCCAGTGATGTCTATAGTATTTAGCTCCTAGATTTGTTCTGAAGTGGCAGTAAGGCAATGAATGCAAAATCAGTCTGTAAGCTGTAAAGTTGTATTTAAATGTCTTCTCTCATGATGATGATGATGATGTAATATGACTATTAGGTATTCAGGTTCTAAGTATGATATGAGATAGACCTGAGAAAAGACCTATTTGATGACAGGTATCTTGCCCATAGAAATGTTCTTTACTCCTACCTAAGTTATTCTTTTAGGCTACATGACAAAGGAAATAATATTTTCTTTAGAAGGCCATTGTTCCACAATTCATAGAATAGGAAGTTCCATTTTCACAAAAGATGGTTGCTAATTCTATTGAAACTATTCTGTGCACAATATAAATAGACTTAACACAATGCCTGACATATAGGGACAGGGTTGAGGGCAAAAACCAGAGTGGTGGTTCCACTGGATTTCCCTCATGTGAAAACTCCCTCTACTAGTGAAAGTTTGCACCTTTTGTGCAAAGAAAAGTTGGGAAGTTATATAATTCTATAAAATGTTCCTGTCCTGAAAGACATATATCTAATGGGGAAGACATAATTTAATTGGGGAAGACAAAACTTTCACAAATGAGTCACTGAATATGTACTTGCTAAACTCTGTTGTCTAAGTGAAGTGGTTTTAAAAAAAAGGATTTATGAAGATGGGCTCTTTTGGAACTTTGAAGAATAGAGTCAACAAGCATTAAATAACTACTATCTGCCAGGTATTGTGTTGAGTGATGGAAATGAAACAAAAGCGGTAAGCATCAAAGTGTGAGGGCAGACCAGGAAGGAGATATAAAGAGCCGAGCATAACAGCAACAAATTCTAGATGACCAAATAACAGCATGGATCATAGAGTCACAGATTTCTAGTTGCCAGGGATCTTAAAAATTACTAAGTACAACTCCATAATTTTATAAATGTGAAAACTAATTCCCAGAGAGATTGTATGATCTGTCTAGGGTCATGGCGCTAATAAGTGTTTGGTACAGAATTTGATACAGGTCTTCCAGACTCCAAGGCCAATCACTTATGTAAGATTGAGTCATCTCATCTTAAGTCTCTGTTAGCATTTCTTGATGCTATTTCTCTTAGCATCTTCCCTAGTATGCTTCTACTTGGCCACTCTTTTAATTTCTTAGAAATTAAATCTAAATTCTAAAGAAATTAAATAGGTTATCCAGGGTGTTAACCTATATTTTAAGTTGTATCATACTACAAGTTGTCACTATACTGCAACTGAAAATCAGGGCCAATGGAGAGCTACTTTAAATCAAGATGATAACCTGGAGATTCCCAGTAATGGCTTGTCTGGACTTGGAAAACGATTATTTCTAAGAAATTTTTTTTCCTGTATCCTCTGCCTAGGCCTAAATCTACCTCACTTTAGAAGATATAAATAAACCAAGTTCTAAGTCTTAATTGTGAAATAGTTCTCTCACTCCCAGGTCACTGAGGATAGATTTGACCTCCTAGTTCAAGCTCAACAGTTAAGTCAAATAATAGCAAAGGAATTTAGTCTCTCTCTAATTGGTCATCTCTCTGGTAAGCTTAATTTTCAAGGTATATGCGGTGGTGGTGAGCAGAAATAAAGTGGGAAGGATGGAGGAGTAAGGGATCATGGACTTAAACTCTTACAGCCACAAAAATCACAATACTGTGTTTCCATATATCCCTGTTATTATCAAGTACTCAAATATGACGGCTAAACTAAATGAAAACTCTATCCCACCGCAATTTTCCCAAGATCTTCTTGTATCATTCATATCCTTTGAGTTCCTCTTTCTCACATTATCTCTCTTCAATTATAGGACATGACTTTAGCAGTCAAGGAAAATCCAGTGGATGATGATTTCTTTTACTAAGGCTCTGCTGTTAACTCCACAGATCAGTCAGAACAGAAAGTTGTGGTTAAGAATTCCAATGGCAAGCAAGTTGAAAAAGATTAATTTCAGCCATAGAGTAGGTAAATTTTCTCCCCAGTCAAACTCAGTCTTTAAGTCACATAATTAAAACCTTTAATTTTAAATAAAACTTCAACAGAGCCATTGTTGTAACAAATTTTTAAATAATTTTTAAAACTAAATGGCTACCTCTTGAGAAAGAAATGTGGCACTGTGGCAAGAGCTCCACACCAAGAATCAGAAAAGACTATTTTTGAATCAGTCAGAAAAATCTGAATAATATGGTCTCCATTCCCATAGTACACCCAATGAAAAAAAATGAGCAGATAAGAAGAATGAATAAGAAAAGAATATAGTGAAAAACCATGAAGATCTGAGAAAAACTGGGGAAATTAAAGTTACCAGAAGGGGAAGAGAACTTGAGAGGAACCAAGGGAAAGGACAGCAGCAGGAACCTTTTGGGAGCAACAGAAATATGGGAAGATCCTCAAAGCATAAAGATGATAGAGGAAGAAAGGGAAAGAAGGAAATAAAAACTCAGAAGCAAAAAAAAAAAAAAAATTGGTCAGATAACTGTAAGGAAAGAGAAGAAAATAATGACCCAGGAGAAACATTGATAAATACTATGTATTAGCATTTATTGGAAATGGAAAATTCATATGAATATGATTCTTGCAACATGATTTCTATACATTATCTCATTTTAACAACATAGCAATCCTGTGAAGACTATTATTATTTTCATTTTACAAAAGAGGGCAGAGGTATGATACAAGTAGATTCAATCAGATTCTGATTGTTAAATTTTTGGAAACTGGCAAATGCTCCAAATCAGGATTTGATTTATTATTTTGTTGATTTCTAGACTTAAAAAAAATGGAGAAATTTCATTAAGGCTGGCAAAACTTAAAATTGTCTTAACTATATGAAACAGGATTCAAATGAAAATCAATCTGACTTCAAGCCTCACTTCTCTATTATCTTTATTAATTTCATGACAGAAAAAAACAAGTTTTTTAAGGGCCTTATATGAAAAAGACAGTGCAATACAGGGAGTTTGGCATAGAGAAAAGAGTTGAGGGAATGGAGAGTAAAATGGAGGCCCTGAAATCAGGAAAAACTGAACTCAAGTCCTTTTTCTGGCATTTAATAGCTATACATGCAAGTCAGTAAACTTTGTCTCAAGGTTTCCTTATGTCTAAAATGGGATAAAGTAATCCTTATAGAACTATCTTCACATATATGGTGATTGTGTTGACAGTACTTTTCTAGTTAGGGTATATGGGGTGTTCAAGGAAGAATAGCAGCTCTGATGTTGGGACTTGCCAAGACCTTTTCAAGGCTGCTTATCTATTGTTGGTGTGCACTTGATTCTGCCAGCTCTTACCTGTGGCTTCAAAGAGCTATAACATGCACAGAGGCCACATTGTGGTAAACCATCATGGCAGAAAAGCTAAACAAGGTTAAGTGTAACCAAGGAGTCTCAAACTCATTAGTGAGTTTGGGGTGGGGGGTGGAAATCTTCCCCAATCATGTGAAGACTTCCCCCAGAAGAATGGGTAAGAACACTTTGTTTCAATGACCATAAAGGTGACTAAAGCAAGTACTATACAATGTATTAAGTTCAATCAGATAACCAAGATGTTAAAGTCATCCACCGCATCCCAAGCCATCTCCAGTTTTCATGATTTTTGTCTTGCTACTGGACTCTAATGACCAGAAGAAAGAATGAGGCAAAAAGCTTCAAGAAACTTTGCCTCACTAAAATCCAATTTACGCATTAGTCAAAAGGCATATCCCGGTGATATCATTTTGGTCCTCATTGAGAACAAAGAACAACAACCAACTAACCAACCAACTTTTCCAGCTATTATTAATTAGGTTTGCATCCACAATGGTACAGTGGATAAAGCTGTACCCAGAGTTCAAGTCCAGTCTCAGATGTTTAATAGACTTTTGATTGTAGGTAAGTCATTTAATCTGTCTGCCTCAGTTTTATCCTACATAAAATGAGAGTAATGATGGCACCTACTTCCCAGAGTTGTAATGAGGATAAAAATAGATGATATTTGTAAAGCCCTTTGAAAATCCCAAAGTACTACCTAAGTGCTACTTATTATCATCATTATTATAACTATAGTTATAATGATTATAATTATCATTTACAAATCACATGGAAAGTCAGTATCTTTTAAACATTAATCATAACTTGTGATGATTTTGACCTAAGGAAATTAGGTTTCAACAGACAACTTTTAATTAAATAATGAACAAATAGAAACTAAATGCCTAGTCTAAAAACTCAAATGAAGCAAGTCTCCAAAAATATTTTCAGACAGGAAATATAGCTCAAAAACCCAAAGTATCTTGTTTTCTAGGTAAACAGTTTTTCACTGCTTTTAGGAGAAAAGATGTCATTTTCTATATGTTAGTAGCACTGATAGTCAAGATCGAGAACATAAAAGCAACAAAACACCATCCAAAGTCTGCCCAGTGAAAAAAATGAGAAGCAAAAGCTATTTTGGGGCCATTCAAAAATAATTAGCACTCACTTGGTTTATATTAAACTTTAATTGCTACAATGAAACAAAATGCAAAATTAAGAAGGGCAAACAAAAATTTTGCAATTACAATTTCAATAAAAATGTTTATAATAATTTATTGATAGTAGTTATGACACTTTTATGTCCTTAAGTTTATATTTTTTCTTGATAATGCTTAATAATAATAAATTATAGCTAGCATTTGCACAGTGCCTTAAGAGTATGCAAAGTACTCTCTGTTGTGTCATGTCATATGATCACTTTATTAACTAAAATGTAAGTTCTTTCCTATGATCACTTTCACTAAAATGTAAGTTCTTTGATAGCAGAAATTTTTTTTTAATTGTGTTTGTCTCCAGAACCTAGTTCAGGGCCTAGCACAATGTAGAGGCTTAATAAATATTTATTGACTTACTGATTGACTAAATTATAGGATCACAGATCTAGAACAATTTGAAAAAGCCTTCAGAGTTTTCTTCTAACCTATCCTTTTCAGGGAAGGATACTGCAGCTGAAAGAGACTACATAACTTGCCCAGAGTCATACAAGCAATAAATGAGATCTGAGGTTTGAAAGCAGGTTTACTGGCTCCTATTCCAAATAAAGCATAATGCTCTCAAACTCCAAGGAAATCCTTCATTTTACTGCCATTGTTGCTAGTATATGCTAGTTTTCTTTTTTCTTAATCTCTAAAAATATTTTTTCTACTTTGTATTGGAGATAGTTTGCTTCTCCCCACACATTATTTTCCTATTAGGTCAATTGAGCAAACTGGAAAGACAGATAATCAATTGAGATATAATTAAATTTTCATTTATAAAAATTCTTAGAGTATTAAGTATCTCCAAATCCTAAACATAGTATTCCCAAAAAAATTTTAAATTTAATTTTAGGTTGAATTTCACAAGTACAAAGGGAAATAGATAATTGATAGGATATACAATTTGGTAAATAACACAAAAAAAGGCTCTCACTGGCTTGTAACTTTTTTGAAATTTTAATTCCAACAGTAATTTATATGACAAATTTATTAAATAAAAAAGAAATAAGGAACATGATCAATAATTAACATTAGAGTTTTGCAATTTGCAAAGTATTTTACTCACAGCAATCAGATCAGGTATCAGGTAAAATGATAAAGGTATAATTATCCCTATTTTCCAGATAAGGAGGGAATTCAAGCCCAGTTCCCATAATTTAAAAGTCCAATCTTTTACCCACCAGACAGCTAAGTAGCACAGTTAGAGTTAGAAAAATCTGAGTTCAAATCCAACCTCAGACATGAGAGAAATGATTATTTCTCCCTCATATTAATAATCAATTATTGAATTATGACAAGGATTTTTTTTCAGAAACCAATAGGCTGCTAAATCTCCAAGGGATAGATCCTGTTAATGATGAGAGCGGATTAACTTTCTTAATAATCTTGTTCAGACTCTACTCAGAAAGCCCATTGTGTTCTACTCAGGTTTGGATGGTGGGTAAATTCTTTAATTAGATTGCTCATGGCTGAACAATCTAGAAGTACATCCTTTAGCCATTCATTAGAGTGGTTCCATTTCTCACTGTAATATTCATCCTCCTTATTAACTGTTAACTAATAAGAGTTGACTGCCATCCTCTGGAATACCCACTCTTCTAGAGACATATAAACTAGAGCCCATTATTATGAGGGGTCTTTGACATTCTAGAGTGCCACTGACATAAATGCTAGCATTATTTAAAAAAAAAAAAGAATTACACCAACTATATGTCTCAAATTTTTAAACATCACAAACACTTTCTCACTGACACTGGGTAAGTCACTTAATTTTTGTCTGCTACAGTTTGTAGCATGTGTAAAATAGAGATTAAAAATAGCACCTTCCTCCCAGAATTGCTGTGAAGATCAAATAAATAATATTTATAAGGTGCTTAGCACAATGCCCAGCATGCAGTAAGCACTTGAAAAAAAAATTCCTCTTCCTCATGCTATTTTCACCAAAAAAAAAAGTCCACTTTTATTACTACTCAATTTAACTTTTGCAGGTATATCATTTGAAATGTAATAAGATTTTTTTAAAGAAATATAATAAATTGGGAAATAAACTAACAAATAAACAAATAAATAAGGAAACCTTGAGGTCATTGACAATCCCAGAACACCAAAGTCAGAACCAACCTCAAGTACAATACAATGCTACTTGCACTGGAATGCCCACTATCTCAAAGCCTCTGTTTGAAGATTCCCAGTAAAGGGACTCCATTATAGAAAGAGGAAGCCTGGTTCACCTTGGGATAATTCTAATTATTGAGAAGATTTTCCTTACTCAAGACTAAATTAACTTCTTTGTCAAGTTCTACTTAGGGTCCTAGTTCTGCCCTCTGAGGACTAAGAGAAAAAGCATAATCCCTCAGCCCTTCAGATACTTGAAGATTAGCAATGGAATTGAATGCAATTACATTTCCAATTCCAAAACATAAAGAAAAAAATTTTTACTGTATGATATAGGAGAAAAAAAGTTAAACAACTGACCAGTAATTGAGGATCTTCAATATAATCAAACAACAATGGCAATATCTTCTGCTGGTATAATTGACCTGGGTCACCATAGTCTTTTTGTGTTTACACAGATTTTCTTTAAAACTCATAAGAAATAATTCAGCTATTAATGAGCAATAGAATATTATGGATAAATGACTCAATACGTTATATTAATAAATGTTATGCAGACAAGATCTATCATTACCCAATAATTCTTGTTAGAAGTCATTTTGTATTTTTTATTAACTCTTTAAAAATCCTAAAGTGAATCCCCAAACCTAAATTCCTTCTGGGAGTGAACCTGTACAAAAATTGCACTGAAACAATTAAAATTCTTAGTAGTTATATTTCATAATTACACTAATCTAGTCAGTGCCTCTTCTAAAAGAAGATATATCTTTTTTATATCTAATACTCAGGTAAATAATCAACCCCTCAACAAGACAAATATGTTAAGTTCTATAACATGACAGAAAATGTTATTTTTCTAATAATTAGGTAATGTATAATAAAGCTGTCATTGCCTGTGTGGAACATGGTTTCAAATGAATGAATGAATCATATTTTCAATGAGAGACAGCTTAGCATAGTGGAAAGAGGACAAAGCTAGTAGTCAGAAGGTCTGTGTTCTAGTCCTAATTAATTTGGCCTCCTATTAGCTGCATGGCTTTGCATAAATCCCTTCTCTGATCCACATCTCATAGTTAAGTTTTTCATCTGGAAAATGATCTATAAGGTCCATTTTCATAATATGAGTCTATCATTAACCAAATTAACAAAATCACAGTGAATTACAGAATTCATGCTCATTAAATGTGCTTTTGGTCATCTGAATATATCTGGCTGCTCTGTCATATAATACTGAAGTAATCTAGAATTTCTGGCATGGTCATCTGACTTAGTGAAGGAAGTTCTTGAGGGATTTTAAGCATCATCTACAAAAACAAAGTTTTTAAGAAAAAGTCTCTTTAATTGCCCTTCATGATTTTATCCATAGTCATTTTCTGTTCTGTTATGCCCTCTCTCTCTCTCAGGTTGCATTAAATAAACTCCTATTATTACTAATTTATTATTTATTAGTTATACAGACTAACATTCAAGGAAGTACTTAATAACTTATTACTTAGTGAAAAAAAGTTAGAACAACCAATCCAGAATAGATAGTATAAAGTATAAAAATAGTAGAAATAATAGATAGTCATACAAGTGGCATAAAAGTTTCTTATCAAGAAGTCCTAAATAAAAATCTATCCTTCTCATTTTAGTTACTATCGATAAATAACAAGCAATGAAGCATGGAATCAAAGAGGAGAGGAATGGAGTGAAAACTGATGATATAAGAAAAACCTGACAAGTTTGACTTAGCTGTGATTGTGTGAAAGCAAAGGCAAACTTCAAGACCTTTCTAAACAGGACATTGAAACACTGGAGTATGTCTTAGAGCACAAGTTCTTAGAGCTTGATGAGAACTCAGAAGCCATTAGTCCACATTCTCCTGGACAAGAACTCCCTGTACAGCAAATCTCTGAAATTTGTCCATCAAGAACTTCAAAGAGGGAGAATTGGTTCATAGAATTTAGAATTATAAAGGCTCTTAGAGATCTTAGAATCTAATTCCCTCATTTTATGGAGAGAAAACTAAAGATTAAATGGGATAGATGAATTGCCAAGGTCACAAAGGTAAGAATTATTGGAAGCTGGCCATTAACCTCAGTCCTCTGACTTAGAGTTGAAAGAAACTTCATAGGCTCAACTTGTTCAAACCATTCGTGAATAGAAATCATATCTATACTATCCTAACAAGCAGTCATCAATCACTTGAAGATCTCTAGTGAAGAAAAATTAATAGCTTTCTAAAGCAGCTCATACACTTTCAAATCTTTTTAGGTGATAAATGTATAATTTATTACCAACTTTTCTTAATTTTCATCATAAAGCAATACTGAATGTTTAAATGTCAATAATGAATGTTTAGAACTGTAGCAATAGGAATGTTACTGCAATATTCCTGTCCTTGGGATCACTGCATTGTATTGTCTTCCTGGAAAGGACATTAACACATGGGAGTGGTCAAAGAATACATAATTTCCCAGCTGGAAGAGAACTCAGAGGCCATTACTCCACTCTCTACCTGGACAATAATTCTTTCTATGGTCAGAGATATCATTAACCATTGTTCATTCATCCACCAAGAAGCCAAGAAAACAGAAATCTACTATATCCTAAGGCAACTTATTCCATTTTGGAATACCTCTAATTATTATAAAAATTTTCCTAACAATAGATCAGAGGATAGTGGTCAAGCTGATCAGATGAAAGAACTAAGAGTGTTTAGCCTGGAAAATACATGACTGGGTAAAAGAGGAGACATTAGAGAACATGATAGCCTCAAGTACTTGAAGGACTGTCATGTATAAGATATATGTACTTATCTGCTTGACCCCTAGAAGGAAGGTCTGGGAGCATCAGACTTGAGCTCAATATAAAAGATATATTCTTAACAATCAGAGCAATACAGGTGAAAGGCAATTGGTTATGTTCATGAAAGCTCCCCAAGAGGAGACTGGATGGCCACTAATCAAAAATGTTGCTGAGGTGATACCTGCCTGTGTAATCTAAGAGTCAGGGTCACCTTCAGAATCACTTTCAGAAAAGTTGGAAGTCAAATCACTTGACAGACAATTGTATAAAATATAAGAAAAGAAATTTTTAGGAGCTGACTTGTTAAATAGGGAAGTTGAAATGGTCCCAGGTTTTCAGAAATGGAATACCTCTAATTAGTCCATAAGTTTGTTTAATATTCCTTTCAGGAATTTTTTCTCTTCCTTTTCTACTGCAACCACTTATTGCCTTATAACAACGTTTCTCACCTTTATTGCCAAATCCAGTGACTTTCTCTGTTATCTACAATCTTTTCTACCACTCTGCATTTACCACTAATGATCACTTATTCCATCTTTATACTTTCTTTTTTCCTTAATTTCCAGGGTGCTGCACTTTCCTGGTTTTCTTCCTAGTTTTCTAATGATTCCTTATTAATTTCCTTTTCCTCTTCCATATTTCATCTGCTAAGTGAAAGTATATTTCCAGATTTTCTCCCCAATCATCTCTCTACACTCTTCTTTTAAATTAAAGCTTTTTATTTTCAAAACACATGTATGTATAATTTTTAACATTCACCCTTGCAAAACCTTGTGTTCCAATTTTTTTATGTCCCTTCCCTCTACCCTCTTCCCTAGAGGGCAAGCAATCCAATATATGTTAAACATGTGCAATTTTTCTATACAAATTTCCACAAATATCATGTTGCACAAGAAAAATCAGATCAAAAAAGAAAAAAATGAGAAAGGAAACAAAATGCAAGCAAAAGAAAACAAAAAGAGTGAAAATACTATGTTATAATCTTCACTCAGTTCCCACAGTCCTCTCTCTGGATACAGATGGCTCTCTTCATCACATGACCATTGGAGCTGGCCTGAATCATCTCATTGTTGAAGAAAGCCATATCCATCAAAATTGATTGTTATAAAATCTTGCTATTGCCATATCTAATGATCTTCTGGTTCTCATTTCACTTATCATAAGTTCATATATGTCTCTCCAGGTCTCTCTGAAAACATGCTGCTAATCATTTCTTAAAGAACAATAATATTCTATAATATTCATATACCATAAATTAGCCATTTTCCAAGTAATGGGTATCCTCTCAATTTCCTGCCACTACAAAAGAGGCTGCAACAAACACTTTTACATTATATGTCCCTTTCTCTCCTTTATGATCTCTTTGAGATACGAGCCCAGTAGAAACACTGCTGGATTAAAGGATATGTACATATGTACAGTTTGATAGCCCTTTGGGCATAGTTCCAAATTGCTCTACAGAATGATTAAATCAGTTCACAACTCCACAAACAATGTATTAATGTCTCCGTTTTCCAAAACCCCTCCAATATTTGTCATTATCTTTTCCTATCATCTTAGCCAATTAGAGAGGTGTGTAGTAGTACCTCAAAGTTGTCTTAATTTTCATTTCTCTGATCAATAGTGATTTAGAGCACCTTTTCATATGACTATAAATGGCTTTAATTTCTTCATCCAAAAATTGTCTATTCATATCCTTTGACCATTTATCAACTGGAGAATGGCTTGAATTCTTATAAATGTGAGTCAATTCTCTATATATTTTAGAAATCAGGCCTTTATCAGAACCCTTGAATGTAAAATTTTTCCCAGTTTATTGCTTCCCTTCTCATTTTGTCTGTATTGGTTTTGTTTGTACAAAACCTTTTTAACTTAATTACACTCTCTACCTTAACAATATGTCACTCTTATAGCTTCAATTATCATCACATCTATACAGTTGATGCCCAAATGTATGTCTTCACCTCTGACCTCTCCAATGGGTCCCAGTCTGAAATTTCCAACTGTTTGATGAGTATTTATACCTAGATATCCCACAGATACCTCCAATTTTAGAAGAACTCATTAACTATCTATAAAAATCTTGTTCTTGTTGAGCCCATATTTCTGTTTTAATACCATTATTCTTTTAATCATAGATCATACTTGTATATTAGAAAGATGGCTTTGGTAGTGGTACCTGACTGGGTGCCAGTTCTTCTGGGAAACTTTCCTGACTCATTTCCCACCCCTTCTTCTATATGCAGTCTCTTCCCCCTCAAATTACTTTGAATTTACTTTTTTCTGACCACACTAAATCCCCCTAGTAAAATGTAATCTCCTAAGAAAAGAAACTCTTAATTTTTTTGCTTGTTTATTTTAATTGCCTAGCACATAGCAAGCCTTTAATGAATATTTGTTGAAATGAATTGAAATGGTATGAAAAGTAAACTGAAAAGGGGAAAGAATAAAAGTAGAAGGATCAGCTAAAAGTTATTATAATAATACAGAGGAGATATAATCAATGCACAAACTAGTTAAAGTTTGAGGGGGAAAGAGGACAGACACAGGAAATATTTTGGACTTTGGAGCAACCTGATTTAGGAATAGATTGCTAGTAGATAATAAGGAAGAAGAATGAAATGATTCAGAATTTTAAGTTGTGGTGGATCAGCCATTTCTTGAAGTAGGTCTTAATACTCTCTGTCTGCTTACGATTGACTATGAGAGATTTGAGAGCCTGCTCCATGCTGTGTGTGACTGAAGGGCTTGTACTGTGTGATGACATAAAGTTCTTTAATTGGTTGCCTATGCAGAAAAGCTGATGACTCAAAGAACTACAAAAGGAACATTTTCTCCCTTTGCTTGCTTTTCTGATTGAAAAGGGTGGGGACTATTTTGAGCTGAACCTGTAAGTTGGCAGGGAGGGGGCAGCTGCCCTGTCTCCCACTTATTCTCAATACAGCTATAAGCACATGGCTGTCTGCCTTTCTGGTATACATTCATTTCTAATGTTAGGCAAACATAAAGGCAGTCTACAATGAACATATCTGGGACTGGCGATGTCCTTGTGAGTTCCAAAAGGTCTGAATCCCTTTGGAAACCTGGAAGATGGCAGCTACACCATCCATCAGAGTGGCAATGGCTTATGGCAGAAGATATTCCTATATTTAGGAGCAGAAAAACACACCAAGGACAGATGGATGAGGAAAAGCAGTCACCCAAGGAAGGAGATAGTTTCAGGAACATGAGATTTCATAGTGTAGAGGAGGGTATAAAATACTATCCCCAACAAGAACTGCATAAGAACTGTGAAGAAAGAACTTCCTAATCCTAAAGCTGTTACCCTTTGTCATACATATTCTCTACCCATATGCTTCACTACCATTATAAAGTTTGAGCCCGCTTTTCCTATTGATGCTATGTGTATTTGTAGAAGAGTGAGCCTTAGGTTTTAGAGATGAATGTTCTTGCTGTCGTTTGAATAAATGTCTTTGATTCTTAAAAGCTTGAATCTATCTAACACACTGGTTAGGTTTCAGGGTGTATAGCCTTAGAGAATAAAACCCCAAATGTTTACCCCTAAAATCATGGAAGTAAGTAGTCATGCTCTGGAGGACCCCAACCCACAAGTCAAAAGTACAAACAAAAGTACAAATAGCACCAAATGGGATGTTACTTTGATAATTACAGAAACTGAAAGTTGGAAAGGACCCCAAAGACTACCCAATTTAACCCATACGAGAATAAGATATCACTATATAAAGCTAACAAGTAAAACAAATGATCTTAGAACTTTCACTTGAAAATCTCCAATGATTAGGAACTCATTGCCTCCAAGGTAGTATCATTATCCTTAGATACCAAGCCCAAATTGGCTTTTGGAAAACCTCCATGCATTGCTCCCATTTCTGATCTCTGGAGCAAAAAGAGAAAGTCTATTCCCATTTCACTGTAACAATCCTTTAAAAATTTAAATAGAGCTATCATGCCCCACCCACACAAACACAGGAAAATCTTCTCTTCTCCAAAATAAACATCTTTAGTTCCTTTTGCCACTCCTCATATGACATGAACTCCATATCTTTCACTGGCTGATAAGCCTATACTGAACTTTTCTCTAGTTGATAAGCCATCTTCCTCTTTTTTTGGGGGGGAGGGAAGAGTTGCTAGGTGGCACAATGGATAGTGTGCTAGGCCTGGCATCAGAAAGACCCTTCTTCCCAAATTCAAGTCTGGCTTCAAACATTTACTAACTATATGACCCTGGGAAAGTCACTTAGCCTTGTTTGCCTCAGTTTCCCCATCTGTAAAATGAGCTGAAGAAGGAAATGGCAAATCACTGCAGTATTTTCATCAAGAAAATCTCAAATGGCATCATAAACATTTGGACATGACTGAAAATGACTCAAAAACAACAATCATCCTTTCTTCTAGTTATACATTTCCCTTTTTATTTCAAATCTGACATGCAATGCTTTTATTGCCAAAATTGATATGTCCACACATATATATTAAATATGTACAATATGCAAAATATTGTAGTAGGTACCAGAAATACAAAAACAAAATTGACCTCAAGGAGCTATATTGTCCTATGAATTTTTCAGAACTTTATTTCTTCTAAGTGCTAAGTTAAAATTTTATTAATTATACAATATAGTATAAAATTCTCTCAAGAGACACTGCCTCGGTTAAAAAAAAAAAAGAATACAATAAATGAGACAGTTGTGAAGAGAAGGGTATTCTCTTCAGGTAGAAAGATATCATTTCCCAAAATTGGCTTATCCTTTACAAAAATATATGCTTATCTTTGTGAAGACATGCTATTAGTCCTCCTATTTATAGGAGAAAAGAAAGACACTGTGCAGAATTTATTAATTAGATCCTTCTTCATAAGATAAAATAACTTCAGGGTTACATTTTAAGTTTAAAAAACAAACACCAATATAGTTTTGGCTTAGAAGTGGAAAGTAAAAACAGTCTAAAAATTTATGTTTCATTCCAAAACTCTTGTCATACATTTTCATGATTAAATGGCATACATTTCCTGTCAGATTAAGCCCTTAAAAAAACTTTTTACAGTCATTTTTCCATACATTGAATGCCTATATATCTAACTGGTTTCATCATTCTATCATAATAATTTGTGCTGGATTGATTATTAAATTCCCTTACTGAAATACCAAACTAATTCTTCAGAATATTTAAACAAAAATTGAAAAATAATAAAACCAATAAAGATACATGTGAAAGAAATTTTGAAAATTAATCCTTTACATTTTATGGACTATTATAACACATATGATAGATGGGAGGGGGGAGAGTAAATGTTCCCAAAGTTCAGAAAACCTGAAATTCAGACATTAACATATTGGCTCTATGTGACCCTAGGCAAGTGTATTAATCTCTGAGTGGACCCAGCAGCTCTCTAAGAATAAGTTCCACAGCAATTGGTGATCTTAATCGGCAGAAATAGTTTCCTTATGATTTTCCTACATTAGTGAAATAATAGATCTGAACACACATGTAAAAATAACTAGATTGATATTTGCTAAAGGAATTAATACACTGCCTATTAATTTCTGTATATTTTCCTTTCTAATAGGATCTCTGACAATATTAAAGCAAGTAAGAAAATAGACATTTATAGAGTGAATGATTCCATTCATTAAAAAAGAATCATAATAATATGCCAACTACAGGAATTCCAAGAAGTGAAAAATCAAATTAGATCTAGATAAAAGAAGATGTGAAATTTTTTTTTGAAAAGTTTATAAGTCCTTGGCAAATGGCATTATTATGGTATAGAAATCTTTCTTTAAAATGTGAGTCCTGAATTAGATACTCAGGGAAATAGGAAGAATGATATGTAATTCTTGATTATTAAAACTAATGAGGAAAAGTATAAAAGAAGTTTACAGATTATCTACAAATTTTAGTCAAAAGAATCAATGTCTTAGAATGTTGTTGTTTTTTTTTAAACCAAAGCTGGCAAAAAATAGCAGAACAGATCATCTGAATTTTGTTTCCTCTTTCTGGTCCTCTCCACCTACTTGGTAGAGATGCCAACCCCCCCCAAAAAAAACTGCAGTAGTAAAAAGGAAAAGCAAGGGGTCTATTAACTGGATAACTGGATAAGTAGTATCTAGTGAAAAAAATTACTAGGGCTTTGTCCATAAATAATAACATTTTACAGTGTTAGTAAGCACCTTTAAGGACTCTCTTTGCTATTCCTACTAATGGCCAACTTTATTAAGTTCGATTTTTAAATTTCTAAGCTAAAATAAAAGGTTAAAACCTTTAACCTGTAATATTTATGTTTCTTCTTTTTCCTTTTATACAATTTAAAATAAAATA
Source organism: Sarcophilus harrisii (assembly GCF_902635505.1). Lineage (NCBI taxonomy): Eukaryota > Metazoa > Chordata > Mammalia > Dasyuromorphia > Dasyuridae > Sarcophilus > Sarcophilus harrisii. The sequence goes on along the minus strand of NC_045426.1, from coordinate 585,714,223 downwards.
TATTTTAAGTCTTTGAAATAATCAAATACTTTGTTACTTAAATATTTATGTCTTTGTGTTAAGATCTCTATAATAATAAACCCATTTCACATATTTACTACCTATCTGGCTTTAAATGAGTCACTTAACTTCCTCAGCCTCAGTTTCCTCATCTGTAAAATAGGTCTTAGACTACTAAGGTCCCTTCAAACTTTATATCCTATTAATCTAAATCTATGATTTATAAATTCTGAAACTCTGGATAGTCAATTGTCAATCTGTAGTAAATTCGGAATTATAAGTCACAAAAATGATGCAGCTGAGATATATATATATATATGTGTTTACATATGAATGTGTGTATGTGCACACACATATACATATACAAACATACATTATAAATATATATTTTAAGAAACTGAATAAGGCATTTATCAGGACACTTTCATAAATTTTATGAACATATATCAGCATAAGCCAGGCTAGTCTTTATCAGAAACTATGCAAATATAATGTTAATATTTACTGAACAAATATTGCATTGTTTGCTTACTGCACAAGTTTAGCTACAGATGTACTATATACACACAGACCTACCTGGAAAAGGCTTACCATAATTGTACATTTTGCTTATAAATTTTGAGCAGTGTCACAAGCTATTGCCCATAAGTTTGGCTGCAAGTCTATGTAATTACAGTAAAAGGGAAAACAATTTTCAAATTTGATTTTATTCCAATCTTTTTAAAGCATTAGGTATAGCATTTTACTCCAATTTTCCTTAAAAAGTTACTCCAAAATTCCTAAAACCTTTTGGAATCATGTAATAACCATTTTAAAACTTTATAATAATAAAGGTAGAAATATATTTGTCAATCTCTCAATTCATGCTATTGGAAGCAAGTATAGCTCATATTATTACATTTCTCTCAAATATGTTTTAACTGAAATTTTGATAAATTTGAATATGTCTATTATCATTAAACTACTGTATTTTGATTAAATATGTAATTACACAATAAAATAAAGCTTCATGTTAATGAAAATATAACATCACATTACATCAAAGTACGTAAATTATAGCAACACAATTTCTCTTATTTAAGAGCAGTTTAGTAAAACTCAAGCACCGCATTAATTATTTAATTTACTGTAAGTAACAATTACAGAAAATATCATTTCAATTTCCTACAGGTAAAAATTTTCAAGAATTTGGCAAAAAATTTGTTTTGAGGTATACATAAGAGGCTTTTAGAAAATAAAGTCTTATTGTCCATTAAATGAAATAAATTATTTAAATGAGTTAATTTTTTCATGCCACAGTCACTAATAAAACAAATAAATTGCCAAACAAGCATTAAATACAGATATTGCTCTCCAAGACCAAATATTTTTAAGTAGCATGTATACAGGGTTCAGAATATTATGGATAATTGGTTATTTTAAAGGAGCAGTGTCTTTCTGGAAGTATTTCAAGTATCTCATGAAAATGTACTCCACACGATAAACTATTTTAAGTAGTAGTTTTATTTAAAATATGAAATATAATAAAAACTAATACATATTATGTGTTTACACAAATGAATGCTTTATTTATAGATTAAGAAAGGCTACTGAACACAAAGACTTTTTATTTTTAATCCTCTAAGTTATTACAGGTCAGCATAGTAGTTTCATCACACTGAAACATTCTTCTTTGGGTGCTTCTGTGGTGTGTAAGGAGTAAGCATAGAATATGGACAAGTTTCATTTGATAGCACTGCAAAAGGCATTCATTTCCTCAATGCTGACATGTAAGATGTCTTAAATTTTATGTAAATATCATACTCCAAGCTCTTCAAGGAAAATGAAACAATCTAAAAACGAAGTAGTGTTTTTTTTTTTTTTTTTAAGGTGATATGTCTTCTTCACAATCTCCGTCACACTGCACTTCTAAGGAATCACATAACCATAAAACATTTAAAGGGAACTTGACCAAACAAATCTCTGATCAACACTGACAGACAGCGGAAACAGTTTCAAAGCAATGGATACACAACCCCGTCTGGACAGTTCCCTGGTGCTGAAGTTACAGAACTGCTAAACCGCGTCTAAAATGTGGCTCTCGCTATTGCTTCTGTCTCCAGTCTAAGGAAATTCCAGTCCCCTAGATTATTCATAGGAATAACAGAACTTCACATGGCAGAAAGCACCCAAAAGTGTAGTAGGGGTGGGGACTATCCGTCCTTCTGGATTAAACAGATTTAGTAGTTACAAACAGGAAGAGCAGCTGAGTGCAGGGGTGTTGAAATACGCTGAGGGGGAGGGGTTGGAAGATGGCGCCGGTTGCACACCCACCCAAAGCCAGGGCTAAGCCTAGGCCCCTAGAATACGTATCCGCCCTTTTGCTCACTTCCACACACATCCCAGTCAGTTCTGCACTTGCAAACACGTTCAGGGACAGAATTGCATTCAAGGAGAAAGTCGAACCGGAGGCCTCTAACCCGTCACATCTGAAGCACCGGCTCAGCCCTCTTTTGCACCAGCACCAGTGAGAAGAGCACCTGTGCACGGCCATATTGGATTCCTTGCCCCAGTCATTGCCTCCAAGAGGGGGGTGGAGGGGAAAGGGTGAAGGGACGCAGAGAATCCTCAATTCAGCACCAGCACCGCCGGAACACACACCCCACCCCCCTCCCCAGAGCAAACCTAAAACGAGGGAAAACCGGAAGGCATTCGGAAAATAAAATTGCCCAAAATAAAACTCCCATTCTTCCCTTCACCAGCAGCACCCTTAACATCAGCACCGTCCCTCTCTGAACACCGTTCCACACCCCCCCACCCTCCTCCACCAGCGCACAGACACACGGAAAACACCCGAGGCGATAAAACACCAAACAACCTCCTCAAAAACGCACCCGACAGCGGGACTGAGAGAAAAATAACAAGGGAAGGGGAATGACCCAGAGACAACAGGGTTCTGTCTAGACCGGGGGGGGGGGGGGGGGGGGGAGGAGAAGAGGGAAGGGGGGAAGAGTAAAGAGGGGGAAGGGAAAGAGGGATGGAGGAAGGAGGGAGGGCACGGGAGGGAGGGAGAGAAAGAGAACCGGACATGGAGCCGTGGTCCTTACTTGAGCACCGATTGCTCCTTTTCCTCTTCTTTCTTCTGCCTGTCCATGACTGCTAGAATAATTTTCCTCTCCTCCTCGGTGAGGTGGCTGAGGTCGGGCATCTCGGGCTGCATAGGCTGCTGAGGAGGAGGAGGAACAGGGCCGCCCCGGGGCCCGACAGGAGCCGACATGTTTGGTGGAGCTGAACAACACTATAGGAAATACTGTAGCAACTGAAGTGGCGGCGGCGGCGGCAATAGCAGCGGTATCGGCGGTGGCGGCAGCAGCAGCAGCAGCAGTAGTGGTGGCAGGGGCGGCGGCGGCCACCAGCGCTGGGAGAAATACATACAAATCAATACCCTTTCAATCAACGGCAACACCCCCCTCCCCCAATAAATAAATAGCGGGGGGGGGAGGGGAGGAGAGTATGAGAGTTGGGGGGAGGGGATAGGAGAGAGAAAGGAGAGGTTGTGGAGTGAGGAGTTTAGGTTTCTTTTCTTCTTTCCGAAGGGAAGGGGAAGGGGTGGAGAGAAGGAAGATATAGGGGGAGAGAGAGAGAGAGAGAGAGAGAGAGAGGAGAGAAATTGGAAAGTGAGTGGGGGGGGGGGGGGGGAGGCTAAAGAGCAAAGAGATCTAGAGAGTGTGACAAGTGCCAAGGGAGGGTGGAACGAGGAAGGTGGAAGGGACGGTTGAGGGGTGGGGTAACTGGGAGTGTGAGAGTGAGGAAGCCAGACAGCTGTGTGGAGTAAGTGTATGTTTGCCGGTGTGTGTGTGAATTGGGGGAGTTAGGGGAGCTGCTTGAAAGGTAAGGGTGGGTGGAGTATGTTTAGAAAGGATGAGCACGCGTGTGCCTTAAGAGTGTTAGAAAACTGAATTATGAGTGCTGGTTTGGGGTGGAAATCCGAAAGCTGGAAAGTGAGTGTAGGTGCGCGCGCGTTGACTGTGCGGAGCTGAGGGAGCTAGGATGATAGAAGCTTAAGATGAAAATCTTGATTAAATAAGTGGGGATTCTAAAAGTCCCGTGAACTCAGTTGAAAAGACACTCTGGGGAAGCTAGAAGAAAAGGGACTCCAGGGCAAAGGAGGGGAATGATGAAGGGAAGAAGTGGAGAACTGGTAGTAAGAGAAGGTAGATGATTTTTTAAAAGAGGGGAAGTGGGGGGGGGGGGGGGGATTCAAGTCTTTAGGACCGATCACGTCACAGTGGTATACTAGCGCCAGCGAGTGAGGACATCTTGAGGAGAAAGTGATGGTCAAAAGACTGCGGGGGTGGGCACGGAAGAACTGAGACTACGGGGTTAAAGCAAAGGAGAGAAAGGGCAAGAGGAGAGAAGGGTGAGGAAGAAGCGCGGAATCTCGTAGTGAAGGCCTCCTTGGGTAAATGAATGGAAGTCAAAGCAAGTTCTAACGTACTGAGAGTGCCCGCTGGAGATGGAGACAGCTCGCTCATATGGAGGCGGCGGCTGCCGCCCCCGAGTCCATAAAGTAGCCTTTAGGGTGTCCGGATCCCGAGCTCAGCAGTTGCTGCTGTTGCCGCTCCCGACAGTCCCCTGCTCCTCCTCTCACGCAGGGCCTCTTTGCTTTCTGGCAATCGTTCCCAGTTCTCTGCTCCTTGCTGCCGCCGAGCCCGGGGCATGGCGGGACGCCCCCGAGGGAGTCAGTCACCCGCTGGGGCTCCGTCTCCCAGCCGCCGCCGCCCACGGAGGGAGACCTGTAGGGAGGGGGAGTGTGCAGGAAGCAGGGCGGGTGGGAGGTAGTATGTTGCTGAGCTAGGGACCGGTATTGAATGTCCCGGCCCCTTCGCTCTTCTGACACTGGAAGAAAGAAAGGGCAGGGGGGAGGGGCGATCGGATTTATTAATAATAATAATAAACTCATAAATGGCTTGCATGAAATCCCGCCGGATTTGAGAGGGAGGGAACTAGGCGAGAATGAGGAGAATAGGAGGAGACAAATCCCAGGAGAATTGTTGGAGACGCGGCGTCTGGACTCCCGCCGGTGCCGGGCGCTGCCCTGACAACTAGCCCAGCTGGAGGGAGGAGGGAAAGAGAGGGGAAGAAGGGGAGGGCGGAAATGTGGAAGAAGAGGGAAAGAGGTGGACCCTATGGAGATGAGAGCTTGGAGCTGTACTGGGAAATGGTGAGCGTATCCCTGCTCCCATGCGCAAGTAGTTTAGGACTGGGCCAGATTACTATCAAATCGGTAGTGTAAAAACCTTGTGGGGTTTTGTGTTTGTAGTTTGTAGTAAATTGTCTTTCTGCTGCTGTCTCCCAGGTACCTACACGGATTCTTGTTCCAGAGCTGAGTGAAGATGCCTTGGAATCCCCTGAAAATTGGAGCATCGCTTCCTACTTCTTTTTTGCCTTCGTTTTTATCCTGTTCCATAAAACCTAAGGAAGAAAAGGGGAGAACTTTCCGCCTGCCTAAATTACCTACACACTACAAAAACCGACCAGTTCCTGCACTTGTACCTGCAGAAGCAGGGGAGATGATTTGTTTTCTCTAATTACAAATATGTAATTTTAGCAAAATTTGAATGTAGAGAAAAACAAACAAAAATTAAAAAACAATAAACATGCTCGTTCCTCCTCCAAATAACATGCAAATATACATTAGGACAATGCAACATAAATTACAATTTAAAGAAAAAATTCTATGAAAAATAAACAAGTGCCTTCTATGTGCTGAGAATACAAAAAGGCAGAAATTATCCCCTGCTTCAAGGAGCTCCCAATCTAATGGCGAAGATAATGTGCCAGCAACTATGAACAAATGAGATACAGAAAAGATTAGTTGAAAATAATCAATGGGGGAGGGAGGGTCCTACAATTAAAAGAGATCTCAAAAGCCTTCATTTTAACTGAAACTTAGAGGAAAGCAAGAAAGTCAGGAGGAAGAAATGAAGAGGGAGAGAATTTTAGGCTTTGGCAACAGCCAGAGAAAGCGTTCAGAGTACAGAGGAGTGTTTCGTGAGAGGTACAGCAAGAAGGACAATGTCACTGGATTGAAGTATGTTGGGAGAGGGGAGTAAGAAGACATAAGAATATTGGAAAAGGCAAGAGGAGGACAAGTCATAAAGGACTTTGATCTCAGGAATAAATCAGACGACTGGAGTTTATTGATTAGGAGGAATAAATAGATCAAATCTCTTTATTTCTGAAGTCACTGCTTTATTACAAAGTTTGGTGAAGAAATATTGTTTCATAGCAAAAACATTCAAAATTTAAGAAAATATTCCAATTTTCTCTGGGAACTTATTCCTTAAAGTTCATGTTATAACTATAATTTTACTTGATGATGAGTGATGAATCTTTACTTTGGCTTAGGTATCTTTGACTTAATCCTTTGGTTTAGGACTTGAATGTGATCCTTCCTCTTGAGATGAGAATCAGAGTATTTTTTAGCACAGAGGCACTTAATCTTTGAAAGCTGAAAGTAACGTTTCAGTGTGAAGCCTTTTTCACTTTTTCCACATGGATGTTTTAGCCTGTATGACTTTATAATAACACTGTACTTTTGTAAAACATCATTCTAGTCCCTGGTACAAACATATGACCTATTGGAAGAACAGAAACAACAATTTATTTAATACTTATTTTGTGCCAAACATTGTGCTAATCATAGTTGTAGGTGCTCTATTATTATCTCCATTTTACAGATGAGGAAACTGAGTAGAAATTAAATGATGTGCCCAAGGTCACACAGTTAGTAAGTGTTGAAGACTGAATTTGAATACAGGTCTTCTTGACTGCCTAAAAATAACAGTTCCCTAATGGTAAGAAAAGTTTCTAGAATTGAAAAAACTACTGACACTAAAAAAAAGATAGAGAAAACAACTGACACCAAAAAAGAATTGTGTTTTGCAAATCCAAAAGAAAGGATAATAGCTAAGTGATACGTTATTTAGAAGGTTGATCCTAGAGTCAAGAAGATTTCTGTTCAAATCCAACCTCAGACACTTAATAGCTACCAGTGTGATCCTGAGCAAGTAACTTACTCTCTGTGTGTCTGAGTTTCCTCATCTGTATGGGGATAATAATATTCTCTTCATCCCAGGGTTGTCAGAAGAAATAAGATAAGGTATTTGCAAAATATTTTACAAACCTTAAAGCATTCTGTACTCCAACCAGATTGGATTATTGCATTTTCCCAAATATACCCCATACATTTACCCCATAATTGCTAGCTTCTGAAATTTTATTTATGCCAAAGGCATAAAACAAATGGTCAGCTATACTCCAGATTGCTATTCATCCAGATTAAAATGTGATTGGAAATATTTAACAAAATAAATTAAAATACAATAGAATACAAATAATGTCAATATGTGGTTTCTATGAGTGATTTTTAGTGGCCAAGTTACTTTGTAGATAGACCACTGGGTCTCGAATCAGGATTTTTATTTCAGCCTCAGATCCTTACTAGCTGTGAACCTAGGCAAGTCACTATTTATCTCAGTTTCCTCATCTGTAAAATGAGAAGGAAATGGTAAACCAACCTAATAGTGTCTTTACCCAAAAAACTAAATGGGTTCATGAAAGAGTCAGACATTAAACAATAACAGCAAATATATGATTTAGTGGCCCCTATTTTTATTTGTCTTTGACACTGATGATTTGCAATGTTCTTATTCATAATATATTATATATATATATATATATATATATATATATATATGTATATATCAAATACACTTTCTTGTAATCTCTGACACTGCCCTATCAAAGGCTACAATGGGGTCAAGAAGAATGAGGACTGAGGAAAAAGCAATGGTTTTGATAATTAGAAGATAGATCTTTCTAAAGCATAGCTATGACTGTCATATATAATATGTATATGTGTATGTTCACATACATACATGTATACACATATTTATACATATATACATATGTATATATATATGTATACACTCCAGTGCTTCCCTACCACCTCCAGAATCAAGTATACAATCCTATTTGTCATTAAAAGCCCTTTATAAGCTGACCCCTTCCTACATTTCTAATCTTCTTAGACTTTACTCACCCCCTCTATATCACTACAATCCACTGGCTTCTTTGCAGTTTCTCTCATAGAAAACTCCTTTTATTGACTCTGGCCATTTTCAGTAAATGTCCTATTTATCTATATGTTTTTTCTCTGATCTCTCCTTCCTGGCTTCCTCCAAGTCCCAGTTAAAATCCTTCTCTTCTCTTCTCTCCTTGAGATCCCCTTCAACTTATTCTGTCTATATTTTGTCTGCACATAGTTGTTTGCATGTTACCTTGCCCATTAAACTATGAACTCTTGAACAACTGTCTTTTATCTTTATTTGTATCTTCAGTACTTAGCACAGTGCCTGACATATAGTTAGCACTTAATAAATGTTTAACATTAACTCAATACATGGAGAACACTAAGTTAGGCACCATGGAAAAGACAAAGTTTAAAGATTTTCTGTTAAACTGTTAATTTTTTGAATTCAAGAATGGTATTACTCATTTTTTTTCCTTTCAGCTCTCTCATACCAAACACAGTGTCCTACACATTGGAGTTATTCAATAAATATTGAAGGTAGATGGGGTCTGGAGCAATGATTTTGTTGGTACAAAGAATGTCTGATGAATAAGCTCTATTTACTATTGCAAATCAGAAATTATTCAATAACTTTCCATTTTTATCATATTGACAGGGAGTGAACAGTGAGAAGATATGTGACTTGTTCAAAGTCACACAGCCATTACATATAAGAAGCAAGACTTGAACCTAGGTTTTTCTGATGTTGAGGTAAGCTCTGTCTTCACTTCTAAATATTTGTTCTTTCTAAATATGTTCCTATAAATGTTTATTGCATTAAATTGTTGATAGTACCCCAAAGAGAGGACTGTAGGAATTGAGTATGGATCACCACATAGCATTTTTACTTCTTTTTTTGTTGTTCACTTGAATTTTATTTTCTTTCTTATTTTTTTTCCTTTTTGATCTGATGTTTGTTGTGCAGCAAGATAATTGTACAAATACATATGCCTAAAAAAATTGTGATAATACAATGCTCTATTGGTATTTTAGTAACAGTGTGAAGTAATGTAATGGATATAAACACAAATAAGAGCATAATTTTATATAGTTAGTAATAGAATGAATTATTTCTTGATTATTATATCATATGATTTATGAACTCTAGACTTAAAAGGATTTTGAGAAATCATGTTCTGTTCATCTTAGATACACCATTTAGATAGTAGTGTGATGGTGGTAGACTTGATATCAAGACCTGCTTCCAATATTTACCAGTCATGTAACCAAAGCAAGCCACATCCCCTCAGTTTCTTCATCTGTTAAGTAAGGATTATATTAGAAACTACCTTGCAGAGTCATTGTTAAAATCAAAAGAGATCACATATATAAAGTGTTTTGCAAACTTTAGGGTGTTTATAAATATTGGAAATTAAAAAGTATTTTAAAATAATAATCACATCATTTTAAATTATTAAATAATTATCATTTAATAACTATCATTTAGAAGCACTTCAAAGTTTGCAAAACACTTTATACCTTATCTTTTTTTATTTCCTACTACAAATGCTGTTTATAGTATTATAAGTAGCAGAAAGTTACTGCTGTTTTCAATCCCACCTAGCAATCCTAAACCACAATGGACATTAAGATTTCTAAGGAAATATTGTACCTATCCGTACCTGAGATATTTATCTTAGTTATACCCTATTGGACAACAATTTCTTTTTTGATTCTTTTTTTCTTTTAGTTTCAGAAGTTGCTCAATTTGGCATGTTGCCTCTGTGAATTTGGGTTAATTATCATAAATTTGTACCAATACGTAAAAATTTCTTTTTTTTATAATTATAACTTTTTATTGACAGAACATATGCCTAGGTAATTTTTTACAGCATTGTCCCTTGCACTCACTTCTGTTCCGACGTTTTCCCTCCCTTCTTCTTCCCCTTCCCCCAGATGGCAAGCAGTCCTATACATATTAAATATGTCACAGTATATCCTAGATACCATATATGTGTGCAGAACCAAACAGTTCTCTTGTTGCACAGGAAGAATTGGATTCAGAAGGTAAAAATAACTTGGGAAGAAAAACAAAAATGCAAACAGTTTACATTCATTTCCCAGTATTCCTTCTCTGGCTGTAGCTACTTCTGTCCATCACTGATCAATTGGAATTGAGTTAGATTTTCTCTTTGTCGAAGAAATCCACTTCCATCAGAATATATTCTTATGTAGTATCATTGTTGAAGTATATAATGTTCCCCTGGTTCTGCTCATTTCATTTAGCATCAGTTCATATAAGTCTCTCCAAGCCTCTCTGTATTCATGTTGCTGGTCAGTGAAATTTCTTTTAAAGAAAGTTGGCAATATCTCTCTGAAATATTTAATAACCAAGAAAAAAAAACTGGAAACAAAGGTTGAACAATCCATTAGCAGAAATTAACTTCAGAGTGAGGGTTGATTATATTATATTAATGATATTATAAAATCCAAGTCAATTAATTTTTTGTCCAATGCTCCCTAGTAGAAAGGGAATTGTTGAAAATATGAGGATAACAGGCAGTAGCAATGACATAGTTAAACATTGAAGTAAGGTTCATAAATTACATTCTTTACAACAACCTAGTGAAGCAGTTAATATAAGTATGATTGTTCTCATTTTGCAGATGAGGACTCAGGCTCAGAAAAGTTATTTTGCTTACCCAAAGATCACAAGGCTAGTAAGTGTGCATACTCATAGTCTAACCGAAGTCATAGGATCAAAGTACTAGGAAAAGACCTAATAATGTATTCCAACATCTTCATTTTATAAAGAAGTTCTGGCTCAAATAGGCTAAGTGGCTTGCTTGAAATCACAGAGTTGGAAAGTAACCAAGCTGCAATTTTGACCCAAGCCTTCTATGTCTAGATACAACACTATTTTCCATCATACCACATTGTCTTTTGACGTCAATTTCTTTGAACTTTCTTATTAAGCTATACTTTACTTCAAACTTCTAAAACCTAAGATAATATTAATTAGTTCTTAAGAAATTATAACAATATATTTTAATAAAAATGAGAAATTAAATGCAATGGTGGAAAATATTAAGTCAAATGGGATTACCAAAGCTTTTATTTTCCCCAAGAACATTCTCCAAGAGACAGTTAAGTCTAAAGAAATAGTGAAACCTAAGGCAGATAGGAGGCATACTCAATAAAAATAAAAAGACCACTGTTCAAATTCTTCAGACACATACTAGCAATGTGACTCTAAGCAAATCACTTAACCCAATTCAAGTACTCCCAGGTTTGTGGTGAGAATCAAATAAAGTAAAATATGCTAAGTGCTTTGCAAACCTTAAAGCATTGCATAAATACTACCTCACTATTGTTCTTTTCATTAGACATCTCTAGTAACCTGAATTTCAGTGAAGATTTCTGGGAGAGTAGTCACATTTTGTAGTATTTTACAGAGCAATAGTAATGATTATTTTGCATGATTTTCAAGATAATGTTAAAATTAAAGACACCCATAAATTCAGGAAAACTTCCCAAATGAATAGAAAAAATCTTTATCTTTAAATGAGAAGCATTTTAGAATTGAGTCTATAAGTCTTGTCCAAGAATCAAGGATCTAAAAGTCCCCATAAAATTGTGACTTTCAAAAGCAAAGGATAATTTCATATTCTACAATTTAAAAGACTGAAAAGGTTGTTATATATTTTAGGTGCCATTCTTCCCTCTGGGTCCCTCCCCCAGCATCACTTCAATCTTATCTGGATGGTGTCTGATCCAACTACTTTCTTCCATGTCTTAGATACTACAAGCCTCTGAAATTCAAGAAACAACATCCCATATCTGATAAAAAGAGATGCAAAGCTTACTATCAACTGTGTACTAATGGTACCATAGACTTGATTACCTCACTATCTTTCTGATTAGTCTCATATAACACTGAAGAAAAGGGGAGACTGAAAAAAAAAAAGCTTCTTCACATCTCACAACGAACAGGAGGAAAGGATGAGCAGAAGAGTAAAAACAATTCAAGCCTATTATAGCCTGTACCCTATAAGTCAGAAGGAAGTCAGCCCATTATTACAGAAAGAGCAACATAAATTTACTATCTTGAATGATTGGGCATTTTGTAGAATATCTAAGAATTATGTTGAAAAATATATTTCATGCAATTTAGCCTGAATCTAATTAAGGAAATTTCTTTTGCATTGACATAGATCAATATTTATAATGTTCTACAACAACTATGTAAATGGAAAGAATATCAACCACAATAAAAAAAAAAAAAAAAAAAAAAAGGTTGTATAATGATGATGGTCAAGCTTGGATCCAAAACAAAAGAGAAAAAAATTCATCTTCCTTCCTTCTTTGCAGAAACAGAGAATATACTACAAGGCACAGTTGAGATGTTAATTGATTTTGCTGAACTGCTTTGTTTTCTTTACTCTTTATTATAAAGAAGGATTTTCTGGGAAGCTGAGTGGAAGGAAGAGCTATATATTCAGAAGCAAAAGTGATGAAAAGAAAAATATCCATAGACTATGCTCAAAACCATAACTAGCATGGGGTAAAAAGGAATTTATCCCTGGGTGCTGACATATGGGAAGAGCACACTTCCACAGCATATTCCAGTAGCCTCACTTCATTTCATTAAAATAGATGACATTTCAGTACCAATTTAATGATTATCAAATTACTGTAAAGGAAACACCTATCAAAATCCAAGTGCTTAAGAAAACACTTGAGATATAAGAGGCTAGACTGGCTACCAGATGTTTGTTTTTTAGTATTATTGAATTATGAAGCTCATATTATGTAAGGCAAAATGTTTTGCCAGAGGACAAAACTAGCAACAATGAGGGGAAGCTGCAGGAAGGGAAGATTTTAACTTAAATAAAGAAAAATTTGCTATTTGAGCTGTTAAAAAATGGAACAAGCTGTCTTGGAAGGTAGTAAGTTCTCCATCACTGAAGATCTTCAAGTGAAGACTGGTAAAACACTGGAGAAGGAAATGACAAATCACTCTAGTATTTTTGACAAGAAAATTTTACCATACAGAGTCATGAAGAATAAGATACAACTGAAGGACAAAAATCTAAGGTGCTGGAGACTCAAAAACAAAAATGAAAACCTCCATAGAGTTTACATTCTATCATGGAAACAACATATATACCTATAAAGTAGGAGGAAAATATAGACAAAGTAAATGATAATTGCATAATTCAAATCATTCCTATTAAATTATGTTCAAATAATAAACTATATCAGTTTTAATGGAGTTTCCCTTGCTAGGATTTATTTTCTATCAAGCGAATTATAATGCACCAGATTATTTCATGATGGGGGGAAATGTCTGGCAAATTTAAAAGGGGGGATAATAATTTGATGGGAGATATATACATATATATATGTATATATATATATGAGCCTCTGAATAGACACTTGAAGTTACAATTCTCTTGTCCAGGGAGAAGCCACTCCCACATAGTCTTGTGGAAATCCCAGTAGTCCTGAGACCATAGCAACCCTGAAGAAATGATCTCATTGTAATTTAGTTTGTAAGAATAGCAACTGGTATACTAACCATATCAAAATAATGCATAAGTAAGGTTCAATTAAGGAGCCATTCAAAACTGCTGTGAGTAGTGGTTCAATCAAGCAAGAAACATTAGGCTTCATGTTTGCTATGATAATAATTCTCAGAAAAGAACAGGTCAAAAATAGGACCTCCTGGAATTCATTTCAGAATCTTGTAAGGAGATACACAATGAAAACAGAATCTAATTCACTAGAATGATAATATAAATTTTAAATTCAATAGGACACATGAGTAGATAGAGTAGGACAAACTGGAATAGACACATACAGGCATGCCCAATTCTTTTCATTGGAGTATACGAAATTTTATTTTTTAAAAGAACATTTAAATAATAACTAATTTTAAATATCAATTGTTTTAAAGTAATAATTGGTTTTAAATAATAATTAAATAACAGGGGACATAATTTTTATTCATCAAATCAAGACACTAAAACTTAACTAACCTTTGAAAAATAATAACTAAACCTTACTTCTAAAATGAACCAAACAATAGCTCTTGGGGAATGCTGGAGAATATTCAGCTCATATTATACATATACTTATATAGACACACAACATCACTGTAGCTCAACTTTAGAAAGATTTTTCTAAATTTTTGGAGCTTACAGAATCCATTAAAATTTTAAAAATAAGTGTTTGTTCTATCCATTTACCTGAACCCCTACCAACTTCTTTTTCATCATTATGGCTTCCCTCCCCATACTCCATGTGTCCACAAAGAAGAAGTATAGGAAAATAAGGATTCATTAAGTACCCACTGAACATCAGGCACTTGGTAAGCACTTTTGCAAATACCTTATTTGATCCTCACAACAACTATGAGATGTGACAGAAAACCTCTATTCAAATCCTCACTCTGGCATTTACTACCTACACATTTTGGGATCTCATTTTTCTTGTTCATAAAATTGGATTCAGTAACCTCTGACGTCTAAATTTATGAACTTCAATAATAAAAGTTCACATTCCTACAATATGAAACACCCATTCTGAATGAGATAAAGTGATGAAAAGATAACCCTATGCAGAAGGGTATTTTACTGTTGATTGGTTGAAAGAATTTTGAGGGTGATTATGCATATATGTTTAAGGGACTTCAGTTATGTAGAGACACTTTGAGAAAAGGACCTCAAAGGAAGGGTGGTGGAGCTGCAAATTTTTAGAAAGCATATTAGAGCCTATAAGTCATGCCCTTATCATGTTCCTTAACCTAGAAGCTGCTGGGAGTGGACCTCCAAACAGTGAGGTCATTCTCTCTCTGTTGGTTTAAATGTATAGGTTTTATCTTGTTCCCATAAAGGGCTCTTTTGTACCACTATATTTCTTTGGTCTGTTCTAATATGTATTATGAAATCCTTGACTTCATTTTATGTTTTTGCTTGAATAAATGGACTTATTTGAGTTTTTTAATTTGTAATGT
The DNA here is from genome assembly GCF_902635505.1 of Sarcophilus harrisii. Classification (NCBI taxonomy): domain Eukaryota; kingdom Metazoa; phylum Chordata; class Mammalia; order Dasyuromorphia; family Dasyuridae; genus Sarcophilus; species Sarcophilus harrisii. The sequence continues at coordinate 585,699,149 of NC_045426.1, read as the reverse complement.
CCGTTTGTACAAACAGCATTTAATTGGGAAGGGGCTAAAATGGTGGTATAAACTGAGGATTAGCCCTTCACTTTAACAGTGTCCTTTAAACCCCTTAAAAGACTTGTTTAAACTAGAGATATTTGGAGGTTGTAAATGGATATAATTGTAGGCTATTACCACCCTTGGATACTGGGGGGGAAAGTGTCCACTTGGTCATCCTAGAGCGTGCCTGTCCCTCCACTAATAACACTTAGATTTTCAACAATATCCTTTCCAATATTTCTTATAAAGGAATAAAGGCCTCATGGAGACAGGGTGGTCCAGATCAGATCCCACATAATACCTGTCCTTACCTCCCATGAAATAAGAATGTATTGTTTATGTATGAAAATCCCACAAGGAAATGTGTGTGTGTATACATGCATATATGTATATATGTATGTATGCATAAATATATATATACATGTATGAATATATATATATATACATGTATGAATATATATACATATATGTGGGGGAGTATCTACATTTTGAATAGTATTAGGCCTAGAATCAGGAATATTCATCTTTGTGAGTTCAAATCTGGCCTCAGAAATTTACCAACTGTGTGGCTGTGGAACCCTGAGCAAATCACTTTATCCTGTTTGCCTCAGTTTCCTCATCTATAAAATGAACTGAAGAAGGAAATGACTAATTATTCCATCATCTTTTCCAAGAAAACCCCAACTGGGATCATGAAGAGTCACATGCTATTAAAATGACCCAGCAACATATGTATTATATAACATATATGTTATATAGCATGTAAAACTTGTGTGGGGTGTGTGTTTGCATGCATGCACATTGTATGTTTGCTTATTTACATATAAATATATTTATATGCATATATATACATGCGCCTAAGTGCTCCCTAGTTTTCAAATACTTACACTAAAGCTCCAAGTCAGAATGGACCTCAATTGCTATTTAGTCAATCATTTCTTTCCCTAAAATAATGTAAGCTTCATTATTTCCATTTCACAAAGATACCCAATCTCTCAAGCTTGGTTCTATGAAAGTTACAAGAATGTGGTTTCCTTCCTTCTTTGCAGAGATTATGAGGTAGGAGATTATGGCTGTAGAACATTGCATATACTGTCAGTCTTGACTGATGTGTTGGTTGGTTTTGCTGAATTTTCTTTTTTTGCTCTTTCTTTTTTACTCATATAAGGAGGGAAGGAAAAAGGGGAATCATTCATATAATACCTACCATGTGTCAAAACTGTGCTGCACTTTATAAATATTATCTCATTAGATACCCACAACAACCCTGGGTGGTAGGTCCTGTTATTATCCCATTTTATAGTTTAAAAAACTTAGGCAAACAGAGATTAAGTGAATTGTGACCTTAGTCACAAAGCTAATACAAGTATATCACTCTGAATTTGAACTTAGTTCTTCCTGACTCCAAACCCAGGTTATCAGCCTTTGTGCAGTCTTTCTAATTCCAGGAATGGTTCTTTGGGTAAAGGAGGGAGGGAAATATTCATAAATGAAGGTGATATAAAACCAAAATATATCTATACAATTTTAACAAATCTAATTGGTTTTCCTTATTCTAGTTTTTTTCTCTCTAATCCATCCTCTTCATAAGCAATAAGTTTGATACTTCTGCCCTCCCCTCCACAGTGGCTGAAACAATCTTCCTAAGACATAGGTCTGATTCCCTTTATTCTCAAGCATTTAAAAAAAAAAAAACTTCAGTGGCTCTCTGTTGCCTATAGAATATAACACAGTGTCCTCTGCTTGATATTTAGGCCATCCACAATCTAGTTCCACCCTACCTTTCCTTATGTATTTTACATCGCATTGTATTTTAAGCCTACTGGATTCTAATCAAATTGAACTAGCTTTTTCTCAAAATCTACATTCTCCATCTCCTATATTATATCCACTCTAATTCTGTCTATTCTTTGGAGTTCTCTTCATCCTCATATGTGATCTCTCCCTTCACATGCCCCTAGCATCCTATCTTTATTCAAATATATATATGTATGTATATATATATTCAATTACATGTAAAAACATTTTTTGACATTTAAGGTTTTTTTAAGTTTTAAATTCCAAATTCTATCTGTAACCCCTCCACCTTCCCTTCTCCCTTCCTGAGACAGTAAGCAATCTGAATGTGGGTTATACATATGTAATCATGTGAAACAATTCCATATTGGTCATTTTATACAAGAAGACTCAAATAAAAGAAAAAATGTAATGTAAGTTTAAAAATAGCACTTCAGTCTGTATTCAAATAATATCAGTTATTTCTCTGGAGGAAGATTGTATGCTTCATCATTAGCCCTTTGAGATTGGCTTGGATCACTATTCTGGAGACCAATTTGTAACTGTGCCCAAAGGACTATAATAAAACTGTGCATACTCTTTGGTCCAGAAGTCTCACTACAGAGTCTATAGTCCAAAGAGATATAAGAGGGGGAAAGACCCACGTGTGCAAAAATGTTTGTAGCAACGCTTTTTGTAATGACAAGGAACTGGAAATTGAATAGATGTCCATCAGTTGGAGAATCTCTGAATAAGTTATGGTATATATATGAAGGTAATGGAGCAGTATTGTTCTATAAAAAATGATGAGCAGGCTGATTTCAGAAAAGCTTAGAAAGACCTACATGAACCAATATTGAATAAAGTGAGCAGAACCAGGAGAACATTGTACACAGTAACAAGATTATGTGATGATTAACTGTGATAGAATTGGTTCTTCTCAACAAGGTGGTGATTAAAGCAATTCCAATAAATTTGGATGGAAAATGCCAATCACATTCAGAGAGAGACCTATGGAGACTGAATGTGGATTGAAGCAAAGTATTTTCACCTTTTTATTTCTTTGTTTGTTTTTTTCTTTCTTGTGTTTTTTTCCTTTGAGTCTGATTTTCTTGTACAATATGACAAATACAGAAACATGCTTTAAAAGATTGCATATATTTAATTAAGCTATATCAGATTCCTTCTTGTCTTGTGGAAGAAGGAGATTGGGGAGGAAGGGATAAAAAAATTAGAATACAAAGTTTTACAAAAATGTATGTTGAAAATTATTTTTACTGGTACAGTGGATAGAGCACCAGTCCTGAAGTCAGGAGGACCTGAGTTAAATCTGGTCTCAGACACTTAACACTTCTTAGCTGTGTGACCCTGGGCAAGTCACTTAACCCGAGTGCCTCGGCAAAATATATATTTTTTACATATATATGTAAAAATAAAATATTATTAAACATTTTTTAAAAGAAGAGACTGGATCATTGTATTGCTGAGAATAGCAAAGTCATTTACAATTCTTCATCACACAATATTGCTATTACTAAGTACAACATTCTTCAAGTTCTACTCACTTCACTTTGCATCAGTTCATGTAAATCTTTCCAGATTTTTCCAAAATCATTCTGCTTGTCATTTCTTATAGCATAATATTCCAACATAATCATATACCATAATTTGCTCAACCATTCCCTAATTGATGGGCATCCCTTCAATTTCCAATTCTTAACCCTCACAAAAAAAGAGCTGCTATAAATATTTTTGCACAAATAGATCCTTTCCTCTTCTTTATGTCTCTGAAATATAGACTCAGCAGTAGTATTACTGGATCAAAGGGTATGCACAGTTTTATAGCCCTTTGCATAGAGTTCAAAATTGCTCTCCAGAATGGTTGGATCAGCTCTCAACTCCACGAACAATGTATTAGTGTCCCAGTTTTCCCATATCCCCTCCAACACTCATCATTTTCCTTTTTTATTATATTAAGCAATTTTATAAGTCATAATTTGCATTTTTCTAATCAATAGTAGTTTAAAGCATTTTTTCATATAACCATAAATAGCTTTTTTCTTTGTCTGAAAACTTCTTGTTGATATTCTTTGACCATTTATCAATTGGGGAACAACTTGTATTTTTGTAAATTTGACTCAGTTTTCAGTTATATATATTTCAGAAATGAGGTCATATTCTACCCTTATTATAATTTTTCTTCTCTCTACAAACTCTCTGTACCATCTCCCTAACAAAAGACCTTAATTCTTACTTTACTGAAAAATAGAATTCGTTCACCACGAGTTCCCTTTCCTCTTCTAATCTATATCTGAAAAACTGCTTGTCATCTACCACTCTTCTTTCCTCCCTTTCCTCCCTACTCTCTTATGAAGGAGTGACCCTTCTTCATGACATGGCCAGCACCTCTATTTGTACCTGTGATCCCATCTCCTCCCATCCTTTGCCATCTCCTCTGACAGATTGTCCCCACAATCTTACCTCTTTGTTTCTCCACTTTTTATTTTTCCCTCTCTACTGGCTTCTTCCTTGCTGCCACAGAAATGTCATCCTTTAAATTTTTCACTTCACCTTGTCATTCCCTCAGACTACTATCTTATATTTTCCCTTTCTTTCATGAACCAACTTCTAGAAAATGTTTTCTGTATTCATTGCCTCTACTTCATTTTCTCTCATTCACTTTTTAGTCCCTAGTACTATAGCTTCCTGGTTCATTATTCAATTAAAACTGCTCTCTCCAAAGTTGTCTATTATCTGTATCAAATCTGATGGGCTTTTCTCAGCCCTCATAATTCTTGACCTCTCTGCAGCATAGGACACTGCCAATCACTCTTCCCTATCTGGGTTTTTGTGACACTGCTTCCTCCAGTTCTTCTACTTGACAGTTAATCCTTCTCAGTTTCTTTTTCAGAATCTTTATTCATATTCTGCCCTCAGATGTAGGGAATTCCCGAAGCTCTATCCTGCCCTCTTCTCTCTTCAAATTTTTTTCAATGAGCTCCTATGAGTTCAATTTTCACCTCTATGCAAAGAGCATAAAGACATAGAGAATGAGGAAAAGATAGAGGAGAAACAGAAACAGACAGACAGAGACAGAGACAGAGAGAAAGAAAGAGATAAAGACAGAGAGATAGAAAGAGAGAGAAACAGAAAGAGACAGACAAAGAATCATAATCATTCAGGCTCAACTGGACTTACAAGCTTTGATTAGGAATCACAAGATATATCTGCCCAACCCAAGCTTTAGCCTTCTAAGTTGGCAAGACTCCTGTACCTGAGGAAGTGTCAATATCTGATTGGGTCTTGAACCTATGTTTATGCCATATGCTCTGCCCTACTTCAAGTCAGGTTTGATGAGCAAGTCTCTGTTTCTACTTTCCTGGCTGTGAGTGGCATAGGCCCATTTGAAACAGTGTTTATTATTTTCTTGGATTTTTAGAGGCCATGAGATACATCATGATGTCTGCTAGTGTGCTCAGATCTATGGTATATGTGTTTAGGCCAAGGATCCTAATGAGATACCAGCAGATTTATGTGATTCTCTACTAAAGTCTCCTTATTCTTAGGAGGTAATGACACTGAACTTTCTATTAAACATGCCCTCATCACAAAGACTGGCTGAGATTCAGTAGAGCATAGTGGGAAGAATGCCAGGTTTATAGTCAGAAGAATGAGATTAGAATCACAGCTCTGCAACTTACTACCTATAAGGTCTTAGATAAGTCGCTTACACTGTCATAAAACTAATATTTACTTTCCTGCAATTTCTACCCCATTACTTGTGGTTTTGGCCTCTTGAGCAAAAAAAAAAAAAATCCCTCCCACATATGACATCCTTTAAAATTCTTAAATACATCTTTCATGTTCTGTCATCTTTGCCCCAAGTTAAACATGTGCAGTCCTTTTAATTGGTCCTTCTATATCATAATTTCAAGGTTCTTTTGGTCCTAGTTGATCTCCAGACACTTGTTTATTGATATTTTTCAACTGTTGCCCAGAACTATACTCAATATTCCAGAAGAAATTCAATAAGTCTATATACAGTGGGATTATCATTCCCCTATTCCTGGAAGTTTTGCTACTCTTAGTGAAGCCCAAGATAAAATAAGTTTTCTTAGAAGCTAGAAACCACTTTTAATATTCAGCTTTCATTCCATTAAAATGCCCAAATCTTTCATTTCCCTTATTTTCTATTGGTAAAACTGACCTTTTTTACAATGAAGCAACATTCCTTAAATGTTTGCCTACCCAATTTCATCTTAATAGATTCAGACCAGTGTCCTAACCTGTTAAGATCCTTTTGGATCTTTTAGTGTCCTTCTGGATCTTTTTTAATCTTTTTTGGAACCTGTCATCTAATGTGTTAGCTATCCCTCCTACTTTGATGTCAGTTACAGACTTGATGAGCACATCATCTACATCTTTATATAAATGATTGATAAAACTTTTAAATAGCTCAGGGTCAGGGGAAGAGCAATTAACTTTTCAGTTGAGCAATTAACAATGTATTTTTGAGTCTGGTAATCCAAACCACTTCTCAGTCTATCTAATCATTTTATGAGCTAACCCATTGTCTCCATTACCCATTGTCTCCATCTTCTCCACAAGAATGATATGAAATACTTGATCAAAAGCTTTGTTAACATTTATGTAAACTATATCCACATGATTCCTTTCATCTGCTCATTAACTAATACTGTCAAAAAAGGAAATAAAGTTAGTCTGGCATGACTTGCTCTTGGAGTCATGCTGAGTCTTTGTAATCATCATTTTCCTATCTAGATATTCACCAACCATCTGTTTATGTTTAATGACCCATTCTGGAATTTTCATAGGAATTTAAGTCAAACTCCTTGGTCTAAAGCCTGTAAAGCTCTCTTTTTTTATTGATTTTTTATTTTTTTCTATTTTTTTTCAAAATTAAGACACTTGCCCTTCTCTAATTTTATGGTACCCCTCTCATTTCCCATGAGCTTTCAAATATCATTGTAAATTACTCAGGAATCACGTTTGAATAAATAAATATTTATTAAGTACCTACTAGATGTCATGTGCTAGGTACAAAAAGAGGCAAACGACTGTCCCTGTACTCAAGAAGCGCATAATCTAATGGAGGAAGACAACATGCAAGCAAACAGATACAAAGTAAAGTATCTACCAAATAAACAGGAGACAACTGAAGAAAGGAATTGGAATTAAGATGGATTGGCAAAGGCTTCCTGTAGAAAGTGGAATTTTAGTTGGGACATAAAAGAAGCCAGAGAGAAAACTGGGTAGAATAGATAAGGAAGATATTTTCAGGTATTCTGGAGCAGCCAGAAAAAATGTCTAGATTGAATATTTTATTCATGTAAGAGTCAAGAGGCAATGGCAGATCATAGAGTATTTGATAGGTATAAGGGTTCTTTAAGTACCTGAGATTATAAATTCATCTGGGACAGGTAACAAATATTCATTAAAGGAATCAAAGAATTCTTTATTTATCTTGTGTAATCAGTAAGCTGTTAGCCATTTTTGGTTTTGTTGTTTCTAGTATGATCATTTCCCTTTTTGAGAAAACAGAAACAAAATATAAATTAAGTAATTCAATCTTCTCTGTTAATCAATTATTATTCTGTCCATTCCAAGTCAAGGTCCTAGCCTCTCTTGGATTCTTTTCCTAAGATAGCAAACAAAAAAATCATTTTGATCACTTCTCTTTTTTCACTAGTTTTGTTCATTTTGAATTTTAGCACTCCTAAAACTATTTTTATATTCACCAATTCATCTCCAATGGTTGATTTTCTACAATCTCTAAGGTTGTTAGACCTAAAAATATACTAGCTCTGTAGTCATCATTCCCGTATCATCTGATGGTTTTCTCTAGTTTTGTTTTTTGTTTTTAATTATTTATGGCCAACACTTATTCACAGGTCCACATGTAATATTCCACAGGATATAACCTTTAGTCACTGGACAATGCACACAGACCAGACTCCCAAGGAATAGTTGTTTAATTCTTCTTTGCTCATAGATTCGTTGCTTTGAATTTGTGGCCAAAGAAGAACTGGATAACATCATTGAATGCAAAATGGATAATTTTAATTATATTAAATTAAAAAGGTTTTGTACAAACAAAACCAATGCTGATAAGATTAGAAGGGAAGCAATAAACTGGGAAAATATTTTATATCCAAAGGTTCTGATAAAGGCCTCATTTTAAAAATATATAGAGAATTGACTCAAATTTATAAAAATACAAGCCATTCTCCAACTGTCAAATGATCAAAAGATATGAACAGACAATTTTCAGATGAAGAAATTAAAGCTATCTATAGTCATATGAAAAAATGCTCTAAATCACTATTGATTAGAGAAATGGAAATTAAAACAGTTCTGAGATGCCACTAGACACCTCTCAGGTTGGCTAAAATGACAGGAAAAGATAATGATGAATGTTGGAGGGGATACTAATATATTGTGGAGTTGTGAACTGATTCAACCATTCTGGAGAGCAATTTGGAACTATGCCCAAAGAGCTATCAAACTGTTCATACCCTTTGATCCAGCAGTGTTACTACTGGGCTCAAAACCCAAAGAGATCATAAAGGCAGGAAAAGGACCTACATGTACAAAAATGTTTGTAGCAGCCTTTTTTGTAGTGGCAAGAAACTGGAAACTGAGTGGATGCCCGTCATTTGGAGAATGAATAAGTTATGGTATATGAATGTTATGGAATATTGTTGTTTTATAAGAAACAATCAACAGAATGTTTTTAGAGAGACCTGAAGAGACTTATATGAACTAAGTCTAAGTGAAGTGAGCAGAATCAGCCATTGTTCATGGCAACAAGAAGATTATATGATTAATTCTGATGGACATGACTCTTTTCAACAATGAGGTGATTCACACCAGTTCCAATGGTCTTGTGATGAAAAGAGCCATCTGCACTCAGAAAGAGGACTGTGGGAACTAAATATGGATCACAACATAGTATTTTCACTCTTTTTGTTGTTTTTTGCTTGCATTTTGTTTTCTTTATCATTTTTTTCTTTTTGATCTGATTTTTCTTATACAGCATGATAATTGTGGAAATATGTATAGAAGAATTGCACATGTTTTTAATGTATAATGGATTACCTGCCATCTAGGGGAGGGGGTAGAAGGAAGGGAAGAAAAGAATTTGAACACAAGGTTTTGCAAGGGTTAATATTGAAAATTATCTATGCATATGTTTTGAAAATAAAAAAACTTTAATTAAAAAATAAAATAAAATAAATTTCTTCCTTCTCCAGAGATCTGAGAGGTAGATTATCCCTTGTTCTCCTAATTTGTTTATAGAATTACTTTTCATATTTAAATCATGAATCCATTTTAACCTTATATTGGTATAGGGTGTTAGGTGTTGGACAATGTCTAGCTACCATACTATTTTCCAATTTTCCCAGCAACTTTTGTCAAATACTGAATTCTTATTTCAGAAGGTGGAGTCTTTGGATTTATCAAACACTAGATTTCTATAGTCATTGACTATTGTGTCCAAAAAATAGTTGAAGCGTTTCACCTTTTAACATCAAAATGACAAAGTTACCTTACTGTTCACCATAAAATTCTGTTGAAATATTGCAATTCACAAGTCTACCTGAAATATATCCTTGTATATAGTCTGAACTACTGGTTCTTCTTTACACTCACCATATACACTATTGTTCTAATGCTGATGAATACCAGAAGAATTAGAAGTTATTCTGGCTGATTGTTGATCTAATCTATGGTAGCCAGACACACATAAAGAGGAGGTTAATCTTCATAACAATTCTGAGAGGTATTGTGTGGAAGGCATCAAATACAACTAATTTCCTGGAATCTATATAACAATAGACCTTCATGGAAACTGATGGATGACTATATAGCCAATGCATGTTGCATCAGTCCTTGTTTTAAATGACCCTGCTTTGATCCAGAACCTACTTTGTTGGATGAATAAGAAGAAAATCTAGATTCAGAGAGGCAACAAAGCTACTTTAGCACCTCCACATATGCAGGCAAAAGGCCTGACAAGTAAACTTGGGGATCAATGTATTGAGTACATGATCCTGGAATTGAGGAGGAGAGACTTTTGGTGGGGCAGTTTTTTACATAGAATCTAAATTACTACTTGTTGATAATATTATAGAAAAGATTCATGCAGTAGGGACATGTTGGGCTAAATTTTCTCTAAGATCTAAATCTGGGTTTATGATTATATTAAATTCAATGAAAACTAACTTCTTTTGGTAAATTCATTTAAAACTTCTGACAAGAAAGTACTGCTTCAGTGTGATATAATTTGGCAGATTCCCTGCCAAAATATATTATAATATTACTTTTTTTCCTCAGGAAGAAGCCCAAGCTTCCTTCAAAGTTCATGTCATATACAACTTTCTTCATAAAACCTTTTCTGTCTCACTCACTCCTGTCCCCACCAATCAAATTATCTATAATTTCTTCCTCTCAATCAGAATAGTGCTTTGTGGGTTTCTCATAGAACTTATAGTACAGCTAGGTATGACAATGGAGAGATCAAGAAGCCTGGACTCAGGATACTTATTAGGTGTATACCTTAGTTAAATCAATTAAGTCTACTAGCCTAAGTTTTCTCATCTGTAAAATGAGCTGAAGGAAGAAAGGAAAAACCATTCTAATATCTTTGCAAGAAAACCCCAAATGGGGTCACAAAGAGTTGGACATAACTGAAACTACTGAACAACAACATGGCACTTATATTCTTCCTTGGACTGAGATTATGTTTTTCATCCTCATGTCTTGGTTTTATACCTCTTCCCCCACTTGAAATTATAAATTGGATGAATGCAAAGGCCATACATGACTTACTCTTCTTTGGATAGCTTTGTTATCTAGATGACATGAAGCACTCAATAAATATTTGTTGAACTGAATTTGCTGAATGAATTGAATTCAACTACAAGTGAAAGATTACAGAATAATGAAGAGGTAATTTTAAACTTTAAAAAAGTTCAAATATTGTCAAATTTAAAAAAAAAAGGTAAAGGAGTAGTATTTCCAAACTGTATGCTAATGTATTATACTTTGAGTCTGGAAAAAGATTTAGGATATATCATTACAGAAATGGTTTCTTAAGTCATTCAGTTGTGTTTGAATTTTCCTAAATCCATTAGGGTTTTTCTCAGCAAAGATATTAGAGCGGTTTATTATTTTCTCCTCCAACTCATTTTTCAAAAGAGAAACTGAGTGACATGAAAAGGTCACACAGCTAGTAAATGTCTGAGGTTCGATATGAATCTATAAAAATGAATTTTCCTGATTACAAACTCAGTGCTCTATTCACTGTACCATCTAGCTGCCCCCAAGACTTTGGTTAGAAAACATCTTGATAAGGATATAGGATCACAGAGAACTAGCCTGGTTTCAGCAAGAATAGTTCATGCCAAATGTAACATTAAGTCCATTTTTTTTCTCCCACATGGTTATTAGACTGGTGAATCAAGAGAATATTAAGATGTATTATACTTAGATTTCATTAAAATATATAAGAATATTCTTCTGCTGTCCTTGTAGAAAAAATAGATAGATTTATGCTTGACTAGTGGTGTCAAACTCAAATAGAAATGGATTCCATCTGAGTAATATACTGACTTAGAAAACCACAAATTAACATTATTTATGTTATATTGTATTTTTATTTATTTTATGAAGCATTTTCCCGTTACATTTTAGTTTGGTTATGGAGGCCCTGGATTAAGTTTTATACCTTTGGGAGAGTGTAGAATTAAATAGATTCCTAAGTGCAGCTAGGTCCTGATTGGTGTCAATAATGAAGTGTTGGGATGTATCTGAATTAAAACTATTTTAAATTATAATTATGTTAAGTTATGATCATTGATCCAATCATAATGGGAAAAAAGTAGTCCAAATTCAAATATTTCATAGGATTCATTTTTCACTTTGATTGGACCTGACTATTGTTGAATTATAATGCTTACAATGTGGTAGGCACTGTGCTAAGCACCTTAACATTATTATTTTATTTGACTCTCACTACAAACCTAAGAGGTAAATGCTATGGTTGTTCCCATTTCACAGATGAGGAAATTGAATCAACCAGAGGTTTAATTTGTTGATATCATTCAGTTAGTAAGTGTTGGAGACCAGATTTTGACTCAGATCTTCCTAACTCTAGAGCTAGCACTCTATCTACTATGCTACCTGGTTACCCTATTGGTAGGGACATTAATAGAGTAGTTATTAATAAGTTGGTCAGATGAAAAGTTGTTCCCCAGTAGCATGCCCACCAAATCTATATTTGACTTTGTTTTCTCTTAAATTTTAATCAATGATTTGGATGAAGATAATAATCATAAGCTTATTGAATTTGCAGTAGATTAAAAACCATAAAGAATAACTAACATGGATAAGTCTAGATCAAAAACTATATTGGCAGGATAAAATGAAGAGTTAAAATTTAAGAAGATGAAGTGTAATAGGAATAAATAAAAAAGGCTTACAATTGAGTTAAAAAAAAAAAAAACAACTGCAATAGATGAGGAAGGTATGGCTTGACAAAGAAAGAGACCTGAAGATTTAAGTGTACTGAAAATTCAATTCAAACCCTCAGTATGACATGAGAGCAATAAAAAAAAAATCATAATCTTCAACATCAATGAAAGTGTTATACTATCCAGGAAGAAAGTGGTAATATAGCTGTACTCTTCTCTCGTGGACCTGCACAGGAGTAGACTAATCAATTCCAGGTAGTACTTTTTAGGAATGTCATTGGCAAGCTAAAATTTGATCAAAAGAAGGCAATTTGTAATAGTGAGAGTTTTTGTTGTTATTGTTCAGTCATTTTAGTCATGTCCAACTCTTCAAAATTCCGTTTGTGGTTTTCTTGGCAAAGATATTGGAGAGGTTTGGCATTTCCTTCTCCTGCTCGTTTTATAAATAAGAAAACTGAGGCAAAATGAGTTAAATGATTTGTCTAGAGTCACACAACTAATAAGTGTCTAAGGTCAACTTTGAACTCAGAAATTGCACTCCAGGCTTGGTACTCTATCTATTGCACCACCTAGTGGTCCAGTAAGACCATTACTCATCATTAATTGAAGAAAACACAAATATTTCAGCTTGGAAAACAGATTTTATGAAAACATAGTTGTCTCCAAGTGTTTAAAGGGATAAGGATTAGACTTTTTTTGTTTGCTTCTGAGAACAAAATCAAGAACCCGGTGTAGAAAATACAGGAAGGCAAATTTAGGTTTAATGTAAGGAAAATTTTTATAATAATTGGAGCTCTCCAAAAGTAGAATGGGATGGCTTTGGAAAGGAAACAGTTCCCCCATACTAAACATCTTCAGCTTAAAGCTGCATGATCACTTCTTGGTGATAAAACAGAGATTAATTCTCAGTTTGGACTAAATGACTTCTAAGTTCCTTTTTAATGCTGAGATTCTGGGAAACCTATTTTTGAACTTCCTCTAGAATTTCTCCATTTACCACTTGGCTTTTTCTTTTGCTATTAGAACCAAAATGTACTTGCATGTAAGGTTTTAAATTATAATCACTCTCCATCATCCACAACTAGAATCATAAAACATGTTTTTTATACAAAAATATTGTGCCTGTTTTTACATAAAATATTTTAATGGAAATCACACAATTTCTACTTTGTTGAAATATTATAACTTTAAATATAAGATATATTAACATCAATCTCTGATATGTGCTTTATACTGCAACTATTTCAGGAAGGTATATAGTTGACAAGCCTCTCAATTTTTAAAAAACAAATTATTTTTGCTTCTAATATGACTGATCTAAAAGCAAAGACAAAACTTTGAATTATTGTACTTTAAATGAAAGCTTTAGTATAAAAACAGCTAATTGTACTACAATCTTTTATTCATAAATCAAGATCATTAGACTTCAACCAGTATTTTCCTTAAGTCTGCACTTGTAGGTTTTGAAAAATGAAAAACATCCTCCTTTTATAAAAGTCAGATATGCAAATGTAACATGGAAATTTATAAAGATGAATATTAATTACAGTTAAGAAAAATATACACATGGAGAAAATTGACCATAAACTATAGAATTTTGTGCACATAAATGGCATAAGTCCATTCTTCTGAAGCACAAAGGGCTTCTTCATTTTGCAGGTAAAGCTCAGGAACATCCTTACTTAAAAACTTTTGCAGCTTTATGATTTTTTAAAATAGAGCTCCGAATAATTACTTCTGATAATAAATCAAGATAGCTAATTTACAAAGAGTTGATTGAATATTTTGTGTCTTAGAATGTCTTAATAGTCAAAAAGGGAAATAAAGCATGCTAATCTCCCGCTTTCTTTTATTTTTAGAACACAGGTGGTCACGCCCTCCCTGACTTCTCAGGAAGAGAGATGAAAACACCAAAGGGAAGTGGGGAATCAAGTCAGATATTACTAGTGGGTTTCTGGGCTGAAGGGTCTTACTAGAAACAGGTATGCACAAACCCATCAGCATGGGAGGTATTACAAAAGCACATAGCAATAAAGCATAAGTTAGTAGTGATGACTCTCCCCACAGCCAGTGCAGGTTCAGTGTAGTGTGACAAACATGAATTGTGCATGCAAGTAGTGATATAACAAACAATATGAATCAACATGGTGTTGTAAAAGATTTCCAGAAGTCCTAGAAGGAGGGTATGTAAACAATAGTCACACATACGCCTTCTTCAGCAGCCAAGAGATAGTCCAAAACCAATCTAGTGTCCATTGCTTCACGTGTCAGGGAATTCAATGATCCCCGCAAGTTTTTGAAATCCTGCAAAAGCCTTTTTTATGTGTTAGGGAATCCAATGATTCCTGCAGATTTTGAAATCCTGCAACAGTCTTATCATTTCTCAGAGAATCCAATGATCCTGAGGGTTTTCAAGTCCTACAACAGTCTTATGTCTCAGAGAATCCAATGATTCCTGAGGGTTTTGAAGTCCAACAATTTTTGATATCCATGAGTCAAATGCCATAACTGAATAGATAGATAGATAACTTGCCTAAAATCCATCATCACAGAAATAGACATTTATTATGTACCTACCTAGTGCATGACCAAGGGAAGAACAGTCAATCATCAAGGAACTTATATTTTGCAGGAATTTACCTTATTCTATGGATAAGTTTACTTACCTTGGGTGTATGCTTTCCAGGGATGCACACATTGATAATGAGATCGACACATGAATTGCCAGAAAAAGCTCAGTATTTGGAAGGCTCTGAGGAAAAGTGTGGGTGAGAAAAACTAAAGATCTACAGAGCTATAGTGCTGCCTTCATTGTTGTATGCCTGTGAAACTTGGATAGTTTATCAGTGCCATGCTAGAAAACTACATCTCTTCCATTTGAATTGTCTTAGAAATATTCTGAAGATCGCCTGGCAGGATAAGATATTAGACATTATCTTTCCTTTCTTAAACAAAACTGCCAAGCATCCAAAGTGTACTGCAGAGAGCACAACTTCAATGGCAAGGCCATATATATTGTTTGAATCCCAAACATACACTTGCCAAAGATTATTTTATGAAGAACTCATACAGAACAAGCACTCACATTATGGTAAGGAAAAAAATAATACAAGGACACTCTCAAGATCTCTCTTAAGAACTTTGAATTGATTTATAACATGGGAAACACTAATATTGGACTGCTCAGAATGGAATACCCACATCAGAGAAGATTCTGTAATCTTTGGTCAAAGCAGATTTGAAGTAGATCAAAAGAAATGAGAGATGCATAAATTTAGAAGATTCATCCCAAATGCTCACATGGACTATCTGTGTCCAACCTGTTGCAGAGTATTCCAAACTCATACTGGTCTGATCAGCCACAGTTGGACACACTTGACTCTGATATAATGGTGTCATTTTGGTCCTCTTTGAGTACAAAGCATAATAACCAATGAACCCTTTTTTCAAAAAAAAAAAAAAGTTTTAAGTACATAAAATAAAACAGAACAATTAGGTGGATAGAGCACTGGGTTTGGAATCAGAAAGTCCTGAATTCAAATCCAGCCTCAGATACTTACTAGCCATGTGACTTTACGCAAGTCATTTAGCCCTATTTGTCTCAGTTACCTCATTTGTAAAATGAGCTGGAGAAAGAAATAGCTATAATGTCTTTGCCAAGTAAACCTCAAATGGATCACAAAAAGTCAGGGACTCTTTTTTCTGAAATCTCTGACTAAAACACCTAAACAACAAGAAAAAATACATAAGATTACAAAGGAAAACCAACTGCAATGAAATAGTTTGTTTTTTGTTTTAACATTAAAAATCCTTGGTATGGTTCTTTGATTATGGTATTTGCTGATCAAATCAAATCAAAGTTCTCATCTTCTTTCTATTTCCCCCTTCCCTTCATAGTTGCCAATCAATGTCCTTATACCTGGGTCATTATCTTATTTAAAAAATTTGCTAATTGAAGAAAAAGAGAAGACAAAAGAAAAATAAAATATAAGCAATAGAAAGAATACCTCAGAACTGGCAAACATTTCAAGGTACTACCCCCCATATTGGGACCTCAGTTAAGCTAGTTGCCAACTTCAGTGTGAAAGAAATAATGATTTACGTGATTAAAAGAAACCTCAGAAATCCCACTGGTACAAGAGGTATATGGATGTACCATTTAATCACAGAACCTATACTCATCACTGAAATTCTCATACACTCCAATAGGTACAAAAACAGTGTCTTCCCTAAAAAAAGTTTACATTCTAATAGAGTAGGCAACTCTTTAGAGCTAGGTAAATACATATATATATATGCCTACATATATACATATGTGTGAGTGTGTGTGTGTGTGTGTGTGTGTGTGTGTAGAATAGAAAGAGGGTGATATGAGAGGGGAAGACAGTAACAACTGGAGAAATCATGAAAACCCTCCTGCAAATTGGTGGGATTATTCAGTGGGACTATTCATTGATTAGAGAGAAAAAATGAATAGATAAAATTGAGAACACCAAAGCTGAGAAGCAGCTTTTCCATGAGCTCTTCAATGAGTCCTCTTCCTCTTCTTATCTGATCTAGAGCCCATTGTGTCTAAAACCCAGTGAATATTTCTTATATACTTTCATAATTGCCTTTGCCTCTCTATGTTCACATAGCTAGTTGTTCTCTTAAGCCTCAAACTTTCCTTTGTGTGACAAATCAAGACCTCTTTCTTTTGACATCATAGATTCATTTAATTCTCAGGTGACACAGTTATGGTTGTCTATAAATTTTTTTAATCATCTTTTGTCAATTCAGAATGGAAGTCCATTGCAATATAAACCATCCCCCCTGCACAATTCTTCACCCTTTTATCAAAGTACATACTTAATTTCCAAATATCATTTAGGTCTCATATATTAGTATGGATATGCTCATCCCTACCCTCAAAAGGAACAATGGAGTGGCCTGTGATTTCAGTTCATACTTTGTTCTGGTCCCTGTAGCTATGATGTGCTTCTGACTGAGGAAGTCAATTAATCACCATTTGGGTTCGCTTTCATTTGTCTTTAGATCTTTGAACAAACATCATTCTAAATAATCAAAAGGAATTTGAATAGGGTAAAAAGGAAATGGTAGGTTTTTTCAATGCTGATGCTTGCAGAATTCCATCAGTCAGCTGAACTAGGAACAGCAAAAGAGAAAGGTGAATCATGAAATTTTGAGCAACTATTTAGGAAATGATCTGATTAATTAAAGAGGCCAAGTGGCAAGAAAAAAACCCCAGGGAGCTGGCTAGAACATAATTGGTCACTAAATTATTCCTTCTATTTTCTTGGAGCCTCATCATTGGACAGCAACTGGTATCTAATGAAGAAAGAAAGAAAATATGATTGTGTAATTTTAAAAGGCAGAATGAAATAGTTTGACAGGAATAGAACAATAAGAAAACTGGAGGGAAAGTAGTTCATATTTACCTTTTAAAAATCCAGAAATTAGCTAGTACTCTTCAGTAGTGCCAAGAGCTCCTTATATTTATTATCAATTTCTGCCCCATGCCTCAGTTGCCAGACTCTTCAAGCCATATCTAATGACATCATTCTAATTAGTGAACAGTTGTGATGGAAATTCCATCCATCTCCACAAAATCCTCTGCTTCTTATTTATCTTCATAATTATAATTAAGTATTTCTTTGGACTACCCTCATCAATTATTACACACTCCAAGGATAAGTCCTCTGAGGGATGACATTTTTTTGAGTAGGTAAAAGAGACCATTTTTACCTCATTTTTTACCTAACCTTAATCACTGAATAGTTTTTGCCTCAGATAAAATGAGACCTGAGAAAGATCTTAACTAAAAAAATATGTCAATATATCCCATTGCATCTGAGATCTTCTCCAGTCATCCTGACTTACATCTTGAGATTTCTTGAGGAAAGGGTGAAGCTGGTGACTTTGCACAGTACTCCCTTACTTAAGTCTAATTCACTTCTAAGTCAAGACATCTCTTTCCTGATGCCATTTGTCTCTTCTCGAATGAAGAACAAACAACAAAAATCATAATGTCACTCCACATGAACTGCTTGTCTCACTCCAATTAAGTGATATAAAGTACTGAGCCTACAGTAAAAAAGAAGTCCTGATTTAATTTTGACACTTATTAGTATCTGATTAATTATCTTGCCATTGAAATATTTGATCTTCTGGAACCCATAATTCAAGTCTTTCAGAAAGAAGTGGCCCTTCTTTTTGTTAAAACCAATACCTCTATACATATCCTTTTCCTAAACCCCTCCTATCTTCTCTAGCAGATTAGTCATATTATTATCCTCAATCTCTCTTTAATCTTCTTTCCTTATGTATTTACCTCTTTCCTGATGCCTTTAAATACTTCTGTTTTCCTATCTTTAAAAAAAAAAAAAAATCCTCACTTAAGACGACCATCCCCATTAGCTATTGTACATAGTTTTTCTTGTTTCAGTTTAACTTCTCTAAAAAGTCATCTATATTTGATGCCTTTATTTCTCTCATTTTCTTCTTATCCTTCTATAATCTGGCTTCTGATTCAACGAATCTAAATGAAATTTCTCTTCTTAAAGATACCAGTGATCTCTTAAATGACAAGTATAATGACCTCTTCTCAGTCCTCATCCTTCTTTATCTCTTTTGTTATTTATTGTCAATTATCCTCTTTCCTTGAATGTCCTCTTTTCTCTGGATTTAAATGACACTGCTCCTTCTTGGTTATCCTTCTATCAGTTTTGACTGTTTCTCATTTTTCACTGAATATTTGATGTATCTCTCAATGTTCTATGCTGGGTTCTCTTCTCTTCTCCCTCTATACTATCTCACTTGTTTATGTCATCTGGTTCTGTGAGTTCAATTACCATTTCTATGCTGACAATTCAATTGGGGTTAAGTGACTTGCCCAGGGCCACACAGATAAAAAGTGTTAAGTGTCTGAGGCCAAATTTGAACTCAGGTCCTCCTGACTTCAGGGCTGGTGCTCTATATGCTGACAATTCTCATTTCTATATCTTCAGTTCTGGTCTTTCTCTTGAGTACTAATCCTGAACAACTGACTGCCTGTTGGACATTGGGATCAAACTCAATATGTCCACAAAAGAACTTCCTATTTCTCCCCTCAAACCAACCATTCTCCCAAATTTCCTTGTTATTGTGAAGGATACCACCATATAATTACCCAGGTTTGCAACAATCCACTTACTTGCTCTTACCCCACATATCCAATTATTTGTTCATTTTTTATCATTTTTACATTCTCTATATCTTTCAGATATATCCCTTTCTCTTCACTTACCCAGAGCCTACCCTAGTTCAGGTCTTCACCATCACTCCAAGACTTTTGCAATAATCTTCAAATTATTCTTCCTACTTCGTCTCTCCCCATTTCAATCCATCTTCCACACAGCTGCAAAAATGATTTTCCTAAAACAGTTTTAACCATGTGACCCCCTTAGTCATCTGCCAATGCTCCTTCTTAACCCCCAAGATAAAATATGAAGTCATTCAATTGACATTTAAATCCCTTCATGAACTATCCCCTTCCTACCTTTCCAAGTATTCTCATATTTTATGCTTTTCCATATACCATGCAATTCAGACTTACTAGATAACTTGAAATTCTTTGTACATGACCTTCCAACTCCCATCTCCATAACTATCCTCCATTCCTAGAAGGTATATCCACCTCTCACAATAATTGGCTTTTTTCAACATTTATCCCAAATGACATCTTTTGAATGAAGCTATTTCTTGTTTCCATTCTCTGTCCCTCCCCCCAACTTCTACTTTCTATATGTTGTATTTACCTATTTATTTACATGTAGTCTCCAGAATTAAAACCTCTTGAGGACAAGGATTATTTATCACCTTTACTTGTACTCACAGTTCAGGGCTTGGCCCATATTAAATGCTTTAAATTGTTGGGGCAGCTAGGTGGCTTAGCCCTGAAGTCAAGAGGACCTGAGTTCAAATGTGGCCTCAGACACTAAACACCTCCTAGCTATATAATCCTGGGCAAGTCACTTAACTCCAATTGCCTCAGGGGGGAAAAAAAGATTGTACATCTCTTGCTACATTCTTTCCCAGTGTAGACTTTCCATAGTCCCCACAGGACAAAAAAAGGTTTGCACTTGTGAAATATGTCACGGAATAAGAACAGCAGTTTAAGCTTGTCCTTGGTGACTAAATTCAATATCTTGAAGAAGAAAATCTCAGGGAAGAATGTATAACTTTTACAAGAAAAACCTCCATTCATGATGAAGAGGGGATGGCGTTCTGCCTCTGCCAGGAGTCTCTCTAGGCTGGTTGCCTACAGGGAGAAACATAAGAGTAGAGAGAAAATGCTAAATCTTAACTTCCCATCTTGTACCCGCCTACTGGATATTTCTTCTTGGTCATTTTGAAATTGCCTTCAGTTCAATAATTCTAAAACCAAATTTACTGTCATTACCAAGAGATAATTTATAAGATCACCAGATTTGGAATCATAAAAACTGAAGTTCAAACTTCATCTTAGATGTTTATAACTGGAGTGATCTACACTGTTTTTTGCCTGTAAAATGGAGATTATACTAGTAGCCACCCTGTAGAGCTGTTGTGAGAATAAAAAATGATAATATATGGATATTATTTTGCAAACCTTAAAGATAACTAATTATTATTATTCAGTTCAACATACCTCTTTTTAAAACACCTATTCTATGCAAGAACATTGTGATTGATGTTGGAGAAAATATAAAGAGAAATGAGACTATGCTGCCATGTGCTCAAAGCAACTTTTTCTAGTTGGAAGCTTTCAAACTTACACATTCTAGCACTCATCTCCCCAGAACCATGGTGAAGATCAAATGAGTTGCTGCATGCAAAAAAGGCAAAGTCCTATATAAGTGGGAATTCTAGTTATCATTAACATTTAAAAATTGTTTCAGTTTGAAGTCCAGCTTCACAAAGTGCAGGAAACATTTCTGACCAAAAAGGCTGCTTAAGCAAACTTTGGGCTGATTAGAATTCTACACCTGGTCCCAGGATTTACACAATTTTTTTATTAGAAGTCTCTCTATATTAATGTAATGGGCCTCACCTAGCAATACATACAAATGACTTATTAATATTTTTGAATTTTGAATAATGCAAAGTGGCATCAGGATCCGGTTGTTAAAGAGGCCCCTGAGAGGATAAGTAAGCATTTGTTGGGGGGATAATTACAGGAGAGAAAAACCATTTCATCCATCAGGTCAGTCTTTCAAGCAGTCCATTTTGTAATAATAAATATTGCATAGGGAGTCCAATAGCATTCAAGATCTACTTTCCCATAGTCATAAAAAAGAGATACATTTCCCTTGTGGAATAAACATGTGCTTATCCTGTATTCAGCCGCAAGTATGAGCTGCTTGCTTTTTATCAGACTAAAAGCATAACGTAATCAACCAATCAACAAATATTTATCAAACACTCACTATATGCAAAGCACTGTGCTTTGCCCTGAGAATACAAAAAGATATGATGATACTGCTCCAGATATCCTCTCTCTCTCTCCCTTCCTTATTAGCTAAACTCCTTGAAAAACTTATTTCTGCTGGGTACCCCTATTTCCTCTTTTCTCACTCTTTTTTTAAACCCTTGAACTCAAGGAAATTAAGTAATTAAATAGTAATTATAATAGCGTAAATTTGTATAACACTTGTGATGATTTTCAAAATGTTTTCATGTGCATGTTTTTCATTGGATAAAATCACAATTTAGAGTTAGAAGGGGACCTAAAAAATTGACACTAATTCCCCATATATAGAAAACAGTGAGTGCCAGAGGAATGGATGGATGGATGGATGGATAGATTGCCCTACACTGTCCATTTCAAACCCTAGCACTCTATACCACTTAGCTCCCAGTCACTCAGACTATAACTTGACTGTCATCTTCATTTCCTATGTGTGTGTCTGTAATTGAGAGAAATAACCATCCATAAGTAAATAGAAAACTATGAGGGCAAAGGCAAAAACAACAATCTAAGACAAAAGTAAATATGAGCAAAACCAATAACAAAGAAAGGATCTGAGTATCTGCAAAGCAAGCAAAAAGAAAAAGAAAAACCAACCCAAATTCTTCTCAATGAACTGGGAATTTGCCAGTTGCTAAAAGCTAGATTTCCTGATCATTCTATAATAAGGGGCTCTGGCACCTCTCTGCCTCCTGTTAAATGGAAAGCAGGTCTGATAGGGAAAGTGGTAGGCAGAGGTAAGTTGACAATGGCTTCCAATTTCAGTGAAACTACATTGTAATATGTTCCCTTTCTTTCGCTAAGACCACTTTGGAATTAACCAATATCTGATCCCTCGCCCAACTCACTGTACTGGAAATCCTCTTTTCTCCTTCCTAAAATTGAAATCTTCTGTTGATTAGGTGCTCAACAAGATCTAATGATTAGGTTGGGTTGAAAGCAAACTCAAAAACCCTTAACCAAGAATAGAATTGGTTTGGGGAAAATTTTGTTTGAAGCAAAATGTGGTTAGAGTTTCTTTGCTTCTGAGCAACTAACAAACAATTTGAATGTCAGTGCTTTCCAAAAATAAGTAACAGAATAAAGTTACCTAAAACAATAGACTGAATAAATAAAATCTGATGGGAGAAAGATGATTTAATTGTGTTTCTTTGATTTAACATCTAACATGGGGCAAATTTGATTGGAGAGGGAAACTGTATAAATGTATTTCTTTTACCTAGAAAAGACCCATCCCCAAAGGTTTCAACTTTTTCTAGCCTCCAATTCCTTTACTATTATGAAAATGTCAAAGGGAAGGATTTAAGTCTAACAATAAAAAGCCACTACCAAGTCCATAAATGCCCAATCCATTTTCATTAAGGGGCCCCTCTACTCTGGATCTATGCATGTGATAGAAACTAGTTTCAGTCCTAAACAACTTTTGCCTCCAATGAGAGGAGATCTGGGATCCCTTTTCTCACATTCTTAGGTTGATTAAACCTTTATCTCAGATCAGCAGAGAAAAAATCATTTAAAGCTTAGGTTGTGGTTTATATAAAGGATCTCCCCAAAAAAGGGACATAAAAACATATACAATACAATACAGAAATGAACCAGAGATTTATTTTCTGAGCATGAAAAGATAGGCTAACAGCCACAAAAGACTCATGGTACATAATAAGAAAAAAACTTAAAATAAGATTCAATAACTTAACTCATAACTGCTGTTATACTCTCTCCAATGGCTGATGGTTAAACTTCAACAGAACAAAAAGCAGTTGACAAAATTACTATAGGCATTTTACATTTCACCCGAACTCAGCATGAACCAAGAAATCCCCAGTTCATGTCTTTTAGTAAAATAGGCCATCCAATCCTGGAGTGCTAGTTTCTGTATTCACCTCATCTTGCTATCACCCACCATCTTTCTTATATAGTTTCATTTCTCTAGATTCTTATTGTCTTCTTAAACAAAATGACTTACTTAATTGTTCCTTATTTTTGTAAATCCCACCCCTTTTTTTAGCTTTCACTTCACTCAATACTTGGGTATTCACTTAAGAAGTTCACCTTCACCCAGCACATTCTTAGCTCAGTCTCTGTATCACATTGGTCCCACTAAGTGCATGTCCAGATGAAGTGGGGCTGCAAGACAAGTCCTTGTCTCAATCTGTATGGAACTAAGTCATTCCTTGCTTTGAGCATCAGTTCTGGACTGGCTCCAAATCTAACTTGGACTCTCTCCTGAATACCTGCAGCTCACTCTCCCAACCTCTAGATTAATGGCAAAAGAAAGCAGGTCAAGGACCAAAGTCATCTCACAGGACCATATGATCTTAGGAGGTAGAAAGAACCAAAGTCTCTCTTCTTTCAGCATTTTCTCTCATTAGATACTATGATGTCAGATAGATGAAAAAACTGAAGCCCTTTCCAATCAGTAAGTTAACAAACCTATATTCGTGGCAGGCACCATACTAAGCACTGCTGAAATAACAAAAAGACAAAAAACATTGTTCCTGTGCTCAAGCAGTATATATTCTAATAGTAGATTCAATGTGTGAATAACTAGGTAGATACAAGATACACACAGAGTAGCTCTGGTCAATGTACTCCTTCTTAGTAGCCCTACAGCCAACATCAAATTATATCTCTGTCCCATCTCTGGCTCATCATTCTTTCTGAACTCTCCTTTAGCTTTCTCTATATAGTTCCAATAAGGCCTTTCATCCATTCCCTTCCCCTTGGACCCCAGAGTTAAACTTCTCCATCCATCTTCAAACTACTCTAAGTACCTCATATTCAATCCATCTTAGATCACTACATTTAGCATTTCTAAACTCAATTTGTAATTCCTCCTGCCTCTCAGACTGAGGTACTCACGATTCCACAAAGATCTTGAAGAAGGATTTGTTTGTTTGTTTTAGTACCATTGTACCTTTGTATTGAAGTACCTAGGCAGCCAAAATAATGAAATTTTAAGAGCGTTTATTACTGGTCAGGACTGATCCCCCAACACCAAGACTGGAGGGGTCAGTAATAAGCGGCCTCAGGGCCATATATTTATAGAAAGAAGAGAGAGAGAGACATCAAGATGTTTCTTGATACATTTTTCATAATAAAAGAATTTCTATTCTAAACAGAAGGCAAAAAGTTATCACTCTAAGGGGGTCATTCCCAGACAGCAACAGCAGTATTTCTTTTAGCTTATCAGGTTGTCAAGGTCTCAGGTTTTTTAGGATAGTACATCTGGGTTGTTAAAAATACCATCTGCATTAGGGAATGAAGAACTAGTAAACTTCTAACTACAAAGATTCAAGATTATGTTTCTCACAGTCCCATTTGAAATGCATTTCCACTTCAGTATAATTGAAAGAGTAGAGGGCTTGTGTTCAAATCCCAGCTCTGCCACTGTCTATCCCTATGAGTTAGAGAGATTCATTTAATCTCTTTGAGCCTCAGTTTTCTTATTTGTAATATAGGGGAATTGGACTGATGACCTCTAAGGTCTCTTTCAATTCCAAATGTATGTTTTTTTTATACAGAGATTGCTTAGTCAAATCAAGTCAACAAGCATTTATTAAGTGCTTACTATATGCCAGGGCAACTAAATGGTACAATGGATAGAGCTCATCTTCCTGAACTCAAATATGGCCTTAGACACTTACTAGCAATGTGATGCTGACCAGGTCACTTAACTTGGTTTCCTCGGTTCCTGTAAAATGAACTAGAAAAACTAGAAAAATAAATCTTTGACAATATCTTTGACAGTATCTTTGACAATATAACCCAAAAAGGAGTGACAAAGAATCAGACACAACTTAAAAATGACTGAACTATGTGCTGGGCCCGGTGTTAAGGTTGAATTGCTTTTCAATTTAAAAAGAGCAAGACCCTAGAAAGAGACACTGGCTAAAAAAGGAAAGAAAGAACAGGTTAGGGAAGAAGGTGGATATATTAAAGGTGTCAGAGATAAACTACCTCTACTTCTGTTTTTCCTAAGGCTAGTCCTACTACGAATTCTGTCTATTCAAAATTACTAATCACTGAATAGGTATGGACTCAATCAAACTAAGACCTGTTGAAAACCTTAGCTTAAAAAGGCGAAAGTCTCCCATTGCATCCAGGGACATCTCCATATCTTGCCACTGGACTCAGACAGCTCTGGAAAGTGAGGCAGGTGACCTTGTTGAGCCTTCCCTCACTTGCATATCATGGTATCACCTCCCTGATGTCCTGGTCCACTTTGAGAACAAAGAACAACAAACAACAAGAACAACAATTTTGAGCATCCTATTATCATCCATTCTCTGTATGTCTAGTCCAGAGAAGTAATTACTCCTTCCTTACTATCAAATTAGCAAACAGGTTTTGTCTAATATTCCAATATTAGTGATTTTATCTTATCATTTAATGTGAATGTGGTTTGAAGATTCTATGGATTTAGTGAAACATAAAAGTCAAACAGCAATATCTTTGGAAGGTCCAGATTTTGCAGATAGATTCAATGTTGGTCAGTACAACTGATTGTTCAGTTGAGTCAAGCACTTGATGAGACAGTACATAATCATAACCATATGTCAGTCTGCTAAAGGACTGGTGTGGATTAAGCTTCCTTCTTCATCAATTAGCCCATTAGTGGAAATTCTTTGTTAATTTGGTGAATGGTAGGCAGTAGAATGATGCCTTATTAGTAAAACTCAGTAACAATTTAGAACTCTATATTAAAATTTTACTCTGAGAAGCTTTCTTAGAGGAGGAAGGTAAGCTAGTGTTTGGATCTTTGTGTTTGGGACTCTCTGGTCAATCACTAGTCTTATAATAATAATATTCTAAAAGAAGATTTCTGCACTGGAGGGGGAAAGTAGGAGAGGAAGTATATATTTGGACATGATAATATCTGGAAGGAGCCATGTTAATCTCCACATGGGGGACTTCTGATGTTGTAACTCCCTTCAACATTTCAGGCTTCAATATATGGCTTCATAGATCAATATTAGGGCCTGGAGACCAAAGAGGCTAAAACATTTGCTCAAGGTCATTCAGCTAGTAAGTATCATGCAAGATTTGAACTCTTTTCTTCCTTATCTTTAAGGAAGATATCCCTATCACTTACTAATACTATAAAGAATTAATTAATATATCTTTTATATAATTTTAATTGTATTAATTTTAGTTAATATATAATATATTATGTCATATATATTATATATATTGTATATATAGTTAATACTATATATTTCATTATATATTATAATATATTTATATATAATAATATATTTCATTAATATAATTTTAGTGTATTCTTTAGGAACTTGATCTTGGGATATAGCATTTACCAGACAAGTCTACTCAAACTGTTAAGTTGAATGAGTTGTTTCAGAAGATTACATTTATATACATAGATATATCTATAGATATGTAGATATGCACACATATGCATACATATATTTTATATATCCCCACACATATATACATATATTTTATATACACACAAATATATGTATATGTGATGTCTCTACCTACACACATACACACATATATAAAAATCACTTTTGAGGTTCTTTTCTGTATGTATTTAAAGCATAATTTAGTTAAGACCAATATATAGACCTGTTTATATGTCAATAAAGAATAGATCAGTCCAAGTACTATAAAAATATATCAAAATTTAGATGAACTTGCTTAGGAGGTCGGTCTGCTGATAGCATCTATTGTTTTTGTGGAGCTGAAAAATAAAGTCAATGTGATCATTAGAAAACCTGCTATGGATTTTTGGACAGATTATTTCTTGCAGAAGGTGTCCTCTGCTCCAGATGTGCCACCTTTCTCTGTATCCTTTCCCCTATCTGCTGTCCCTTTCTGAAAACTGATATAATATTCTATACCTAGAAATGTCTATGCTGGAAACTTTCAAGTTTCTTGCTGAATTTGACGGGGCCTCTCCTTGTCCACACCCTCAAAGAGAAGAAACCAACTAGGATCTGCTGAATTAAAGTGTTCATTCTCATAATAATTGCCATGGTTCTTGCCTGCTTTAGCTCTGCCCTGGCATGCCTCCTGTTAGTTTTAAAACAAGAGGGCTAGGTTTGAAATCTCGGGATCAGGGTTCAAATTTTAACTTTTACATGTCACTTATTCTTTCTAGATCTCAATTTCCTCATCTGTAACCTGAGAAGTTGGATTGTCTTTGGAGGTCTGTTTTGATTCTAAATCCATGACTCTAAACCTTATCTTGCAGAGAAATAATACACTAAAGACTTTCTGCTGCCAGCATTCATTGCCAGCATTTTGTGGTAAAGCTTCCTCTAAAATCCAAGGCTGCTGGATGGCACTGCCCAAAGAGGACTGACTCTACATTCAGTATAGCTATAGTTAAATTCTATTTCTAAAGCTTACTAGGAACCTAGGTGGCTCAATCTAAAGAGTATTTAACTTTGAGTCAAAAAGTTCAAACCTACCTCAGACAGTTCCTAGCTGTGTGACTCTGGAAAAATAATTTAAACTCCTTCATCCACAGTTTCTTAATTTGTATAAAAGGGGTAATAATAGCACCTACCTCAAAGGATTGTCATGAGACTCAAATGAAGTAATATATGAAAAGCATTTTGTAAACCTTAAAGTCCTATATAATGTCACAGATGATATTATTATGTCTGACTTTTAGCCAAACACTTAAACTATCTGAGACTCAGTTTCCTCATTTGTGAAATGAAGGTTTTGGATGAGAAGGTTTCTAAAGTCCCTTATAGCTCCATTTCTAAAATGATCTATGAAAAATTGGAACAAAGAACAGCTTGGGAACCAGAAAAGTATGTTGGACAACCTAAAATAAATGAAGCCCATCATGAGAAGTAAGTGAAGTTCCAATAATCTTGTGATGATGAGCCATCCACACCCAGAGAGAGGACTATGAGAACTAAGTGTGGACCACAACATAGCATTTTCACTTCTTTATTGTTGTTTGCTTAAATTTTATTTTCTTTCTCATTTTTTTCCTTTTTGATCTGATTTTTCTTATGCAGCAAGATAATTGTATAACTATGTATGCATATATTGGTTTACATATATATTTACCATGTTTAACATATATTGGGTTACTTGCCATCTAGGAGAGGGGTTGGGGAAAGAGGGTGAATTGAAACACAAGGTTTTGCAAGGGTCAATAGTGAAAAATTATCCTTGTATGTTTTGAAAATAAAAAGCTTCAATAAAAATTTCAAAAAAAAAAAAAAAGAAATAGGAGAGGGAGATCCTTTTCTTATGTGAAAGTTTCAGGCAGTGAATTTGAGAAAATCATAGATCCTCAGAATTAAAAGATATTGTTAAAGCACATATAAGTTAGTCTTCTGCTTTAAAGATAAAAGACCTAAAGATCAGAGATGAAAGATGTTTTGTTCAAGTTCACACAGGCTCTGCAAGTAAATACTACCACTCTAAGGAAGAAAGCAGGGAGTTTATATTCCACTAATCCTAGCACAGTGGTTT
Organism: Sarcophilus harrisii; assembly: GCF_902635505.1. Classification (NCBI taxonomy): domain Eukaryota; kingdom Metazoa; phylum Chordata; class Mammalia; order Dasyuromorphia; family Dasyuridae; genus Sarcophilus; species Sarcophilus harrisii. Next base: position 585,669,899 of record NC_045426.1, on the reverse strand, counting down.
GCTCACAACAGATTCTCAAAAAATGTTGTTGACATAAGCCAGTCTTAAAGAGATGTTTACCTTATGGTGAAGACTAGGGATGGAGTAGCTACATGGGGAGTTCTTTAAAGCAGCTTCTAATGAAGTCACTAGCTATGCCAGCAAAATTCATGCATGGGAAGAGCAAATTGAATGCCCCAATAGAGAAAGAAGCCAATTAGAAAGCAAAGGACACCAACTGTGAGATATAACAAGCGTATATCTTTTGTCAGCAAAGGGGAGGAAAGGAAAAATTACTTTGCTGGCTTTAATTTTGAAATCTTAATAAACTTATAGGGGAATAAGCCGCATCTTTCCCTAAGATATGTCCTCAGCTAATTACATGATCTCCATGAGTTAAACTCTTCAATCAAAGTGGTTCCTGGAAATGGGAAGCATTCCACATTGAAAAAAGGAAAACTGAGCCTATTTCTTATTTGAAATTTAACCAGTGATGTCAAAATGGCACAAATAAAAAGAGCTCATGTTCACTTCAATTAATCCAATGACCCTCACTGGGATTTCATTGAGTACTGCACTTAAATATAAAAAATCATCAGGAGGGCTATGATTGTATTTGCATTCAAATCTGTCCAAAGTCTACATAAATAGATACTCTCCAACATTGTTTTCTCTTCACATGGGAGAAGGATTAGACATTTTGCTCAGCTCAGGAGACAAAAGTAGGAGAAATGGCAGGAAGTTTCAGAAAGGCAGATTTATACTTAATGCAAAGCAAAGTTTCCTAACAATTACAGCTAAATGTTTTTTTCTCTTCCTAACTTGCCTATTACTGGTAAAGAGACCATCATCTTCCCAGTCATCCAGATACATGATCTAGGTGTCATCCTTCTTTCCCTCTATATCAAATCTATTAACTTGGGATCTGTGAGTAGATGATAGGTAGATTTCAGGGGGTCTATAAGATTGTTTTCTTAATATTTGGATGTTTCTATATCAGTAGAGTTGATTTTCTTTACAATCCTATGCATTTTATTTTATGTATTTAAAACATGAATCTCAGAAACCCACAGGCTTCATCAGTCTACCAAAGGAATCAATGAGACAAGAGAGATTGAAGATCCCTGCCTTAGACAGTAGAAGACTGTTTATTGGTGGTGTTTCCAAGGTGATTTGTGGTGAAATAAAATTTTGAAAATCAGAGTTACTGGGTCTATATCCCAAAGTGATTATAAAAAGGGGGAAAGGACCCACATGTGCAAAAATGTTTGCAGCAGCTCTTTTTGTAGTGACTAGAAACTGGAAATTGAATGGCCATCATTTGAGGAATGGCTGAATAAGTTATGGTATGTGAATGTAATGAAATATTATTGTTCTATAAGAAATGATCACCAGGTTAATTTCAGAAAGACCTGAAGAGACTTAGACATGAACTGATTCTAAGTGAAGTGAATAGAACCAAGAGAACATTGTACATAGCAACAACAAGATTATATGATGATTAATTGGGATGGATTTGGCTCTTTTCAGCAATGAAGTGATTCAGGCCAATTCCATCTGCATCCAGAGAGAGGACTCTAGGCATTGAATGTGGATCATATTCCATTTTTTTGATTTTGTATTTTTACCTTTTTTGATGTTGTTGTTTGCTTTTTTTCTTCCTCATCTTTCCTCTTTTTATCTGATTTTTCTTGTGCAGTATGCTAAATGTGGAAATATGTTTAGAAGAATTGCACATGTTTAAATCTATATTGTATTACTTGCTGTCTATGGAGGGGAGAAGAAGGAAGGGAGGGAGAAAAATTTGGAGAAAAATTATCTTTGCATATATTTTGAAAAATAAAAAGCTATTATTATTAATAATAATAATAATAAATCATAGAGTTTTGAAGGGGAAGTAGCCTTGGAAGCCTTAGAATCTAATTCATACTTGAAAAAGAATCCATTCTTCACCCTGTATGGCATGTGGTCTTCCAGTCTTTGCTTAAAATCTTTACAAGAGAAGCGATCCATTGACTTAAGTTGGCTCACTTCACTTTTGGAGAGCTCTTATTGTCAGGAAAAGGTTTCCTTACACTGGTTCATTTCAAAGCCATTCATCAAGCATTTGCTAACTACCTCCTCCATACAGAGCCATATGCTACTCACTAAGGATATGAAAGTAGGAAAACAAAAATAAAATGAACTCTACCTCCAAGAAGCTTAAATCTCCTGGGAATGGTCAGATGGGTATACTCAGATGTGAATAACACAAGGTATTTTGAGATAACACTAGCAACTGGGAAATCAGATGGGCTTCATGGGAGAGGTGGCATCTGAACTGAGCCATGAAGAAAGAAATGACTCATTATTCTCAGGGTCTCTAGGATAATGGTAGCACAGCAATTTGGAGACTCTAGAATAGATAAAACTAGGAAATACATAGCTGAGGTATTTCTAGTTATAGAATTATAAAGTTATAGATCTCCAGAAATAAAAGGAGTTTCATCTATTACAGATGAAAAAACTAAGTCCTGATGAGATAAAAATGACTTCCTCAGTGTCACAGATATAGTTAAGTGGCAGTGCCAAAACTAGAGACCTAGATCCTAGACTTTTTTTGACTATACAACATTGCCCTATTAGTGAACCTGGTCCAGACTGAAAATAAAGTAAAACAAAAATAGAATAACAACCGAGTATTCAAGTCAGTTGAGTAAATATTTATTAAACCACTTTTGGATTAGAAGTTCTAGGGCTACATAGATTTAAAAATGTCAGTCCTTGACCCATCACTGAATTTACAATTCAGTAAGGGGGAAAAAGAAAGATACAAATAACTTTCATAGGGATATAGATTTTAATTATGGGACATAGAACAGTTTACACTGAGATAGAAGAGATTTATCATAGATTCAAGAATATATAGATCCTGACTTTGCTTGTTTCTTACTCTTTTTTTAGCACTTCTCCATATTAAAGATTCTCTCCTCACTGATTTATAATTGCTTCTTGAAACTAACTGTGACATGATTTTGGAGGCCAAGAAAATGAGAGGAATGGGATGACTTGGGGTGAAAAAGAAAACATCTTAAAGTGACTACAAAATCTGGTGGAATTTCTCTTGAAGGGAAGATGGCTATGGATGTGATATACATGTATAGTTCTTCTAAATGGTCTCAGATATGCCACAAGTCTAATTATGAACCCCAAATAATGATATATTGAAAAGCCTTATTAAACAATTCTTCTGTAATTCAGTTCTATATATATATATATATATATTGAATGCCAATTGTATGTGAAGCACTGTGTTTGCTATTGAGGAACATAAAAGGACAAACAAGATATAATCGCTACCCTCAGAGTGTCTTTACCAATTAGGGCTACATTTCTCCCTGGGGTTTAGAATTTTGAAGTCCTTTACAAAATTTTCTGCAGCATTTGATAGCTAGAATATATAGCATAATATCAAACTACAAATCAGCACTTCCATAATGATGGTGAATAAACCAGTATCCTGGCTAGTAGCTCACCTTAGAGTACCATTCAGAGCAAATATACAACAGTAACACAAGCAATAGACTTCGCACAAAATATCTCCTGGGGGAGTGCTTCAATGACTACAGGTCTAAATTACATGCCATGTATATGCCAGAGCAGTACATGCTTTGTCTCTCTCCTTCTCTGCTCCCTCTCTTTTCTTCCCTCCCTTCTTCCCTCTTTCCCTCCCTCCCTTCCTCCCTCCTCTGTCTCTCTCTCTCTCTGTGTCTTTCTCTGTCTCTGTCTCTCTTTTTCTATCTCTCTCCCCCCTCCCTCTCCCTCTCTCCCTCCCTCCCTTTCTTCCTCCCTTCCCCTCTCCCTCCCACCTTTCTTCCCTTAGTCTCTGTCTCTCTCTCTGTCTCTCTGTCTCTGTCTCTGTCTCTCTCTCTCTCTCTCTCTCTCTCTCTCTCTCTCTCTCTCTCTCTCTCTCTCTCTCTCTCTCTCTTTCTCTCTCTCTCTCTCTTTCTCTCTCTCTCTCTCTCTGTTTTCTTTCTCTTTGTGTCTCTCTCTCCACAATAAGAAAACAAGTGGGAAATCCATCCTATTTTAAAAAGATACATTTATCCTTTTTTGGCTTGATAGAGACTGAGAGATAGAGACAGAGAGATGATACAAAGAGACGAGAGTACAAAGCATAAGAAAACATGTAAAATGTTTAATTATGCATAGCTTTACACAAATATTGCCACAATGTAGCTATAATGTCAATACAAATCAAATCAATTAATCGTACAATAAACATTCATTAAACACCTAATGCTAGGCACTTTACTAAGCACTGGGAATAAAAAAGAGAAAAAAGATAGTTTTTGTCTTCAAGAAGCTAACAGTCTAATGGGGGGAGCAATATGCAAACAAATATATACAAAGGAAGCTATATACAGGTAAATAGGAAATAACAGACAAAAGACACTAGAGTTGAGGAGATTAGAAAAGCTTTCTTTAAAAGATGGATTTTATGTTGGGACTTAAAGGAAACAAGGAAAGTCAGCATGTAGAGTTGATGAGAGAGAGCATTCCAGGCATGAGGCACTGGAGTAAAGTCTAACAAGATTAGAAATGTAGGAGGAAGTTAGGTTATGAAGGACTTTGAATGTTAAACATCATTTTGTATTTCATCTTAGAGATGATAAGGAGCCTCTGAAGTTTCTTGAGTAGGTGAAAGACATGGTAGTACTTGTGCTTTAGAAAAATCATTTTGGTGACTGAATGGTAGATAGAGTGGAAGAGACTTAAGGTAGGAAGATCCATCAGCAAGCTGCTGCAATAGTACAGACACGAGGAGAACCTTAATAACACCTTCATTCTCATATCCAGGGCCTACTCTCAGTATCAGCTATCCTTTATGGAAATTAACATTTATAAGGTGACAGTAAGTTTTAAACTTCACTCTCAAGAATTCACACTGTTGGTTCCTAATATCAACATTTAACCAATTACCAAAAAAAAATCCCATCTCACTAACTGATCAAATAATTTATCCTATTTCACTAAAATTAATAGACATTGATATTCATAAGCAATGAGTTGGTTGAGTGGGTCAATGCAGTGGAAGCAAAGAATAAAATTTGAAAAACTAAATTTTAGAATTAACAAAAAAAAATTCAAACAAATAACGTGTGTGCCATCAAGTAAAAAAAGGGACAAATGTTTCTTTATCACAGGATAGATTTCCCACTTGTTTCTTCCTGTGTGGAGAAAAACAGAGTCAAAGAAAAGAGAGAGAGAGAGAGAGAGGCAGAGAGAGATACAGAAACAGATAGAGACAGGCAGACAGACAGACAGACAGACAGAAAGAGAAAGAGACAGAGACAGAAAGACATACAGACAGAAAAAGGGAGACGGGGAGGGGGGGGGGGGGGAAGGAAAGTAGAGGAGGGAGAAGGAAGAGAATGCTCCAGTATAGATTTACTGTTGAGTCATTTGTTCAAGACTTTCCTTAAATTCTTCCCCTTTGTATGAGCCACTCCTTTTCAGCTAAAATTCACTCAGGATGAAATAAAAATCAGCTTTATATGGTGATGAACTCATTATAAAAGTACATATAGAAAAAGACTATTTAAAGATGGTTGGGAGAAGTCAAAGGTAAGCAATGTCAGAACAACAAGCATCAGTGAGTCAGGGAAAGATGAGAAAGTAAAGGAGATAAATTCACCATGTCCCAGAAACAGTCAGAAAGACTACAAAATTCTGTCCAGGCAGATGACTCATTAAGCAGATGAGTGAGTCAGACAAAGATCCAACTGTTCCCAATTATATTCAGTTTGATATAGCAACACCCTTCAGGTGCAATCTGCTAGCCAATGGACCTGCCACTGGCAAATGCTTCTGATTTCCTGGTATCATCTCCTCTCTACAGGACTCAAAAGTTTCCAATCTCTTTCTCTTTCCCTATCTTGCAGATTCCATCTCTCCAATCCTTTAGTCTCATTTTCCAACTAAGAAAAACTCTACTTCCCATTGCCAATGAGAAGATGAAGAGGCTAGGAATAAAGGCCTTGCTCCTGTTTCACCTGTGGGCTCTACTTAGCTGAGTGGCTATATTTTATTTCAAAAATGCTTATCTCCTATAGGCAAAAACTTCTAGAAAAAAAAAAAAACCACACACTATGGAAACCAAAAATCTAGGGACAAATATTCCTTTTCTTAATGGAGAGAAAGCAACTCAGGATTTCTTGCCAGTTTTACCACTCATTTAGTGAAGAGCCTCTCTCCTGCAATAAGTGAAATGAATTTCAAGCCTATGGACTCTAAGTTAAAAGGAAATAGTAGAGACCAGTTTTCTTAGGGGGAAAAGATAGCACTTCACTTGATACACTGAGCTTAAGGGAGAAGCTGGTAACAGAAAAATGCTGTACATGGTCAGTACAACAACCACGATCACAGCAGAGACTCTCCTGTCAAAGAAGACATTCCCCGAAGATCTAACACATGCCAGAAAACCAGAAGAAGCAGGTATAATGCTACCCCCAGAAGACAACCATAGGTAGCCCTACAATGTAGGATGTGGGAATTCACACATATATTCTCACATTCTTACCTCTCCATGCATGAGTATTAGCCATATTGGACAGCACATCCTGATGAAGCCTATTTATGAAAGAATATACTCCATGTGCAATTAGATGTTTTCTCACTATACTCTCTTACTAAATACATTTGAACTATGTTCTCTAATTGATTAATAAAAGTAAACACATTGATGAGAACTAGTGAGCTACAGTTTTTAAGTAGATGCAGACTCACAGAGTATCTCAAGCCTGTCTGGAATAATTTTCTGGGGGACCTCAACTCCAAGGGGAAAGGTAACAAACCAGGTGCTATGATATAAGATAAAACAAAGCATGAAAGCACTAAGAAAAGGTTGAAGTACAAGAGTTCAAAAAAAGGAGGTATCTCTAGGGCTAGAGGCAATGAGGTGGTACAGCAGATAGAGAGCATGGGACCAGGAATTCAATTTCTGCCTCAGGTTCTTCTTAATTAATCACTTAAATGCTGTTTGCCTCAGTTTCCTCAACTGTAAAATGAGGATCATTATAGCATCCACTTCCAAGGATGATGTGAAAATCAAATGGGTACAGTGGTTCTCAACGTATGGTCTAGAGAATCCTGGGAATCTCCGAAACCCTTTTAGAGGGTCTACAAATTCAAAAATAGTTTTTATTTCCAATATGGTAAATGTCTATAAATATAATCCAGATAAACAAAAACACTTTGGAGAGATCCTCAATAATTTTTAATAGGATAAAGATACTGAAAACAAAAGTTTGAAAACCACTTGTTAATATCTGTAAAATACTTAGCATAGTGCCTGGCACACAGTAGGTACTTAATAAATGCTTGTTTACATACACATCAGGGAATCAAGAAAAATTATATAAATATGGCATTTGAACTGAACCTTGGAAGATTACAACTAGCAGAAATATGAATAGAGAGTATTGCAAGAGCAGACAAATGATAGAAGGTAAAATACTTGAGGGTAGGAATTGGTTTCTACTTATTTTGTAGACTCAATGCTTAGCAAAGTACCTTGCATGATCAGCACATAAATGTTTGTTGAATTGAACTGAATCAAATTGAATAATGTGAACAAAGATATGGAAGTGAAAATGTTGGATGTGGAGAGTAGTCTGGTTTGGGATAGTGTAGAGGATTTTAAAAGGGATGGCACATGCGCTCATAAAGGCACATGAGGTACAGAGGGTATTGTAAATTATAATCATATTGTAGAGGTCTTTGCTACCATTCATACAAGATTAAATAACTTCTTTCAAAAAGCTCAAAGTATCCAAGGGACTTAGAATGAATGTGCACTCTTATAGTGCTATGGGTGCTAATAATAAAATTACAGGTATGCAATTGGTTTTATTCAAAGAGAGACACTGGATTCAATTATTTATGTAGAATTATAGAAACCTTAAGAAGCCTTATAGAAACACAGAATCCTATAGATTGAAGGGACTTTTGGTACTATCTTATCCAATCTAGATCCATTCAGACTTTACTTGAAGAAGTCCAGTGATAGGAAATTCATGATTATCTAATGCAGTTCTCAAACTAGGTAGGATTTGTTGCTTATTAAAGGCAACATCTACCTCTCTTATCTATCCACTAGTCCTCTTCTTGCCTTCTTAAATCCAATAAGAACAAGCTTGGTCTCTCTTCTATATGACACATTCATATATTTGAAGATTGTTCTTACATTCACTCCCAATCACCTCTTCTTACCTTAAGTCGTGTCTATTTCATATTAGCTAACATGTTCAACACATGAAGACTTTTTGGCAAATACTTCAAAATCTCAAAAATTTAGGACTCTATGCGGAAGAGTACTATCTGTATTAATTAATACACATTTCAACATAGCCAGAATTTAGTACATAATCTTTAAAATAGCTATGACTTACCTCTTGATCCAGCAGTATTTCTACTGGGCTTATATCCCAAAGAGATCGTAAAGGAGGGAAAGGGACCCGTGTGTGCAAAAATGTTTGTGATAGTCTCTTTTGTATTGGCAAGGAAATGGAAACTGAGTAGATGCCCATCAATTGGAGAATGGCTGAATAAGTGATGGTATAGGAATGTTATGGAATATTATTGTTCTGTAAGAAATAATCAGCAGAATGATTTTAGAGAGGTCTGGAGAAACTTACATGAACTGATGCAAAGTGAAATGAGCAGAAGTAGGAGATCACTGTACACAGCAACAAGAAGATGATACAATGATCAGTTTTGATGGATGTGGCTCTTTTCAACAATGAGATGATTCAGGCAAGTTCCAATGATCTTGTGATGAAGAGAACCATCTGCACCCAGAGAGAGGACTGTAGGAATTGAATGTGGATCACAACATAGCATTTTCACATTTTTTGTTGTTTTTTGCTTGCATTTTTTCTCATTTTTTCCCTTTTGATTTGATTTTTCTTTTGTAGCAAGATAATTGTATAAATATGTATGCATATATTGGATTTAACATATAAATATATATATATATAACATTTTTACCATTTTCAACATATATTGGATTACTTGCCATCTAGGGAAAGGATGGGGGGAAGGGAAGGAAAATTATGACACAGGATTTTGCAAGGGTCAATGTTGAAAAATTATCCATGCATATATTGTGAAAAAAAATCTTTGATTAAAAAAAGAATAAATTAAAAATTAAAATAAATTAAAATAGCAATGCCTGAAAAAATTCATCACCCATTCAAGGCAATTCCAATAGACTTGGGATGGAAAATGCCATCCACATCCAGAGAGAAAACTATGGAAGCTGAATGTGGATCAAAGCTAATATTGTTACCTTTTGTTGCTGTTGTTGTTTGCTTGTTTTTTTTTTTTTTCTGTCTCATGGTTTTTTCCCTTTTCATCTGATGTTTTTTTTCACAACAGGACAAATATGAAAATATTTTTTTTAATTGTACATATTTAACCTATGTCAGATTGCTTGCTGTCTTGGGGAGAGGGGAGATAAAGAGGGAAGGGAGAAAAATTTGGAACAAAGTTTTACAAAATTGAATGTTGAAAACTATGCATGTATTTGAAAAAAAATAAAATACTGTTGAAAAAAAATCATCACCCAGTGGACAACTCAATGAGGAGCCTCTCTTCAGACAGATTTATAGTCTCTCCCTGTGCTCCATTCAAAGCTGTTCCTGTTTGCTTTGCATTACACAAGCCTCCAAGGACCCAGGATCATGGCCATGCCACAGTGAATGAGGCATTGAAGTGGACCTTTCAGCAGATTGGCACAGTAGATAGAATGCTGAATTTGGATTAAAAAAAAACTGACATTCAAATTCTGACTCAGAAACTCACTTGTTATATGATCTTAAGCAAAACATTTCATCCCTCCAAAACTCATCTTCTTAACTCTACTATAAAGTTAATAATAGTGCATTCCTCAAAATTATTGTAAGGATCCAATGAGATAACATATTTAAATTGCTCTGCAAATATTAAAACAATGCTATAAATGTGATTGCTATTATGATTTCACAAAGAATTCAATTTTTTTAATTAAGAATTTTTTTAAAAACATAAATCAGGAGGGCAAAATATCTTAAATTTTCATTTCTATAACCTCCTTACTATATGCTAGGTAGAGAGGTGCTGATGGCTAAAGATGAAGCAGGAGGAAGTAGAATACTCATCACAAGCACTAATAACTTTTATAAATAATAACAGCCAAATAGCTATAGTTAGATGGCACGATGGATAGAGTGCTGGACTTGGAGTCAGGAAGACTCATCTTCCCGAATTCAAATCTGATCTCAAATATTTACCAGCTATGTGATTCTGAGCAAGTCATTTAACCATATTTGCTTCAATTCCTCTCCTATAAAATGAGGTGGAGAAGGAAAGGGTAAATCATCCCAGTATCTTTGCCAAGATAACCCTAATATGGGTTTACCTTTTGACCTTGAAAAAAATTTAAGAAAAAAGTATCTTTGTCCGTTCCCTCTCATCCATCTCTCACACACACACACACACACACACACACACACACACTACTCAAAACTTTCTTGAATTTCATCCCACCATATCTCTGTCTTCATTTATATCGAAATTTGTATTTTTTATCCTGAATAATATGGCACTTGATTTCCAGGGCAGTGTAACACTAGCTCAGGAAGTATTTCCAAAACAAGGAAAATCCATTTAATCATACCTCAAAAGAGCCAGTTAATAGGAAGAAGTGTAGAAGGCAATATTCAGATTCTCATGTAGCTTTTTAATCTGTTCTTCAAAATTCAGAAAGTAATTACAAGTTCTCAACCTCTACAAAAATATCTGCTATTTGATGCAAACATTTGCTGGGGAGAAGAAATTTGTCAAGGTTAAGCTTGCATTGCCTGGCTAGTGAAGATAGGTCCTGGGGATAACAAAGCAGAAGCTGGATTTTCATTTATTTATTTATTTTATAAATGGAATGCATTTTATGTCATTGTAAATCTGGCTGCTTTTCCCTGAAATATTGCTATATAAATCCATTTTCCAGGTGTGCTAGCTTCAGAAAGATGTATGTTCCCTAGAGAAATTATAATTTCCTGTCCTTTTCCTGGCAAAAGGGACTCAGTCACGACCTGCCTTTGCCTAGGCCAAGCCTTGCTTAATTGCTTTCTTTCCCCTATATGAGTGCATACTATTTTTATCACTTTGTATGAAGAGTTGAGAATTTCAAAGGGGATAGAAAAATCTAGTGAAAGAAAGCTATGAACTTGGGATTCTAAAGACATTTCCACCATTGATGCATGACCTTGGACAGATAAATTACCTTGGTAATTATGGTGAGAGAGATTTAGATATACAGCTAGAAGGGACCTCAGAAGTCACATAGCTCTAGTTATTCCCTTTACAGATGACAAAATTGAAGGCTTGAAAAATTAAGTGATTCACCTAATACCACACAAATTATAAGTAGCAGAATGGAAATCTGAATTCAGGTCCTGTGACTTCAGATCCAGTGATAATAATATTAGCTAATAATATCTAACATTTATATAGTGTTTACTATATATACTTTATATGTATACATACTTTACCAAGACTGTGCTAAGCCCTTTATTATTATCTTGCTTGATCCTCACACAATCCTGGGAGATAAGTGCTATTTTTGTTTGTTTCCCGTAGTTTTTCTTTTTTTCTTTTTCCTTTCTTTTGTTCTTTCTTTCTTTCTTCTTCCTTTCTTCTTTCCTTCCTTTTCTTCTTCTTTCCTTTCTTTTTTATTTCTTTCTTTCTCTCTTTTTTTTACAACTTAACTGTATTTCATTTTTTCCAATTATATGTAAAGATAGTTTTCAATATTTTTGTAAGATTATAAATTACAATTTTTTTATCCTTCTCTTCCTTCCCTCCACCCTCCTCCAGACAACAAGCAATCTGTATAGGTTATACATGTACAATCATTTTAAACATATTTCCATATTAATCATGTTGTAAAAGAAAAATCAGAATAAAAAGGATAAATCATGAGAAAGAAAAAAAAAAAAACATGAAAATAATATGTTTTGATCTGTATTCAGTCTCCTTAGATCTTTCTCTGAATGCAGATGGCATTTTTCATCCCAGGTCTATTGGAATTTTCTTTAATCACTGTATTACTGAGAAGAGCTAAGTGATGAGTGCTATTATGTTCTCCAGTTTACAGATAAAGAAAATGAAGCAGAAAGAAGGTAAATGATCATTGGAGAGAGTGCTAGGCTTGCAGTCAGGAAGACCTCAGTTGAAATGTGGCCTCAGATATTTACTAGCTGTGGGACACTGGATAAGAACTTAATCCTGTTTACCTGTTTCCTCATCATTAAAAAAGAACTATAAAAGGAAATGGAAAACCACTCCCAAGTCTTTCCCAAACAAAACAAACACTAAATAGGCTCATAAAGAGTCTGACACTATTTGATAACAAGAACAACAACTACAACAACAACAACAACAAAGTGTTTAAGGTTAGATTTGAATTTGGTTCTTTGTGACTCCAGAATTCATGCTCTCTCTGTTTTACCAATATCTATCTACCTGCCTCAATACCCTTTCCACTGTATCTTATTGAAATTGAATTGAAAATTGAAAATTATCTTTTTAGAGTTAATAGATGAGGAAGGTGAGCATCATGGGATCATATGACTTTCCCAAAATTGCACAAATAATAGATAACAGAACCAGGACTTGTTCTAATGTTAAATGGTTGCAACACTTACACTTCTCTCTTACATAATAGTAAGAACAAATTAAGTCAATATTGGAGATGTACTTTTAACTTTTGGACACAATTTAAACTATGCTATCCAGATAAGAGCACTTGAATCTAAGCCTTACTTCTGACACATAATCCCTGTATGACTGTGATCAAATCCCCCAACTTCTCAGTGCCCCAGGCAACTCTCCAAAACTATAATAATATAATTATGGATTTCTATCAACTGAGGGAGTTTCCATGCTGGGAGTTCTCCACTCTGGTAAAACCATAAATCTGGACACCTCATTCTTTCAAAAGCATTCCTTGAACTTAATAGTAATAAAGAACCTTCTTTCTACCCTTACCCTCTCAGATTACCTTTCAAATGTGTGCATGTGTATGTGTATATATATATATATATATATTTATGTATATATATGCACACACATATGAATATATATAGACATGTATATATAAATATAATAAAGGAAACAATACATAAATAACTAGAGACTTAAAAGAAAAGTTTTTAGACAATCCAGCATCTTGTCTCCCAAAATATACCCATTGTTTCAGGACTGTCCCGCACAGATCACTATAGTTGCTTAGAGGAGAAGCTATATAAATGTTGCTTCATTTCATCCTCATCATCATTCATATTGTCACATAAGCAAAATCATCTCCATAGCAGTCTATTTGCTTGTGATCATCATGAGCCCTATAAGACCAAAATAACTGTCACATGAAATGTTTCTTCTTGCATGTGAGTACATGATGAAATTGCTTTCTTTATTCATATCTCCAAGGAGAATCTGTGAATCATCCTTCAATTTGGCTATGATTTTTCAGTTCAATCTAATTCATCAGTCATTTACTAAGTGACTACCATACACAAAGAACTATTAGGTATTGGGGATAAAAAGATTTTTAAAAAATGTATTCTCTGCCCTCAAGGAATTTGCCTTCTACTAGAACATATACACAGATAAGTATAGTGTAAGTTATAATGGAGACAAAGGAGAGGTCCACCTTCACTTAAGGTACCAGGGAAGATTATTAAGAGAAAGTGGAAGCTAAGCTGAGAATTGAAAAAAAAAAGAAAAGAAAAATTCTGAAAGACCTTGATGAGAAGGTTGTGCATTCCAGGAACAGAGAGGATGTATGAATTCATAGAAGTAGAAGAGAGGGTGTCGAGTTGAGAAGCAGTTAGTAATTAGTCTTTGGTGGACTATCAACTATATAGAGCAGAGTAGTATAAAAAAGTTAGAAAAGTAAGATGGATTTAGACTGTGTTTAAATTTTAAGGAACTTAACATGGACAAATAGTTTATGTTTTCTACATGGAAATGTATACCATGTGTTTACAATTGATGTCAGGACTTGGGTAGCTTAAAAGAAAAATGTATACAAATGAGATGCAGAAGAAGAATAGATACAGGCGTTAGAGGGGAGAGGAGAGCTCATAGTTCTGAAAACCTGCTCACATCAGGAATGAGTTAAATAGACAACACTACATATGTACAGAGTACAGCACCCTCCAAAATCCATTAAAAAAAATAAAGGAGGAAGGATGGAAAGAGTGGAAAGCAAAAAGTGAGGGAAGAAGACAAGGGGAGGATCTATGGGTGAGGGGAGGTTAAGTAATAGCAAGGTAGCTTAAGGAGCAGAATTAAATCAGGAGACTTAACAGAGATAGGAAAGAAGAAATATATGTAAACATAGATCAAGAGTTGAATTTATTAGAAAAAAAAAAAAAGTATGGCTAGTAATCATTGATCCTACACAACCAAACTTAAAAATTCAATCAAAAGAGAAATTTATATTATATGTCAGGCATACTAATATTGTTTTAGATGTGTGTTTACATATGGGTAAATGTGTGTATATGTATGTGTGTATATTTGAATATATGTAGACACATATGCATGTTGCTCTATGTATGTGTGTATATATAAATGTGTGTGGGGAGGGGGGGGTAAATCTATTAAATATATCTATGCTTAACTGTGGCCTGCTTGGGGGAAACAAGATAGATGAAAGAGGAAAAAAGAAAAAAAAATAATAAAAAGTGCACAGTAGAGAATAAAAGAACATTCTACAAGGTAGTAAAGAAAAAATGAACCCTCATGAATATAATCTTTTACTATTATGTATCCTTTCTTTTGTATTTTTATTAAACCTTTTTATTTGCAAAACATATGCATGGATAATTTTTCAGCATTGACCCTTGCATTCCAAGTTTACCCCTCCTTCCCCCCAGCCCTTCCCCTAGATGGCAAGAAATCCAATATATGTTATACATGCTAAAATATATGTTAAATCTAATATGTGTAAAAATATTTATACAATTATTTTGCTGCACAAGAAAAATCAGATCAAAAAGGAAAGAAAATGAGTAAGAAAATAAGATGCAAGCAAACAATAACAGAAAGAGTAAGAATGCTATATTATGGTCCACATTCAATTCCCACAGGCCTCTCTCTTGGTGTAGATGGCTCTCTTCATCACAAGATCACGAAACTGGCCTCAATCATCTCATTGTTGAAAAGAGCCACATCCATCAGAATTGATCATTGTATAATATTGCTGTTGCTGTGTACAATGATCTCCTAGTTCTGCTCATTTTGCTTAGCATCAGTTCATGTAAGTTTCTCCAGGTCTTTTTAAAATCATCCTGCTGGTCATTCACATATCATAACTTATTCAGTCATTCTCCAACTGATGGGCATTTATTCACTTTCCAGTTCCCTGCCACTACAAAAAGGACTGCCACAAACATTTTTGCACATGCGAGTCCCCTTTTCTGTCCTTTAAGATCTCTTTGGGATATAAGCCCAGTAGAAACACTGCTAGATCAAAGGGTACACAGAGTTTAATAACTTTTTGAGCATAGTTCCAAATTACTCTCCAGAATGGCTGGATCCATTCACAATTCCACCAACAATGTATTAGTGTCCCAGTTTTCCCACATCCCCTCCAACATTCA
The DNA here is from genome assembly GCF_902635505.1 of Sarcophilus harrisii. Lineage (NCBI taxonomy): Eukaryota > Metazoa > Chordata > Mammalia > Dasyuromorphia > Dasyuridae > Sarcophilus > Sarcophilus harrisii. The sequence continues at coordinate 585,654,228 of NC_045426.1, read as the reverse complement.
TCTTTATCTTTTCCTGTCATCTTAGCCAATCTGAAAAGTATGGAGTGGTGTGTTAGAGATGTCTTAATTTTCATTCCTCTGATCAATAGTGATTTAGAGAACTTTTTTTCATATACCAAATGGTTTTGATGACCATTGCTTTATAATATAATTTTAGGTTTGGCACAGCTAGGGCAACTTCATTGGCATTTTTTTTTCATTAATTCCCTTGAAATTCTTGACCTTTTGTTGTTCTTCCAGGCAAATTTTGTTATTATTTTTTCTGGATCTGTAAAATAATTTTTTGGGAGTTTGATTGGTATTGGACTATATCAGTAGATTAAGTTAGGTAGTATTGTCATTTTTATTATATTTGCTTGGGCCTATCCATGAGCACTTGATGTTTTTCCAACTTATTAGATCTGACTTTATTTGTGTTGAAAGTGTTTTGTAGTTGTGTTCATATAGTTCCTGACTTTCCCTTAGCAAATAGATTCCCAAATATTTTATATTATTGACAGTTATTTCGAATGCAATTTCTCTTTGTATCTCTTGCTGCTGGAATTTGTTGTGAAGTATAAAAATTCTTATGATTTATGTGAATTTATTTTGTATCCTCCAACTTTGCTAAAGCTGTGAACTGTTTCTAGTAGTTTTTTAGTTGATCCTCTAGGATTCTCCAAGAATACCATCATATCATCTGCAAAGAATGATAATTTGGTTTCCTCATTATCTACTCTAATTTCTTAAATCTCTTTTTTTTCTCTTATTGTCAAAGCTAACATTTCTAATGCAATATTAAATAGTAATAGTGATAGTGGGCAACCTTCTTTCACCCCTGATCTTATTGGGAATGGCACTAGTTTGTCACCATTACATATGATGTTTGCTGATGGCTTTAAATAGATGCTACTGATCATTTAAAGAAAAAGTCCATTCATTCCTGTACTCTCTAGTGTTTTTAATAGGAATGAGTGTTGATTTTATCAAATGGTTTTTCTGCATTTATTGAGACAATCATATGATTTTTGTTAGTTTGGTTATTGATAATAGTCAATTATGCTAATAGTTTCCCTAATATTGAACCAGCCCTGCATTCCTGGTACAAATCCTACTTAGTCATAGTGTATTAGCCTGTGGATTACTTTCTGTAATCTCTTTGCTAATATTTTATTTAAAATTTTTGCATCAATATTCATTAGGGAAATTGGTCTATAATTTTCTTTCTCTGTTTTCACCCAACCTGGTTTAAGTATCAGCACCATATCTGTGTCATAAAAGGAATTTGGTAGGACTCCTTTCTTTATTTTTTCAAATAGTTAATATAGTATTGTAATTAATTGTTTTTTAAAGTTTTGGTAGAATTCACATGTAAATCCATCTGGCCCTGGAGATTTTTTCTTAGGGAGTTGATCGATAGCCTGTTCTATTTCTTTTTCTAAAATGAGACTATTTAAATAATTTATTTCTTCTTCTGTTAACCTGGGAAGTCTACATTTTTGTAGATATTCCTCCATTTCACTTAAATTATCAGATTTATTGATATATAGTTGGGCAAAATAACTCCTAATTATTGCTCTAATTTCCTCTTCACTGGTGGAAAGTTCTGCCTTTTCATTTTTGATATGAACAATTTGATTTTCTTCTTTCCTTTTTCTAATCCATTAACTAAAGGTTTATCCATTTTGTTGTTGTTTTTTCATAAAACCAACTCTTAATTTTATTTATTAATTCAATAGTTATCTTATTTTCAATTTTATTAATCTCCCCTTTTATTTTCAGAATTTCAAATTTGGTGTTTAATTGAGGGTTTTTAATTTGTTCTTTTTCAAATTTTTTAAATTGTAAGCCCAGTTCATTGGTCTTCTCTTTATTTTATGCAAGTAAGCATCTAGAGATATAAAATTTCCCCTAATAACCACTTTGGCTGCACCCCACAAATTTTGATATGTTGTCTCATTATTATCATTCTCTTGGATGAGGTTATTGATTATGTCTGTGATTTGTTGTTTTACCCATTCATTCTTTAAGATTATATTATTTAGTTTCCATTAATTTTTAGTTTATTTTCCTCTGGCCTTTTATTGCATGTGTTTTTTATTGCATCATTATCTGAAAAAAAAATGCATTTACTATTTCTACCTTTCTGCATTTGAGTTTGAGGTTTTTATGCCCTAATACAGGGTCAATTTTTTTATAGCTTCCATAAACTGCTGAGAAAAAAGCAAACTCCTTTCTGTCTCCATTCAATTTTCTTCAAAGATTTATCATACCTAACTTTTTTAACATTCTATTTACCTTCTTAACTTCTTTCCTATTTATTTTGTGGTTCAATTTATCTAGTTCTGAGAGAGCACAGTTGAGATCCCCCACTAGTATTGTTTTGCTGTCTATTTCTTCTTGCATCTCTCAACTTCTCCTCTAGAAATTTGGATGCTATACCATTTGGTGCATATATATTTAGTATTGATATTGCTTCATTATCTATGGTACCTTTTAGCAAGATATAGTTTCCTTCTTTATCTCTTTTAATTATATCTATCTTTGCTTTTACTTGATCTGAGATCAGAATAGCTACCCCTGCTTTTTTTATTTCACTTGAAACATAATAAATTCTGCTCCAGGCCTTTACCTTCCCTCTGTATCACTCTGCTTTAAATGTGTTTCTTGTAAACAACATGTCGTAGGATACTGACTGTTAATCCAGTCTGCTATTTGCTTCCATTTTATGGGAGAGTTCATCCCATTCACATTCACATTAAAATAACTAATTCTGTATTTTCTGCCATTTTATTTACCCTAAGTTAAGCTTTTCTCTTTCCTTCCCCCTTCCTTCCTCCCCAGTATTTTGCTTCTGATCACCATCTCCCTCAAACAGCCCTTCTCCTTTAAAGCCCTCCCTCTTTCTTACACCTTTCCCCTACTACTTCTGTTTTCCTTTCTATTAGCCTTCCCCTTTCTTTTCCCTTTCCTCTCCCACTTTTCTTTAAGGTCAGACAAATTTCTCTGTGAAACCAAATATGTCTGATATTCTCTCTTTGACCCAAATCTGATGAGAGTAAGATTCACACAATACTCATCCTCTTCCTTTTTTCTCTCAATTATAGTAGGTCTTCTTTGCCTCTTCATGAGATGTAATTTCCCTTATTTTACCCTCTTTTTTCTCTTTTTTCAGTACAATGTCCTTTCCACCTCTAGTTTCTTCTTCATGTTATAATAATAAATTCAAATTATGCCCACACTCTCTAAGTATACACATAACAGAAATATAATTCTCAAGAGTTCTTTCCTTTTTACCTTTTTATGCTTCTCTGGAGTTCTGTGTTTGGGGATCAAATTTTTTGTTCAGTTCTGGTCTTTTCATCAGAAATAAATGAAATTCACCTGTATCATTGAACGTTCATCTTCTTTCCTGAAAGATAATGTTCATTTTAGCTGGATAGCTTATTCTTGACTGTAATCTAATTTCCTTTGCCTGTTGGAATATCAGACTCCAGGCTCTTCGATCCTTTGAGGTGGAATCTGCTAGGTCCTGGGTAATCCTGATTGTGGCTACTCTGTATTTAAATTGTTTCTTTCTGGCTGCTTGCAATATTTTTATCTTGGTCTGATAGTTCTGAAATTTAACCATGATATTACTTGGAGTTTTCATTTTGGGGTCTCTTTCAAGAAGCAATCTGTAAATTCTTTCAATGGCTTTTTTACCTTCTGATTCTAGGCTATCAGGGCAGTTTTCCTTTATGATTTCTTGTAAAATAACATCATCATGGCTTTCAGGAAGTCCAATAATCCTTAGATTGTCTCTCCTAGATCTATTTTCCAAGTCAGTTGTTTTTTCTAGGAGGTATTTAATATTTTCTTCAATTTTTTCCATTTTTTTGGTTTTGTTTGATTCTTGACATCTTGTTAAGTCATTCACTTTCATTTGTTCAATTCTAATTTTTAATGTATTATTTTCTTCAGTTACCTTTTTGAGTTCCTTTTGTATTTGGCCAATTGAATTGTTTTGTTCATTGCATTTTTTTTCCATTTCACAAATTCTGTTTTTTAACAAGTTGGCATTATCTATTTCATATCTATTTTGTAGGGAGTTATATGCTTTTCCCATTTCATCAAAATCTTTTAAGGAGTTTTCTTCAGATAATTTCTGTTTTTCCTTTTCCATACTCTCTTGCAAAAATCTTATTTCCCTTCCCCATTTTTCTTCTAACTCCCTTTTGAGATCCTTTTTGAAATCTTCCAAGAAAGCCTTGGAAAATGAGCAACATCTCATATCTCTTTTTAGGACTTCATCTGGAGTTAACTGTTCTTTAGGAACTTCAGGGTTTGATGTCTGCTCTCTATTTCTATAAAAGTTGTCTATGGTCAGAATTCTTGTTGTTTTGCTCATTTTTAAGGGTTGAGATCTGCTCTTAAGGCAAAGGAGCAAAAGCTACTTTAATTTGCCCTGGGACCAGTGTTTCTCACTGACTTTCAGTGCTGAGTAATGGTGGACAGATTCTGAATTCTTCAAGGGCTCAGCAGCTTACAATATGCCTTTTGTATTAGCTTTGGGAGAGTTTGCAGCAAATCGCTAACCACCTGCTTGCAACCAGGACAGAGTAACCTAAGAGCCTCACAGAAAATTCCCCAGTGCTTAGAAGCTGTAACACTCTTAATCCCCATCCAATCTCCTTGCCCTGGGCTCCCTGGGCTGCAGTCTGGATACAGCAGACTGTCCTCCTGCCTGTTTGATACAGGGCTGTTCTGAAGTTCTTCCAAGGTATCTTCTTCTGGGAATATGTTGTACTCTAGATATTTGTGGGTTCTGGCACTCCAAAACCAGTTTAGAGATTTAATCTACTGTTGGTTTGAGAGAAGATCAGAAAGTCGAGTCTGCTATCTGCCATCTTGCCTCTGCCCCCTATGTATCTTTTCTTGAACTGGAAATTCATTGTTATATTTTGAATCCTTCCTCCCTGACATTCTGCTGGACAAATGACAAAGTTTGCTTTGCTTTGTTTTGTTTTATTTTTCTTTTCTGTCTTCTTTTTTTCTATTAAATTAAAAAAAAAAATACTTATTGGCTGAATAACAAACTCTGTATCTAAAAAACTAAGGAACAGAAGGAGCCAAAATAGGGCATATATATATTCAGTTCTATCAGGCCTGAAGGAAAGAGAATTAATTGAGGCCAACTAAGGCCAGTTTTTTGCCCCTAGAAGTCATCTGGAACTATGAATGAAACATCTGAAAAGTAAATTCCTCACCATGGAAGGAGGTTGATAAAGCCCTCAAGGAATCTGCCATCAAAAGAAAATGTATCAAAAAGTGAGTGATATAGAAATATAAAGAGAAAAAAAAAGACTGAAATTATCAAAGATCTCAGTAAAAAAGAAACTTGTGAAAAAACTTTGAGCACAGGCAGAGAAACCAATAGGTAAGATGTTAATAACATCTAAAAAATTTCAAACATCTTTGAATAAATATTGAAAGCAAAGGAAAATTAATCAATACTTAGACTCTGAATTGCCAAGACAGCATAAATCATATTAAGATCTTCCTGAATGGTTTAGGAGAGAAATAAGCATCATGAAAGCAGAATTTATGGTATACATAACAGAAATAATAGTTAGGAAAGAGAACTTTAAATCCATCTATACTGGCAAATGTATCAAACAAAAGAGAGGAATGAAAATACACAGAAGTGAAGGACAATCTAGACGAAAGTAAACGAAAGTAAAAGTTAAAAAAAACCATGATCTCTCTATAAGCAAAATACATTGATCTCAAAAATAAGATGCAGAGAGACAACTTGAGGAATTTTACATTTCCCAGAAAAATAAAATATTATTAAATAAAAAAGCGAGAGATAAACATAATATTCCTTCATATGCACCAAACAAAAGAAAGAAAGAAAGAAAGAGCAGATTATTTGTTTTGCAAATATCTCAGTCAACACAAAAAAATGTAAGCAAATACAAGAAACAAAGAAAGTACAAATAACAAAAATAATTTACTCTGGAGGAAAAAATTATAAAGTCATTTATGGGATTAAAATAACAACTTAATTTATTCAATATTTTAATTTGTAGACAACCCTGGGGAGTGACCAAGTTTTTTGGTCTGACCAAACAGTTCTTGTGCAACATCAATACAGTGCTTTAAAGGACTTTTCAGCCTAAGAGACTAATTTACATCTTATCATTTATTTCAAAAAAGGAACATCAAGAATAAATCAAACAAATTAAAAATAATTTTTTTTAAAAAAATGTAAAATATCTCATGGTAAAAACAGCCAACTTGGAAAATAAATCCAGGAGAAACAATTTTAAAATTATTGGTCTACCTGAAGGCCACATACCAAAAAAAGGGCCTGGATGGCATTTTTCAAGAGATCGTCAAGGAAATTTGCCCTGATATATTAGAACCAGAGAGCAAAATAATCATTGAAAGAATCTATTGATCACCTCCAGAAAGAAATCCCACAAGGAAAATCCCAAGAAACATTGTTGCAAAACCTCAGAACTATAATGTTAAGGAAAAAATATTGCAAGCTGCCAAAAAAAAAAAAAATTCAAATATTTCAAGAAAGGTAAGGTTGAGTTAAACATTCACCTCATCTTTATAACTGTAATCAGCAAATAATATGCATTCTTGTGCTTTCTACATCCATTTGGTAAATTTAAAGATCATAAAAATATGGTCCACAGCTGAATAATGCTTATAGAAGCTCTGCCTGTTCCTTACTGATGCCCTCTTTGAGAATACCCTACCTTCCAGGGTTTTTTCCCATGCTTTAGTATTCTTCTCTTCTCCCCTTCAAATCTTCTATTAATTGTGCCCTCAATGCCATCACAGTTATTATTACATACAGAACAGATATTCATTCTTTCTAATATTATAAAGTTCTTGCCATATCCACTACCTATCAATTCTTACATATGCATATAAATATATATATATATATATATATATATATATATATATATATGTTTTTAAATAAAGTGTTTGTTATACATAGGCATGAGATTTCTGTGTAATTCATAGATTATTGGTCTCTCTCATTTCATTTTTTTCTGAACCACATTTTCCTATATATTTCTTCCCACCCTCACTTTTTCTGACCTCTGCATTGAAGTCATAAAGTATCAAAATATGCCTTCTTTGGAGAATTTCCATAACAATTCATCCTCAGTAACCAGTGGTGGTACATAAACTGGAATTATTTTCATGGTGACTTTTTACAGTATGAATTATTAAAATGTTATTACCATTGTCACTTTTACAACGGTTTACAACTGGACTTGAACCTTAACAGAGTTGAGGTCATGAAAACCTAGTGAGTCAACTAATTATCTAACAACTAGATAACAACTAGATAACAACTAGATTGTCCAAATTTTGGAGAATTCAGGTGAGTTTCCACCTTATTTCAACATCTTGGTTCTGCCTGGCCTGCATGATCGATCAACTTTTGTAAAACTACTATTGATGCTGAGGAATATGTGTACTTAATATTCTCAATCAGAAATAGCCAAAGATTTTTCAGATATAATTTTTCCATCATTCATTAATACCTATAATTTTATTCAATTAGTAAGTTTAATTTATCCAATTCCATAAGAAGAACATGAAAATATCATACAATCATTGTGTTATTATCAATGCTTTTTTTTTCTTTGTAATCTGAGTAGCATTCCCTTTAAGAATCTAGATAATATGTCATTTGCTGGACACATAGCTAATAATGATATTGTTTTTCTATGGCATTTTAAACCATAATTTATTTTACTGATCTCTCCTTACATTATGAGTATTAATAGTTGCCTAATCTAAAATTGTGATTGCCACACTGACTTTTAGTCTGTTAGTTACTTGAAGCATTCTAACCTCCTACTTTTATACTGGTCTCCTTGTACATATTGAATGTTGTTTCTTGATCAGAACTTAAACTTCTTGAGGACAAAAACTATCTTGCTTAGTTTGGTGTCCAGCCCATATTGTATTTAATAAATGTTTTTATCTATCTATATAACAAGTTGTTGGATTTTGTTTTGTTGTCCATTATTATGGTGTCTTTTTTAGGATGCTAATTACATGTAGAATTATATTTCTTATATTTGTTTTTTCTTCTTAAATTTTATTTTTAACTCCTCAATTTCTTTTAATTTAGTATATAGTTCCTGTGGTTGGTTTTGTGGGAGGTTTTTTCCTCCTAATGTTCCTTTTCAAGAAATATTCATTTCACTTTCTGAACTTTTTGATATTCTAGAATCTAATAATTATAGATTTGTTTCTCATGCACTACTTCTTTATTCTACGACATTCATTTTAAAAATGTGGCTTAATGGCACTTAAGCTTTGTTCATTTGACTAGCTGGTCCAACTCTTATTTGACTTCAAATCTTTTCCAGGTCCCTCTTTTTTATTTACATGTATGTAGAGTGTATTATACAACTCTGCTAATGGGATCCAACTCCTGCTTCCACTTCTGTGTCCTATGCTTCCAAGACTATTTTCTCTTCTTTCAAAGCTTATAGAACAGGATGTTATTATGAAAATACACACACACACACACACAATCATCTTCCCATCATCATCCCATCATCCTCCCATAATTTCATCATCATCTCATCATCCTCCCATTATCCCATCAATCTTCCTTTTCTTCCTATTTCTTCTCCTCCTGAGCTCATTAGCCCCCAAAAGCAATAGTACATTTCCTGATTTCCCCTTTCCTCTTCTCTTCTATGAAGAGACTCAACCTATGCTGGACCTGCCCTACCCACTTTCCAATACTAATTTACTAAGAAGAAAATTTAATTTTTACTCAGTTTAAGAACTATTCACTGAATTATTCTTCCTCTCACTTTATTTTGCCCACTTTAGAGTCTTTACTCCACATTCTTTTGTTCATGATTATTCTTACTTAGTAAGAATAATGATTGATGCTTCTCAACCCATGTGAGCACATTTTTAAAAACAAGGTTGGCCTTGTCTTGGCCTACCTAGAATAAAAGCCTTCATTTCATTACCCAAAAGATCTTTTTAAAATTTCTAATTTTAATTACCTATTTCCTATGCCTTTTGATTGATGAACTTGTATATCAAAAAGACCAGCTCACCTATGGTTTCTTTTGAAGAAATGATTAGTATTCCATTTGACCAAAATCCTTTTTTTTTTTTTCCATTTCCATGTTATTTCAGGTTATAAATCAATCTCTTTTGCATATTCATAATATGTGGTACAGCATTTAATAAAAAAAGCTGGAGAGATATCTAGAAGCAAAGCGAAGTTTATTTTACGTTCTCGAGAATTGGGCGTCCCATCGATGGAGCAGACAATCGAAGGGAGGAAGCACCGTAGGGGGCAGGGTCAACACTTTTTATCCCTAACACAAATACTCCCTCCCACCACTGACCCTCATCCTTATTGGCTGAGGATCTTACATTCTAAACTCGGGAACTACCCAAGAAATTGAACTTGACCAATAAGTACATAGTTGCCCATATTTGACCTAACAGAAAGACACTGATGTCATAGGAGGATAACAAGGGGACTATAAGTATGCCCTTAGGGGATAGCAGGGAGGGAACTTAAGTATGCCTTTGACTTGATGCTTAAAGTCCTTCAGGCCTACTCCAACTCTGAAATAGATAAAGCCTTACTCGATTTTTACAACTGTCTTGAAAGATCTCACCTCATCTCGTTCAACAACACTTCCTAGTCCTTCAAATTACTCATTTCCTATGACTTACTTTTTAGCTTCACTTAAGCTATAGGCAGGTGATATCCTTCATCTTGTTTCACCTACAAGTGTTTCCCTTCCTTTTTCAAAAATTTTTAAATTATTTTATTGATCATGATTTTTTAGCATTCCACATTTTCATAAACCTTCCCTAATCCTATTGTCTTCACAGTAATCTCCAATCCCATAGCCCTTCAGTTGATTTTGGGGTTATCACTCTGACTACAGTCTTTCCACTTTAGTTATCTTGAGCCTGAGGCTAAATCAATTCATCTCTACAGTATCCTCTATTCTTGATTTTTTTGGGAATTCCCTTAACTTTCACTGACCTTTGTTTGATCAAGCTGAAGACTTGGAGTACTCCCATAATCCACTGTCTTTGCTCCTATTAACATGCTGATGAAAGAAACTTAAGCAAATCATAAAACCATGCCGAATGGGTCCATTACAAATGTATTTTACATCATCTCAACTGGTACCTCGCTGTGAGTAAGCAATCCTTTTATATTTTCCTAACAGGGAAATATCACTATATTTCCTAATAAAGAACTATAACGTTTATCACATGACTTTTCAATTTCCCTGCTCAAAGTTCTTTTGACTTCCTTCCCCCATATCCTCTCAAATGAGAATCTTGATTTGTATTTCAAAGGAAAAAGTGAACTTATTCCCCAAGGTCTCTCCTCGATCTTCTCCATCTTCTATCACTCCAGAAATATACCTTTCTCCATTACTTCATTCTTCAACCGTCTCACATGAAGAGGTGGCTCTTATTACTAAAGTAAATCTTTTTACATTCATGTTACATTGCATTCTGTTCTTTTATCAGATTTTCCCCTCTGTCATTTCTAATATTTGAACTTCAACTTCTTCCTATCTACTAGCTATTTCTTTACTATCTACAAAATGCTCATGTCTCTTTCCTTAAAAAAAAAAAAAATCATCATTTGATTCACTCATTTCCATTAACTATCATCCTACTTCTGATTTCCCTTCTGTGCCTAAACTCCTTGAGTTCATCAACAACCAATAACTATTTCTTCTCACTCTCTTCTTAACACTGTGTAATCTAGATTCTTGTTATAGGCCAGAACTTGAAACAAGGTACTAAGTCAGTGTATTGATAGAGACAATAGTTATCTAATTTAGCATTGTGCTTAACAGTTCTCTAATTCAGTACATATACTTCGTACTTACTATAGTTCTACAAGATTCACACCTTTGATAAGAGAGCATATATAAACTAGGAGCCTCAGCCAGGATTCAGTTGGGGAAATTCAGAAGACAAAGAAGGCAATCAGGAGCTCAAGCTCTGGGAAACAAAGCCAGACAGGAAAGGCTCTCCAGAAAGCTGCCCAGCCCCAGGTAGGAGCTAATAAAGGATCTGAACTATAAGAAAGCTAACCTGGCCCCAGGAAAAGAGATAAGACTTGGAAAGAGACAATAAAGGATTTGGACTTTAATCCATGGCTGCACTTGTGGTGATTACTGAACTGAAACGAAGGCTGCCTCCAGAGATCCCAAGAAACCCCAAGAGAACATTACATTTTAGAGAGAATATTACAGTTCTGACCTCATTATTCAATTGAAATTGTTCTTGTCTTAGTTACAATGAAATTTTAATTGTTAATTCAATAATATTTTCATTCTCCTTTACTGGAATCTCCTTTGTTCATCCAGTACATACATGCTCCAATACATACTCACTATAGGGATACTCAAGGGCCCTCTTTTCTTCTCCTTCTATACTTGTTCATGTGATGATCTCATTAGTTTCCATGTATTAAATAATCATTTCTATGTAGATGATTCTCAGACTCATCTATCTGGCCCTAATGTTCACCCTGATCTTTAATCTTGAATCTCCAACTATTAGACATCTCAAACTAGATGTCCTGCAGACATTGAAACTCAACATGCCCAAAATTGAATTCATTATCTCTTCCCACAGCTTATTCAGTTAAATGTAAAAAGAGTGAAATCTAGGGTTTATCTTTATCCTCAGCCTCTTTGTTCTGGGCCCTTTTACCTTGAGAAGAGACATATTCATGGAATGAATCTAAATTAGCAAAATATTTTGCAAAGGAACTTCCCCACTTATTTCCTTTTAGAGACTCATTCTATTCTTCATCCAGCTATCAAAAGTCTGACCATAATGTATATCCCTTCACACTTCATAAAATCCAGCAGTTTCTTATCTTTTTCAGAATCAAATGCAAAATCCTCTTTGGTTTTTAATACCCTTTATAGTGTGGTCTCTTCTAACATTTGAGTTTTTTCCCCTTGCACTCTTCAAATATTCTTCATCGGTTTTGTTATTCCTTGCACAAGACACTGCATCTCTCAACTTTCACTGGCTGTCTCCCAGCTTGGAATTCTTTCCCTCCTTATCTTCACTAATTGAGCCAATCTAGTGCTACTTGCAGCTGTCTCATAATTTCAGAGGGGCTTCTAAATTTATTGTTGATTCCTTTTTTCTAAGTCTTCAGAATCATTTTCTCTTCATAGCTGTTTTCAACATAGTAATTCCTTTTCATGTGTTTTTTGTTTTTATCAATCTATTGGCTTTTTATGATGCCCCTTCTGCAATTAGCCATCACCTTCTGTAATGCTGCAGAAACTGAGGCCGGATAGAGACTAGAGAGTTTTTAATAATTTATTTAAAAGGGAGAGATTTACTGGGACCAAATGTATCCATGGTTTGGTCCCAGGGCTGAATGAGAGTATTGATGAGTAAATGATCTGAGACAGCCCTGTAAAGTTATGTAAAATCACCAACAAAATGTATATACAAACCCAAATGATCTTGCATCCTCTGGAGACAGGATGCTCTTAGACTCATGCATAAAATGGGTCTTCAAAAAATATCTCCTTTGATATACAAACCCAAATGGTCTTGCATAAGGGCTTGGAGGAAGTCTAACAGGATGTCAATTCTTAGACTCATGCATAAAATGGGTCTTCAGAAAATGTCTCTTTACAGATCAGTTCTCTCTTGAGAATGATATGCCCGCCAAGGAAGTCTCTCTTGGTGTTTTCTTTAATAATAAAAGCTTTTTACCATAGCCTTTGAGTTTAGCAAAATTCCTTCACTGCAAACTCCTGCCTTGGAGACATGGAACCTCACCCATTCCTGCCTAACCTCTTCTTCGGTACTTTTGCCCTCATCATTATCATCTCCAAGAATCCAGCATCCAGCAGAGAATAAATGACATTTATACACAGTAAGTAAACAAAGGCAAGGGGTGTGGAGTCCAAATTCTGGTGAGCGAGGAATCTCCAGGCAGGAACCATTAATCCAATTCAGACAGGTTGAGGGTAGGACCATAAATTCTTACTAACTGGGAGGTAAGAAAGTATCTGGCTAGAGACAAAGTCTGGACTCCCCCTTTTTGAGTTTACACATTGACAATTTATAACCTTCGAGTTATACCAGTCTTAATGAGCCTGAGGTGGAGTGGGTTTGCAACTAAGGGGATTGAAGCAGAACAATTAAGGAAACAATTAGGGAAACTGAGGAAGAACAATAAAAGAGAACTGTGGAACCTACAATTCTAAGGTTGATACAATCAAATCAAGCCTGCCATTGGTAGTTCTTTTATTCATTTCCTTAACTTTTGTGCTAAATGTGATATCCTATAGTTCTGGTCAGAGTCCTATATATAAAGCTGCCTTGTCACCCATTACTTGGAGTTAAATTACTAAGAGGAGTTCATGGAACAGGACAAATTTAAACTGAGCCTAGGGACAGGTTAATGCCAGGATGGTTTTCAAATCCCTGGCTCCAGGCTCCAGTTGGGCCTTAGATAAGGAAGTATTCTAAGAAAATTTTGCCTTCCATTGAAGGATTAGGGGTTAGAGGATGAATGTCTCATCCTAAATTATTTTTTTTTCTGTAGTAAACAATTACCACAAAGGGAGTACTTTCCTCTTTTTCTCTTCTTATTGTTGCCATCTTTGTTGATTAGAACTAAACCATTTTTGGCTGGTTGGAAATGCTAAGAAATTTAAAGTAATCCACTTCATCATATTGTCTCCTCCAGTACAGAAATGCCTTTTTTCCCCTTCAGTCAAGAATAATGAGTCTGAATCTAAATAACAGAAACTATTATTTTATTCAGAATGAAAAGGCTGTTTTATATTCCAAATGGAATTAATCTAAATTAATATATTTTGCAAAGAAACTATTTCCTTTCAGAACTGAAGCATGGTTTAAATCCATTTTAGTGGCTCTCTTTAAGCATCTGAGCTTTAAAAAAAAGTCAGTTTTATGTATCTAATTTTTATGTGCACTTAAAACCAAAATAATTTTTAATAAACCTTAGTTTTAAAATGTGTTGATATAACAGTTAAAACTTAGTTCTACATTCCTTCATAATTTTGATTCAAGGGACTTCCAGTGCTTAGTACAATTCCTCACACTTGGTGGACATTAAATGCTCGTCAGATCAAATTGGAAGAGTCAATTGTTATAGTCTTTTAGGAAAATGACTCAGCAATGAAGTTATAGGTACTTAAAAAAAATCATATGGCACATAATTTCCTGAACCTGTTAAAATTACAAAAATATTCCTATTCAGTTAAAGGCAAAAAGGTTGAAATCTAGGGTTTGTCACCCTCGGCCTTATTATTCTTGGCTTTTTTACCTTCAGAAGAGACATATCCACCTATTTCTGGCATTCATTGCCTTGCTATTGTCATTATTCTACCTATCAAAATAAGAAAGAATCCACCTTCATCTACATGTATATTGAGAAATATATTACACTTTAGTGTGAAACGTTTTAGTCAATGTGTTGCCTCAACCAGAATCTACATTTTAAGTCTTTTTGTCTCTAATTGTACAAATGAGTTTATCCAATTAGAAAATTACAAGAAATCAGTAAACATGTAAATTGGGAGTGGGGTGGGGAACATACTATTCCAGACCTATTCTAAGGTAACCCAGGTGAACTTTATTTAGTCCTTTGAGGATGACTTGGATCAAAATAATCTCTTCATCTCCTGGGGATCTCATTCCCCTTGAGAGGATGAGTTGTGTCAAGCTGTGGCTAATGCACATTTATTCCTGATCACTTCTGAATATAAGGATCTCTTATTCCACATTATAGCTTTCTTTTTAGTTCTCTGTGTCTCTTCTTGGATTTCTGACCCGTACCAGATGTTGTCATGACACTTTTGCTTCTTTCTCCAAATATAGGTGGGCTCACTAAAACTCTTTTTCTCTGCCTAAAAACAGGTTTCATATTTTCATATTTCCTAGCACATCTGAGGTTATTTTAAGCAATAAATTCCTTTACTTCACATTCTGCCACACATGCAGAATGTGAACATTATGGGACTTAACTCTTGGTGTTATTTCTACCTCTAGTAATAAAGTTTCTAACAAAATGATTGTGATATAGGGAAATTCTCAAAGAAATTTTAAATTTTAAAAAATTAATGATATTCAGCATTTTCAGGAAAAATGATTTCCTTAAAATAAAATAAATGTCTAAATTCCCAAAGACTAGAAATCACTATCCTATTACATTTCAGGACCAGTTCTGATGTGTCAGGGAGAACTCTCATACTGACAAATTCACAGGTCCTTACTATATATAAGACATCAAAAAAAAAAAAACCAACTTATGTTTACAAAATACCACTTCTAAAAAAAAAAAAAAAAAAAAAAACTTGTTTATAAAATACCACTTCTACATAAAACATTTAAAGGAGTAAGAAGCACTTCATGTGTCATGAAATAATTCTCAATCAGTACTCAAGACAAAAAAAAACCCAAAACTATTCATATCCTTATGAAGATTCCTAGCTATCCATTTTCTCCTTTAACTGACTCCTTAGTATAAATGGTTACATTTAATTGCAAAATGTCCAGTCCCTATCATTAAACATATACCCCATCCTCAAATGTAGCAGTGATAGCAACATATAAGGGAAAGTACAGGATGTCACTTATCCCCCAATCAAAAAATAAAATAAGGATCAAAATAGACAAGAGGTCAGATAGGTTTCCATTGTATAAAAAGAGTACTGTTCAATAGAACAGGAAAAATTAGGATATTGAACCACATTCTGGATTCTTCTTTCCACTCATCGATACTAGAAGCCCCCAAGCAATAATCCATTAACTTAAGGTCTAGTTGTATTCCAAGTTTTGTCCTGGCAACTTTACTAGTTAGGTGTTTTTCTTACACTGCATTTCCACAGGTTGTGCTCAGTAAAGTTTATGAAAATAATTAAAGTTGTGCTCCCAATTCTAAATCAGGAAATTGCTTTGAATTGCAGGAAATTGCTCAGGTCCTTAATTAATGAATCAGGTTCTGTTGTGGCACAATCCATTGTGAGATATCACTATGGAAACCACAGGTTATTATTTTAGGTGGTGATGTTAATGACTCAGTAGGTGATATTTTCTTGCAAATCAGTAATAAACTAGTGCCTTAACATGTTACTGGCCAAGAATTATGCTAATTCTAGTGTTTCATAAAGGTCCCAGCTTTTGGGATAAGAACTCACTATCTGATAAAAACTGCTGGGAAAATAGGAAAGTAGTATGGCAGAAAGTAGGCATAGACCCACACTTACCACCATATACCAAGACAAGGTCAAAATAGGTTTATGATCTAGGGATAAAGAATGAGATTATAAATTAGAACATAGAATAGTTTACCTCTCAGACCTGTGGAGGAGGAAGGAATTTGTGGCCAAAGAAGAACTAGAGATCATTATTGATCACAAAACAAATAATTTTGATATTAAGTTAAAAAGTTTATGTACAAACAAAACTAATAGACAAGATCAGAAGGAAAGGAATGAACTGGGAAAACATTTTTACATTGAAAGGTTCTGATAAAGGCCTCATTTCCAAAATATATAGAGAATTGACTCAAATTTATAAGAAATCAAGCCATTCTCCAATTGATAAATGGTCACAGGATATGAACAATTTTCAGATGAAGAAACTGGATGCCCATTGGAGAATGGCTGAATAAATTGTGGTATATGAATGTTATGGAGTATTATTGTTCTGTAAGAAATGACCAACAGGATGATTTCAGAGAGGCCTGGAGACGCTTACATGAACTGATGCTAAGTGAAATAAACAGAATCAGGAGATCACTATACATGGCAACAACAAGACTATATGATGATCAATTCTGGTGGATGTAGCTCTCTCTTCAACAATGAATTGATTCAGACCAGTTTCAATTGTTCAGTAATGAAGAGAGCCATCTACACCCAGGGAGAGAGGACTGTGGGAACTAAGTGTGGACTACAACATAGCATTCTTTCTGATGTTGTTTGCTTGCATTTTTGTTTTCCTTTTCTTTTTAGATCCATTTTTTCTTGTGCAGCAAGATAACTGTATGGATATGTATACATATACTGGATTTAACATATATTTTAACATGTATTGGAATACCTGACATCTAGGGAAGGAGGTGGGGAGTAGGGGAATATTTTGGAACAAAAGGTTTTGCAAGGGCCCAGTGTTGAAAAATTATCCATGCATATGTTTTGTAAATAAAAAGCTATAATTAAAAAAAAAAAAAAAACTATGCTAATGGTTGTTTTATTGAATTGAATATATGCTAGCCATTTTTCAGTACTAATATTTATTGTTTGCATATACTATCTATGAGATTTTGGAAGAATATACAAAGGTTTATTGAAGAAACATGGTCTGTCTTCAAGTTAAGACAACTCTGGGAACATACATTAAAAATGTGTGTATGTGTATGTGTGTGTGTGTGTGTGTGTGTGTGTGTGTGTATGTATATACATATATATAAAAGTAGAGATCAAATACAGAAGTGCTTTTCCAAATCTAAGAGACAGCTTGATATAGCAGAAAAAGCAGTGGAGTAGGATTCCGAAGAATTGGTTTCTGGTCTTGGTTCTGCCATTGGATGATCTGGACAAGTCACTTCACACCTCTGCAGGTCTCAATTTCCCCATAATATAACATGAGGACATTGAATACGATGATTGTTCAAGTTCCTTTTAACTCCAAGATTATGTGATTCTCTAAAATGAGAGAAAAAAACCTCACTGTCAATGGTAAAACTTATTAAAATCATAAATGGATAAACAGCATAGGTTAGAAGGACTGCAAGAGTACAATTATTTCAACCATTTCAGCTATCCTAGTGATGTTCTGACATCTATCTTGCTAATCCTATCCTCACTAAAACTCCGTTTCCATATCTATAGATACCTATTAAAAGATAATAATGGAATATCTTTCAGTCAACCTAAGGCTAACCAAAAGCCAGCTCCTCTTCTCAATGGTACTACCTATAAACCTAATAAATCAGGATGAAAATCTTTGAGTCAATTTTATAGGTTAGGAGTAGCAAGTCCATTCCTACTGTTGCACACTTAATTCAGGCTTTCACAGATTCACTCTTAATTTAGTCTAAAAATCCTTCTTACTGACCTACCCCATTCACTTCTTCCTTCTTATCCATTCTGCTGCCAAACATAGCTTTCATATGTTATTCCCTTGTTCATATCTGAGCAATGGCTTTCTATTTCCTACCATTCTTCAATAATTTGGCACTACCCTATCAAAATTATTTTCTACATTTCCCAATACTCTCCAGTAGATATTTCACAGTCATTTACTGAAAGCAAGGTTTAGAGGAAAAAAAAAACCCAACATGTCATTAAGTTCCTATTTGATTATAAAACTTAAGAATTTGAGTACAGTAAATAGTCACTTCAAAGGCTCTGTTCCAACAAGGTATCTCACATGCAAAGTTAAGGTCCTTAAAAAAATTCATTGATAGATGTGACATCAGAAATAACTTTGTTCTACAAGTAAGCCATAAATACCCTGCTAGTTTGGACATTCAAACAGAGCATATTCAGAAAAGCGATTCCCTTTAGATGGTGATGTTTTCCATATACTCCTGTTTGTAGACATGTTAAATGCATCAAAATATGGGATCATCTACTGCTCGAGTTTGGCTTAACACAAGAGAATCAAGTATATGAAAAATGCCTATTTTCCAGACTTGTCTAGTGAGATGGACAATCTACTGAACATTAGTACATTTTGGAAAGACTATAGGTAAAGAAGGGAAAGAGAATAAGCATTTATAGAGTGTCTACTATGTGCCAGGCACTGTGGTAAGAGCTTTACAGATATTATCTCATCTGAGCCTCACACAAAAACCCAATGAGGCAGGTGCAGTTATTATCCCCATCATACAACTGAGAAAACTCGGGCAAAAAGCAGATAACTGACTTGCTCAGGGTCACAAAGCTAAGTGTTGAGTCTTGATTTGAATTCAGGTCTCACTAACTTCAATGATTTATACACTGCGCTCTGCCTATTTGCCTCAAAAGAATTCAAAGAATGAATGGTGTCCAGATTTGAAGAGGAAAAATGCTTCGAGGATATGCCTAGTATTTTCTGGAAAAAGTCCTGGGTGGTTGAAACAAAACACCTTCTTTTTCTCTCCAATCCATCAAGCATTTTTTATTTTGAACTTAAATACAAAACAGGGGGGGAAAAAATTGCCATATGCACAGTAGAACATAAAAGATAACACCCCTTTTTCTTAACACCAACATTCTACTAATATTACGGCTACAAAAAACTGCAGATTGCAAAATATAACCAATGCCAAACAACAAGTGTAAAATTTAAAAAAGATGGATAACTAGTAAAAGGGGTACAACTATCATATAGTTAAACTGAAGTATAACATATTTATATATTATACTTCAGTTATGTATTATAACAGTATAACAGTCTATTATGTTAAATAGGCTCCAAGTAAATAGTTAAGAGATCTAAGATCTAGAAAAAGGCCCCCAGTTTATTGGGTAGACTTCTTAGGACAAATGAAAAGGAATGGAAAAGAATTCAACAGGAATAGAAAGTTTTTAGTCTGCAACGTGGAAAAGAATATTCATGTCACTGAGAGTACAGATTTACAATTCACAATTTTTACTTAATGGTAGTAACAACAACAGTAGTAACAGCATTTATAGGAAACTTAAAACATCTCATTTTATACTCACAAGCATGGGAGACAGGTGTTAATATTACTCCTTTAACTGAAGCAAACAGAGGTTAAGAGACTTAGCCTAGGTCAAAAAGTGACCAAAATCTGAGGCTGGATCTGAACTTGGATCTTTCTAAAGTCAGGCCCCTTCATATCCCATGTTCATTTCTTTCTCTGTGCTTGATATGTTATGCCTCCCTCCTTAAACACTCTCTTTTCCTTTTCACCTGTCTAAATATTCCCCATAGTTTAAGGTCCTAAAATCTAGAACTTAAAATTATAAGAAATTTCAATGGAACTGATGGAACAAAAGGATTTAATGACATCAATGGGTAAAAGTCACCTGAAACCTTACTTTATTATCAATTAAAAATACTATTAGGTTACTAATCTTGAAGATTACAAAAAACCAAATAGCAATAGTATTTAAAATATTCTAATGTAGTCTCATAAAAAGAACATTAATTATTGGTCATAGCAAAATAAAAAATAACAGATTTGATTTAAACCACACACATGATGTAAAATAGAGTAATACAATGCTAGGAGAAAAATAACAATTTTTCACATTTTTCATCTCTGACACCAAAGTTCTCTTGTGAATGCTGTATTCCTTTAACTATTGAAAGATAATGGCTGTGGGGAGAAATACTTGTTATGCAGCAAACTTTTTTTAGGGGAATTTTTAGGGCTCCTCAAAATAAACACATACCAAATTAAGGTAATTTAAGAAACAGCTCTAAGGGAAGCTCTCTTATATGTAATTAAGGTTTTTCTGTTGTTAAGCAGAGTCTGTAATGTCATTTTTAGAATCTATCACACTATACATAATAATTACATACATTCAAAATCAGCAGAACTCTCATGTATTATTTCACAACAGCCACTATATGCTTCTTCTTCTCTGACACAAATGGTATAGATCCAGGTTTGCTATGTTTGATACGATTCATTTGCCTAGGAAGAAAGAAAATGCACATGAGATCATAAGAAAATTCATCTAATCAAAATATAATTTAAAAAAAATTCTTTCACTGGAAAGTCACTTGACAAAAATCACAACTAGAATAGAACAAAGTAGCCAACATTTTCATATCTTTCTCTGCTAAACATTAAGACTCATTATTTATAATTACAAATGCTCCAATATCATATCCAAGTCCCAACAAAATCTAATCCCATGATCCTTTTTAGGTATATCTCAGTATAAAAAGACACAGCATGCCATATGAATCTTGTACTTTTAGCAAATGAAAGAATTACAAACACAAGGGCATTTCAGAAAAAGGCCTACTCTGATCAGGTGATCAGAAATTGGGATGAGCACAGTCATACTTCAGCTTATCTCAAATACACAAGCATATGGGAAAAAGAGTTGCATCTACAGTTAAAAATTTTCCTCTCTCTTGTTAGAATGTTTTGAACATTCTTACTAAGAAAAATGTCTCAAATTCAATTAGACAAGAAAGGATTAATTATTTTCTATTTTTAACAGTAGGAGCTTAGATAACATAAGGAAAAGCAATGGATTCTTTGTGAAATAACTCACTCTAAATTTCTTTGCCAACTTTTAACTCAAGCCTATATTCTTAGGAACTGTGAATTTTTTCATAACTCTTAAAGTCATGACTGTTTCCATGACTATCAGTCACTAGAGAGCAGCCAAGTTTAGAATGATTGAACCTTTCCTTTCTTCTCAAATCAAATGAAGTACTAGGTGTGTAAGCACCTAAATTGAGCCCCTTAAAAGACAACTATGGCATTATGTGCCACTTCCTTGTTTCATTTTATTTAGTGAGGGAGGAGAAAGAATGTAAATAGTACAATGTCAAACATACTTCCTTTGACGAGCTTCTTTCATGATGCGCTGCTCCTTAATTTGGCTATAGATGGTCTTAGGTAAATGACGATGTCTTGCTATGCGACTTATCTGAGGATGGTATTTAAACTTCTCCTTCAACTTCTGGTTATAATTTAAGGCTGCTTTTTCTCGTGATGTAAGCTTAAACAAACAAACAAAATAGTGTCAAGAACACTGAAGTTGTTAGGTTTATTTTATGATACTGATAGCCAAGACTCACCTTTTACTTAAAAAAAAAAAAAAAAAGCCACCACAATAACCCACAATATTTTTGATAAATTACATTCCAAATCACTAGTACAACTGTATTTGTACTCTTCAAGGATCACTGCTATGAACTATATTTCTTGAAAATAAAATCATTCCTCTATGAATTTACATGAATTCCAAAAACACGCTCCTAGAAAAAAAGGAAGTGGGAGCCCAATATAATTTAAAACAGACAAAAATACTTAACCCTGCAGTTGGATTTTTAAAATTATATTACAGACCACTCAATAAGTTAAATATCATGCTAAAAATGAATGTCTAGCTATGATAATTATCTTAAGACTAAACTGATCCAAATGTTTCAATCTAATAAAAGAGAAGCCAGATCAGCAATAAGATAAATGGAAAATGAATGGGGTCTCTTACCACACCCAATTTTTCAGAAGCATTGGCTTTCCAGAGTCGAATGTTCATTTCATCAGATCCACATAAAATATATTTGTTGTCAGATGTCCATTTCACAGAAATAACATGCTGCATTCTCTTTGTGTGATATACTTCTCTATCAAAAAAAAAAAAAAAATTCACCAAAACCTTTAGAATTCTATGGATTTTTTCTTTAATACCTTAGACGCTACTTTTCAAGCACCATAATATTTTCTTTACATCTTCAAGAAATATGAGATATTATCTGAGATCACTCACTCAATTCATAGATTAAGTCAATGTTGAATAAGTAAAAACATACTTGGAGAATCCACAACAGAAAGAAATGAATTGTATTTACTAAGAACAAAAACATCATTCATCTTTTTTTCTTACACTAAAAAAATAAAGGGAATGCAGAGTGATCTCATGTAGCTTCCAGAATTCAGTAATGTTTCCCAATTTGTGTCATGAAATATATGATCCTACCAAACTGGCTAAAATTGAAATGTGCTGCTGATTTATATGTGTGGAAAAAAACAGTGAGAGTCACAAAAGCACCTATTAGGTTGGGGTACGAATTAGTCAGTAAATGAAGTTAAATTTCACACCTATTTGAAAACACATTTTTTTTAAAAAGTCACAGAAAATACTATATTAGGAAGTGTCATAAACAGCATTAAGAGGAAAAGCAAAACAAGGCCAAAAAAATTAGAAAAGGGTAAATCTAAGACGAAAGAAGTAAAAGAAAAAAAGAAAGAAATCTAAAGAGAAAATTATCCAAGACACAGAGCATAAAACAGAAAGGGAATAACTATTGGGTAAAATTATTCATGGGAAAAGAAAACGATGAGGGTATTAAGGATTTATGTCCATATTAAAAGAACGAACTTCTTAGTCCTCCCAAACATAACCACAAAATTGTTACTTTATACAATATTTACTTTAATCTCAAAACACCAGAGAGGTAGGAAAGACCAGTGGGAATAAGTACTTGGTAGCTGGAAAGATCTGGGTTCAAACTTCAAGTCTGGCACTGACATTGGGCAAGTCATTTCACTTAAGAGCCTTAGTTTTTTCATTTGTGAAATGGAGATATCTCTATCATAGCTATCAAATAAAATATTCATATGTAAAGCACTTCATTAAATCTAAAAGTAAATTATTTGTCAGCTCTAATGAAATCAAGTTTCAGGCTGAGTATATTACATTAAAAAATCCAAGAAAATTCCCACTCCACAAAGAGAGAGACTACAACTGTCCTACAGCAGTGTCATCTGGATACAAATAGCCACCAAATTCCAGAACAAACTGTTCCATTCTTGTTATTCAACTTTTTCAAAGTTTACCTCTATCTAAAAAAGGCACTCGGACACTTTTCTCCAACAGCAATAAGAGAGCGTGAAGTTTAAATGGCAGTAAAGTAAGCTAGTCTTTAAAAATAATGTAAATTACTTGTACACAATGGACACGAGCAGATTTCCTTGCTTCAGTGAGCTCTAGAAGAGGAAATTCCTCACAATGCAGGTCTACAGCTGTTCTGTAACTTAAACACCTGAAGAGTGCTTGGGATACTAAGATAAAAGACTTTCTCAGTCACAAATTTCCTATGTGCCAAGAGGAAGGACTTGAACATTGCTCTAGATTTAAAATACAATTTTTTTTTAGTAATAAATAAACCAATTTTAACCACTCCTTTATGATATATAATTTCAAAATTCTTAATCCACATTTCTTATGTTTGAATGTTGAATTAGAATTCAACAAACTACATACTACATGCAAAGCACACAAAATTTCAAGTATTATAAAGTTCATGACATTCTAAAAATACATCCCCAGAAAAGGAATTAAATAAAATGAAATTCAATAAAGGTTTTTCACATATGTCAAAATGAAGTGACAGCCTTATAAAAATTCTATTGATCTAGCTGTTTGCTTAGTAAAACTGAATGAAATCCAAATACAACAGTTTTCAAGTATTGATACTATGTAGCATTCAAAAGCATTTATTTACTCACAGTTTATTTCAAACATCTAGTTCTTCTAATAAAGATTTTATGTTTTCTGAAAGTCATTTCAAAGAAAAGCTTATTTTACTTAGTTATTTTTTTAAAAGCTATCACCAAAGAATATAATAGACTTATGGGATTGAAAGGATCTTGTGAAATCCAGGGATATGAAATCTGTGGCTTTTTAGCATTCCTGTTTTTGTTCACAGTACATATTATTCTGATTAGCAAAATGGTTCAGATGTCCCTGGGATACAATACAAGAAAAATTAGTTTAGAAAAGGTTTTTTTTCCTTGAATAGTTGCTCATATAGTTCTAAAAGAGATTTCAAGACATTACCAAGGTTTGACAACAAAAGCAACAGAAACAATCAAGATTATTAAAGGAATAAAGCATAGAAGGAAGCAAGACTTTTTTGTTTGTTTTTAATGTTTTTGGGGAAAACAATCACTTTTTTGTCCAGTACATGTAATTATCACTGTTCTATTCAAGGCCTTCTACTATTCTTCACCATTCATTTAATGAAACACCCTTTCTCACCCTATACATATA
Organism: Sarcophilus harrisii; assembly: GCF_902635505.1. Classification (NCBI taxonomy): domain Eukaryota; kingdom Metazoa; phylum Chordata; class Mammalia; order Dasyuromorphia; family Dasyuridae; genus Sarcophilus; species Sarcophilus harrisii. The sequence goes on along the minus strand of NC_045426.1, from coordinate 585,629,434 downwards.
CATATGCATATACATGTACACATAGGATAAAAAGTTACTGGCAGGGAAAAAACTTTTGCATCACATGTCTTTGACATCTGATATTTAAGAAATTAAAACAAATATTCAAGATCAAGGGTCGTTCTACAATAGATAAATGATCAAAGGATTCGTGAACAAAAAACATCTTGGCAAAATGGCTTCCTGAATGGAAAAGAACTATCTGGTTCCCCAACACCTACTCTAGGGAAAGCCTGAAGGTCACATCACGCATCAAGAAAAACCAATAATAAATTGGAGTTACTTCTTTCATCCCAAATCTGCATAAAAAGCCAGCCAAATTACCTTATGTCATGACCCTCTTAAAGAATGAAGGACAGACAACAAAAAACAATATATAAACAGATAAACAAACAAGAGAGGGAAGAGACACAGAGAGACAGAGACAGACAGTGATGGAGATAATAGAGATATAGGGACATGTACACATTTTTATTGTATAAGTTGACAGGTTAATATTCTTATTAGCAAATGTAACATTTACTTCTATGTCAAAGTAAGTATAAAGTAGAAAACTCCTGTCTAAAAATTCCTAGGAATGTCATTGCATTCCTGTTCTTAAGACCTTGTCCAATTAGGTTGGATCCTATAAACAAAAACTAACTTGGACTAACTACTAAAAATAACTCCTTTTCTTGCATTCTCTCATTAAGGTGGGGGGGGGGCAACTTGAATCTTGAAGAAAACTATTGGCAAAGTCAACACTGACAAACCCACAGTCTTCCAAAATAACTGTTGTTTGTTCTTCCTTCTCGAAGAGGACCATAACTCAGGAAGTGATGCCATGATATGCAAGTGACTAGATTTAAATGAAGGAAGACTGTGCAAGGTCACTTGCTCCACTCTCCCCTCCAGAGCCAGTTGAGTCCAGTGGCCAGATGTAGATCAAGATGACTATAGCTGGCCTAGATGTAATGGGAGACCTTGGTCTTTTTAAACTAAGGTCTTCATCAGATCTTAGTCTGACAGCCCACACCCATTCAGTGATTAAGGCTAGGTAGCACTTAAGCAAAGAATCTCCTCTTTCACCTAGTCCCTCCTTCCCCCACCAAAGAAAAAATCTAAACAAACTAACAAATAAATAAATCTGGGAGGGGAAGATCTTTTGCGTATCTGACAAAGCAGAAATGACTGCTATTTACATTCAATCTGAGTCAATTAGGACCCTAACAAGAACCAAATGGGACTTGGCTTAGGATCTATTGATGGCCAATGAGAATCAGATTGGTTTTGGTATAATGTATGGTCTTTACCCAGTCAAATGTAAGTTCCTAGAGGAGAGATATTATTTGTGTACCTATGCTTTGCATATAAGTGATAAATGTACAATAGAACTACTATTTGTTGTGGATGTACCCCATTACTGCAATAGTATCTGGTTGCCACATTCGTGAAAATATGGATTTTATAAAATAGCTTCAAAAGAGGAAAGGGAGTTCAATTATCCTAAAGAAAATAAGATCAAAGAAAAGATAAGAAAGCTCCTCTGGGTGGGATGAAACAGCAATAATACTAGAGATAATATGGAAGGGAAGAAAATCTAGCTGCCTTTGAGTAGTTTTGGCAATGTTTTAAATAAGTCCCAGGGGTTCAGAAAGAATTGGAGAATGTGATTGCTAACCTACTGTCAATAATCTAAATGATTACAGAGTGGAATCAATTTTACTTTCATAAGGAATAATGACTAGAGAAGAGTTAAAGACATGTCTAGCCTGAAGTTTTCTCTCTGGAAGCACTAAGAAGGAAGGATTAAGTTAAGCTTAGCTTCCTGTATATATATGATCTCCCAAAGGTTAACTCCTCCTTCTGGAGAGAGAGGGATTCTGGGTTATCTCCCAGAGTGCTCTCTGGCCCTAAGGGAGGTGTGAATTCAGATATTTCATACTAAGCCATACTAAGCCCTGAAATCTCCCAAACGTGTGAACTCCACTGAGTACTTACTTAGGTGTGAACACAAGCATTGTTTCCATCAGTTGTACTTAGTACCTTGTTTCAAATTCTGGCCCAAAATATCTCCTTCTAAGATCAAATCAATCATATTGAACCATGCTAAATTAGATAATTATTGTTTCTATCAACTCTAATGGCTTAACAGTTTGTAAAGATTCCAATATCTCCCCTTTTCTTTTGATTTAGAACATATGTGGTCATGACCTCCCTGACTTCTCATGAAGAGAGATGAAAACACCAAAGGAAATAGAAAATCAAATCAGCTTAGCGGGTTTCTAGAGGGCTCACTTGAAACAAGTATGAAGTAAGGTGTACATAAATCCACCAATATTTAGCACTAGAATGCTAACATTCTAATAAGAGAAGAATCAAGTGTTCCATCAAAATGTTAGTATCTTCAAAGACTACTAAGGAAGAACATGTGGGAGAATTGGTTCTGTTTTGATGAATTGAAGAGGAAAAAGAGAAAGAATAAAAAGGAGGAAGGGGATGGAACTTGTTATTTTTCATAAGTGATATGTAGTATGTGAGAAGAATATATCTGAAATTGACAAAGGAGGGTTGAACACACATATACCTATACAAACTGCATGGTATAGAAATCTTATCAAACTCAACAGAAAAACAAGTAAAGATGGGGATAGGAGGGTTTAAAAGAGAAAGTAGGGTTTAAAAGAGAAAGTAAGATAATGTCAAGGAGGCAATAATCATAAGCAAAATTAATTTCCTGATACTATATCATATATTCTACTTAATGAAAGAGACTGGTCTAGCATGAATTCCTTGAAATCTCCTTTGGAACTAGAATGAGCAATAACAACAAAAAGAGTAATAATAGCACAGTATTTTTACAACTTAAATCATAAATCACACGATAATCATCATATTCTGAACATGAGCAAAATAAAATCAATGGAAATATAAATATGATAAAGATCCATCTGACAGAAAACAAACAATTTATTGACAGTCACTTACCTGCTATGCATTTTGTCTACAGGGAAGATTCGAATGGATTTGTCGAAACTAGCGGACACAAATTCTTTCCCAGTAGGTGAGTAATCCACATCAAGGACTGCAGATACATGATTCACATGTACCTTCACAGGTTCATCAAGGGAACGCATATCAAATGTATATAAACTGTAAAAAATTTGAATAAACTATGTGGCATTAAAAAATTTCTAAAAAGATCTACATATACTACCTCTTACATATCATTATTTAACTATCATTATTTGTATTCTACATATTGATGTTATTCATCTGGGTTGGGGTTTTTTTTAAACAGATGTAGATGTATGTGTGGGGAAGATAATATGGAAAGGTGGAAAAGTATTTTTTCAAAAATTGACATCAATAATTAGAAAATATTTACCTACCAACATTGGTAAAAATATCTTTCATAGAATCTCTTGAGTTGAAAGTAAATTCTGGGTCCAGTGAATACAACCCTTACTTATCAAGAATACCTTCTCTATCAACAACAGATAAGGTCCTTTTTTTGTTGGAAAATCTCTAGTCAAATGAAACATATTCCACTTTGAAAGAGTTCTAAGAAATCTAAATCTGCTTCTTTGGAACATCTACCCCTTGCTTCTGATCCTGTCCTCTTGGGCCAAGTTCAAAAACTTAGTATCTCCATTATATGAAAGTCCTTCACATACTTGAAGAGAGTTATCAGGCCAATGATGGCTAAAGTCTTCTAAAGAATTAATATTCAGTTTCCTCAACATAATTCTCATATAGTATGAACTCAAGACTCCCCTTTGGACTCTCTCTAGCTTATGGATTACATTCTTAAAATGTCTTCCAGAATTGAATGCAATATTGTATGATTAGGATAATAGGATTATCATTCCTCTCAATGTAATCTAGGATAGGAGTAACTCTTTGGTCCGCTGTATCACTCTATAACTCATGTTTGCAGTCCACTAAAACCTTCAAAACTTTTGCACACAAAATATTTGTCTGTGTTACTGTAACTTCACAACTGTCAGTAGTGCTCAAGTACCAAACCTAAGTACCAATGAAATAATCCTTACTTACAGGGAGCTCAAAATTCTAGGGATCAGAGCTACTAAAGATCCAAAGGTCCCAAAAACTAGAAAAAAAAAAAGAGTCTATGTTGCTGGGGCCTCAGAGCCATGAAAGATTACAGCATGTTTAATATGCTGGAGACAAATAAGACCATCAGTTTTTTTTTTTTACTGATTCAGATGAACAAAATTATCTCTTTTCTAATTGGTATTTCAAAGACTTCATAACACTTCATTATCATCACTGCTAATATACATATAAGTATATGGGTATGGGGGTATATGTGTGTTAATAGACACAAAGATATATACCGATTTATTTGTAGAGCACTTTACATCCATTATCCCTAAGATGTCTAGGAGTTAGGAATCACAGTAAACTGGCTCCCTCCTATGGCTATCAAATTTCTCCTTCCTATTCTTTTAACCCCTATCAGAGTTGCCCCTGGAACTTGGGTAAAAATGTCCTTGCCCCTAACCTGTACTGCCCCTGGGAAAAAACAGCAATAAATTAATGTTTTTCAAGTATAGAACTCATTTAGAATAGAACAAGTTGGTCATTCTTTACACATGCTCAGTTGCCACTAAGCTCAGATTTTTATCCTGAAAACTCTTTAAATACTGAGAATTGCAAAGTACTTTTCTTAAAGCACAAGTCTATGTCGTCCCCCTACTCAATAAATTCTAGTGACTCCCTATTATCTCCAGGATCAAGGTTTAAAACTTGCTTGGCATTTAAAGCCCTTTGTAATCTATCCCCTTCCTATCCTATCAGTTTCATTATACTTCATACTTCACCCTCTTCTATATACTCTACAAACCAGATACTGAGGTTTGTTGTTTTGTTTGTTTGTTTCGCTGTTCTTTACATATAACACTCCATCTATTAACTATGATTCTCCCTTCTCACCTATCTCTGGCTTTCTTCAAGATTCAGATCAAATAATTCCTTCTTCCAAAGGTCTTTCCCCTTTGTCCTCCGCTGTTCTGCTCCCAATGCCCTTCTTCTTATATTATCTTCCATTTATACCTTATATCTCTTGTATGTATACAGTTATTTGCCTATTGCTTCCTTCAAACACCTTAAGAACAAAATTTTTCTTTTATTTCCTTTGCCTCCCAGTGATTTTTAGTTGAGTGTCTGTCATATAGAAATGGCTTAATAAATGCTTACTGAGTGATTCAACTATTACTCCTTCCTTTCCTCCCAACAAGGAAAATAAACATGGTACTTTGAAAAACAAAGATTCTTGCCAAAGAAACAGATCAGTAACAACACTCTATAGTAAGGTTTAAGAAATTTGGCCAGCAATTACTTCTTTTACTGCTTTTGATGGGATCAATGGTGTTTAATTTCAAGCATCAATTCAGACTACAATTGCTTAACAAATTTGGTTTCTTATTGTTGAGTTAACCTTATTCTTTCTGAAATTGTTCCATTTGGCTGGAACTCAGAAGACATTCAAAACATTCTGACAATTTTATACTATTTAGCTAAGCTAGAACCTTGATTTGGTCTTTCTCAAGCTTTAGAAGAACATATATTTTAACTTCCATCTCTCTATAGTTAGTTAATGCAACTAGGATCTATATTTACAAAATCTCTCATTAGATATAAAACTTTTAGGATTGTAAATTTCTAATGGACAAAACAAAGTGATGAAATGGCATCCACTTTTCTAGTAAGCTTTTTTCCTCATATCCAGTTAAACTGGACTACTAATAGATCCTTAACCCTATCTTGATTCCATACAACTGAACTTCTAGTCTCTATCATTTGGAAGGTATTGTTCACGACTTCTTTATCTAACATACTTCCAACAGAATCCAACTTATATATTACCTATTCATTAGACCTTATTCTGATTTTTCTGATCTCCCTTCTCTTTAGCCACAGTCTCTACATCTTGTGCTCCACACCAAAGACCATGGCTTGGAGGGACTTTATCAGGCCCTTTCTTTGTTTGGTAACTATCTATTCCAGACACTATCTCTGGAAATCCAAGGATGTGCTTTATTTTACCTCCTCCACCAATTTCTATAACTATGATCAAAAAAAAAATCTGCTATTCTTTCAAAATAAGTGCCCCCTCCCAGGCCCCCCCAAAAAATCTGCTATTCTTTCAAAATAAGTGCCCCCTCCCAGGCCACTAACCTTGTATGGTCTGTACTGTGATCATGATAAGAATATAAGCTCTTTCACCGCAGCACTGTTTTTGCTTTTGTATTTGTTCCCAGTGCGTAACAAACTGCTTAGCACCCAGTAAAGTGCTCAACAAATGCTTTTCATTCACTTATATTCCTAGCTAGGGAGAATCCTCCCTGATAAGCCATAATATCTGTCTATATGTAAATAAGAGTACAAACCTATGAACTTCATATATCCTACTTGCATAATATATATGTGTATGTGTGTGTGTGTGTATATGTATCTGTGTCATTTCCTATGTGATGGTAAATGCTTGGAGGGCAGTAATTACATCCCTTCATGTTTATATAACCAATTCCTAACAAAATACATCATGAAAAATGGGCATTTAATATGTTCTTCCAAATAAACTCAGGCTTAGCCAGTTCAATGATATGTTTGTTTTGAAATGGGGTCACCTTCTTTATGTATAAGGGTCTATAAAATCTAACATCTCTGATCAACAAACATCAATTGGAAAAAGGCTAAATAAATTTGTGGCACAAGAATGTAATGGAATGGTATTATGCTCTAGGAAATAACAAATATGATACAAAAGAGAAGTATAGAAAGACACAATTTGATACAGAGTAAAACAGAGACTAGAAGATGTATACAATGAAAGCAATGTAAATTGAAAGAACAGCCTCAGAACAATCAAAAGTAAATGCTGAAAAATTACAAAAGATGAAGAATGGCCCCAAAGAGATATGAAGATACCTTCACCCCATATCATTGCAGAAGTGAGAGAGGCAGTGCTAAAATCACACTGCATTGTTTTCAGATTGGCCCCATTTGTTGATTTTTTTACTCTTTTTTCCCCCCTTAAAATTTTTTTTGTAACCATTCCCCAATTGATAAATGATCAAAGGATATGAACAATTTTCAAATGAAGAAATTAAAGCCATTTCTAGTCATGAAAAAAATGCTCTAAATCACTATTGATTAGAGAAATGCAAATTAAGACTACTACGAAATACCATTTCACACTTCAGATTGGCCAAGATGACAGGAGAAGATAATGATGAATATTGGAGGGAATATGGGAAAACTAGGACATTAACACATTGTTGGTGGAGTTGTGAAATGGTCCAACCATTCTGAAGAGCAATTTGGAATTATGCCCAAAGAGCTATAAAACCGCATATCCTTTGATCTAGCAGTCTCACTACTGAGTCTGTATCTCAAAATGGTCATCAAAGAGGGAAAAGGACCCATATGTGCAAAAATATTTGTAGCAGTGCTTTTTGTAGTGACAAGGAATTAGAAATTGAGTAGATGCTCCTCAGTTGAGGAATGGCTAAATAAATTATTATATGTGAATGTAATGGAATATTATTGTTCAATAAGAAATGATGAGTGGACTGATTTCAGAAAACCTGGAAAGACTTACATGAACTGATGCTAAGTAAAGTAAGCAGAACCAAGAAAACATTGTACACAGTAACAAGATTATGTGATGATCAATTGTGATAGACTTGGCTCTTTTCAACAATGAGGTGATTCAAGGAAATTTCAATAGAATTATAATGGAAAGTGCCATCCACATCCAGAAAGAGAATAATGAAGACTAAATGTGGATCAAAACATAGTATTTTCACTTTTGTTGTTTGTTTGTTTGATGATATATTGGATTTTTTTTCTTTCTCATGTTTTTTTCCGTTTTGATTTTTTTTTTTTGGTGCAGCATGACAAATATGTAAATATGTTTAGAAGAACTGCACACATTTAACCTATATTGGACTGCTTAATGTTTTGGGGAGGAAAGATGGGGAAGGAAGAGAAAAATTTGGAATATTAGGATTTGTGAAGATGAGTGTTGAAAAGTATCTTTAGATGTATTTGGGAAAAATAAAATATTAAAATTATGGGGGGAGGAAGAAGAGAGATAGTGAGAGAAATTATGACATAGGAAACAAAAGATAGCAGTAACAATTTAAAAGAAAACATTTTCAATCAATGATAAAATAGATTTTAACCAGCCCACATTTTAAAAATTTAAGTAGAATTACTATTATTATAAAAGCTTTTTTTTTTTCAGCTGCAAGGCAAGTGGGGTTAAGTGACTTGTCCAGGGTCACACCGACTATGAAAACATTTTAAGAAAAATTAAATAGTGGGAATAAACAATATTTAAGAATAAAAAACTACTCACTTATAATCTTCATTTGCTGCAGTGAAAACAAAAGCTTCCATTGGATTCCAACAAATTGTATTTGTCCTCATATCCAAGATGACCTAAGAAGGAAATACACATACTAATCTGTTACCAGGAACAGCAAGTAATTATTTCTAAAATGAATATATTGCCTATTCTAAAATCTTTCTCAGGCTGTTAATTTAGCCTCAGCACTTGTGCCTTAATACTATATTGAATTAGGAAGAAGGTCAAGGGAACAGCTAGGATGGAGGAGAAGGAAATATAACAGTAACAGCCTAGTCAAAGGAATACAAGGGATCTCTGTTCACATCAGAAATGCTTCACCCAACATATTTAAGCATAGAAAATCAAGGCCTCAACTATTAATGTTTAAAAGCAAATAAAAGATTGCCTTTACAATACTAGGGAAACGAAAAGGAGAGATATAGGATCTTAGTGTAATGGAGAAATATGGCTGTAAAAATAAATTGTTGGATATCTCTTTGTATCCATTAATGCAGCATTTGACTTATCCTTTCAGTATTCTGCATTTGACCTTACTGTGGAGTTATTCAACAGTCAGGAACTTTTTTTTTTTTAAGCTATCTACAATTTGGCTTCTGACTTCTTTATTCAACTGAAACTGCTTTCTCTAAAGTTATTAATTAATGTTTTTTTCCCTTTTTTTCCTTAAATTAAAAAAAAAAAAAATTGAGTTCCAAATTCTCTCCCTCTCTCCATCCCCTCCTCTGTCCACTGAGAAGGTAAGCTAATATATATCAATATATGAGAAATCAACAAAACAATGATCTCTTAATTGTCCAATATATAATGCCGGCTTCTTAATCCTTTTACTCATTGGCCTTTCTGTAGTCTATGATACTTTGAATCACTCATCTCCTTCAAATACTCTTCTCTTTGACACTCTTTTCTCTAAATGTGTAATTGTTCTTTCTCAATTTTCCTTCCACCTTTGACTGCCCCTTCTATGATTTGTTCAATCTTTACCCAGATCACACCCATTAACTTTGGGTGTCCCAATCGACTCTGCTCTTGACCCTCTTCTTTTTCTTCCTCTAAATGACTTTACTTGGTAACCTCCTCAGCTTCCCATAGATTCAATTACCTCTATGCAGATGATTCTCAGATTTACCTTATGCAGCCTTGACCTTTCTCCTGACTTGAAGTCTCCCAACTCCAACAGGCTTTTAAATAACTCAGATACCCTAGAGACATACTAACATGCCCCAAATTAAATTCATTGCCTTTCTCCCTTTCAAGCCCCCTTAGTTATCACCATCTTATCCTCTAGGCACATCCAGGTTCACAATGCACTCCTCTAAACCTAACTCTTTCTTTAACCCCCATATCTAGTCTACTGTTATGTCCTGTCAATTCTTCTCACACCTCTAATATACTGCCCCTTCTTTCAATCGATACTGCCAACGTCCTCTTCCAAGGCTTTATCACCTCACACCGAGACCAATTTTAAACACTTTTTGGTTGGTTTTTTGTTTCAAGTCTTCCCCCACTTAGTTATCAAAATGATGCTTCTAAAAGCAAAAATCAGATCATGTCACATCTTCATTTAATAAACTTTATGGTTCCTTAACACCTGATATCAAATAAAAAGTCCTATTTTGCTTTTAAAGTCTAAAAGAACCTGGCACTCTCCTACTTCTCCAGTCTTCTTACACTTTACTTACCTTTAGATAGTTTTTGATCCAATGACACTAGTCTCCTTGTTTTTCCTTGTATAAGATTTAACTCCTTATCATAACTCCATACACTTTCAGCAGCTGTCCACCTAGCCTGCAATTCTCTCATCTCCACATCCTGACTTCCCTAGTCTTTTCCAAAACCCAGCTAAAATTTCACCTTCTACAAGAAGGATTTTGCAGTTTCCCTCAATAGTAATGCCTTTCCTCTGTGATTTATCCCATATTTATCTTGAAAATGTCTCATCTTTAAGGAATTATTTGCATGTTGCCTCCCCTATTAAATTGTGAACCTCTTGAGAATAGGGATTGGATTTGCCTTTACTTGTAGCTCTAACACTTAGCATATTATTTCACACACAACAGGTGTTTAACAAATGCTTACTTGCTTCCCTTGAAAGGAGTGTATGTTGCAAGGAGGAGAATGAGGCAAGGAATACTGAGGAAAGATCAACCCAGTAAGGGAAAAAAAAACCTGAATGCTAAGTTACAGAGCTAGCATTTGATCCTGTAAGCAATGGAGTCCCTGAAAGATTCTGACCAGGGAAAATAAATAAATCCATTTAGAATACAACAGGATTAATCATCTAAGTCTGTCCAAAGTTATCATTATATACTTTAGTAATTGTCAAGCTCTGTAAACCACAAATCTTAATCAGAGGATTGGATTCCAAGCAGTTCCATAAAATAAAAACATTTAAAAAAAAGTTCTATTACTACTTAATTTATTTACCCATAGTATTGAAATAATCCTGTATGGATGATTTCAGGGAGGCCTGGAGAGACTTATATGAACTGATGTAAGTGAAATGAGCAGAACTAGGAGATCATTATATACAGTAATAAGATTATACGAGGATCAATTCTGATGGACGTGGCTCTTTTCCAACAATGAGATGACTCAGGCCAGTTCTGATGGACTTGTGATGGAGAGAGCCATTTACACTCAGAGATGATTGTAGAAACTGAATGTGGATGAATACGTAGTATATTCATTCTTTTTGTTGTGTTTGCTTGAATTTTATTTTCTCTCTCTTTAACTTTTTGATCCGATTTTTCTTGTGCAGCAAGATAATTGTATAAATATGTATGCTTATATTGGGATTTAACATATATTTTTTTTATCATGTTTAACATACATTGGATTACATGCCACTTAGGGGAGGCAATGGGGGAAAGGAGGGAAAAATGGGAATACAAGTTTTTGCAAGGATCAATGTTGAAAAATTATCCTTGTGGATATGAATAGACAATTCTCAGATGAAGAAATTGAAACTATTTCTAGTCATATGAAAAGATGCTCCAAGTCATTATTAATCAGAGAAATGCAAATTAAGACAACTCTAAGATACCACTACACACTTGTCAGATTGGCTAAGATGACAGGAAAAAATGATGATGATTATTGGAGGAGATGCGGGAAAACTGGGACATTGATGCATTGTTGGTGGAGTTGTGAACGAATCCAACCATTCTAGAGAGTAGTTTGATTAATGAATTGGGCTTGCAACTAAAAAAACTAAAAAAAGACCAAATTAAAAACCCCCAATCAAATACTAAATTGGAAATTCTAAAATTAAAAGGAGAAATTAAAAATATTGAAAGTAAAAAAAACTATTGAACTAATTAATAAAACTAAGAGTTGGTTCTATGAAAAAGCCAATAAAATAGATAAGCCTTTTAGTAAATCTGATTAGAAAGGAGGGAGGAAAATGAAATTAGTAGTCTTAAAAATGAAAAGGAGAACTTTCCACCAATGAAGAGGAAATTAGAGAAATAATAAGGAGTTATTTTGCTCAACTTTATGCCAATAAATTTGATAACCTAAGTGAAATGGATGACTACCTCCAAAAATACAGACTTTCCCAGACTAACAGAGGAAGAAGTAAATTGCTTGAATAGTCCCATTTCAGAAAAAGAAATAGAACAGGCAATTAAACAACTCCCTAAGAAAAAATCCCCAGGACCAGATGGATTTACATGTGAATTTTACCAAACATTTAAAGAACAATTGGCCCCAATGCTATATAAATTATTTGATAAAATAGGGAATGAAGGAGTCCTACCAAATTCCTTCTATGACACAGACATGGTACTGATACCTAAACCAGGTAGACTGAAAACAGAGAAAGAAAATTATAGACCAATCTCCCTAATGATATTGATGCTAAAAATCTTAAATAAGATATTAGCAAAAAGACTACAGAAAATCATCTCCAAGATAATACACTATGATCAAGTAGGATTTATACCAGGAATGCAGGGCTGGTTCAATATTAGGAAAACTATCAATATAATTGGCCATGTCAATAACCAAATTAACAAAACCATATGATCATCTCAATAGATGCAGAAAAGCATTTGATAAAATCCAACATCCATTCCTATTAAAAACACTTGAGAGTATAGGAATAAATGGACTCTTTTCCTTAAAATAATCAGCAGCATCTATTTAAAACCATCAGTAAGCATCATATGTAATGGAGACAAACTGCAACCATTCCAATAAGATCTGGAGTGAAACAAGGTTGCCCACTATCACCAGCTATTATTTAATATGTATTAGAAACGCTAGCTATAGCAATAAGAGCTGAGAAAGAGATTAAAGGAATAAGAATAGGCAATGAGGAAGCCAAATTATCACTCTTTGCCGATGACATGATGGTATACTTAGAGAACCCCAGAGATTCTGCTAAAAGTTATTAGAAATAATCCACAACTTTAGCAAAGTTGCTGGTTATAAAATAAACCCACATAAGTCATCAGCATTCTTATATATCACTAACAAAATCCAACAGTCAGAGTTACAAAGAGAAATTCCATTTAAAGTAACTACTGATAATATAAAATATTTAGGAATCTCATCTGCCAAGGGAAAATCAGAAACTTTATGAGCAAAAATTACAGACCACTTTTCACACAAATTAAGTCTGATCTAACCAATTGAAAAATATTAAATGCTCTTGGATAGGGCAGAAATATAATAAAGATGACAATATTACCTAAACTAATCTATTTATTTAGCGCTATACCAATCAGACTCCCAAAAACTATTTTAATGACCTAGAAAAATAACAACAAAGTTCATATGGAAAAACAAAAGGTCAAGAATTTCAAGGGAATTAATAAAAAAAAAATCAAATGATGGTGGCTTAGCTGTAACAGATCTAAAACTATACTATAGAGCAGCAGTTACCAAAACTATTTGGTATTGGCTAAGGAATAGATTAGTTGATCAGTGGAATAGATTAGAGTTCAAGGGATAAAACAGTCAACAAATATAGCAACCTAGTCTTTTGACAAACCCAAAGATCCCAGCTTTTGGGATAAGAAACTTACTGTTTGATAAAATTGCTGGGAAAATTGAAACTATATGGCAGAAACTAGGCATTGATCCATACTTAACGCTCACACCAAGATAAGGTCAAAATGGGTTCATGACCTAGGCATAAAGAATGAAATTATTAATAAATTAGAGGAACATAGGATAGTTTACCTCTCAGACCTGTGGAAGGGAAGGTTTTATAGACCAAAGCAGAACTAGAGATCATTACTGATCACAAAATAGAAAATTTCGATTATACCAAACTGAAAAGTTTTTGTACAAACAAAACTAATGCAGACAAGATTAGAAGGGAAGCAATAAACTGGGAAAATATTTTTACAGTCAAAGGTTCTGATAAAGGCCTCATTTCCAAAATATATAGAGAATTAACTCTAATTTATAAAAAATCAAGCCATTCTCCAATTGAAAAATGGTCAAGGGATATGAACAGACAATTCTCAGATGAAGAAATTGAAACTATTTCTAGTCATATGAAGGGATGCTCCAGGTCATTGTTGATCAGAGAAATGCAAATTAAGACAACTCTAAGATACCACTACACACCTGTCAGATTGGCTAAGATGACAGGAAAAATAATGATAATTGTTGGAGGGGATGTGGGAAAACTGGGACATTGATTCATTGTTGGTGGAGTTGTGAACGAATCCAACCATTTTGAGAGTAGTTTGAACTATGCTCAAAAGTTATCAAACTGTCATACCCTTTGATCCAGCGGTGTTACTACTGGGATTATATCCCAAAGAGATTATGGAGAAGGGAAAGGGACCTGTATGTGCACGAATGTTTGTGGCAGCCCTTTTTGTGGTGGCTAGAAACTGGAAACTGAATGGATGTCCATCAGTTGGAGAATGGCTGAATAAATTGTGGTATATGAAAATTATGGAATATTACTGTTCTGTAAGAAATGACCCAACAGGATGATTTCAGAAAGGCCTGGAGAGATCTTACACTAACTGATGCTGAGTGAAATGAGCAGGACCAGGAGATCATTATGTACTTCAACAACAATACTAGATGATGACCAGTCCTGATGGATCAGGCCATCCTCAGCAACGAGATCAACCAAATCATTTCTGATGGAGCGGTAATGAACTGAACTAGCTATACCCAGAAAAAGAACTCTGGGAGATGACTGAAAACCATTGCATTGAATTCCCAGTCCCTATATTTATGCACACCTGCATCTTTGATTTCCTTCACAAGCTAATTGTACAATAATTCAGAGTCTGATTCTTTTTGTACAGCAAAATAATGTTTTGGTCATGTATACTTATTGTGTATCTAAGTTATATTTTAATATATTTAACATCTACTGGTCAAAAAAAAAAAAAAAAAAAAATAGAGAGTAGTTTGGAACTATGCTCAAAAAGTTATCAAACTGTGCATACCCTTTGATCCAGCAGTGTTACTACTGGGATTATATCCCAAAGAGATTATAAAGAAGGGAAAGGGACCTGTATGTACACGAATGTTTGTGGCAGCCCTCTTTGTAGTGGCTAGAAACTAAAAACTGAATGGATGCCATCAGTTGGAGAATGGCTGAATAAATTGTGGTATATGAATATTATGGAATATTATTGTTCTGTAAGAAATGACCAACAGGATGATTTCAGAAAGGCCTGGAGAGACTTTACTAACGATGCTGAGGAAATGAGCAGGACAAGGAGATCATTATATACTTCAACAACAATATTATATGATGACCAGTTCTGATGGACCTGGCCATCCTCAGCAACGCGATCAACTAAATCATTTCCAATGGAGCAGTAATGAACTGAACTAGCCTACGCCAGAGAAAGAACTCTGGGTGATGACTAAAAACCATTACATTGAATTCCCAATCCCTATATTTATGCCCACCTGCATTTTTGATTTCCTTCACAAGCTAATTGTACAATATTTCAGAGTCTGATTCTTTTTGTACAGCAAAATAATGGTTTGGTCATGTATACTTATTGTGTATCTAATTTATATTTTAATATATTTAACATCCACTGGTCATCCTGCCATCTGGGGGAGGGGGTGAGGGAGTAAGAGATGAAAAATTGGAACAAGAGGTTTGGCAATTGTTAATGCTGTAAAGTTACCCATGCATATAACCTGTAAATAAAAGGCTATTAAATTAAAAAAAAAAAATTCATTAATAGAGAAGTACCATGAATAGAATGAGCACTAGGCTTTACAATGAAGGCACTTGTTTTCAAATACTGGTGCTAAACCTTCCTTTTCAGCTATTTGACCATGGGGAGATCATTTCACATCTCTGAGAATCAATTTTCTTCTTTGTCATATGGGGAGAAAAACACTAGTACTATGTCAGAAGGTTATTGTGAAGAAAGGGTTGTTTAATCTTAAAATGTCATATAAGCACAAGCTATTGTCACTGATAATAATCACAAGTATGTTGTCTAGAAATAGCTAGAAGTGATAGACTAATTTACTCAGGTACAAGTTATCTCCTGTCAAATTGCAGAATTGAAACAAGATTGTTCTTTTGCATTATATGCATTAAACATTGTTATCATAGTTAGTCATTTTTAGTGGTCAAGCAGAAAAGAATTGTGATTTCACCTCTTTTATATTGTTTTTCTTTTTGAGGGAAAGATGTTTTAATTTTAGAAAAAGATAAAGTATAAGCACATGGAAACAATAAAAATAAGTTACCAAAAAGAAAAAAAAAAGAAAAAGAAAAATTATCCTTGCATATGTTTTGAAAATAAAAACTTCAATAAAAGAAAGAATCCTATTTACTCTATATGGGATCAAGTGATTACCACTATGGAGGGAGTTTAGAAAAAGCACTGAGTCATGAGACAAGTTTTAATCCCAGCTTTGGCCATGTTATAAGATCTATGGGCTTATTCCTCATGTGTTATATGAGGATTCTGAACTAGACAGCTTCTGTGGTCCCTTCCATTTCTGGGTCAATGACCCTATAATGCAGTGTCAGCTCAAACATATTCACTCCAAAAACTTCAAAATAAGACTTCAGCAATGGAAATGAGGCAAAGACACACTGAATTTATCAGGAAGCACCTCAACACAATTTAGGCACTATAATTTTCTAAGGTGGCTCTAAAGTTAAGCTAAGCAATGCTTGAGGGTATGAAAAAGATACATGCTAATTTCTCCATAGTATCAAGGGTCTCTGCAGACTTATAACTAGTTTTAAACATTGAACATCTAGCACCAAAATGAGAAAACACAAAACACCACTCCAGCCAGGCCAAGGCTGACTAATTTGGCTCCTCAAAAATCAGACAGCTTCAGGGTTTTAATTACTGATATAATTCAAGTATCAAATATTTTAAAATATTAGGATTTGAATTGTGAATGTAACTAAAAACTAAAAGCATTTTAAAGGATCTAATAAGAAAAAAGAAGTATCTGATCAATTTTGCTATTATTTAGTTGTTTTAGTCAAGTCTGACTCGCAAACCACTTAGGATTTTCTTGACAAGGATACTGGAGTGGATGGCCATTTCCTTCTCTAGTTCATATTACAGATGAGGAAACTGAGGCAAATAGGGTGCTCAAAGTCACAAAGCTAGTAAATGTCTGAAGCCACATTTGAACTCACAAAGATAAGTCTTCCTGACTCCAGGTCCAGCACTCTAATCACTGTGCCCGATAGCTGTCCAATGCCCACATTCCAACTTCACAGGAAATCCATTTATCTAGCAATTAATAAGCAATATGAAAAACCTTACAAAAATTAGAGTACCAAATATAAATCTATATTACCATGTATTTATTCCAGATCAATAAAGTACTTAAGCAAGTGAACACTCTTTTCCACCCTATCATTCTCCTAACTTAGCATGTGTCAAAATACAGGTTTGGCATCAACTTCAAACATACATGCTTCATCTATTACAAATGCCTTAGATACAGTGAAAAAGCTAAGTACAAACAGTTCTAATGAAGTTCTTTTTGTAGAATTATTTAAACTTTAAATTCTGAAAAAAAAAACAAAAAACCCACAAATTTGATTCTTTTTTTTAACATTGTGACCTAAACACACAAACATGTTAACAAATGCAAAGAAGGAGAGAAAATAGAAACTCACCTTTTTCAAAGGAGTTGCTTGTCTCATATCATATAGCACTATATTTCTGTCAGAAGCACAACTTCCCAAGATATTGATCTAAAAATAAGCATAACAACAAGTTCAAAATTAATTTAGTAGCAAACTCTAAATATTAGATAATTTTATAATTACTTTTAATTTAATTTTTTTTATTATGAGTTATTTAACCAGAGTGTCCACAAAATTTCCCAAAAATCTTAGTGCTATTTTAAGGATGGACAGTCAATCTATTAAAATTTAAGACTACACTAAGACTTTTGGAACACTTCATATATGCTTCTAAATGACAGATATCATAAATTTAGTGTATTCTTTATAATGCTCACTCTATGAGGAGGAGTGTGGATTCAACACTCCCCTAATGCCAACATTTCCTAGTGCCACTCTTCCTGACTTTTGTTGTCTAGGATCTCACAACTCTTGACTTCTGTCTACTAACAACTTACACAAGGTCTAATGCTTAATATAGACTTCAGAATTTTTTAACATAAGATCATTATTTTCCTAGTTGCTAAACATAAGATACAGAGATAATAATCATATAAGAAGAATCATTCAAGAGGAAGAGTGGGAAAGGTTGTAGTCCACATTGACAGAAGAAAAAATTACTGAAGAAACCAAGGATCTTTCATGTTAAAAAACTATTCAAGATGGGAAAAAAATGTACACTATTTGCTTTCAAGGTTATTAATTCATTTTAAAGGATTAATAAATCCACCATTGAACAAAAAGATTTTATTGGCAAGCATAAGTCTTGAATAATAGGTTCTCAAGTTCATGTTTGATACCTGCTGCTTTAGAACTGGCCACTGGATTTGCCATACAAATTCACCAGGGAGAAGGGGGAAAAATACACACACACACACACACACACACGTCTACTCCTTAGGATATGGAGAAATAGATTATATCATTTTGTATTATAGTATCATATATTGTGTTATACTATAGTTTTACATGCTATAGTAACTGTAAGTTATTGTACATTATAGTAATGTATTACTGCATTTTATTGTATGATTATATATTATTATTGTATATTATAGCAGTAATTCTAGTCACCTTAATTTTTACATTAATTTATTCTGAAATATTAGCATATATATTATTCTCATAATAATTCAGTAAGACAGTTATCATTCAAAGATAAAAAAACTTAATTTGAATTTAAGAACATCAAGATTCAGATAAATGACATCAAAACTTTACCAAAAAAAAAAAAAAAAAAAAAAAAAAAAAAAAAAAAAGCAGCTGGATGGTACAGCATACCAGTCTGAAGTCAGGAGGTCTTGGAGTTCAAATCCAGCCTTAGACATTTAACACTTCCTAGCTGTGTGACCCTGGTCAAATCACTTAACCCCCAATTGCCTCACCAACACACTACCCACCCAAAAACAAAACTTTAGAAAAAGGTCTTAACCCCACAGTATAAAATAACCATCTATATTTGAAAACAAACTATTTAGAGCAAAAAAATTAAAAAGAACATTACCTCAATGGGGTTAAATTTAACACTGCTTATACTGTCAAGGCCCCAAGTCATTGAACAAATAGGACTGGTTCTTTGTTCATCCCAGATATCCACCTGTTGCCCACATGTAGCAAAAATATCTTTGTTCCAATGATGATCGATTCCTGTATACACTGTCTTTAAAAGCAAATAGGCTGTTATAGAAATAATCTTAATGACGTCAAATATTTTTACTTTCAGTATATTTACCTATCTTCTATGTTTACAAAAAAGTCCCACTACTAAAATAGAAATGCTCAATGAAGCATTGACATGAAGCAAAAAGTACCATTATTCCCCATTTACCTAACAAAAATAATGATTTTTGGTGTTGAGTTACTCTTAAACAGTGTTCTCTAACACACATCAAAATGGCAGAGGAAGAAGGGACACTACTTTACTTTGTTCCCTTAGACTAGTAAGCTCAGATATTAGAGGATGTTAATTGGGAAACTGAATTTAGACAAAGATCAGGCTCAAATTTACTTTTACAACACATGAAGAAATGGTTTAGGCTATATAATGTAAACCAAACTTCAGAGGAAATATTTAGTCACCTTTAAAGTACAATATTCTTTTGCTACTCATATGTACATAATAACAAAGTCACAATCTTTACTATTCATTAAGGCAAGTTTTCCATTTTGATGACTATAAAAATAACTAATACCTATATGATAATACTAAATGTTAATAGAACATTTGAAAATCAAGCAAGTTATTTTGTGAAAGCAATGTTTTACCATCAATAAATATTATCCCTATCATATTTTCTCTATCAAGACTACTCATTCTTTCTCAAAATGTGGCAGAACTCACACTTATGCCAAGGACAGTAGCAAAACACCAGGTGATAAAAACTATAGCCGAAAGACCTATTTCAATATTATTACTTTAAAAAAAAAAAAAACTGGTTTTTGCTTTAATGGTATCTACTATAATAACATTTAACACTGGAAGAACTGGAATTTAAGAGGATTTGAAAGGATCAAGCTGTGTCAATTGGCAGAGTGTATTTTTTTATTCATAAAGCACTGCAAATAGTAATAGCAGAATGAAAATTTTTATTTCAAAGCAAAATCCTATTATTTTTTGTCAATCGATACACTTGGTCCTTCTAGTGTTAATCTAAAATAACAAACAGTAAAAATTTTATAAATGAAAGATTTATTTTGGTACCTTTCCTAGTATTGTATGTAAAGGTTCCTCTTCTTCTCCATATTCTGGTCCATCCATTTTCCACTGCTTCACAGTCTTATCATCACCAATCTATAAATGTTTTAGAGTATTCTAAGTTAAAAAGACTTGGTGTACTTCAAATTATTTGTATCTTGAATTTTAAAAAATAGAGCACATGTCTCAAATTTAACTGAAATCTCTTTCAAACTATTTTCCAGAGAGGTAGTTTGATATAGTGAATAGAAAGCCGATTTGGGAGTTGGGTAGATCTGTTGTTCAAGTCTTACTAGACACAAATTAGCTGCATAGCCATAGGTAAATCACTTAAAGTCTGCTCTCAACACCCCCAGACAGCTTTCTAAGTTACACAGAACTTGTTGATATGCATTAGTGTAGTTAATTTCAATACCAGGGGTTGTCTATATTGATGAAATGACAAATTTGGATCAAGGAGGAAAAAAATATTGGGGAGAACTTTAAATCTTCAACATTAACTCTGTGATTCTAATTTCCTAGAGTAAATTAGGACTCCTTGAAAACTTGCATTGACTTTTTTTGGAGGACCAAAATATACATTAAATAACATTAAATGCAATAAATAACAATAAATAAATACATTAAATAACCAATATACATTAAATACAACCTTTAAGACTAAAAGCAGACAGAAAGGAGCTCAGATCCATAGCTGCTAATGCTTAATATAGACTTCAGAATTTTTTAACCACTGGAGAATAAAGGAGAATAAAGATTAAGCAGGCTAAGATAAGAAGGAACATAGCAGATTTAATGGGATAACCTACGTATTAGGAATAATAAAGTACCTAGAATTCTATATCCCTAACTCTCTCCTGCTTCTCAAACATCAAGGTGCACAAGGCTCTCCCTTGGAGAAATGGAGAATAGACAAAACAATAAATACTAAGCACAAATTTTGAATGTCTAAAGCATGGCATAATTGACAAAGTGAGGGCCTTTGAGAGACCCGAATTTGAATCTCATCTCAGATCTTTAGTAGCTTTGCGATCCTCAATAAGCCACAAATTCTTAAGAGTCTAATTAAATGAAGAGAATACTCATAAAACCTACTTCAAAGACTTATTGTAAAAGTTATCTGCAATCTATTATTAGCAATTAAAATTATGCTCAGAGAATTAAGAGCTTGTGTGTCTTCAAATACACAAAAGGTAAATATTTTTCCCTTAATGGGAAATTACTTTGTAAATACTATTTTGCCTAGAAAGACAATAAGCTTCTAGATAGGAGGAATCATTTCATTTTTGTCTTTATCTCCTACTAGCTCTTAAAAGAGGACCTGGTATATAGGACATGAATCCCAAACCCAGACTACTATTTCATCAGGACCCAGTCATGAACCATTTCATGAACCAGCTCAACTCCTTTCTCTAGCTTTGTTTTATATATTATCTTCTCTATTAGAATAAGTTTTTAAAGGGTTGAGAATCTCATTTGCAGCTCTCTATCCAGAAGCTAAAAATATGTTCAGTGAATGTGTCTTAAAACTATAAAAAGCAATTCACATTTCCCCTCATATGATTACAATTAATATGTACTGTGTTCATTTCTATGTACTCTGCTATTCTAGTTGTTTTTCAATTTGCATTATTTCCTAAATATTTTACATATTTTTTCATATGATCAACACCTTATTTTAATTGCATTATAATATTCTATTATAATAACATCCCACAAGTTTTTTAGTCATCACCCTCTGCTAAGCATTTAGATTGCCTCCATCTTCAAACAGAGAGCTTTTCTGTCCTTGCCTAGTATAATAAAGCAAGCTATTGCTAATACTGTGCTTTAAAGTTTTCAGTGTTTTCAATTCTAATAACCCTGCAAAACAGGTAGGGCAGATATTGTTAACCCTCTTGAAAGAAGTCTCATAAGAGACATGGATTCTCTTAATTGATAATGAATAAAGAGAAATCATGTTATAAATTATTTATTATATGAAGATATATATACATTTGTTTTTCTCTCGAGAATTTTTTTCTTTTTTAAGAAACAGTCAATAGTTACAAAAATGATTATCATTTATATTTATATATATGTATATGTATATATATATATATATATATATATATATATATATAGAGGGGGGGAGAGAGAGAGAGAGAGAGAGAGAGAGAGAGTGTTTTTCTCCTTCATTTTTGGAAAACTCTAAGAAAGGCTAAATTATTATGAACACCATTAAATGAAAACAATGACCAAGAATACGCATCCATATTGGCATGCTATAGAACACAGGTGAAAAAAGCATTAGTATCTTACCGTAAAGAAAGAAGTTCCAGAGAAGTGGGTACACATTCCTCGTACAAAACCTTCATGTGCTTGCAATGCACGGATACATTCTCGTTTAGTCAAGTTCCAAATTCTAACCTATGACAAACCATATCAAGATAGTCCTATTAAACATAAAATATTCAAGAAATATTTCATGAAAAAATAAATTGCAAATGCAATGTATCACTATTAAATTTGTAGAAATAAAGTCCTTTACAGAGGAACATGATTTCAAATCAAGCAGAAAAGATTCAGTTTGTGAAATAGTTTGTTGAATACAGCATTTCAAGGCATTTTTCTTACTAGAGATAGTAATGACATTCAAATAAACATCTTCTATCATAGCACTTAACTAGCAATATTTTAATTAACCACTTACTACTACAACACTGCATCTGGAAAGTTTTACAAAGTATATTTGCAACTTTTTTATAGCTTAACAGAGACAGAGGAGATAACTATTTCACTCTGACAAGTTGAATGCATCTTTCAATTACAATAATAGGGCATTAAAAACATGAACAAAAGGCATAGCTTATACAAAGAGGAACTTCTAAAGAAAATTATTTTTAGAATAATGGTTTTTATTAATTTTCAAAGCCACACTTGCCTCTCCATCACAAGCTCCAGAAAGCACAGTAGACAAGCTCTTTGGATGTTTTGCCATGCAATTTACTCCATCTCGATGGCCATCCAGGGAAGCAAGGAATGGTTTTGCAAATACTCGTTCCAATTTGACAGCATTTAGAGCTCTTGTATATTCTCGTGGAACTTCAAAAGGATGCAATGCAGGATCATAGTTTCTTGGAACTGAAGAATAATGACCATTAATAGTCCATTACATTCTTTTATAGAGAAAATTACACCTACTATTTCTTGTGATGATCCCCATCCACTCATTTTACTTTCCAATAATTTTTTTTAAGTATCTACTGCATACCCAGTACTATGCTAAACACTATGGAAAAAAAGGGAAAGCGCTATCAAACATGGTATTTTTCCCTTAAGGAATTTACTATAAAATAAAATGTTTAATAAAGATATGTGAAATAAGTCACTTTGTATTGCTGTTAATTCTCATACTTCTCTTCAACTCTACCAAAAGCCCAAGGCAGGTGTGCCATGTGTAGTTAAAATTTTTTTAAAAAGCACACAACCAGGAATTGAAAGTACAAGTGCTTGTCCATACCTTGCTATAACTTAATGATAAGACCTGAGCAAGACCTAATTTCTGTGGTCTGTTTTCTTACTTATAATACAGTTTCTATGAGTTCCCTTCTAGCTCTCAAATCAATGATTTCTAAATTCCTTGACAACAGAGATCGTCTTAGGCTTCTGCTTCCCCAACATTTAGCCCATTTCCCTATTCTCAGAAAAATAGGGACTGGACCTGAGATTTCACTGGTATACAGAGTTCCCAATTAGGAAGCTTTTCTCCCAATGCAGGTTGGCACCTTCTCTTCAACTGAATCATCTCAGTGATGTCTAAAACAGGGGCCTGTGGAACAAACTACAGACCAATGGCTAAATGTAGCCAGTAGCCAATTTGGGGCACCTATTTTGGTACACAGAGCTAATAATCGTTTCTACCTTAAGTTGACTCTCCAATTACTTCTAGGCAAGTATAAGTAACTATTCTTTGTCCATTCCATAAAGCCTCACTGTACTTAGTATATAATAGGACTTTAATAATAATTATTTGTAAATTATTTTATTATACAAAAAAAGACTAAAAAAGTTTAAATAAGAGAAAAGATCATTATCATATGAGAATTACAAAAGGATTTATAAATTATTAAATTAGATCTTGAAAAAGTATAAGATTTGAATACCATATCATATTCTTAACTAAGTGCCACTGGCACTTATATGGTCAAGAAAATTTATTCGTTGCAGAAACACCATATAATTAAAATATAGTGACAGAATGTTTTTCACATTATCATTTCCTGAACCACAACATTCCTATTCTGCCATCTGTTTATCAGCACTTCCTTTACAAGAGGCACAAAAGCTGAGAATAGAGGTGAAAATTCATGACCAAAATGAAATTTGGGAAATTGTTATAGGATTTAAATTATCCACACAAATTCTAAACTTCCCACAAAAAAAGAGAAATAAGAACCCAGAAACTTCCTTCCTAAAAAGCTATTAATCACAAAAGCTATCAATTAACTACAAATCCTCTACCACCCACCAGGACTACAACCTAACAGGTCTTTCTTCTACTATTTCCATTCAAAATACATTTACTAAGGCTCCTTTTTGTGCCAAGCGGGATGCCAGGCTCTAAGACAGAAAGACAAAAAGTGTCTCTATCTAGTCCATTTTTACTACCTTCCCTCTACCATCTATACTTTATGATATTACCATGATTACCTGTAAATAATCTTGGTCCACCATTTCTACTCAAAAATCCTCAGTGGTTCTTTTTTGCCTAAGTCATGTTAATAACTCTAAACATTAGTTCAGTGAGCTGTGTGTAGAGTGCTAGGCCTAGAGTCAGGAAAATCTGAGTTCAATTCTGACCTCAGGCATATACCAGCTATATGACTCTGGGCAAATCACTTAACCCATTTGCCCCAGTTTCCTCATTTGTAAAATGGGGATAACTCTAAAGGTTATAGGGAACAAATGAGATAATTACTGTAAAGCACTTAGTGCCCAGCACATAGTAAGCACTATATAAATGTTAACTATTATTATGATATGTAAGGTAGATTAGGGTAGGCAGGTATCAAAGTGGATTAGGCTCTGAGCCTGGAGTTAGGAAGACCTGAGTTTAAAACCAGCCTCAGATCCTCAATAGCTGTGTGACCCTGGGTACACTGGGTACAATCTCTATCAAATTCAAATTCTACCCATCCTTCAAGGTCTTAGCAATTTAAGCATTTTATTTCATGAAATCATCCTATTCTCAAATAATCTCTTTATCACCTGAGCCCATGGCACCTATCTTTTAATCCTTCTCATTGAATCATACATCTAAATGGGTTAATCACTTAGCCCTATTTATCTCAGTTTCCTTATCTGTAAAATGAACTGGAGAAGGAAATGGCAAACCATTCTATTATCTGGCAAGAAAACCCCAAATGGGTCAAGAATAGTTAAACAAAACCCAACCACAACAAGATGGTTTGCCACCCTTAAAGAATATAATCATCTGCATTTAGATTACAAATTCTCACTGGATTATAAATTCTATTTGAGCAGGGACTACCTTATCTAAACTGTTTCGAGGTCATAAGATCTATATTGCTACTCCAAGGACTTTACTCAATTTAAATCAATAAGCATATAAGACCTACTATGTGGGCAACCATAGTACTAGGTCTTGAGTACACAAAACCCAAAAAAGTCAAAAGGGCAAAAAAGTCCCCAACCTGAAAGAGCTTTTTATTCTCCTGGAGGGAAAAACACGTACTCATATAATTAATATAAAACATATACAGAATAACTACCAAATAATTTAGTGGAGGAGGAAAGAAGGAGGAAAGATCCCCTATGATGAAGGAGAGGTAGTTCCAAAAAACCTAATTAATTAGCCTTTACTACCTACCTTTTCAGTCTCATTGGACGTTACCTCCTTTCCCAATCTCTTCAAACTATCTAAACAGCTCAGCTCTTAGTTCCTTTCAATTTCACCAACTACCTCCCTGTCTTTATGCTGGTCTCATTCCTGAGTTGCACTCTACCTTGACTTCTGCTTCAATAGTTCTTCTCTTTTTAAGATGGAATGAATACAAGCACCATCTTCATAAAGCCTTTCCTGATTCCCCCAACTATTTGCCCCCTCTTTCGGTTTGGAAACTAGCATTTCTCTACTTCATATTTATTTTTATGCATATCTGTGTGCGTATGCGAATTTTACACATACATAACTATCCACATTTATACATGATAAACACATTATACATTATACACATATATTAGGCACAATGTGTACATAATATGTGTATACTTTGTATATATTATAAACTCCAAAAGGGGTCATGAAGACGTGACTAATTAACAACAAATGTTTTTTACAAGGAAAAATGAAGAAAAGTATTCCAGAAAAGTGAACATTCTCTGCAAGTGTTACAGAGATAGTGCATTCTTAGCCTTAACATTTGTTGATCCTTTGCAAATACTTGTCAATCAGTGAAAAGAAAAATGTGAATAAAGGACAATCTGAATTTTAAACATTAGTTTCAAACTCTTTCCACCACATTGTCCTAAGCTGACAGCAAAATAGACTGGTCAACAAAACAGCTTAGGAATGAAGGTAGAAGAGAAAAAATAGGGATAAGTAATGGACCTATACAGTTACTAAACTGGATGGGTCCCTAAAAGAAACTACTTTAGTTTTAAAGTATCGTTCCGCTCCTCCACCATACAAATGTTTAGGCTTCAACTTCAACTTGAGGGCAAACACAATGAGAAAGCACCAGATGATTAAACGTAAATGGTAGAGGATATGAAGTCTGGGAATAAACTATAAATTTCCTGCGGGCAGGGACAATTATTTTTGTCTTGGCATGCCCCCTCATCTGACACTGTCCCTGGCACATAGCAAGATCTTAATATGGGTGCTCAAAAAAAGACCTCAGTCTCTTTATCAGAAAAATGAAGAAGCTAGTGGACAGGTGTCTAAGTCATCTGTGTTGGGCGTGGTTCTGAAAGAACCGAGTTCAAATCCAGACTCAGTTACTTAACAGCTTTTTTTTGGCCCTAAAAAGTCACTCGGTCTCTTTCTGCCTTAGTTTCTTCGTCTGTAAAATGGGGAAATGACAGCATCCACCTCCCAAAGGAGATGTAACAACCCAACAAGATATTTATAACACGCTTAGGGAACCTCGAAGTTTTATAAGCACGTTAGGATTATGATCTCTAATGGCTCTCCCCACTGGAACGTTCTGTGCTTCTAATTTAAGACGCGAGCACTACCGTCTTCAACAAGTTTATCTTAAAGTGGTTTATGGACTTTAAAGCCCTCCACAGGACAGGTTAGGACCCTCCCCCCACAGAGGGCGTGGAACCACGGACGCTCCAATGGACGCCTCACGTGCTCTCCCACGGGGGACAACGAATTCGAGCCAAGAACCTGGAAACTGGGGATAAGAACAAGACCCGGCTCGAGTCCAGCCAAGCCTCCTCTAACCCCAGTCCGGGGAGAGCGGCAGGAATCCATGTCATGAGAGGGGATCGTGGGGCTGTTCAATCCCATCTCCCCCACTCCCAGGAGCCCGTTTACCTCTCTGCAGGTCCAGCTTGGTTTCTCGGACATAGTTGTCCGGGTTCCGGCTCAACATTTTCACCTTCATCGTGTAGGCCGGGTCCCCCTCCACACCAGCAACTTCTCCGGCACATGCGACTTCCGCCTTCCCTACGAATCGTCCTGGCCACTTCCGCTCACGTGACCGAAGCCCGGCGGAAGCCGTCTTTCAATCACCTTCCTATGCTATTCCCCCAGCCCAAGACCTAACGGTTTGTAGTTTCTCCTCTTCCGAAAGCGGAGGCGGGGATTTGAAAGGAGGTGGAGTCACTCGGTGTGAGTTTCCCCACGGCGGCTGCGTAACAGGCTCCGCCTTCCATCTCGCGCCTCCGGCAAGCACGCTCGCGAGGCAGCTTCCGCCGCGCCCCTTCCCCCGCCCCCGCCACGCCCCCCCGCTCTCTAATCCCGCGGAGTCTCCGGGTCCCGCGCGCAGGTCGCACCGACCCCGGCTCGCGGCCCGCGCTGTTCCGCCGATCCAGGCGGCGACGGTCGCTACAGTGGCGGCGACGGCGTCCCGTCCTAGTTCCGCGGCTCTGGACGCCGTGGTGTCCGCGGCTCCCGACATCATGACGGCCCAGGGCCAGTCGACGGCAGGGTCGTCGCCTCTGTCCACCGTGTTCCGTCATGTGCGGTACGAGAACCTGGTGGCGGGCATCAGCGGCGGTGTCCTCTCCAACCTGGCGCTGCACCCGCTTGACCTGGTGAAGATCCGCTTCGCCGGTAAGAGGCCGCCCGGGCCGAGGAGGCGGAGGAGGCGGAGGCGGCTCGCGCCGCTGCTCAGCCATGCGGGATACTCGGGGTCAGAGCGGGCGGGGGTGGGGGCGGGGGACGGAGAGCTTGCGCTGGCTGGCCTCCCCTCCGTGGGACCCCGCCCTGGGGGTGCCGAGAGGGGACCGCTTTCGAGCCGTCGCTAAGTGCGGAAATCCTCCCTTGCGCCACGCGCGGGGACCCTGGAGTAGCTGCCACGAGGACGGTTACGGGAGACAAGCACATGACAGGGCACCCATCCAACGACAGCGGTCTGGGGGCGGGGAGAGGACACCTGCCATGCCGGCGGGAGCTTTAGGCGAGAGTGGGAGCAAATGTTTTCTCTTTTCCTGGGGTCCGCACCTTTGCCTCGGAGCAGCTTTTCTTGAAATACCTGAGTAACTGAAGCATGGAGAGATTTAGTAACGTCCGCCAGCAGTGGCGGGATTTAAACCCAGGTGGAGGGAGACTGTCAGCAGCATTTATTAAGCGCCTACTAAATGCCGAGCACTTTGAACGATGTGAGATACAGAGGAACCCCCTTAAAAGGAACTCGAAGCCATAACTCCTTTTCCTGAAGAAGAGCATGGTCAGAGACCACAGCACATTTTTGGAACGTTTGAGTGTCATATTAGCATGTTGTGTTTAAGATACTCCGAGCTGTTGTGGTCTAGGTAGGGAGACAAGTTCAAATCCCATTCCCTGATGAATCGGCCTTTCCTGATCCCCTTGACACTAGTACTTATCTCCAATTATTCCTCTATATATCTTCTATCGAGATAAATTTTCTCCACCGGTAAGTTGAGTACATGTAGATCCCAGTAAACCAATCGCTGATAATTTAAGCGCCCTCTGAGTGAGGGGGCCTTGCCCCAAGGAGCTCAGAATCTGTTGGGAGAGACAGCAAACAAATTTTCCCTGTTTAGCACATTCCCTGGCACATAAGACATTTAATAAATGCTCGATTTGATATTTACTCGCTGGATGAGCATTTAAGCTTTTCAGGCTTCCTCATCTGGCAAATAAAGGAAATGATATTTGTAATACCTAAGTTAGGATCAAATGAAATGTTTTGTGGAAACAAAATTAAGAAAAAGTCATGAAAAATAAAAGCAGCAATTTTTTTTTTTTTTTTTGCAAGTTCTGCAAAGGCTGCTTAGACAACTGAGCTTTAAAATTGAATTTTATTGTTAGTTTTATTGTTTAAAATTTTAATTGTTTGCAGATTGGGTTTTGTCTTAAGTATTTGATTTGAGAAGTGAGCCATGTGATTACTTAGAGAATTTCATTTATTTCCTTGGGGGCTAATTGAAGGATTCTATGCATAGTATTCAGTATAATACATTGGGAGAAGGCCAGATTTTGAGTCAGATGTCTTGGGTTCAAATCCTAGTTCTGCTGTTTATTGGGTACAAGTCAATTTGCCTCTCTGTTCCCATTTGTAAAATATGGTGGTTTGACTAAAAAATAAGATCTAAATCTATGATTCTACCAATGATGTGGGGAAACATAGTACAAATAGCATTATGGATTGTTACAAGTATTTTTTTTAGGATATTATTATCTGTGTGACTATAGGTAAGTCATATCTCAGAGCCTCATCTGTAAAATGGGGATATCATTATACACCTACTTCTAATAGTTGTTGTGAAGAAAATTCAAACCTTAAAGCATTAGACTCCTGAATTATGAGGAACTGTGAAACAAGGTAGATTAGAGTTCAGATCTCATCCCTGATGTTTACTGACTTGGTGAGCTTCAGTTTTATCCTCTATGAAGTAGAGATAATAATACCTAGAGTACCTACCTCAGGATCAAGTGAAACTATGTAAACCACTTTGAATACTGTAATAGGTTTTATAAATATTTGTTATTCCCTCACTCAGGAGAAATCAAGCTAATCAAACTGTCATTTAGACAAGGAGTGTTAAAACTTAATCATTGTAGCTCTGTCGTACACAGCCCATATTAAATTGTGGAATATTAAATGTGAAAGTTAAGGAATATATTGCATCTCAAAATTAGACAGATTTTCTAAGATTTAACAAGTCCAAAAATACAGTGAACTGTCTTGTGAGGTAGTAATTGTTCTTGGAAATGTTCATTTGAGCACTGAAGGACAATCTGGAAAGGGAGAGACAAAGGGAGGGAGGGAGACAGAATGAGATTGTTAAATATTTCTTAGTATTTAAAAGCACTCTGCCAGACACTATGCTGGGTTGGAGATAGAAATATAAGCAAAAAGACATACTTTGTTCTTTCAAAGAACTCCCTTTCTAATAAGGGATAATAGTACATAAAGGGATAGGTGTGTGGTGTGAAGATGACCTACTACTACTGTAGCATGGAAGCCTTGTTCCTGTAAAGGTAAGTCTAAAACAAACTTAACAGAGCTTGGCATCCTATGGGCTGACTCCTTAGGAGAAGAAGGAAGAAGAAATAGGAGTGATGACCAGATTAAGAACAGTTAGTTAATAGTCAACAAGTATTTAATAAATTTATACTCTGTACTAATTACTTGTACTAAGTGCTAGAGATTCAAAGACCAAAGGGGAAAAAAATGCCTCTCAAGATCACATTATAAAAAGGAAGCATACCAAAAAAACATGAACATACAAGAAAGTATACAGAGTAGATGGGTTATCTCAGGAGGTAGCCATGGAAGCAAGTAGTTTGGGGACCAGAAAAGGCACAAGATGAGATTTAAGCCGAGTCTTGAAGCCAGTAACTGACTATGAGGAATGAGAACACTGCAAGCATGATTAATAGCCAGTGAAAATGCACAGAATAGAGGAACAAAGAAATACAATGTAACATGTAAGGTACAGCCAGAAGACAAGTCTTATTGGATTTTATAGTTTTAAGAAAACTGGACCAAGTAGTAAAAGACTTTAAATGCAAAATTGAGCATTTTATATTTAGAGATTTGAGGCAAGAGCTCCAACCTATTACTATATTATGGTTATACCCATACATATATACGTGTGTGTGTATTTTTTTCCAGGCCTGAGGTAAAGTTTTCACCATGGTATAGCAATTAAGTGAAGATCAGTTAGGACTAGAGATTTAGATACTCTATGTATAATTGCTTTGCTTCATAATTATGTACCTTTTAAAACATTTTGAAAAGAATTCCATCATACACAAAAAAGATTAAAAACCCTTGATACTCTTAGTTATTAGTGTCCTTTTCCTTTTCAAATTACTTGATATTTTTTTTATCTGTGTGTTTTATCTTCTATTGCCATGCAGGTTTCTCAAGGACCAGATAGTTTTTCAGGTTTATATTTGTATCTAATCCTTTGTACATAGTAGATACTTAATGAACTTATACTTTAAATTGAATTTTTTTCGATTCATTTACCATGTTATCTGAAATTTTCAAAGTGATTCCCAGTAAGTAGACTTCTATTAATCTTAAAAAATGTTTTGGACTATATTTACATCATTCTTCTTTGTGTTACCTCTTATTGCTCTAGGTTCACAAAAAAGGGATTGGTTTTCATTTTTTGATTGTTATTATTTTTTTAATGCTTTAAATATCCAAGGAGACTAGGTAGTCACAAGCCATTTCTGAAGTCATAAGATTTCCTTTCAACATAGTACTAATTAGCTATGTCGCCCAGATGACATTTTCTGTACCACTTCCTTAGCACCTAGAATATTGTCTTATCTCTTAAGTCTTCAGTTTTTATTTAGCCAACTTTTCAGCAGCTAAAGATTTTAAGAGAATTGTAAAACTAGCAAGGATAGTTGGAAAGGAGTGGGGTCATGCAGAATGAGATATCTTCATTTAATAGTTTTTATCTTGTATAATGTCTTTCTAGTAATATGAATTTTTATGCTCCAGTGATATACCTGTTTGATAAAATAATTTATATTTCTTTTTTAAGCTCTGTATGGAATAGTACCAGGGCAGTTAATAATGTAGTAAGCACAATATAAATGATAGTTACAATTATTATGTGTAATCTGACTCCAGTGGGCTTAAACAAGTTAGAAAAACCCGAGTTCAAATTTGGCCTCACTTACTAGCTGTGTGATCCTTAACTCATTTTGCCTCAGTTCCTCATCTGTAAAATAAGCAGAAGAAAAAAAATGGCAAACCATTCCAGTATCCTTGCCAAGAAAACTCCAAAAAGGGTCAAAAAGAGTTAGACACAAGGGTCAAAAAGAGTTAGACACAACTGAAATGACCAAACATGACTTTGAGTATAATATAGAGTAAAATATCATAGTAGGGAATAAAAATGTCTGAAAAGAAAGAGGGTGGTACCTATTATTATGAGAGGGCATATAACTTTTTAAATTAATTAGTTACTATTTTTCAAACATTCAAAACAATTACTTTTCATTTGTTTTTTAAGATTTTTGAGTTCTTCTGGGAGATGACTAAAAACCAATACATTGAATTCCCAATCCCTATATTTATGCACACCTGCATTTTTGATTTCCTTCACAAGCTAATTGTACAATATTTCAGAGTCTGATTCTTTTTGTACAGCAAAATAACGTTTTGGTCATGTATACTTATTGTGTATCTAATTTATATTTTAATATATTTAACATCTACTGGTCATCCTGCCATCTAGGGGAGGGGGTGGGGGGGTAAGAGGTGAAAAATTGGAACAAGAGGTTTGGCAATTGTTAATGCTGTAAAGTTACCCATGTATATATCCTGTAAATAAAAGGCTATTAAATAAATAAAAAAATAAAAAAAAAAGATTTTTGAGTTCTAGGTTCTCTCCCTTACCTCCACCCACAATTAAGAAACCACAGACATAACTTTTCTTTTTTTCTTTCTTTATTTTGTTTACAAAGCATATGCAGGGGTAATTTTTCCAACATTGACCCTTGCAAAACCTTTTGTTCCAAATTTCACATAACTTTTCAAAAGAACAAATGTAGATATCTTTGGACCAAAGCCATAATCAGTTGGTCTTTGACAAGCCGAGTGCTTCTGAACTCCACCTCGGCAGTATTACAGGGATGGATATGAGCTTCATGTTGAAAGAAATGAAGGAAAGAAAAATAGGGAAGTAATTTATTGTATCAAAAGACTTTTGAAAGGGAAAAAGAAACCTAAAGCCCAAGGAGAACATCAAAAAGCTGAGAGAGAAATTGAATAATTCATTTAAAGGAGTAGCTAAACTGCACTATTGAGCAGACTAGTTATAAAAGGAATTGACTTTCCCTTTCAGCTATTAATGTTTCCTCTCTACATTGGGGAGAAAAAACCTGCTTTATTTACTGAAAAAATTTTGAGAGGCAAGATTATGAGAATTTTGGATTTGTAGATTAAAAAAACTTGGGGATTTTTGTAAATAAAGCACTTTTAAAAATATATTTGTCAAGAAATCTTATTTTCCACACACACACACACACACTCTTAGCATTCTCCATTTTCTCATTTATTGTTTTGTATTGTTTTTCATTGGAGGATAATTTTTACATGATTTTAGAATTAAAATGGATCTGAGACCAATTAATCCAGCCCATACCTAAAAGAAAGCTTTTTACAATATACATCCCCATCGTACATCATAAACATTCCCCACTGAGGGAAAATCCATTTCTTCCTTAGACACATTACATTTTGAATAACTAACTTAATAAATTTTCCTTACAATGTTTTACATGTTTGTACATGTATAATCTGTATCTGATTGTTTATTGGGAGAGGAGAGAAAAGGGAGAGAAGAAAAGCATTTGGAACTCAAAACTTTTTAAAAAAAAAAAAAAAGATAAAAATTTTTTTTTAAATGTTGGGGGGAAAAAATAAAATATATATTTTTTAAAAAAGAAAAAAAAATTTCTTACGTGAAGTCTAAATTTGCCCTTTAAAACATCTATTCATTACTTCAACAACATGATATAGTGTCTAGAGAGTTGTCTTGGAATCAGAAAGACCAGTGGGTTCAAATCAAATATCAAATATATCAGCAACTATTTGTTAAGTATCAACAATATGCCAAACATTTTGCTGAGCCTGTGGAATATAAATTTTAAAAATGTAAAAATATTTTTTCCAGGCCAGCAAAATAATTTTGGACCAGGTTGTAAAAAGCTTTAAAAGCTAAACTGATGTTTTTGTTTTGTTTTTTTTTAGAGGTGGTAAGGAGCCATTGGAGTTTATTAAGTAGATTGCCTACTCATAGTCTAGTCATCAGTGAAAGAAAAATAATAACTGTATGATCATAAACAAGTCATTTCTATAACATTTTGAATATTTCAAGAAAAAGTACCATATGGACCTTAGAGATAAAATTTTTGCTTACACAAAAAATTTTGCTTCATACAGATAAAGATTTTATCTTCATAATTTTTTTCCACATGTGAAAAAGAGATTTATAAAATATCAGCAGCTATGTATCCTATTTACCATCAATGAAAATCCTAATGTTGAAGCCTCAGTTTCCTTATTTGTAAAATGAAGGATTTGGTTTAGATGACCTTTGATGTTCTTCCCAGATCCTTGACTGTAGGTAAGGTAGAAAGGGAAAAGAATAAACCTCCTATTCACTAGTAACTGTACTAAGCATTTTACCAGTATCCCATTTGAGACAGAATGGGTAGAAATCAATTTTAACTAATTTTTTTATATTCTTTAATATGTAGTGAGTGATGGACTGGAACTGAGACCGAAATATAAAGGAATAGTGCATTGTTTAACCACTATTTGGAAAGTTGATGGACTACGAGGCCTTTATCAAGGAGTAACTCCAAATGTATGGGGTGCAGGTTTATCTTGGGGACTCTACTTTTTCTTGTAAGTATATCAAAAGAAATTTTATTATATTCTGTGAGAAAACATGAATTTTTTTGAAGCAATATTTACCCTTCCTTTTATAGCACAATGTTGATCAAGCTAAATAGCCAGCCTCATTAACTTGTTGAGATTTGTGTAAAGAACTTGGAAAGTGCTATGTAACACCCTTCGTGGTCTCTGGTCATAAATATACCTTTGGGAGGAGACAACTTTCCATTTAAGAGAAGGCTCTTTTAAGATAGATTTTCTGCCCGTTTTTGCCTTATAAAAATTGTTTAAGCAGAAGTAAACTTCTTCTAGTGGCCATATGTTGATCTTTTCATGGTTCATATTTATTTCTGACAATGGGTATTTGTGTACAGGGCAAAGAAGTAAAAATCACTTACTTTGATTTTGCCATTATATAACAGTTTTGGGTAAGCATTTGTGGGAAAGAATGGAACTTGAATCAAACTCTTTTTTTTTTTTTTAGTTGTAAGTTTTATTTTTTTTTTTTTTATAATTATAACTTTTTATTGACAGAACCCATGCCTGGGTAATTTTTTACAACATTATCCCTTGCATTCACTTCTGTTCTGACTTTTCCCCCTCCCTCCCTCCACCCCCTTCCCCAGATGGCAAGCAGTCCTATGCATGTTAAATATGTCACAGTATATCCTAGATACAATATATGTGTGCAGAACTGAGTAGTTCTCTTGTTGCACAGGAAGAATTGGATTCAGAAGGTAAAAATAACCCGGGAAGAAAAACAAAAATACAGACAGTTTACATTCATTTCCCAGTGTTCTTTCTTTGGGTGTAGCTGCTTCTGTCTATCACTGATCAATTGAAACTGAGTTAGATCTTCTCTTTGTCGAAGAAATCCACTTCTATCAGAATACATCCTTATATGGTATTGTTGCTGAAGTATATAATGATCTCCTGGTTCTGCTCATTTCACTTAGCATCAGTTCATGTAAGTCTCTCCAAGCCTCTCTGTATTCATCCTGCTGGTCATTTCTTATAGAACAATAATATTCCATAATATTCATATACCACAATTTACCGAGCCATTCTCCAATTGATGGGCATCCATTCATTTTCCAGTTTCTAGCCACTACAAACAGGGCTGTCACAAACATTTTGGCACATACAGGTCCCTTTCCCTTCTTTAGTATCTCTTTGGGGTATAAGCCCAGTAGTAGCACTGCTGGATCAAAGGGTATTTACAGTTTGATAGCTTTTGGAGCATAGTTCCAAATTGCTCTCCAGAATGGCTGGATGTATTACAATTCCATCAACAGTGTATTAGTGTCCCTGTTTTCCCACATCCCCTCCAACATTCCGCATTATCTTTCCCTGTCATTCTAGCTAATCTGACAGGTGTGTAGTGGTATCTCAGAGTTGTCTTAATTTGCATTTCTCTGATTAATAATGACTTGGAGCATTTTTTCATATGGCTAGAAATAGTTTCAATTTCTTCATCTGAGAATTGTCTGTTCATATTCTTTGACCATTTATCAATTGGAAAATGGCTTGATTTCTTATAAATTAGAGTCAATTCTCTATATATTTTGGAAATGAGGCCTTTATCAGAACCTTTAACTGCAAAAATGTTTTCCCAGTTTATTGCTTCCCTTCTAATCTTGTCTGAATTAGTTTTGTTTGTACAAAAACTTTTCAATTTGATATAATCAAAATTTTCTATTTTGTAATCAATAATAATCTCTAGTTCTTCTTTGGTCATAAATTCCTTCCTCTTCCACAGGTCTGAGAGGTAAACTATCCTATGCTCTTCCGATTTATTTATAATTGCATTCTTTATGCTTAGGTCCGAACCCATTCTGACCTTATCTTGGTGTATGGTGTTAAGTGTGGGTCAATGCCTAGTTTCTGCCATATTAATTTCCAATTTTCCCAGCAATTTTTGTCAAATAGTGAGTTTATCCCCAAAACTGGGGTCTTTGGGTTTGTCAAACACTAGATTATTAAAGTATTGCCTATTTGAACCTAACCTATTGAATCAGTAAATATTCTGATAATATTAAGAAAATATTTTTATTGTCTGTGGATCAGTTGCATGTGTTCATGATTATCAATAATTTATTGGAGAAGAAGTGTTCGTTCTAATGTTCTCCAAGAACACAAAATTCTATATTGTGAACCTGGAAAAGTGGAAAGGTCCAAGGTGAATGTTGGCTTTCATACCCAAAACATACATTTATGCCACATGAGAACTATGGGTAAAAGAGAGATCTCAGGTGATTGAGAAGATAGAAATTATGATGCCTCAAGGGATGGCCCACTGCATCTTCTTTGCTTTTTAACATTTGACCAACTTCTACTACTTCTTATTTTTGTCCTTCAAAACCTATTCTATTTCTGCCTTTTGGAAACAAATGCAATTCTTCTTTTGGACACAGAGAGAACAAAACACATATAATTGTAATATTGTCATATTGTCATACAGTTAATGAGGCAGAAAGTATCTTAGAAATAGTCTAATCAATTTGGTTCATTTGATATATGTAACTGAGACCTGGAAAACTTAAGTAACTTGCTTGGGGTCATACATGGCACAGAGTTCTGCATAAACTCACTTTTCCAAATCTGTTGTTTTTTTTTTACCATACATATAAACACTGTCTCATAATTTTCTGTCATAAACACACAAGAACACAATAGCACAACCTTTGACATATAACCATATGTTATGGGAAGAGAGCCTGAGTTGTAGATTGCAAACCATCCATATATGTCCATGCTATGTGACTCTGGTCTCTGATTCCTATAAATCTATTGTGAGTAGAAAGGGGAACACCCAGTGTTAGAAATCTTCAAGGTATTTTGACATTGCATTAATACTAATGAAGCTATCAATTATCTCTCATTCTCACTATTTGACTGGTCTATTTTGTTTTTACCCAGTTATATATTTCTCTGATACCTTTTATACTGTTTTGCCCACATAATTTCTCATTTGCAATGTGTTCAGTCTTCTCATAGCTACCATTTATCTTCTCCATTGCTTTTTGGGTGATCTTCAAGTTCATTTCTTTAAGGACTACAGTATTCAGTCAATTACTCAACAAGCATTTATTGAGCAACAGCAGTGTGCAAGGCATTGTATTTAATGACTCATAGCCATACAACCTCCATTTTGGTATTTTAAAAATCAACCTTTGCTTTAAAGAGAAGTCTAGGCTAAATAAATAAAGTAATTTTGTGATTTCTGAAAAGTACATTATTTCTCCATTTGTAGTATTTATCCAAAGTATATTTACTGATAAATGGGTATGATTATTATTCAATTCTATGTCATAATCTAGACAAGCAGTGTTTTGTTTGTTTGTTTTCCCCCAGGATGGATAGTTCTGTTAAACTATTGAATTCTTATATATCTTATTTAGAAGACTTTGCATTGTTCGGCAGAATAGGAGTTTTTAGAACACCTTCGCATCCATAGGGAATTCTTCCCTATGTGAACTCTCTCTCAATGATAAACACCTTTGGCAAACATGCATATTCTTGGTTTATGTGACAATATTTGAACAAAGTTAAATTTGTATTACTTTTTTTTCAGAGTGTCTTACATGGTTTCAGTATCTGCATGGACAACATTTTTGGAGTAGTTTTTAAAGCAAATGCTTTTTTATAATCAGCAAACAAGTGAGATCTTGTTTTCTTTAAATCTTTCAACCTCTTATGTGATTGTAAACATATGATCTGCTGTAGAGCATTTTTTTTTTTTGCAGAAGGACCTTTTTTCCTTCTTATAACTTCATCATAAATATACTGTTTTAAAACTGATAGAAACAGCATGTAAATTACAACAATTGCTTTTCATTCTGTCACCTTAACAAAAGTGAAAAAAGATGGAAATAGTAAATGTAGTAAATAGTAAAAAATGATGAAAATATTTGGATACAGGCATTTGGTGGAATTGTAGATTGATTCGGTTACTCTTTTGACCCATTGCTAGACATATTTTAGGGAAGTCAAAGGCAAAGAAAGATCTTGTATTACATCAAAATAATCATAGCAGCAAATGAATGACTAGAAACTAACAAGTGCTGAGCAATTAGGTAATGGCTAAATAAATTATAATGCAGAAAAGCAGTAGAATATCATTGTACCTTAGCAAATCTGTCCAAGAATTTTTAATTGCATACCATGGGGTCAGATGCTATGGAGCAAAAAAGACAAAAATGATACAGCCTCTGCTTTCAAGAACTTAGGTTCTATAGAAACAAAAATGCGAAATTCAGAAAAACATGAGAAATGTTATATGAATTGCTGCAGAATGAAGTAAGCTAATACTCCCAAGGGGGGGAGGGGAAAGAGAGAGAGAGCGCAGCAATTTAAACTGAAAAAACAATAAAACAAAAAGCAATGCTGGGTAATTATAATGATCCAGTTTGACTAGGAAGAAGAGTTGAGAAAATATACTTTTCTCATTGTAGAAGTGAGGGCCCATGGATATGGAATCCCTCAGTTGACATAATTGGGTTTGCTGAGCTACTTTTCCTTTTTCTTTTGAAATCTTTTTTATAAGGACATGCTATAAAAGCTAAATATAATTTAAAAAATGAATAATTTTATAGAAAGAAAATTGTGGGTATATGACTTAGTAGTTAATTATGTAACAGAGTCCCTACCTTTTATACTCTTTCCTTGAAGGTACAATTCTTGAGAATTCCTCAGCACCCTAAAAATAGTATCACTTGCTAGTTATACTTTATGTATACATAGTTTATGTGTACTTAATTTATTCCAACTGTTTTCTTCAGTGTCATTTCCATTTCCTCATACAGCACATCTGTACGAGGTATTAAAGTGCGTATATGGTGGCTCCCTAGATTTTGATTGTGAAACAAGTTTGTAATTTACAAACAGTTTTCATTTTTACCTGTTGTCCTTAATTCCATATTTCTTTTGCTAGTCAAGAAATTATTTTAATGTAGATAGCTTTTCTTTGGGGGGGGGCGGGGAGGATGTTAAGTGATGGCAAATTTTTCCTACTTGGTACTTGGCTTCAATTAAAGTATGCATCCATAAAGCAGTTGTTGTCTTGGTCATTGTCAGTGGTCCAAAGACCTTCATCTGAGAGGAAAATGATGAATATTCTTTCCTCTTTTTAAGTCTCTCAACAAAAACAAAATAGTTTTCTGAAGCCCAAACTAGATAAAGTGAGAATTCTGCATTACTTATACACCTTCCTTCTTAGATAATATTCTTCCTTAACTTTTTAAAGTTGTTGTATTCAGTTAAGTTACTTTTCCAGATGTCTCAGAGTCATAATTATGAACTCTTGACTGTTGACCTGTAATATAATGACTCCACGGCCTGTTGAGATGAGTAGAATGGGACTCTTTTGTCTACTTGTTCATCAACCCAGATTACTATGCTTTTTTTTTTTTTCTTTTTTTCTTCTTTAAGTATTGATGTCTGTCTTTAAATTTTTTCTGTCTTATTATCATCCATTTGCTTCTTTTCAATGCCAGTTCCTCTTTTTCTCTTTGTTTGGTTATCAGGCTTCTTAGAGTTTTAAATAAAAGAAGGGTAAATTTTAAGTGAATTCCTGAGGGACTCTCCATTGAGCAAAGTTCATAAACTTTTGTGACATATTTTTTGATTACTTTTTTGGCTGTTTCATATAGTTGAAACGTAGCTTTTAGATAAGTATTGTTACAATAAAGAAAATATTTCTCAGATTTGTTTTTTTTTTTGTTTGTTTGTTTATTTTTATAAGTACACTAGACTTGAGTTGGGAAACTTCGTCCTATTCTCTGATCTGTTGAATCTGTACGTGTTACTTTGGGCAAATCACTTATGTGTAGAATGAAACAGTTGGACTAGATGACCTCTAAGAAATCTTGCTATTAAAAAATTAAAAAAGATAATTCAATAAGAGACCTTCTATTTCGGAATCTTGTGAAAATTTAGATTCCCAAATAGAAGGTCTCTTACTTTCGTCAGGGAAGAGAATAAACATTTACATAGAACCTACTATGTTCCAGGCACTGTAGTAAATTTTTTTTTCAAATATGATCTCCTTTGATCCTCACAACAATCCTGGGCTGTAAGTGCTATTCGTAATTTTTAGCTGTGATAACTGTGGCAAAACGAAAGGACTTAAATCAGGACACAAAGCTAGGAAGTGTCTAGGTTGGATTTCAATTTAGGTCTTGCTGAATTGAAACCCCCAGCTCCTTCCAAACCAGAAATTTTTAACCTTCTTAACCTTTTTCTGTCATAAATTTCTATAGACACTTGAGAATATTATTTTTAAATGCATAAAATAAAATATATAGGACTAAAAAGGAAAACAATTATATTGACACACTTTTAAAAACAAATTGATAAACCCTCTCAATTAAGAGCCCCTATTCTAGACCATTATGTCATCACCATCACTAGCTACTCTCCCTCCCCTCTCTTTTCCTATTACTTTTAAAGTACAATACTTAGCAGCTTATCCTCATTGTCTCTCACCTGCTATATCTAATCTGTTGCTAAGGTCTATTGATTTCAACTTTGCAACATCCTCAAATATGACCCCTTCTCTTCTCTGACACTACTGTCACTCTGATACAGGCTTTTATCACTTCATGCTGGATTATCACAATATCCTGCTGATGGGTCTGCCTGCCCCAACTCCCTTCCCACTCCAATTCATCCCTCATTGAGCCACCAAAGTGAACAAAACTATGTCAACTCTTATTCAGCAAAACCCCCAAAATAAAATAAAAAATCCTGTTTGATGTTAAAAAGTCCCTTATAATCAGACTCCCTCTTTCCCTTCCTCCCAACATATCTTTCTAGTTTTCTTACACCTCACTCCTTACCATGTATTCTTCAGTACAATGACCTTGTTGTTCCACAGACAAGGAACTTTGTCTGTTTTTAATAATATTTAATTTTTCCCCAATTACCTGTAAAAACAATTTTTATCATTTGTTGGTTTTTTTGTTCCAAATTCTATCCCTTTTTATCTTCTTTTCCCTCCTGTCAGAATGTAAGCAGTATGATATAGTTTGTTCATCTCTAATCATGTAAAGAATTTTCTTATCAGTCATTTAGACATCCCATCTCTTCACTTCACTTTTCTCTGGCTATTTCCTATACCTGGAATTCTTTCCCTCCTCATCTCTACTTAATGTCTTCCTTTTAATTCCCAATATCTTAGCTTCTACATATATGGCATTTGCCATCTTTTAAAAATTGTTAATTTTTTGATGACCCCTTATTACATTCCCCACAGTAGCTATTCAGACTTTTCTTGACCCTACTCTACTCTGAGGGTCTATTTCCTTATCTGTAAAATGGGAATAACAATATTTCCACAGGATTGTTGTGAGGAATGTGCTTTGTAAATCTTATAGCACAGTGGAATAATGAGCTATTTTGTAAGTAATTGGTTCTCGGGGACTTTGGGTTATTCATAATATCTTTTGTTTTATCTTTCTTTCCCTCCCATTCCCAGAATCACAGATTTTAAAAATTAAAAGCAATCTTTGCAGCTATTTAGTCCATCTATCCAAAAATCTCTAGTAAGAAAGAACCCAGAACCTTTTGAGACAGCTCATTTTGTTTTGTGCTGGTTTTAGTAGTTAAAGAATTCATCTCTGTTTTTAGGTTGCTGATCCCTTAGGATCAAGAACATGACTTTATTTAAACTTTGCATTTTATCTTTCATATCCTTCTTCACTGTGCCTTGAGTACAATATGTATTCAGGAAACATTTGTTAATTGAATGTTTTCTCCCTTTAAAAATACTCTTTTTGTCTTTTTTTTCCCCCCATCATAAGATAATTGATTAAATATATGCTCAAATAAAATCTAATCCACCCCCACACACACATCTTGAAAGAAGTATTAATATTACTATATACTGAAGTAAATTATAATTCAGAATTACTTTTTACTTTCATGATGCAGCTTCTCAGCCACCATGCATTGGAGAAAATTCTTCTGCTAAAGCCTAGTATTTGAAAAATAAGTTTTTTTCTGTTTGTATTATAGTTCAGCTTTAAATATCATAACACTTTAGACATTTATATTAAAACATTTTAAAATAACTCAAAACACTAAATGTGTAATTTATCTTTCCTTATTTTCATTGAAATCTCTCATTTAATTCTTTTAGCTACAATGCCATTAAATCATATAAGACAGAGGGGAGAACAGAACGGCTAGAAGCAACAGAATACCTTGTTTCAGCTGCTGAAGCTGGTAAGGAAATGTATAATTTATAAAAATTCCATCACATTAATCTATAAAAACTGCAGTATATTTCACACCTTCTTTATAGAGACTGTTTTCTATTCAGCTGTATCAATTGGATGAAACTGGATATTACATGAAATTCTTGGGAAGGTATTTTACTCTGGATAGATTTGAAATAATTTACTTTTAATATCTAAGCAAAGTTGTAGATTCATAATAAGAAACAAATTATATATTTTGCAAAAAGAGGGGCAAAAAGTGTTTTAGTTTCCTAATTATTTAATTTAGGACATTGTTT
This sequence comes from Sarcophilus harrisii, assembly GCF_902635505.1. Taxonomy (NCBI): domain Eukaryota; kingdom Metazoa; phylum Chordata; class Mammalia; order Dasyuromorphia; family Dasyuridae; genus Sarcophilus; species Sarcophilus harrisii. Next base: position 585,585,649 of record NC_045426.1, on the reverse strand, counting down.
AATTGATTGTTTTATAGAACAAAAATATGAAGTGTGACTTATTTCTTTATGGTATCTGATTCAGTGTTTAACATGTTCTAGGTTTAATAAATATTGATTAACTTTTTAGAAAAACCAAGAAAATATGCAGATATTAAAGAAATTATAAAATCATTTTTTTTTTTTAGTTTTACATATTTGCAAAATCTTTACTATTTCATGGTACTTTATTACTTTATATGTATCTTATTTTTATGGAATAAACTATGATTGAAAACTTGGTTTAGTTTATTGAAGTATTTAAATAAAAGGGGAAAACATGGGTATATGACGGTATAGATATTTTGCTTTTTTCCATCTATGTCTGCTTTGCTATGTGTAATGCTTAATACACTACTACTTAGAATAAGGCATTTTTTTAAATAGTGGAGTTGAATAATAGAATTGCTGAAATGACTGGCTTAAAGGAGCAAAGTGCTCTGAGTATGAATTTATAAAATCATATATTCAGATGACCCCCAAATTACAAATAGATTATGTTCCAAAATTAATTTATAAGTCATTTCTTTAGAACCCAAAAGATATTTCCCAAATGTTTCCCATAGAAACAATGTGATATATGGAAATTAAGTTCCCATGCTAGACCACAAAAGCCTATTTTAACCCTAGTGAGCATTACTATTATATTTTTTAAAGTTAGATAGCTTTTTTTGATGGGTAATATATCATCCTAATTATTTTAAATATTTCTGTGAGAAAAGTGTTCCCACTCTTCACAACAGAAAAGACAATGTAGAAACCCAGCAAATATAACTCTCCCTTCCCCTTCTTTCCCCTCCCTTTACCTCTTCCCTCTTCCCCACCATCAAAGCATCTGAACAAGAGGATGAAAGGAATTGGGAGAGTAAGTCCTAGGAACCAATGGGAAGGAGAGAGCAATGAAGAAACCAGCTTAAGTACCTTCACTATTTACCTACTTTGGGACACCCAGATTCCCACTCCAAGTCAAGCTCTTGAAAATGTACCCAAGGAGTGAGTTACGATCCCCTTTTTTAGCCCCACTCCAAGGAGTGCTGTAACCAATAGGCCCCATTGTCCACAATAAAATCTTGTCTTCTTCCCAAAATGCCTTTTCTCTCCTATCCTTCTGCAGCTAAGGCCACTGGGTCTACCTTAAGATAAGCACACAGTGATTTAGGTCACTTCTTTACCTCCTGGTTTCCAAGGAGAGTTCATCTTTGTCTCCCAATAATACTTTTAAGTATTCGTAGCATTCTTTAGTCGAGAAAGTACATATGTAATTAAACTTCTCTATTTTAGGGGCCATGACACTTTGTATTACCAACCCATTATGGGTAACAAAGACTCGACTTATGTTACAATATGATGTTGTCAGTACTCCCCAGAGACAGTACAAAGGAATGATGGATACACTTGTGAAGATATATAAATATGAAGGTGTACGTGGATTATACAAGGTACTTTTTATTTGGTTGTTTTAAATCATTATGATAGATAATTACATATATTGTTAGTTGCCACATAAATTTGCATTGATCTTTTAGGTTCAGATTCTGAAAGATTCCAGTACTCAGTCCTAAAAAGAAATAATAAGTAGAAATAAATATATTCCACAGTAAGGGTATTTTCTCTTTAGGCTATTTCTGTTTGCTGCAATATGATGCATCACTGTGATGTGGATGAAAGGGAAACAAAATTGTCCAAAATTTTGTAGTCATCTTATTTTAATATGTAGGTAGTTTGGCATGCATTTATGCTTTAAACAATTCTCCTGGTTAGCAAAATATTTTATTTTGTTTTATAAGCCAATAAGATCTTTCTGATTGTTACAATTTACAATTGTAAATAAATGTTTAAAAAGAAGATTTGCTACACAACGCATACCAATGTCAGATAAGTAATGCACATGATGGCAAAAAAATGTCAGTATCAAATGCAGGGCAGAGCTATGGCCTGTATTTTTGGTTAATTACATTCATATTTTAACTAATCTAATTTAATGAAATCTTTAGATTTTTTAAGGCGGTGTACAAAATAAGCAAAATTTCTTCCCAGATATCTACAGACAAACACAGAAATGATTACAATGACTTCTCTATATTTGTAGATGAAAGAGGATACGACATTCATAATTTTACACTATAAGTAGTAATACTATGAAACCTTGGAAAGGACACTTCAAAACTGGGCTTACATTTTTTTATATCTAAGTTGAAAGAAAAATTCTGAAGCCCATATATATATCAGCTCTAAATCAATGATGATAAATCCAGTCCTGAAATTTTTCTATAACACTGCTTTAGTCAACATAGAAGAGTTTTGATTGCTCCATGTGCCCAAGAAATTGATTAGGATCTTAAATTATTTAATGCATTATATTTCTTTCTTGTCTTCCTTTTTTGTACCCCAGACATTGTCAGCCTGCTGCCAAATTTGGCCTGCTACCTATTTATTATTTTTTTATATAGCTCCAACTAAATAAAGATGTTTACACCTTTAAATAAAATTTGTTGTACTTTAAAATGTAAACATCTCTATAGGTTTTTACCCTTACTCTCTACTCCCTCCCTTTCCTGTGACAGAAAAAAAAAAAACCATGCATAATAGATCTGTGATTTCATCTCATTATTATATAATATTCAACAGTGTCAGTAGAGCAAAAGTCATTCATGCTCTGTTTATTTTATATGATCCTTATCTATGTCCTTCATGAGAAGAATCTACCCATCATGTGTTAGGCCTTCTTGATGATCTTCTTACCTTATTTATGTGTTCATTAACATTACCACAGACCCTCTCTCATGAACTGACCTATTTCCTTTTCTACTCAGGTATTAAATGAATCTTAAGCACTGCATCTTACATGCATTTAATTGTTATTATGCTTCAGTCTAATTGTACTCGCCATAGGTTATCCATAATTTTGATTCAGCAGAATGGATTATAATGAATTATAGCTATATAGCTTCACTGGAAGAATAAAGAGAGGGACTAAACCTGTAATTTCATTGGTATAAGGAACTCTATAAATAAATTCTCTCTTAATGCAAGTTGGCACCTTCTTGGTCTCAGAAAATTGCCTAGAATTTGTCTAGGCTTACATTGCTAGTATATATCAGAGCAGAATGGGAATCCAGATCTTTGGGCTCTAAGTCTAGGTTTCTAACCATTACACTGTGTCTCTTCTCTGGCACACAGAAATGCTTGATGCATTAGAAGAATATCGATGTTATACAACTGGGATTTGGGTTTCAGGGAGATAATTTTTAAATAAAATTGAACTGTTAGACTAAATGGCCTCTAAAGACATTTCTAAGATTAAGATTGTCTAATTCCTTTAAATAGAAAGCTTCTAAACTTATTTTTAAAAAGATTCATCTTTTTTTCCTTTTTTTAAGGTAATATATCATTGTCTTAGTTGATAGAGAGTTGGATGAACAACCTCCAGAGTTGGTCTGTCAATATATATACATATATGTGTGCATGTATATGTAAATATATACATACATGTGTGGGCAAACAGAACAGTTTAGACTGGGCCTAAAACTGAATAGGAGAGCTGAATCTCATTTGGGAAATTTTTTAATACTTTTTAATGACTCAAAATTGGAACAAAGCTCCAGCTTCAAACATGATATTTTTGTAATGATACTCTATGGCTACATTCTTTTACACTACAATTTCTAAAGAATTTTAATTGCAGATGATTCAGAGCAGTGAAAATATGCATAATAGGTGGGAGTAAACTTCAGGATATCATTTAATGAAGAATTACACACAAGAAGTAGCATAATAGTAGTACCAAAGATGAATGTCTGCTGGAGCTGTGAATTGAGCTAGCTTTTTTGTGACAGAATTTGAAATTCTGTTTCATATTTTAGAGCTATTTATACTCTTTGAGCTAGCAGTCCTACTACTATTTCTGTGCCCCAAAGAGGTGAAAGGCAGAAATGCCCTGTAAATACCTGAATATTAATTAGTATCCTTGTTTCTTGGGAGAGCAGGGAGAGACAAAAAGTGGGTATACATGAGTTGGAGAACGTCTTAAACAGTTGTGATTTGTATAAATATAGTGAAATGTTATTGTGCCTTAAACAAATATGAAACAGTAAGAGAAGTATGAAAAGGCTTGTATGCATTTATGCAGAGCAGATTAGAACAAGGAGAACAATATGAACATTGATTACAATAATGTGACTGAAAACAACATTATAGGGCAGCTAAATTCAAAGGCAAAAAAAACAATTTTGGTTCCATAAGATTCATGATAGAACTTCATCTCTTTTCAGTAGAAGAATAGGAGACTAGAGGTGTTAAATATTTCATTTGCTTTTAAAAGCACTTGCTGTATTAATTTTGCTTTATTGTTTCTGTTTGGGTGAAGTGGGTGAGAGAGATGAGGATGAGAGAATATTTGGAAAGACTCAATACAAAAAAAAAATCTGTGAAACATTAACATGTAAGAAGGAAGGTGGGCCAGTTATACACTAAGAATGAGGAATAATAGTCTACCTTCCTCAGTGGTATCCACGTAATGTCAAGAGACTCAGAGAAAGTGCTTTGGATAATTTTCTAAAATATATAAGCAGGAATATATAGCAGCAGATATAGGTATGGAAGGATGCTGTCCCACATTGATGAAAAGGCAGGTACTTTGAAGTATTATGCTTTTAAGTATAAATATGGACCTGGTTTTCTGCCTTCTATAGACTCACACAGCTAAGTAGAATGACTTATCACCTGAAGTTTAGTCATAAAGTGGTAACAATACATTGTAATGAGCTCTGGCTTTTTTAATCAGAGGGCCTGGGTTCAAATCCATCCATTGTGATCACCAGTGTTACCTATCCTTAGTCCTCAGAGTCTTCATCTGTAAAATAAGGGGGTTAGACCAGGTAGCCTCTAATATCTTTTCTAGTTCTAAACGATGATTCTATGTTGAATTTTTATTACCATAACAACTTTCTATGGTTTTGGAGTGTTGAAATACATATTAAATAAAAGTCATGTTTTATTATTTCAAATTAGAAATTATAACTTTTTTTTTTTTAATCTAGGGATTTCTTCCTGGGTTGATTGGAACATCACACGGAGCACTTCAGTTCATGGCATATGAATTGCTGAAATTGAAGTACAACACACACATCAATAGATTACCAGATGCGCAGTTGGTAAGAAATTCTTGAAAAGATAGTCCAATTTATTTTTAAAGAAAATGTATAAATTGAAATTAGCTTTTTAAAGATAGTCATCAAACGTGCTAGAAATTCAAATCATATTAACCTTTGGGTGTCAGTTTTCAATACGCAAAAATTGATTTTTCCCTCATTTGTCATTTATAATATGCCACAAATTGTGTTCTAATTGAAAAGTTAGTGTTTAGAAATCTTTTAAAATGCCATATGTAGTTAATGAGAACATGGACATATTTAAGAAATTTTAGAGTTTGCAATTAAGCACATTTTGAGTACTTGTTGCTTTGTTTTAGCTTAGCTTTACTGCATCATTTAAGAGGACTTAAAAGTAAACTTTATAAGCTCAAGATAGGAAATTTGTACAATTTAAGAAATATCCAGAAAAGATATAACAATATTGTTTTATTGTTTTAGAGCACAATAGAATATATATCAGTTGCAGCGATGTCAAAAATATTTGCTGTGGCAGCAACATACCCATATCAAGTAGTGAGAGCCCGACTTCAAGATCAACATATTTTTTACAATGGTGTACTTGATGTAATCAACAGGACATGGAGGTGAGGTAACAGCTGCTAAATGTCTCATATAGTATAGAATTGGTAATGCTATAGCAATGACTAGCTTGTGGGAGACCTTGGAAATTTTGCTTTTTTGTTTTTATATAGAGTAAAATATTTGCTCTAAAACATTTTGAGAAAGCTGTAATTTAGACTGACTCTTTGTAGACACTTTATCTCAAAGTAGTACTTGTTTTCTCTTGGGTAGCTCAACCACACAAACAAATACATTGTTATTTTGTACAGATATAGATGAATTGGAAGTAGTAGAGATCTCCACACTTTGTTTTATGTTGGAATCTTTACTAAAGTGTTAAGACATTTCTTTACAAAGTGTTAAAGACATTGGAGTTAATTTAATCTTAGAGTTATTTTGGGCCAGAACTTGAAACAAGATACTAAGTGGAACTGATTGAACAATGCTTGTGTTTACACTTTTAGAGAGCTCATAAGTATCTAAGTACTCAATGGAGTTCACACGAGAATTCAGGGCTGGCTTAGTCTGAATTCACACCTCCCTTGAAATTCTTAGGACCAGAGAGCACTCTGGGAGATAACCCATAATCCCTGCCTCAAGAAGGAGAAGTTAACCTTTGGGAGATGATATATATGGAGGAAGCTCTTGGAGCTAGGAAGAATTTCTCCGGAACAACGACAGGGCTCTGAGACAGAACACTCTGGAAGAAAAGCCTACAAGCCCTATCTTCGAGGCAAGGGAGATCCATCGTATTTTCCAACTTGGTGCTGGCTGGAGGCTGAAGAAAGCAGAGGCAGAAGCCAAGGACAAAGCTGCAAGATCTCTTGGAGCCAGGCAGAAAGATAGGCCTCAACTAACCTGGCTAATCTGGAAGGAGAAATAAACGTTTGCATTTTTACCAGCTGGCTGTGATAATGGAATAATTATTTATTGCAACTGAGACTAAGGCTGCCTCCAAGAAAAACCACCACAGTTTTAGACCTTTTCAAAAACTGAGCATTAAAGTATGATAAATTTACTTCCATTCACTTCAGTTCCTCAGGGACTTATGACTTTGTGGGTGGGCAAATTTCTTCCATGAAACATTGAACATACCTCATTTGTAACTTAGTTGATAGCGTAATAAAACACGGGTGTCAAACATAGCCCAAAACATAATTGAGAAATGATTAACAAAATAAAAATGTAGTAGAACATCAATAATGGTAATTTGTGGTTTTCCAAGGCAATATGTACAGTCTCCCACTGATCTCAGAGTTGTCTCAGGTACAGATAAGTTTATTCTTTCCATGGTGCCACAGACAGATGCCAGACAGGAGTTGAATCTGAGTCTTCCTGATTCCCAACTCCCAACATTACCTACTTCAATCATTTTTTAAAGCTTTAAGCACCTCCTGTGTGCTAGGCATTATGAATACAAAAACAAGAATGAAATATCCCTACCCATAAAGAGCTTACAATATAGCAGGAGGAGACAATGTGTACATTTACAGTGAGTTGTGATTTTTTTCAAGTATAAGAAATGGAGGAGGCAGGATGGGCAGAGAAAGAGCTTAGAATGACCATTGTTTTCTTAGTAATGAGGTACGGTCCCCAGTTCTAAAGTTGTAGGAGAAATCACTATTGCAGGGAGTATGATAGCTAATTAGCAAGGGACCAGAGGGATTGCTTTACTGTATTAAGGTTCCACTTCAGATTAGCTAACCTCAACTTGCGATGAACACTGTTGCAGCATATTGCCTGACTTTTTTGGACTCTTCAGCAATGTATGAGTAAAAGTAGATAAGGTTGTATATATGGAGAATTACGGTTAGGAAGGGTTAAGTGATACCAAGCCTGAGAATTCTGTGGTAGGAGAGTGCTGGAAAGTTTGCTGTTCAGCAGATTGTTTCAAGAGTTGAGATTGGAGAGAACAGTGAAGACAGAGCAGAGGTTATATTTAGGATCCAATAAGGATAAGAAAGAGATGAAATAATAGGTAAAAATCTTGGTCGTAAAAGTTAAGCATGATTGGGACAGCTAGTTGGTGCAGTAGATAGAGCACCAGCCCTGAAGTCAGGAGGATCTGAGTTCAAATCTGATCTCAAACACTTAACACTCCCTAGCTGTGTGACCCTTGGCAAATCACTTAACCCCAATTCCTCAGCAACAAAAAAAGTAAAGCATGATTAAGAATGATGGCATGATCCAGGATTTGACCTCTCCTTCCTGCACACTGCCTTTTTAGTTCTAATTAACAAGTATTTATGAAGAGCCTACTCTTTACCTAGTTTCTAATTTTATACCAATATCACATAGGCTATGTATCAATAAAATTCAGTTGTGAATAAGTATGATAATTGGTAAATAGCATTTCTGTAGGCTTACACAATTTCAGTCTTATGGGAAGTTTTCTAGCAGCTACACTTTAAGATGAAATAATTTTAAAAGTCATCCTTTGCAGTCCTTTGAAGAAGATTGCTTTTGAGTTTAGTCTTATGGCTTTCTTTCCTGTTCTTTATTTTAATCAGGTCAGATAAAGGATGGTAAACCATAACTAAATGCATATAAACAATTGTATTCAAATTTATACAAACAAAATAACAGTGGCACTCTTCAAAGGCTTTAAATAGCAATGAGTATCATTTCCTTGTTCATCTTAGAACATTAAGTGGAAATTTTAGATATTCTTTCTTCTATGTTGTGTTTTGATTTAATTTTGTTCAGTATTTTCACTCTAGTTATTTTGTAGACTGACTTATTTTTCTCCCTTCTATAGGAAAGAAGGCATCCTTGGATTTTACAAAGGAATTGTCCCTAATTTGATTAGAGTGACTCCAGCCTGTTGTATTACCTTTCTAGTTTACGAAAATGTCTGCCATTTTTTACTTGGCCTTAGAGGAGAAGAAGAGTAAGTGTAAAGAAAATAACGCAAAAATATCTGCCACAGAAACAACATACTCCTTAGTGCTCAATATTCAAAAAATGGAAGAAATAATGCACAACAGCATTAATCCAATTCAAATCAACTTTGAACTGTTGAAAGAAGTCAAAGAACTGATGAATCCTCAAAAGTTTTCTGGGTTTGCTCTCATTTATCTATATGACCTGGCTGTCTTTGCCTAGAATAGCTGCCGTCAAAACAATATTAAAACTGACATGAAGTGTATAGCTCCGTGAATTTGTCCATTTCGTTGTTCAAATAGAAGCTGATTTTGCAACATTTGTCTAGTGGATTAAATGATTTGCCTTTATTGCTAAACTGAACTGTATAGATTGGTTTTTAAAATCTGCTTTTGTGCAATAGTATGAAGTTGTCCTCTGTACAAGGATACATGGTGGCATATATGTAATAGTTGACTTTAAAGGAATGATTTCGAACTTTAGAAGGTTTGCTGAAAGAAGTGCCCAAATTTAGAGTATATCAGAATCAGTGGACAGTGAAACAAACATTCACTAATGATATACTTTAGTCTTAGGTTAGTTTATACTCTGCTGAAATTCCATACCTCTCTCAGGATTAAGGAGTGAGTGGAGTATGTATCTATTGTAATAACAATTCTCTTCCCTCCCCCTCAGTTTAAGTTTTCTAAAAACTGGCATTGAATATACTTTTGATTTTTCAAATCTCATCGTGCTCCCAGACTGAGTATCTCTGTCTTGATTTACATACAATTTAATAGAGATGCTTACAGAATTCCTCTGCAGATTCAGTGTTGTGTTACTTAACTGGTTGATTATATATAAAATGGAAAACAGTCTTCCCAGTTATGCTCTAACTTTGGAATATCTGGGTCTGGATTCCATTGGTTGGTCAAATTCATGTTTTTACATGAAATACAAATTTTACCTGTACTCATTATTGTTGATTTTATTTTTAATGAGGCATTGCAGGAGCGGCTTAAATAAAAAGATATTTCCCTTTCCCTTTTCCCTAAAATGTTGAAATAGTAATTATATTCTTATTTATCATAAATATCTATGACTGCTATTGCACTACCATCTGTTTCTTGTAAATAAAATATTGCAATTTTCAAAACCATATTTAAATGGTTCTTTGAAAATGGATCTATTTTTACATTTTGAATGGTATTGTTTTTCAAATAAAGATGAAATAAATAATGTTATGTGTATTTCCTATTAGGCATTGATACTATATCTGGAAATGTGTTTTAAGGTTCTAATAAAATCTTTTCATTTGTGCTTCTCAAGAACTAATAGATTATACCAAAAAGTTCATGAGATCCTGATGGTGATTCCTACTTGCATAACATTGATAAGGCTAATATTTTGTTTTCACATTAACAGTATGAATTTTCATCCCATGATCATTTACCAAGTGCCTACTATGGGAATTGGGCAGGAGGCTGTAAAAAAAAGTAAATAAGAACAGGATATGAACTCCCCCATCAAAGAATTTAGTCAAGTTTAGTTGGTTAGATGACCCAAATCACAGAATTTAAGAATTAAAAGGATATCCAAGTGCCAACTAATGCAAAAGAATATTTCACAAATGCTTATTGTTATGATAAACATCATCTTGGGGATTGAGAGAAGGAAAAAACATTTGAGCTTTGAAAGGTGGTTAGGAATTGGGCCAATAGATAAGATGAATAATGAAGAGGAGATTGGGGATGGCAAAGCTAATCTAAGCAATGCTTTAGGAAAATTTGGTAGGTAAGAACAGGAAAGGACTGGAAGCTGGAGAGCCAGTTAGTATACTAACATAGTAACAATTGACATAAGAATAACGTTTATAAGGAATTTTTTTATCAATGATTTTTACCAATCTCCTGGGAATTGATATATATATGTCTTTTTATAGTAACTCCTATAGCTACAGTTGCAGACAGGAATGAGCTTGGAAGTGGCATGACCTGTACAGAATTATGAATAGCAAAGCCAGAATTTACTCCAGTCCAGAACTTTACCAGGCATTGAGCCTGAACAAAGTTAGTGGCATTAGTAGTAAAAATGATGAGGGGTATGCTAGAGACATCTGTCAAAGATCCACAGCACTCTTAAGATTGGGAGTTGGGGGGGGGGTTAAAAAAAAAAAAGGAAAAGTGTCAAAGATGATTTGTGCTACTATCCTGGAAATGCTTGGTAGTACCACTAAGAAGTAGAAAAATCAGGATGAAGGTGTCCATTTTGAACATTTACATTGAATTCTTTTCATCTGAAGACCAATTCGAGAAACTGGGATTTATCCTGGAGAAAAGAAAATTCAGGGGAAGATAATGAAAACTATTCAAGTCTAGGCAATCCAGATAAATCTAATGGGCAGTAGAAAATAATGGATCTAGACAGATTTGGAATCTGTGTAACAGTGGTGAGAATTGAAGGCATAGAAATGCAAAGATCCCCCAAAGGAAAATACAGAGAAAAGAGAGGGAAGAACAGAACTCTAGGCAATGTTCATATGTAGAATTTGGAAGGAGGAAGCTGAGCCCAAGAAAGGAGAATCATGTTTTAATGATCAGCACCTGAGGCCACTGACTCCAACTGTTTGCCAATATCTTGGAACTACTAGTTGCCAACCATCCCTTAATTCTGCTCTCGCTGGGAAGTGCTGGTTCTGCCATCTGGGGTGGATTGTATTTGTGTCTCCACTTGCTTTATTTGCCCCCCACTTGGCTTTGACTCTCCTTTGACATCCTTACAAGTTTTGTCTGATTGGCATCTTCTGAGGTTGAAAAAACTTTTTTTCTGTGTTAAAATGATAGTTTGAAAAAAAATAAACATTTTTTTATCAAAGTAATAGCTACAGGTGTATTTGCTTACTGAGACTTCACCCTACTCCTACTCCCAATACCCACTGCTAAAAACAAAAAAATGGGGAAAACAAACAAGATATGAACCTTCCTTTCAAAAAACTTAGTCAAGCCTGCCAGGGGAGATGATCCAAATCACAAAATTCAGGAACTGATAAAATATCCACGTGCCAATTAATAGAAAAATTGCTAAACCCCCTACTTCAACAGTTTTAGCAGGCTACAAATTCAATATGAAATAGCAGTATGATATAGCAACCTTATACAAATGAATGTGATCTTAGACTGAATTAAGAGAGGAATAGCTTCCAAGAATTATATGATTGTTTTTTGGTACTCAGTCAATCCTCAGAAGACCACATCTGAAATACTGTTTAGTTCTGAGCACCATCTCTGAAGGAGAAGGAGACTGAGAGTGGTATACTAAAGTTAGCTCCAGGGGTAAGCAGAAGAGCCAGTTATCAAATTTTCATTTTGAACATTTACATTGAGTTCTTTTCATGTGGGCATCAGTTGAAGAAATTGGGGTTTAACTTGGAGAAAAGAAAACTCAGGAGAAAATATGAAAACTATTCAATATTTGTCAGGCTATCATGGAGAAAGGATTAAATTTAATTTCCTCATCTCCAAAAGGTAAGACCAGGAACAATGGGTAGAACTTACAAAGAGACAAATTAAGCTGTATTTATTGGGTCAAGAAGAAGGGGGAAATAAGCTTCATAACATCTCTTTTAGGAGAGTGGACTGCCTTAAATTTTTTGGGTTCCCTTGCCTTGTAGGTCTTCAAGTAGATGCCAGAACAGATACGTTAATAGTGAGGATTTCTTTAAAGTATGATTTGGTCTAGATTTCTGCTGATATCCTAATTCTCAAATTCTGAGATTCTTTAATTCTGTTTCTGTTGATATGTTACCTTTGCTCTCGGCTCTATTCTGATAAACATTTTTTAATAATTTAGCTGAAAACATAATGAACATATGAAATTTGCAAATGTTACAAAGCTAAGACTTTGCATGAAAAAAATGAGATACAAAAAGTTTTCAGCAGCTAGAATCATAGGCCAAATGTGATGAAATTTTCTTTGTGTAAGTATGAAATAATCTTGGACTTCAGCTAAGAAAGCCAACTCAGAAGTACACAACAAGGCTAGACAACAATTAACATTTTTTTAAAAATTAGTTTTAGTGGATTACGAGCTCAACATGGGTCAGCTATGTCATGTGGTAGCCAAAAAGCAAATGTTAGCTTATATTGCACTAAAAGAGATAGCTCTCTAGAATGAAGGAATTAATACTCTATTCTGCCCTGATCAGACAGTATCTTTAATATTATGTTCCATTCAGGAATAACATTGAGAAATTATATCTTTTAGAAAAAGAGAATAAAAAATAGGACAGGATTCAAAGCCATATTGATATGATTCAATCTAATGAGCATTATACACCTACTATGTACTTTGGGGGAATACAAAGAAATAGCCCTTCCCCTTAAGGACCTATTCAGGGATACAAGTACATTAAATAAATACAAAATATCTACAAAATACTTTTAAGAGGAAAAGCACTAGCAACAGGAAAATTCAGGAAAGGCAAAGAGGTAGAAAATGGATTGTCAAGTACCCAAACCAGGTAGAACAAAGAAATACTTTTATAATAGATTTTTTATTTTTCAAAATACATGCAAAGATAGTTTTTAACATTCACTCTTGTAAAATCTTGTATCCTGTATTTTCTCCCTCTCCCCATCTTCCCCTCTCATAGACAGCAAGTAATCAAAAAATAAGTTAGTCATGTGCAATTCTTTTTTTTATTAAAGCTTTTTATTTTCGAAATATATGCATGGACAATTTTTCAACATTGACCCTTACAAAACCCTATGTTCCAATTTTCACCCCTCCCCCAGATGACAAGCAATCCAATATATATTAAACATGGTAAAAATATAATGTTAAATCCAATATATGCATACATATTTATACAATTGTCTTACTGCACAAGAAAAATCAGATCAAAAAGGAAAATAAGAAAATAAAACGCAAGTCAACAACAACAAAAAGAGTGAAAATGGCTATGCTGTGATCCACACTCAGTTCCCACAGACTTCTCTCTGGGTGGAGAAGGCTCTTTTCCTCTCAAGATCCTTGGAACTGGCCTGAATCATCTCATTATTGAAAAGAGCCACATTCATCAGAACTGATTGTCATATAATCTTGTTGCTGCTGTAAAACTTGTTCTCTTGGTTCTACTCACTTCATTTAGCATCAGTTCATGTCTCTCTAGGCCTTTCTGAAAGACGTGAAAGATCATCCTGCTGATCATTTCTTACAGAAAAATAATATTCCATAGCATACATAGACCATAACTTATTCAGCCATTACCCAACTGAAGGGCATCCACTCAGCTTCCAGTTCCTTGCCACTGCAAAAAGGGCTGCCACAAACATTTTTTGCACATGTGGATCCTTTTCCCTTTTTTATGATGTCCTTGGGATACAGACCCAATAGAGACACTGCTGGGCCAAAGCATATGCACAGTTTGATAGCCCGTTGGACATAGTTCCAAATTTCTCAAGGATTTAGTTTTATTGAAATAGATATTACATGAAGGCAAGCACACAATAAGAAATGAGTAGAATGATAGAAGCCACTGGGGAAAATAAATTAAATAAACTGGATATGTTTAGTTTAGGTGAGGAAAACAAAGTTTTTGAAAGGTATAAAAAGTAAACTTTTTTGGTCTTTTAGGGCTGATGAATCGAAGTTATTAAAAGAAGGTAATTTTCAGTTAGGTAAAAAGAATGGATTCTTCAAGTAGGGATTAGATCCTTTTAAACTCATTTATCTAATTATCTAACTATATCTATTAATTATTGTAGACCAAATTTATGCTTCAAGGAGAAGCTGGACAGGGACCTATCCTACTGTAAGTTTCACTTACTTTAGAGGATACTAAATTACCTATATTTATTAGTTCATTATCAAAAGTGTATCTGAAATTAATGTAAAGACTTCTTACATTAGAAAATACAGCTATTTCTAGTGGCCTTTCTGTTGACTTCAGACATATCTTCAGACAGTGAATCAATGAATGCTGGTAACTTGGATTCTTACATCAGAAGGGACCTGAACGCTGATCCTGTCTCTTACTCTATATCCCTGAGGAGCTGGGGTAAGCTGCTATCTGACCTGCTGGCATACCTAAAAGACTGCTAGGGTTTTCCATCTTCTGCGAATCTAAAACCTTCCTATATGTATTATCTTCCCTAACAAGAATATAAGTTCTTTAAAAATTGGGATCGTCTTATTTTTCTGTTCATATTTCCAACAAAGTACCTGACACAAAGAAAATAACAATGTTTTCATTCCATTCTATGACCCTTTCTCAGAGAAAGTGGCCTTCTATCATGCCATTCCTTCCAGATAAAAATCATTATAATAAAACCTCTATTTCCTTCCACATACATTTCTGGCCATAGAGACATTCTTTAATGGCAACCTTTCATTTCCCCTTCTATAGTGAAATCCACTTGAATTCTGAGGATTCATCCTTAAATACTCTAGATTTATAGTATACAATCTTTTTTTTCCCCTTCTTTTCTTTTAATTTTTTAAAAATTTGTTAGGATGAAGTAATATGTGGGAGGGGAAGGGAAATTCCTAGCATGTAGCCAATCACATAGCCCCGAAATGTTCTCTAATGGATTAAAAAAAAAAAAAAAAACACCTTAGTTCAAAACCCTTAACCATAAGAAAATTTTAGTCAAATTGGACAAGTCTCCCACTGTACTTTTTAAGATGAAAAATACAAGGAACTGGCTTTTCCTCTTAACCATCATTTCTTTGAAATGGAGATTAGTGTTCTATGCAAAAACTAGAATCAACCCCTCAGCCTATGTAGGGTGGCATTTCAAGTTGGTCTGGAAGGGGTGCCCTGAGGCTGTGTTAAATTCACCCATTACTGAGCCACACCCAATATTTTTAAAGCCTTAAAAAAAAAATTATACTATGTTTAAACCTAGAATTGTGGTTTAGCCAAAGTACTGCTGATGTGTGCCAGGGCTTTTTATAATTCAGAGCTTGGAAATAAACTTTGTTTAAATTGAAAGCTGGTGAAGCAGCCAGAAGACATTTATAATTAGCCATATGGAGCTTAGGGCCACAACAGGCTCAGCTAGACTCCATTGAACCTTGAACATCATTTTAGGTCATGAGTAACCTGAATGTTGTTTCTGCCAGTGACAAGTAGAAAAGAACAGAGGACTTGAAATAGGAGGAAAAAATGTGTTAGAATCAAAGGCAAATACTCATGTGGTGTCATGGATAATGAAACTGAATTGCAATTCGGAATAATCAAACTTTCCTAGACTTTAATATTGTCTTTATTCTTCAACTACTTTAAATAACAACCATGTCCAAGGGTATAACACTAAGTATTTAACAATGGGCTCCCCCCCCCAAAAAAAAATTAAGACATTTTATTTAATCTATTATTGATATTTTCTGTCACTGAAGTAAATCTAAAAAACAACAAAACAATAAATCAAGCCCTAATTTCAGAAGTGTTAAATATGCAGACTGAAAATTTGATAACCAATTTGAACTGACTTGGAGTCATGATTCTGAATCATATACTGTCCCCATTCCTCCTCATTTTCTCTTCTGGAAGGCTAATCATCTCCAATTCCTTCAGTTGATCCTCATATGACATGTGATTTTCAGACCTTCACTGATTTCCAGCTGTATTCTTAGATATATTCCTGCTTGTCTATATCCATTCTAAAGTATATTGATATTTCTGGATGCTAATGCACTTTTGCTTATAGATACTTTGAAATCACTCTGGAAGGAAGGGAAGGACCAAGAAAGGAATAAATATATCATTAATCAATAAGCACTTGTTATATGCCTAAACTTTTGGTCTCAGGACAATTTTAAATTCTTAAAAGTTAAGTATCCCAAAGAGCTTTTGTTTACGTGAATTACATTTATTGATATATGCCATGTTAGAAATTAAAACTAATAAATGTTAAAATACTTTTTGATTCATTCATCCAAAAATGATAATAATGAATCCATTATATATTAACATAGTATTTTGTGAAAAACTTTGTTTTCCAAAAAATAAGAAAAATGGCATTGTTTTACATTTTTTGGAAAATTACATTTTCTCATTTGTTTATATTTTCAATCAATTGCAATATGTTTTGGTTGAAGAAAACCCATTGTCACACATATATATATATATATGTACATATATATATATATGTGGATATATAGTTGGAAAGAGAAGTATTTAAGAGCCTTTTAAAGTAATTGTGGAGGCCATTCCTTGATATTACACCAAAAAATAATAGTTTCTTAAAGAAGAAATTTGAAACCATTTCAATTAATAAATGAGAGTTAAAAAAACAAATCTTAGTATTATTGTAAAACCAGTATTGACCTTTTAAACCCCCTAAAATGTCTAGAGTATGTCTTCACTACCCTTTGGAAACTGCTACCCTAAGGGAATAGAACTGGAATTACTAGCTGAGAAGAAAGAAAGGTTTCCAGGTGCTCCAAAACACTATTGATCAGAGAAATGCAAGTTAAGAAAACTCTGAGATACCACTACACACCTCTTAGATTGACTAAAATGACAGGAAAAGATAATGACAAATGTTGGAGGGGATGTGGGAAAACAGGGACACTGATACATTGTTGGTGGAACTGTGAACTGAATCCAACCGTTCTGGAGAGCGATTTGGAACTATGCTCAAAAAGTTATCAAACCATGCATACCCTTTGATCCAGCAGTGTTACTACTGGGCTTATATCCCAAAAAGATTTTAAAGGAGGGAAAGGGACCCACATGTGCAAAAATATTTGTGGCAGCCCTTTTTGTAGTGGCAAGAAACTGGAAACTGAGAGGATGCCCATCAGTTGGAGAATGGCTGAATAAGTTGTGGTATATGAATGTTATGAAATACTATTGTTCTGTATGAAATGATCAGCAGGATTCTATCAGAGAGGCCTGGAGAGACTTACAGGAACTGATGCTGAGTGAAATGAGCAGAACCAGGAAACCATTATACATGGCTACAAGACTATATGTTGATCAGTTTTGATGAACATAGCTCTCTTTAACAATGGGATGATTTAAACCAGTTCCAATTGTTCAATAATGAAGAGAGCCATCTACACCAAGAGAGAGGACTATGGGAACTGAATGTGGACCACAACATAGCATTTCCACTCTTTCTGTTATTGTTTGCTTACATTTTTGTTTTCCTTCTCAAGGTTTTTTTTTTCTTTCTAGATTCAATTTTGCTTGTGCAGCAAGATAACTGTATAAATATGTATACATATATTGGATTTAACATATATTTTAACATATTTAACATGTATTGAACTACCTGCCATCTAGGGGAGGGTGTGGGGGAAAGGAGGGAAAAATTTGGAACAGAAGGTTTTGCAAGGATCAATGTTGAAAAGATTACCCATGCATATGTTTTGTACATAAAAAGTTATAATAAAAAAAAATTTTTAAAAAGAAAGGTTTCCAGTAACTATTGACTCTAGGGTACATCTGTCAACTCAGTTCTGCCAATAAGTGGTTGGATAGAGGAGTTATGAAAATAATTTAAAGAAGACATTGACCAAAAATTATTTTTTTATTTGGAACACAAGGTTTTGAAAGGGAGAATGTTGGAAACTATCTTTGCATGTATTTGGAAAAATGGAATGCTATTAATGTTTTAAAATTATTTTTTTAAAATGTGAAGGCTTATCATAAGAAAGCTTGATTAAATTGGATTTGTTCTGCTTTTCTTCGGAGGGCAAAAATCAGAAATAACGTAATGATAGGCAGATATAGGCTCAATGAAAGAAGAAATCTTTATGCTTGGTAAAAACTCTGAGATAACATTACTTTAGAAAAAGGAGAAAGAGGGTGGACAAAATGAGATATAAAACTTCATGATAGAAGAGTCATGGGGTCTAATATCTGCTCTAAGACATAGATCCAAGAGGCAACTTTGCCAACAAAGGCAGATTTGGTCAAGGAAAGTCAAGGTTGACATGAAACAGAACACAAACTTCTAGGACCCACTTGTTGGGTATGTTGTAGAAGAATCATAGAATCATAATTTTAGATTTAGAGATTTTGTTAATCAATTGTGTTTGATTCTTTGTGACCCCATTTGGAGTTTTCTTGGCAAAGATATTAGAGTGGTTTGCCATTTCCTTCCCCAGCTCATTTTTCAGGTTAGGAAACTGAGGCAAACAGGATTAAATGACTTCCCTAGGGTCACACAGTATCTGTTAGATTTGAATTTAGGGAGATGAGCCTTCCTAACTCCAGACACTTTATCCACAGTGCCACCTAAATGCTTCCAGATTTAGAATTAGAAGCCATTTATTCACAACCTCTCATTTTATAGATGATAGAACCAAGAGATTCTGTCCTCAGCTGTTTTGTCTTTCCTTTCTAATAGTCTTTCCCTTCAGTTGGTGCATTAGAACCTTTGAACTTAAGTCCTTAACTCATTCATTTATTATGCTATGCTACCTCTATCTCATGATTTCCCCATAAGGGGAATAAATATTCATTGAATTGAAATTAGTAGTCACAATCCTCTCACTTTCATTCCTTTCCACAACTCCCACTATTACCTATAGATGATAAATCTCTTCCAATTTCTCTCATTCACTCTAGACTTTTAATTTCAATCAAATCCTTACTGCTATCTAAGTTATAAATTTCAGGATCATCACCATTAATTCCTCCCTTTCCCTCAATTCCCTCATCACTGACCATCTAATTTGTTGCCGTGTTCAACTAATTCTACTTCTAAAACTTCTCTCTATCCTAGTCTGAGCCCTCACCATTCTTACCAGGACTATTACAATGACTTCTTCCACTATTCTGCCTGCCTTCAATCTCTTTCCTCTATCCAACAGCCAAGCTATAATGCTGCAGCCAGATTAGATTAATCTCCCTAAAGTATATGTAGCATAGCTAGCTACATAATAACTGCTCTAATTCATTTTGTAATGTTTATGGATGCTATGACTTTTCTCATAATGTCTATAAGGATATTTACCATTTAGGATTTTTACTACAACCCTTCTTTGTGAATATAAGTGAGTTGACATTGCTTGGCATATAATTCATACATTATTAATAAAATTCATACATTTTAATAGTTTAAAGCTGGATCACCTTATAGGTTCAAGACAGCTCAGTACATGAAATAATAAAGAGCCCTAGGTGAACTTTCACCTGTTTACATTAAATTTTAGATTTTGGAGATTGTCTCAGTAGTTAAGTCATAAATTTAGGCTGTGAATGAACAATAACACCTTTCTTCTTTATTTGCCATGAAATTGTTTATAAAATAACTGCCACCGATAAGAGAGATGAGTCCTTGGGTGTTGGGAAATTTACAGATGAATATTTCACAGTGTAACCTTAATCCTCAAACCCATTGGCATGGGACTCTCCTCATTGCTGGAGAAAAATATCCTTCCCTTTCTAAAAGGCAGGACTCTTCAAGCTTCATGTCCCTCTGAGGTCTGCAATCAATGCTTCCAGTTTTTTGCTTCAAGAGGGAAGATGGAAGAGCTCAATCCAACTTCAGGTTGCTGAAGGAAAAGATTCTGGGAAGACATGAATGGACCTAGCAATTTCAATTATATCCTTATCCCCAGTTGCTACACTAGAGACTTCGGGGAGTTTCCCCAAAGATCTAGGAACATCTTACTCTACATCATCTGGTATATATATATTTCCTTACTTTGTCTGATTTCTCTTTTGCCACTGATTTGGATAAATGGGTTTTCTTGGGTAAATATTCATTGTGGAACTTTTATCCATCAACCAATCATAAGGCTCAAAGATCCCAAAGATCAAAGATCCTTGCTTCCCCATCAAGCACTGCCCTAGAATCCTGGAAAATGGGGATTCAGGGGCGGAGGGAATGATGAAATATCAATAAACATCTGATAAGGGACCTTTCCTATATAAAAAGAGAAGGTGGATATCACTACCCACCAACTGCTGTGAATTGATCTGACTTGCAGATTTGCAATGTTCGCATCTCCAGCTTGCCAGGAGGAAACTTTGGTCACCACTTAAAAAAAGTGTTCCAAAAAATTATCTCATTTGCTGGTATGGAGATGTGTTTTATATAACTGCACATGTGTGGTCTATATCAAGTTGCTTTCCTTCCAGGTGAGGAATGGGGAAGGAGGAAAGAAGAGAATTTGGCACTCAAAAATTATAGAAAATGGATGTTGAAGATTATTTTGCATGTGATTAGGGATAAATGAAATATTAATTTAAAAAAAAGGTAAATTTGGATACATGAGTTTTACATGTAGTGTTGTTTTTTTCTATTCCCATTATAGGCATAGATATACCACAAAATCACTGATTGAGAAAGGCATTTGTTATTAACTGAGAAAAATAATCTGAACAAGAGGGACTGATCATCTCTTTCAATTTTAAGAAAAATTCAACTGATCAAGAAAAGACCAATTTGGATTATATCTGGTCTCTGCTCTAAAATCTTTAATAGCTCCTCATTTAGAGACTTGAGGCTTTAAATTTTTTTATAGTAGGCTTTATTTAACAGACACAAAACAATTTTAAACAACCCCAACTTCTATAATGGTTCTCGTTATGAATTTGTTTAGATGCTATGTTGATAGAGAAGAGGTAGGTGAGGAGAAAAGAGAAAGCCTGTCTGACAAAAATGAGGTTATTACTAATGGGACCTGGGAGAGGTTATTTTTAAGGCAGGGAAGTGGGAAGGAATGTTTGTACCAACAGCAAATTCCTCAAATTGTCTTAAACATTTGTAACATGACATTAAAAAAAGAAGAAAGTCTGAATACACAATACTAGATTACATCTGTTTTAAAAAAAAAAAAAGTTTAACTTATTTTTTCAAAGTACAAAATGTTTCATAAAATAAACTGTTTAAGTTGTATTCAAAAGGAGGTAGGGAATGAGGACCTGCGGGATTCATTTTGGGAGTTCTTCAATGATGATTCGGGACACTGAATTCCATCCAGTTGAGGCATCTCCTTTGGGGTAATCTGCACAGGTACCAACCCAGACAGCAATGTCCACTAAACCAGCACTGATTCCTTCACATAGACCTTCCACTGGGGGAAAAAAAAAATTACAGTTAGAACCCTCCTGAGATTTCACAACAATTAGCTTTTCTTATTCTTTCAGCTAAATATCATGTCTGACATCAAACTTAACGCTACTTACTTAATACAGGAACTAGCATGATTTATTGATTACAAATTCATATCAAAATAAATTATCATAAATATTGGGGCATCTCTTTCTTAGCTTAAATTTTATAAATAATATTTTGGAAAATTCCCAACTTATCACCACTGTTGGAAGCAGCCTATTAAGAAAAAAAAAAATTTTATGGTAAAATTGTTAAATTCCAGGAGAAACAGAAAATCACTCCCCACAAAAAAAAAAAAAATCAATATTCCAACCAACCAGTAGACATTTATTCTATTTTTTCAAAGTGGAAGAACTTGATTTGAATTGTACTTATTTTGTTGGAACACTTTCTGATACCTGATACATGAGAAACAGAAGACAGCTTTCATGGGTTTGGGTGGGGTTAGGTTAAAGCAAAATGTTTTATTAGTGCTTCACTCATCTCAATTTTCTCACTAATACAAATTTTATATATTGCTTTCCTTTTCTGTTTGTGTGTAGCTTACAAAAACTGCTTTTTGAAAAAAATCTGTGGCAGTCACAGTTTTAGAACACGAAAGAACCATGATAAAACTGACATTCTAACTCAACTTAGTACCTCCTTTTTTTTTTTTTTTTTTTTTTTTTTTAAAGACTTCCCCTGCAAACTCCCCTATCACCACTCTTCCCCACCCCTTCCCAACATTTTATGCAGGCTGGAAGTGCAGCAGCCAGTAGACCTGATTCCATTGCAAATCAGCTTGGAAATTTTGCCCTGTTTCATTTCGGACCTGAGCCAGTTCACCTTTTCTTAGGCAGCTTAGTGATTTAGTGGCTTGGTCTGGCCCCAGACCTAATTCAGATACTTAATTGGCTTTTCCTTACTGTAGTTCAGAACTCCTGAATTCAAGCAATCCACCAGCCCAGTCTTCCTGCTATTACGGTCTATAGATTTGAAACATTATTTTTTTTAAGCCACCATTACCTTTCTAAAGCAATGTTTTAATACATACTTGAAATCATCAATGTAGTTCCTCCCTCCATCAGCAATTGGTATCTATGTCTTTTCATCCTACTTTATTTTCATAAATTGCATAAAAGCTAACTGGGATGCTGAAGGTCCTTCTTTGATTTTCTGATTTTAACTTTCCATGGATGCCAATCCAGGATTCAAGTGACTCATTTGTTCTCACTTTTTCTCAAAAGATGACCTATCACCCTTTCTGATGATGATGAGGAACCATCCTTAAGGTGAAAGCACACTTTGATGATACATTTTAATGCTACATCTTGGACACTGGTCATTGTTGACAATCCAACCAGGGTATAGCCATCATGTATCTTTGGTTGATTTACCCTTATGATTTTCTTGATGTTGTGGTATTCCAAGATATGGTGCAATTAAAAGTGTTCTTGGTTTGAAATGAGAAATACCCAACTCTTCCACTTACTACTTATATGATTTCAGGCACACTCAATATCTCAAGATGGCTCTAAAGTCACCTCTAACTCTAAATCTAAAGAAAATATTGCTGTTTTGCAACAGTGAGGAGTCTGATAAGTGAAAATGACACAATTTCTC
Organism: Sarcophilus harrisii; assembly: GCF_902635505.1. NCBI lineage: Eukaryota > Metazoa > Chordata > Mammalia > Dasyuromorphia > Dasyuridae > Sarcophilus > Sarcophilus harrisii. The sequence goes on along the minus strand of NC_045426.1, from coordinate 585,562,371 downwards.
AAAAGGGAATCAAGATGATCGCCTCCCAATTGATTCTTCATGCAGCTTATTGTCCACCTTTAACATCAATCTCAGATATATAAATTATTAACTAGATCAGTAGGTATTACTCATCCAACCAAGTCCAGTTCAAGATTCTCAATATGATATCAGAGTTACTGTGGAATGACCTGGATCCCTTATTGGAGAATCCAAGAATATTCAAATTTTTCTACTGTCTTGAAATCATCAGGAAGTTGGTCCAGAAATTCACCATCACTGTTGATAATAGCAAGTATTTCAGGCCTAAATTTCAAATATGTGAACTTGAACTGTCATGTGACTCACTATGTACTAATAATATCTAACATTTATAAGATTTGTAAGCTCTTCACATTTATTATCACATCTGATTCTTACAACCATTCATGAAATAGGGATTATTATTCCCATTTAACAGATGTGGAAACTAAGGTTGAAAGGTTAAGTAACCTGTCCTGAGGCACAAAGCTAATAAGTGACTAAGGCAGAATTCAAATTAAAGTCTTCTTGACTTCAAGTCCAGCACTCTACCACCATACCTTGCTACCTCATTATGATTCTCTGTCATATGATAATAGGATGTTAAAGCTAAAAGCTTTATGTTAATAAATATATAATAGGATGTTAAAGCTAAATCAGACATAATTTAGTCCAATCTCTTTGCTTTCCAGATGAGGAAACTTGAGCAGTTAAACAATTTGTAAAAGGTAATACAACTAGTTGGCAGAGGATACCATCCTTTTATTTCCATTAAGTCCTACTGCAATACCTCATTATGACATGAAGGTGATCATGGGTTCTTCAAGGGAGCAGAAGTTCCAGGAAGAGCCTCCCATACTGGAAGTGCCTCAAAAATCACCCTCTCCAAATGGTCTGTATGTCTGTGATGAAGGACCAGTTTGGTTACATGCAATTCATGACCAAGCATTGCCAAAGAATCTCAAAGAGAATCCTTTCCTGGTATTGGGAAAGAGTGCAATCTAAACTGCAGAAGGAAATTCTCATAGTAATGAAAACCTAGCCCTTTTGAAAGGTTTCTCATAACTCTATTCCTTTATATCAGTACTGCTGCTACCAATTAGTGCTTCTGAGCATCCACAAGAGACATCTTGTGCATCTTGAGCATCTCCCTGGAGAGAGTATCTAGTGATATATACCCTACACAGTACCCTCTCACTCTAAAGAGGCACAGTGCTCATTATATATATATATATATATATATATATATATATATATATACATATATATATATACATATATATATATATGAATTTACATACTAAAAAAAGAAACCATTGTTATTGGGTATTTTTAAAGTTGCTTTGTTACATTAATTATTTAATTTTTTCCTGATACTTTTAGAATTTGTTTCTTTTCGATCTGAAGTCCACAGCAAAAGCCAGCTATAAAATTTTAAACTATATCATTCTGATTATTTGTTCCAAAGAACTTGTATATAAAAACATATTGGCACTGAAACAGGTTTGACTAAAAGAGAAAAATGTGAAGCTATACTATGTTGTATGTTGTAGACCATTTAAAATAACTATTCAGTATAAAATACCTGAAAATATACCTGCCAAAATAGACAAAGGAACTATGTGAATCTAAACATAAATCATAAATTTATTGAATCTTCTCTTATGTTCTGCTGTGCACAAGATGATGATTTTTCTTTTCTTACTTTAAGTCTAAAATAAATAAAAACTTAAAAATAGCTTCTATTGAAAATAGCTAGAAAGCATTAAAGATTGGGCATAAAATTGATTTCAGGCAGCACTGATTAATAAAGAATAAAATTATTTTAAAAAATAAGAAACAGTGGAGAAATCATGTCATCTAATAAACATGAACTATATCTGTAAATACAAATAATATCTAGCCTCGGTTTCTGTGCATTATCTCATTTACTCAAAGGGACATATGGAAGCATAGGTTTCCAGCTAGAAAAGATCTTAGAAAGCAAGAAAGGTATATCTGCCATATACCTAGCAAAGCTTTCCAAATTGCTTTCATGCACAGAAAACCTAAAAAATTGATATAAGCCTTTGACCTAAGGAAATGATCAATTCCTTCAAACTGGATATAACCCTAAACTTGATTCAAGAGGAGAATTCAAGATTGTGTTTTCCCTTCATGCTGGCTATACTGTTTCTCCCCTTCCAAGAGCAGCAGAGACAATCAAGTTCTTATTACTGTACAATAGTAGCCCCTAGTAATCCGTTGATCAACTCTAATTGTACTATACTTGGTAGAATGCTAAAAATTATAATTTATGTTAAGTTAAAATGTCAGTTAACAACAGTCACAGAAGCATTTATTAAGCATTAACTATATGCTAGGTTTGTCAGTCAAATGCAAGTCTCTTGGGGGCAGGGGCTATTTTTTTTCTTCCATTTTTGTAGGCCCAGTTCTTAGAAGAGTACTTTGCACATATTAGGCACAGAAAGATATTTAGTAAATTGAAATGTTTGTAAATTGCCTGGAGGGCTATGCTATAACAGATTATAATAATCCATTTGTCTAACATGAGAACAAAACTTAAAAAGGAGTTTGTTAATCATCCATATCAAGAGAACAAAATAATCCAAGGAAGATCTCACAGGACATTCTCTCACATTTGTCATAGTTCTCCTACCTGAAGAAGTTCGATGAATGTTAATAGTTGAATTCATCTCTGGGCTTCCTTGATCCAAATAAATTATGGCCTCAATGGGAAGTGGTCCAGAGCATTCAGCCCCGTTGAATGTAAAATACCACCGCTGACAGCAGGCACTTTTGCATTTTAGTCGAAGTGATCCACTAAAAAGCACCCGGAGGGCACTATTAGAGCGCATCTTTGTGAATGTGCATTCCTAATGCAAAAACACAGACACTGACTTACAACCCCATTTCTCATTCTATTTCCACTCCAGAATATAGATAGGTTTTCAAAATGTGAATTGTCTTCAACCCCTCGGTCCACATTTTAAAAGCATAATTAGTCAAACTATATATTTTTATTCCCAAGAGAAATAGTATATGATAGGAAAGTAAATCTGAGTCACATTTGGCATCAATGGGACAAAACAACTGAGCTATTAACATTTGGATTAAGTTAAGCCAATAAGTATCTGTCACCTTAACTTGATTATGAATAAGAGAAAAGGTTAAACTTAGTTATAGGATCATAAATCTAGAACTAGAAAAGACCTAAGAGATTATTTAGTCCAACAGCTGAATTTTAAACATTAGGAAAATGACTTTGAATTTTGCCACATATGTAGCAATAGATATTTAAATGCAAATAACTAAACACAATACATATATACATGTGTATATACACATACACCTGTGTGAAGACCGAGTTAGTTCCCTGTATACCTTAGAATCAGCCAGAGTCAGGATAAGCAAAAGTCCTTGGTCTTTATTCTTGACCTTTAGGGGTAGAAGTGAATTGAATGGAAGCAGAATCTCCAGACCTTCCTTCTCCTCATCTACCGCCAATGTGACTCTGGGTAGCCTTACTCCACCCCCTAGTCCCACCTACAATCCTCTGTATACATCAATCATCAAGACAGCAGAGGATAGTGGGAAGGGCCATTTTTCAAGCTTATGCTAATAGAGTATTGTCCAATTGGTAATTAGCCTTAAGTGCTCAGTTGTCCGACCCCAGTGCATCAATTCAAGAGTTTCAGCCCTTTACACACATGCATATGCCTATGTGTGTGCATATGCATGTATAATGCCTGAATATGTGTGTATCTACACTTGTGCATGCATGCGTGCATCTATAGCATATACATGTTTATGTGTATTTTATCAATATGTAAATCTATATATGTATTTGAATGTATAATAATTATATATTGTTCTGTATTATAATATAATTGCTTTATATTATAATAAATGATATACTATAGAAAGAGAGCAATAAATACAGTTGTATAAATACATAACAACATTTAGACTAGATTTTAAATTTTTTTAGAAAAAGATTTGCATCTTTGTACCCTTAGAACCTAACATAGATGACCTTGCATAACAGATCCTAAAAATAAATGTAAATTAAATCTAAAGAAACCCAGAAGCTTTGGATAGGCTACAAATAATCAACTCATTCATTAGTGCTGAGTATTTAAATACATAGGCATTTATTTTAATAGAACACTTTTCTGGAAACTGAATTATGACCTATTTTTTATAGTTGAAAACTGGAGCTAAGTTTGTTTTAACTTAGATTAAAGTTGTCAATATGTCCTCAGCTACTAAAACTATAAGATACATGTTACTTTGATATTCAGCTCTATATCTTTGCATTGTAAAGAATATAGGCCATTGCTTAATATGGAAATATAGCAAAATTTTAGGGCAGGATCAATTAGGTGACCACCTTAAATGAGGAAAATTTTAACACATATTAACATTTAACAAAATTCTACCAGAGGTTAAATTCATAAAAATTATGGCTGATACCCATATAAACCTAATCAGAAACTTACCCTTAATCAAATATTGGGGGTGAGGAATGAAATTAAAAGTTTTTACCCTGAGAAGTATTAATTGGAATTATAACTCAGATTTGTAAGCCCCACACTCTATTCTATCTCCACATTCACATGGACTATTTCTAAAGCAGATTTAATTAATTAGCTAGACTGAATCTTTGATCAAAATGCATGTACATGGCTGTTATTTTAAATACAAATATGATAAAGAAATATAATTTCAATAGTTTACACTATTACTCTTGTCTTCTTTAAATTTGGTCAAGCTTTTGTAACAATCCATTTTAAATGAAGTCCATTGCTGTGACTGACCTATTGAACATGCTTTTAATGAAGCTTCTACATTCACTATTACTACTTTTAATCTAAACATTTTTTTTTTAAATTTAAACAAGATTTATTTAAAGAACAAAATGTTTAACTTGAAGGGAAAACTATCTAGAATCAATTTTTATAGTAATTTATCCCTATTGAAATACAGAGATTACCCTACATATAACAGCTACATAAAAAAAAGTTGTAAAGTCATTCTTTAACCTGAATATTTTTAGACACTATAGGTAAAATAGCAAGGTGATATGTTGGTCTGATAATATCTTTTATAAAATTGGTTTTGAATTATGACCTATTTTTTATAGTTGGAAACTGGAGCCAAGTTTGTTTTAACTTAGATTAAAATTGTCAGGATATCTGCTCTTGAATTTTAAATCTTGAGATGACTTTGGGCCATATGTAGGAAATCTAACCAGAAACTTAACACTCAAACTTTGCAATCTTGATATTTCAGCTTGGAAAAATTCTTAAATTTACTTACTGCAATTTTCCCAAGATCTATTCCATAGTTAAGTGCACTCCATGAACACTGTTTATAGTTAGGTGACCAGGTCTCTTCAAAAGTTTCTCTCAGACATTCACCCTTTTCACCTTTGAATCCATCTCGACCTGGGATTCCAGGAGTACCTGGGATGCCATTGGCTCCAGGATTTCCATCTCTGCCAGGCACTCCAGCAGGTCCTTGAATGCACATTCCATTATACTAGGGAGAGAAAGAGAAAGAAGGGGAAAAACCACCACAGCGTAGTTTAATTATAATGTAAAGATATATTCTGCTTAGGAAAACAGCACTTGAGAATTTTTTATATGACACTTCTGTCAACAAAACTCTATATAAGAAAACACGGACAAAATTTTCTTGAAATAATATAACATGACTTTAATAAAAGTAGCATTTACTTCGTGCTGACCAATAATAATTCAGATTATTGCTTTTAAAATTTAATTTTCTGAATTACTAAAAAAATTGGTACTACCATTTTATATCAGTTATACCACTATGATCAAAGAGGAAATAAATGTTTCCTTTTATATTATGATGAACACCGAAAACTACCAGCCTTTCTGTCATCTGGGCTTGCAACACCTAAAATTTTTGATTTCTTACTCCCTCATCTCAGAGATCCAATTGGACACCAAGTCTCACTAAATCTACCTCCAAAAGATCATCTATATTCTCCTGCCATCTCCCTCATCTCCTCCCTGGACAAGCTTCTAATTAAAACTTTCAGCTTCCAATTTTCTCCCGTTCCAATCTTCCTCAGAATTGCCAAAATAAATTTCATAAAGCACATGTTTGTTCATTTCAACTCTGCTAAAGAAACTTCAGTGGCTCCCTACTAGTACAAAGATAAAATACCATCTCACCAGCTTAGTATTTGAAGCCTTTCACAATGTTGATGTTACATGAGGTCCCAGATCTGTTCACAATACTCTATTTTTGTGTACTTTATATTCCAATCTAACTAATCTACTGGTTATCTCTTGTAGTTGGGCTCTTATCTTTCATCTCCCTGCCTTTGTCAGACTATCTCTTGGACCAGGAATTCATTCCTTCCTCATCTCCACTTCATAGAATCCTAGGCTTCTGTTAAGGATCAGTTTTATATGTCACTCTGTGCCAGAATCCTTTCCCTCCTTTTCTGTTATCTCAAATAAGCTTGTGATAGGTATGTAAATGGTTTGGTCCGCCTGCAGTAGAATGTAAGCTTGTTGAAAGCAGGAACTGCTTTTTATTTTTTTAATTTTGTTTGTATCTCCAGCATTATAAATGGACCTTGCAAATAATAGTTGCTTAATAAATTTTTATTAGATTAAATATGCTTCAAATCTCACTATTTAGAAACAGGATTTAGTAAGATCATCAAGGGTCAGAGATGATTATCCATATGAAGTTTTCCAGTAAGCTTAATGTTTATCTTTCCAGTGTGCTTCACTGACATTAAAAGAACCTTCTCCCTCTAGAACTGAATTTCCTCATGATTGGGAACAATGCTATTTTATCAGAAAAGGTAGAGTAGGAAAGAGAAAGACAGAGAAAAAGAGACAGAGAAATGGATAGGTAGATAGAGATAGATGCATACTTATCGAAGGAATGTGAAAGTGAGTTAATACATGAAAAAGTGTTTTGAGAACTTGGATGAAAAGACTGAGATCTATTTAAATTTGATTTTTATTCTAAAATATTAGTCAAATATATAGACTATTGGGGTTTGCTTTTGAATGGGACAGAAGTAGAGAGACCAAAATGGTTTATTTGGGTATTTTCTCTTGTATTATTATCATCACTAAAGCTTACCTCTCCTATTCTTCATCCACACCATGTCCTCCAGTCCCTCAACCCTTTAGTTCTTTCCCAGGCTATCATGCTAGCACGACCTACATTTTCCTTCTCAGTCCTTGGTGAAACAGTTCAAGTCTCTTGAATGCCTTGACTCTTTATTTTATCACTGCTTTAGCCTTATCAACCTCAGACTCAGATCACTCTCAGATCAGTCAGTCAACTTTGCTCCTACACATGTTCAGGCAAACAAAGTTGGGTCAAATCATGAAACCATGCTTAATGAGTCCACTAAAAATTTATATTACAGAACTCATCGGGGCTCTCGTTGCTGAAAGGCAATCCTTTTAAATCTCTCTAACTCGACTCATTATCCCACTGACCATAATGATGCTTCCAAATCTTTTTTTAATCTTTCCTCAAACCAAGAGAGGATTTCCCCCTATCATATTTTGAATAAAAAACTAAGGACGTTCAACAAGAGCTTCCTCTTCTCTCCTTCTTCCATTTTACATGATAATGTAAGTTGCCTTCTTTCACTCTTTCCTACCTTACCCTAACTCACATTAAGAGGTCACCCTTCTCTTTATCAAGGCAAATTCCTCTATGTGAACAAATGATCCCATTCTATCCCTGCTTTTCCAGAATATTGTCCCCTATATCACCCCCAGTTTCTCACTTATCTTCAATCTCTCCCTGTTTATTTTTCTGTTGCTTACAAATATGTCTATATCTCTGTCATCTCCAAAAATCTCATTTAATTCATCCATCCTCACTAGCTTACATTCCACACCTTTCCTCCTTTTTTATAGCTAAGCTCCTTGAGAAGGTCATCTAGAATGACTCTATCACTTCCTTTCCCCACACTCTTATTTTCCAACTTCATCATTCAAACAATTGCTCTCTCCAAAGTTACCTTTCTCTTACAACTGCCTAATCTAAGACTCTTAATCCTCCTTTACTGATCTTTAGGAAGTCATGCCTTCCAACAATAGTGTCCCCCAGGCCTCTATCCTGGGCCTTCTCTCTTTGAACTGTTTTACTTGATGTTTTCATCAGCTCTCTTGGATTTAATTATCAAATGTTCTTATCCAGTCCTATCTTTTTTACTGGCCTCCAGTCTCAAATCTCCAACTCTCTATTAAACATATTGAACTGGGTGACTCATAGACATCTTAAATGCTCCATGTCTAAAATTGAATTCTTTATCTTTCTCCCTAAACTTTTCCCCCTCCCAAATTTCTCTATTACTGGTAATAGCACCACCATCTTCCCAGTCACTCAGATTTACAACTTCAGTATTATTTTCAATCTTTACTTTCTCTCATTCTTTATATACAATCTGTTGTCAATTTGTCAATTTTGCTTCTGCAATAACTCTCGTATGTGTTCTCTTCTCCCTTTTAAACTACTACTGCTCTAGTGCAGACACTCTTACTTAGATTATTACAACAGCTTGCTGGTTGGTCTGCTTGCCACAAGTATCTTCTTACTCCATTTGGCTGTCAAAGTGGTCTTTCTAAAGCACAGGTCTGACCAATGAATCCTCCCATTCAATAAATTCCATTGGTTCTTTATCATTTCTAGGATCAAATATAAACTCTTCTGTTTGTTGTTCTCTCTAACCTTTTCAGTTTTCTTATACCTTACTCCCTTCTTCCCCTATATAATATATAACCCAATGACACTAGCTTCTTTGCTATTTCTTGGACAAAACACATCATCTCCCAGTTTTGAATATTTCTACTGGCTGTCACTCTTTCATGGAATAGTCTCCCTCTTATCTTAGTTCCCTGACTTACCTGGACACCTTCAAGTGTCAGCTAAAATTCCATCTTTGACAGGAATCGTTTCCCAATCTCCCTTAATTCTAGTGTCTTTCCTCTATTGATTATAATTTATCCTTTTTCGTTAAACTTTAAAGCTACATATAATTATACATTCTTTATATCCTATTTGTTATCATTTATAGCTATATATGTGTGTGTTAATTATGGGTATATGATTATATATCTTTTATATACCATTTGTTTTCTTTTATAGCCTTTTTATTTAATTGTTTGCCATTTTCTTCCCCATTGGACTTGACAGCAGACATAATATTTTGTCCTTTTGTTGTATTCCCAGTATTTAGTACAATGTACTTGGCCAATTGTAGTTATTTAATAAATGCTTATTAACTGACTGATGATGAGGTTTCCAGTTAGAGTTCTGAACTATTAGACTTTGCTTTTCTGCATTAGATCTCCTTCCTTCAGTATTTTGTTTTCAACCATCCTCCCTTTAAGATCAGCATTCCTGAAACAGCTAGTCATTTTAGTTATGTCTGACTATTCATATTGGGGGTTTTCTTGGCAAACATACTGCAGTGGTTTGCCATTTCCTTCTTCAGCTCATTTTATGGATAAGGAAACTGAGGTGAATAGGGTTAAGTGCTTTGCCCAAGGTAACTCTGCTAATGCCTTAGATCGGATTTGAATTAAAGTTTTTCTGACTCTAGGTCCAGTGTTCTTTCCATTGCATCATCTAGCTGTCATTGCATTATAGTTTCGTCCGTATTATTTTTATTTTCATCTGGACTCTTCCTAGGAATATAACGTTCCTCAGCTGAGCTTCTCTTCTTCTAAATCTGCTCCTGATCACTGACCCCTAAAAAAAAAATACAACAGGAATGCCATGTGACCAAACTACATCTCTTACTCATAGTCTCTCAATGTCCCTGTGGAATCAAGTAAAAACTTCTGTCCTCAAATGACCCAATTCACCTCATTCTCTACTAGTCATTTTTCCTCGGCTCCATCCAGGCCAACACTACCCATTCCCACCTCTGAATCTTAACTTAAGCTATTTTTTTTTAGTTTCTATATGAAGCAAAGTTAGATCTTTTCTCTGGATTCCAAAACAAAGACACCACCAGGGGGCAGACCTTGCTGAAAGTGTGAAAGGAACATTTTGAAAGATAATATGCAAGGAATTTTAAAAGATTCAGTTAAAGTAAATCCTGTTCTCTTAGTCTGCAGCTGATCTCAAATGTAAAGCTTTTCTTTTTTTTTTTCTTTTTTAAGTGGCTTTTAGAATATGTTTATTAGCAAAGTAGTAATATCAACAAAACATCACAACTATAAAAACAATTATGCACATCTTATCCTCAATAAAACCAATCAAATAAGGTTGCAGTCATTTAAAAAGTAATGGAAATCAGCCTCCCTCAAAAAGCAAATGAAACATTCTTATGTAACCAGTAAACAAATTAATATAACTAATAAAGAAAATAACACAAATTTGAAAACTCTGGATTTAATATTTTTTAAAGTATTTTTATCAATCAGCTCATCAATATCTCTTCCTCTAATCTTTATTCTATTCAATATCTAGCTGGATTTCTTTAACAACCATCATGACTCTCACTTGACCACACCATAACCCTTTCGGCCTGCCAGTCTTCCAAAGTGATGACCGCATGAAATGGCAACATTAATTGAATTTGAGTTTATTAACATTTGTCATGAGAAGTCAAAAGATAGGGATCTTATAAACATTTGGCAGACATTTTGAATAACCATAAGCATATGGCCACTAGCATCTCCAAAACACCTTGTGTAATTGTCTCCAAAATTTTTTCAATTCAATTCTATATCTCTATCAATGTTATTTCTCATATACTATTTTCCTAAGCCTAGAACTGAACTCATAACTGATTTTTATTGTCTTTATGTTATTGGCCCTTAAATGGTCCAATCCCTTGCAATCCATATTATTGATGTCCATAGGCCATGTAGGCTTTATCACCATGTAGGCTTTATCACTTCTCATATTTAGATCCACATTTGATCCCATTCAATCTATAGCTGAACCAACCCAACTTATAGGAATAGCCATTCTCTCAATACCAAAACCCATGATAGCCCTCATTTCCTCTATCTACCCTTATATCAATTCTATAGGTTATCCATCCTCTCAATACTTGTGTTCATGTACACTATTTCAAGGGAATCTTTTTGCTATATTCCTGACCCCGTTCCTTCTAGAGTGTTTACCATTCAGTTCATGACAAGACCCATTCTCTCCATTTTAGACCCTATTCTGTCCATTCTGTGCTTTTCATGGCCCAGGCTAGAAGCCCTTTTTTTTCATACCAGCACCATTTATGCAGTCAATTTCAGGGTCCATTCCCTTGATTCCAGAACCACTGCTCTGCTACCCCCCACTCCTCTCAGAAGAGTTTCTCAAAAAGTGTAAGCCATTTCCATTTCATTTCAAGCAAAGTTTCTCTCAAATCTTCCGGCCATTACACAATCCATACTACTCATTTGGTCCATGTTCAGGATAGATCCAAACTGACTCATGCCATTACAAATAAAGGGACGTTCCAAGTGTCTATTTCAAATTCCATGCCTTTCATTTCCATTCCTGCAGGTCACACTTTGTCTTTCTTATGTCTTTTTTTTTTTTAGACAATTGGCATCAAGAGAAATTTCTTCTGGTTCTAGTTCTATACCAATGCTATCAAATCTATGAAAGAGTTACTAAAGGTACTCCAGGAAAAAAAAAAAGTCCCCTTTTGGCAAGTTCCTCTAATTCATTTTCATGAATTCTGTTCTGTAAAACAAAAGTTGATTGTTGCATATTAAATTTCAATTAAGTTGTTCAAAAGAAACAGTGTTGATTGCATGATTTTTCCTATTTTCATCTTCAAGAATGTCTATTCTAAATACATCAGCTGCACAGAATATTTTCTTCAATTTATTCTAGCCAACTTTGTAATTCAGATTTGTCACATACACTGTGCTTCCAAGTCTTTTTTTGTCTTTAATAAGTGATTAACCTTATTTAAGATAGTGGGTGGGATATTAATTATTCCTGGATCAACTGGTTCCATAATTATACCACCAGTTGTAGATATCAACTTTTGTCTTACTCGCTAGGTCTCTTCATCATTAGGATTTTCTTTGGCTTTCAGAGGTACTCCACTCAGAGCTTACTTGGCCAAAACTTTACTGCTTTTTTCATGCTTTCTCCATCTTGAATTTAACATTATAAAGAAAAACAACTTTGAAATACTTGAGAACTTTAATGAAGACAATGAGCAACAATGATTCCAGATGACTGAAGATGAAGCATTTTATTTGCCACTTCACAGAAAACTGATGGATTCAAGATCCAGAATGAGACATACATCACTAAACATAGCTAGCTGATCAGGAATTTGATTTGCTTGGCTATGCATATTTCTTACAAGGATTCAATTTTTCTGTTTTGGTTCAGTGACAGGGGATATGGAAAGGAAATAAAACAAGTATATGTTAGTTGAACTAAGTTTAATTTAATCAAAATTATCTTTTTCTTAAAAAAAGAGAAAACTTAGGGACAGCTAGGTGGTGAGGTGAATAGACCACCGGTCCTGGACTCAGTAGAATCAAATCTAGCTTCAGATCCTTAATATTTTACTAACTGTGTGACCCTGGGCAAGGCACTTAACCCCAGTTGCCTCACAAAATACATAAATAAATAATAAAAAGAGAATGTATGCTGGAGTGTTTACAATAGCTTTTTCAACCTGGTGACTATGGCAAAAGGACTGTACTTAGGAGAGGATTTAAAGAATAACTAAATGTTAAAATTAGAAAGAATCTCAGACAATATCTAGTTTAATCATATCAGTGCTGGGGAAAGAATCAAATGCCAGAGGCTTAAATAATGATAGCTGGCATTTATACAAAGCTTAATATCTTGTAATATACTACTACCTATCACACATCTTCTCATTTAAGCCTCATCATAGTCCAATGAGGGAAGTATTAAAAGTATTGTGGTCCACGTGTCACAGACAAGCTAACTGAGCTACTGGACTTTTGTCCAGAAATCACAAAGTGATTTGCTTTAATCAGATACAACTAATGTAAGCACTAGACAAATTAAGAGACTTCTAGAGTTGAAAGTCTGAAAACTTGAAATTCATGGATAAGGATTTGGATCTGTGATTTCATTAGCATAGGGTAATGACTCTCTCTACTATAATTTTTAAGTGATTTTTTTCCCTTGACCTTTACTTTTTTCCCCCAGATCTGTTTTTTCATCAATATATGAATAGGCTTTGATGGGGAGAAGAGAGGTTTGGCAGTGTGAAGGAAAGAAGAGTAGGGAAACTTTCTTGCACTGAAATGCTTGATTTGACAAGTTCCATAACTAAAGACTGTATTATGCAATGTGACTTTACCTGGCTGAAATGAACCTCTCATCTTTTCTGCAATTTAAGGTCTTAGAGAGTTAGATGTGTCAAATATTCATGCAGTTTACAACATTCCCAAGTGTAGCTTGAACCAGATTAAACTATCATTGGGAAATATTTAACAAAATAAAAATATAATATAACATAGATAAAGTTATTTTGTAGGTTTTTAAAGTTATGTTTGGTGTCAAGGATCCTCATGGAAGCTTAAATGGCTCTTGTTTCTATTTGCATTTGATGCCTAATTTGACCTAGAGCAGATTCATAAACTTTTTCGGCTTGATACCCCTTTCTGCCTGAGAAATTTTTATGTGACCCTGAGTATAAAGGTATATTAAATGAGTATACAAAAGCAAACATTTGCTGATAATAAATCATAATTTTGCAACCTTCACATTCAGTTACAAGACTCAATATGGGGTTACAATTCACAGTTTAATAAGCTTTGTTTTAGAGAATTAATAGTGACTTTAAAAGAATCAGATCGATGGAAGTGGATATCTTTGACAAAGAGAACATCTAACTCAGTTCCAATTGATCAATGATGGACAGAAGCAGCTACACTCAGAGAAGGAACACTGGGAAATCAGTGTAAACTGTTTACATTTTTGTCTTTCTTCCCAAGTTATTTTTACCTTTTGAATCCAAGTCTCCCTATGCAACAAGAGAACTGTATGGTTCTGCACACATATATTGTATCTAGGATATACTATAACATATTTAACATGTATAAGACTGCCTGCCATTTAGGGGAGGGGGTGGAAGGAGGGAAGGGAAAAGTCGGAACAGAAGTCAGTGGAAGGGATAATGTAAAAAATTGCCCAAGCATATGTTCTGTCAATAAAAAGTTATAATTTAAAAAAAAAATCAGATATCCAGTATGCTTCAAAAATAGGGGTCTTCCTGGTTTCAAAGTCAACTCTCAATCTATAATACCACACTGCACTGCACATGGTATACACACATATACTCTGTGTATAAGTACATATATACATATATATACACACACAAATATATAACATATCTATATTGCTATTTATACAGTGCTTTAAGAGTTAAAAATGCTTTCATGTATAGTACCTTAATTAAATGTTCTTAACAGCTTTGTGAAGTAAATATTATTATTACCACCCATTTTACAGATGAGAAAACAAGGCTTATAGAGTTTAAGGGGCTTGCTAAATCTCATAGTTTGTAAGTGTCCAAGGTAGAATAATATTAGTTAACAATTACATAGCACTATAAGACTTGAAAATTGCTTTACACACATTATTTTATTTGATTCTCATAACCCTGTGAAGTTGTTGTTTTTCAGTTATTTCAGTTATGTCTAACTCTTCATGACCCTATTTGGGATTATCTTGTCAAAGACACTGCAGTGGTTTGCCATTTCCTTCTTTAACTCACTTTAAAGATGAAGAAACTGAGTTAAGTGATAAAAAATATAGATGAGAAAAATAAGTGACTTTCCCAGAGTCATATGGCTAATAAGCATCTGAGGCTGTATTCGAACTCAAGTCTTCCTGACTCTAGGCCCAATGCTGTTCAATTTAGCTGTGAAGTAGGTACTATTATTATTATTACCCCTACTTTACAGATGGGCAAACTGAATCTGAGAGAGCTGAAGTGACATGCCTAAAGTCAAAAAAGGCAGTATCTGGGGCAGGATTTGAACTCAGGTCTTCCTGACCCTCCCCCCTCCCCAGTCCAGAACTGCTTCACTATCCCTTGCTACAGAGTAAGCACATTATTACTAACTAAATAAACATATTCATCATTGTGTCTGTAATACTTAAAAGATTTTGTGATTTCCATGATGTGGGTTCTCCCTGCACCCACAAAGACTAAAACCCCATTCAGGTGAGTGGTTTTATTGAGTTGCTACTTCCAAAAAATTCATCTTCTCTTCTCCTCCTGCCACAGCCAGTGACCAGTCTGGTGATGAATCTTTGCATTCAGCTAATCCATGTACTGAAGGCCTTAGGGGGTTAGTAGGATTTCCAGAGCATGGACTCTGCTCAATTTCTTTGTGATTTATTTTTTCCCTGACCTTTATTTTACTCCCCTCCCCTCCAGACTTGTTCTTTCATCATTGTCGAAATCAGGTTTTGAATGAGGAGAAAAGAGACTCAGAATTCTGAAGGGAAAGAGAAAATGGAATGGAGAATTGGAAGGGCAGGAAACTTTCTTGCACTGAAATCCTTGATTTGTCCAGTTCCCCTAACTAAGGACAGGATCATGCAACGTGTCCTTACTTGAGTGAATTGAATCTCTCTGCCAGTAGAAAAGAATAACAATCTACAAAACCCATGTTGTCTAACTTCCTTTGTAATTTGAAGACTAGGAGAGAAGATTCCCCACGGATCATCCACATGGAGAGTAGGAGCTGCAATTTTCTTCTTTTGGTGACCACAGCAATGGTCAGCAAGAGTTCAGTGTAAGGGAGGAGGGAGAAATCAGGTTTCTAAATGTTAACAGGCAAATTTTGCTCTATTTGAACCATAGTTATATGTGCAGCCTTTCCAGTCACATTAATGCTATTGACTGAAATTCCCAACCCCCTCCCCTGCCCCCTTGTTTTTACTAGACTGGGAATAAATGGGGTAAGGAGAGAATTGTGCTGGGAGCTGGTGATACAAAGATGAGAAAGGACACTATCTCTGCTTACAATAAGCTCATATTTTCCTTGGTAAAAATACAACTGGACATACAGATAAGCACAAAACAAAGACAAAGTAATTTCAAGAAAAAATAACTCCCATTGAAATTCAGGAGAAGCCCTCAAGAGAGCCCGGGAAAAAAAGGCTTTCTTCCTTAAACCACTTTCCTTCTAAAAATAAACAAAGTCTTAATAGAAACCAGAAGCAGAAAGAGGAAAACTGCCTTACCATACAACATTTTTTCTGACACAGCCTCCAGGGTCAAGGAGATAAGTCTAAGGTCAGAGGATTACTTCATGCATAATTTCTTAGTCTCATAGGATTTATATTTTTCTAGATAAACTACTCTAGCCCTTTTGTTTTACAAATGAGGAAACTGAGGTCAGTTTTAAATTGATTTGTCTAGAGGCGCATAGTTACTGAAGAGCAACGTTGGGCGTTGAATCAAAGTCCTTGGACTCCAAATCCTCTTAAAATCTCTTCGGGTAACTAACAAAGCTTTTAGTGGTTACCCATAGGGAGCGCCAACAAAGTTCTCCATTGCATCGTCCAGGCATAGAACTAAACCTTGTGGCTTGAAGCCCCTAGGACTAAAATTTGCAAAGGGCTAATATGCAGGAATCACCAAAGTTCTCCAAGGTCATCACCACTCCAAGATTTCTCCATCTTCAAGTTAATTCCCTCTCCAGAATCCCAAGCCCGAAAGCACATGTCCTTCCTTCCACGTAGACAGACAGTGGACGACCCTTCCCCCCTCTCAAATTAAGTAAGCAGGCAGACATACACAGAGATGGGCAAGCAGACAAACATATATACATAGATGAGGCAGCGGGGCAGATAGACAGACACACCCAAACATCTGTAGCTTTTGATCATCTCTCCAGCCTCAGCGACCCGAACTCCCTCTCCAGTTTTGCCAATATCGCCCTGTTTGCCCGACACAGCCGAGGCCAGTCTCCATCTATTCCCTAGTCTCCTGCGATTCCAACTAGCCTTTATTCCCCAACTCCCTGGGCCCGCAGCCTTCCCACGGGACGGATGGGGCAGACTGGATAGCACAGGATGGGACCGGACGGGGTGGACTGAACCGAACGGGATGAGACGGGCTCACCAGGTCCACTACCTCCCTGGGGCGGAGCTGCGATTTCTGCTTTCCTTTGGGGTTCTCCGTGCCGCCCAAAGGCGCGGGCCACAGCAGCAGCAGAAGGAGCTGCAGGAGGCAGAGGTGCAGCCGGACAGAAGCGGAGGCAGCAGCCGGGTTGCAGGAGCGCATGGTCACGCCGAATGAGCGGCTGAAAGACTCGGCTGAGCTCTGGCCCGTTAGGAAGAGGGGGTGGGAGGCAGCTGAATTGGTCAGTGTCTGGCCCCAACGCTCTCTGTTGCCGCGGCTGTCTCCGGCTGCATCAATGCGCCTTTCACACGCGCGCCCTCCCTGCGGACACCAGGAATTTCCATCCTGTGAGAGGCTGGGAGCCCGCTGCCCGCCCCACCACCGCCCGGCCCCCAGAGCCTGGCCGCGGGGCGGGCCGAGACAGCTGGGGACCCGCCTCTTTGGCTCGCGCCTAGGAGCCCCTTCCTGCTGCTAGAAAGCAGACAGACCCTCGGGAGAAGAGAGAGGATAAGAGAACTTTGTAGAGGGGGGAGGTGAAATTTATGGAGAGGGTCAGACACAGCGCAGGGAAGGAAGCTTAAGATCACAGACTTCGAGCTGGAAGGGACTTTTCAAGGCAGCTATTTTTCACCCCTTCATTTTAATGATAAAGCATTGAGGCCCTGGGACGTTGAATAACTTGCCCAAACTTACACATGTATTAAGTAGCAGATTTAAATTCAAATTTTCTGGTTCCAAATCCAGCGCTCTTCCTGCGGCAGCTCAGCAAAACCGGCACCAGAGGCTGGTAAAGGAATTCAGGGATAAAAAGTTTGCATAGATGATATCCTCAGGCAGGAAAGGTAACTGAAAAGGGGATAGCTATGGCCTTAGATAATACTATAAGGGACCATTTATTAGATCTTCCACCCTGCCTCCAGGATTTTCATTGAAGATGGGTGAAGTGGAGGGGGAAAAGGGAAGAGGAGGAAGAAGGAGATAGAGAGGGGGGTTGAGGGAGAGAGAAAAGGGGGAGGGAGGGAGGAGGAGGAAGGAAGAAGAAGGGAAGGAGGGAGGGAGAGAGCCAGAGATAGAGACAGAAACTTACAGAGATGGGTTGGAGAATGTTCTTAAGAGCCATGGGATATCTTAGAAGCTACAGCTATAGAAGAAAAATTAAGAACCTGAATGAAATGTACAGTGAGAGTCCAAATGAGACAATGTATGTGAAGCATTGTGCAAATCTGAAAGCACTATATAAATTCTAGTAGTCACCAACTATGTTAGTAGGCAAATCAATGAACAGCTCTCAACCTCAATCACCTCTTTTGTAAAACTGAGGATAATAATAGCATCTACTTCCTAGAGTTCTTGTGAGGATCAAATGAAAAATATAAACAAAGTGCTTTTTAAGCCCTAAATTGCTATATGAATACTTGTTATTATTTTTGTACCCCTTTCCTCTGAACTGAGTTACTCATTTGTCCACCTTTCCACTAAGAAAAGTAATAATGTCAGCTTCTTCTAGATCTAGTTCCTGAATCTAAGCTAACTTTATCCAGAATTATTGAATATCAGCATTGGAAAGAATGAACCTTAAGCAATCATCTAAACCATTGTACGATTAAAACCTTGGGAAGTTGAGGCTTATCCAAGTTCATGCTGCTAATTTAAGGTAAGACCCTCATGTCAATATCCTTTCAAGCACATTATGCTACTTTCTGATAGTAGCTTGAAAATGGTGTTTGCCTGAACCAGGTTGAATAATATATGCTGTAATAATGCCATCCTCTATCCCAGCAATATATCATGGCAGCTATGTCCTGCAACAGATAGAGTGCTGGACTTGGAATCCAGAAGACCTGATTTCAAATGTGACCTTACAGACTAACTACACAAGTCACTTAACCAAGGCCTATCTCAGTTTACTTATCAGTAAAATTAAGCTATTAATAATTCTTATCTTCCACAGTTGTGAGAATCGAGTGAGATAATATTTATGAAACACTCTGCAATCTTAAGGTCTTATAAATACTAGCAAAACAAAATCAGATCTTCTCATTCATAGTTGGAAAGAATCTTTATAGCCATTTAGCCCAGTCTATTCCTAAGCAAGCATCTCCTCTATAACATGCAGCATCCAGCCTCTACTTAAAGGAGGATGATGGATTGTATTGCTTTTCAAGTCAGATGAATGAATGACTTATCTATATAAGGAGGAGATTACATTCAGGGAGCTTTGAGGCCCCTTCTAACACTTCATTTATAAGCTCTAACTCAAAGAACTTGGAGGACCTAACTACCTCCTGAGATAGCACTTTGGGATGGCTCTAAATATTAGGAAGTTTGTTTCTGTATCAAGGCAAAATAGGTCTCCTATCTATAACTGGTATCTTTTCTTTCTGATTCTATCCATGGGGCCAAAGAACAAACCTAATCTCCCTTCTATATAACTCTTCTTACAAATAATTACAGACTGGTATCTGCTTATGTCTCTCCCTGACTTCTCTTTATGAAAGTTAAATATCCTTCATCTCTTTTAACACATCTTCTTAGGTTAGTACCATCACTCTTCTGATCATACTCCTCTGGCTGGGCTATATTTGCCCAAATAGTATGGTTCAGCCAAATTTTGCAGATGTCTTGAATTCCAAGCGAATAAATTGAAATTCATCCTCTATGCAACTGGAAACTAGTGATGTTTTTTTAAACAATGGATTAGCAAAGAGACATGTTAGGAAGAAAAACAGAAGGGAATAATCAAACACTGGATTTAGTGCCAGAGACTTAGATTTGAATCTTAGCACTAGTACTATGAAGCACCTAGGTGACACAGTGAATAGAGTGCTGACCATAGAGTCAGGAAGACTCATCTCCCTAAATTCAAATATGGCCTTAGATAATTATTAGCTTGTGTGATTCTGAGCAAGTCCTAGAGCCTGCTTGTCTCAGTTGCCTCATCTGTAAAATGAACTGGAAAAGAAAATGGAAAATCATTCTAGTATCTTTGCCCCCCCTCCAAAAAAAGCCCAAATGAGTTCACCAAAAGTCAGATATTACTGAACAACAACACTGCTTCTATAGAAACATCATACTTACCTTCTATATTACCTTGAACAAGTCCTGGCAGTTTTGAATCTATCAGTTACTTGCATTACTCTGCCATATAAAATAAAATGACACATCCTAAGCTATTATGAATATTCTTATTTAAGAACATATGTGATTAGTAAATGATATCCTCCCTCCTCTCAACTGGGATAGGGTACAATATTGTGTGTGTGTATACATATATGTGTGTGTGTGTGTATGTGTGTGTGTGTGTATAATCAGATTCAGTGTTCAGGCATTGTCTTGGGGAATTTTGCTTGCTGCAAAAAATAATTCATTTTGTTATAAAGGAAAATTCTATTCAGATGAGAATAAATGAAGAGCATTTACAGAATGACTGTAAGATGAAAACCAAAGGCATGAAAAAACCTTATAAAAACAAAACAAAATAAAAGGCAAAAAAGTGATATTGTTTGATTTGAGGAGGTAGGGGAGAGAAGACAACAAACAGTCTCCACAGCTGCACTTTTAAGTGCATCATGTAGCTCAGTAATGTAATTGGTGTTCTATATAAATATGACTGATTCAATAAGATTCATTGTAGATGAAAGAAGAGGTCTGAAGCACCTTGGCAGAAAGCACTCATAGAAGAAATATTTACATTAGCCCATATGGTCAACAGTGAGGAAAGTATAATTTTTTTTTCAATACTACTTGCCAAGAATCTACAAAAGAACATGTGTTACTAGCTACTTGATTGGTAAGGCACTCTGATGCAGTGGAAAATGTGCTGAATTTAAAGTCAAGGACCTGGGTTTACATTGTGGCTCTTCTACTTACTACCCACATGACTTTTTAAAAAATCACTTAACCTCTATTCTTCAGTTTCTAAGTGTGTAAAGTGAGGAAGCTGGGCCTCTAAGACCCCCTTCCAGCTATAAATCTATGATCCTATCAATTTAGGCAAGTTATTTATTTCTCCTTTTCTGAGCTTCAGTTTCTTTATTTGTAAAAATGAGAGCAGCTAGATGAGATAGTCTCAGTAGTCAACTTGAAATTTTTCTTTCAAAGGCCATGGATTGTCAACATATAGTATGAAAAAGAGCTTTGGTGATTCCCTGGCTTTAGAGCACGTTTTAACTCTCCTGGGGATCACTAGATGTATTTGCTTAAAGCATAGGTGCAGAGCTTTCTATTCCAAAAGGAGATATCCTATTCTTACCTTGTCTGACATGCAACTTCTCTCTTGCCATATAATATCTTGTATCCATGTTGATTGGGCAAAGATGCTAAAACATCTTTGTTTTTCCTAGACATCAAGTGAATACCCATGAATTGAGAATGTAATTAATGGCAGTCTAATATTCTAACCTTCCATTTACCCTTTTTCAAAAGGAAAATTGAGATAATTGGCAAAGACTAAAACTGAACATCATGTTGTTCCCATCACCCTCGAGCTTGGCTTTCATATATTCTTATACTGTGCTAACTTTCCAGATTTTTCTCATAGTACTTCCCACCAGGAATTCCAGGTTTTAATCAGAAGCTCAATGTTGGAAAAGGCCTCAGAGACCATCAAGATCAATCCATACTTAAATAAAAGTCATCTTAATTTAAAAAGAAAAAGTTTCTCCATGAGGCAAAAATTCATCTTTCAACACCAGTATTTTCTAGAGGCAAAAAGCAATGTGGAATCATAGAGAAATCAAAAAAAGTTAGGAAAACTTGGGTTCAGGTCCAGCTTTTAACCCATACTGGCTAAGACACAGACCAAATCCCTTAACTTCTCAAGGTCCCCAGGGTAATTCTCTAAGAATATTAGATGCAAATCAGTAGCTGAGCTGCATTGATACAAGGAGTTTTCTCATTAGGAGTTTCAGTACCAATCATAAATCTGATCCAGAAAATTCTGCCAGTGTTGTTATATGAATATAAATCTCCATTAAATTACTTTGTGCCAAGCATTGTGCTATCAAAGGGAATACAACGAAAGGCAAAAGAGCTCACAATCTAATGGAAGAGATAACAAACAATTATGTGGAAAACAGATACAGGATAAACAGGATTCCAGAATTAAGAGGGACTAGGAAAAATTTCTGGTGAAAGGGTTTAAAATGGGATTTGAAGGAAGCCAAGAAGCCTGAAAAAGAGAAAGAGGAATCGTCTTCTATGGTGAGCGACTAAAGGACCACGGAAAAATGCAGGCTGATGCACATTCCCCAATTACACTCTAGAGGCAGGGTAAAAGAAATTGCCCTACTAGATTCTGCACTGAGTTGTTCCACCTCTCTGCATTTCCTCACTTTACCTCTGCCCAGAATGCCTTTCCTCCAACCTCTTTTTGACATCTGAAATCCTATTTAGCCCAATATTCAAAAGCCTCCTCCTCCAGGAAGCTCTTCCTCCATCTCTCCCTATAAATTACTTTTCCACATCGCAAATAAACTCACCATATGCTTTCTATGTCAAAGATCTTTGTTTTGGTGGGTTATGACCATACTTGAATGTAAACTCTACTTGGGCAACTATTATAAACTTTTTATCTTTTTCTGCATGTAACAGGACTCCGCAACACAGTAAAAACAAAAACATTGTTGCTTTTCTTTAACAAAGGCAAATACCATAAGATACCGGGGATCAGTAGGTGGCGCAATTCCCCTCCAGCAGTCAGTCTCGTACTTATGTGGATGAATCTGTGCTTCAATTCTTTTCCCTGTCATTCACCCAATGAAATTCGGTTCTAACTCCACTTCACCCCCAACCTCCTTCCATCCCACCCCCACCCCGCTACATTATTAACTGTTGACTGCGTTAGTTTGGGAAATCTAGGAATCCCACTATGGTGGTTCCTGCTAGGTTTCCACTCAGGTCTGTCAAATTCAAATGCAAATGAGGATCATTAAACTGTACACATGGATTTCTGAGGGCCCATCTTGAATTAGAAAACCACATATTAACATTATCTATGTTCTATTGTATTTTTATTTATTTTGTTAAATATTGGTTCCCTCCTTTCAGTGTTGCAAGCTGTCAATGTTTTATGATAATATGGGTAATTTATATTACACCTACTGTGTGACAGGCATTGTACTAAGTGCTTTGCAAATATTATCTCATTTAATTCTCATGACAATCCTGAGAGTTAAGTGCTATTATTATTATTCCGATTTTACAGATAGGTTGTTGTGGTTTGTTCTTAGTTCCCAGTAATAGCAGAGAATTCGATTTAAGTGAGGGAGGGCTGTGCAGTCACTTGCCTCACTTTCTTCTTATTTGGGTCCACTGGCAAGATATAGATTAAGACGACTGGAGATGGCTTTGGATGAAATTGGGAGACCTTGGCCTTTTTTTTTTCTATAAAAAAGAATTGTAGTGTAGGAGCTGTTTAGTAAATGTTTAAGTATCCACTCTCAGGAGAAAAAAATACCTACAGAGGCACAAGATTAACTTGCATTATTAAAGTTTTCTCTCTCATTTCTTGAATCTAGATAATTTTTTAAAATTTAAATAAATAATTTAAATTTAAATTAACTAAAGTTTTTTATGATGAGTATTTAAAGTTCCTTTATTTTAAAATCATAACATTCTATATGCTTTCACCTTGAGTAGTCTTTCATTTCCTGTTAATTTTTCCCCCTTTTTATTAAATTACATGACGTCACATAATCCTCCACACACACATACCTTTCTCAAGCCCTGTGGGTAGAGCTTCTTAAATTGGTGTCCTCTGAACAGACTCTGCATTGTAAGGACATTCCTCAGAAAATTGTGAACTACAGAGATTTGTGTTTGAAAATAGTCAAGATGGAAGAGATTGCAAACCAGTTCAGATGGTTCATTGCAGTCTCTGTGTCTCTTGCAAGGCACAAAGAACAGCCTGTTTTGTGATAAGGGAAGGCCAAAGTAAGTAGCCTTTTTTGGAATTGCATCCTGATATAATTAAGTTTATGACATGCATTCAGTTTCCCTCCTTCCTACAAATTTTCACTCACCAAGAAACAACTGTACTATCATTTCATGTTTTTCTTTCTTCTGTTGTTGCTTATGTGAGAGCTTTTTTGATTTAAAAAGCAGCTTAGTGCTAGGAAAGAGGAAGAATGTGGATAATGAAAATCTCCAGGTGTTACAAAGATACCCTCACCACACCAAAACTGTTAGCAAGTATTAAAATTGACCAGCATTTTGAGTATTCTCCACTGATCCTTAACACATTTGACTAGAGATGGTAGGAATATAGTACTAGATAGCATAAGGAAAGGGAAAACAAGGAAACCTTGCTCGAAGAAGTTGCCAGATTTATCAATCAGTCAAAATGTTGTTAAATTAGCTGTACTGGCTCAATCAGTGTAAGAGCTTAAAAGATATCAATGAATAGCTGGTGCTATATTCTTCTGGATTAAAATGGATCTAAACAAATGACACTTAAAATAATTGAAACCCAATACCTCCTTGGTATTGGGCAGGGACTTTTCTTCCGATTAGCCATGTTTTCTTTTATTTCTAGCTTGGACTATTAGTCCCCATTTTCCTGAACTCTTTAACTACTGATTTTCCCCCCAAGGATAGGACCCAATCATCAAACTTGTAGATGACATGAAAGGGTGAGGTGGTGAGGGAGCAGAAGAACAAATATAACTGCTGATAGACTTAAGTTCCATGAACATCATTTTGACAGATAGCAATCAGAATGAAATTTACCAGGGAAAATGTAAAAAGTCCTTCACTGGGGTTCAAAAAATCAATTGTCCATGGAGGAAAGGATATTTAGAAAAAGGATTTGGGGAGTATATCATTTGAAAACTATTTGAGGATTTTATTTAACCACAAACTGAAATGTGAATCATTAGTATGATGTCTCTGCTAAAAAACGCTAAGGAAACCTCTAACTGGATTGAGGTAAATACAATGTCCAGATCCACAGGAAATAATAGTCACATAAGATTGCATGCTAGTCAGACTACTCTGGGAATATTAAGTTCATTTCTGAGCACATTTTAAGGTCAGACAGTTCTAGCACAGATAGAGACATTTAAGGGAAAGAGAAGAGATGATGATGATGATGACTAAGGTTTCAGAAATCATATCATAGATAAAACAACTATAGAAGTCAAGCATGGAAAAGACAAGAGGAACACTCCATTCAAAAGATTTGTGATCTAGTCATCGTGGTCATAGGCTACAGTAGTACAAATTGGGACCCATCCAGTTCTATTCAGAGTTGGAAGAGGCCTGACTTTGTTCAGCACTTGAACAAGAATGAGAGGGGGTGAGGAAGGAGAGAGAAGAAAGGGAGGGAGGGGGAGAGAGAAAAGGGGGGGAAGGAGGAAGGGAAGAAAGGAGGGAAGGAGAGGGGAGGAGGAGGAGGGAGGGAGAGAGGGAAGAGGAAAATATAGAGAGAGAACACTAAAGATTTAAGATGAGGGTCCCAGAGTAGATTGGGAGAAAAGCCTGTGCATACTTCTAGTCTCCCTGTGGGGAGCTATTAATGGCAGCCTTAGGGCAGAGGTATATTGAAGTTATGCATGTTTTCATCAGTGCACTGAAGAGGTAGCAGTGTGAGGCAATGGTAGGTCACAAAGAAATCATGGGACCCCAAATTCTTGGATCCATCTTTAGAAATTTGTTGGTATGATTTTTCAACTGGAGTGAAGACAGCTGTGGAAAGGGGAATCTTGGGCCCAAACTCTGGGAATTCCGGATCCCTAGCCTTCTAGAAGAGTATCCAGATCAGAGTTCTTGGCTTAAAAGTCAAGCATGTGTCCCCAGAGTTGGAGGAATAATAAGGAATTGAGCCAGGATACAGAAGAGCAAAATCTTGGACTTGGCTTTTTTGCAAGTTATGAGTTCTTCAGATGGTAAATGTCCAATGGAAAGGGGGTTGTCTCTCTAGAAACAACGTTTTTCTTTAATCTTCCAAAAGGAATCCAAGTCTTGAAGGTAGTCATGGAGGCTTTTCAAGGTCCCTGAGGAATAGGGTCTTAATGGTGGAGCTCACCAGAAAAATCAATGGGTTCTCTTATCTAGCAACCTTAAGTTCATTTATCATCTGAGGAGAATCTAGACTTTTAGGACAGTGCTGATGTTTTTCCTTTGTTTTCAGAGGACCAATGACATGACAGGGTTATGTCTTGACCTGCATGTGAACTGGATTTAAGTGAGGCAGAGTTGCACAAAATTGTCAGCTTCACTTTTTCTTCTAGAGTCATTTAAGTCTAGTGGCAGGACAAAAGTCAGGATGACTGAAAATGACCCAGAATGCAGTGGAAGACCTTGGCATCTTAGATGTTTGACTAAGCTCTAAGCACTCCACAACACCTGCTTCAGTCATCTTCAATTGAAATAAATCATTCTTACCTCCCCATTCTGCTGGAGGAAGTCTTCATATGCTTGGGATAGACACCCCCCTAACTCATTAAAGAGTTTAAGATCTGTTGGTTTCCTTCAACCTAGTTTAGCCCATCTGCAGAGATGATTTTATAGGAGTGTGGACACTATACATGCTACATCTTCTTGAAATCACAGGTAAGAGCTGGGATGACTTGTAGGACACCAAAGGTGAATGAGCAGTCTGGCAAAGGGCTCAGCAAGCCCTTTTAGCAGAGGTTCTAGTCCTCCTTTAACATCCCATATACCTCAGGATGGTGCCCTGAGATTAAAAGCCTTTTCTGGTGACTTCCACTAGAAATATAGGGGAAACTATGTCAATTCTTAATTTTATTTCCTTCCATCTTCCCTGGCAACTTGTCTCCACCATCATTTTCAGTCCCCAAACCTTTAATCTCTCCTTATCTATTCACTCCTTTCCTGCTACCTCTAACAAAAATGCAAAGGACTCTTTTATTTCTTTGAAAACCTATTTTGTAGAGAAATTATCTTCTTTTCCAATCAGGCTTTTAGAAAGGGCCATTTTATATTTGCTGCCTCTATGAACTTGCTTCTCACTGTATTCAGTCTCTGGCAATCTAGTTTCTGATCTTATCACTCTTCTGAAACTGTGTTCCCCAAATTTATCCCTGATCTCTTGATTGATGGATATGAGAAAGTTTTCTGTCTCTATCCTTCTTGTCCTTTTTGTAGCATTTAACAGTTTTGATCACCCTCTCTGGATACTCTCTAGTCTCTGGGTTTTTATGACCTTCTTCTTTCTTGGTTTTCCCATATATCTGATTACTTCTTCTTGGTCTCTTTTTCTAGAGTTCCATCTATACCTATTCCCCCAAGACTTTTATCTATTCTTGGCCTTCTTCTATTCTCTCTCTAGGCATCTTTTCTCTCAGCAGATTCATTAGCACTCATGGATTTAATTTTCATCTTCATGTAGATGATGCCTAGATCCAAATCTCATCCCCCTCCTGTTTACCTGCATCACAAACTGTCTATTGCATACTTCAAACTATAAGCATTTCAGATTTTTCCAAAATAGAACTTAATATTCTTTCCCCAAACTCACTTTTCAACATTCCCTAGTTCTGTTGATAGCACCAACCACACCATTCTTCTAGTTTATATAAGCTGGTAAATTCTAAGTTATCCTTGACTAATATCTCTCCTTCACCTCTATACCTAATCAGTTGCTAAATCTTATTTATTTCACTTCCATAATATTTCTTCAATCTATCTCTTTTGTCAGATCTCATGATTTCCACCTTCACAACTTCTCTTTTATTAATCTCCATCTTCACGGCCACTATTTTAATTTATTTGTATTTTGTTTTGGATTATTTGGATTAGGCAAATTTCTACTTATTGTTACCTACTTATGCCCATTCTTCTCTTATCTAGTTCTCCACATAAGTGACTAAATAATATTCCCAAAGTTCAGGTCTGATGCCACTCTTCCAATCAAGAAGATACTGTGGCTCCCTCTTGTCTCTAGGATGAAATATAAATTTCTCTGGCTTCAAAAACCTCCAAATCTGGTTCCAGTTTACCTTTTTAATTTTAGTATATAATACTTTCCTTCAAGAATTCTAGAGTCCCAACAAACTGAATGACTAATTTTTGCTCAGACATGACATTCCTTCTCCTCTCCATATTTTTGCTTGGGTTGTTTCCTGTGCCTGGGATGTACTTTTTACTTACCCCGCCCCCCCCCCCAATCCCTTCTTAGAATGCCTTTGTGTTCCTTCAAAATTCATCTCCAGTGTCTGATATGGAAAGAAGTTGAGGTCCCTGGTGACAATGAAGGGGAAGCTCCTTGGATTCCTTCTCACCTCCACCAGAACCATTCATTGCCACCGCCACCACCACTACCCATCACCACACCTGAAGTCCCTCTGATCTTTTGAGAGAACCTGGGTTTGAATCCTGCCTCCTACCTGTGTGATCCAAATCAAGTCTTAACACTGAACTTTCTCAACTATAAAATGAAGGAGATGCATTAGATGACCTTGATTATCTCTTTCAGTTTGAAAACCTTATGATCCTCTTATTTTTTGAAGAGTACCGAGTTGTACCACTGGCTGCTGGGATTTCTTTCTTGCTATCAAGAACTCTAGGAGAATGAAATCAAGAAAACTCTTCTCCTCTCCATGCATTGAAAAATATTACTGATGTTAACAAAAAAATGTAGCTTAAAGTCAAATCACATCCAATATCTCTAATTAAACTATAATTTTCCTGATGGTTTTACAATGGCCCTGGTCCAGAATAGACCCTGTAAGTACTAGAAACTAAACTTTTAATTCTTTAGTGCATTTCACTCATGTGGTTATGACTCATAGTAATATGTTTAACAGATACCCTGGTTTCCAAGATGCACATCCAAAGTAACAGCTTTAATTATTATTTTTTTAAAAAGAGATTCGTGTAAGTCTGCATACCAGAAGTCAAGCTTGGCTGGCTAAAGCCATCTTGAAATATTTAACTTACTAGACAGAAGAGGACCATTTAGAACAGTTCCAAGAAACTTCCTTCAGAGACATAAATCATTCACCCAATATTAGAGGTTTTTTTTTAACAAAATACTGGGAACTAAGATAAAATAAATAAAATAATGTGCTGATTGGATATTTAAGGATGCAGTGGATAGAAAGTTGTCCTTGGAGTGAGAGAGATCTAGGTTCAATCACTATTATCTGTGTGCCCATGGGCAAGAAATTTTCTTAAAACTAGAAGTTACAGAAGAATATTTCTTAACCAGTACCAAATTGTTTTGATGATTATTGATTTGTGGTATAGCTTAAGATATGATACTACGTATGATTAAATCTAGGACTTCCTGATTCCCAGCTCAGCACTCTGATTGTTGACTGTTATCACTGTTCCTTAAAAATCACCTACAGTACAATCACACTAGGAAGTTCTCTCTGTACCTTATCATTTAATCGTATGGTTTCAGAGATATGACATGGTATTCAGTAATCATCTCTATGTAGATGTCTCCTAAATATACATAACCAGCTCTCATCTGTCTCCTGACCTCTAGTCTCCCACATCATCTGGATGTCAAAGTCAACATGTCCAACATTTCCAATAGAATCAATTTTTTTTTCTTCAAACATGCTCTAGTCTTAGTGTTATTATTTCTCTAAAATATACATAAATATACATATCCCATAATATGTAGAGTATAAATTATATACATACATACACATATATTTATATTTACACACACACACACACACACACACACACACACACAAAACCCTTTCCAGTCCTCCAAGTTTGCAACCTTGGAGTTAGTCTTAACTCTTCCCTTTTCTCTTATATCCACTAAATTGCCACATCCTAGTTTCCTGTTCACCTCGTTGCCTGGCCTATTGCAACTGTTTTTCCTCCCTCAAGTCCCTCCTTTTTTTGATTTCCCGCCACACACTTACTAAACTGATATTTCCAAAGTACTAGTATGATCTTATCATCCTCTTATTCAAGAAGCATCAAAGGCTCCATCTTGCTTATAGAATAAAACATATTCCTCTCTGACAATTAAATCCCTTCACATCTGATTTCGAACTATCTTTTTTAAGTTTATTTTTTATTTTTATGGACATAACAACCATTAACAGGAACATTCTAATATACAATGCACAAAAGGAGGATTGTATAAGAAATGATTAATAGTTTCCAATCTGTCTTTCCATACTTATTTCCCACTCCTCTTGCAAGCATTCTGATTTTGGCCAAACTGGCCTACTTGCTGTTCCTTGTAGACAACATCTCCTCAGTTCTCTCCATGCCCTTGCATAAGTTGTTCCTCAACCCTAGAATGCTCTCTGACTTCCCCTGCAATACTTGGGAATCCTGTATGCTTCAAGATGCATCTCAGGGGATACTGTCTTCATTAAATCTTTTCCTGAGTTCCTCCATTATAGCACTGCCCTTCCTTCCCTCCATCTTCCTGGATTTCTATTTACTTATCTATGCACACATTTCCTCTTCCTAGTAGGATGTAAGTTCCTTCTTGGCAAGATTTGTTGTAAATATAGCAAGGCACTTAGAAGTTATAAAAGTATTGGATCTTGACTTGGGAAGACCTCAATATGCCTCAATTTATTTGTAATATGAACTACCTCTTAGGGTTGTTGTGGGGATAAAATGAATAAGGAGGTAAAATGCTTTGTAAATCTCAAAGTCTTATATAAATGCTGATTTTTATTCTTTGATCCATGTTGGCAGACTTCCTAGTACTATGCTCATCCTGGCTTTTCTGGTAGGAAACTATGGGTAGGCTTCTGGCTATCTTTTTGTTCAGATATGAGCTGGATGAAATATCTTAATGTAGTTCCTTTGAATTCTTGATCATGATTTATTCTGGTGTCTATTTTGCTGGACTACTTGGGTGAATAAGATTTGGTAGCACTGTGTCTATCCACTGAGCCATCTTATAGAAGAGTCTGTTTTCATTTTTGCCTTTATATTCCTAAAATATAGAAAGTACCTAAGTTGTTGAGATGAATTAAATCTGAAGTCATATGGACCAGTTAGCTGTTCTTTTAATATTTCTTCACTTTAAAGTTTCATTTTCTTAGTTATTTTTGTACCAGCCATTATAATTTAAAGATTTCTTTCTATATCTCCAACATTGATTATTCCATATTTTGTTGGCAAGTTGCTGAGTGTGAGGTGGAATCTCAGAATGATTCTGGAATATATTTCCTTTATTCTTAGTGATTTGGAGAAATCTTTACATGAATGTTAATGACTGTAATTCTTTTGAGAACTGTTTGCTTATTGCCTTTGATCACTTAGCCATTTGGGAGTGATTTTTGGTCTTGTATGTTTGCCTTAGTTCCCCATATATTTTGGATTCCAGACCTTTATCAATGATATTTGATGCAAAATGATAGTTGATACTAATCAACTACTACTCTTTCCTGCTACTGAGAGGCGAAGTATTGTAGGAAAAGCACTGGAGTGGGAATCAGGAAAATCGAACTCATTTCTGTCTCAGACACTTACCTGAGCAAGTCATTTAACTTGTCTAGACTTCAGTCTAGACTAGCAGGGGTCCTCAAACTTTTTAAATAGGGGTCCAGTTCACTGTCCCTCAGATTGTTGGAGGGCTGGACTATAGTAAAAACAAAAACTTTGTTTTGTGGGCCTTTAAATAAAGAAACTTCATATCCCTGGGTGAGGGGGATAAACGTCCTCAGCTGCCGAATCTGGCCTGCAGGCTAGTAGTTTGAGGACCCTTGTTACAGAGCCTTGGAAAATGAGGAATTTGCTTTTGATGATCTATGAGATCCTTTCTAGTTCTAAATCTTTGATACTACAATTATTACAGTTGTGTTGATTTCATTCATATAAAAGATCTTCAATGTCATGTAATCCAAATTATCTATGCAACAGGGGCTAGATAAATTATTGGCAGCCTTAGATTTGTATTTCAAAGGCATAAGCATTCTGCTCTCAGCTATAGATGGGTGATTTGGGATTTAGAGGGTTTTGAGCTGGAAGGCAGTCTTGAGACATGTCTGAGAGCTCTTGAAATCCCTGACTTGAAATCCCTGAGAGTCCATGTCTCTCATAGTGTGTGTCCTGTTAAGAACTCCTGGAAATAATTTAAGGCCACTTTTTGGCTCAAAGTATGAGATAATATCAAGTTGCTCTTGGGACTAAGAGAAAGAATATTTGTATCTCTGAACTACAGATCACAGAAGAATGTTAGTTCTCAGATCTTTGTTACATATATTTTGTGATTCTTTGATTAAGAATTTTCCTGCAAATAGAAGTATTTGGCACTTCCAATTTTATTTTTTAATAGTGTCACCTTTAATATTCAAGTCAAGTATCTATTTTGAATTGTGTTGCATAATGTAAGATATTAGTCAAAACCTATATTTTGACAAACTGCTTTCAAGTTTTTCTAGCAGTTCTTGGGGAAGATGCAGAAAATTAGGTATACTTTGATGTAATTGTGAATTAAGGTGTATGGAGTATTCACATAGAACTAGAACCTCTGGTGTGAGAACTGGCAGGGTTCTTTTCAGGGCTGCTCATCCATCTTTGGTGTGCAACAGGTCACCCAGTTTTATCTGTGTCTCCAAGAAGCTGTAGCATGGGCAGCAGCCATACCCCTGTAAAATTGTTTTGGTTGATGAGCTAAACCAATTTCAGCATAACCAACAGAACCCTTCAGTGAGTTAGGAGGATGTTATCTCAAGCATGTTGAAGGCTTCTCCCAGCAGAATAGGTGATTGGGAACGATTTGTTCCAATGGTCATGAAGGTGGATGAAGCAGGTACTGTGAAGTCGTTAAGATTTGATCAGAAATAAGATGCTAAGGTTCTCCACTGTTTCCTGGGCCATTGCTAATCATCTTGACTTTTGTCTTACCACTGGACTTAGATGATTCTGAAAGACAGAGTGTAACTGTCTGCAATTCACATGCAACGCAAGACATTTCACTGTGATATCATTGGTCCGCTTTAAAAACTAAGGGTCAACAACCACTTGAATTAGTCCAACAATTCTGAAAAAATAATTTGAAATTATGCTACAAAAATAAGTAAAACATACATATTCTATATATTCTAAGCTATATTTCTCATTTAGGGAAAAGGGAAGGATACATTAGGAAATGAAAGAGATATGAAAAGTAAAGATATTAATATGAATTTCTTTGAAAAAATGTAAGCTTAAAAAGAGATTAATCTCATTCATTTATATGACACAAAATTGGGTTATCAGTTTAGAAAAACTAACAATCACCTTTCTTATATAATAATGGCATAATAGTGACAGCACCTAATTAGTGAAAAAAAAAACATGTATTCATTCATTCATCTATTCATCTATCTATCCAGTCAATAAAAACGGTATGTGAAGTAAAAGAAACAGCTCTGGATTTTGAGTCAGAATATATGACTTTGAATCCAACATCTGATATATAGGCCTGACCCTAGAAATGATCTTATAATCTTTAATACTTCAATATTTATTATCGGTGTAAGTACCTCCACAATAGGAATCATAAAACTTTAGCTTATAGGTTATATCCATCTATATCTTTACAATTAACAAGCTAAGAATAGTTTTTACCTTGTAAAAGAAATCTTTATTGAATTTAGTAATTGCATATAACTATTCATTTTTGTACACTACTTTATGATACAATAATTATATTAAATTGTATACAACAATAATTCTATTTAAATAAAGTTATATTGCATTAAAAATGTAAAAAAAATTCTTAGCTTGTTGACCATACTAAATCAATCCCAAGTCATAATTTACTAACCCTGTCCTAAAACACTGTAAATAATAACTACCTTCATTTGTTAGCTTAAGATTTGTTAAGTGCTTTTCTTTTTTTCTCTTCTTTTTTTTTTTTTTAGTGTTTTTCACATAATGGGTACATCAACTTTACAAAAGGTAAATACTACAGATGTTATTTACTTCCAGCTTACAAAGATGGGAACTTAGATCCAAGTTGTGGCTTTCCAGAGATCACACAGCTGACAAGTGTGAGACATCCTTACTCTAGCCAACTTTAAACTTTCATATCCTCTTCTATCCAATTGACTTAGGCATTCCAATTTGATTTCCCTCTTGTGAAACAGGGAACTACCTGTGTCATATATTTTGGGGAGACAAATGAGATAACAGAAGCAAAGTTCTTTATAAGTGGTAAAGTTCCCTCTTCTCAACTAAAGATGTCAGCTATGATTACTCAGAATAAGCATTGAGTCTCTATATAAAAAGGAGAGAAGAAATTTCAGAACCATGAAGCAGCAAGGCAAAATGGACTAGATGAAACAGGACTTTCCCCCCATTTCAGTGGTAGCCTCATAGAATTAACCACTCCCTTCTTGTCCTCACAATTACTCTATTCATTCTAGCATCATACCTGTAGTTCTACACAGTCAGAAAATCAGTATGTCAAATATGTGCCAGGTACTGTGAAAAGCTAGTTAGCTATAATTAGGTTTGCATGTTTTGTATATTTACAAAATATTTTCTTACCTCCTCCGGTAGTCTTTGTTTTGTTAAAAATTTATATTTTGGTAATTTTTTCTCTCCATTTAATAAGCATTCAAACTAGTATCAGTACAAAGGGATGGCTTGACTCTGTTCTGTACAGATTTCAAACCAGAATGACTTTCCTCATTTTAAGATGTACTTTGATCTACTTTAATGGTCTCTTCTTTCTTAAAGAAAATATTCAAAATCCCCAGTGTTTATTATATTAAACCTGAAGGCACTGCCCAGGAACTGGAGACCAATTTTGCAGAGACAGTGATGACCACAATTCCAAGAAACACGGTACTAGTAGTTTGAAAAAACAAAACTTCTTACTAATTCACATTCTGACCACGCAGCCCAGGACATAAACACATGAAAGCATTTTTCTCCATGTAGCTCATGATATTTATGTCACTGAGATAATTTTCTAATGAATAAAACTCCAGCTATAAAATGAAATTTACAAATGTAAACTTAAATAACTAAACATCTTTGATAATGATTACCAAACTGAAGATATTTCTTTTTTTGTTAAATTGCTGATGGAATCAGTAGGGTGGCCATTGAGAATGAAGTAAATCCAGTAAGTTGGGCAGTAGGGTGGCACAGTGGCCAGAATATGATCTCAGATATCCATACTGGCTATGTAACCATTGGGAAAGTCATTTAATCTCAGTCTGCCTCAGTTCCCTCAACTGTAAAATGGGATAACAGCATTTACCCAGCAAGGTTTTTGTGTGGATTAAATGAGACATTAGTAAAGTACTTAGTACAATGCTAGGCACATAGGAAGTACTAAATATTTATTCCCTCTCCCACTCTAATTTCTAATTCCTTCTAGTGAAGAAGTGACTATAATCTCATTCTAGATACATATATACATATTAGTCTTTTTGACACAATTTGCAAGACCCTAGGCTTTTTTACAAGTCCTTATTAGATAGACTGCATCCCTAGCCAACGTTCATTTCGATGATTGCATCTCTCATCTAGAAACCAAATCCCAACCTCAAATTATGTTCATAGCTATTCATTTCCTTTCTCTTCTGAATATCATGCCTTTCATAAGCATCATGGTAAGAATATGAGCAGTGTTCTTTTCCTCAGTGCTTCAAAATACTTAGCACTACTTTTTAGGGTTATTCATTTGAGATTGACTAGGAGTGAATAATAGTATCAGATTTGACAGAATCACAACTGTTGGAATCCTTACAAAGTGTTAACTCATTAGAATTGATAGAGATAATAATTATCTAATTTAGCATGGTTCAGTATGATTGATCTGATACTACAAGGAGATGTTATGGGCCAGAACTTGAAACAAGGTACTAAGTGGAATTGAGGAGACAATGTTTAAATCTAGTTTAGCATTGATTTAATCCTACAACAAATAATGGTTTCCCAATGATATAATGATTGGTGTGTACTCAGTGCACAGCATATAAGCAAGAAGCTCTCAGAGCCAGACACACAAGCCCACTCTCAGAGGTGGAGTCAGATTCATTCCATCTTCCACCTTGGTGATGGCTGGAGGCTGAAGAAAGCAGAAGCAAAGGACAAAGCTGCAAGAGCTCTTAGAACCAAGGAGAGGGAGGCCTCTAAGAAAACTAACCGGAGTTGGAAAGAGATAAGAAATAAACGTTTGAATTTTTATCAGCTGGCTGTATTTGAGGTGATTATTATGTTGAACTGAAACTAAGGCTGCCTCCAGAAAATCTCCCCAAGAAACCTGCTCTTAGAGAATGATTATATTATAAAAAAGAAGAGAATACCACATTTTGGCACCCAATGTGGGCAGGAAAATCAGGTGCATTTTAATCCATCTCATACCTGGAAAAGTGCCTATACAATGACTTGAGATATATGCTTTCACAAATACATGCAATGTCCATTTGAAGAATGCATGCTCATGCAGCTTCCAAGTAAAGAACCATCCATGTAGGAAATATGTAGTCAAGAAACACAGAAAGAGGGAACTTGATACTTTGGAGGCTGCAGTGTTTCAAGACTGATGATATCCTCGTATTACTCCCACCAACCTTGGTCTTTCAGGCTTTTCTAAAAGCTACTTCAATGCTTGGCTGAAGTCACTGTTGCCTCCAGGCTCAGCTCACATTCTGACCTGGCCTACTGAGATACACTTTTAAGAAAGAATGAGTGTTTACATCTTAGGGCTGGCAGGACCCCAATTCCAGGTGTCAGCCCTTTGACTCCTCTCAGACTTGCTTGATTCCACTCTACAGCTGATCTCCCCAGACCTGATACATCATCTTCCATGACTGTGTGCCTCTGCCACAAGATATCACTGTTGAATGTACAGGTGGGAATGAGAAATCTTTCTTCCCTTTCTTCCTAATCTCCAAGTTTAGCCACATTCTGGAAGAAATACAAAGGCAAAGCTGAATTCTTTCCTCAGAGCTCACTGTGTAGTAGAGTCCTAAACTCTCACCCAAGAGTAAGTTCTTCTTTTCAGCCAATTCTCAGTTGAGTTTTCCTGGCCCTGTTATGTTCAAATGAACTAAAGTCCAAAGAAATGTGCCCTACATTTTACAAATGCCACTCAAAATCTGGAGGAATGCTTTATTGCCTCTGTCAATTGCTCCTGACATCTTATAATTTCATCAAGTGAATAGGATACTCAGTTAAGGGGGGTTACTTGATAGTCACAAGTCCACCTATCCTCAGCTTGAAGATATTCAAAAAAGAGGGGAGCATTTGTATCCCTAAATAGCCTATTTTACTTTTGGATAGCAATTGGAAGAAAAAATATTTTTCTTTTTGTCTCTCTGTAACTTCTACCCCTTGTTCTTAATTGTGTCATCTACAGCCAAGTAAAACAAGTCTAAATCACTCTTCTATAGGATGTCTTCAAATACTTGATGACAGCTATTAATTCTCTTCTTTCTATTCTAGCCTCCATTGACACACACTTTTTATTCTTATACTTTATCCCCAAGTCAAATGAGCAGTCCATCTTCTTTTTCTCTCATACATTCAAGAAAAAAAAATATCAAATGTATTTTCCAAGCTTTCATTTTCTAACCATCGGTTTGCTAACAAATCTTGCATCTGTTGGAAGTCTGAATTAGTCCTTCTTTTATAATGTTCAATTTACTTTTAAAAATGACTCATCATTATATACTTCAACGATACTGTATGAAGATGTATTTTGATGGAAGTGGATTTCTTTGACAAAGAGAAGATCTAACTCAGTTTCAATTGATCAATGATGGACAGAAGCAGCTACACCTAAAGAAAGAACACTGGGAAATGAATGTAAACTGTTTGCATTTTTTTTTCTTCTTGGGTTATTTCTACCTTCTGAACCCAATTCTCCCTGTGCAACAAGGGAACTGTTTGGTTCTGCACACATATATAGTACCTAAGATATACTGCGACATATTTAACATATATAGGACTGTTTGCCATCTGAGGGAGGGGTGGAGAGAGAGAGAAGGGAAAAAAGTTGGAACAGAAGTAAGTGCAAGGGATAATGTAAAAAAAATTACCCTGGCATAGGTTCTGTCAATATAAAGTTATTATAATAAAAAAATACAAATGACAGATTTACCTGTACTTTATCACCCATTTTTTTCCCAACTAGGATCATTCTTTCTCTGATTTCTTCACTTGGATTTCTTCACAAAGAATATGGCAAAAAATACTTAAATTTGTCCAATTCCTCAACCCCCTGTTTTGCAATTTCTCTAACAGTAGGAAAGATAATTCCATATCCCAGTCAGTTAGGAATGGAATTGCAATTTCATGTTGGAATACTCTCTTGACATTTTGTTTTTAGAACGACACTTCTATAACCTCAAAAAGATATATCCATTCCAGATGCTCCATATTCTGGACTTCTTGATCTAAACTACTTGTGTGGTATAATGAAAAAGACATTAAACTTGGCATTCACTGACTTTGGTACATATCCCAGCTTCAGTTCTTAGTAGTTATGTGACCTTGTGTAAGTTATTTATAAATAGATATATTACTTTCCTAACTTACAAAATAGTGCTTTCATTCCCTACCTCTTTAAAGTTGTTAGGGCTCTTCTTTCTAAACCCTCCAACTCTCCAATTCTCTAGCTAGCATTCAGGCATGAAACTTGACATCTAAGTTAGATTTAGAATTAAATGATCTTGATTTAAATCCCAGCAATGCATATCATCTGCACGACCTTTGTCAATGTTCATAATTTCTCTGAGCCTTTTTCTCATCCTTAAAATGAGGCAGTTGGACAGTGATTTCAATTTCTATGATGATGAAAGTCATTACAACACTCTAGATATATTCCCTATGAAGATGGCAGTTTTGTAGTATTAGGTTGATAGAAAGCTACCTCCATATTGCTCAGAAAGAAGCTGTCAATCTCTACTAATCTTCTCTTCATTCTCTGGCCACCTAGTTGAGCTTTCACTTAATAAGACCTATGGATTCTTTGGAGCGTAAGAAATTACATTCTTCTGAAACAGTACAGCTTCCCCTCCATAGGAATCAATCAAATAACTCAATTAATTTTTTAAAATTAGCTACTTTGTGCTAGGAATTTTGTTGTGATAGTTATGAAGATCAGAGTATTATCCTATTATGGGGAAAAGGACAAAAGAATAAGGAGAACAAAATACACAGTACTTATTACTTCTCTTGTTTTCTAGTGAACCTTCCCTTGCTTTTCTGTATCACTCTTTTCCACTCTCCCATTTTATGGGAGGTTAGAATTGCATTCTTCTTCATAGGCTTTTTCCTATTTTGTTTCATCTTTGGAGTACCTCTTCCATTCCTTTAAGGAACATTTCATTCTCTTTGATAATCTAGAGAGTTGAGATGCATTCCTCTACCCTTTTCACTTCAACTATGATAAGATTACAGGAAAGAATCCAAATATAGTACAATCCTCCAATGTTACTTCTGTGTCTTGAAGAAAGGTAAGGAAGCCAATAGTTAGATGTGAAGGGGAAAAGCTTTCCAGGCTTGGGGTGCAGGTAGTAAAAAGACAAGGAGTTGGGAGACAAAGAGTATCATGTGCAAGGAAAAATAAGGGTACTACTGTATTGTAAATCATGTTGAAGAGTAAAAGTGTAAGAGGAGTAGACAGGTAGGAAGCATTCACTTTGTAAAGGACTTTAAAAGTCATCATTGGATTTTAAATTTGATCCTAGAAATAAAGGAGTCATTGGAATTTACTGAATAAGAGTGTGGTCAGACCTATACTTTTAAGATAACTGGTAGCTGAACAGATGTACTGAAGTAGAAACTTGAAACATGGAGACTAACTGGAAAGCTATCTCAATTATCCAGAAAGACAGTAATCCCATTCCTAAAGAACTGACATTGTGTACCTATTCTATAAGGTAGCTAATGATCAGTGTTTGATAAATCTAAAATATTAAGCCAAGGATTTCACCCTTCTCACTTCTCTCCCTTTTTCTCATACTATATAGCCACCACTCTAGACCTTCATCTTAGGTTGCCTGAAATACTGCAAGAAGAATACAGTCCCTGCCTTCAATCTTTTCCCATTCCAATCTATCCTTCACAGAGCTGCCATTGATTTTTCCAAAATGTATGCCATTCCCCTTCTCAAGTAATTCCAATAGTTTCTAATTGCCTCATTCTAGAATCAAATATAAAAAAAATTTCTGGTACTTAAAGTCTTTCATATTTACATATATTATCATCTCTTTTGATATAAGTACACACAGGATGTTTCCTGGATACCATGTAAACATTTCACAGAAGGAACTATTTGATTTCTGTCTTCATATTCTCAGAGACAAACACATAGTAGGCATTTAACAAATAATTTTGATTATTCAAGGAGCCATGAATTCCTAAAAAGATTCTTATAATTGGAGCAGCAATAACTAGAAATGTATGGATTTCTTTTTGCAAGTCCCAAAATTGTTGTTCCATGATTCTTTTGGGCTATTTTTATTGTTTTGTTTTGAGACATCCCATAATTTATTCTATTGTAACTCTCTACCTTGTTTCAGGAATCCTGTTTCTAATCCTTGTGATATAACTTTTTTGGTCCCTATATCCTCCCATCTTCCAGCTCCTCATTTATTCAATGAAAACTTTGTCTTGTTTACTCACTTTATTAGAAACAACTTAAGATAATACTACAGGCTTAATAGACGTGCTTATATACACAAATGTATCTATTAATGTAAGGGTTTCCTGAAAAATTATGATTGTATTGTGAATATCTTCTCTTCAAGCACATATCAGAGAACCTAATTTAGATCTTGGTCTGAAGCTTATGGAGGTTCATATAGCAAGCAATTGCTCCAGGAAACCATATTGCTCTCAAGTCAGGTCTATTCATATAATCAGTCAATCAGTCAATAAACATTTATATTAAATATATTATGTGCCAGGCACTGTACCAAACAAACACTGGGGATAGAAAAAGAAAAAGAAATAAAACAATCCTTATAACTATAGAAACTCTGGGAAAAAACTGGCTTTAACAAATGATATTTTATTATGGAAAAGATCATACAAATGGTTGGAAAAGTATACAAAGTCATATATAGTTGAAAGTCTATATAAAGCTCACATTTGTAAATGCAAAAACATAAATATTTACATCATTTTAATGTAGTATATTGAATATTTTCTTTATACTTCAACTGTATGCAAAGTAAACAGGAAAAATCAAAAGCATCAGGGAATCTTATTTAAGGCAATAAATTACTAAACATTTTATTTGATATGAAATAAAATAATGTGAAGAAATATATTTAAATTTAAAAATATGCTGGAAAATTATTTTGGTTTACCATGACTACATTTCTTATTTTTGTGAAACTAATATTACTGATACAAAATACATTTTAATGGAACATTCAGCAAAATCCTAAGGCACTTGAATAGATTCTATACAATTTATTTGAAGAAGAATCATGTGGCACAAAATATTTTGACTATTTTAAATGTGCCATTTAAAATATACCCTATTACTAAAAAGAAGCACAATTAAAAATCCAGTGAACTTTTGATACATCTTTCTGTGTAGGGAGAACACCTTGATTTGTATTATATGCTCTATTGTACATTTTTGCTAAAAATTATCATACAAACTTCCTCTGATCAATAGAAATAGTATTTTCCTTCAGAGAGTTAAAATCAGCTTATCTACCAATTGTCAAAGTAAACATTCTTAAGAAGTCATGAAACTTTTTTTTTTTCCTTTAAAGAGGGAACATCAAAGAGTCCTTTAGAATATTGTCCTTAAAACAAAAAAAAAAAAGTAAAAGGACTGATTACAGAAATTTCATGAATAGCACAACACCATATTAGTTATACGTGAACAGCACCATAAATTCAGCTGCACAAAAGAGCTATTTAATTTCTAAAATTAATTAGGTATTTCATCTCAGTAGAAACTTCTAAAATTTCTATGGACATACAAAATTATTTACAAATTTTAGATTTTTAAAGGCAGATGGCAAAAACACATAAATTGTCATTTTAAGAGCATTTAGATAGTGGATTGCATTTTGATAGGCAGAAAGGCACACAAGGCAGAAAAGTAGATTTGGAACGAAGAAGACCTGGATTCAAATTACGCCTTTACAGGAGCAAAGGGGCAAGTCATTTAACTTATCGAGTGGCCCCGATAATTCTCTAAGATCAGAAGTTGCAGAGCAGGTATCCAGATGAATTGGTAAAGGGGTTTCCTATAACTATGAAATCACAAGTATAATTTTATTTTATATTTTATATTACTCTGAATGATGACTATTGATAATAATATTAGCTAATTTATTTATATTTATATAGTGCCTTATGTTTGCAAAGCACTTTACGGGTATTATTTATTTGATTCTCATAACATCTTATTTAAGGCAATAAGTTACTAAACATTTTAGTTGATATAATTTATTTGAAGAAGAATCATGTGGCACAAAGTATTTTGATTATTTTAAATGTGCCATTTAAAATATATCTATCTGTTACTAATAAGATAGGTGCTGTTATCATTTCTATTCCACTCCCTAATTTTTCTGTGAAGCTCAGTGTAAAAACTACCAATGACACTGTTAAAATGAAATAATGGCACAACAGTATAGTACAAAATTTAAATAGTCTTTTTTTTTTTTTTTTTTTTTTTTTACAAATCTCTATATGCTTACTTTTAAAATAAAGAAAACAAGTTGGAAGAGTTAGATTAAAATTACTGAAGTAAAATAAAATCTTGACAACTCACAAAAATGAAATGTCAACTTACAATGACATAAATTTTAGAACAATGTTCATTAATTAAGAAAAGGATTCTTCTTTCCACCATCTCCATATTTGTCCTATTATCATTAAACCTGTGCAATTCAGTTCTTTAAGCCTTTTGCTATATATCATTAATCTCTTTATAAACTGACAAAGCATTCTTGAAATCTTTTCTCTCCATTGTAACAGGAGGCAATGTAACTCTATGTGCAAAATGAGAGATACATACAAAGGCCTTTATAAGGCTTAGTGCATTGTTCTTTTCCAGTGTAACATGAATCCCCTTTGGGGTTAGCAGTTATAAGTGAAATTGTGTGGAGATTTTCCTTTTTCAAGTATCTGAATTATTTCCAGAATTCTGCTCTTTCCCAATGTCCAAAGCAGAGTGGATGAGTAGTGATGTAGAGCCTTTAGGACTACCTGGTTGTGAAGTGCTGGATATCTGCAAATTGCTACTCTGTAGTAGGTGAGTTTCAGTAAAACTGGCTTTTGGGGTTACCCTAAAAAAGAAAAAAAAAAGATTATTTGCAATGTAAGTTAAACACATTGAAAAATACATCCGCACAAAATCATACCGGACTTAACCATATTGTAAGAACAATAAAATTATCAATTAGAATTTGTACAGATCTCTCCAAACTTTCAGCTGTCATGCTCGTAACACTTAAATCATTGCTAACTTATGATCAATATGTCTTTTCTATCTATTGATTTTTTTTTTATGGAGAATGGAGGTTGTCATCTTCTGAAGCTGATCTAATAAAGAGATAATAGGCAGAAGTCTGCCTTAATGTAATGTATTTTACTAAAACAGAAAAATAGTTATACAAAGTAAAAACTGTATCTGAAAAAGATAGTTTTTTTGTGTACAAACAACAAATGGGGTTGGTAGGGTTATACAAAAAAATATATTTTCCCAGTGCCAAAGAAGTTGGATCTGAGACAGTAAGATACAACCAGACTTGCTGCTGTAACTTTTAATCAATATAAGACATTAATAAGAACTGACAGGTTTTTTCAAACAAATGTCTTTGTGATGCTTTGATTGTTTTGGCTGGTGGAACTATGAGGTAAAAAATACTAGTAAAATTGTACTAGTTACTGCAGTGAAAAGAAAAAGTGTGTACTGCGAGTCTGGAAGACCAGAAGTTCAATACTAGCCTTATGCACTTACTAGCTTTGTGACACTAGGCAAGTAAATTAATCTGTTGGTCTTATTTGAAAAAATGGAGATAATAATAG
This sequence comes from Sarcophilus harrisii, assembly GCF_902635505.1. Taxonomy (NCBI): domain Eukaryota; kingdom Metazoa; phylum Chordata; class Mammalia; order Dasyuromorphia; family Dasyuridae; genus Sarcophilus; species Sarcophilus harrisii. The sequence goes on along the minus strand of NC_045426.1, from coordinate 585,518,336 downwards.
CACTTACTTCTCAGTGTTGTGAGGAGAAAATGAAATCACATTTGCAAAAAGCTTTGCAGACCTTCAAGTGCAGACCACAAATGCTACTGTAAAGTACTATATAAATGCTAATGTGGTTATGAGAATGGAAGCAAAATGTGAAATGAATGCAGTACTTTGTGAATCATTACATCTTAGTCTCAGATAATGATTGTAAGATTCCAGATTCACACAAAGCAAGTTACAACACTTTCCAATTTATTTCCACTATGATTATCTAGAATTCTATTGTTATTTAGTTCCACACAGCCAGGAAATAAATTTCAAATTTTATGAAAAATATCTGAAATTGTAAAATTTGGGGCACCATATACTTACTCATGTTTTTCCCAAGACATAGCATCTTTATTAAAGATTAATTAGTAAGCAGACAGGTATGGAAATCCACATCATCAATTTTAGTATAAACCATAAGTCCCTTTACCTGTATTTTGAATAGCCCAAGTTAACCAGGAAAAAGCTTATTTTAGCTACAAAAAAATTAGCCAATAGTCATAGACATGTGGTTAATTTTACTCAGATGTCAAAAAGTTAATTCTAAAAAATATAGAAACATTACCTTAGAATACTTTTCTGTTACTTGAAAATATTATGTAATTTTTTTTTTTTACAGAGTGAAAGAAAAGGTCCTATTTTGCTTCCTAAATTAGTAAAAAAAAAAAAAAAAACTTATTTGATTTAGTACGGGAAAGTAGAGGTAAGATAAAACATTGAGAATTATTAAAACTCTAAGTCACTTTATATTATTATTTTTAACATTTCATTCAACATCTACTGAGATAAACATCATTCAAATGATGTTATAGAAACTCTTTTCGAAAAAAAAGTTCTGCCCTACCTCTACTAGTTTCTTCTTGCCATTCATGTTCTGATTCTGCTGCAGCATCTGCTAAGCTACAGCAGTTTAAAAACTCCTGAGGGGTAGATTTTGTCTACTATAACTCAATCTTTAGGCTGAAATGGCTGAAAAGAGTCTGACTTTTATTTCACATGAGGTAGGTCTCCTAGAATCCTTAGTCTCCTTTGTTGTATCATATCCATGTGCCAACCTTTAACTGTGGCTACATCCTCTAGAATCTCTACATCTTGCCCCTGGCCTTTTCCTCAAAATGATTTCACTGGCTCCCCGGATTTCAACTACAATTCCAGGCTTTAAAAGATGAGATTGATGTAACCATTATTCACTTCCTAACATCACGATACTCCTAATTTTTTTTTCTATTTTGTTATTTGTAGAATTTTTTATCCTCTATAATTTGCATCACTTAGTTCCCAAATTCAATATTCTTTTTCATTAATAGTGATACAATGTCTTATGTCACTATACATACTTTTGAATTGGTAAAGTGTCTTTTGACTAGAAGTTTTTTTTAAAGTAGATATCAATGGCCTAATTCTTTGTCATAAAATCCTCATTTTATGCAAGTTACTTAACAATAATGTTCTGCAAACCAAGGATTTTGTGGGAACCAAACTTTGCCATTATCCTGGAAATGATAATTTTGAATATTTTTTAGTGAAAAATTATTTTATTTCTTGATGGAAAGGAACAGTAGAAATTTTTATTTTATAAAAACTTATTGAGATGGAGGGAATCTATGTTCATTGTTGGCCCTTAGATTTAACTTTTTTTGTAATTCAAATGTTATGTGACAAGCAGGGAGCTAGAGAGTTCAAAAAGCACAGAAAGGTTATAGATTTAAAGCACAGATTTTAGATTTTGACCTAAAAGGAATGTAAGGGGTTATCAGATCCACTCTCATTTAAATATGAAGAAGCTGAGGTCCTAAAGTTAAAAGACTAGTACATGGTCATACAGGTAGTGAGTAGCAGAGCCAAATATGAATCTATGTCCACTGACTATAAATCCAGTATTCTTTTAAAACCAACCAATCAATAAGCAAACCAGGCACTGTTCTAAGTGTTAATTGTACAAAGAAAGGCAAAAACAGTCTATGAACTCAAAAGGCTGCCAATCTAATGGGGCAAACAGCATATGAGATAATTTGTACACACAGGATAATTATAGAATAGATTGGATATCTACCCTATAAATGTCAGAGAGGAAGCATTAGCAACTTAAGAGAACAAGAAAGGCTACCTGCAGAGGATGGAATTTAACCTGAGTCTTGATAGAAGCCAGGAAATAGAGAAAAGGCCAAAATATTTCAAGTGTGGGAGACAGCAGTGCTAAGACAAAGTTGGGAAATCAGAATGTACAAGGAAAAAGCAAAAAGAAGAGGACAATTAGATCATAAAAATTTGTGAAAGGGAATAATATATAAGAAGCCTGGAAAGACAGAATGCTCTGAATGATAAACATACCAAATTTGTCATGGAATAACATTTTCACAATTAAAAAAACCCTGCAAATACAACTCTTTTTGTGTGTGTGTCATTTCTACTTTCATAACATCTCTCAAACATATCTCCTTCTCTCTACTCTCATAGCCACCTAATCTAGTTCAGACTCATCCCAACTCTCACCTAGATTACTGGAATAGTCTTCAAATTGGTGTCTCTCAATTACAAATCATTCTCTCTCTATTCATCTGCCAAAATTGTTATCTTTTTTAAAGTTTTGGTGTGACCACGTCACTTCTCATTAAATAAACTTCCTTGGTTCCCTCCTATTACTTCCAGGGCTTATAAAGTCCTCTGGATTATAAAGGTCTTCACAACCTGACCCCTTCTTATCTTAAAAGTTATAGATTTTATTTACTCCTTTCAACAATCTAGCCTTCTGTCTCTGTGTCTTTACATTAATCTTCAAGCTTGTAAATGTTCTCCAATCTCATTTCTACCTCAAGTTCTCGTCAAAGGTCAGCTCAAATCCACTTTTCACAGGAGCCCTTTCCCAGTTTCAACAGCTGCCACCGCCTTCTTTTGTGAAATAACCTTTCATCTACTGTAGATTTTCATATTTGTCTCTACTGTCAGATCTCTTTTCGGATAGAGACTATTTTTACCTTTATTCATGTCATTAGCACTTAGTATAGTCCCTGGAAAATGGTACATGCTTAATAAATGTTTGCTTATTACTACCGAAATTAATAATGAACTTTTCCTTTAGATATTTATGCTATGACATTTTTGCATGTATATTAACATTGATGCTATTTCTTTTCTAAATACTTATGAGGATACATGTTTCTTCCCCCAACATTATATAATTCTTTACTGGCACACACTAGGTGCTTACTTAATTTCTGTGAACTGACTTCATTATCTGCTATATGTTTAAGTATAATGTAGTTTCCTTATTTGTAACTCATTATAATAACTCTTTGTAATGTTAGATTGTTTGAAGATCTGAAGATGCATTTTTATATTCAGGGAGGTTTAGCAAATATCCAACCCCTCACTTAAAATCTATATGCTCTAAGTTTTTTCCTAATAAATTAATGGCTTTCCTTTTTAATCCATTTTGTAGCTTATTTCCATTTTATGGATGGGCTTAGTCCAAACTACAATAAATGTGTGTATACTCTCCTCTTTGGTCCCACACTACCTCCAGTCCCACACTACTTCATTATATTTTATTGCTATTAACCAGCTCAAATAAGTGTGTATTTTAGGATTCTTCTTCCTCTATGAATGAACTTAATTGTGGGACCTGCCTGGTCCCACTGTTCATTTCTGAAATTATCCATGCAAATTTTTGAGATTGAAACTTCCTTTTTAACAAAGAAAAAATCAATCAATTTAAGACAGCAAGAACAATAGCCATTATCTGACAAAGTATGTTTTTTAATAAGATTTTTTTATTATGAAGAGGGATATTTCATCATGTGTTCTCTGGGACCGGAATTATTATTATTATTTTTTTTACACTTTATTATATTATCATTTAAAATATCCCTCTGTTCAATTGAACCCCTTATAATAAAAAAAGCAATTATGCAAAAACAAAGTATGACCACATTACATAACAAATATAATATTCTATTCTATAGCCCTCTCTCTTAGCATTGGAGGGGGGTGGTAGAGAAGCAGGGGTATGTATGTTTCACTATCTGTCCCTTAGGACCACCACTGGATTTTCAAATTCTCAGAGAATGACTTATTTTTTAAAATGATCTCATTTACATTGTAATCACTGTGCTTGGTTTTGATTTATTTCCCTCACAGTTTATACAAGTCTTCCCACACTTCTCTGAATGCCAATTTTTTTAAAAGACATCTTAAATTGCTATTTACTTTTTCTGGGCTTTTGTTACCACTTTGTTATATGTCACTTTGAATATTTTGATTTAACAATTATATCCCTTTTCCCTTGGTTCCTTGGTTACTCAGTCAAATCATATAAACAGTTGAGTTTCTCTCTTTACATTTTCTTTGCATAATTCCAAATTAATATCCAGAACAGCCTGGATCATTTCACAACTCCATTAATAGTATACCTTTCTCCAGTCCTTCTAACATTGACAATTCCCATCTTCTACCACCTTTGCCAATTTCATGGTTTAGAGTGAAATCTCTTGAGTTGTTTTAATTTTCATTTGTCTTATCATTTGATAATCAGAACATGTTTAAATGTGGTCATTTGTACTTTGCATTTCATATAAAATCTGGTCACATTCCTTGATCTTTTGGGGAATGGCTCTTAGTGTTGTATCAATTCTCTATTTTGGATGCCAGACTTTGAAGTAATATTTGATGTTTCCAGCATGTGTTGATAAAATCATAAGGTTTTTTCTCTTTGTTGTTTATGAGCAATTATGCTAATGCTGAACCATTCTTACATCCCTTGTAGGAATCTGAGTCAAATTAATAAACACTTATTAAGTATCTGTGTGCCAGGCATAGTGATAAGCACTAGAAAGTCAAAAAAGAAAAGGAAAGACAGTCCCTATCCTATAAAAAGCCTACAAACTAATATAACCTACAATACATAAAAGGTATCTGAAGAGAGTTGAGAGTGAAGGGAAAGCACTTATCTATGTTTGTGGAATTGACACCAAGCAGAGCAGCTGATGGAAAATGAAGTTACCTGCAAAGTCCAGAGTCCTCTAAAGAAGGCCTTAGGAGGAGGTGCTAAGACATCGTAACTAAAGCTGCTTAGGTACCGAGTATCAAAAATTGAGCCAATCTATACAATGATGATATTTTAAGTAATGATTTATCCTGGGAGAATTATGATGTTTGTAGAGCTGAAACATCCAACAGGGTTAAATGACTTGTCTAGAGTTACACAGCTAGTAAGTGTCTGAAGCCAGATTTGAACTCAGTAAGAGGGTCTTTTTGACTTTAGATCCCACACTCTCTCCATTTAGCCACCTACCTGCAATATCTGACAGATCCAATAGCTGTCAGAACCATATCTGTCTTAGAAAATAAATTTGGCAAAATGTTTTTAGCCTCTATATTTTAACTTTTTTTTTTTGGTAGCATAGGTAGGTATTGTTCTTTTAACGTTGGACAGAAATCAGTTGTAAATTCAGCTAGCCTGGGCTTTCATTTCTCTTTTAGCAGTTTATTTGCTTAATTTACTTTACTGAAATTTGGTTAAAATATAATTCTTATTTTGTTCATGTAAATTTTACATTTTGCACTCATTAAATTCTCTTGAATTCTCAGTTTTGATAGCATATAATCTCAATATTTTCTAATTTTTTTATTTCATCACTGTTGTGTTTCATTTTATCTATTTAAAAATGGCGATTTGACTTCTCTTTTTCTTGTTCAGACGTTTTTGTTATTAATCTTTTCAAAAATTACTTCTTATTTTGTTTAGCAATTCTATAGTCTTTTCATTTCAAAGCTTTTCTATTCTAATTTTCAAGATTCTTATTTTTTCGGTACTTGATTTAGGATGGTTAAATTTATTCATTTCCTAGTATCTTTAAATTGCATATTCAGTTCATTTATTCTATCCAATTTAAGAAATAGAAAAATTTCCAATGAAGCCTGCTTTAACTGTATCCTATAAATTTTGGTAAGCAAAATCTGTTATCATTATATTTAGTGTAATTATTTGCTATTTCTATTTTTTGTCCTTAGATTCATTCATCATATATGTTGTCACAGCTTAATTTCTAACAAAATCTGTATCTTTTGCTACAGTTCTTATTGCTATTTTTTTTTTTTACTGTATTATGGTTTATAAAGCATTCATTTATTATTTGCCTTTTTACATTTTAGTTTTTTTTAAACTTAGCATATGATCAATTCTTATAAAGATACTATGAGTTATTAGAAAATGTGTAATTTAATATATTTTCATTCAGAAGTCTACAGATGTTGGTCAAGTTTAATTTTTTCAACAATCTGTTCAGGTCCATATTTTAGTTTATATTCTAAAATGGCATTGTCTTTGGCAATACTTGGAAAGTAAATCAATTATTTCCTCAGTAAAGGTATTTTTCTGGGTTCTTTTAGTTGCCTTATGATGACAGTAATAGCTTGCTATCAATTAAATTTAGTCTATAAAATTTACAAAATCAGTACCATTATTTCTGTTTTCTGCTTCCTATTTTTCATTGCTAATAAATGTTTTTTTGTTAAAAAATATACATTTGTATATGAACACATAATTTTCATGATGTTCTCTGAAGTTAGTTGTGCCTAATACCTATAAATTCTTTCATGATATAAAGGTATAAGGCTTCTGTATATCTTTAAATCTTTAACTTTTCTCATATCTTTTTTTTTTTACAAACTATTCTTTCCCACATATTAATCACATGCCTCATCTTTTCCCACTTTCATATTTTCCATAACAGCATATGCTGATTTAAACTTAAAATGCCCTATCAAGTTCCTTATGGAAAGTCACAATTTTTTAATCTTCTATAATGGATACTGGTCTGGAAGTTAGAATTGTTACTTTTGCAAAATACTTTTTTTTTACATGCAAATGTGTAATTAGAATGTATTTACAGGATACAGCAAATTGGGGGGGGGAGAAGGTATTGTTTTCTCATCCATTCTGATATGTTTTCAATAAAAAGAAAAAAGATATTAATCTATTCATAATAAATAATCTTTAATATATTGTTTATGATTTTTTTCAACACTAGTATCTTTGTCAAGAAAACCCCAAATAAGGTCAGAAAGAGTTAGACATGACGGAAATGACTAAATAACAATAAAATGAAAGGATATTTTCCTCCTGAAAAATTAATGCATATCTATCACATACTTCTAATTTTTCCTATCATAACTTTTATTCTTTAAATTAGTACGCTGATACTTTTTGCCTTCTGTCTTATGTGATTAAAAAAATGCACAGATAATTTTCACATACTTGTCTAGCCCTAGCCACATGAAAGCCAGTATTTCATTTTTTAAGTCTTTCATTATTGGCTGAAATTAATTTTCCACTGTTTGTTCAGTTTGGCTGTTGAATACTTTGCTTACTTATAGGTTCTTTTGAAAGAATGATTCAAATCTTTTCCTTTTTTAATTTCTGTTTTTCTTCTTTGATAGGCTCAACTTTGCAGGAAAAAATATTTTAGGGTACTAACTGATCTCTTTTCAAAATATTATCTTTTAATTTTTTCCTTTAATTTCTTATAACTACAGAGTAAGTTTATGCTATTCTCACTGGTTCTTTTTGGACTCTAATAAAAGTTTTTTTTTTTTCCTTGCTGACTGCAAAATTTATTTTTGAGAATGTAGTTCTGAGTTTGATTACGATGTTTCATGACAGTTGAAGTTGTGTGGATTCTCTGAATAAGTAATTTGGTGTTTTCCTCTAATATATAATATAAATCTAATGTAAAATATAAATATATGATACCCTAATAATATGATTATCAAAGTTTTCTTTTTTAAATTGTGTTGACAATGTTGCTAAGGACTTTTCCTTTCATTTTATTCCTTTCTTTAAGCATTTATTCATTTTACATTCTTAATCAACTTTTGTCTGTAGTAATGATTGAGTGTCCTATGTAGTATCCTTACTAAAAAAAAAATCTGTCATTAAAATTCTGAATACTATTTAAGAGATTAAGTAATAACAAGGGTTAGAACTGATAAATCCTCTGTTGACTATACTCTCTTCTCTAGGATTGTCAGGGTTGGATGAAGTCCAATTGGAAAAAAGTGAATATGACAACTGAAATAGCACTGCAGGAAGAAGGGCTACTGGCCATTGTAGTTATGTTTCTTTTTTACCTTTAGCAAATTCCATAATTCTGGGTTCAATTCTTCTCTCTACAAATTGTCTTTCTTTAGTTTTCTGGCTAGTTCCTAGATACTGTTGTGGAGAAGTTTGAGGAAGGTCCCTCAGTATATAGATAAAAGGGATTCTCAAAAAACAAACAACAACAACAATAACAAAACAAAAACAAAAACCTTTGTTTTTTACTCTTATTTAACTCTTACTCTTTTTGAATACTTTTCCCTGTTCTATATTAAATCCCTACAATAAAAATCATGTTTGTGGTTTCCTTTTTTTTTTTTTAAACAATTTTCTTCCTCTACACTTCTACATTGTCTTATCCTTTTATTGTTTTTGAGTGTTGTGGCTGCTCTGATTCATCAATTTTAACCTTCCCTTGGAACAAAGGGTTAACTCTAAAATTCAGTACCTAATACTGTAAAAGCTATGAGGGGCACCAGGTCAAATATGAACTGTTAGAAAAGGAGAAAAATTTAGGGGTGAGAGGATCTCTACCTATCATGAGAATGAGGATTTATTTCCCTCTTTCCAGGAATAAGCTGAGGGATTAAGTTGATATCTAAAATCATGACAGCTAAAATGCCAGTGATGGTCTATATGTAGGAGATGAAGGAATTCAGGGAGCAGAAACACTGTAGCAACACCAGGAACAGGGTGCTAAGATGATGCTTAGTTGTTGGTTTGTTTAAATAGAATTATGAAAGGTTCTTTCACTTTTTTCTCTTCCTGTTATTGCTAAGATGTGTTCACATGGGAGGTTCTTCATTTTTCTATTTGTTATGGTGAAAGGATAAGTAAGAGTCCTAGGATTTCATCATCTGGGGATTCTTGGAACTGATTTTCCAATTACTCAGTTTAATTTCCGTTTAGAGATCCTTTAATTTACATTACAGTTTTAATAAGTATACCATTCTTTTGGTTCTGTTTATTTCACTCTACATCAATTCATATAAATAGTTCCTTGTTTCTCTGAATTTCTAGCTTCTTATATATTGAACAGCATTTTATTACATTCATATACTAGATATTTTACTCATTTCCACTTCTTCAGCCGATCTCTTTCTTCCTTCTATAAAGTCTATATTTATTAATGAAACCTAAGATAATTAACTTTTTAGGTGATAACATCATACAATTATGACATAATATTTTAGAGATAGAAAATCACCTAGTCTAATATTCTCATTTTGTAGATGAAGAAACTGAGGCCCAAATTCACACAGATAATACAGGATATTAGCACATAGGATATCACATAGATAATACATAAATAATATAGGGATAGAACCAGGACTTGAAATCAGATTTTTTGGCTTCAAATTTTGTGTTCAATTTATTATGCCATCGTTAGTATATTTGAATCTGCAGTGACTAATACCTCTACATCTTTTTCATATGAATTGTAGTCAAAGTACATCCTTTACTAACTATATTTGTGTAGTTGAGGTTTTGTTTTTTTTTAACCAAAATGGAGACCTAGACAATATCTCCAGCACATGTTATCTCTCTATGGAAAAATAAAGATAAGAAGGAAGTACTTTAGAATAAGTGAAGAACTTCATTAGCTTAAATCCTCATTAAATTTCATCTTGTCACATTTGGCCCATTGTTCTAGCTTAATTCATTTTTTTTTCCTGACGCCTTACTCTGTCAACCAAACTAGTAGCAATCTTTCCTATTTTACTGAAATGCCTGATCGTGGCTTTAAAAAAAGAAAATCTTACCTTCCTTCACTCTGCACACTTCCAGATATACTGTTCTTATCATTTGAATTTCCTGACTTGCATCTTCTTTCTATTTGTTCCACAGACAGTTTAGAAGTAGAATCTGCAGGTGATACATGCTCTGCCACATTATTTTCTCTTGTTTTCTGACTGCAGGATTCATCTGCTCCCGTTTCTCTCACAGATGTTTCTGGGGACGTTTTGATTTCTGTCAAAGTCTCTTGTCCTAAGTAATCGTGGTTAGCAATCGCTACTGCAGATATTCCATGATTTGCTGAAGCTCCTGTACTGGTTCCCATAGATTTGGAAATTACTTTTAGTTTATGTGAACTTGATTTGTAGTGCTTCTTTTTATGTTTAACTTTAGAATTGTGTTTTAAGAAAAATTCACAAGATTCTTGCAGCACTCTTCTGCTCTCACTGATGGGACTAAAAAAAAAACCCAGGAATAGTATTAATTTTGTAAATAAACATTAAATATTTTATAAAGTCATAAAATAGTACATATATCTTGTATCAGGAAATTCAATGCATTCAAAGTGCCTAAAATATTCAGATAACAGTACAAATAATCTATAAAATCCCGGATTACAAATATAGTTGATATCCTTTATTGAAGGAATACAGTCTTGGTAAGTATATTAGAGAACATCAGCGAAGCAAAATCTCAATTCTGCATAGATTATTGACTTTGTCCATACGTTGGAGGATCTAGTAAATTAAGCTGGTGAGGGCAATAAGAAGATGAGACTGGTAAATTGTAAACTGGCCAAAAAAAAAAAACCCAACATCCAAACCTAGAATCAATTTATTAAAAGCCAAATAAGCAAACCAATATTAATGAATCTTCAGAATGGCATTTAGAAAAGTCAAGAAATATCATGGAGTGAATAAGCTATATTAGTGGTCTCTGTTTTCAAAGTTAAGAAAACAAAAAAAACTATTAGCAAATCAAGATTTCATTGATTTTGACTCACTAACCTGGAATTTCTAAAACTCACAGAACTGAAAGGGACCTCAGATGTCATTTGTCTTATAAGCTATTGATAATATTCCCAAGAGGGTATTCAATCTCTGCTTTAATAAACCTCTAGTTGGTTATGAAGAACTCCACTAACACATTTTATTTTTAGACACTTCAAAATGTTGGAAAGTTTTCTCCTATTTTGAATTAAAACCTTTTACTCATGACACTTAATTTTATTCTTTAGAGTCCAGAAGTCCAAGTCTAATCCTTCTTCCACACAATAAACCCTTATGGGCTATCTCTTCCTCACCATGCTAAACTTTACTAATTCCTTCAACCCATCTTTATATAGCATGGTTTTTAGTGTTCTCAAAATCCTGGTTACTCTCCTTTGGGTATATTCCTGCTTGTTGATACCTTTCAGAAGTGAATAGGATACTATAAATTTCTAATTATTATTTCTAATTATAACATTTCAAAAGGAAACTAGCAGATCCTCAGTGAGGAAAGTTTTAACAATTTACTTACAATTCCAAGTATACTTCCTTGTTCACTTTAGGATTCTTGTATATATTAGCCTAAATATACAATTTCATTCTCCCCTATCATTTAGGAAACTTTACTATGTCTTCTAAGACACAAGACAAAATACCCATTTGAGTGCTATACCCTGATTCTGTCCTGTAAAGGAAACAGTATTTGTAAAGCTTTTGTTATCTTGACAATATCCCTAATATTATCTTGAGATGCCTCTTCCTATATGAGATAAAAAATTTTGCCAAGGCCATACAGACTTAAGCTATAAACCAAGGGACCATTTGACAAGACCATTGATAAATCAAAAAGTCAAAATGTCCTCAAAAGAACATCCAGAAGTAGAAAATAATCAATAACATCACATCTCTCTAATGATTAAAGCACTGGAAAGTCCAAAACAGAGATCAAGAAGTGAGGCTCATAAATAAGACCCTGTTGAAACCTGTCTTTTTTCATGGATTAAGAGTCATTCAGTATTGATTGGCTAAAGACAGTTATATATTACTCTAATTAGGACCAGATAGACATGGAATGAAATATGTATGTATCCTTGTGAAACAACAAAGACATATAATAAATAATAAGTGTGTGCATCTCTGTGCTACTGAATTCAGTATTTGTTACTGAGTAGATCTGAATTGAACATCATATTTGTCTTGGAAGATCTTGACATTGTAGTTGCTCATCATAAAAGTGCAATTTAATCTTTGTCACCTTAAAACCATGAGAGCAAAGAGGGATAATCACTTGCCTCATTCTGAACATTTAACATAATTTAAGGTCATCTTTTTTGACTGCCCTATTACACAGTTAACTTATATTCAATTTGCTAGCAGATCAGTTCTTTTTCCTATAACCTGTTTTCTTCCAAGTATTTGTACAGTTAAATTTCCACTTCTATGTCAGAAGTGGGGATATATGTAAAGTGTAACACTTGGGTTCAGGGACCAAACATATATTTAAGATAAGAAAGAAAAGAAATTTAGTTATCTGAAAAACATCTAGGGTTTTTAGTAAATGAAAAGCTAAATGGGCCAACAGTGTAATATAGTAATCAAAAGAAGCTAACATGGTTCAAAGGTACATTAAGAAAATATTAGATAGACTTGGTATAAAGCAAAATGTTTAGAATTAGAGTTAATTATTCTAAACAGAAAATCTAAGGGAGGAAGCAAACTACTCTTAGGTCAGTGGGACTGTTCAAGTCTTGTTTCTAATAAATGCTGACTTATGTTTCCCTGATCAAATCATAAATTTTCAGTACCCTTTGTAACTTTCTAAGATTATAATTTGCAGAACAATTGTTGACCTATAAATATTAGAAATAGTCTCACTGAGTTTCACAATGATATCATAGATAGAGATCATAAATGATCACTGACTGATAGGATTAAAAGATCTCAAGCTAGAAGGTTGTCTATTCCAATCTTGACCTTTACAGAGGAACAAACCAAGAATTTAATTGTCCATATCAAAACAAAATACAGCTCTCTAAAATTAAAATAGGCTGCCTTAGGAGTTCCTGGAAATCTACAGGTAAAGGCTGTAATAACAACTAGTAATACTGCAATAGATTCTAAGCATCACATTTTATAAATGACACCAAATTATACTAATAAGCTAGATAAAAGATTGGCAACTGAGAAAATGCAGTTGGATATGTGTAGACACTGGAAAAAAAGTTGGACTACAAATGAACAGGAATAGGACAGCTGGTTGGTTTGCTTTTGAGAAAACATATAAGGCTTTTAATGATCTCCTTTCCCTGAAACAAAGATTCTCCTGGGAATCAAGTAATATAGTTTTCAGAGAATTAACGATATGATTATACAAAGGACAATGGAGACAAATATGGTGAGTTTGAATATGTTGTGATGCTTTATCAAAAAATAGCATAAAAGATACTACAAAGAGGTATTACTAGAAAAAGAGGCAGAGACAACGATGTAGTAAGAGCAAAGGACAACAGTAACTTACTGATAGCCCATATATACTCCACTGATATCCCTACAATGACAAAAATTCAAAGGAATACCACAAACACGATGTGTGGATCCTTTCCCCTAACAAGTGATGGGAAAATGTGGACAAGAGTCAGAAGGTGAAATGGTGTGGATAGTTTTGGACCTGCATATTTGAAAGGAATACCACCATTTATGAGATAATCAATGTATGACATTTAAGAAACTATAGGTGCCAAAGGAAATGCAAAAGAATAAAAATATTTGTACCCAGAGCCCCAGACACCTTTGTTATGTAATAAAGGGTAGGAAATATTAAAGTGGTACAAATAATTTGGTCCTACTAATTTTTTATGTATATGTCCTTCAATAGTATCTGTGAGTCTTAGGAACATCACAATGTCACTCCAGTCTCCTGGCTGTGATATAAGATTGTGGAAGTGTAACTAAAAAGATTAAATCTGGAAGAGTGGTATAGAGGGCCGGAACTCTGAAAAGGTGTACTTGAATCAAGGATAGCAGAGTACTTATAGTTAAGCACCTACACAGTGTGAGATAATGGTCCTCTAAACATATACTTAATGTGATGTGGTGATGTAATGGCTCTTCTAACAGTTGTTCAGTATGCTGTAGTGATGTAATCATACTGTATTTAAAGGAGTCTCAGATACAGAAGACTCTCTCAGCCACAGCCACAAGAAAAGATGCCAGATTCCAGAATCCGAATTCCATCTTTGACCAGCCACGTGGTGGCTCTCCTGCCTTCTTCACTCCTCCACTAAGTCCAAGGACTAGGACTGATCCTGAGGTACTCCAGAAAGCTAGTCTGACATTATAGAGTGGGTAGGCCTGACATAAAGAATTCATATGTGTTGATGATACCAATTTAAAAGCTACTAAAAAACTTTTCAAGTTATCTCAAAGAGGGGAAGATTTCAAAAGAATGGCAAAGAATACTGATAGTTTTAAACCAAAAAATGTGACAAAAATCTCAACTTCTGACCCATATACTTAATTTTTCCTCTGTAAAACCTTTATGAGAATAATATATGCATATATAAAGGGCATCCAATGAAAATGAGAAAGGATGGTTTTTCACAGATGGTTTTCCACAATAGACTACACCTTCCTAGGTACACAAAAAGACTGAGAAATACAATCAAGAAAAACTTCTGTGGTAATTTAAAAAATAACATTGGATTCAATGGAAGAAAGTGCTGTCTTCAAACTAAATGTTTGACATGCATACATTAAGATCATACAAGATTTGAGAATATAAACTATAGAGATAACTTTGTAAAAATCCTGAATACGAACATCAACTCAAGTAAAAATTAGGGAGATACCTCACCACAGGGATAAACCAGTGTGATAAAGCACTTTAGAATTGATTTTAGATTTGGATTTAGAATTGGAACCAGCCCAACTGCTATGAAATCTATTCCATTTTATTGAGAGGAAAAGTGAGATTCAAACCACTCCATTATCTTTGCCAAGAAAATCTCAATGGGGTCTTAAAGAATCAGACATGACTGAAATAAATGAACAACATAAAAAGTGAATTCCTGAGATTAGCCTTAAGTTGCATTGATAGCAAGAAGAGACTCTAGATTCAAACCTAGGTTCTCTGACTTCTAAACTACAGGATTTTTCCCAATGTATCATACTACAGGCAGGGCCAGATCACATTTGGAATATTGTGCAGAACTTTTTAAAAAGCCAGGTTATTTCCTGCTACAAATATTCATCTTTTTAAGTAGCAATACTACTAGTAGTAATACCATATGGGAAAATAAAGGAATGCTTCAGTCTTAGAAGAATCATAATTATAGGTAATTCAAATGGCAATAGAAAACATAGTGGGTACTGGTTCCAGTTATGTTGCCAATGATAACTTGTATAGAGAAGTGATATAAAACATGAACAGAGAGGAAGTGATCATGTAGCAGAAGTAAAAGACAACTTGAATACTAGACTGATACCCACGATATGGTAAAAGACCCAGAAGTTACTTCCAGGTAACTGGGCAAAATATTCATGGAATATATAAAAAAAAAGCAGACAAGAATTAGGATGAGAGATGTAGATGGAAGGTATCCTCCTCCAATGACAGAAGCAGTATTCAGATCAAAGAGATAGCAAAACTAAAGTAAAAGTCACTTGCATTCTGAATTCAAACAATAAATATTTGAGGATCTATTATATGGAAGTTATTGTGCTACTTTGGATTTTAGCTATATTAACATATTTTCATAATTTATTGACATACTGGCACTATGACCATGAAAAAAGTTATTTAACTGAAGTTCCCTCTAAGTTACAGATGAACTGCTGACTTGTGTAGGTGGAAGGGATTTCCATACCAGAAGTCACACAGATAAAACATAGATCCAAACAATTTCTCCTAATGTAACTTTTCATTGCAAAATCACCTATTCAACCTTAATAGTAAATTGAAGAATACGGGGCTGGCAAACTGGGTTATTTTTAATTCAGAAAACATGATTACTAAGTTCTAGCTTAGCATTAATATATGTTATGTTAATCCCCAAACTATATTTTTATTTTTATTGTCTCCCTCAGCAAAATGGTGACAGTATATAGCAGTATTTCAACATAATAAATTATTCTGATAAAAGAAAACATGACTTACAAATATACTCAAATGAATTATGTATTTCCAAAAGAAACAACTAATTCAAAATTCCATAAGGCAAAAGTTGAAATTAAGAAATTATGGTTTATCCTTTTTCTTTTTTGGCATTTCCCCCCTGAATATCAATGAGCTTCCATACTTATGAAGGACACTAAGTCTTGAAAACATAATTTTCATTAATTTACCATAATGTACATTAGAGGAGTCAAATTACTGCCTACTGCAGCAAGCAGGCAAATTTACTCAATGCTTATCTGAACCAAACTACAATGTAATTGGGAAATTTTTAACAAAACAAAATTATAATGTAGATAATGTTAATTTGCTGTTATTTGAGTCAAGATGCCATTTGTAATCTACTTCTAGTTTGTCACCACTGACACAGATGGTTTCTTTTGCTTATATTTTTATTTGCTTTTCAAACTGGCAAAAGTAATTTTAGATTTAGTAGACTACCCACCAGAAGGGCAAAGGACTTGCCTAAGGTCACACACTTCCTGATTACAACACTGGCCCTTCTAGTCACTCTGCTATGTTATATTATACTATGTTAGATTCTATAATTTGAAGATATTAAGAAGCACTGAACAAACATAAATAAAGCATATGTTTTTATTTTTTCCCCAAATTTTAAGTATCTAAGTAAATAGCATTTTTAAAGTATATTTTCTTTTTGAAAATTTTCTTCAATGAAATTTTTTCATCTCAAAAAAAGGACTTTACTGGTTTTACAAAAGCATGTGAAAAAAGCTAATTCATACTTTTAGATTATTACAATAAGTAGGTTATTCCAATTAACCCAAAAATAGGTAATATTATTGTATTTTTATAGAATAAGATAAGCCAAATGAAAAAGCACTGTGAAAATACACACAGCTGGTCTTTAGTGAGGGGAAGGTTTAACAAAATAATAAGAAAGAACTTAATTAAGAAAACATTTCACAGTCAATATATTTTGGTAGGAACAGTGACAACAGACTCTGAGAGTGCCACGGATATCTTAATACATATTTAAATAGAATTCTAATGGAGACAGTGAATCAGTTATAGTGACATAGAAAACAAACACTGTATGAATCTCTCATTTGAAGTTTTATAACAAATGTCTGTTAACAACTGTTATAATTAATATTAAATCAAAATTTCTAATTGACATTAACTTCCATTCCTCAATTGAGTGCCCACTAACTTCAGATAATATGTAATACAGGAAAACTCCAGAACAATAAAAACATTTTATGGTCTCTTGATGTTTGCTGTAATTTGTTCCAGGGTTTCTTTTGATATTCTGCTTAAATGCTATCTTTAAATAAGGCCTTTCCTGATCTAACTAGCTGCCAGTGCTGTCTTCCCTTTTTGAGATTAACTCCCATCTACTCTGTAATTACCTTGCATTTATCTAGGTATTCTTCATTTTTCTCCCTTCCCCATTAAAATGTGAGCTCCCTGAGGGCAGGAACTATGCATTAGAGAACACAGTAAATACTTAATAAATGCTTGCTGACTAGCTGCCAATCTGCACACTTCAATATACAAATTTAACTATTTCACATTTAGCTATTAAAATACATGCACACAAAAAATTACATTTAAAAAATTTTTTAAAATAGTATCTCTTACTCTCTCTTGCGATTTCTGTTGAAAAAACTGGCCCATTCTGTGCAGGTCTTTTTGCTTCCCACCCAAAAGACTGCAGAGATCCCAACAATCAGTGTCATCAGATATTTTATCATAAACAATGCCAATTCTGGACGTGCTAATGCTTTTGCCTAATGAAGAAAATAAAAATGAAATTAGTTTTACAGTATTGCTTTTTAAGGGGTATAAAAGCTTTAGATAAAATTTAGCTATAGAATTAAATTATATTTAACATGACATAATAATAGCACCTAGCTAACAGGGTTGTTGTTGCAAGGATAAAATAAGTTTTTGCAAATTTTTAAAAATTTTTGCAAACCTTAAAGGTCTAAGTACTAGTTATTATTATATAAAACAATGTTATATTCATTATAAAAGAAAAAGTACATGGGTTAAAAAGAATTTAAAGCAAAATAAGATTCTTTATTGAATTTATAATCAAACTAACAAGGAAAATAATATCTATCAAATATAGTGCTTCAAGAGAAAAAGGTTGGAATCTACACTAAAAAAGCATTATAACATTATCTGTTTTCCATTTCAATACCTTCTTCCTCCTTTTTCTGAAGGCTACATTTGTAGTACCTGAAATATGTAGCTCTTTGAATACATTTGGTTAATTCCTATTTTACCACTGTTTTGTGTGTGTGATGGTTTTATTGTAAAATCAGAGAAAAGAAATGGGCATATCTTCTGTTATAATTCCAAGTTCACAATTTCATCATAACCTACCTGTTCAAATTTTTAGTCACTGAAAAACCAAATAAGATCAGGAAGAAAATAAATCAAGTCATATAATATAATATGCCTATTCTAGGTTTTCTACCTCTAGTTTACTTCTCTGTCTTAAGAGGTGTGATTTACCAGATCAGTCTATGGATTATAGATAACACATGTCTTAATACTGATACTTAGCAAGTGAAAGTTTAAAAGTGAACCAGTTTAGAAGAATTAAACAGAAATCGAAATCCTGAATTTTTGCTCCTGTGGTAGAGTTTAAATTTTTAGCAGAAAAAGTATTTCCCTTCAATTTATACAAAAGGCTGAAGAACATATAGTAAAATCCACTCTTAACACATCATATGGATTTGGTGGTGCCGAGAATTAAATCACAAACTCCAAACCATATGGTAAAATCCAATCATAATTTGGGTTGTCTAAATGCAAGTATTAGCTATGTTTGCCATAAATGTGTTTATCCATTAGCTAAATGGCACCATGGCTGGCAAATTATTTATTATATATTAATTCCTATTTAGGAAGGAAGGAAACAACAATATATTAAGTATAATATCCTTAAGGCACAGTGCTAAATGCTTTATAAATATAATCTCACTGGATCTTCACAATACCTGGGGAAGTAGGTACTACTACTATTCCAATTTAAAACTGAAGGAACTGAGGCAGACAGAGATTAAATGACTTGCCTAAAGTCATATGGATAATAAGCATCTGGGACTGAATTTGGATTTGGTTTTTTCTTGACTCCAGGCTAAGTACTATATCTAATGTCTCTTGGAAGTTATTTAGCCCAGCTCACCTCCACAAACTGCTTGATTTAAAAGACTATGTTTTTGCTTGTTTAATATTATAATTACTTTAATACGCCTAGGACTTAAGTTTTATTGATACAGTGACTGCCTTCACTGAGGCAAATTACAACCCCTCCCATGGACCTAAATAGGTGGTATTAGTTGCCAAGACTAAAAGCACTATATGGCCTATATTGCTAGGCCATCCCTTAGAATGTAACTAAGAAGGTCCTCAGATGATAGGGCCCATATACAAAGCTACAGTGCCTTGTTTAGCAAAAATTGCATTTCATGGACAAAATCTTCAAGAATTCAGGACAACTTTCTATCAGAAAGCATCAGAATAGGATTTCAATGGGAGAATATTATTATGTGCTATAAATGATTATCTGTTAAAGTCTTACACTGAGGTTTCACTAAGTAATGAAGATGACTAAATCTTTAAAGACTATGCTATTTGGGATATTTGGTCTGCTATTTTGGATATCTGGGTCTGGAAACTGGGAAGGCTTTGGTTATAAGCTCAGTAATTGATGAACTTCATGCCTATCATTTGGGATCCAGCCTAGCTTCACTGAGTGAGGTAGAATCTGGCTTCACCAAGTGGTAAAAGACTTTTGTCCACTGAAATTTACACCTGATGAACTGTGGTAGGCTCATGGACTGCATCAATGGAAGGAGCACCGATACCACTGAAATCATGAGTGTTTTGAAGCATCCAAGCATAATAATAAATAATAAAGAGAGAAGAATATATATGGTGTCACAAAAGTCTCAATTCAATTTTCAAGTAGCTCAAAGCTACAATGAGATTTTTGGAACACTATATAAGAATTGTTGCCATATGAAATAAGTTTCTATGAAAAACATTGTAAACAACTATTCGTACAGAACTGTATTATATTAGAAATGTAAAATCCTTATATCTTTTTTTTTTTTTTTTTTTGAGGCAATTAGGGTTAAGTGACTTGCCCAGGGTCATAGAATAGGAAGTGTTAAATGAAACTAGATTTGAACTCGGGTCCTCCTGACTTCAGGGCTGGTGCTCTATCCATTGCACCACTTAGCTACTCCTAAAATCCTTATATCTTAAAAACACTAATCTACAACTTTTATAAGCAAATTTAACCAAAATCATAAGTTTTTTTTAAAAGATTGCAAGCTCTATAAGGATAGGGATCTTGTTCTGTTTAAATTCTTTATCCTCACTGCCTAATACAGAGTTTTACATTCTTAATCAGTGTTTGTTGAATAAATGGAATTTAAAGAATGTTGAAACCATGTTTTATTTCAAATGGCATATGTAGCCTGTTAGAAAAATACAGATTGATTTAGTCATATTTCTATTAAAATTATGTTTTTGAAGAATATTTTATGAGAAATTACAAGTTGACAAATGAAATTCACTAAGACCACAGTTAAAAGAGAAATACTTACTGATGCTTTTTATTGAATGAAAATTCAAAATTAACTTACACCTCTCTCTGCAATTGACTACTCTGTGTCTACCCTCACCTACTGTACCCAACCATCAACTTTTCCTTATCTTTCAAACCAGGTATCAACTTTTGACTCTCTATCCTTAATCAAACCAACCAGTTTGCCTTTGAAACTCAATTACCAATTTTTAATAAGAACTTCTCAATGTATAAATTTACATCTCTAATGAGTGCAAAAACAGGAGATGAAACAATGTAACCCTGAAACTGTGCTTTAAGTAATACAAAAGTATTATTAGTGATACTGAATTTCCTAATTGAATATAATTAAATATCCTCAACAAACAAAATTACATTTCAGTGAACATAATCTTCTATTTAAAATAATCTACATGGTTGTTTTTACCTGATGGGGACATGGGATATGGTATCGATGGCAATGGTCAGAGACCCAAGTTGTTTCCCAGGTAATCCTGTATATCTGCTCATAGACATAACATCCAAGAAGTGTCACTAATGGAACAAGGTACAAACCACTGAAGACTCCAATTCTAATCATAAATTTCTTGAGTTTTTCTTGGTTTCTTCCATCATGCTGTATAACTTGCCGTACATGATTTAAAGAAATGATGCCAGCTAAAAGAAGAGACAATCCAACAAACACACAAAGGCACAGAGGCAACAAAACAAAGTATCGAGAAGCATATAGGTCGTAAAGGCCAACAAAACAAACACCACTGATGTTGTCCCCTTCAACTTTGTTCATAGCTAGTAACATAACTGTCAAGAAACCAGGCATCCCCCAGGCAACTGCATGAAACCACACAGCCTTTTGTTCAATCGCTTCACAACTCCACTTTCTTCCTGCAGCTAAGAACCAAGTAATGGTAAGAATCACCCACCATACAGTGCCTGCCATTGTGAAAAAATACAAAAGCATAAAGAGAACAGTACAAGCCTTATTTTGGGAACCCAAAACAACTGTTTCACCAAGTTCTAGTTTTTCATCTGCCTTATTACAGGCTGTGCTATTGCCTAGCAAAAATCCAATAAAGTACATTAATGATACAATGCTGTAACAGACAGAATAATATATAATTGGTCTTTCTGGGTACCTAAATCTTTTAACATCAATTAGAAAAGTCAGGAAGGTGAACAAAGTTGCACAAAGGCAAAATATTGAAACAATTCCAATGAAACTTTTTGCAAATTCCAATTCATCATTTTTGAAATACATGTTAGGGCATGGAGGCGCACAATGGTCAATTCCAAGAAATTTGTAGCCTTGTCCACCAGATGTCTTCAGATGCCTTGGACACCAAAATCCATAATCTCTTTGAACCTGTTCTGGTGTTTTCGGTGGGTCATGAAACTTGGTAGTAAGATCGGAAGCAACTGGAGCAGTCTCATCACAATACTGCAATCTGCATGAATTATATAACTTGTTAAAATGAACTTCAACTATTCCAAAGACTATATCCTTTAATACAAATATTTTTGAAACTTAAAAAACATGCTTGTGTGTTTCACAACTTGGGGAAAGCATATGAAAATAATCACAGAAAAAAAAATTTAACATCAATTAAAATTTTTATCACAGCAAAGATGATACTGTCTAAGAATAAACATTACAAATATATATTGGGAAAAATGGCACATTTATGAATTATTTTCTTTTAAGCACTTGAGAAAATGCTGCCACTAGGCTTAATCCCCAAGAAGGTTACTGACAAGAGAAAAGTTTCCAATATACATCAAAATAGTCACACTAGCACTTTTTGTAATAGCAAAGCTTTGGAAACAAACTAAGTGTCCATTCACCGGGGAATGGCTAAGCAAACTATGGTACATAGATATAAAAGAAAATTACTACTACATACATGTAGTATATGCCAAAAAACAGCAAATATACAAAACAAAATCCATAAAGCCCTTTTATATATTGCATGAAACAACAGACAAGGTAGAAAGAATCAAATAAATAACAAGAAAAATGTTGTTGCTCTTGCTTCCTTTTGAGTCTCCTTTAGTTCAGACTCTTTGTTTTTATTCTCCTCCTTTTTTTCCTATAATTTTGTCCATATTCCACAACTTGCTATTCTATAATGGAGCAAGAAATTATCTTGAGAATGAATATGCAATTAATTATCTAAATGGTCACAAATAAACAATGTGAAATAGTAGCCATCAGCTTTGGACAAGTAAAAATAATATAGATGCAATCTAGCTTTTCTTCATTTATATAATTAATCTGTCACAAACCTTAAGTTCAGTTAGGGCTAGTCATTAGCAATAAAATACAGTACTTATCAGTTAAAAATAATACCCTATGTTGGAGGGGATGTGGGAAAACAGGGACACTGATACATTGTTGGTGGAATTGTGAAAACATTCAGCCATTCTGGAGAGAGATTTGGAACTATATTCAAAAAGCTATCAAACTGTGCATACCCTTTGATCCAGCAGTGTTACTACTGGGCTTATATCCCAAAGAGATTTTAAAGAAGGAAAAGAGACCTGTATGTGCAAGAATGTTTGTGGCAGCCAAGAATGTTCTATGGCCAGAAACTGGAAACTGAGTGGATGCCCATCAATTGGAGAATGGCTGAATAAATTGTGATATGAATAAATGGAATATTATTGTTCTGTAAAAAATGACCAGCAGGATGATTTCAGAAAGGCCTGGAGAGACTTACATGAACTGATGCTGAGTGAAATGAGCAGGACCAGATCATTATATACTTCAACAACAATAGTATATTATGATCAATTCTGATGGATGTGGCCCTCTTCAACAATGAGATGAACCAAATCAGTTCCAATAGAGCAGTAATGAATTGAACCAGCTACACCCAGTGAAAGAACTCTGGGAGATGACTAGGAACCACTAGATAGAATTCCCAATCCCTCTTATTTTGTCCGCCTGCATTTTTGATTTCCTTCACAGGTTAACTTTATACTATTTCAAAGTGTACAGCATTTTTTGGTAAAAATTTTTTGTACAGCAAAATAACTGTTTGGACATGTATACATATATTGTATGTAATTTATACTTTAACATATTTAATATGTATTGGTCAACCTGCCATCTGGGGGAACAGGTGGAGGGAAGGAGGGGAAAAGTTGGAACAAAAGGTTTTGCAATTGTCAATGCTGAAAAATTACCCATGCATATATCTTGTAAATAAAAAGCTATAATAAAAAAAATTTTTTAAATAAAAATAATACCCTACCTGCTGCATTCAAGTTCTTCAGGCCACGTGATCCCAAAAGTATCAATTAATTGTTTACAATCAGAGTATACTCTCTCACAAAATTTTCGACAAGGAGGAACCACATGAATTTGCTCAGTGCAGGCTGGCACAAAAGCATTACAGAGGAAAATGTCAACTTCGGGAGAACAATGCAGATTTGCTAGAGGGAGAAAAGGCTTTTAACAAAAATAAAAAGATCTAGTTAGAAATTCTTTTAAAGATGCACTTAATACTGTTTAAAGTAATCTTTAACTTTTTCTCTTTATGTAATTGTATTTTAGAGATGACACATTTACTTAACTCTCCTTTAATTCAATAACTACACTTTGTATAATTGCTTGCACAAATGGAACATTTTGTTATTTTTCAGCCAGCCACTCTATTCTTGCTGAGAAAAAAAGGGAAAAATATGTATAATGAACTATTTATTTTGAAATGTAGAAAGAAGAGGAAAACAGGGCTGAAAACCCTATCTTTGGACTGGATGAAGTAGGTGTATTCTGCTTGAAAATGAAAAAATTTAGGGAGAATGGGACAGATGTTGCAATTATTTGAAGAGTAGTAAAGCTGAAAGCAGTAGTTCAGGTTTGTTTACATTAGTCCCAGACTTTAATGTAATTCAAAGAATTGTCATTAAACAGGCACTGACAGATAATAGGTTTAAAAGACATATAATGATATCCAACTTGGCCCTTATTGAAAGTTTACAATCTAGTTGGTTAAAAACTTTCCCATAAATTCAGTGAGGTAAAGCAAAGATTTCCCCATATTCTACTATGATTTATTCTAGAAATAGTAGGGTAGTAATAAAACAAGAGAAAGAAATCAAAGGCATAAATATCAGTAAAGAAAAAACAAAATTATAGCTATTTTTAGATGACATGATGGCTTAATCTAAAAAAAAAAAACCTCCAGGAAATTAGGAGAAATAGATTAATAACAACAATAAATAGCTATTTAACATTTACATAGCACTCCAAGTTGTGTAAGGTTCTTATCTCATTTGACCCTAACAACAATTCTGGGATAGAGGTGATATTATTCCCAAATTTATAGATAAGGAAAGTGAGGATGATACTGATAAAATGACTTAGCCCAGAGATCAGAGAGCAAGATAATGGGGAGTTGAAGATGATACCTAGATTGCTAGCCTTGATGACTGGAAGGATAGTGATATTTTTGACAATAACAGAAAAATTGTTACATTATAGTCAGGACATATGTATATGTGTATATATGAAAGGACCCTTTGAAAAGCCTACATCCCATTACCTTGAAGTAGAGAAATGAATGAAAAACCCCAAATGCTATCTTCATGCAAAATCTTATTCTCCCTTACAACTCAACTGGATGTCAGGCTTGGTTGACACAAGTATCTGCAAAGAGACTAACAAAGTGCTTTCACTACCTTCTTAGAGAGTTCCAATAGTAGCAGTTTGGAACCTCAATTCTGCTTTGAAGCACTAAACAATCTTTCATTAATCTCTAGAAAGGAAATTTTCTGATTAAATCTCTATTGGGGAAAGATTCTGGGAAGATGACTGAGTAGATTGGTAAATTTCAAGCTCTACTGAGTTCCCCCACAAATAAAACAAATTTGTATTTCAGGGGGAACACATACCAAAGAAAAATCAAGAAAGCTTGGGGCAGAACAAGGGTGCTCCAGGCACAACCCAAGATGATCAGAAAAAAGACAGGGGGAGGGGAGATCTTTCCCAGTCTGGGGATTAACTAATGTGAAATGCAAATACCTCTGGGTTAGCTCTGAAGAAACACCAAGTGGGGAGCCCTGAAGCTAACTGGGTTTGGTTGGAGACTCAACAAGAACCACAGAAACGTTTTCCTTTCATGCCGAGTGTGGAGTCGGGGTCTGATTCCAGGAAAATTGAGGGAATCTCATCTAATTAGGAATGCCAGGGCCAGTTATGGTGCAGGGACATGGCCCTGGGTGAGAAGCCAGCACACTTGTTAGTGCAGAAGCAGTGGGGCAGGGACACTGCTTATTGTAAGCACTTACAGGAGTGGAGAGCTTTGGGTTTGGGGTTCCAGGTCAGAGGAGAAAGCTGAAGTGAAGCCTCATCCCCTTATGTCACAATTAGAAGTGTCTATACAATACCTCCTATGGCACAGTGGATAGAATACCAGCCTGAAGTTTAGGACCTAAATTCAAATCTCATCTCAGACACTTAACACTTCTTGGCTGTGTGACCCTAGGCAAGTCACTTAATCCCAATTGCAGGACAGGGAGGAGGAGTAGTAGAAAGAGGAGGAGAAGGGAAAGGGAGAAGGGGGAAAGGGGAAAAGAAGAGGGAAGGGAGGAGGAAAAGAGAGGAGGAAGAAGGAAGGAGGGATAGGAGGGAGGGGGAGGGAGGAGGAAGGGAAGGAGAAGGAAGAAAGGAAAGAAGGGGAAGAGGGGGAGGAGGGGAGGAGGAGATCTTTGGTGTTCTGTAAATTCTGACAGGTCCTGTGTGATCCTATTGTTCTTTGACATTTGAACTGCTTCTTTATGTGTTTGTGGCATTTTTCTTTGCTACAGAAGCTCTGGAGATTATGGCATTTCTAGAACTTCTTGTTTTGGGATTCCTTTCCATGGTAAATCAGTAGATTATTTCTGACTTTATTTTGGCCAATAGATCTGGGCAGTTTTCATTTACAATTTCTTGAAACAGTATATTCATTTTTTTATTATTTTAAGTCATGATTTTCAGGAGCTCAAATGATACTTAAATTATTTCTAACTGATTAGTTTTCTGGATTACTTTATGATGCCAGATCTTGAAATTTCTTCTTTTTTCCTAATTTCTATTTTGTTCTAATATTTCTAGTTTCCTGGAGCCAATGATTTTATGATTGGTGAAGTGGGAAGAACAAGACTTTCCTCTGACCACATCTGTGACATGAGACCTTGCTGTTCCATTTCCTGCTGCTCATGTTCTCTGAGGGAAAAGTGGTGAAGAGCCAGCCAGATGTCCACTTGCACTATTGCAAAGTAACTTCCATCCTCTGCTGTACCCACTAGCCTGATCTCTTGTTTTCTGTAATATATCAAGCTTCTATTTGAGGAAGTGACCTTCTCTCTGATCTCAAACCTTTCATCTCCTGATGAGCCTGTTCCCTAAAGGAAGAGGAAGAAGAAAGATGGTAGGTAATGGGATTTCTAACTCCTGTAGCCAAGGATTGACTTCATTCTCCTGCTTTACTATTTCTTGTCTAATCTTCAACCTTCAGGAGAGGAAAGATGAGAAGTGAAACAGGATGATCATTTGCCTTCTTTTCATTTCCTGCTATACTAGTCTACCTCCTACCTTCTCTGGAAAGAGAAGTTGTGCCTTCCACTCAATGATGAACATATAACCCACACATCTTAGTAATCATCCAAACTCTATTCTCCACTATTCAATTCCTTCTTTCCATCCCCTCCTCAACCCTCCCAAACCAAATTCCCAGCCAACTGCTATCTATCTCTTCCTTTGCCCTCTGGAATATCTATTTCATAAGCAATAAACTTCTTTCCATCTAAGATCTATTACTCTCCTGCTCCTTCCATCAAGATCTACGAAAACCCAGCTTCTCCTAATGAAATAGACTCCCTGGTCACCTTTTCCAATACTGATTGAACTTTAGTCATTTCTCCTGGCTCATCCCTTTCTCCAAAACCACTGCCATTTCCAGTTCTCTCCTTAACTCTGACACTCAGTAATCCTGCCTTCTTTAAGATTCAAGTCAATCACATCATCCATCCAATCAAAATTCTCATAGTTGTAGTTCACAGATCTCCAAGTCACTTCCTTTCCTTCCTCACAGACTTCAATACCTAGATAACTATAGGATCAGTTCTCACACTGACTCCTTATGTAATACATGACAATAAACATTTATTAAACACCTACTATATTGCAAGGATTATACTAAGTGCTGGGTTGCTAAACACTCTGTTCAGAGGCTTAATTCTATCACATTTTACCTTTGGTTATTTTGCAATAGTTTTCAAATTCAATTGAAAATTGATTAAGTGCCTACTATGTGTTGGCAAGTAGCTAAGTATTATTGATGCAAAGATGAAATAAGATATTCTTCCTGATCTGAAGGAACTTTCATTACGGTGGAGAAGTGTTAAGCAGAAAATACAGGGTATACACAGATAAGCATGATGAAAGTGATTTAAAGTAGGAGAAAGGCATTAATATTGACAACTGGGGGATATTAAGGAAGGTTTCACAGAGAAGGTAACATCTAAGTTGAGCCTTGAAGGGAGAAAAGGATTCTGAGAGGCAATAATTAAGAGAGTGTACATGGCAGGCATAGAATGAAACAGAGCAAGAGAAAGCCTTTCTCAGCAGTACGGTATACAACAGCAGCAAAGCAGGGACTTATCTCTATGCATTACTTTGATTTCAAATTATTTTTAGCATGGCTTTTATTGTACTCATTGTTACATACATAAATCTTTAAAGTAATACATTTTATAAGAAATGGTCATAAAAATTTATAGCCAGTAACTTTTCCCCTATCCCTTACAATGATATTCTATTAAAACCATTAGTATGAAAAATAGGAGGCTGATTCTCCAATTGAAAAATGGTCAAAAGATATGAACAGACAATTTTCTGATGAAAAAACTAAAACAATTTCTAATCACATGAAAAGTGGATCACTACTGATCAGAGGAAATGAAAATTAAGACATCTCTGAGATACCACTACACACCTCTCAGATTAGCTAAGATGACAGGAAAAAATAATGATGAATGTTGGAGGGGATGTGGGAAAACTGGGACACTAATACATTATCGGTGGAATTATGAATAGATCCAACCATTCTGAAGAGCAATTTGGAACTATGCTCAAAAAGTTATCAAACTCTGCATACCTTTTGATCCAGCAGTGTTTCTACTGGGATTTTATCCCAAAAAGATCCTATAGAAGGGAAAGAGACCCACATGTGCAAAAATATTTGTGGCAACCGTCTTTGTAGTGGCAAGAAACTGGAAACTGAATGGATGCCCATCAGTTGGAGGATGGCTGAATGAATTATGGCATATGAATGTTACAGAATATTATTGTTCTGTAAGAAACGACCAGCAGGATGATTTCAGAGAGGCCTGGAGAGACTTACATGAACTGATGCTAAGTGAAATGAGCAAAACCAGGAGATCATTATACATGGCAATAAGACTATACAATGATCAATTCTGATGGACATGCCCCTCTTCAATATTGAGATGATTCAAACCAGTTCCACTTGTGCAGTGAGGAAGAGAGCCATCTACACCCAGAGAGAGAACTGTGGGAACAGAGTGTGGAACATAGCATAGCATTCTCTCTCTGTTGTCATTTGTTAGCATTGCATTTTCTTTCTCAGTTTTTCTTTTTCTTCCTTCTTGATCTGATTTTTCTTGTGCAACAAGATAATTGTATAAATATGTATACATATATTGGATCTAACATATTTCAACGTATTGGACTACCTGCCAGCTAGGGGAGGGGGTGCAGGGAAAGAGGGGAAAATTTGGAATGAAAGATTATGCAAGGGTCAATATTGGAAAAATTACCCATGCATATGGCTTTGTAAATTTAAAAAAAAACAACTATTTGCAGGAAGCAGAGCCAAGATGGAGGAGTAAAGGCAGGAACTTGACTAGTCTCTCCCCCAAACTGCTCCAAATTCCTTTAAATAATGACTCTAAATAAATTTTAGAGCATCAAAACACCCCAAAAGATGGAGTAGACCATTTTCCAGCCAAAGACAACTTACAAGCTCAGTAGAAAAGATCTGTGACATTTGGGTGGGAGTGCCAGTGCAGCCCTGGACCCAACCCCAGCCAGGCCTGGTCCAATCTTTGAATCAGCATCAATAACTGATAGCTTCCAGACTCTCAACTCAGAAACACTAAAGTGCACTTGAAAGATCATCAGAAAAGATCTGTGGAACCAGAATGGGACCCCAGAGTGCAATCCCAGCACAAACCCAGCTCTGGCCTTGACCCCAGCTTTTAGCAAGGCAGGACCTCTGAATCAGCAGCAGTGCTGAAGGCTTCTTTATTTCTCAGCCCAGGGACACTAGGGAAGTCTCAAAAGGTCAGTGACAAGCAGTCACTGGTGTGTAGTCTCAGAGAAGGCCAAATCAGGCAGCACATTACATCTTATACAGCATCAGTGGACTTGAACACATCTAACTGTTCCAGGGCAGAAAAGAGTGCTTGTAGTCAGATTCCTAGAAGGATTTCTGAAAACAACTGCACAAAACCTCCAAAGTCTGGGACAATGCACCTTCTACCCTGGAAATAGATTCCTACTTTAATAAAGAGTTAAAAGCACAGTAATAGGCTAGGAAAATGAGTAGAAAACAAAAAAAAAATTCTTACCATTGAAAGTTATTATTATTACAAGGAGGACCAAAACACATCCTCAGAATATAACAAAGTTAAAGCTCCTATATCCAAAGCCTCCAAGAAAAATAAGAAGTGGGCTCAGGCCATGGAAAATCTCAAAATGGACTTTGAAAATCAAGTAAATGAGATAGAGACAGAGAAAAATTAGGGAAAGAATTCAGAGGTGCAAAAAGAAGTACAAAAAGCTAATATAAGCTAATAATATAAAAGCTATAATGCCTTAAAAAGCAAAATTGGCCAGTTGGGAAAGGAGGTACAAAAACTCACTGAGGAAAATAATTCAGAAAATAGAATTCAGCAAATGAAAGCTAATAACTTTATGAGAAATCAAGATATAATAAAGCAAAACCAAAAAAATATAAAATAGAAAAATATGTGAAAATCTCATTGGAAAAACAACTGATTTGAAAAATAGATCCAGAAGAAATGATTTTTAAATTATTGGTCTACTTGAAGGTTGATGATCAAAAAAAAGGGCCTGGACATCATCTTTCAGGAAATTATCAAAGACTGTCCTGACATTCTAGAATCAGAGGGTAAAATAGAAATTGAAAGAATCCACTAATCACCTCCTGAAAGAGATCCCAAAGTAAAACCTCCTAGGAATATTATAGCCAAAATTCAGAACTCCCAGGGCAAAGAGAAAATATTGCAAGCATCCAGAAAGAAACAATTCAAGTATAGTGGAGCTACAATCAGGAAAATACAAGATCTAACAGCTTCTACCTCAAAGGACCAGAGGGCTTAGAATATGATATTCCAGAGAGCAATGGAGCCAGGATGCAACAAAAAAAAAACCATCCACCCAGCAAAATTGAATATAATCCCTCAGAAGAAAATGTGGTCATTCAGTGAAACTGAGGGTTTTCAAGCATTCATGATGAAAGGGCCAAAGCTGAAAGGAAAATTTGATTTTCAAATATAAGACTCTGAAGAAGCATAAATCAGGAAAGTGATGTCACAAGGGATTTATTAAGGTTTATCTGTTTACATTCCTACATGGGAGGATGATACTGGAAACTCATTATAATTTTCATTATTGTGGCAGTTAGGAGGAATATATATAGACAGAGGAGCACAGGTATGAACTGAATATGAAGGGATAATCTTTTTTTTTGAAAAATTATGAAATTAAGGGGTGAGAGAGGAATGTACTGGGAAAAGGGAAAAGTAGACTAGTGCAAGAAAATACTTTTACAGTGAGGGGAAAGAGGAGGAGGAGATGGGGAGTGAACCTTACTCTTATCACAATTGGCTCAAATAGGAAATAACATATATATTCAATAGGGATATAAAAGTCTATCTTAACCTGCAGAACAGGAAGGGAGTGGGATATGAGAAATGGGAGAAGGGTGATAAAATAGAGGGCATATTGAGAGAGGAAGTAGTAAAAAAACACTTTTGAGGAGGGATAGGGCAAAAGAGAGAAAGAATAAATGGAGGGAAATACAATTAGTGATAGTAACTGTAAAAAACAATTTGAAGCAAGTTCCTCTGATGGAATATTATTATTCTCTGGAAAATCATGAGCAGGATGCTCTTAGGAGAAAAACCAAAAACCTGGAGAGTCCTTCCATGAACAAAGTGAAATACCGTATATAAAGTAATAGCAATGTTCTGGGATGACTTTGTTTTTCTCAGTAGTACAATCATTCACATCTACTCTGAAGGACTAATGATGGAAAATCCTATCCATATCCAGAGAAAGAACTGATCGAGTCTAAATATAGATCAAAGCATTCTCTATTACTTTTTCCATCTTTCCCTTTATTTTAAACTTGCTTTTTCTTGAAGGCTTTTATTTTCATTAGGGTGGGAGATCTATGTTTTCTTTCACAACTTGACCTTTCTGAAAAGGTTTTACATAATTTTCCATGTGGTTTCTTAAAAGTGGGTGGGAATAAGGGAGAGAGCCTAGAACTCAAAAATCTTAAAAATAAATGTAAAAAAATTGTTCTGAATGTAATTGGATAAAAATATTAAATAAATAATTTTTTAACTATTTGCAAAAATAGAGAGCACATTAATATTTTCTGAGACAAACATAATCCCTATACCCAAACTAGAAACAAAACAAGATTAGGAATACAAAGATTTTTTTTATTATTATTAAAATAGTGTATCTAAAAACAAAACCTATAATTATTTGTTAGAAAAACATAAGCTTTCCCAGTAAGATCCCAGGGAAGGCAAGAATGCCCATTGTCTCTACTTTTGTTAATAATCAGAGCTAAGCCTAAATGTAATTGGTTATCCAAGAAGTAGCAGTTTACTGTTCCTTGAAAATCTTCAAATAAAAGCTGTACAAGATGGCCAAATGATCACTGAAGTCCAGTTTTGAAATTCTGTAATTATTTGCTTCTGAATTTTAGGTCATTGTTCATTTTCATATTATTTCTCTTGTTTATGTTTATTGTTAACTTTTTAAAAACTTTTCTGAGATGCTACAGCTAGTATCTCTCACATTGCCAAGCAAAAGAAGAGACCATTGGCATCCTTGCTTGAGTCTCTCCTAACATATTTGCAGATTTTCTGAATCCAAAAATAAGACTTTACTTAATCTTATTAAATTTCATCTTAATTGATTTGGCTCAATGTCCTAGACTTGGTCAAGGGCCTTTTGGAATTCCAACTTTGCTATCCATCCTAGTGATCCTTTCCAGTTTTATATTATCTGAAAATTTAATAAGCATGCTGTTTATCTTTTTATTCAAGTCAATATAATGGTTAAACAGCACAGATCCATATCTAATTCTAAATATTCCACTGGATATATCCTCATATGATCAGAGAATCTATGAAAAAAATTAACTGAGATAATTAATAACCAGCAAAGTGGCACGATACCAAAAAATCTATAAAACCACCAACTTTCTTGCATATTTGCTAAAAAAAAATAACCCTTGAGAAAAGATTGGAAAATAGGTTCCCTTTAAAATAATAGCAAAATTATTAATATTTAAATATTTGATCTACCAAGGTATACACAGAACTTACATAAATTCAACTATAAAGCAATTTTTAAGCATATAAAAGACACTTCTAAATAGAGATACTATACTTACTGGTTGAATGAAAGTATTGCTATCTTATTTAAATTACTCCTTAGTCTTAGTGCTATCTGAATTAAATTACCAGAAATATTTCATAAAAAAAAGACAAATTAATAGCAACACACTCCAAAGAATAATAGAATAATGAAAAAAGTTAAGAGGGATGTAAACTTGGGGCTATTATATCCATAGTACAAAGAAATAATTTTTAAACCTAATACTGAATTTAAAAATAAGTTTTAAAAAATCAGTAAATAAAATAGAACATATAATATCTAAAAATGAACACATAGGATGTAACCTGTGTTCAATAACCCAAACATCACAAGTTACCAGGGAAGAAATACCCTATTCAACAAGCCCTTGGTAAAACTGAAAGGTCATTTAGTTTAAAAAAAAAAAAAAAAGATATTTATATCCTCACAATTCAAAGTGGCCAGAGTAAAAACAGAAGTTGTATATTTCAAAATTATGAAGGAATAAATTTGTAATAAAAAACAGAAACTGCCCCAAAAAGACAAAACAGATAAGTTTCATAATAAAAAATTTTAAAGTTTTTGCACAAACAAAACTAATATATTTAGAATAAAAAAAATAAACAATAGGAAAAAATGTTTTGACACTAATTATCTCTAATAAGAGTATGATGTACAAATAAAGAATTGACATAGATCTATAAAATTAAAAGCATTCCCCAAGAGTTGTCACAAAGGACATAACTTTTCAAAAAAATACAATCAATCATTCAAAAACAGTTTTCAAAATTACTAATAAGGTAAATGTAATTAAAAGGATTCTGGGGAAATGATGGTATGTTAGGACCTAAAGAAGCCTAAAGCGCTCCATAGATAGTTCATAAAAGCTCTAAAAATCCATCAGAAGGAAGAATGAAAAAAAAATCTTAAGAGAATTATCTATAAATTCTTCTTTCCTATCTAGGATTACAAACACAGACTACCAGTACACTTGGAAGTCCTGAGCAAAGACAATAGATGGGTGGAAGGCATAGTCTGAAGTAGAATGGTTCTATCATGAAGACAAGGCCAGAGTTGTAACCAAAACAAGGTAACCTGGGGCAAAAGACAAGTCAGAGAAGTTTCAAGTGATCCTAAGAAACCAGAGTAGTTACAAGAGGAGCCAGGGACATACTAGGACCCATTACATGATAACTCAGGAACCTCATCCCAAGCAAGATTCAAGGTTTTTGTATCCAGGCACCATTCCTGGAAGTCCTTGCCAAACCTACCAACTAGGCAGCTTAGGCCTGAACCCCAGTAAGAGGGCAGGTGAAGAAATTCCTATGTAAAGCAGAGCATAGTTAATTAGCCAGGAAATTTAAAATCAAGCAGGATCTACTAATATTATCCAGTACAGGAACAGGCACAAGCCAACAATCCAAAAACTAAGGTTGTAGACAAGAGTAAATAGAAGAGAATGTTCAATACAATAAGATATATAATGAATTAAGAGACACTTAAGGATAAATCCAAAAGAGAGTAACTCCGTAAGTCCAAATAGAATCTCAGAGCAAAGGAAGTCCAAACCATAAGGATTACAAAAGTAATAAATAAGGGATAAAAAGTGTAATGATTATGGAGGGAATAATTCCAGAGTATTCATATCTTAGTAATAAACCTGACCCAATAACTCAAGATTCTGAAAATTCAAATAAAAAAAATGAGAACGTTCTATTAAAGAAACATAAAAACAAAATAAAAATATTGAAAAAAAAGGTAAAGTATATATTGTAAAGCACTGACCTGGAAACTGCTGAAAAGTAGGCAATCTAAGAATCAAAAGATTATCTGAAAATCATAATTGAAAACAAATTTTGAATATACTATTTCAAGAAATGATGCAGTAGGGGAAAAAAAAAAACTGTCCAAATCTCATAGAAGCAGAGAGCAAAGTGAAAACAGAAAGAATCTAGTGATTATCTCCTAAAAGAAAACTCCCAGTAAAGTCATATGACTTGCCAGCACTTTCAAAGCAAAGAAACAACAACAACAACTTGCAAACAGAAAGAAAGAGTTTAAGTACCAATGAGCTAGAATATGGCTCATTATTCTATTATAGGAACAATTCTCATATAAAAAGGAAGAAAACAAAGTCCTATCTTGAAAAGATAAAAGACTTAGCCATGGATAATTTATATAAGAAAATTAAGTAGGCTCCTATAGGAGAAAAAAAAATGGACCTTTGGTTAAATATGGTATTTTTCTTTTTGATAAAGAAAAAAAGAGGTCACTTTGAAATGGAAATATAGGGGACAACATAAAGAAAGAAACGCATACATTTTTGATCAATTAGATGGCTCTAAGTAAGGAATTTATTATAGAGAGTGGAAGAAACAACTATCCTTTCAGAACTTTATAAAGATCATTGTTGCTGTTTAGTTTGTTCAGTCTGACTTTTCTTGATGTCATGGACATGATACAGTAGTCCCTTTTATTCTCCATTGTCTCCCAAAGCATGTTTGAGTTCATGTTCACTGCTGCCACCTTCTCCTTTTGGCTTCAATCTTTCCCAACATCGGGTGCTTTTTTTTTCCTAGTAAGTCCTGTCTTCTTATCATGTGGCCAGGATATTTTAGCTTTGGTTTCAGTATCCAGCTTTCTAATGAATGATCTGAATTAATTTCCTTATATATTGACTGATTCAATCATCTTGCAATCCAAGGGATTCTCAAAAGTATTCTCCAACACCACAATTTGAAAACATCAATTCTGGGCACTCAGCTTTCCTTACTGTCCAACTATTATAGCCATACATACTGGAAAAAACAGTTTTGATTATATATACCCTTTATCAGTAGGGTGAAGTTTCTGCTTTTTAGCATGTTGTCCAAAACTGCCATAGCAGTTTTTCTTCGAAGGAGTAAGCATCTTCTAATTTCATGGCTGCAATTGTTGCCTACATGATCTTTGGGCACAAGAAAAAAAATCAGACACTTTCTTCTGGTTCTAATTTACAGGAAGTGATGGGATCTATTACCATGATCTTAGTTTTTTTTTTTAATGTTAAGCTTCAAATCAGCTTTTACATTTTCATCTTTCATCCTCGCCAATAGCTTCTTGATTCTTCACTTCTACAGAGTGGTATTATTGCATTTCTGTCTCCTAGTGACCTTAATTCCAGTTTTTGATTCATTCAACCAGGAATTTCATATGATATACTTTGCATGGAAATTAAATAAATAAGATAACAATATATTGCCTGCCTTTGTTGTACTCCTTTCCCAATCTTAGACCAAACAGTTGCTCCATTTTCAGTTCTAACTGTTGTTTCTTGAATTGAATACAAGTTCCTCATAGGACACAATAAGGTAATTTGGTACTTCTGTCTCTTTGAAGAATGGCTACATTTTGTTGTGAGCTATGCAGTCAGGGGCTTTATGAATGAGTCAGAAGTAAATTTTTTTTTTGAAACTCTCTTAATTTTCCCCATAATTCAGCAAATACTGACAATTTGGTCTCTACTTCTTTGCCTCTCTGAAAAATCTGCATTTCTGATAATTCTTAGTACTCATGTAACTGAAGCTTAGCTTGCAGAATCTTAAGTATTATCTTGTTGAAGCAAGAAATAAGTTCAATTGTTTAGTAATTTGAACATTCTTTGGCACTGCTCTTCTTCAGGATTGAGAAATAAACTGATATGTTCCAATTCAGTGGCCATTTTTGAGTTTTCCATATTTGCTGGCATATTGATTAAAGTACATTAAACAACATCATTTTTAGGATTTCAAACAGCTCAGCTGGAATTTCATCACCTCCATTAGCCTTCTAAGATTCTAAATGACTTAATTCTCCAGAAAGTCGTGCTCTAGATCATTGTGGTTACCTGTGATGTGAAGATCTTTCTCACATAATTCTTCTGTATCTTCTTATATACTTTTTCATAAACTCTTCTGCTTCTGTTAAGTCTCTAACACTTTTTTATCATGCCCATTTTTGCATGAAACATTTCATTGATATCTTTAATATCTTTAATGAGATCTCACCTCTTTCCCATTCTATTATTTCCTGGTATTTTTTCACATTGCTCATTTAAGAAAACCTTATCTCTCTTTGCTATTATCTGAAATTCTGCATTCACTTGGGTATAATAAATCACTATCAATACTTAAAAATATTTAATGATCTCTCTAGTATCTAAACACTTAACAAAAAGTTATTGGAAGTATAAGGAAAAATATATGGCAAAACTTCAATAGTAGGGTTCTCAATATGCCTCTTTCAGACCTAAATGAATCTGAGGAAAAAAAGATAATAAAAAACAAAGGAAAAAAGAAGTACCTGAATAAAATATTACAAAAGTGAAAGAAGATCGATCCCTGGTGATTACTAAATGGTAATAGAAAGAGTTCATGTATTTCTCATACATTCATGGCTCCTTTACAAAATCTGACTACACACTGGTTCAGAACAACATCACAAACAAATGTAGAAAAACAAATACTAAGTACATCCTTTACTGAACACAATATAATAAAAATTATATTCACTAATAGGGCTTTGAAAATAATAAAATCTTAAAAGGAGTTTAAAAAACAGATCTGAAGAATGTATAAGGTAAAAAAAACACATCAAGGAAACAAGAGAAATTTCATTTTTTAAAAATGACAATGATGAAATATCATACTAACATGCAGAAGAAAGAACAAATCAAATTGGCTATGCAATGAACACAAAATATCAAGAATATTAATAGGAATAATGAAAAAATAGAAGCCAAAAGACCTAGTAGTGCCAGATTTCTAAGTTAAAAGATTTAGCAAGAGGTTAAAAAAAAACAGATTAGAACATGACATATACAACATAGAAGCAAATTATATAATGCTTGATAAATCCAAAGACCCTACTTGGATAAAGACTCACTATATAACAAAAACTGCTGGGAAAACCAGAAAGTTTTCTTATATTTACTCTAGTAGATATTAGATATAAATCAACACCTTGTACCATCCAGCTTCAAGTAAATACATGAAAAGGAACATGATAAACAAATTAGAAGAGCAAAGAAAGTACCATGCTAGGATTTATGGATAGGGAAGATAACAGAACCAAATAAGGGACAGAGAAGTTCACAGAAAATAAACAATTTTGATTATATAACATTTTAAAGTTTTTTCAAGAAACAAAACCAATGCAGTTAAAATTAGAAAAGAAAGAGGTAACTAAGAGGAAAATCTCTGCAGCAAATTTTTCCAACTAAAGTCTAATTAAGAAATAACTGATTTAAATTTTTAAGTCATTCCCTGTACTACCAACAAAACTTAGCAGTAAGAAACAGAAAGAGAAATTCCATTTTAAAAAACTACAGATAATATAAAAAGCTGGGAATTTACCTGCTAAGATAAATTCTGATACTATATGAACATCATGACAAAATACTTTTCACACAAATGAACACAGATCTAAACAGGAGAAATATTAATTGCTCATGGATAGGCTGTGCCAATATAATAAAATGACAATTCTTCCCATGATAATTTGTTTACTCAATGCCATACCAATCAAACTACCAAGGAATTATTTTATAGAGCTAGGGGAAAAAATAGTAACAAGTCATCTGGAAGAACAAAATGTCAAGAATTTCAAGAGAATCACTTTTTAAAATGTGAAGGAGGGCAGCTTAGCAGTTCCAGATTTCAAACTATCTTATATTAACGTAATCATCAAAACAACCTGATACTGGCTAAGAGATAGAATGGTGAATTAATGGACTAGATTAGGAATACTATGCCCAATAGTATATGACCATAGTAAATCCAATGTTTGATAAATCCAAAGATTCAAGTTTTGGGGGTAAGAACTCAACATTTGCCAAACTGGAAAGTAGTTTGGAAGAAACAAGGTATAGAACATCATTTCTCACCATATACCAAGATAAGATCAAAATAGACAAATGATTTAGCTATAAAGGGTAATAGCATAAGCATATTATATTAATAATATCAGGGGAGCATAGGAAAATATAACTGTCAGATCTATAGATAAGATTTTATGACCAAACAAGAGATAGAGGAGATTACAGGAAATTAAAAAGGACAATTTTGATTACTTGAAATTAAGTAGTTTTGTGCAAACAAAATTAAGGTAGACAAAATTAGAAAACAGAAACTGGGGGGAAGGGGGGAATTTGCAACATGTTACTCTGATAAAGACTTCATTCCTCAAATATATAGGAAACTGAGCCAAATTTCTAAAATAAGAGTCACTCCATACTTGATAGTCAAAGGATATGAACAGGCAGTTTTCAGAAGAAATCAAAGCTACCAATAATCACATGAAAAAATGCTCCAAATTAAAACAATTCTGAGATACCACCTCACACTTATTAGATTAAATAACATGATAGAAAAAGAAAATGACAAATGCTTGACGAGATGTGGAAAAATTGGGACATTAATGTATCATTTATGGACATTAATTGTGGACATTAATGTATCATTATGAACTAGTCAAAACATTCTGGAGAATAATTTGGAACTACTTCCAAAGGGCTATTAAATTGTGCATACTCTAAAACACTGGACACAGTAATAACAATATTGTAACAATAATCATCTGTGAAAGACTGTTACTCTGATCAAGACAATAATACGGGACAATTCCAAAGGACCCATGATCAAAAATTCTATTCACCTCCAGAGAGGGAACTGATGAGTTATGAATGCAAATTGAAACTTTTTTACTGAATTTTTAATTACCTCACACCTATATTCAAAAATAAAAGTGCTTGCCTTCTCAAGGATAAAGAAAAGACAAGAGAAATGGAGAGAAATTAGGACACAAGATTTTTTTTAAATGACAAATTTTTTGACACATAATTGTGAGATTTATTGAAAAAAGTTTTTAAAAGAACTATTCCTCAACTGATAAATGGTCAAAGGATATACACAGGCAATTTTCAAAGGAACGCATGTAAGCCATTAACAGCAATGTAAAAAAAAAAAATGTTCCATGTCATTAAAAGTTCAAGAAATATAAACAAAAGCTACTTTGGAGTTTTGTCACATCCACCTGATTGTTAAAGATCTTAAAAAAAGAAAAATGAAAATTGTTGGAGGAAAAAGCACATTAATATATTGTTAGAGGGGATGATATGGACTAGCCATTCTTAAAAATAATTTTTAATGTCTCTATATTGTTATACTCTGACCCAGCAATATCATTATATAAGTATATACCCCAAAGAGTAAAAGAGAGAACAAGAGAATGCAATTATAGTCCAAAAATATTTAGAGATCTTTAGTAGTAGTAAAGAATCAGAAACCAAGTGAATGTCCATCAGTTGGGGAATGACTAAACAAATTATGATCTATGAATGTAATGGACTATTTTTGTACCATGAAAAATTACCAAAAGTACCATTTCAAGAACGCTAAGAAAACCTGTATAAAGAGATGCAAAGAAAAATAAACAGAATCAGGAAAACAATTTATGCAATAATATTATAAAGAAAAACAACTTTGACAGGCTTGAGGACTCTAACCAATTATAATTCAGGAGAGAAACTGATGAAGAAGTTTGCTTCCCAACTTATGATAAAAAGCAAAGGGACTCTAGAAACAGAAAATGATATATATTTTTGATATAGTCAATGTGGAAATCATTTGATTATGCATATTTTAGAAATGCTTTGTTTTACTTTTTTCTTCTTTTCAATGATAGGGCCAAATAAGAAAGCAAGGGTCAATAGAAATAAAGTAGATAAAAAAGAAAATTAAAAGGGTCACTGAAGCACCTTAAAAAAAATCTAAACATAAGAACCAAAGGAAGGCCAAAAAGATGCACAGACTATGTCACACCCAGCGTGTCAAAGATGACAGAAAAAGGAAAATTATATTAGAGGAAAACAATCAATATGGGAAAAGAGGCACATTGATGCATTGCTGGCACACCTGTCAGTGGGCACAATCTTTCTGGAAAGCAATCTGAAGATTTACACAAAAACTCCTTTAATCCAGTTATACTATTGCGAGGCCTATTTCCCATTCCCCTCCAAAAAAAATCAAAGAAAGGAAAATTTATGTACAAAAATATTTATAACAATTTTTGTGGTATTAAAAAATCCTGGAAACTAAGAGGATATCTAACCACTAAGGAATGGCTGAATTAGTATTAGTAGTGGTATATAATTGTGATGAAATACTACTCTGCTTTAAGAAATAAGAAAATATATATACAAAGATTTATGTGAAATAATCCGGAATAAAGTGAGCAGAAACTGAACCATTTATACTATAACATAAATATTAATAAAAAAGGGAGGGGGCAGCTAAGTGGTGCAGGGGATAAAGCATTGGCCCTGAAGTCAGGAGAACTTGAGTTCAAATGCAACACTACACATTTATTAGATGTGTGACTCTGAGCAAGTCACTTAATCCCGATTTCCTTGGCCCCCAAAAATATTTATTAAAAACAAACAATTTTGAGTAGTTTTATAAATTAACAAAGAATGAAATGAGCCGAAAGAGAAATAGTCTACATGACAACACCATAAAACCAAACAACTACAAAAGCTACAGGAACTACAATCAATATACTGACCATTCATGATTCCAGAAAATTGATGATGAAATATTTCTATTACAGCGAGATAATGGATATAAGGTGCAGAATGAGATATATGTATGTTTGGGTGGGGCAGAGAGAAAGCCACTGAGAAAAATTGTTTTGCTTGACTATATGTGTCATAAGAAATCTTTCTATTTTTTACCCAGTGGAATAAGGAGTGAGAAGAAGAAATTGATTTCTATTAATGTCTTAAAAACAGAGAATGTCATAGATGTGAAATATTACATTACCTTTCATATTAAGCCAATATATTATTAGTTTTACTGAGCTAAAAGACACTTTTCCTGAAACAGGAGTAAATATTTGTAATGTAAAAACAAGACACTGATAAAATTGTAAAAATGAAAAAATGAGTTAGATAACTTTAAAAGTTACATGTTGAATTTATTACGTTTTCAAAAGTAAGTTATGCACAATAAATAACTTCAGATTCACATAAAATCATTTTGTTTTATTATGTTATATACTGTCACATACCAATTTTACTTATCTAGTTTAAAATGGAAATAAGTAAAATAGTGATGCAAATGAAAAGTAAATTAAAACAACACTAAGATATGACTTTATAGCACCAACCTAGCAAAACTGTTTTTAAAAAGATGGGGAAACTCACTGTTGCAGTAATTATTGCTGGAGCCATGACTTGATACAACCACTCTAAAAAAGAATTTGGAATTATGGCAAAGAAGATACTAAATATTCATATGCTTGATCTAGAAATGTCTCAACTGGGATTTGCTAAGGAACCATTTTGACTCTAGGACTCTGTAATTCAGGTTCAGAGTTGGGATGAAATAAGGCACTACATATCACTGGAGAATTAACAAAAGGTTTACTAGCTCTGGTATAACAAGGATTTAACAGCACTTAATTTCCGATAACTTGTCCCCTTTCTCTATATGAAAATGTGTCTGGTCAACATATCAGGATGTGGTGACTTTTATGATGTTACAGCCTCCACTAAGTCTAAAAGGCACTGACCCATTAAGGGGAAAGGCCTTCTGTCCTTAGGTAACCAAGAAGGCATGTCAACACAGGCAGAAGCTACTTGAAAACTGCATTAAGGGAAGTATAATCTGAATCTTCCCCTTCCTCCCCTGGAAGATTTAGGGAAAACCATCAGGCCCTATTGTGAGAAGGGAGGAACCCTGGAACATAGGTGAATATTTCTAATAGGTAATTCAGTAAGAAAAGTCCCACATGGGTAAAAATTTCACCAGCAGCATTATTTGTTGTAACTAAAAGTTGGAAACAATATCATTGGAAATTGATGAAAAATTATGGAATATTTAGACACTAATAGAGTTACATGAAATAAGAGAGAACAAGGAATACAGAACCAAAAGAACATACAAACTTCCTGCAGCACTAATAAAACCAGCATTATTCTAATAATTCAAATGTAAGGAATTTCAGTTGTAGATACTTCTTATAATGATGTGGCTCATAATCCCAGACATTTTATGACACTGTCTACATCTTCTTAAGATTAGTTAAAGAAAGCTTGTTCATTTAAATCTGAGATTCTTCCTATTTTCCTGTGATTATAAGGATACCAATGAAGCACATGAGTTGTATCCTAGCTAACTTTCAATTTCTCTTCATGACCAGGCCATATTTTTTTCAACACTAAATTAAGAGGCAACAAAATTGTTTTAAAATAGAAAGGCAATGTTAGTATCATTCTCTCAAATTTAGAGGACACATTTCTTCAATCTATTAATAATACACAAATTGTTTTCTCTGGGAATTTAGCTTATAAAAAAGGATTATTCTGGTATATAATGGGAAACATCTATTGTATCAAAATGTGATAACAGATTTATATTTTTAAATTGTAAGGAATCTGGAAATATATTGCATGCATATGCACACATTTATGTATCTATATAAAAGAAGATGGAATTTTAGAAAAAGCATTGCTTCACAAAACAGCAACAAAAATAGCATGTAAAAAAGTGAGTCTTCTAAAAGCTTAGTAAGACCTAAGTCAAATCATCCTGAAAGCTTTTACAATTAAATTTACAATTTAACTAGGAAAAACAAAAAAAATGTGAAATGAAAGAACTCTGAAAATGTGTCAAAATAAGTGAATCTCATCTTCATGGTGTGTAAAATTACGTCTATGCTCTAAAACCTCTCAGTCCTTGACATGTGTACAATAAGGCAATGACATTCAATAAAGTGAAGATGAAAAAAGTACCTAGAGCCAAGCAAATAAACATCTTTAAATCCAAGCTAGAACACAAAAG
The DNA here is from genome assembly GCF_902635505.1 of Sarcophilus harrisii. NCBI lineage: Eukaryota > Metazoa > Chordata > Mammalia > Dasyuromorphia > Dasyuridae > Sarcophilus > Sarcophilus harrisii. The sequence goes on along the minus strand of NC_045426.1, from coordinate 585,474,183 downwards.
AGGTCTTCAAAAAAAGGCTAGATGGCTACTTGCTGAAGACTGTTGCATAGGAGATACTAGATCAAATAAAAATTGGACTAGACTGCTTTGAGATTCCTTCTGTGAGGTTTGTTGACAATTTTAAACAAACAAGAACTCATTTTCAAGAACTCTTAGAGAAGGAATATTAAATATAAAAGATCAAGGATAGTACTGCCAAAAACAGGCAACTGAATTATAAGTTAACATCACTGACCTTTATGCTATTTTCATAAAATCTTTGGGAACCTGTACAGATGAAATTTTTGAGAAAATAAGACAGTCTTTCAGTTGATTTACTTAACAAATTATATGTTCAGTCACACAGATTGACAAATTTATGAAATACAAAATCAAACTCTGTTTCAACAAATCTGATGCAACATTTAATAAATACTAAGTACAAGGCAAGATGGGAGGCACTGAGGATACCAGGGCAAAATAAATAAATAAGTAAATAAAGCCCCAAAAGTTTCTGCTTTAAAGGAACTTACATTGTATTAGAACAGAATATGTATACAAATTAGAGTAGCATAGGAAAATTGAAGGAGGAGAGCATATTAACAATAGGACAAATCAGGGAAGGCTTTATAATGGAAATGACATTCAAATTAAAACAAATCAGGAATACATTTCAGGAATGGGAGATAGTTTGTGAAAGTGCACAGAGGTGGAAAACAGCATCAAATTTGGTTAACAGATGATTCTTTCAGCGTGCTGAAAGCTAGTTCATTTGGATCTAGTGATTTAAAATTCTCTGTTATTAATTCTATATTTATCTTGAGCATCAATTCCTTATTACTTTTTTTTCTTTTCTTTTTGATCCAAAGATCATTTCTCTTTGACAGAGAAAATAAGAAATAAGTAAATTCACCTGTCAGTCATTATTTTCCACCCATCCATCTCCAGCAATGCTCTTATCTTTAAAATTCAGGGATATTCGTGTTGTGATATAATTGGAATTATATTCCACACACAATTTTCCATGAAAAATTGGCATATGGAATTATAATCACTGACAAAGATCACTCCATAGCCAGCTCATATACTATTTCTCCATGGAGCCTGCTCCAACACAAGTGAAATGATCTGTCTTATTTCCTTCTAGCACTTGTCTTGCTCTCTCAATTTGTCCTTCATATATTCATCTACTATCTCATTTCTTTGTTTACATATTAAGTTATAAATTCTTTAATATTGAGGAAGGTGCTATTTTTCATCTCTGTATGCTTAACACCTAGCACACAGTACCTTGCAGAAAGTCGTAATATATCATATCAAAATGAATTACTTCAAAGGAAATTGTTCAATCATTTTTAAATTATATCCAATTCTTTGTGATTCTATCTGGGATTTTCTTGGCAAAGATACAGGAGTAGTCTGCCTTCAGTAAGTATCTTTTTACAACTCATTTTACAGATGAAGAAACTGAGGCAAACAGGAATAAGTGACTTTTTCAGGATAATACAGCTAGTAAGATTCACTTTTCTGACTTCACTTCCTCACCCAGCTGCCCCAATACAAAGAATATTATACAAAGTGAAAAAGAAGAAATTTGGTGAGGGGAAATACTATTAATTTGGGAGGAGACTTCAGGAGTCGAGAGGCCCTTTTATGATGTAGTACCTCAGGTATGTCTTAAAGGAGCTGGAGATTGAAAATTTTGTTGCTGGGTATGAAAGCTTTGGGGGGAAGATTAGGAGAGATGGCAGTAGGAATTGAATATATTAGATTTCATAATAAAGCAACTTGTAAATATTTAAGAATAGCTGGCCAATAGAAAGAGATTTTTTGTCTAATTATCATTTCTTTCTCTACCCATTTATAAAAATGGACATGGATATGGAAACAATACATTGTTTCTGTACAACATATTAACAGGTGGAAAGGAAAAGGAAGGTTTTTTTATTCATTTCCCTTTAGAATTCAACAGAAGTAGAATCACCACATGCTGTTCCTAACACAATACATAGTTTTACTTTTGCCCAGACTTATATAAAAGCAATTCAGCAAGAAAAAAAAAAATGTTCCTGTTTCCATTTTTCCTACACTAGTTTCAGCCTTTTCCGGAAGAGATCATAATTTCCCTAGGGAGGCTAGCCTCAGAAGTTGAGAAACAATGCTCTAGAGAGCACTGGACACAATGGAAAACCAGCAGCTATTTGTTTTTCACTTAGCCTGTGCAAAATAGCCTTTAAAAGTCAAATTGTACAACGAAAACACATATTAATTCTTTGTAATGCAAGATTGGGAGACTTCTAATAGCAAGTTGGAAGCCTTAATACTTATTTCTTACCCATTGAATTCCTAGAAGAAATAAACCTAAGTGACCTTTTTATCCTAACATTTTAATGACTATTCGTAACCATGGTGCTGACTTCAGCCAAGAAGAACTGTCAAATGCTACCTTTTAATGTTTAATTGCTGTGTAACCCTAGATAAATAATTTCACCTATTTATCTGTTTCTGCAGAATCTGCAGAATGAAGATCACCTCCAGCTCTAAATCTATAATTCCATAATCCTCATTTATAAGTCAGAAATTCAGTATTAACTAGATGTCATACCTATACTATTAAAAAATAACATAAACTATATTTTTATTAAAATAATATTGCCAAAGAGGATATGTCACTAAAGGTTAGTAACTCAACATTACTGGGCCATGCATCCTGTCTGAGCTGAAAGGGAAGTGTCATTATTTGAACAAAGAAACTGACTTGAGGCCAACAATCCCATGACTCAATCAAAAAACTAAATAATGTTCTCTCATTATCCCAAATACTTAAAAGCTGGTCAAGAAGGACTCTGAATACAGTTTGACAACCACATTTGAGGGTGGAATAGGAGTAAAGAAGAAAACAACACTAAATTGCACAGTTCATTAGAACTTAAGGAAAAGTCTACATCCTAGATATAATTATTTGATTTGGAGAATAAAGGTATGGACAAGAATTATTAGGAAGAATGGTCTCAACTGAATGATTGAGACAGTAGTATCTTTTTCCTGATAATAGTGAAATTTTATTTAGATATGGACTTTAAATAGAAGGTGCAAAAAAAAGTTTTAAAAAGGAACAAACAAGAATCATTACAAATAAACTGTTCCAGGGTTACAGCTAGAAGATTTAAAGCTGGCAAAAACTTAAATTAACACATCTCAATTTGAATTTGTAATAATACTCCGGGCTCATCTGATACAGTCAGGAAAGATAAAATGAAAAAGACACCATATAATAAGGTCTGGGAATACAGGGTAATAGAAATTGTTCCCATAAATGACTTATAATACTTAGACAATTTTGAAGATCTGTTCCTACTCATAAAGGTCAATTAATTCTAAAAAATTTTCCAACACTTCAAAAAGCCATGGCTTCATAACAATGAGTACTCCCTTCCACTAGGTGCAGGCTGCAATCTCTGTTGTGGTCAAATTTCATCACCCCTTAGCCAATCTGGTTATGAGCCTCACTAAACCCAAAAATAGTTTAGTCCTTCAGACAAGACATAGTTGATCACTGAGCCATATATGAAAACATTCCAGTTTAGGTAGAATTCACTAGTGCTTAGATTTTGCTGGAAAAGCTTAAAAACACATACACACAAAATCAGGAGAACCTTAATGCCACAATGCAACATATAAGTATGATTTCATAGTTGAGGACTAAACATCCATTAAAAAAAAAATTAAAAGGACTAAGGCAGAATAGGAATGGACAAGAATTACAAAGCACAGTGGGAAAAATATAAACATCATTGTAACCTGCTCCATTAATATTTATAAGCTATTTGAAAAAGAATTTCTGCGTTTCTTATTAGGAGATAAAACAAAGTTGGAATATATAACTAGCACAGTAAATTGACAGTATTAAGATATTGTAAAAAGTCAATAGGCAAAAATAAACTAAAACTAAAAGATAAAATAAAATACAAAGATATACAATGTCCTACACTTCAGTATTTGAAAATCAACTATGCAAATACAGAATGGAATAGACATGACTAGACAACAATCTGTTAAAAAAATTAGCTAAATGTTTTAATAACTAAACATATACAAAAAATGCAATATGATGTATCATGAGGTAATAAGTTCCTCATCACTCAATAGTATTTAAACGGAGGTTTGATGATCATTTATTGGCAATTTTATATACAAGTACAGGATTAGACAAGTTTACCCCTAATAGATCTTTAATCCCTAAAAATCTGTTATTTTAAGTATTTCCTGCTTTGTTTCTAGGCAGTCATTGCAAAAGCTTGCCTTATACAGTTCCATATAAAACTTTTTCTGGAAACAAAAAGTCTAATGAAAACTTGTTTTAAAAAAAGTTCTTTACACCATTTACACCCCCTGTCTCTCTGAGTAGCTAGGAAAGGAGCAGGTGGCCCACTTGATTTTTCCTTTTGTCCCTTTAAATTCAGAAAAGTATAAAATGAAGCAATACAACTTAAATAGTAAGGACAATTAATATGGTTAATATACAATTATTAAACAGAAGTGACCTTTCTATAGCCCCTGAAATTTGCTAAAATGATTGGTGCCGGGTTTTTTTAAAATAGCAAAAGATTCAATAACATCTCACAAGGAAGTTTTAATGCTAGATATAAATAGTAAAGGAGTATTTCACAAAGACTAGTTCCTATTACCTTATTATTGTGGTTATTATATATCCCTTACATATCCTTTAAAATAGTTTTCCAAGGAAAATGTACTGTTTAAATAGCTGAATGTCACATGATCAACGTGAGTATTCAAATTTATCTCATGAAAGGATGAACTATTTATATAGTGCCAATTGATCAAACATTTTAGGTAAATATACAAGAGATTCTTAAGAAATAGGCTATCAAAAATGCTTAAAGATACTATGAAAGTTTAGTTTTCATACAAAGAGTAATTATACATGATATAATATAAAGATCATAGACGATATAACTAAGAATGCAATACATATTATTGAATGCACCCTATTTAAAAAACTGAAATCTACCATGTTGTAATGCACTAGTTAAAAACACACCTTAAAGACTTCTAGTATTTAATTTGTAGTGTACTGTAAAAATACTTTAACTAGCTCTTCTATACAACAAGTAGGCTGAGAACTATTCTTTGCATAAAATGAAGTTCAATATAGTATTTCAACTATTGGTGATTTTCCCTAGAGAAAAACTTTTTTAGACTACGCTGCTTTCTTGATAAAAATGATAAGTAGTGCTGTCTTCCAACATAAGTTAGATCAGCTTTCTAGATCTGTATAGTAGGATAAGTATACCTGCTGCTACAGGTAACTCTTTATTCTCTCAACCTACCTACATTTGCATATCTCTAAATAAGAGGTGGTGATAATGAGTAGCACCTAAGGCAATAGTTGTTAGTACAAGTCCCACATCAAAAGGTATCTTCCCTTAATCCCCCCCAACTTTGAGGTAGGTTTGGTTTTCTCTTTCTTCCTACTTGCACCTTCTTTTTCCTTCTTCCTCCTGGCCCCATAATTTTCGTATATTAGCAACATTTATGCAGTTTAACCTGAAGTAAAAGCAAAGCTCCCAGAGAATCAATCTTTCAGTTCTACCAATCATTCAATCCTATTTTTTCATCATCTTAAAGAATAATAAATGGCTGGCTAGTGAGATAGATTGCACATATATTATAAAAACATATATTATACATATATATATATTTATATATATATATATATATTTTCTCAATCAGGAAAGGCTTCATGGAAAAGATGGTACTTGAATCAAGTCTTGAGTTATAACCTAAACTCATCTCATAATTTAATATTAAATTTAGATTGAATTGTTCTTCATATTGTTCAACTCAACATTCAAATAAGTAGGAATATACACACATTCAAAAGACAACAGAGCCTAATGGCTAGAGAAAAGGATTTTGAAGCAGGATTATGTTCACATCTCACCTTTGACAGCAGATTTTCTATGACATAGTTTTGTTGTGCCAGTCACTTAAGCTCTTTTTGAGTTGGAGATAAATCTCTTAGACTAAAAATTGCAAAGCAGGTGCTGACCTGCACTGTTAAAGAAAACCTTCAACAGGAGCTCCCTACACTTAAGAAATCAAAGGTCCAGTAAAAAAAAAAAAAAAAAAGTATTATTCACACACAAATATGTTAATAAACATTTATTAAATGTTTACTTTGTGTTAGGGATTCTGCTAAGTCTGGGAATATAAAGACCAAAATGAATCTTTCCATCCCCATAAACAAATATAAGTATAGAATATATACAAACAGAGTAAATAGGTGGTGCAATGGATGGAGAATGCTAGGTCTCTAAACAACCGAGTTGAAATCTGGTCTCAGACAATCACTAGTTGAGTGGCCGGCCCTAAGTAACTTACTTAATCTGTTTGCTTCACTTTCCTCAAATATAAAATGTGAATAATAATAACATCTACTTTGCAGGATAAAATGTGAGAAAATATTTGTAAAAAGCACTTAATCATGAGCCTAGCACTTAACATACATGCCTCTTCTCTATCAGGTAATTTGTGAATGGAGTGCACTAGTAGCTCAAGGAATCAGGAGAGACTTTATGTAGAAAGTGGCAGTTGAGCCAGGTCTTGAAAGAAAAAAACTCCTTTGTCTAGAGAAATGAGACTGTTAAATATAATATCTCATGATTTAACATGAGAACTTAGGTTAAACTATTTCTTTATATTGTTTACATTATTATTCAAAGAAGTATGAAGGATTTTCTGAAAGTGTAATTCTTAGAAATGAAATGACTTTTTGTTGAAGTAAGAAAAAATTTAGTATAAAATTTGGGGAAAATTATATTCCATTTAGATAACTAGATATTAATTACTACAAGACATTTCAAAATTGCTCATTGCTACAATTCTATACAAGTGTATTCCCATTTTAAGCAAATGATATATTAAAAGATTAAAGGTTTTTAAAAAGATTAATTAAGGAAGAATTCTTAAGTTCATAAAAGTTACTATTTAATAAACTTTTATTTATTTTAGTAACTCTTATGAGGAAGTCCCATAGAATTCATTTAAATAAGCTAACTTTCCATGTGTAATTAAATTATTTGACATATACAACTTTAGAAGTACATCTACCTACTGAGTAGATAAAAGTTTTACCTGTAGTTTACTATCAGAATGTTTGACAAAACTTCATTAAAGAAAGAACAACTTACCTCCATTTCCACTGCAGCAATAGACTGGTCATAATGCCCCATCAAATTAGGGAAAAATGTCATATTGTAGGTCATTTTCACACATTTGGGAACAGTAATTGGTTCACAGGTGAAAAAACTGTGCCCTCTTATGAAGGGCAACATTATACACAGCACAAAAAATAGGAATGCTTCCATTTTCTTCAAATTTCTCATTTCACCACATGATCTGGAATGCTGTTATTTCGGCTTTGTTAAGCAGCATCACCAAAAAGTTATTCAGATTGCTCTTTTCATTATTTCACCATTCTCTAGTAGGTTGTTTTATTGAAATTTACTTCCTTATTTTTAACTGTAAAACCAAGCAAGGACACATCATCAACTTCAGTCACAATTTTAAATTCAGATACAATTATCAAGGTGAATCAAGTTTAAAATTATGTTCATTAAATTGGATGATTTTTAAAGAAGAAAGCCACGTTTCCATTATTTTTAAGGAGCACTCATAAAATCCGTATTATTGTGTTGCACATTCGACACACACAAGTATGCAAGCAAAGAGTGCTAAAACAGGTAGATAGGGATGGGGAGAAGAATGCTGGTGAAAATGAATCACAAAGAAATTACAGAATTATAGTAGTTTGGGAGACCATAGAGGTCATTTAGTGCAACTGCCTTATTTAATAAAAGCGAAAACTGTAGCCCAAAGAAGTACAAGGATCACAATTAGTAAATAGGAGAGTCTGGAATAAAATTCCTAGATCTATGAACTTTCTCTGGCTCCGTGCACCGTACAGAATGAACACGGCGTTTGGCGTCAGGGGATGTAGGTTAAAATCCCAGCTCTGCTACCTATCTGCCACCTGTTTAGACCCCTAGCAAGGAATTGTTTCTCTCAGTTTTAGTTTCATTTGTAAAATAAGGAAAGGGATGACTTCCAGGTCTAAAAAAGATGACCCTACATAGCAACAGCTGGAGTATAATTTCCGCGTACTCTCCAGCCGCTCTCCTGCCCTCCAAAACTAGCAGGAACGAGGGACTAACAACGTGAATTCAGACACAAGGTGGGCGAGCAAAAAAAAAAAAAAAAAAAAAAAAAGCCACTGCAGCTCCCCCACCCCCCACAAAGCACCACCTTCACGGGTGGGCCAGCCAACCCAAACCCGGAGAGAGCCGTCCTCCCGGCCGCAAGCAGGAGGTGGCTGCCCCTGCTCCCGAGCTGGGCACCCGTCCCCGCCCCGGCCCGCCGTCTCCTCCCCCGCTCCGGTGGGCGACTGCCGCGAGCTAACTCGGAAAGTGGCTGAGGGGGTTCCTATTTAGGGAGGAAGTTTCAGCGGGAGCGGCCAATGACCGCAGCCGCCACCCGCAAGCACCTGTAGCCGCGGCGCGCTCAGGGGCCCTCCGGCGCACCGGGACTAGGACGAGGCTATCCCCTTCCGGCGCGTGCAGCCCCTCCGCAGGAGCTCCCCGTTACCTGGACAACCGCCCCCTCCCCCCCTCCTCCAGGCGGCTAGCAGCCCGATGGGTGTTCAGTCAGGGAGCCCGAGTCCGTGGCGCACGGATGGCCTGGACCCCGACGGCCACCTCTTTACCTGTGGGCAGCTTGTAAGCCGCGTTAGCGCCAGCGCCGCTATCACCTCCTCCGCCGCCGCCACCCTTCCCTCGGGTCCCCGCGGCGGGAGCAAATGGCTCTGGCTAGTTGCCGGGATCGGGAGCCACACGGGGCGCGAGAGCTGGGGAATCCCGCGAGACTGAGCTGGGGCAGGCCGAGCCGGGACAGGTCCGGGCTCGCGGCTCCGGGGCTGCAGGGAAGCGCTCCCCCGCCCCCGCACCAGTGCTAGCGCCGCAGGATTCTGGGGAAACGCACGGCACGGGGGCGCCCGCCCGAGGCTCCGTGCGCGGGGGACAGGGCGCGGGGGACGTGGCAAATCCTGGTTGTATGTGACTGCGAAGGGGGGAAGAGAAGCTCCCTTTTCCCACCTGCTTTTGTACAGTCCTCGAAGGACTGAAGCGGCGCCAGGTCACGGCTTCCCCGCTGGGAAGCGGCAGAGCGCGCGCGGAACTGTGCTGTGTCTTGTTCCCCAGGGTCTGGCGAGGCTCAGTGTAATTAGCATCTATGAAGCACTCTCTGAACCTCGAAATGAGGCGCCCTTTGAAGAAGGAACAGCCCGGCTTTTCTTCTCTTGTTTTCAGTAGCTGAGGGCTCCGTGCAAAGTAGTCTCCCAGGGTAGCGCGTGGCTCCCGAGCTATCTGAGCTGGTGCTTAGGTGGGACACGCCTGGTTCGAACGTAGCCATTCCTAGGGTAATGTCCCGAAAGTGATCAGTCCCAGAATCACCCACTCGGAAGGGGAAGGGGACTCCAGACGTGGTTTCCTTTGCACCGTGACTGCGCTTCTCAAGTTTTACTGTCAGAAGCTTAAAGTAACCAGGAAAACAACCCTATTTTAATTCTAGAATTCCATATGAAGCGTATTACCTTGGCCTAATTTATCTTCTAAAAAACTTTTAGTCTTCCTTTGCTATCAGAGTTCATCTGTATAGAAGTGTGCTGAGCTTGGTTTCTCAGAATTGCTTCCCAAGTCCTTCTTGAAATGAAGGAAGGAAGGAAGGAGGAAGGAAGGAAGGAAGGAAGGAAGGAAGGAAGAGAAGGAGGGAGAGAGAGGGAGGAAAGGAAAGGAAAGGAAGAGAAAGAAAGGGAAAAGGGAAAGGAAAGGGAAAAGGGAAAGGAAAGGGAAAGGAAAGGGAAAAGGGAAAGGAAAGGGAAAAGGGAAAAAGGAAAGGGAAAAGGGAAAAGGGAAAGGAAAGGGAAAAGGGAAAGGAAAGGGAAAAGGGAAAGAAAAGGGAAAAGGAAAGGAAAGGAAAAGGAAAGGGAAAGGGAAAGGAAAGGAAAAGAAAGGAAAGGGAAAAGGGAAAGGAAAGGGAAAAGGGAAAGGAAAGGGAAAGGAAAGGGAAAAGGGAAAGGAAAGGGAAAAGGGAAAAAGGAAAGGGAAAAGGGAAAAGGGAAAGGAAAGGGAAAAGGGAAACAAAAGGGAAAAGGGAAAGAAAAGGAAAGGAGGAATGCAAGGATTTTTCTTTAAATTCATTTATCTGGAATAAGATATATGGATATAGATATGGATAGGTGTGTATACATAGATACATATCACACAGGCATATATGTATATATACATATATATATATATATATATATATATATATATAGTATGCCTAAGAATACATGTGTATATACATCTATACATAAGTATATATACACATTTACACATTTATGATTTTACACTACTAGAAGCTTTTAGGACCATAGTTGATATCTGAGAAAAGAAGTGACTTCATGTCTAACCCTGGCACTGTAAGAATTCAGTACAATGCACTTGTCAAGCAAGTTTCAAACCTATTTGAATTATGATTTAAACAACATAAAGAAATAGTTCAACCCGGGTTTAATATTAATTATAAGACACTGAATTTCTCTTGTTGATAGGCAACTAAGCATGTATTTTTCCATACTAGAGGAGGCCATTATTCATATGCTGACTCTGCTTCATACTAAGTGTGTGAGCTGAGGCAATTGATTTAATTTCTCCTGATACTATTTACCTCATATGCTTAAAAAATATTTTTTTTTAACTAAGTGGGCTATAAGATTCTTCCATCTCTAAATCTTTTGAAACTTTCTAATGTCTTTAATGTTTTCTAGTGCAATCCAAAATTGATAAAGAATTCCCCTTAAAAACATCTAAAATAAATAGTCATAAGTCTTTTCCAGGAAGACCTATAGTAAGGGGGAAATCCTCTATGTCAAGCAAGTCACTTTCATATACCTCTGTTTGTGAAGACATCTATATTTATATCCAGCCAAAATCTGATTCATTACAACTTTACATATGATCTCAGATATCTAGTTACTTCTCTAGGTTTGTGGTGAGGGGATATCCTTGAAAGACATCACTATTTTTGTTAAAGAGTTCTGAAAAGCCCCAGGTTGACTCATTAAAAACATGAGGCTTCAGAAAGGCAGCAACAGTAAATTTCCAAAGCTCTTGAAATTTAGAAAATATGAAATGGTTGCAAAGTATTAGCAAATCTTAGAACTGAGTTGTATGAGCAACTTCAACTATCCAGATAAAGAAATCCACTTAAAAAAAAATCATCCACAGCTTACTTTGTGAAACAAAAATAGTTTAGCAAAAGTAATAGTAGCTAGAATTTATATAGTGCTTTAAGGTTTGTAAGCACCTTATAATATTATCTCATTTTATCTTCATAAGACAAGGCTTCCAACCTCATCATTGAACTGAAACTCCTCTCTCCAACATATTCAATGACCTTTTCTCAGTACTCATTCTTCTTGGCCTCTGCAACCTTTGACACTCTAAATCACCCTTTTCTATTTGATGCTCTCTTTCTCTACATTTTCTTACTCGCTTCTCTTCTAGTTTTTCTACCTATCTAATTGCTCTTGCTCAGTCTCCTTTGCTGGACCTCATTGCTGGTTCTCCAATCTCACATATCCAACTGCTCATTAGACATCTCAAGCTGGATGTCCTGTAGACATCTTAAACTCAACACGTGCAAAATGGAACTCCTCTTTACCCCTTAAACCCTCTTCAATTCAAGTATTCTTAATTCTTCACTCTCTCTTGCCCTTATCTCCCATTTCCAATCTGTTGCCAAAGGCTGTTGCCTGCCAATGTATGTCTTCTATGTCCCTTTCTCTCCTCTGATCCTGCCTCCATTCTAAGGCAGGTCATCCATCACCTCTGCCTGAATTATTGCAGTAGTCTGCTGATTGGTGTGACTGCCACCAATCTCTCCCCACTCCAGTTTATCCTCTATTCAGATGCTAAAATGATTTTCCTAAAATACATGCCACTCCCATACTTAATAAACTCTAGTGGCTCCCTGTCACCTCTAGGATCAAATATGAAATCCTCTTTTTGACATTCAAAATCCTTCATAATCTACCCCTACCTACCTTTTCAGTCTTTTTGAATTTTATGCCTCCTTTACTCTTTTATCTAGTAACACTGATCTCCTTATTCTGCCTTTCCATCTCCTGACTCCTAACATTTTCTCTGGCTGTCCCTAATGAATGAAACATTTTTCCTCCTCATTCTGATCTCCTGGCTTCCTTTAAATTCCTGCTAAAAACCTCCCTTCTCCAGCAAGCCTTTTTCCATCTCTCTTAATTCTTGTACCTTCCTTTGATTTATTATTCCCAATTTGTCCTATATTGGTGTATTTGTATATAATAGTGAGGGACTGTGTTTTAGCTTTTTTGTGTCCCCATTGCTTAGTATAATTCCTGGAATGATTACTTAACAAATGCTTATCAGTTGATTGATTACATTTACAGGAAATTTACAGGAAATATTGAAACTCACTATTTTTTCCCCACAGTGATACTTTGTTAGAACAATAAGTGCTTCTTCACTGTACATATTGGAACCTATCCACATCTTGTTCAGTTTAATTCTTACCCCTGTCTAGCTATATGTTCTATACATGTGTTCCTTTAAATAATTTATAAGTACTATTGCATCACTTGAACAGCATCTGTTGTCTTTTGTTCTTTGAAGGTCAACTACAATTTTGATTCTTCCATGATTCACAGCCATATAGTTTTTATCAGGAGAGAATGTGTTTAAAAATAAAATTAAAAAATTAAAAAGGATGTGCTTTTATAATAGCAAGCTATCTGAAATTATGAAAGGTCTGTGTAAGTTCCCCTATGAGATACGGATAGATTTCTTCCTTCTGTTCAATTCTAAACCCAGTTTTTGGAGTGAGTATCATACATAGTGAAACTAACAGACTAAATTATTGGAGTGCTCATCCTTTGCCTTTCTGCTGAATCCTGAACACTTCCTGTAAAATTTCAGAAACCATGGTCTTAAATGTAAAATGTTCAGCTACCTTAAATTATTAGAAAAAAGTTGATTTATATTTAAACATATATTTATGCTCAAATAGTATAAGTTGATTTATACTTAAATATATAAATATATATACACTTAAATGTATTAAATGAATGGGTGCCATATATGATGAAAAATCTCTCTATTCCAGTAAAATTAGGTTAAGTGCTAGCTTGTATCTTTTGTCTTCTACCTTTATATAACTAATTCTCCATGTCTGGAACATAATTTCCTTCTCATCTTTTAATGCATAGGTTCTCTATCTTCCTTCAAAGAACAACTCAGGTGTCACCTGGCCTTTCCTAATTCTCCCCTGAAATCACATTGTATTTCTTTTTATCTTTGCTCATTTGTGTCACCATGGTACAATGGGAAGAGTACTGATTCTGCATTCATATCCCACCTCTGACACTATCATCTCTGTGACATGGGACAAATTACTGAATCTCCTTGGCCTCAATTCCCTCATCCTTAAAATCTAGGGATTGGATTAGACAGCTTCTTGAGTTCCAGGTCGAGAGCTATTATTCTTTGACCTGTGTATTGATCCTTTCTTCTCAGTCAAATGCAAATTCCTTGAGATTTAGAATTGTTTCCTTGAATCCACAGTGCTTAATTTATGCTAGGCACTTAATAAATGTTTGTGGAATTGATTTAAATTGAATGCTAATGAATTTAAACACCTTGAAGACATTTTTTTTTTGTCTAGAATTTCTTCTGAGTCTATCACAGAGTATGTGCTTAATATTTGATTAATTGTTGAAATGTACTTTCTGTAGCTATATTGTAAAAGGGCAGAAAGGGTTGGGGGGTTGCCACAAGGCTACTTCCATCACCCTTTTAGAGTTCTAAGAGTACCTCTGAGGAGTCAGGGAGGTGCTCCAATATTGTTGTTGGTTTGAGAACATATTCCAGTGAGTTCTCCCCAAGGTTAACTGCTAGTGATTACTGACGCACATTTCATTTAACCAATTATCATTAGTATTTGCTGGAAAATGTTTACTGAAAAAATAAAGGAATAGAAATTGTAAATCACTTCTCAAAGACTCTTTCTAGTTACTAAACCTCATCTGCCTCCATTTCCTCAACTGTAAAATGACCCAGAGAAAAGAAATGAAAAAATGCTCCAGTATTTTTGCCAAGAAAAGCCCGAATGGGGTCATGAAAAGTTGGACATGACTGAAATGAAGGAACAACAATAAATCCACCCAACACTTAGAGGCATAATCTGCCCTATACTGACTCAGTTTCTGGGGAGAGTAGGCTCAAACTAGAAATGTTTCTATATAGCATTTTCCCCAGAAATTTCACCAGCTAAATTTATCATAGACAATAGATGAATCACTTTAGCTCCCTCCATTCTGCTTTCGATTCATGTTGCATCAAACAAGTTGCTAAGGACTTCCCTCCTCACCATCATGCCTGGCTACAGACACTGGCATGGATCATACCCCCTCCCTCAGACTCTGATGGCTCGTTTTTCTCTTCCCCCCTAATTTTAAAATGAGAAAGTTTTTTCCTGCTGTTGAAACACAAGATTGTAGTCATTGCTAATACTCCACATAAAAGTAAAAAGGAGAAACAAAACAGACATAATCAACAGCAGGGCCATGCATTCATGACCCACATGGTGGTGGCTGAAGTGAGGAAATTAAGGCTTCCTACCAAAAAGTTTATATCAGTTATTGCCTTCTTGCTTGAACACAGGCAGACAGGAAAGAGAAAGAAATTTAGGTGGTTAGTGATTTTTGAATGCGTCCTCTTCACCATGTTACATGATCAGAACTAGTTAAAGGATGTCTGTATACCCTAGATTGCGAATAGGGCATTTTTACTACATATCACTTTGCCTTTCCAAACACAGGCTCCTCCCATCCTCTCCTCTATGGTTTGGCAGCAAGTAACACACTACAATGCTCTTATTGAATAGAGGTTCTATTGGTCAAGCCCTCTTTACATAAATTTCACATTTTATGATGTAATGGACTGGTTAATATTCCTGATTATTATGCACTAAGGAACTGCAGAGATGTTATAAAAGCTTATAAAAGCTTCAGTATTTAGCCAATCTGTGCTTTCATTTATGTAGGTACCCTCTTAACAGTAAAGTTCAAAACTCACCCTTGTATTTTCATTGTGTGTAATCCTTTTCTATGTTCTTCCTTAGATCTGACACACAAAGTCTGTATCTTAGAAACCTTTTGTAATACTGGAGCCATCCATTTCTTGGCTCTCCCTTTCATGAATAATTGGTATGTGTTCTTTTCCAATCATTTCCTGGATAATAGCTTTTACCCATTTTTTGGTATGTCTTCACAATGTGCTACAATCTACTTGCACACATCCCCATCATTATCATCAGCATCACTAGCATTACTACTACTTATTACAACTACCAGTAGTAATGCTACTGCTGCTACCAATAATAAAATCATAATTGAGATAGCATTTATATGGTGCCTAATATGTGCCAGGCACTGTGCTAAGTTCCTTACAAAATTTTTGTTATTTAATGAGATAAAATTGTATCTATGTGTGTCTATTTATGTGTACAGTATGTATATATATATATATGTATGTTTGTGTGTGTGTATAGTGTATACATATATATATACAATCAATAAGAAATACAGGCCATTCACCATGAGCTCCCTTTTTTCTTAATCTCACAGCTCCTTTATTGATGTCATCTCCCTTCTCTCCTTTATTCTAATTGTCTAATGAAGAGGTGAGCCTTCTAACAAAGCCAACTCCTTTACAAATATCCTTAATTTAATTCCCTCCTGTCTTCTCCAGCACATTACCCCCTCCATCATTTCTTCTTCCTTTCTAATAGTCTCTCCTTTTCTATTAGCTCTCTCTGATGTCTACAAATATATCCATGTTTTTCCAATCTTTAAAAAACAAACATCCTCACTAGATCTTACTTCCTTTATAAGTCAATGTCTTATCATTCTCTTCTGTTTCTCAGCCAGAATCCTAGAAAAATGCACTCTATATCCCTTTCCTTTCTTCTCTTCTCACTTCTTTTAAACTCTTTGCAATCTGGCTTCACTTTTCATCATTTAATTGAAACTATTACTTCCAAAGTTAACAATGATTTCTTAATTGCCAAATCTTATGATCTTTTCACAGTTCTCTTCCTTCTTGGTCTCTTTGCAGAATCTAGCACTATTTCCTCCTAGATACTATACCATCTCTGGATTTTCATGACAATACTCTCCTGTTTCACTTCTTACCTGTCTGACTCTCTTTCATAGTTTTCTTTGCTAGATCCTTATCCAGATCATGAGCATTAACTGCAGAATGCTCTCAAGTTTATGCCCTGGACCTTCTTGTTTTTCTTCTCTATACTTTCTCATTTGGTGACCTCACCAACTTTAATAAGTTCGGGAGTCTCTATCCAGATAACTCCTAGATCCATACTTCTAACTCTCATCTCTTTCCTGAGATAGAGTCTGGCATTACCAAGTGTCCACTGGACATTTTGAACTGGATGTCATGTAGACAAGATGAGTTGAATCTTTCCCATCTCTCTTTTAAACTTCCTCATTTCTATTCAAAATACCACCATTCTTCGAATTTTCCAATCTCAGTGTTATTCCAGAATCCTCACTTTCATTAATCTCACATATCCACCCAATGCTTCATCAAATCTTGTCATTTTACTTTCATGACATCTCTCAAATCTGTCTTCTTTTCACTCAAAGCCCTGGTTCAAACCCTCATCCTTTCTTTCCTGAACTAGAACCCCCCTAATTCATCTCTCTACATCAAATATTGCCCTACTTCAATCCATCTTCCACACAGCTGCTAAAATGATTTTTCTTAAGCATGGCTTACCATGTCATTCCCTTAGTGAATAAACTTCAGTGACTCTCTATTAATTATAAAATTAAATATAAATCCCTCTGTTCAGCATTTGAAGTCTTTCATAAACTGACTCAAACCTACCTTTGCAGCCTTATTAAATATTACTCTCCTTCATGAACATTAAATTGGGCTTCTTACTGTTGCTTAGTCACATTCAAACTCTTCCCTCTGGGGCTTTGAATTGACTGTTCCCTATGCCTATGATGCTCTTTATTTCCTTACCTCCATTTCTTAGAATCCTAGTTTCCGTCAAAGAGCAATCCCTACTTTCTAAATAAGGCCTGCTGGTATCTTCCACTTCAAATCATGTAGTATCTGTTTTGTATGTGCATACACAGAGAGAGAGACATATACCTGCGTATATTCAGACAGATAATGTTGTATAGTGGATGGATATCTGAAGTTGAAGTCAGATCTGGGTACAAGTCCCATTACTGACATCCCTTGGCTTTGTGCTACTGGGCAAATCACTTAATTTCTCAGTGACCTTGGCAGCTCTCTAAGACTTTCAGTTGAAGAGAAGATAACAACCTGCATAGATAGGGAGTTCTTCCTCATCTAGGAGTTTCACATATTAATGAAATCATGTGTCCAATGCCTATCCTGTTCCCATTTATATACATGATATATGTCCCCATTTGATTGTTGACTCCTTGAAGACTGGAAGTATTTCACTTTTATCTTTGTGTCTCTAGTGCCTTGTACATGCCTGGCCTATAATAGGCACTTAATAAATGCTTATTGATTGATAAATATATTAATTGATTTCTGGCATTCTGAGGCAGAATGCAATTACTACAGGGTCATTTGCAAACAGGAATATCTGAAAGTCACATCTCTCACTATGGAATCCCTCTTACATTTAGACAGCTGTTGTGATGATGGAGAATATTTAGTGAACATACATATCTATTTTATATTTACTTGACATTGAGAGAGATAGTCATTATTTATGTGAGTGTAAATATCAAAAAAACTTTTAAATAAACATTTATATGGAAGCTATCTTTGCTCTATTCTGTAATACTGTTTAAAAGTAATCAGTGCACTATGACTATGGCAGAATTCCCTATTCTCTTGACCTTTCATGAATTGTATGCCTAGAGAAATGTGATCTATTATATTAAATGAATTGCAGAAACTTGCTTGCTCCTGTCTTGTATTTTCATCCAGTATGGTCTTGAAACATTTATGTATTATTATTGCACTGATTTTATATGAGTGAATAAATAGGCAGATAGATTGGTAGTTATTGATGTCTTAATTATGACTTTTGTTTTTGTTTTTGTTTTATTTAATCATTAAGCAACTTCCTTTCTTTCAAATGATTGAAAATTAATTCTTCATGGTTTCAAAACTGTGTTAATCCTAGTAAGGATTTCTTCTTTGTTTACTTGATCTGGTTCAATTGCGCTTCCCTTCTTTGTCTTTTTTTAAGAGTCATTTCCACACTCATATAACATGTTGAAGATTGAGTGTTTAGAATCTAAATATGGTAGTTCCACCAGTCTGAATGATGAAAGTAATTTGTTATAAGAATGTAGTCAGAGCTGTTCCATTTTTCTCTTTGTTCTTGTCCTTCCAGTTTCATATACTCTTAGGATGACCTGATGTACTTTGGTCTTATGCCAAATTTTCTTTATATTCATGCTTTTAATCTATACCATTATCTTTATGTAACATTTTACAAAGACATTTATACTACATGTAGTTCATATACCATGGTGACTATTCCAATTACTACTCATATTGATGAGTCAGATTCCCAAGTCATGGCTACTATATCTCTATTTAGTATTCAAGTTTGGGGAAAGGTTGTCTTTTTAATGTTGTGATTCATGAGCCCCCACTAGAGTTTTTCTCCCTATGATTGTTGTTAGTTGATTATTAATTAGACAGACAGATTCAATTAGCTTTTTTAGAAAAGGATATTTACTAAGGTGATACATTAAGAAAAGTTAGTAAAAGTCTCTTTTGTCTTATGACACACTTTTCCATGAGTATATACAGACTCCAGGTTGAAGTGGACTCAATCTTACAATGAATATTATAGTAATATAGTAAGTCACTGATCATGAAAGTCCTTTTTTCATCTTCATAAGGTTCTCACAAAGTTTTCCCTGGGTATGGTATCACTTCTACTAAATTACATGGTACTTCCTTTATTATATCCAATCTGTTCTCTGCTTCCAATTTAGGATACTGCCAAATGCTGTTGTACTGGAGAGTGATGTTCCAATGCAAATAGGAAGATAAGAAGTCAAAAATTCTCTAATCTCTTCTTTGCTTACAAGATCCTACTCTATTTAAGTGGAAATGGATGGAAGTATGTGGTGAAAAAAACTGAGAATGAAGCCCAAGTCTCTGATTCTTCCCACTTTTCCAATCAATTACTTCTCAGAGTTTTAGCTGGAATGCTCTTATCTCTCCACTTACAGGAATCTTTCCAGATTCTGAATTAGCTTCTTGTCTTTAGATAGACTCCACATGGCATTGCCAAACTTCTTCAGTCAACCTAAACATGCTTTCTATGTATTTTCATTCCAGTTGATCAAGGACTTTTTCATCACTTACTCTAAAACCTATGATTAATTAATTATGTTGTATTCTTATCTAGCTAAATTTTCAGTACATAGTATTTTATCACTTGTTTTAAATGGGGTAGGATAACTTGATTGATTTATTCAATCACTCACTATTCTTACATGTAAAACAGTATTTCTCTTAGTTTCCAGGACTCTCTGCTTGGTAAGGGCATTTCAGTATAATTTTGACTTTTTTGTGGTGATTTTCTTACATTGGTTAAATTTCTGTAGAAAATGTTGATAATCAGAATCTGTCTTTTCCTTTATCCATTTTCCATTATAGTAGTTTTCTTGAATAGATTGAATTTGTCTTCACTATACATTGAATGTTCTTTTCATTTTTTATTCCTTCCTTATAATTTGGAGTTGATTTTCATCCTCTACTCTAATGAATTGATTGCAGAAGTCAGTGGAACCTGAAAAATCACATCCCCTAAACAAAGAATATTTAAGGGAACAGACAGATGTAATTCTGGTCTACCCCTCTCTCTGAGGGTCCTTTGTCCCCAATCTTTCACAAGGAGAATAGAAAAATCTATCCTACCCCACTTTGAGCCACACAGTGACACCTACATGCTACTTGTGGGAGACAGTTCTTGCCACACTGAGTTTCTGAAAACTCCTCAGAAATACTCCACAATTCTCTCTTTGAGAAATACTCAGTTTCCCTCTTGCTTAGACAAGAAGATGATGGTGTTAGGAGGAAATTGCTTTGTTCACAGCCTACATTCCTCAACTTCTACTGAAAGCAAATTTTCCTGGGTGTTACTTTTGTTTTCCTATCTTTTCAGGGTTTGAGTTTTTCCTATGAGAAAAAGATCATTTATTTTTAATTCATGTTGTAAACTACTTCCTCCCTCCTCCCCCCAAAAAGATGTGCTTATTTAGGTCAATCACAACAATTGATGCAGAATTTAAACACTGAATATCTGTAAAATAAATAGCAAATACTAACAATAAAGCTAGTATTTATAGGGCCAAGGTTTGCCTCCAGATATTCACATATGTCTTTAGGACCAAATTTAGTCTTGAAGAGGTTTTCTTTTTTTTTTTTTTTCAGGAATAAGAGCAAATATTTCAGTGCAGCATAGGGTGTGACTTTTTTGAATTTACACATGTAATGATGTAACTTAAAGAATGATTTGAAAACATAAGCAGTAGGATAGCATCTATTCTTAAAATAACTTTCACTTGATATTACCTACCCATTACCTGTCATTCCTGCATGAAAAGTTAATTATTGCAGTATGTAATAGTATAGCAATTAACCTTTTAATATTCTGTTGTTAGGGCCATTATAGTTAACTAGAAATGAGACACTTTCTAATTGCTACCTCCAGAATTCTTGGAAAAAATATTTTTCAGCTCTTTGTCAACAAAAGATGGGCAGAAAATATTTATATTTTTAAAAAGAAGACCATTTACTACAAGTCAATTCTTAGATGCTCTGATATTGCCATTTACAAATAGAGTTTCATATTTTAAAATTTTAAAAATTTAAGCTTAGCAATATATTGAACCACATTTCATGTTCTTGACTTTGCCCTAATGTTTTTTTTTCTTTTAATGACATCAACTTAGAATATCTGATCATCTTTAATATCCTGTGAACATTTCCAGCAATAGTTCTATCAATTCAAATAGTAAGGGTAATATTAACAGTTTTCTCTTCCCATTCTCTCTTCCAATTCCTGCCATAATCAAGAATTTTATGGATGTGAGGGGTTTTTTAAATTTAATTAATTTTGGTGAGGCAATTGGGGTTAAATGATTTGCCTAGGCTCACACAATTAGTAAAGATCAAATGCCTGAGGCTGAATTTGAATCCAGGTCCTCTTGACTCCAGGGCTGATATATCCACTGTGCCATTTAGCTGTACCTTTTTGTTTTGTTTTACCAAAACTATGATTTCACTGGCAGAAGGAACTCCCTCTGAGGAAGGTATCTCTCTACCAATGCTGGTCAGCAATTCTTCTGAACTTTCTTGTCTTAGATAGTTGCTTTGGGCACTGAGATATTATGACTTGCCCAGGTCACATAAACTATATGTCAGAGGAGGGATGCCAGATCTTCCTAACACTAAGGTCAGTATTCTATGCTACCTCTCTGTCCCAGCAGTTCAGTAGAAAATCCTCTTTGCCTGACATTTAGTCACTTTGCTAGCAAAATAGTAAAGCTTCTTTGATGAGCAAATGGAGTTTCATATCCACCTGTAAACTACCATACTTAGAATACTAACAGGCAAAATTCCTTTGTGAACTTAAAAGAATAAGCATGAATTATTGCTAAAGAGAAAATCATAGAATTGAATTTCTAAAGAGAAGAAGAACGTTAGAACTGGAATTATCACTTTTTTTTTTTCAATTAGACACAAAAAGCTTTTGAAGGAAATCTGATTTCAGGAACTTCTTAGGGAAAAAAAAAACAAATCTTGTATCATATATTTACTAACTATGTGACCTTTGGCAAGCCCCTTAACCACTCTCAGATTAGCTAATTCATCTATAAAATTGGGATAACCCATAGTTTCTACTTCCATGATTTTTGTGAGGAGCAAATGAGATAATTAAAAAATGTTTTGCAAACCTCTATAAATACTAGCTGTTGTTATTGTATGTGGTTTGGGAAATGGCTTAGTAGAAGTAAAATAATTCAGGAAAAGAGACATCTTAGATAAAATGGACTTCTTTTATTATTGTAAAAGTATTTGGTCACCTGTACTTCTTTATTTTCTTTGAACAGGTGATATTTTTATCATTTCCCTAACAAACCTTGACAACTGCATGGCAAATATTCCCCAGAATTTCCTCTTCTTCCTTTTCCCTCTCCTCCAGTCTCTTCCTTTGACTGATTCCCTTTTCTATGTTCTTCCCTCTCCTGTGAAAAAATTTCACTTAGCTATCCTCTATTGCTGCAGAAAACCGCTGATTGACTGGTTATTCTTTTTTTTTAATAAAGCTTTTTTATTTTCAAAACACATGCACGGATAATTTGACAACATTGACCCTTGCATAGCCTTATGTTTCAGATTTTCTTCTCCTCCCACCCTCTTCCCTAAATGGCAAGCAATCCAATAGATAAATATGTTAAAATATATGTTAAATCCAATGTGTATAAGTATATCTATAAAATTCTCTTGCTGCACAAGAAAAAATCAGATCAAAAAAAGAAAGTAAATGAGTAAGAAAACAAAATGCAAGCAACAACAACAAAAAGAGTGAGAATGTTATGTTGTGATCCACACTCAGGTCCCACAATTCTCTCTCTCTGGGTGTAGATGGTTCTCATAATCACAAGATCATCGGAACTGGCATCAATCAACTCTTTGTTGGAAAGAGTCACTTCCATCAGAATTGATCATCTTATAAACTTGTTGTTGCCATGTACAGTGATTTCTTGTTTCTGTTCATTTCACTCAGCATCAGTTTGTGTAAGTCTCCTCAGGCCTCTCTAAAATCATCTTGCTGATCATTTCTTACAGAACAATAATATTACATAACATTCATGTGTGATAACTTATTCAACCATTCTCCAACTGATGTGCATCCACTCAGTTTCTAGTTTCTTGACACTACAAAAAGGGCTGCCACAAACATTTTTGCACGTGTGGGTCTCTTTCCTTCCTTTAAGATCTCTTTGGGATATAGATTCAGTAGAAACACTGCTGGGTCAAAGGGTATGCATATTTTTATAACTCTTTGAGCATAGTTCCAAATTGCTCTCCAGAATAGCTAGACCTATTCACTGTTACACAATGTATTAGTGTCCCAGTTTTCTCACAATCCCTCCAACATTCCTTGTCTTTTCCTGTCATCTTAGCCAATCTGAGAGGTGTGTAGTGGTATCAAAGAATTTTGACTGGTTATTCTAAGTGGACCTGAAAAGTTATAAAAACTAGATGTGTGTTGCACTTAACAGAAGCTGCTACCAGCAAGCAACCTTCCTTGACCTTAGCATGTTTATAATTTTTTTTTTCTTTTCAGTCAGTGGTTCTGATGATGAATTCGGGATGAGATTCTCTCTGGACTTCTTAGGAACTCAGGCCAAGAAATTCTTCAACAATTTATTAGTAAAGAAAACTCCCAAAGAAGAAAGTCTCTCTACTGATACAGATCTTCAGCTGTCTGCAACCTAGGATTATAGATCTAAAGTGAGAAGGACATTAGAGGCCATCTCGTCCAGCATCTTTAACTTAAAAAAATTTTTTTGAAGGCCTTTTATCTTTGTATCAAAAATCAAATGATGGGGGAGGGAAACTATTCTTTCTTCTCTTTTGAACTGTTCCTCAAAACAAAGAAAATCAAATAAGATTATCTGTTTAGGTAATCATATCGATAATGTATCCTAATAATTGTCCAGTTAATTTTTACCAGAAGAGAGTACAAGGAAATTTCATGACAACAACTTTGAGATTTATATATTACATGCATTAATTCAATGCTTTATTGAACATTTTTTCCCCTTCTGAATAGTATGCCATACTTAGAAGTGAAAAAAAAAACTGTTCAGATTCTATCTTACATAGTACCTGTTTGTCCTTGGACAAATTATTTCACGTCTCACAATGTCAGCTTCTTCATTTATAAAATGGGAATAATAATACTTAAATGAAAATTATATAAAGGCCTTTGCAAACTTTAAATATCAATTATTATTGTTAATGTTTGCCTATCTTCATCACAGGATTGTTAAAAGGAAAATAATTTTTGAATTTTAAAATACAGTGTGGGGATTTTTCTAATTGTTCTTTTTTCCCCCTTTTCTTTCCTTCTGACTCACAAGTTGGGAAATCAGGAAGTGCTTTGTGTTGGAAGCAGCACTGGATTTGAGCTCAGAAGGGATTTAGGAATTCTAAGAGGCAGAAATGAAGTGCGCAATGGACTATATGTAAAGAGGAAATGATAGTGTGCATTCCAAAGTAAATTGCTATGCCAGTGTTGCCCAATTTAGTGAGAAAAATTAGATGAGAGAGTAGAAATGAAGGGAAGAATTTGATAATGTATAAAAAAATAAGTTCTTTTCTTGCCACATTTGATGAGTTATGACTCATCAAATGTGGCAAGAAAAGAACTTATTTGACTATTATTTGAGATTCTTACAACTAAGTACTACAAAGAATTGTGTTGACAAAGAAATGTCAAGGACATGCAGGTAGATTTCTGATTTACCCTTCTTCCTGATCAACGTATATAGTTTTTGTATTTAATAAAAATTGGTTTGTGAGAAATTTTAGTAAATATTCTGAGCCAATGGAAGCAATAATAAAACAACATATCTTTCTGTATATTTGGCAATAGCCATCTCTAATAGAAAAGGTTTGGACTAATCTACTAAAACCATTATTTATGGGAGCAATTTGGCTCCCTGTTTAGGCCCCTCAAAGCTCATGTAACATGTTTTTCCAATATCAATTTATGCTTATTTGCCATGTCTAAATTATGGAAAAATCTCTCATGTTGACAGAAAAATCCTCTGAAAATTGATATTTTCTTCCATATGTTAAACAGCTTTTGCTAAATGTTATTTTAAAACTAAGATCCACTTTGGCATGGTTTATAAGACCAAAAACTCAATATGCCAAGACTGAACTCATTATAGAATCATAGATATTTTTATTTATTATAGCTTTTTATTTACAAGTTTTATGCATGGATAATTTTACAGCATTGACAATTGACAAACCTTTTGTTCCAATTTTTCACCTCCTTCCCCCCACCTCCTCCCCCAGATGGCAGATTGACCAATACATGTTAAATATATTAAAGTATAAGTTAAATACAATATATGTATATATGTCCAGTTATTTTGCTGTTCAAAAAGAAATGGACTTTGAAATAGTGTACTATTAGCCTGTGAAGGAAATCAAAAATGCAAGTGGACAAAGGTAGAGGGATTGGGAATTCTATGTAGTGGTTCATACTCATTGCCCAGAATTCTTTCTCTGGGTGTAATTGGTTCAATTCATTACATCTCTATTGGAGCTGATTTGGTTCATTTCATTGTTGAAGAGGGCCATGTCCATCAGAATTGATCATCATATAGTATTGTTGTTGAAGTATATAATGATCTCCTGGTCCTGCTCATTTCACTCAGCATCAGTTCATGAAGTCCCTCCAAGCCTTTCTGAAATCATCCTGCTGGTCATTTCTTACAGAACAATAATATTCCATAATATTCATATACCACAATTTATTCACCCATTCTCCAATTGATGGGCATCCACTCAGTTTCCAGTTTCTGGCCACTACATAGAGGGCTGCTACAAACATTCTTGCACATATAGGTCCCTTTCCCTTCTTTAGTATCTCTTTGGGGTGTAAGCCAGTAGAAACACTTCTGGATCAAAGGGTATGTACAGTTTGATAACTTTTTGAGCATAGTTCCAAATTGCTCTCCAGAATGACAGGACGTATTCACAATTCCACCAACAATGTATCAGTGTCCCTGTTTTCCCACATCCCCTCCAACATTCGGCATTATCTTTCCCTGTCATTCTAGTCAATCTGACAGGTGTGTAGTGGTATCTCAGAGTTGTCTTAATTTGCATTTCTCTGATTAATAATGACTTGGACCATCTTTTCATATGGCTAGAAATAGTTTCAATTTCTTCATCTGAGAATTGTCTGTTCGTATCCTTTGACCATTTATTGATTAGAGAATAGCTTGATTTCTTATAAATTAGAGTCAATAGAATCATAGATTTAATGATAACAATAATAGCTAATATTAAATAGCACTTTCTATGTAGTAGGCACTATGTTAAGTGCTTTGCAATTATTATCTATTTTGATCCTCACCTTAACCATGGGGGGGTAGGTGCTATTTTTATTTCCATTTTATAGATGAGAAAATTGAGACAAAGAAGAGTTAAATAATTTGCCCAATATCACACAGTTAGTGGCTAAGGTTATATTGGAAATCTGATTTTCCTGATTCCAGACCCAGTACTCTAACCACTCTATCATTTAGAGTAAGTGAGATGAGGAGAAGTGATCTATTCAAGTGGACACAGCTAAGTGACAGGACTGAGATTAGAAGCCAGATGTTCAAACACCAAATCTAGTTTATTTTTCAATTGTACTATTATCATCTATTTCCACATCTGCCTCTCTCTCTAACTTCCCTATTTCTCAGTTACATTCAATAACCTTTAACCAGCCTTTGATTTATTCCTGTTCTTTAACCCTACACATTCAATCTTTTGACAAGATTTTCTACCTTCCCATTTTGCCAAGATTTAAACCCCATAAGTTTACTTTCTGGTCCCATCTCCTCCCAACTGGAAGCCTTCCATCTTCTTACCTAAATTACTACAGTAGTCTTCTAATGTGTCTTTCTTCTTTCAGTCAATATTGTAACTCTTTGATCCATTCTTCTTATCACTGCCTAAGTAATCTTCCCAGGTAAGTGATGATCATTTCAGTTTTTTTGCTCAAAAACCTCAGAAGCCTCCTATTTCTTACTGAATGAAATCACAATCTATCCACAAAATACTCATTCAGTCTTAACCTATACTTCTTCCCTCCACATATTCTCAGAAGAGATTAGATTACTTTACCTTTCTTTTTTTTTCTCCTTTCCATTCCCTATATCTTTACTTACAAGGCTCCCCATCCTCCCTAAAATCTTCTGCCTTTACTATAATTGAGTTAGTTGTGAGGCCACAAGTATTGCTATTGCTACTCAGTGAGATAAAGTGGTTTTAGAAAGGGTCTAAATTATTTAATTCCTATCACAATATAATAGTAACTGAAATTTATATTGCATTTTGAGTTTTCAAAGAGAATCACAAATATTTTCTTATTGTATTCTTATGATAACCCCAGGAGTTAGGTGCAATTATTATTCCCCACCCCCTCCTTTTTCCTTCAATAAGGAAACTAAGACATACAGATGTTAGTAGCTTGCCAAGAGTCACACTTGTCTGAGATTATATTTGAACTTAGATCTTCCTGATTTCAGCTGAATATTCTATCACTGTGCTCTCAACTGCCTTTATGCTTTAAATAATCATTGGCATATAAGTTTTATAGAGGGAGAAAGATAAATTTACAAAGGAAACAAAGGTTCAAGTTTCCAAGCATATTGATTTATTAAATAATGTATTCCAATTGCCCTACAAATTGGGACCAGGCTTCTTCCTCAGCTTTGGCACTCGACCCCAAATACAAGGGGAGATAACTTTTTTATATTAGAAACAATTAATCAAATAAAACCAATTAATTAAAAGAAAACAATCAAGATACAAAATTAACTAAGATACAATCTGATTTCTGGTTGAAGATTAGGGATTTACCAAGCTGGGAGAGAAAACAGATGCAATTATCTGAACTCAGAAAAAGACTTATCCCATTCCCTTTAAGTGTTTATAAACAATCGAAGGAACATGGAAACAATAACTGATTGAGCAGTACAGAGGTCAGGTTCCAGATTAGACATATGGGTTACTTGATATGCACAATTGTAAAAAAAAGATTCTTGCGTCAAATTTTGGATCTAACTAGGTTTCTAGTCAGCATACCCTAAGTTCTTACTTAAGGGTCTCTAAGCAGTGTGTGTGTGTGTGTGTGTGTGCGCGCACACTCTAGTTTCCCCGCTGTATAGGACTAAACAAAACAAGATTTTCTCACAATAAAGTTTTCTTATAAGACAAAAATTGGAATAGACCCATAATTGAATAGAGGGAAAACTGAGCTATCTCCAAAAATATCACAAGATGGAGTCAGTGTGGTTCATTTAATTCCCACTTAGAGTTCTAATCCCTTCAATTACCCCAGTTACCACAGTTTTATTAATATCATTCATATAAAACAGATGAAGGGAGAAGCAGTGTAGTACGATGGAAACTAGTTTTCTGATACCTTGAACATATTGCTTGTGTGACTTTCAAAAAATCACTTGACTCTCTGAGCTTCCTCATTTGAAAAATGAAGGCATTTGACTAGTTGATGGAATCACAGAATCATTGAAATACGAGATTTGGAAATGACTTTGGCAAGTATCTAGTTGAACCTATACAGGAAAGGAATCCATGCCATAAAATTCTGCTTCAAAGAAGGGAGTCCACCACAACTGAGGGAACCCATTCTACTTTTGACTAGCTCTCACTGTAAGGAAGTTTTTCTCTATTATGAAATGAGATGAAAATGATTAAAGGTAAGTCATCATATAAAATGTAATGATTCACTTATGAAAAAAAGATATTTCTTTTGAATTGCCTCAAAGAATAGAATACAAAGAAATGCTGTGGTTATTGGCACAAAAACTCAAATGAACAAGCCTGGCAATATATGGCATTATGCTTGTTACAGCCTCCACAGCAAGGTGTCTATGTGGCCAAAAGGGTTAAGCTGGAATGGAGGTTAAAACCCAGTATCCATAAATATTATTACTCTTATTACTACTTCTAAATAAGATTTATTTTCACCTAATGAGGAATTCCCACCTGTAGACAGAAGTAGTTTGTAGTATATAAGAAGCTAAGAAGATATTTTGTATCTGTGTGAGGGGTAAAACAAAATGAGTAGGACAAACAATTCGGAGAGGTCCCAACTAAAAAAAAGATTTGTATAAAAATGTATATGTAATTGAGAATATAGACAAAAGTCAACAATGTTGTAAAAACATCCATCTGTTGCTTCTTATATCTTATTTCATTCTATCTTTATGAAGAAAACTCCAAGACCTCTCCCTTAACCTGGGTCTGGTAAGGATATCCTATGTATACCACAGTTCCTCTCTATGTGCTTCTGTAAATTTGCTGCTGTGTTCCTGAATTTTTTTCCTTCATGTCTCAACCCTGGGTGCCCCAAGTCAAATTGGCAAAATCAGATTTGCATGCTTTGTTGTGTTAGACTTTTTTTTGGAGGTGTCTCGTCAATTTATCTGTGTTTGTGTCCTTATAAAATGTAAAATGTCTGTGTCATATTTGTGTTGTAAGCTGCACTCTTTTGCTCTGAAAGATTTATATTGCAGCCAATCAGAAAAAACTTCTAAGGATTATAACCAAAGAGGTTAGAAAGATTTATAAACTTTCATTGCTGAAGTATTTATTCCAGGAAACAGAACTAGCTCCCACTTCAGACTTTCTTTGGGAGATTGGGTTATAGGAAAATGGGGGGGGGGGGAAGGAGAAAAATCTGTGACACTTACTTTCTATCATTTCATCATTGCCTAAGTTGGAGTTACAGAAATAAAATCAAATAATCCAAGTTGTAGAATCTCTAAAAATATTTTAGCAGATTCTGGGAGTTTGGAGATTAATCATTAAACGGTTAAGAAATTTATCATTCTTCCAGTAGTCTTAGGATGGAAAGAGGCATCCACATGCAGAGAGAAGACTATAGGCATTTAATGTGGATGACAGCATATATTTCCACTTTCTTTGTTATTGTTTTCTTTCTCATTTTTTCCTGTTTGATTAGATTGTTCTTGTGCAGCATGATAAATGTGGAAATATGTTTAAAAGAATTGCACATATTTAATCTATGTTGGATTAATTGCTCTCTGAGGGAAGGGAAAGGTGGAGAGAGATGGAGAAAAAATTGGAACACAAGGATTTGCAGGGGTGAATGTTGAAAACGATCTTTGCATGCATTTTGAAAAATAAAAAGCTATTATTATCAAAAAAGATATATTTACACCAAAAAGAGAAATGAATCATTCTAAGATTGTAAAAGAGAACTCCTGAAACTTTTGATTAATTCTAGGAACTCACTTTCTTCTAAAACTGTTGGCAAGTTTTGGGGTACCACTCTGTAGATTTTGTTTTAAGGAAAAATAAGGATTAAAAAGTTTTAAAAGTATTTGTCAAGATTAATAGCTCCATCATTCTATGGCAATGAAGGAAACTACTTTAGAAAAAATGTCAGAGTAAAGAGAGTGAAGTAGGGGAGAAAAAAGGCAAATGGTTTGCACCTTGTTAACCCTTCCTTGTGTAATGCTGGAGAAACTAAGGCAAGACAGAGATTAGTTTTTAATATTTTAATAGTACAGAATTTGGGCTAGCAATAAAACAGGACTCATGTCCAAAAGATGTTCGATTCCTAGCCAGCTGAATGGGACTCTTGTTTCAAAGCATCCAACAGTGAGCAATTAATGCCAGAGACTTTTATAGGGCTCCAGCTATCAGGAAAACAAAGGCAAGGGAGGGCAGAGCAGTTGGTGAGTGGAGAAGCCATAATTTCAGGAAAGAATCATAACTTCAGTCCTGACAGGATGGGAGTCAAGACAGTAGGGAGCAGGAGACAGAGTCTAGGGCAAGAGATAGTGAGCAATAACCAGACATTTGAAGTTTTATGACTCACTGGAATGTGGGAGTGGCCAGACATTAGTGGGGTAAGGAAGGGAGGTGGCCATAATAATTTTATTCAGGTCATAGCATAATAATTCAGAAGCATTACACTTTGCATTTCTGTTTTTATTCTATTAATAGTATTCATCTATCTGTCTTTAGACAAATTAAGCTATTTCTAATTGGCATTAGGTACCTCCTTGAAACCACAGCTCATGGAAGATGAAACTAGTCCCTGAGACCCTTCTGCACTATTAGGAAAGAAAAGTACAATCCCTTTTATCAATAAGAGACACAAGCTAGGAGTTTGTTTTTACTGTAAGAAATCTATTCATTGGAAAAGAGTGGTGAGGCCCCATGGCCAGCAACTCACTTTACCCTGCCACCAGGAACTATTACCAATCATAAGGCAGCTACCCTAGCCTCTAGGTAGTGCCCTCTGCTGCACCCCTAAAAGGCTAATCAGTCAACATCTCCAAGGCAAGTCTAGCCCTCGGAAGGTCCTGCCCAGCTGCTGCCTGGGAGAAGTCTCGAGACTTCTGGTGGTTCCTAATGTAGCAGTGCAAGATGAGGGAAGGAAGCCAGCCTCTGCCTTTAGTAAGAGTACCCTTCCCTGTTCCAGGTGCAGAAATGTATTATCTATGTAATCTTAAGCAGGCTATATTATCTCTATTTGCCCCAGTTTCCTGATTTGTAAAGAAAAAAATAATAATGGTACCCACTTTCCAAGGTTGTCGTTGTGATATCAAAATGAAAGAATTATTGGAAAAGGCTTAACACAGTGACTGGCATATAATAAGAATTACAGTATCTCTCTAATTGAATTTAATTATTTTATATCTGATAATGCTAACTTTTTTTTTTTGATGCCAGAGGTAATGTGAGAAATGCTGAAAAGTTGGGTTTCCACAGAGTGTTGCAAGCTTTGAGGTAGGGTAGGATACTGGATACCACTGATAAAGAGGTTTTCAGAAGGTAAGAGGTTAAGGAAAGTTAAGATTCCACAGAACAATTAGGTAATCAATAGAAGTCTTGAGCAAACAAGGAATTGGGGAGCTAGGATGACACAGGTGGATTCAGCCAATCAGAAAGAGTCTTGTGATTTTGAGAAGACTACAATCTTAAAATAATAGCCAATCCAGCCCAAACTAGTTGGAGTCAATGACTTGACTTGACCAAATCACTATTGCACCTGCTTAATAGGCTAATTGAATATTAAACAATACACCCTGTAGGTGAAGTTTTCCACCATTTTTGAACAAGGGATGTATGGAGTGGGGAAAACATGTTTATACATATTTAGGGCAAATATAGTGGACCTATCAGAAAGATTGTAACCAGGAAGGAAATGGACCAATCTGGTCTCTGAAGGGAGAGATTGTGTCAAATGTTAGTATAAAGGTTCTCCTGCTTTTGTGCTCAGTGCACTCTCTTCCCAAAGAGGAGTGGAGCCCACTTCTGGCTAGAAATGTTAAGATGATTCCTTAAGATTCTTCTTTAATACATTTCTCTTGATATCTAATTTTCATTGTTGAGAATGTATTTCTAGCAGTAATAAGATTTTTATATATGGAAATCTGGAAATGCAATTGATATTACTTGAAGTTTATTGTTTGTGTTATTATTGTATTTCTAAACTGTAATATATTTCTACATCTATATTATGAAATTAGGGAGATCACTGTAAATCAGAAATGTTGTTAGAAAAAACTTTCCTTTAATTAGGATGCTATTAGATTATGAATTGGGTTTTTAAGACATAGATAATACATTTCTGCACCTGGAACAGGGAAGGGTACTCTTACTAAAGGCAGAGGCTGGCTTCCTTCCCTCATCTTGCACTGCTACATTAGGAACCACCAGAAGTCTCGAGACTTCTCCCAGGCAGCAGCTGGGCAGGACCTTCCAAGGGCTAGACTTGGCTTGGAGATGTTGGCTGATTAGTCTTTTAGAGGTGCAGCAGAGGGCACTACCTAGAGGCTAGGGTAGCTGCCTTATGATTGGTAATAGTTCCTGGTGGCAGGGTAAAGTAAGTTGCTGGCCATGGGGCCTCACCACTCTTTCCAATGAATAGATTTCTTACAGTAAAAATCTAAATGAATTAGATTATGAATATGTGATTTAAAAAAGAGAGATTGGAAAACTGTTAACTATTTAATGAGGTTTATTTTGTTATGAAATAGTTGCTATTATTACTACTAATAATACTATTTTATTTGCTATTTCATTTGAAAATCTTTGGTATTATGAAAGTCTATAAGGGGTTTAAAGATGCAGCTTCAAAATATTAATGATGAATTAATTAACTCTCAGATATTTGCTGTATATTTGAATTCCCAGAATCATGGTAGTTTTCATTTATAATTAAAGACATAATAAAAAAAAATTTAACTATTAGGGAAATATCAAAAAAAGATATTTAGAATGGACATCCAGGGGTGGAACCAAGATGGCAGAGACGAGATACATTTCTCTCTGATCTTCTTTACAACCCTCACAATAATTACAAAATCCAGCCTCTGAATTAGCTCTGGATGGACAGAACCCACAAATATTGAGAGTGCAACAAATTATCAGCAGAAGATATTTTCAAAGATTGACAAAAAAGGTCTGTTTCAATTGGAAACAGGATGGAGGCAGCCAGGGCAACCAGTACAAATGCCAGTACAGATAGCTCAGTAGTGTCCCGGGGCAGAAAATTTGAGGGAGGAAACAGACAAGAAAAGATCTGTTTCCATCAGAAATGGGAGAGAAGCAGCAAAGCACAAACAGCTGACCACAAACACCAGCACAGACAGCTCGGAGTTTGGGAACAGTGCAGTCTCAGGCTGCCTGAGCAGACTCATATCACAAATACCAGGACAGACAACACAGAGCCCCAGGGCATTGCTAAGAACTCCATATGGCAGAGCCAGCACCAGGAGTGAATCAGCACTGACCCAGCACAGCTGCCATCACTTGGAAAACCTCTCCCACCCTAAAGATAGACTTAACTTAACTTTTAAAAAATGAGTAAAAAAGTAAAGAGGACTCTAAAATTGGACAGTTTTTATGATGAAAGAAAAGAACAGATTTCAAACCCTGAGGAGACTAAAGGCAGATAGATTGTCTTCAAGTGAAGCTCCAAGGGATGAAATAATCTGGTCCCCATCACACAAGGCTCTCCTAGAAGAACTTAGGAAGGATCTTAAAAGAGAGCTAGAAAAAAATTGGGAAAGGAAATGAAAGTCTTGTAAAAGAGTCTGGAAAGGGCAACACAAAATAGACGTAGTGAAATGGCAAGAGCACATAACTCATTATGGATTTGATAAACTGGAAAAAGAAAGCAACTCCCAGAAAAACAGAATTTGTGAAACAGAAAAGGAAAATAACTTCTTACAAAACAAAATTTGTGAAATGGAAAAAGAAAATAATTCCCTAAAAAACAGATTTTGTGAAATGGAAAAAAATTTGATAGAACAAAACAATTCATTCAAAAATTCAATTGGACAAATACAAAAAGAAGTTTAAAAAAAGTAAATGAAGAAAATAACAGACTAAAATTCAGAATTGAACAAATGGAAATGAAGGATTCAATAAGGCAACAAGAATCAGTCAAACAAAATCAAAAAAATGAAAAAATAGGAAAAATGTATAATACTTAATGGGGAAAACAATTGATCTGGAAAATAGATCTAGGAGAGACAATCTAAGGATGATTGGACGCCCTGAAATACATGATGAAAAAAAGAGCCTACACACTATTTTTCAGGAAATCATCAAAGAGAACTGCCTAGATGTCATAGAAAGAGAAGATAAAATAGACTTTGAAAAAATTCATCAATCAGCTACAGAAAGAGATCCTGAAATTAAAACTCCAAGAAATATTATGGCAAAATTCCAGAACTATCAAACCAAAGGAAAAATACTACAAGCAGCCAGAAAAAAAATTCAAATACCAAGGAGTCACAAAAAGGATCACTTAGGATCTACCAACTTCCACATTAAAGGATCAAAGGTCCTGGAATCTGACATTCTGAAAGGCAAAGGAACTTGGAATGCAGCCAAGAATAATTTACCCAGCCAAACTGAGCATTTTCTTCCAGGAAAGAAGATGGACATTCAATAAAATAGGTGAATTCCATATATTTCTGACAAAAAAAACCCAGAGCTAAACAAAAAGTTTGACCTCCAAATATAGGACTCAAGAGAAGCCTAAAAAGGTAAAAAGAACTCTTGAGAACTATATTTCTGTTATGGATATACATAAAGAGTACATGTATAATGTGGTTTACTATTATAATATAAAAAAGGATCTAGAGGTAGAAAGGAAATTGTACCAGAAAAAGGGAAAAGTGAAGGTAAAAAGAGGTAAACCACATCTCATGGAGAGGCAAAGGAAACCTATTATATCTGAAAGAAAGAAAAGAGGAGGAAGATCATAGTGTGAATCTTGCTTTCATCAGAATAGACTCAAAGAGAAAATATTAGACATATTCGATTTACAGAAAAACTTCTCCCACCTCATTGAAAAGTGGGAGGGGAAAAGCAAAAAGGGAACGAATAAGCCAAATAGAAGGGAATTCAGAAAATGTAAGGGAAAGATTTAAGAAAAGGGGAGGGACTCTAAGGGGGAGGGAGGGATCCTAAAGAGGGAGGGTTGCTTGAGGCAAGTGATAAGGGTAAGGGGAAAAGGAAAGAGAAAAGCATAATCTGGGGTTAACAAGATGGCAGGAAATACAGAATTAGTAATCTTAACCATAAATGTGAATGGGGTAAACTCCCCCATAAAGCAGAGGTGGATAACAGACTGGATTAAAAGACAGAATCCTACAATATGTTGTTTACAGGACACACATTTGAAGCAGGGAGATACATACAGAGTAAAGGTAAAGAGCTGGAGCAGAATCTACTATACTTCAGGTGAAGTCAAAAAAGCAGGGGTAGCCATCCAGATCTCAGATCAAGCAAAAGTAAAAATTGATCTAATTAAAAGAGATAAGGAAGGGCACTATATCTTGCTAAAGGGTAGCATAGATAATGAAGCAATATCAGTACTAACCATATATGCACCAAATGGTATAGCATCTAAATTCCTAAAGGAGAAGTTAAGAGAGCTGCAAAAAGAAATAGATAGCAAAACTATAATAGTAGGAGATCTCAACTTTGCACTCTCAGAACTAGATAAATCAAACCACAAAATAAATAAGAAAGAAGTTAAAGAGGTAAATAGAACACTAGAAAAGTTAGGTATGATAGATCTTTGGAGAAAACTAAATGGAGACAGAAAGGAGTACACTTTCTTCTCGGCAGTCCATGGAACTTATACAAAAATTGACCATATATTAGGATGTAAAGACCACATATTCAAATTCAGAAAGGCAGAAATAGTAAATGCACCCTTTTCAGATCACAATGTATTAAAAATTACATTCAATAAAAAGCCAGGGAAAAATAGACTAAAAAGTAATTGGAAACTAAATAATCTCATTCTAAAGAATGAATGGGTGAAACAGCAAATCATAGACACAATTAATAATTTCACCCAAGAGAATGACAATAATGAGACGACATACCAAAATGTGTGGGATGCAGCCAAAGCGGTAATAAGAGGAAATTTTATATCTCTAAAGGCCTACTTGCATAAAATAGAGAAAGAGAAAATCAATGAATTAGGCTTGCAACTAAAAAAGCTAGAAAAAGAGTGAATTAAAAACCCCCAAAACAAACACTAAACTTGAAATTCTAAAAATAAAAGGAGAGATTAATAAAATTGAAAATAAAAAGCTATTCAATTAATAAATAAAACTAAGAGTTGATTCTATGAAAAAACCAACAAAATAGATAAACCCTTGGCAAATTTGATTAGAAAAAGAAAGAGGAAAATCAAATTGTTAGTCTTAAAAATGAAAATGGAGAACTTTCCACTAACGAAGAGGAAATTAGAACAATAGTTAGGAGTTACTATGCCCAACTTTATGCCAACAAATTTGATAACTTAAATGAAATGGATGAATACCTTCAAAAATATAGGTTGCCCAGGTTAACAGAGGAAGAAGTAAATTGGTTAAATAGTCCCATTTTAGAAAAAGAAATAGAACAAGCTACTAATCAACTTCCTAAGAAAAAACCCCCAGGATCAGATGGATTTACATGTGAATTCTACTAAACATTTAAAGAACAATTAGCTCCAATGCTGTATAAACTATTTGAAAAAATAGGGAATGAAGGAGTCCTACCAAATTTCCTTTATGATATAGAAATGGTACTGATACCTAAACCAAGTAGGATGAAGACAGAAAAAGAAATGTATAGACCAATCTCCCTAATGAACATTGATGCAAAAATCTTAAATAAAATATTAGCAAAAAGATTACAGAAAATCATCCCCAGGATAATACACCATGACTAAGTAGGATTTATACCAGGAATGCGGGACTGGTTCAATATTAGGAAAACTATTAACATGATTGACTATATCAATAACCAACTTAACAAAAAACATATGATCATCTCAATAGATGCAGAAAAAGCATTTGATAAAATCCAACACCCATTTCTATTTAAAACATTAGAGAGTATAGGAATAAATGAACTTTTCCTTAAAATAGTCAGTAGCATCTATTTAAAACCATCAGTAAGCATCATATGTAATGGTGATAAACTGGAACCATTCCCAAAAAAATCAGGAATGAAACAAGGTTGCCCACTATCACCATTACTATTTAATATTGTATTAGAAATGCTAGCTTCAGCAATAAAAGAAGAAAAAGGAAAGATATTTAGGCCATAAGATGCGGTTAGTGAAATTTTGTTATTTAAGGTAAATATTCCTGGTATTGTAATTTGCTGTTGTTTTGAGCTTTGATCCCAAAGATAATTGTCTGAATGGTCATGGAGCCAATAGTAGAAAATGGTATATGTTGCAGCCTGGGAACACCTAAAGTTGAATGTCTGTTCCTGGAAAAGGTTTTGAGAATAATTTAGCCATGGTCTAGGTAGAATTCTCCTGACTCTTTGTACTATTACTTCCTTTCTGAAAAAGGAAAATTCCCATTTGGTTAATCCTGAGACTTGATCTTGATACACTGTGACTGTGTGATTGATTGTCAGATATGATTCATGCCTGGAATCATTCATCCTGTTATGATATATAATACTGTTATAACTCTATATCCCTCTTTTTCCTTTTCTAGCAAATTTCTATAATCAAGAAGTTTGGTACAATATTAAGTCTATTAAATAATAAAGTAATATGGGAACATCTCTGAGTTACTATAATGGATTCAAGTATGAACAGTCTTATAATTTTGACCTATATGTATGGTAATACTATGATACATGGATGATATCCTAAGGAGATATGATTGGACAAAATAATACAAAGATATAAAATTCTTCTAAATAAACAAAATAATAAATTTTGGGAAAAGCAATAGAACTAGACTCTTTTCTCTAAGAAATATATATATATATATATATATATATATATATCTATATCTGTGGGTATATGTGTGTGTGTTACACACACACACACACACACATACACACACAATAATAAATATTATTGGCTTCCAAATTTACCTACCATAGAAATCCAGACTTTAAATATATTCTAGTAATAAGTTCTAAGGTTTTATTAATTAAGGATTAATTGGATTTTACACATAAATATATTGATAATAGTACAGAGAGTAAAATTATTTCCCCATTTTTAAAGCATCTGTATGATCATTCTAAAGACAAAAGAACAGGTCATATATAAGCTTCCTAAGAAAAAAATACTAAGAACCAGACAGATGTATAAGTGAATTCTATCAAACATTATACCAGGTATAGGATTTAAGTAAGGATAGAAACAACAAATGATATATAAACTGAAATTCTCTGAAGTTTCAAAACTGGAGAACTAAATTTAAAT
Organism: Sarcophilus harrisii; assembly: GCF_902635505.1. NCBI lineage: Eukaryota > Metazoa > Chordata > Mammalia > Dasyuromorphia > Dasyuridae > Sarcophilus > Sarcophilus harrisii. The sequence goes on along the minus strand of NC_045426.1, from coordinate 585,435,444 downwards.
GATTGTACTAGGAATTTCTAGATTTGAAATCAGACAAGCAGAGTGCCCTTTTAGAGTTGTCCTGAGAATAAAGAATATTGTCCAAGATAAACATCTAGGGACCAAATAACTACATGAAACATCTGGGAATATCCCTTCTGCATGTTCTGTTTGCCTAACCATCTGTTCTTGTCTGTTCTCTTTAACTTTAGCCTCTGCAGGAATGGAGGCTTTTTCCTGCTCTGTTCAATTTCAACTCCCCCTCAGGCTAAGGGAATGTTTGGTCAGCAGTATCTTTGTTAGATGGGACTTAATGCAAATGGTTAAGTTTTCTTAGATGATGTGTAAAACTACCTTCTCAGAACCAGTCCATTATGAAACCTCTTAGGAGTTTAAGCTGTACCTGAATTTATGTAATTATGGGAATTGTGAAAAAAATAAACCCAAACAATCAACTGTGTTGCATTATTTGAAGCTATCCCTGCATGACTGGAAAATTGGACTATTTCTATGTGTTAGAGATTCCTAAGAGAGATTCTTGGATCTCTCTTTCTTTTCTACTTACAAGCAAACAATGGCTAACAATAATACCTAGGGCGTGCATCCTCAATAGGTTTGCCTAAGAAACTAACCTCCTGGACAATATCTCATCCTGGCCTCTGGTAGCATCTGCCTTTTTTTTTTTTTTTTAGTCCTAAAAGTAGGAATTCTTTTTTTCAACCTTCTATCAAAGTGTATTGTTTTGACCAGCACTAGGTGTTTACTGAGGATAGATTTATAGGATTTTCCCCTATTTTCTAGGAACATGAAAGCTATCCATCACATCTCTTAAGATGCTCACATTCACTTTCTTGTAATTACCAAGTGAAGTGAACCAGGTACCACACTCCTGTTCCCTCCACACTAACTCTAGTTCTCAACTTGGAGACAGTTCCCACAGGACCCAGAAACACCTATATTGTCCATGTATAAACCTGTCATGGGAACTGCTACTCAAGACCTAAGAATGATTGTATCTTGGGCCATCACTCTTGTGTGTTTTAATGCGTATAAGCCCTGCTTTTGTCCCAGAACATTATGCCCTCCTCATAAAGGGGACTTTTACTTCAAGTATTGTCCTCTCTCAGAAATTAATAAAACTTCTGTCTGACTTATTCTCCTATCTCTAGCCTGTTCTGTTTAGCTCTAGCCTTTCACAGGCTAGAAGCCAGTCCAGTCCAGATGACTAGTTACAAGATGGAGGGAGAGATATATGGCCTGATAAAGAAACACTTACAATTACCCTATTCCCACAAAAGTCATGACCCTGTAGTTCCTGGAGTCCAATAAAGCTTGCTTCCATTAGCAAATGATCATATGGATTGAGGATAGGGAAGATGAACTACAGGCATTTTGTGATGCTATAAATTTGAATGTGGAATTTGGGGAGGCTTAAAAGTAATGTAGACAATCCTATGTGATGATGCTGATTTTCCCTGGGAATCATAATTCATTTCTGTTCCATGACATCTAGCTCTTAAATTGCTACTGATTTCTTAATAGCAACATGCTAATAACAATGATGCTGAAATAAGCTGAGAATCACAGACCCATAGGAACATAGATGAAAAGTTGATGGTTCATAGTGTTCATTTAGTTCAACCCTATAGTTTTATAGATGGAGAGAAAAAGGTCCAAAGAGGCTAAATAAACTTTCCGAGATTGCACAGGTAGTTGAAAGAAACAGCATTGATGTTTGATGTTTTTGACTCCATATCTCTCCTGGATTGCACTGCCCCATGACTAAACAATTTTTACCCCACAAATGCATTTTCAAGTGTTTTTTGAAAGTTTGGGTGTACTGAAGGCAGAAGGAGGAAGGCAGCAAAAATAGCTTTAGGCATATTATTGGAAAAGAACAGGGGGAGGAATCCTTCCCATCCTCCTTTTTTGGAAAATTATAGCATTTATGGAGCCCAGGAACATTTCTACAAAGGATATTGATGCTGGAGCAAAAGGGACTGTTCTACCCTTTTCATCTATTTTCTCTATATGGTACTTTTCACTTCATGTTCATTTGTTTCCAGTATAGTTTTCTGCTGGAAACTAAAGTCTGTTAGGGTTTTCTCAGTTCAACCCATCTCTGAGCTGCACCAATTGAGTAAAAACAGAAAACAGAGCACAACTTTTGAAAGTTTTGAAATTAAATTGAGGTTGAGTGTGAATATAAGAGAGCCTTGAAATGGGATGTTGTTAAAAGTATAATGGATCACAGGTACAAAATGGTCGGTACAACTTGCTATTGGCAGTAAATGTGAATCAAAGGGCAGGTGACATTTCCATCCCCTGAAATTAGACACAGTCTTCATGAACTATCTGTACTTGTTCTAAACTCAGTATGCTGTGGAGATTTAGTCTGAGATGAATGTATATTCCGTACACAAAAATCTAAAACATTATATTTGTGGTCAGTCTTAACACACGGGTTGTTTTCAGGTCTGTGTTCTTATTATAATGTTTTTTCTTTATACTGGTTCCTTAGCTATAAGTAGGAAGAGACAGAGACAAAAAAGAAGAAATACACAAAGGGAAACTATTTGTCTTTTTGTGCCTTTCTTTGTCTGTGTCTCTCTCTTTTTCTGTATCTCTCCATAACTCTGCTTTTGATTCTGTGGAGAGGGAAGGAAAGAAGAGAGGAAGAAAAATAGAAAGAGAAAGATTCAGTGTCCTTTTTTCCTTTTCCAGGTAGATGTGAAGCCATGAATTTATCATGTTGTTCTGCTGCTTCTCTCCCTATTGCATTTATTCTTTCCTGACTTAGGTATTGAAGACAATATGAATGCCAGCAACTTTGTCAGCTTTGAAAGTTGTGGAAGAGTGCCAGAGGTACAGAAACTGAACAGAGATCACAACAATCAAAACCTGGTAAAGCTTTGTGCAACCTGTTTAACAGCCCAACAGTGGATGGAAGGTAGTTAAGAGAGAATGTATTTGGAAGTACACTTGGTGAGATAAATGTTTTGTAGCAGTGGTTTTAAGTTTGAGTCCACTCTCCTCAGTGAACAAAGTGGCAAAAAGAAGAGTGTTCCCTTGATTTGGGGGCATTTGTTTGTAATTTCTGGTCCCTCTGTTACATGTAAAAAGTAAAACATGGAGGAAACAAACAGAGGAATAATTTAGGCAAAAAGGTGTAAGTGGGTAAATAAACTTGGGCATGATACCAGGGTCACTCAGGGTCATTATGGTACATTTCCCAAGAATCATAGTATTTAGAGTTTTAAAGGAAATTAGAGGTCATCTAATCCAAATTCTTCATTCTATACATGAAGAAACTGAGACTTAAAGTGAAATATATAATGTCATATAGGTAGTACCAGACAGAAGTGGGATTTGAATACAGGTCATTTAATTTCAAATCTGATGTTCTTTCTGCTATATCAGATAGCCTTTTGATTCAATCCAATAAATATTCATGAACACTTACTATGTTTTTAGGATTACTTTCTTCCTTCTTTTAGTTCTTCTTTTTCACCATTTTCTTCAAATAATTGAAGAATTTCAGAACAGGAAAAGATCTTAAGACTATGTAATCCAAAATGAAAAAAAAAATTCCTAATATATCATAGCCAATAAAAGGGTAGATTTTGTATGGAGATTCCAATGAAGGCCATTTTACTTTTGGATCACTCTAATTGGTATTTCCCCCTCCTTTGTGTTAAGCCTAAATTTGTCTATTTATACTTACTGCTTCTACTTCTGCCCCCTGCGACCAAATAGAAGTATTTGAAGATAACTATTATCTTTTACCCCTTTCTTTTCTTCCTCTCTAGGCTTTTCTTCACTAGACTAAAGATCCTCAAATTCAAGTCATGTTTCTATGTAATGATTCTTCTCTCTCTGATTTTTTCTTTCCTTCTCCCATTTTCTCTTCATCCTTTTTTTTTACCTACTTATGTCTTAGATATGATTAAGAACCTTGTATACCTAGCACTAATGACCCTAATACTGCAGATTAGAGACTGATAACTCCTACTCTAGCTCAAACTAAGTTCATCCAGAAGAATAATCACAACAAAAATCATGAACTTCTATAAATGTCATATTGACTTCTTGAACAGTTTCATCAGTATTATCCAGAAGTCCGATCTACTATTTCATTTTAGAATTAAACCTAAGAAAAATTGTAAAACAGATGGCTTGTCTTCAAGGCTTATTGTTTGATATTGCCTATTTTGTGCCCATGGCTCTCTCAAGCTGATCTTTTTGTGCCCAATAGATGTTCCATTCTCTAATGTCTTCTCGAAGCAACAAACATCAAAAGAAAGACTTTCCTTATTCTATCTACTCTATACCTATCATAATTCAACATTTTATCCTACATTCCCTTTCTTCAGGACTTGTTCTCAGTTTTCCATATTGATACTTGGCTAATCAAATAAAAGAATTAGCCCCCATCTTGAATAGATTTTCCCTCCCCAAAAGTAAATACAATCACTCCTCAACATTTCTTCATTTAACTTATTCAACTTTAAGCATTCCATGATCTTATAAGTAACCTAATTTTTACTTTCATGTTGATAACCTACACATTCCTGGATATGTGCAATAGAGAAAAAAATTGAGAGGCTTGATGCACAGCTGATGAATAACAAGTTATATGTGATGACTCAGGAAGGTCTTCAGGGTGATGATGATGATGATGATGATGATGATGATGAACAAGTTCCCACAATTATGCGATTCACAGTTTCCAAGTTTGAAGGGTAGTTTGGCACAATCAACCAATAGGATAAAAACATCAAGACTGCTGATTCCATCATTTATTTCAATCTCAACATTAAATATTAGCTTGTCTCTGGTAGGCCCCTATGCTCCAGGACTCTTAAAGGTCAAAAATGGTCCATACAGCATATATTATTGACAGATTATTTCAGGCTGGTTGTTCTTTACAAACTCCAATGCCATCCACTAGACATGAAGAACAAAGTATCAGAGATGATGCTGAGACCCTGCTAATCTCCATGTCTTAACACAGTAGCAACTAAAATCTAGCAACTTCTTTCTTGGTTTTCTAGGGCAGCCAAAATAGAAAGGTTTATAACAATATACTATACAGCACAATGCCCTCATACATCTGACACACTAGATGGAAAGTAAGATTCAGGTTTAAATGTTTTAGTTTTAAGAATTTTGTTTATGGAACAATATATAATACTGTAGATTTCATGTATTATGAAAAGTGAATATTGTCTGAAATAATTTTTATTAAGATGTTAGCACAAAGAATTCTAGGGAACTACTAGTGAGAAAAAATATTTTTTTGTTACTGATTTCATTTTGTGTACTGCACTTTATAGGTTATTTCATGATTCCTATAATGAATGTTTTCATTCAAAAACAGAAACAGAAATAATGTTTTATTGTAAAGAACTGTATATAGAAGAACGTATTTTCAGCAATCTTTAGTGAAAGATTATAGTTTTGGGAGGTCCCAAGAAACTAACCCTTTGTTTTCCATAGGTTCAATGTATCAACAACTGGGTTTGTGGAATAATAACCCCCTCACCCCCAAGTTTAGGATTATTTACAATTTAACAGCAACTTTCTGGATATATAATCCTATATTCTAAAAAGAATGATTCTATTAATAAGACCTTCAAAGAGGACTTTACATACAATAGTTTATTTGAACCTTATCATAACCCTATGGGTTAAGAGATGGTATGATCCCAATTTTACAGATGATAAAACAGGCTTCAGTTGTGACCTTCCCAGGGTCACATAGCTAGGTAGTGTTTATATCAAGATTTGAGTCATCTCATGATCCTCAATGCCATGATCCCTCTCTGGAACCTTTAAACCTCACATTTAATTTGTACAAGCAGGATTTTCACCATCTTTTAAAACACACCAAATAGATTGCCAGCTGATGTCCTGCTTTTGCATATACCAAGTCCTGAAAATAACTTGGTCACACCAAAGTGATACTTGCTATCATGGAGCTCGACCAATCTGGAAAGCTGTAGAGAATCTGATGTAGGAGAGCCACAGTGACAGGAATGGCTAACATATAAATATAGCAGAAGATTACCTCTTATTATTTTAATAGTAAGAAGTTGACAATTAATAGTGACCGATAACCCATTTTAAAAAACAACCATCAACAATGGGCTGGTTCATTCAGAAAGGAAGAACAGAGCCACATGTTCATACACAAAATATCTAAGATGGTTGATGATCAGAGTTATCAGTTAAACCTGAGTATAATATAGAAATTGCTGTTGGCAATTTCCTTAATCATTGTACATAGTACATAGTACCCAATATTTGAGGCAATATAATTAACTTTCTATTAATTCTAGCATCTTCTTGGCTTGTTCTTTATAATCTAAATTGGCTACAGTCATATCCATGCCAACTAAGTATAAAATTGGGGATTCATTCTTTTCAAAAAGATTTCTGGCTCTTTATTTGCAAACTGTCTTAAAACAGTTACCACAGTCATTTATTATTTTTAGATTTTAAATAATTTGCTTAAATAATTCAGAATTGGTATGTAATATCTTTTTTCCTTTTTATTCTTTTCTAAAAAAATAAAAAAACAACTATTTCTGGTCTTACCTCTGACAGTTTTATACACAGCTAACTGAGGGATAAATCTCACAACAATAGCAAGACTCTTTCATCTCTGTTAAAACACAATATATTTTGCTCTTTATGATATTTGTTGGTCATCACATCTAGTACATACAAAGCCCTTTCTTGAAGAAAGTGTTCATGAAATAGAGGTGTGAAGTCTTTATATGATCTACAAATTTTTGACCACTTTCACTCCATATTTTTGAACTATGTTTTCCCTTGTCTTTCTCCCACCCTCATTTTCTCTCAGTTTTATATTAAAGGCATCAAGTATCAGAGTGGATATTGATTGAATTTGGTGGTTTTTATCAAGTTCCTTGAAAAATTGCTCAGCAAGTAACAATGATGCCTAAGTTGCAATAATTTTCAAAAGCCTATAGTCATTCATTTTGCCTATCCTTAGCTGGTACTAAATTTCCCCTTTTAGAGGTTGGATTTGGATTTTGGGAAAAGCCAGAGCTATTGGAATCAAGTGAGAGATCAAACTGGGCATAACACCATTGGGTTTTTTTTAAAGAAAGAGACAGAAATCCCATAGAATGACAAGACTAGTTTTCTTACATGGCTCCTGTGTAGGCTCTAAAAATATTTCCAAAAAAAAGAGTTTTAAAAGTTCTTTGAGTAACAGCAGCACCACTGGAATAATTTTGTGCCTACTGAAAGTGATTACTTTGAAGGGACCAATAATAGTTTGGTTATGAAAACCCTGATATAGTGCTTTTTTAATGGTGCTTTTTGCATTATAATTTTGCATCTTATATAGTTTAAATATTGAGAAGCGCATCAATAGATCCAATAGAGATAATCTGTTCCTTCTCATTTCTCAAATGTGTGAAGCTGAGATCCAGAAAAGTTAAGTTACTTGCCAGGGTCACCAGCTAGTAAATGGCAGGGATAGGACTAGAACCCAGTTTTGTCTAGTTCCTCAACTCTTTTCACTATACTAAAGATGAAGAGATCAGAGTATCATTGTGCAAAATTGTATATCTGAAGGTCCTGACAGCAGAGTATAAGCTAATGCAGGTCCCATAAAGCTGAAAATCTTCAAGTTCAGGCTTGGTGACACGTTATATTCTTGCTAACTTAGTTAAACTCTGTGCCCCCATCACAGAAAAACTCGGATCTAGACTGATGATTTTCCCCCCATTCATCACAACTCCTGAAGGCTTCCTTCCTACTCACACATACCTATGTTTTCATTTGTATTACTGGAGGGAATATTCACAATGATAAAGTCATGTATCCTTGAATTATTGGTAACATTCTTCCTCATTGAATGAAATTATATCTGGTGCTTTTATTTTGTGAGATAATTTCTGAAACAAGGCTGCAATACTAGCAAAATAAGGTATTCAGAGCAATGAATGTCTCCCAAAGCTTCCTGACAATTGCTTAAGCCATTCTAATGAAGGAGTTCTTGTGCTACAGAAGTGACACAAGGAGTAGAAAATAATTGGACTCTAAGCTAGGAGTAAAGGAAAACATTGACCCCTAGGAGGGAATTGTGTCCACTTCAATTTATACTGAGTAACTACCCATATGTGTGTATTTTCTTATATATAAATTTATAAAAATGATGAATAATTATGCATATAAAATACACGAAGACATAAAAGGATGAGATCATGTTGAAATAATATTTGATCACAGATTCAATAGGAAGCCACTAGAGTTTATTGAGCAGGAATGAGACATGGTCAGGCATGTGCAACCTTAGCTTCCTTATAGGAAGTGAATTGGAAGAAGGAGAGACTTGGTGAGGAAAATAATTAGGAGGCTTTTAAACAGTTCTCACAAAACACAGGGAGGGCTTAAACTAGTGTGGTTCTTATGTGAGTAGAGATATTTGGGCAAAGATGTAAGAGGTTTTATGAAGGGGGAAGTGACCATACTTGGTAACTAAGCAAATAAATGAGGTGAGGAAATCAAATGAGACTGAGATAGTAAGCTTGAGTGATGGGAAACATGGTAGAGCCTTGACAATATTAACAAAGTTGAAGGGGGGTGAGTTTGGGAATAGAGATAAAGTAATGAGATATATGATGTATTCATAATTTATCTACTCTAGCTCATCTAATATGACTAACTCTATTAAAAAGAGCAAGGAGTGAGTCCTGGAACTGTTCCGGGTCATTACTCCAATAAAAGAAATCACTTTCTCAGGGTCTCCGATTACAAAAAGAGGTTAGCTAGAGAAGAGCGAGGAGCAATAGAATGTTAGAAGATAAAAAGGGGGCAGGGTATAGTTGTGTTGGAAACAAGCCTCACAACTGGCCATTGTGGGAAGGGGAGGAATGTGTCCCATTTTCCTACTCTCTGATTGGTTAATCAAACACCTTTTATGCTCAGACCTCAGACTATTCTCCCTTCCCCAGATCCAATGACCCTGAATTTTGAAACCTCTACTCTCTACCAATGAAGCAATAGGTCAATTAATTTGGCTTTATAAAAATACATATATATACAAACAAACTTTATTTTTAACTAGCCTAATTTCATCCCGATTAATAGTGAAAACCATGTATTTAACTTCTGAGCTGATTGGCATATTTTGGATACCATCACAAGTCCCAAAAGACTGAACTAGCCCTTTCCCCTTAGTTTCCTAGAGAAGGGAATTATCCTGTGTCACTTATATTTCCCCAAGAGTACCTCATCATTCTGAGTCTGAAGCAGCCCATGCCAGCCTTTATAGATCTCTACCTGCTCTAGATTCCAGATTTAAATCTCTCAAGTCCGGAAACAGTCAAAGTTTGGGAACTCATTGCTGGGAATTCCCACCTTGTTAAAACACCTTATACTGGTTTTTCCAAACTAAGGAGGACAGGAACATAGGATTAGTGGTTTGAGGAAGAAAGCCAGGAGAGTGATGGAACAGAGGCATTCTTAGGAATCAAGACAGTGACTTCCTTCTTCCCTCTGGGCTAATCTCTCTTTACATTCCTCTTTCTTTTTCCCCTTGCCTTGCCTTTGAATTTTTCAGCACACCTTTGAATTATTTTTCATAACTCCATCTGCCAACAAACATATGTTGAGTGCATCCTATGTGTCTGGCATGTTGCTCTGTCCTGAAGGGGATTTGGTAGAAAGAACATTAATCATATATATCCTACTACACAGCTGCCTCTTTTGCTGAAAATATTACTATATTTCCCCCCTCCCACCCTAACCACAGTCCCCAGTGAATTACTTCCATCATCTCTGTTTATTCTTGTTCCAAAGTTCTCACTACCCATGCCTACCTGCCAGACTTCACTTTTCCCACGTATTCTGATTTTTCTCAGTAGCACCTGAATGAAGAAAAAGGGAACACAGAAACACTGGATTTTAGAGCTGTAAGAGACCTTGTAGATCTAGACTTATGCTGTTATTTTTAAAAAGAAACAAATCAAAAATGCAATATTTTGTGAGACAAATAGGCTATCTATTCCTATTAACATTTTTTATCAGCATCATTTTAGATGCTGGATTAGTGAATCAATTATTAAAAATTATACAATTTGGCATATTTTTAGAATATACTATATTCATTACTTTTTAATTTTTTAACTTTATTAAATTATTTTCCAAAGAATAGCCAACAAGTGGCAATACTACCACAAAAATTTTTTTTTCTTTTCCTTTTCAACATGAAAAAAACAACCACAACAATGAATTATTATATGATTTCATAAAGTTTGCAAAATGTTTTATATTATCTCATTTGTTCCTCCTAACATTGTAGGTTAGTGACTAAGTATAGGTATTTTATAGATGAAAAAAGTGAATCTCAGAGAGATTATGTGACATCCCAACAATGTGATAATTTTACTCCCTTTTTCTTTTCTCTCCTCCCCTTTTGCCTCTCTGGTCTTCCCTTTCTCTCTTCTGTCTTTCTCTTTCCCTCTTGTTTTTTTTTTTCCTTGACCCTCCCTTCCTCTCAGCTCTTTACCTCTTCTTTTCCTCTTCCACACTCCTCTTCTCTTTTGCTCCCTCCCCTCATTCACTCCCTCCCTTCTGTTCTCTTCCCACTTCTTTGGATCTAGCCCAATATCTTATAAATTTCAACAACACTCCTATGAGGCATGTATGGGCAATTACTGTTAACTCCATTCCACAGATAATAGGGAATAATAAAACACACTTTGAAAGGGAAAGAAAACACACATTCCCAAAGAATACAGCATACCCAGAAATAGAGTTTGATAAATAGTTCATCCTAGACAGACAGACAGTTTGTTTTCCATGAAGCCCTCTTCCCTTTCTGTGTTCTTTCTCTATTTTCAACTCCCTCCTGTACTTCTCCAGTACTTTTGGCTTCCCCAGACCTTCTCTTCAATTGGTAAATGTCTGATAAATTTAATTTGTTATTCTTCCCAGTACTATTTTGGGATGTACTGAGACTGTACATCTTTTTTTTTTTTTAAAGAATGTAAAGAGATAGCCTCTCATTTAAAACAAAGGATTTTATTGTTAAGGATAGAATTTTAGGCCTCATGGGGTAGGAAGTTTATGGAAACCCTTGCAGGCACTCCTAATGTAGGATTTCCTAGCTTGCAGGTTGTCTTTGTCCCAAGTTGCTAACATATTTACTATTATTTTAACTAGGCTACAATGTCTTGAACTTTGTGTAAGCAGAATGAAATGTTGAAATATTTAAAATTAATCAAATAAAAAATTAATCTGGAAGAAACAACACAGTCTTTTTTTATTCCTCTTTCCTCTCTTTAATGTTCAAAAATTGTTTTTCAAATATATATGTTATATATGCCAGAGGGGAAGGATTACCTAATGAATGACTTCAGAGTCAGGAAGATCAAGTTTCATTTTCTACTTCTGACTCATATTGGCTATATGACCCTAGTCAAGTCACTTTATTTCACTAGAGGCCCCAAGAAATTATATATAATTACATGTTTCAGATCAGTTGTAGAAATATATCAATAAAAGGAATTTCCTCACTGAGGACTCCCTATAATAATTAAATCCCAGGTCCTATATATTTTTTAAAGATATCGACTTCATAGTAAGTATGTTGAACTTGTGACTTGGTCTGTGTAAGCCCAAGTTTAGACCATGGGGCCGTGAATTATATTAGGAGATTTTTAGGTCAAGAATGTTTAGAACAACAGATAATTAACCTTTTGCCTTAGGCTGGTCTTTATTTCATGTCTGCTAGTGTGGCCTCCTTGGAAACAGCAATTTTTTCCCTAGTGTTCAACTATTGCTTCTGATGGTTAGTTGTTATCTTCCCACTTTGGGACCCTGTTCATGACTCAGCAGTAATTTTCTGCCTTATTCTAGAAACATAGAGTATGTTTAATTAAGAACCCCTTGTTTAGGGGGAGGTAGGTGGTGCGGTGGATAGAGCACCATCCCTGAAGTCAGGAGGACCTGAGTTCAAACGTGACCTCAGATACTTAATACTTCCTGCCTGTGTGACCCTGGGTAAGTCACTTAACTCTAATTGCCTCAGCAAAAACAAACCAAAAAAACAAATAAAAAAAAAAAAAACTGGGAAAAAAAAAGAACTCCATGCTTGAGTATATACTGGATTTTTAAAATAAACTTTCAATTTAGTCTTCATTAGAGTTTATTGCATTACTTTTTTTTAAAAATAGCTTTTTATTTTCAAAATACTTGAAAAGGTAGTTTTCAACTTTCACCCTTACAAAACCTTGTGTTCCAGATTTTTCTTCCTTCCTTATCCCATCCCCCTTTAGACAGCAAATAATCCAATGCATGTTAAACATGTATAATTCTTCTATACATATTTCTATGTTTATCATGCTGCACAAGAAAAATCAGATCAAAAAGGGAAAAAAATGAGAAAGAAAACAAAAAGGAAGCAAACAACAACAAAAAAAGGTTAAAAAAAAACAAAACTATGTTGTAATCAACATTCAGTCCCTACAATCCTCTTTCTGGATACAGATAGCTCTCTCTATCACAATTCTATTGGAATTGGCCTGAGTCACCTCACCATTGAAGAGTCATGTACATCAGAATTGATCATCATGTAATATTGTTGTTGTTATGTACAGTGTTCTCTGATTCTAACTCCCTTCACTTAGCATGAGTTCATGTAAGTCTCTCCAGGCCTTTCTGAAATCATTTTGCTAATTGTTTCTTATAGAACAATCATTATATCCTGGGTTTTTGCTCTTTTTTTGTTTCTCTAGTTGGTCAGCATTCAGAAACTAAAATAATTCATATCTACTCTATAGCTATCACAGACCAGCATCTCAATGCTGTTGAGAAAAATGGGATATACATAAAGAAAAGTTAACTTGACTTATTTGCAATACTAGTATGGCAACTACTCTGGGATTTCTCAAATTCCAGAAGACTAAACAAACAATTCAAAGAGACATTACATGCAACAAAAAAGGCAGAACTATCTGTGTTTGTCGTGTTGCATGATTTCACACACCTCCACCCTCTTAGCTCTGGCATAATAGCAAGTTCAGTCACCATGAAGCATGTGGGAAGGGCAGGAGGAGGCCAAGGTGTATTACAGTCTTATTTTCTCTGTTTTTATAACCATATATAGTAAAGGGTAAAATTTCTAATTGACTAAGGATCCAAAATATTGTAGAATATGAATTATGATGGTGCTGCTTCCTCCAACCTATTAAGCCTGGCAAGCTTGCAGTGGGAAGATGAGAAATATTTTTATTTTTATTTTGCAGCTCAGAAATATATAAAATAAATTGTTAGATTTAGCCTGTAGTCTCTGCAATGTTATCAGAGGGGCAGTCTAATGAAATTAACTCCCCAAAATGGTAATAATATTATTGCTTTGGGTTGAGAATGTTAAATGTGCTTATTGACCAATTATCTTGAGTGGGAAGAAAATGCTGCTTTGCTTAAGGGGAAGTATTACATTTCTTAGCTTTCACTTGATTTCTTACACATTCATAATCTGATTTTAGGATCTGAATTACAAATTAGGAATGTAACACATTAGTTTATAACTAATCTTCAAATATTGATATTATGCAAAGTCAGATTTCATTGTATACATTTTCTCTTCATTGATAATTTAGGAAATTAGCTGCCATATGACAGGTTATCTTTATATCCTCTTTTTTCTTTTATAAATTATACTTTTATCTTTTGTCATAAGAAAAAACCCTAAAATTCTCACTTTTAAAGAACTTGCTAACTAAATTGAGAAAAGGTATTTATTAAGCAACAAGCTCTAAGCAAAGTGGTGCATAAGGAGCTTAGAGATACACCTCAATTAAGCACAGGAGATAACAATTGTAATGGGTGTGGTCCCTGTGCAGAGTTTATCTCTGTTTGGCTGATGCTACTTTTCCTCCTTTTCTAAGGAACCTGTTCCAAAAGGGTCATTATGATATGTAAGGGAATACCCTTGGAAAGACTGGAACGTCAATAGACATTCTGTAACTGGTTCTGATGGGCTAAACACATGATGAATGAGAAGCTCTCGCTCTAGAGGCAGTCCAAGGGCCTTAGAAGGAGTCCACAATCCTTTTCCTTAGTCCCTTTGGCTGTTCTGTTCATAGTTGGACTCTTGTTCCAGGTGTCCAATAAAGAGAGAGACTTTGAGGCCTTCTCCTAATAGAGGCCATGTAACCCTGAAAAATGAACCTCTGTATTTATTTTTTCTTATTCTTTCTTACCCTGAAAGATCAGGAGAGCAAACCACAGGAATCTGGGAGTCGAGCTGTTTATGCAACTACTGATACTCTAAGAAACAAACATTGCCCTTTGAGTGTGACCTTCTGGACCCAGGCCAGTGGAAGCTGAGATGAAGACTCATCCAGCAATCATGCAGCATTTAAAGGTGAATCTGGTAGGACTATAGCTATGTTGTAACCCCGCTAAGATTTGAGTCTTCTCTTCCCAGAGACTGAGGTAGTATAGGGAAGAATATGTCCCTGAGGAATTGAAAGGAAATGTTTTTATGTTTGTTCTTGCTATATGTCCAAAGTAAATATTTTTTAAAAGGCATTTAATTTTGTTTTAAAAGGCAGTTAATGTTAAGTGTTTAAATGGAACTGGAGCATTGGTTAGGTCCTCTATTAACTGGAGCAGGCTTTGAGCCAATATCAGTAGACAAGAGACACACCCAAACTTCTCGGTTAGGAAAGAAAGTCAGAACATACTCATTAAATAAATACAAAATTAAATCTCTTCAGCCAAGTAGCATACATTCTAATAGAGGGAGATAACACTAACAGGGGAGTGGTAATAAATAAATAAATAAACAAGCAAACAAATAAACAAATATATATATATATATATGAATGAATAAACAAACAAATAAATGAATAAACAAGCAAATGAATGAATGAATGAATAGATCAAAGATAAATAAATAAATAAAGATAGAGATAAATAAAAGGAGTATTATTCAGATTTGAAAATCCACATGTAAGTATAACCAAAGAGGACATACCCTTTTTTAGTATTCATGGCAGTATTGATTTTATTATGATTCCAGAACTAGAAACCTATCAGAGGAGAGGGGAGAGACGGTTTGTGCTGGTATGTGTGGCAGCAGACAAAAAGATAACTAGGACATAGTATGATGAAGGCTAGCTACCCAAAGTAGGATGTGTGAAGATGCACAAGGACAAGCATTAGAGATCAGAAAAAGTATTCTCAAGGAATAATAGTTTGTAGGCCCCAGTGGTAGAATGGCAGAAAAAGATGGCCAATATGGTTCAAATTTGGCATGCCAGGTTGATATCTGGATCTTCCCTCCTGTTCTCCCCCCCCCCCCCCCCCACATAGCTTTGGTCTAGGTTGCTCCTTTTTATATTAAAAATTTCAAACTTTATTTCTTTGTGGACATGTGCTAAAGATTCTGCTTGGCTCTACTCATTTCCATGTACTCTTATAGAGTCATAGTTTTCAGGAGAGAACATTAAAAGTCATCAGATCACAGAATTTCCTCAAGAGAAGGATGATATAGAATCTATTATGTGCCAGGCAATATGCTGAATACTTTAAAAATATTATCTCATTTCATCAAAAGTTATCTAATCAACAGTACTTGAACAGGAATCCTTGCTACAACCTCCCTGCAAGCCTTCAAGAATAAGGATTTCACATTTCTTGAGGTAGTGCAAAATCATTCTACTTTGGGAACATCTCTGGTGATTAAGAAGTTTTCCATATATCTAACCTAAATCTGCTTCTCTTTAATAGTTACCCCCTCTTTAATAGTTCTATTCTCTTGGGTGGAAAGAAAAGAAGTCAGAATGAAAGAGATTAATCTCTCTCCCATAAGAGAATTGCTCAAATACTTGAAGGTAATATTTCCCCAGGCCTGAAATTCTCTCCCTCTTTTTCTCTACTTCCTGGTTATCCTTTTTTTCCCCAAAAAATAAATCCCACTTTCTACAAGAAACCTTTCCTGGTTCCCCTTAATATAAGAATTCTCCCTCTATTGATTTTTGTGCTATTTATCACACAGATACATATATATATATATATATATATATGTTACATATCTATATATGAGTATGTGTGTGTGTGAATAATTTTTGTACATAGCTTTTTGCATTTTGTCTCCTTCATTAAACTGTGAGCTCCTTGAAGCCAGGGGTTGTCTTTTACCTTTCTTTGTATCTCCAGGGCTTAGCATAATGTCTGGTAAGTTTTTGATAAATGTTTATTCACTCACATTGTCTGATTGGAGATATAATTCATTCATTTGTTTATTCAATAAACATTTTAAGTGGACTACTATTCTAGCTGTTGGTAAAGATTTAAAATAAAGATAAGACACAGAATCACTGTCTTTCTCCCTTCTCCGACTCCATTCTTCAATTTCCTCTTTTTTAGAAAAACTTTCTCAGTTTTTAAAACTGATTCTCCTAAAGCATTATTACCAGTCCTTTCACCATCACAGCCCTTTTAATACTTCATCATATTTGCTTTTCCTTTTTCTATTTAGTACTTCTGTTCTTTCCAAATGTATCAGAGTCTATGCTGTTGCCTTTGTAAAAAGTAGCTGCTCCCCCTTTTCTGGGGGCAAAGAATTGGAAATTGAGAAAATGCCTTAAATGGGGAATGGCTGAACAAATTGTGGTAAATGACTATGATAGAAGACTGTTGTGTTATAAGAAATAATGAACAGGATGCTCAGAAAAATCTGAAGACTTATATGAGCTGATATAAAGTAAAATATATTGTGTACAAAGTTAACAGCAATATCATAAGATGACCAAAAGAGAATGACTTAGTTATTCTTAGCAATACAATAATCCAAGATCCAATATTTATCCCTAGAGAAAGAACCGATGGTGTCTAAATACAGATTGAAACATACTTTTTTTTTAACTTTCTTTTTTTGTGAGGATTTTTTTTTTAGTGTTTTCTTTTACAACATGACTATTATGGAAATGTTTTACATGATTATACATGTATACCTTATACTGAATTGTTTGCCTTTCTCAATGAAGGGGACTAGGAAGAAGAGAAAAGAGAATTTGGAACTCAAGATTTTTAAGACAAATGTCAAAATTGTTTTTATAAGTAACTAGAGAAAAATAAAATTCTAAAAAACAACAAGCAGCTGCTCCATAGTTCTTCCTTCTGCTCACTGACTCTATGTCTGTTAGAGATTTTCTAGGAGCTATCAAATGTCAAATGAGTGCCAATTAGTTTGTACCTCATTATAATCAGACGTGTTGCTTTTGTTCACTTAAGACTTTTTTTTTTTTTTTGGTGTGTGTTCAACAGTTAAAGCTGGTTTTGTTGTTCTCCTTAAAAGAAAGGATGATGTCATTCATATGCTGACTCTAGTAATTGTTTAGGAATGTATTGATATGGTTTCTCTACTTCTAGGGTGTGTAAATGTGTTCCTTGTAGCTGGTAGAGTAATAGAGTAGCAATTTTGTCTAGACAAGTCCTCTTTTATCCACTATTCCCACAATGTTCATTTCCAATATTTTTCTCCCCTTGTGTCATTGAAACTCACACACACACACACACACACACACACACACACCCCTCCATACCCTTTCCTTTTCTTTCTTTTTCTCCCCTTATTTCATATTCCCATCAAAATGATTGTTGTACATTGCTCTGGCCCCCTGATTACCCAGAATGAGATACTTTGATTATTCAAGTTTGACTTAAGCCCCTACCTGTTGTAGGTATTCTCTACCTATAGACCAGAAACAATAAATCAAAATAGCAGTGTTTTAAATTGGACACTTTGGCAAATAACAAGGAAAAAAATTTCCTGTCCCTCCCATATTCAAAAAGACTCCCATAGATTCCTATTCTATAGCTTGGAGATGGAACATATCAGAGACAAGTCACACTCCTAAACAAGGTACGCTCCTATTATTTCAGTTTATTTAATTTCTGTTTATCAGCAACTCCAGCAACCAGTTGTGTCTCATTTACTTCTACAGCTGCTCTTCTTTTCTGCCTCCAAAGTTGCCTCCTTATGCTTTTCTTCCCAATTGCTACTACCATGTGTGCGGACAAACTCTTCCTCAAAGGGAAAGCTGAGCTGTTCTGTGAAACTGACCAGCCAATATGTCTGCGACTGATTTACACATTTTGATTTATTTTGTTATTGAGACCCACTACCACACCCTGCTGGCACACAAAGCGCCTTTCAGTGATTGTCAAAAACTTTCCTTTTTTCACCCTCAACATAATGGGAAGCCCCTCAGACTCCCCAGGTATTTCAGCTGGGTGAGTAACTTCTTTTTAAATTCCTGCCATACTTCTGTTGGCAGAAGCCAGGACCATATAAATTGCCTTGACAATTCCATAAGTCTCAAAAAGGTATGTGGTTAGCACTGGAGAGAATGGGACAGAGTTGGTGACTTTGTCTTGAATTCCTGTGCCCAGTGCCCCCATCCCCTTTATATTAAATTAACTCATGGTTATAAAGCCTATAAAGCACTTTCTCTTGAACCACTTCTTGAGGTAGATAACAGTAATGGTTAATATTTACATAATGTGCTAAGTTTTGCCAAGTGCTTTTCATGTATTATCTGACTTAATTCTGAAAACAACCTTGTGGAGGTCAGTAGCATTATTATTCTCATTTTACCTATGAGGAAATAGACTGGAAGAACTTAAGTGACTTACCCAGAGTTATACTATTAGTAAATATCTGAGACAAGATTCATATTCAGATCATCCTAACTCCAGGTCCAGGTCCTTATCTCCTGTCCTACTTATGCCCACCTTGCAGATTAGAGGCTTAGAGAAGTGAAATGATTTATTCATGATTTCACAGGTAGTAATCAAGACAGCTGGGACAAAACCCAGGTGTCCTAACTCCAAAATCAGTGCTCTTTCTGTTATATGAATTCTCTCTCTGCTACTTTTCCTAAATTCCTTTTTCTTTCCCAAATTCATAACACATGTAATTTAAGGGAAAACAAATTGGGTAGGAATATCAAATAGGAATTGTCAATCAGTGACACAGGAAATTGGCTATAGCTTTAAAAAATTGTACCTAATGTGGGATGAGCTTTCTATGTGCAGTTAGGTCATTAACTAGAGGGGGGAAAGATCAAAATAAATGATGAGAAGATACTACGTTGAATCATAATAGCTCAAATCTGGCCTATTCAAGTCTGGCCAGTTTCTGTACTTTTAAGAGAGAACAGATTCTTGAGAGATGAAATTTAACTATCATTATTCTGGAAATTTAATTATGATGGCTGGAGAGATAGAGAAAAAAAGAAAGAGAAGACTAAAATAGCTTTTCTCCTTCTTATCTTGTGAAAAAACATTATGAAGAAAATTTCTGAGATACTTTAATTGGCATTCTGAAAGAGTTGAACAGTGAGACTATATTCCCAGAATTGAGAAATCAGCAATTACAATGATAGTTAGAAATGACTCTGGCTATTATCTTTCTCACAGCAGATACATTGTAATTATTTGTACCTATGTTTTATTGTTTGTTATTCTATTAATAAATCACATCATCAGTAACTCTTAAGTTTATTTAAATATGATATTAGAGTTTGGTTTATATACAAAGAGATGAGTGAAAGCTTGTGAAGTTTCTCCAGCTTTTAAAATTAATAATATTTATTCATCTATTGCAGATAAATGGTGCAGTGGGTAGAGCACAAGGCCTGGAATCAGGAAGAACTAAATTCAACTCTAGCTTCAGACATTTACAAGCTCTTTGACCCTGGGCTCTAAATCTCTTAAATCTCATCTCTAAAATGGGTATAATAAAAGCACCTATACCTCAGGACTGTTGTGAGAACAATGTGTGATAATATTTAGAAAGTGTTTTGAAAGCCTTAAAATGTTTTGTAAATATTATTTTTAATTATAATAAATAATTTTAAAGTAGGATGGGTATCTAAAGTTCATTAGTTAATTCATGAAATACATATTGAAATTTCAGTAATTTATGGTACATTATCAAAGCATTCCTAAGATTACTTTAGAATCTTGATGAGAATAAATGAGAAAATGAACCAATAGTAATGAGAAATAGATGATTACCCCATGTAGATTATGGCTGTACATTTGGGGGAAGGGAGCAATGCCAGACCTAAAACTATACTGTATAAGCAAATTGTTGACTGAAATATCAGAATTGGATAAAACTTAAAACAATTTGTAATAATTTCTTTTTTCTTTTTTCCTTTTTTTTTTCTTTTTTTTTCTTTTGCTGAGGCAGTTGGGGTTAAGTGACTTGTCCAGGGTCACACAGCTAGAAAGTATTAAGTGTCTGAGGCTAGATTTGAACTCAGAATTTGTAATAATTTCTTATAGATGTTTAATTAATTTAAAATAATCATAACAAGGAATAAACCAAAACAGCTTAGAAACCACTTCAGAAGATAAATACTTAATCTCTGGGCTAATCAGAAAGACGTAGCAGCCAAGGGCAAGACTAAGTACAAGCTCATTTGCAAAATATTATGAAAGAGATAAATGGAATATTATAAACAATAGCAGTATTGCTTCACAGAATGGTGAAAAGGAAAATAAACTTGCAGAAATCTTATTTTCTATTTATGAGAGCACTTTGAAATTAGGAGAAGTCAGCAAAGAGATGATTTTCATGGTGGTACTTTTTATATGGTAAAATGTTATCCATTATTTTGAAGAATTATCATTACTTGGGTAGTTTGAAAGCGCATACATAGAGGGAAGGCTTGGAATTGATTTGAGTATGATATAATAATCTTAAAAAAATAAAATTGGGTAAGGAGAAGTAAAATGGAACAATTACTTCATACAGATATGAATGGAAGCAGGAGGGGGTAGAGGGCCATTAGTGCTAGAACCTTATTCTCATCAGAATTGAGTTAAAGAGAGTTAACATATTCATGTAGAAGGGTCTAAAAGTCTTAACTTACAAGGAAATGGGAAGGTGAGGGCATATGGTAAGGGAGAAAGTCCTAGAAGAGTATGAAGATCAAGAAATAGGAAGGAGAAGAGAGAGTATAAGGGAGGGACTCTTTAAAAGGTAAATAGACTAAGAAATAAGGGAGTAAAAGAAGCAAATAAGGGAGGAATTCTTAGAAGAGGCTAGTGTTTAGACGTAAGATGTCTAAGGAAAAAGAATAAAAAGAGAGGTAGAAAAGGATAAACAGTGAGGAAAAATAGGATGTAAGAAAATGTACAGCTTGTAATTAAAACTTTGAATGTGAATGGGATGAGCTCACCCATAAAATGAAGATGGATAGCTAAATGATAGTTTCTTATCATATTAGTCCCCAATTCATTAAATTCCAGGAGCTTTTAATTACCTCCTGTATCAAAATAGCTTTGCTTGGCATTTAAAACTTTTCTCAATTGGGCTTTTCTTACCATTTGAATCTTCTTGTATCTTACTGTCTTCCACAAACTTTGTAATGCTGCCATACTGGCTTATTTGCTATTCCTTATGTAAAATACTCCATTTCTATTTCTGTACTCATGCACTGGTTGTCCTCTGTTCTTAAAATATTCTCTCTCCTTATCTATACTTCTTAGTTTCCCTGGCAAGTTTCTTCAATAACTCATTCAAAGCTCATCTTGTAGAGAAAGGCTTTCCAAGTCTCCCAAGATATTATTGCCTTCCATGTTGACATTATATTCCCTCTAGTCTATATATCATATTTGTACTCAGTTCTTTTCATGTTTGCTTCCCCATTAACAGAAGATCCTTGAGGGCAGGAAATGGTTTTGTTGTATGTGTTTGTTTTTTTTTATCTCCACATTTAGCATAGTATCTGGTCCATAGAAAGTACTTAATAAATGCTTATTGGCTGACTAATTGACTCAAGCAAAGGCATTTACAGAAATGGAATGACACAATTAGTACTAAAACATCTTTTCCATACATTTGTTGTAGACTCCTCTACAAATACATTATTGATGAGAAGAGTGTGAACACACATAAAATATACTCTAATAATGGTACCTGAAAAGGAAGAGAGCAAACAAGAATGTAGTAAGCACTTACTATATACTCAGTCCTATATTAAGCACTTCACATATATTATCTCATTTGAGCCTAAAGATAGCTGCTATTATGGCAACAACAAGATTATGCAGTGATCAATTCAGATGGATATGACTCTCTTCAACAATGAGATGATTCAAACCAGTTTCAATTGTTCATTCATGAAGAGAGCCATCTATATCCAGAGAGAGGACTGTGGAAACAGTGTGGTTCACAACATAGCATTTTCATTCTTTTTGTTGTTGTTCACTTACATTTTATTTTGCTTCTCTGTTTTTCTTTTTTTACTGCTTTGATTTGGTTTTTCTTGTGCAGTATGATAATTGTGTGTATGTGTGTGTGTATATATATATATATATATATATATATATATATATATGGATTTAAAATATATTTCTACCGTGTTTAACATGTATTGGACTACTTGTCATCTAGGGGAGGGCATGGGGGAAGGGGGAAAAATTGGAACATGAGGTTTTACAAGGGCTAATGTTGAAGAATTCTCCATGTATATGTTTTGAAAAATAAAAACCTTAAATAAAAAAAGATAAGTATTATTATTGTCACTGTTTTACAGATGAGGAAACTGAGACAGATACAAGTTAAATGAATTGCCAGGGTCACATAGAAAATAAGCATCTGAGGTCTTCTTGACCACAGACCCAGTTGATTCTATCATCTGTATCATCTAACTGCAACTATGGAGCATACATAGAAAGCTAAGTCTTCTGGCACTTAAGATTCCTAATGGTTTTTTCCTTTTTTTCAGGGCATCCTCATATTGCTTCATCAATTGTTCCATAGCACATCTCTACTCGGCAGATGATTTAATTTAACTCTCTGAATTTGCTTCTCTCTGCCTCTGAACTATCAGGGCCAACTAATGTTTGATGACTTCATTTGACTCTATAGTTAGATTCTATGGTCTTGATTTCTATGGCTTAAAATATCACTTAAATGTATTAGTTGTTGTAGCAAAAGACACCATTGCCAATAAAGGAAGAACAAAAATTCTCCTTTCATCTGAATTCTAAAAAGTTATGGGAGAAAAATAAGGAGCAATTTCCTCTCAAAAGCTGTATTCTTCCTCCATTTTTGACTCTCTTCTCTGCTACCAGAGATTACTTCTTTAAGAGTATTTCATAGAATAGGTTAGTTTGATTTTTGAAAGCCACAAGGAGTGTAGTTGATTCTTCAGCCAACCATTAGATAGCTGCCTTATTTTTCCATTAAGATGATGAAAAACTTTCTTTAATCCTTCTAAAAAAAATAGAGTGCTTTATTACATTTAGTTTGTATTGTCTATATTGTTGTTTTTACTGTTCCATAGAGCACATTGTTAGAGTCCAAATGTAGTAATTTCATTGTCATTGATAGAAAGAATAGTTTGTTTTAGAAATTCTAACAATCTTTTCCATATTTTCATTTGCTTGTAGGGACATGGCAAATAAATTATTATTGCTTTTATTGAATTAAAATGACACTGTAGTATAATTTACTTCTAATAAATGCCAAAATTAAAATTTCCAAAATTTTCTTTTAAAGTTCAACCAACATTTATTAAACATCTATTGCATACTAAATGCTGGTGTTGTAAAGATGGTAAGTGACCAGTCTCAGCTTTAAAGAACGTTACATTTTACTGGAGAAGATATAAGTATAGATAGTGGTCTTATATGACTTCAGGGTTTCCAGTTAATTTGGACTAGAATGCACATTACTGTAGTTCTTCAAGATCACCCATATACTACTCCTATTTTGCCTTTCCAACAATTTCTCCACTGTTCCCTTGCATGAAAAACATTTCAAGCTCACAGTCTACCTATTTATTCCCTAGTCACTACCTTGAACACTAGTCTTATTCCTACTTCTGTATTCTTCTGATACCTTCAAAGTCTTGAAAGTCTTCTTTCCCCTGTCCCCACTTTAATGCTACGCACTGACACAGGGGCAGCAATGTGGTACAGTGGATAGAGTCTAGAAGACCTCAATTCAAAACTGGCCTCAGATTCTTATTAGCTGGATAATCCTGGAACAAATGAGATAATTATTACAAATCACTTAACATAGTATCTGGCACTTAATAGAAAATTAACAATTTTTGTTTCCTTCTTTAAGGGCTAGCACAGATTTTATATCCTAAACAAAATCTTTGCTGACCACAGTATCTCTCCCTTTTCTGAGCTCCTTCCTTTAGCATTTATATGCTTCTCATTTAGTAATTACCAAATATATTTGCTTATGGTATTGCCATATGATAGCAATGTTTTACAGTATTTTCTATCAAATAAGTGTGAAAAACTTCAAATTTGGAACCAGAGGAAGTATATTCAAATCTTGGCTCTGCTACTTATGTAAATTAGGACAAATTGCATCACCACTGTGGACCCCAGTTTCCTTATTTCTAAAGGGAGGACTATATAATCCCTTTAGCTTTCTTCTAATTCTGTACCTAAGATTCTATAATCCTATTTTTCTTACTTAATTGTAAAGTCCTTGTGGGTAATGACATATTGAATATATTTTTGTATCACTTCTTTTATCTATGCCTCTAACACAATAAATACTCAGACATTTCAGTATTGATTGATTATTTGATGTGGAAACCAAAGATTTAGCTATGGATTAAGCATAATAGCCTGTGGGGGATGTATTGAGACAGAACATTTCTAGGAATAATAGCAATAATTAAAAGAGAAGGTAGTTCTTCATAAAGTAGCTCTAAAATTTCCTAATGACATTCCACATGAGTCTGGTTAAGGTAGGGAGAGGGTGGACTGAGAATGCTCCATTTAGCAGGCTTATGTGCCCAGGCTTTTGTTTGCCTCCAGAGTTTATGCATGTTAGGTCTGGAGGGGGGGTATATAAAACATGATATGTGCTGATGAACTCTCTTATTTATGAGAAACTTGAATTTGTTTAGGAGTATGACCATAGTATATCTCTCTTATGAGAAATCAAAATGGGATCAGTATCAACTTCTACTTATACTGAAACAGGGATATCTCTTTTAAATCTCTATTTGCAGCAGTATTAAGAACACAACAAAGGTGTGGGTGACTGATAATGTAGGGGAAGAAAGAGAAGACCCAAATGGGAGGAAAATAAGATAAATTAGCCCTAAACACTTTGACTAGCAATTGAGAAGGTTAGACCTCTGTCTTTCTTTCTATCTCTCCTAATTAAGCAGGAAGTAGGGTAGGACTACAATAAATATCCCATCATTTCTTCATAGCATTGTCCTTCAGGAAAGGGCTACAGAGTCCTGGAGAAAGGGGTAAGGTAACCAGGCAGGTAGAATCCCAACACATTGCCGATCCCTGCCATGGGGCATGCCCGCCCAGACATGGAAAATACTAGCACAGGACCTCCCTGACATTGTGTGTCCAATAAAAAAAGAAGGTGCTATACTCTATAAACAAAGCAGAATTGCAATAATTCAAAAGAAATTTGAGATATTCATATTCAGAGACAACTCCACTTGAAATGTTCATAAGAACTATCTGTGCTGAACCTGTGCTAGAGCCCTTTGAGTTAACATTGGTCTGATCAGCCACAGCTAGACACACTGTACCTTAACCCTGATACAGTGATGCTTTTCTGGTTCTTTTTTAAATACAAAAACAACCAACCATCTCTCTAGGCAAACTACTTAAACCTCTAAGATTCATAGCAGAAACATTACTAACCTTTTTTAGAAGAGGGAATTTCTTTACTTGGGAGGTCCTACACCAGTAAAATCACAGATCCAGCCCCTGTCCCTACTTATATCGCCTAAATCATGCCATATGCATTTCCCATTGCTCTTTGTATCACAGCATTTGATTTGGGGATCCTTTAAAAAAAATCTCAGTTCACTATTCCTACTGCATCATGTTATGGAGACTCAGCTTTAGAGCTGGAAGGGAATTTTTGAGGTGGTCTAGACTCCTAATCTTCACATTTTCATTATAAAAAGATTAAAAGATTTGCCTGATGTAAGTCCAAATCAGAGTTACTAAGCACCAAAGAGGTGGTAGATTTGAAATGAGATTTTTTAAATCTAGCTGTCTCTCATAGTACCTTAAAAATTGACTAGTTATTATCTCTGAGTTGTTTTGGAAAATATCAGGACAGATTTCCCTCTGTTTAGGAGGAATTCATGTGGGAGGAAGTGATAGAGAGATTTGAGATAATATGTTTCAAGAAAACAATTAAGATACATTATTGGGATACTGTTTTAGTACAAAGATTTCATTAAAAGATCTTAGACCCGTGGTGACCCATAACTCAAATATCTTAAAATGTCAAGTCAATTCAGTACTAAATTTAGTTCTAACAATGTGTAAGCTAAATAGTGGTTCTATTGACTGAATTGCCAAAGAAATGGCAATGTCTGGTACCAAAATACAATAACAAGAATTGCATATATAAAAATATATGGAAATTAACCATTGTCAGACCTGACACTGATAAACCATGTATTGGAATTTTATATTGAATTTTATTCTCCACTTTTTAAAAAATTGGATAATAAAAAATAGGAGAGGACTAATAAAAAATAATGAAAATGACAAAAAGATATGAAAATTGCCTTAAAAGAAAAGTATGAAGATACTTAATTTAAGTTGGAGAAAGGAAGAAGAGGTGAATTAAAGTATCTTCAAGTACATGATAGATTAATTGAAGATAGGAAGATGCTAACAAGTGTATAGAAAGAAACACACAGGATGAAGCATAAAAAAAAAAACACAGGGAGAAATATCAAAACATAGTTTGCTGTAATAAAAGGAACTTCTAGAGTGTGCTAGATAACATGGAGGCAGGTTACCAATTGAGTTTGTAGGAACTCCACTACAGAAGACTTGTGGAGGTCTGTGGGTAAAATTGTGGGAATTCAGGATTGGATGAAGCAAGAGGCATCTTTGTTAAAAGGAAAAAGGAAAAGGGAAGGTAAAGCATCATTGTGGGTAAATGAAGCACTAATTTTGAGAGCTTCCCCTATTGGAGAACCCTGAAGGAGGATGAAATCAAGGGTGTTCTGGCATATGTATAAACTATTCTGGTTCCCTTGGTGGGGGGGAGATACTTCTTATATACCTTTAAGTTTAATCTAAATTACTAACACTTTAAGTCTTGGCATACTACAAAACAATAAATCAACCCTGATTTTTAGATTTGTGGATTACTACTAAAGAGTGAATATTCACCCTTAAAATTTATCAGCTCTCTCAGCCTCTTCTGGCTGGCTCCAGCAAACACTTGGTGAAATGTAGCAAATCTAGCCTTTAGGCAGTCTGCATCAGAGTAATAGCTGTTATACAAGCATTTCTTTGGTGAAAGAAATAGATAACTATCCTACGCCTGATATCCACTTTGTATATTAAGTACTTTGAGGTTCTGGGTGTGAGGAGGTGGGAAAAATAATAATAATTGATGTAACATCTGAATAAGTTGCAAAAGTTCTTTTAGTTTAGTCCTAGTCCTCAATAGCAACTAGAAGATTTGCACAATATACTTTCCTTTTGCCTAAATCATTTCTGTTTTATCTTTCCTTTATATGAATCTGGACCTAATTCCTTTGCCGAAGACCATGTGTTGTGTCTCAAATTTCCAGGATCTTCTCTAGTTCTCAATTATGGATGGAAGGGCTAGGGCAAGAACCTCTCTTCTATAGTCTCTCCAATCTAGACCTTCCACCAGGAAATTCTTTTAGACATCTTAGCAAAAAAAAAAAAAAAAAAAAAAAAAAAAAAAAAAAAAAAAAAAAAGAGCTCAAGGAATTCACTATCCAATAGTGTATTTACCAACACTGATGGTTTTTAAGTAGAGGATAAATGATCACTGGTAAAGAATGTTGTAATGAATATTCCTGCTTGAGTATAAATTGCAGTAGATGGCCTCAGAGATGACATTCATTGTTAAGATGTAGCACAATGATCTTGGATTTCTGAATCAAATTATCAGAACTCTGAATTTGGCATCTCTTGTTCCTCAAAAATACTCAGAGATAACAGAAATACTGAAGTATATGAGTATTTAAAATAGAAAAAAACTGGTTAGAAAGATGATCTATACTAAAGAAAACAAGAAAAAATGTGGCTAATACAGACAATGACAGTTGTCATTGAAAATTACATTTGCATTAATGAACAAAAACTCAAGCAACACCTGCAAAGTGATGACCTTCATGTGGTGAAATAATTGCTATAATTAACACAATTTTATAGATGTAGTAGAGTCTGACACATGTGCAGACCCCATCAGCTTGCTCAACTGATGTTACCTTTACTTGAAGGATTCCAGGTAGCTGCTTATAGAAGAATTCTAATGGCACAGATGAGAAGTTCCTTGGAAAAACTATGGAGGCAGAAATATATATTGCCTAAATGAATAAACTAAAATCTCTGAGAAATTAATGATTTAATCTTGTCTCATATAGCCAGAAAGTATCTGAAAGTAGGATTCAAATCTAAATTTTCTTGATTTCAAGTTCAATAATACCATTAACCAACAATACCACTTGCCAAGAATAAGGAAAAGAATGAAAACCTGAGGTTATTTGTTTCTAAATAAATAGGAATAAAATAAATTATTGACATTTTATTTATCTGATGGTGGAAAATCCATCATAATTGTTTATACTATAGAGATACCTTAAAAAGAAATATTCCATGTGGTTATGTGACAAACTCTGTAAATCTTAAATAAACAGTGCTCTTAATTATATGCTAGAGCTATAATCAGATGACTGTGTTAAATGACTGCATAAGGGTCCTTCTTATTCTGTGATTCTTTTGTTACAGTTGGCATTGTATTTTATTTCTATTTCCTAAAATCAATTATAACACAACAATGAGTCATTCTCCAGGCAAGGCCATCTAACTATTCTTCAGCACTTGTATCATGAAGATTTGGCCCACTACAACAAAGCTGTTTTCTATTTGGCTCTGTTTATTTCCAACAAATTTTTTCAAAGGTCACAAATGTAGTTTCTAATCTTATTTCACATTCCACACTTTTATCCTGAGAATAAGCTTTCTCTCCTTCTTTCCATACTCCCACTGTCTACTTGTCTTCACTAGCCAATCTGCTCAGTTTGACTAGCTATTTATCAATGTCTCAAGTTTATTATCAGAGATTGCCACATTGTCCCATCAAGGAAGTGACTTGGAGCTCAAGTTCAGTGTTTATATTTGGAGTTTTTGTTGTTGGCTGAGAGTTTGTATGCTGTGCTATTCACAATCTTTTTTTTTTTTTTTTTTTTTTACAGTTTTGATTTCAAAACTACTGTTGCTGCCTAAAAGATTGCAAGGGAAATGCTAGATTTGTGTTCAAAATTAAACCCTGTGGGGAACAGGTAAAGTGTCTTAGATAAATTAACTCTTGGCAAAGGAGAATACCTAAAAGTGTTGTTTTGTTCTGCAGGAAAAGTCAAAAATTATCACAGAAATTACCCTTTTAAATTGCATATGTCATTGAAAGTTATATTTGCATTAATGAACAAAAACTCAAACAATATACAATGTGTTAAAATATTCCTTAGAAAATTTTCTTGAAATAGTTTATTAAAAATTCGTATTTCATGGCATGATTCTAAATCATTGAAATCACAAATACTACAAGTATTCTGGTCTTTGTGACTATGCACTAGAAGTGGGCATAATTTATGAACTTAGTATAAGTTGTCTCCTAACTCCAGAGAAATCTCTCAAAAATATTGAGTTGGAGGAAACCTCTGAGGTCATCTAATTCAACCTCAGTAGGAATTATTCAAAGAAGAGACCTACTCCATAGAGAAGTCTCAATTGGGAGATAATGAAATTGCCGGGTCTCTTCCCCACTGTGTTGAAAATACAACAGAAACCTCCTCCAGTTTCTACTTGAATACCTCCAATTACAGAGATCCCATTATATCTTATTAGTATAGACCATTCTTTCCAATGTGGAAGAGAGATTAGGTTCAGTATTCTTAGTACCAAAGAGAACAAGGAACAATGTATGAAAATTTTAGCATACATAAATAAAAGTAATGTAAAGAAGCAAATGTAGATTTGATGTAAGCCTAGGATTGGTGGTAAGCTTCTAGTAGTATGTGGGATATTAAATGTTTGGCTGAGGAGGACAGCTAATTATTTCTTCTTCTTGGTAGTCCCCTACCCTCATATGGGCAGCACCCTTTCCTCCCCACTTCTTCCATTGTATTTAGTCAGTGCTCTTGACCTCAGTCTTATGGGAGATGGAATTCTTTTTTTAAAAAAGTTTTTATTCTGAATTTAGCAAATATGAAAAAAAAAACACCAATGGTCATAACCCAAACATAAAACTATGATTATTTTTACTTACAAAGTAGAACACAAAGAAGATTGTATATAAAACAGAATCACAATTTCATACCAGATGATTTTTAAAAATTATATATTAAATTCAACATATTAATGTCAAGATTATCCTACTTGTTTAAATGCTTCCCTCTGTACTATGTACATTTACAAAAATGTTTCAATGAACCATTTCTTTTCTTGTTCCTTTTTTCCTTTTTGACATCACTATTAACCCTTCCTCAATTAAAATAAATAAACAAAAACATAAGTAACAAATCAGCATAGTCGAATAAATATATCCAAAAAGATATGTTTCATTCTACACTTCTCTGTTAAGAGATAGGCAATACGCTTCATCAGTGGTCTCCTGGAGGAAGAGTTTGGACATTGCATTGATCAGGGCCCTTAAATCTCAAAAAAAACTTGTCTTTTCTTTACAGTGTTGTCATTGTGTAAATTGTTCTTCTGGTTTTTTTTCCATTTCACTCTGAGTCAGCTTATACTTCCTAAGTTTTTCTGAAATTTCCTCTTTCATCATTTTTTACAGAGTAATAATAGTTCATTGCATTCTTAGGCAATGTTTGGCCATTCCACACTTCATGAGATTGATTCTGCTCTTAAATTTCTAGGTCTTTTCTTTTTCTTTTTAATCCCACCCTTCAGGATCAAGAAGTTTTCCCTGTCAAGTCTGATATATTTCTATGCTATCCATATTTATATATAAGTATGTGAATTTTCAATTGGATTAGATAAACACAATATTCATTTGTCTTCCCTTGTCTCTTCCCTTTCCTTTCTCCATGTTTGTATTGTCTTCTCTTAACTATTCTAATTATGAAAAGTAAATTCCATCATTTTCCTCCTACCTTTCTACACTAGTTTGTCCCTTTTCTTTTTCCTTCTAATACCTCTAGAATAGAACCAATCCAATTCCAGGTACCATATTTTTCTTGTTTGATTTTCTCATTAACTTTAACGTACTAAAGCACGAGTTTTTATGTCCTGGATCCTCTGGAAGTCTGGTGAAGCCTATGGATTCCTGCTCAGATTGTTTGTAAATACATAAGATAAAATGCACAGGTGTGTGGATTGATTTATTTCCTGGGCCATAGCTGACAGAAGTGACTCCATGTTTCATCACTGATGAATTCACCTATGTGTTAGTAAATCCTTGTGTACTCAATTACTGACTTGGCCAGGTACAATTAGGGCTAAGAGTTCAAGGTTAGCAAACTTCCCTAATTATAGTGACATTGGGATTAATAAAGGTGAGTTGCAATGCAGACCACAGGATAATTGACTACCACTAAGGTACCCCAAATCAGTCCCTTTGAAACTGCCTAACAAGCACAGTTATAAGGGCAAAGATCCAGGAGATCTGGTTCTGAATTAGGATAAACAGCTCAATATATACCTGAATCATTGTTATCATATAGCTGTGGAATTGTAGGGAGAGGGAGTCACCCATTTGTATGCCAGTGCCTAAGCTGCCTACTCATGATCCTCTGAACTTTTGTGTTCTTTCATGGTACCCCCTCACCCATGAACCCCTCACAATAGGATTATAAAAGAAAACTATTATATTAAAATATAATTATCAAAATATTTTTAAAATAAATTAACATACTTCATATCAAAAATCCTTACTTAAAAGGAACAGCTATTTTTTCTCTTCCATTAGATAGTTAGCCTTTTAATATCAAACAGCTCTACCTTAAATAAATGTATCCTTTCTAAGTTTCCCTTTATTCCTGTATTTGCATTTAAAAGTCTTTACTCAGTCTCATCCTTTCATCAGGAATATGAAAAGTTCTTTATTATATTTCTCCCCCATAGAATTATACTCAACTTTGTAGGGTAAGTTATTCTTGGTTGTAAGCTTTTCTCTTTTGCTTTGAGGAATACTAGCTCTAAAATTGATTTTTTTTAAATAGTAGACGCTGCCAGGTTTTATATGCTTGTGACTGGTATAGTTGTTTGATACCTGAATTCCTTTCTAGCTGCCTTTCACATTTTTTGATTGAACATAGAATCTCAAAATTTTGGCTGTGAGAATCCTGAGATATTTTCTTTGGGGATTTCTTTTTAGTAGGTAATGGGTAGATTCTTTTTATTTTTACATTGGTCTCTGATTCTAATAGATCTGGGAAGTTTTCAGTTTTGCTTTCTTGAAAAAAGAGTTTCTAGGTTTTCTGATAGCATGATTTTCAAGGAGTCCAGTAATTGACATGTTTTCTAGGTCATTTCATTTTTTTATCAGATACCTTACATTTTCTTCTATTTTTTCAAGCTTTTGATTTGCTTCTAAGATTTCTTGCTTTCCCATGGAATAATTTATTTCTATTTGGTTTATTTACTTTTGAGGGAGTCTATTACTTGGTAAAATTTTATCACTTTCTCTTCTAAATCCTTTGTTCTCCCTCCATTTTGTTCCTTTGGGGCTCTTATTTAATTTTTTATAAAAATCTTTTGCTTCATTTATAAAAATACTTTCTTCTAAGTATTTATGTAGTCTTTATGAAAAAAATCTTTTTATTTCATTTGAGTAGATACTCAACTTATAGTTGTTGTAGAGTTACTCTTCCTTTAGTTTGTAAAATAACTTAAACTCAACCATACAAAACTGAATTAATTATCTTTTGTGCCAACTTCACATCTCTTCTAAACTTCCTTATTTCTGTTAAAGGTAGCATCATCATTCCAATATTCCAGGTTTATAATCTCAGTATTATTCCATAATCTTCATTCTTTCTACTGATCAGTCTACCTGCCTAGAATGTACTTCCCCCTTACCTCTCTTCTTTTAAGATGAACCTCAAGCAATGTCTTTACCAGACTTTCTTGATCCCTCCAGCTGTTGGTGTCCTGCCTCCCAAACGTTCTTGTATTTAATTATTTGTATTTATATTTAATATGTTTATACTTATATTACCCATACTTATACTTACTATACTTTGTATATGTTTGCATTATTAACTTTGTGTTTATGCTATTAAGTTATATTAAGTTATAAACTCCTTGTGAGCAGGGATTTTTCCATTCTTTGTATTTATGTCCCCACTACTTACCATAATGTCTAGCACATGGTACACATTTAATAAATATATACTGATTGATTGAATTGATTAGGGTTAAGTTCTTTAGTGAAATGAGGTTTTTGTGACCTGCCATCTTTTCTTTGGGAACCATATTCCCCCTTTAGGTTATCTGTTAATTTAAAAGCATCTTGAGATCCATTTAGTTGCCAATTTCTCAGATGAAATATATTGAGAAGTGAGAGAGATTGATGAGAATGTAAGGGATGTAACCGGGCAGTGATAAAGAAAAGGTAAAAGAACTCTTGCTTGGGAGCTACACATGGTGATCAAAAACCTGGGTGGTCAGGACTGAGCAATAGACAAGACAAGCATCTTTGGGAAGTAACAATGGTATCCATGATTGTCTATATTCATTAGACAAAAAGCTCTATCAAAATAAAACAAGCTCATTTTTTTTATTGTATCTAAATGACCATCTATTCTCTTTTTATTGCATCAAGTAGACAGAAATTTTGGGAGATGGTGACACTGTCCAAGTCTCTTTCCCACTGTATTGAAGTTGCTACAGAGAATGCAGGGGAAGTAGGTGGCACAACTTTCAGGCACAAGAGCTTAGTCAAGTGGTCACCTTGTAAAGAAGTAGAGAGAACATTTACTGCTTAATATTCTGTTATTTACCTTGTACTTGTTTTAAGTAAATGTTCTCTTCCCTACTGTCAAGTAATATGTTTAATTGTGCTTACAGGTCAGAGAGATTCAGTATTAAAATAGGTGCTCAATAGCAGTGGTTTTGAATAGATGGCAGATCCAAACAGGTCCTAAGAATGTGAATGTGGCAGTGTGGCATCGGTGATGTAAGGCCATACAATTCCCCTGCTTACAACTCCCTTTGGGTTCATTTTCCCAACTCATACAAGCACTGGCAGGTTGGATTCCTAGAGGGTAATGACAACTCCTATTCACCTCAGAATCCTGGGGGTAGCCTTAAGGACTGAGGATTCTAATCTAGTCATTCATGACTATCCATCCAATGTGTTTCTGGTATCTTTTAACTATTTAATATCATTTAGCCAGAGTTAATTAGCTTTTACAAATAGGTATCTACTAAGCAAGCATAGCCAGGAGAGTTATTACAGAAAGCTATTTTCTAAGGAGTGCACCATGTAGAATACATGGAGGATAATATGCCCCATACCTCCTCATCCTGGAATGTCCCCAATAAGTCTCCAGAAGTCCCCAGTAAATTTATTTATTACTTCTTATTAACAAAAGATGGGTCAATCCCTTGTTTGCAGGACACAATGTTCAGCTGCTGGGTTGATTCACTACTGGTTTAGGTCAAACTGGTATAGGGGTAACTACTAGACTCAGCCAATGCTACTACTAGCTTTGATAATTTTTGCTTCTCACTCCACATGTTTGATCTCTGATGGCTTTTTCAACCTTTTGTAGCTCACAAGGTCCTTAGTCATCTATGGCCAGGAAAGACTAAGCACAAAGAGACAAAAGAAAGAGAAATTCCATGGCTGGGAGGAGTGGGGGAGAAGAAAGATAGAGAGGGGTGATATGGTGCTAAAGTCGTATTTGAGAGCCTATTCTTAAAATTTCAGCGTGTATAAATACACTTGAAAATAGCAAACAAATCAGGACTTGATTTTATTTTAATCTTGACTTCAGTAGGCCTTAAAAAGTGATAGAGAAAGATGTTCATGAGGCAAATTAAATAAAAAGTGTGTCATGCAGTTTTTCGATTGTTGTTAAATATTAAACATTAAATCAAATTGGCATTAAATTAAATTTAAAATATTAAAAAATAAATTAATTAATATTAATTGGCATACTATACACTTGAAGATACATTATGATCAAGTGGGGAAGTGTGTTCAACCCCTCATCAGCTCACCAAAGTCTATCTTCATTTTTGAAAGCTTCTAGAAAAGAGAGTAAGAGATTATCCCAATCAAAAATATTTTATGCACTCTCAATTTTTGCTGATCTACTAGTTTTTCTAGCCAACCAGAAGACTTTTCATTATCACAAGGCCCTTTGGAGCCCACTTATGGCTAGGATTGGGCTCCCCCAATTTCCCTTTATTGCCCTGACAACAGGTAGTGAATATTGTGTATGCATGCTCTTTATAAACTACCAGGAAGTGCATATCTGAGTATGCTCTAAAGTCTCAGCCCTCATTGACCAGTCCTTCATTATACCTATAATTTAAAAACTTATCTACTTGTGCAGCAGAGGGACCATTCTGTTTCCAAATCAGGACCAACTATTCCCTTAAGCTCTCTGCTTACTTATAATTTAAGTCACTGATAACTCCTGAATTCAAAGAATGTATCTATTTAGATGAGCACCTACAAGATCCATAATCCCAAATTCTTATGGATAACATTTCTATAATACTTTACAATTTACACCATACTTTATATTTTATTAATTAGGTAGTACAGATATTTTTATCCCTGTTTAAAAATGAGGAAACTGAGGCTTGGAAAATCTAAGCATTATTTACACAAGTCTCACAGCTAGTAAGTGCCAGAGTTAGGATTCAAATATAGGGTCTCTTGATTCCAAGTTGAGCACTCTTTCCACTGTACTATATTGCTTCTGTACTATAGGACTTGCAGGAAAAAGACCTGCTTTCAAGGCCTGTTTCTCCCTCTTACTAGCATACTAGACACTAGTTAGGATTTTCAGAATTTACAAAAGCTTGAAGGAAATGGCAAACCACTCCATTATCTTTGCAAAGAAAATCCCAAATGGGATCATAAAGAGTTGGGCACAGAAGATGACTAAACAACAACCATCCTCCTCAAAAATAAATTATTATATGTGTGTGTGTGTGTATGTGTGTGTGTGTTTGTGTGTGTGTGTATGTGTATATATATATATATATATAATATATATATATACATATATTATATATATATATATATATATAATATAGTTAGGTATGCATTTAGCTATTTATTCATTTATTTATTTATTTTAGGAACCCGACCCAACAGTTGTACAAGA